>NW_027507758.1:365162267-367562267 GCF_037356315.1 Lithobates pipiens | reverse complement strand
GGGGCCCAGGTTAACTTTCACTTCCAATACAACAATACAATGCATGATATGAAATCCTGACCTGGGTCTGTTGCTCTCCTCAAACTGTGTCTGTCTACCCGCCATAAGGGTACTATATGTTCACTAAAGTATGCTATAAGCAAGTACATTTTACAGAGTAAAGTAGGGACTGACCAGAGAGGAATTACTTTCAAGTAAATAGTCCAAGCAAAACTAACTCTAAACCTGCGCCCTGCTACATTGTAAACCTAATCTATGCAATCCTGTAAAGCAAAAAAATTGCTATACTTACCTATTCTGCAGCGATCCAGTCTGGTCTCCAGCAGCAGAAGCTGCGTGTAGGAGAGGTTCAACAATGGCTGTGAAATGTATGAGAAGTGATTTCACCCAGACTTACTATGGGGCTTCCATTGTCGGCTGCCACTCCTGCACCTGCCTCCACACTGAAGCCGCCCTTGACAGCTGACACTGGGACTAGACAGGATTGGCTGCCGAATAGGCAAGTACAGCGATTTTTGATTTACAGGGTTAGATATATTAGGTTTAGAATATGGCAGAGAGCAGGTTTAGGTTTTGCAATAGCCCACCATTAACATGTAACGCAATATATGAACCAAAAACCCTGAGAATTTTCAATTATCTGAAACCTTGTGGCATTAAATGAGAAGTATACAGATGCCGAGAAAAAGCAAGACGTGCATTTTTTTCTTTACTTCCAGTAGACTCACCTGAAAGCGAACAGAGACCACAGCTCCACAGATCTCCTCCCCAACCATGAACTGCTCTCCTAGCATGGCTAAGATAAGATTCTCCCAGCACCGAGATGCTAGACCTTTACGAAGGCGAATTATCCACTTTCCTCCATTCTTGTTTGCATCATCCTACACACAGAGAAAAAATAATATATCCCATGAGACAGGCAGCTGTTAAAATAAGTATAATTAATACATTCAGCTTGCCAACATTTATTTAGCCCGGGTTCCCACTGCTGCAAGTTAGAAATTGTGTGAGTTCAGCTGAACTCGCATGATTTTAAACTGGCAATGCAGACCGATTTCGTTGGAGATTTGACAGACATCTGTGCGAGTTCATGCATAGATGTCTATTCAAATCGCCACCGAAGTCACAAAAAAACAAAAACAAAAAAAAAAAAAAAACACAACACACAATAGTACAGGAACTACTTTTGGGAATCAGTGCTGCGCCACACCAATTCGGACACTGTGATTGACACTAAATCGGTGGCTATTTCTGGCTATTTCTGGCAAATTGCATGCCAAATCAGCCCAATCTGAACGTGGGCTTACACACATGGGGAAACCAATTGTCACTTGTCAATTTTTGTCTAGCACCGCTGAAGATGGTGGAACACTAGTTTTGACCTCCATACTGATCCATACTGATCGTTCAGAATGTGTTATAGGAGCAGTTGAGCTGCTTTTGCATTCCCACACACTTGTACATGAAGAGAAGCAGTTCTGAACCCAAAAGCCAATCCACACAGGCCCTTAATGTTCCAGAAAATGAAGTAAATTTTGCCAGCAGCGATACAGATCATAATTAAAAACCATGACAGAAATTCTAGCTTTTCCCCACTCTAAATGTTTTATTATTTCATTGGAGACATTTGCTCTCACTTCCTCTCCTGGGATCACTGTTGACAGGACAAGAGCGGTAAAAACTAAAAAAAAAAAAAACACAATAAAGAAGCTACAGAAGCTATAACATTCCCCACTATATGCAATGAAAACTAGCTATAGCTGGAGTTCCAGTTTACTATAAGTGCAGAATACAGTCCCTGTGATGATCACCATGTAATATCTCACCTCCCACATTGGCTTGATCCCTTCCTTAAAAAGGTGAAAGTCACTGTGCCCTGTCAATTCTCCGGGACGTACCATGTGACTGTAGAACCTCCAGAATTGCTCCACCTATGATGGGAAAGGCAGCAGACTGTCAATACTGCTTTTACCAAATTGTTTATTTTAGGTTATAATCTTGGAACCAAATGCAAAACAAGGACATACATAAATATTATCAAGATGACCTTTTCAATTAATATTACGATTTCCTTTTTCCTACTAATAAACTGGCTATAAAATAAATTTTTGCATAATTAAAGTGGGAGTAAACCCGCTGATTTTTTTTTTACACCTGTAAAAGGGAAAAGGCATAATGAGCTAGTATGCGCCACATACTTGCTCATTATGAAATACTTACTTTAGAATGAGACACCGGCATCTCACTCGGTCCACACCGAGGGAGCCGACATGTTCCCTCGGCGCGTCTTCCAAGTATTGCGGCTCCAGCGATATCGTCACTCCCGCGCATGCGCGCTGGAGTTTTCTTCCTGCCAAGATCTGGCTTCTGCCAGACTTTCAGCCGAGAATTCCAGGGGGGCATGCGCCACTAAGGTCAGCGGCTCATTGAGAGGGGAATATCTCCTAAACCGTACAGGTTTAGGAGATATTCTTTTTACCTACAGGTAAGCCTTATTATAGGCTTACCTGCAGGTAAGAGTCAAAATACAACTGCTTTAAATACTAGGGAGACGATTTATTGTTTATGAACATTGATTACTTCATAGATGAAAGGACATCCTGACATACTGATGTTTGCTTGTGATTAAAAAATTATTTTTAGTTTAGGAAATTTAACTAGGAGAGAATCACGGAAAGTCACTGCAAGATTGAAAATTCTTGAGGCTCATTCTGATGCGCAGCAGCCCTTGCAGTCCCCATCTGTGGTGGATCGCATTTTAGAGGGCGTTCGACAGGCCATATGTCACCTAATCACTTCCCTGTTTTAACCTTGAAAATGCTGACCCAGGTCACAACTGCATGAATTGAACAGCGTTGTGGTGTGTCCCCATTCATTTAATAGGGTGGCATGCAGCCGCAGTACTGCCCGGCAAGTGTGAGAGGGGATCTAATCTTCGCCAAGGCCTGTGTGGGCATGTGTACAGCAGTGTGTAACAAGTATCAAGATATACTTTTTTTTGGTGCGATCAGTTTAGCTGCATTTACCACCCCCTGGCCACACCAAAAAAGTAAGTGTTCATACTTAATGCAATCAACCCATTTAAAATGCAGCATGTACGACATTCTCAGCATACTGTAATGTTATACACTGGTGTGAAAGCTATTTAATTTTTCCCTTGTTCACACAAAATATAAAACTCAGCAAATTTTATGGAAACATGCCCGCTGTAAAAAAAAAAAAAAAAAAATAAAAAAAAGCCCCAAGGACCTGTTCACACCTGATGAATTGTCAAGCATTTTCAGGTGCGATAACCTGCAATTTGGCATTAAAGTATATTCGAATGGAGACAAAAAAAAAAGGGGGGGTGTGAAAAGTGTTCTGGTGGGAGCAAGACCAGACTTGGTCACAAATGGACTGTATATCAATCATACATTTAGTATGTCCATCATGCACTCACAGAGGCAAAGGTACCGATTTGCTTGATGTTCTGTTCATAGCTCTGAGAGCTGGTTGGTCTACCCGGTGTCCTGCGAGAATACCAGAATGTGTAGTTATATTGTAAAGGGTGCTCTGCTGGACCTGGCACTACGATCTGCAAAAGAAAGAAACAGATATAAAATTTTAGTCATCTTCCAAATATAGCACATGATCATCTACCGCAAACTACATTACTATGGTTTTTGGTTCGAATCCTGTCTAGGATACTACCTGCATGAAGTTTGTAAGTTCTCCCTGTGCTTGCATGGGTTTCCTCCCATTCCATAAACATGCTGGTAGGTTAATTCAATTTTGCCATCTGGGGGGGATTTTCTCTTGACTTCCTGTCTCATAGCCAAACAGGAAGTGAGAGGAAATCACTGCAATTTAAGGGAATTCTTGGGGACCCTTACGTTACCAGAACTAGTGCTGCCATTGGAAGATTTCCCCACCATTCGTTTTCTGGGGACAACCCAAAAGTTAGAATTTGTTTTTTACTACAACTTTTAATAAGGGTAAACAGGACAAATAGAGAGGGTGAATCTCCCTAAACAGGCACAGAACGCAATAAAAACTGACAGGGGTACTTGTTCTTAATCCATCTTCACTCTATCAAAAAAAAAAAAAAAAAAAAAAGTTTTGCCTTTAGTTATACTTCAATTCTGGTCTAAATTGACCCTAGTATGTGTATGCATGTTAGGTAGAGACCCTAGATAGTAAGCTCCTTGAGGACAAGGACTGATGAGAATGTACAATATGTAAAGCGCTGTGTAAATTGTTCATACTATATAAAAATCTGCAATAAATATGTAAATAATAAAAGTAGAACGTTAGCCTCTCGTTCAAAAATGTGCTGCAGTGGGGAAGGAGGCTTATCAGCTGTCTGGGGGAAGCCACAGGCAGTCAGTAAATGGAGGAGGAATGGGTGGGGTTTTTACATGGACCATGGATGATACATGCACAGTGTGCTTGTATCCAACTGAGGAATGACAGAGGACGTAAACTGACCACGATAGCACGGATCGATTTCCATGCTTTGCATGGTCATTTTACTATCAGGAGAGGGTCAACTAGGTAATCCAGAGGAACTGTGAGCAGTAATACAATAGTGACATAAAAAAAAAAAAAAAAAAATCACATAGGAATACCTTAAAGACAGAACAGTTCTTTATGATTAAGGTTACAGTTCAATTATAGGTACATGTGCTCTTACAGGAATGTGTTGTGATATGGATTAGTGACAAATTCAAATAGGCACAAAACATTCCTGGATAGAAAATAGATAGAGAAGTTTTTTGTGGAATTTTACAGTGCTATAAAAAAAAATAAAGGTTTATATATAAGAAAAACACATTGAATTTTGTATGAATAAAAAAGGTAAAAATGACCAGTTATACACGTACCGGTAACGGTATTTCTGGGAAGTCTTCCAGGACGGCACCCTGAGAGATTACTGGCCCCACCTGACAGGAAACACAATCAACAAAGAGGTTAAAACACACGCTCCTCCCTGTGCTCCTCAGTTGTGAAAAAGTATTGACCCAAACCAGTGCACAAGAGCGAAACACCTCAAATCCTTATATCAAACCAATCATACAAAGAGAACGGGTGGGAAGTAGGCCTGCCGTCTTGGAAGACTTCCCAGAAATACCGTTACAGGTAAGCGTAACTGGTCATTTTCTAAAGTCGTCTTCCAGGACGGCACCCTGAGAGAAGAGCAAGTAGCTCAGGCCTACCATAGGGTGGGACAACAGCCTGTAGAACCTTTCTACCAAATGCCAGATTCTGAGGCGACAGAAACTCCACCCTGTAGTGTCTCAGGAAGGTGCTCTGGCTTGTCCACCTAGCTGCTCTGCATATCTGTTATACCGATGCTCCTCCCCTTTCTGCCCAAGAGGTCGCCAGAAACCGAATACAATGCGCATTGAGGTTAGAGGGAACTGTCTTACCCGTCTGCTCATAGGCTATGGTAATGGTCTGCCTGATCCATCTTGCTATGACTGCCTTAGAACCTTGCTGACCCTTTTTCTGGCTGAAAAAAAACCTAATAGGTGACTGGATTTTCTTAACTCCTTCACTCTATCCAAATAAATCAGACAACGCCTGACATCTAAAACAGTGAAGGGAACACTCTCTCTCATTCTGAGGATTGATACAAAAAGAAAGGACAATCTTTTGAGTCCTGTGTAACCTTGAGACCATCTTCAGAAGGTGCAGGGGATCCTGCCCAAGTACAACCCTGTCCTCAAATAATAGAAAAAAGGGCTCTTTTAATTGACAGAGCCTGGATGTCACCTATCCTCCTGGCTGACATGATGGTCAGTAGGAAGGCTGTCTTAAGGTTGAGTAACTTAAGAGGGATATGAGCATACAACTCAAACGGTGCCCTGGTTAGGGCTTCTAAAACTAGAGTTAAGTCCCAAGGCAGAAATTTGCTCATTTGCACTGGGGGACATCCTTTCTCTAGGTGACAAAAATCTTTTGATCAGGAGTAAATCAAGAGTAAATCTTTTGTCCAAAAAAATAAATAAAAGAAACCTGGACAAGGCTGCGACCTGGACCTTAAGGGTCTTGGCTTCTATCCCCTGATCCATGCCATCCTGGAAAAAGTCCAGGATCGCAGGGATCTCTTGCCAGGAAATCCCCTTTGCCTGGCACCAGCAATAGACTCACCAGACCTTGGCGTCAATATGCGGGGTAACTGGATTCCTACTTAAAAGAAGGGTTTTGATTACTCTCTCAGAACAGCCCCTTTGGCGTAAACTTTCCCTTTCAAGAGCCAAGTCGTCAGCTTGAAGAAGTTGGGGTTTTGTGGCAAACTGGGCCCTGGAGAAGGTCCTGCCTCTCCGGGAGGCGCTCAGGGGGAGATCCGGACCAATTTCCCAGAGTTGGGAACAAGGTCCTCTTGGGCCACCAGGGGCCGATCAGAACCAGCCTACCCTCTGATAGAAGACTAAGGGCTTAAAGGCATAAGCCAGGTGGAAATCCCAAACCTGAGCCAATGCGTCTACCCCCTCTGAACCGTTCTCTCTGGAAAGCGAACAGAACTTCTTTACTTCCCTGTTCCCTCTGCGTGCAAAGAGATCGATCTCTGGGCTGTCAAAGTTTTCGACACACCAGGGAAAACACCTCGGGGTTCAATTCCCACTCCGCCTGGTGAATCGTCTACAGACTGAGGTATTTATATGTACCACTGAGATAGAGTTCCTTCTATGTTCTGCCCACTTCAGGAACTCCTGAGCCAGGTACAGAAGAATGCGTGACCTGGTGCCTCCCTGATGATTCAGGAAGGCCACCAAGGTCACGTTGTCAGAAAGAATCTGGACCTCCTTGCCCCCGATTCCGATTCGCCCCCCAGGCGCTTGCATCTCGTGTTACCCTAAGGGGTTGGAGCTGGGCCCAAAGGTGACCAACCTGCAACCTCTGAGGACTGAGCCACCACTGAAAGAACTTCTTCACCCCCTCCGGATTGGAGACCCTGTCATCCAGCAACCCTCTTTTTCCATCCCAGGAGGATAGGAGGAATTGCTGGGGACCCCTGGAATGGAGCTGGGCCCACAGGACCAGGAAAACAAGATGTCAGAAACCCGAGAATTCTCATAATCCTGTTCTGTTTCTAGAAGGGATAATACTGCCGCCATGAGACCCTCTACTTTCCCCTAAGGCAAGACAAGCTTCCATGCTGCTGAATCCACCAGGAATCCCAAATAGACCTTGGTCTGTGTGGGAATCAGGATTTTTCCTGGCAGATTATCCACCCCAGGGATTCCATAAAGGTACTTACTACCTTCTCCAGGTTGGTAAGAAGGAGATCTCGACTCTGGTTGTAAACCAATAGGTCAACGAGATAGGGGATCAGTGCTACCCCCTGGAGATGGAGGTACTCCATCACCTCTGCAATGATTTTTGCAAATAGTGATAAAAAATACTAAAGCGTAAAAATGGATATAAAAAAAAACTCAAAGGCTGAAAAATTACTAAATAATTAAGCTGCGATCATATCAAAGTGATCCGACACTACAGATATTGATTGACAATTCCAAATGATGCATTATAATTAACTTCCCACCTAGTGCATCAGTAGTGCAAAATAGACAGCATGACAATAATTATAAAAGTGACTGTGTCCAATTTGAAAACAAAGTGCCAAGTGCTTGAAATTGCCAATAGTAATCCAATGCACAATATGCCCAATTTCCTACAAAAGTACTAGTGCTTAAAAATAATATAATAAAGTGCTAAGTGCTTAATAATTGATCAAATATGTGCTAAAGTGATGATATGCTTAGTTAACTCCCAATATACTTAATCAAATAAGTGCTAAATCAATAAAGTGCTGATG
The DNA here is from genome assembly GCF_037356315.1 of Lithobates pipiens. Classification (NCBI taxonomy): domain Eukaryota; kingdom Metazoa; phylum Chordata; class Amphibia; order Anura; family Ranidae; genus Lithobates; species Lithobates pipiens. The sequence continues at coordinate 367,554,466 of NW_027507758.1, read as the reverse complement.
TGCTTAGTACACTCCAATCAGAGGGCTCCAAAAAAATTCCCATACATTAAAAATGAAATTGATAACATGATGAGTAGACAATGGATATTACATAAACGCATATGCGTGTTACTCCAATATCGCGGAAAAAGTCCAATACATACACATCAAAGATTATGGATACAAATAAAAATGTCCAATCTCCTGGTGTAGCTTCCAAATTAGGCTTATTTCAGCTCATTCCAATATACAAATGTACCAATCTCTCAAAGCCACTATTACGGTCTTTACGATATGTCTGGATTCCCAAGTTAAGACTGGCCGCCGTCCCTGTATGCAGACTCATACAATAAAGCAGAGACACATATCATTGCGCAATATGTATAATATGCACTAACGAATATGTAAAAGCAAAGATTCCACTCACAAAACCTCAGGGCAATCTGCACTTCCAGGTAAGAAATAATCAGCCGGCTAGAGCATGTTACAAAACACACACCGCTCATCTATTGCTGACACCAGCCTCACTGATCCTCATCACTGGCTCCTCCTACGCGTTGTGTCCCACGTCACGCGACTTTTTGAAGGAATCTTTGTAAATACCCTCGGACTGGCTGCCAGTCCAAAGGGAAGTACACAAAACGGCCAATGCTGCACTCCCTGATCGGAGGGGATCACAAACCTTAGAAGGGCCTGATGCTCAGAAAAAGTGGGGATGTGAAGGTAGGCGTCCTTTAGGTCTATAGTGACCATAAAATATGTCTTACAGAAGGTGCTTCCTGAGATTATAAATGCTTTCCATGCAGAATTTCTTGTACTGCAGGAACCCGTTTAGCCTTCTTAGATTTTTGAGGCGGTACTTTTCTGAGGACTTTGGGACTACAAAAATGTGGGCATAGAATCCCTGTCCGCATTGCTCCGCTGGAACTGGCACTATGACCCTCTGTTTTGCCAGCTGCCTGACGCTTTGTAAGAGACCCACCAAATTTTTCCACTCCTTGGGAAGGTGGGTTAAGAGGAAACTCGGAGGACGGGAGGAGAGAAGCTCCAACCTGTCGAATGTGGGAACACTGAGTAACCCTTACCCACTAGGAGAGAAAGTTGGAAAACCTGCCCCCCACCCCGACATCACTTTGAGTCTGGTCAGTAAATTTCTGGTTGGGGGAAGAGGAGACCTCCCTTCTGTGTGCCTTTACTGACCCCCATCCCCTGGCAGCACCGCTTTCCTTTTTTGCTCTAAACTGGTTTTTAGCTTGGGGGGCCTCAAAAAAATAAATAAAAAAAGGGGGGGGGGGCTTCCCTTATCCCTTTTAGGTTTTATGGGTAACTTCTTGCCCTTCTCCATAGGCCTAGAAAGAGCCTGGTCCAACCCGGCGGCGAAAAGAAGGGAACAATCCAAAAGGGAGTCCACACAGCCATGTCTTTGATGTGCTGTCCCCCTCCCAGATCACCCACAAGGCTCTCCTTACGGAATTCAACAGGGGCCCCCAACTGCAGTTGTCTGTAGCATTTCAACAACTGCATGTGCCAAGTAAGCTACCGCCCTACCAATGACTTCTAGGGAGTCCAAGACCTGCTTGGGATTTAGGTTTGCGATACATGGTCCATCAATATGGTAACCCACGTCTGCTTTCCGGGCCACACAGGCCTGTAGCAAAAGCAGGGCTCATAGCCGCTGCATTGGCTTCCCAGGCCCTGCGCAGGAGGGTTTCGGCCCGACGGTCCATCTGGTCCCTGATGTTGCCTGCATCTTCAAAAAAAGGAGAGGTCTGACTATTTAGACACCTGGGCCAAGTATCTAAAAGAATGTTTACTCCTCTTCATCCTTGAACAGGCACCTACGCTCCTTCCATTCTCTTAAAATTATATCTTTAAGGTCCTGGCGAATCGGGAGAACCTTGGACTGGGGCTTAACCAAGCCTCTATACATCCTGTCTTGGGCAGACACATGGGCTGCAGGTTCCTGTATCTCCTCTGATGCATAAACTGCCCTAAGGAGGCCATATATCGGGGTCCTCCTCCCCCTGACTGTCCTCTATGCCCTAGTCAGAAAAACTGATCAGGGGCTTCAGCCTCCACTTCTTCCTCAGAGACCTGAGAGGGAAGAGATCTCAGGGGTTCAGGACACCTTTAGTCTACTGCCCTCTGCCCTGCTGGTGGAGGAACCCTCGTAGGAGGAAGAACCCTCTCTGCTAGTGTGGAATGCCAGCTCCCTAGACTTAAGGGTTGCTTGGAAGGCTTTAAGCAGATTTTGTCAGACGGATTTTGTTCAAAACTGGTGTGGCATACACATGGTCGGACAAATTTGTCGGAAAATCCGATCGTTCGTAACGTGATGACGTTTTTTAGTTACGACGGGACTACGTTCAGGCTAGTAGCCAATAGCTTTGGTCTAGGAATTTGATCTGAGCATGCGTGGCACTTTGTCCGATCAGAATTCTCTACAAACGATCGGACAAAGTCCGATCATATTGTCGTAAAATTTTTATATCCAGCTCTCAAACTTTGTTGGTCGGACATTCCGACAGAAAAAGTCTGATGAAGCCCACACATGGTCGCATTATCCGACAACACGGTCCAATCGGAAATATTCCGTCAGAATGTCTGACCGTGCGTACAAGGGCTAAGAGTTGACAGCATCTCTGTCTGTATGGAGAGAAAGTCCTTCATGACCTGAGATGTTTCTTTCCCTGCTAGCTTGTGGATACATTTGTAGCAAAAGGGCTTAGAATGGTCCTGAGGTAATTAGTCATTACAATACCTGTATCACTTAGAGCAGGAAGGAGCTGTCGCAGGATGGCTGGCGACCACTTGAGCAGCGACATCCTCTCCTATAAGAGAGGCATAAGCTAGTCCTCCAAAAAGTAATGCACTCTTGCTGTGTCCCACAGGGGTAAGAGTCAGGGTCCACTCCCCCATCATTACCCCTGCCAGCTAGGCCGACTCACCCCCTGTGGCCTCCTCAATAGCTGCAGCTGCTGTGGGCCTCTCCTCCCGTGGCCACACCACCTCAAAGCTCCTCTAAGTGGGCTGGTACTGACCGAACTGGCTAGAGAAGGATGTGGACACCTGCTCCTCTGCCAGTCAGATCTCTGTTCCAACAACGCTGTCATTATCTTGAAGCCCTGAACCGGAAGGGACATGGGAGATGCAGAGACGTAATTTCCAGCTCTGGAGAGGAAGCCATTTCATTCCTCTTCCGAATGCCAGATAGGTGGCGCTGAGCTCTCACTCCTCCGTATGAGACCTGCCGACCGGCATCATCCTCACTGCCAGCACGACCCTGCAGGAGCCTCAGGAGTTGGGGAACACTGTGCTCAGGTGCGCCCCATGGGAAATCTGGCCGCCAGCTCCCCCTGCTGAACGGACACCTGCCAGGTAAGGGAGCAAAAAAGTGGTCCCTGAAGTTCTGGGTACCCCACTGTACCCAGGTCCCTCAGTTCTCAGGGGGGTTCTTCCAAGCCCCCCCCCCCCCAGGAAGGGAAACAACCCCCTACCAGACCCAAAAAGCTTCATAAGCTTGCAGTCTGGCTCCCAGGGGAGACCACCAGCACAAGGTTTTCGGGTCTTTTAGGAAAAAAATTTAATGGTTTCACTGTGGGGAAACACAAACAAAAACTGAGGAACACAGGGAGGGGCAGGGTTTTAACCTCTTTGTCGATTGTGTTTCCTGTGGTGGGACCAGTCATCTCTCAGGGTGCCGACCTGAAAGACGACTTGAGTAAAATTGTTATTTCGACAAAAGAAAAGAACCAAAAACTGGTCTTTTTGGTGTGTCACACATAGAATTGTTTGCTTAGTCTTTTCACAAAGGTGGTGATGGTTAAGTGTTTATCCCAACATGTTTCGCCACCAAGAGCTTCCTCAGAGGATTTTTTAACAGTCATTTAAAAAATAAAACACACTCTAATGGTATATAATAATGCCATACAGAGCCAGAAACAAATAATAAATATTGTGGTTTGCCATATCATTGCTTACCCAGAACAGTCCGCCAGTACTTCTGGACAGGAGCCACTGAGGCAGTGCAGAAAAAAACCAGGAGCGCAGTGCGACCACAGAGGGCCCACAAAGACCCAGCTATAACATAATGATGATTTACAAGTTACTAAAAAGGATTACTGAATAAAACACGTGGGCACCATAAACCATAGTGTCACCCCAAGAACATATAGCTCGTCCGGAAGTACTGGGAGACTGTTCTGGGTAAGCAATGATATGGCTAAACATGGCAAACAACAATATTTATTTTTAGCTCTGTATTGCATTATTATATACCATTTTAGTATGTTTTGTTTTTTTAACTAGACTGTTAAAAAAAAAAAAAAATACCCAGAGGAAGCACCTGGTGGTGAAACATGTCGGGACAGACACTTAACCGTCACTGCCTTTGTGAAAAGAATAAGAAAACAATTCTATGTGCAACACACTAAAAGGACAAGTTGTTTTTAGTTCTTTTCTTTGTCAAGCAACAATTCTTAAATTAGATTTTTGTACAAAATAAAAAATGTATTTATATATAAACCTTCCCCAATAAAACGTCTCTAGCTACATCTGCTCTTACGGTTTCTCTTAATCCCCCCTGAAAAGTCCTACAGATACTTGTTTATTCTACCAATGAAGTCTACCCAATGCAGCTTCCTCTGATTGTATGGCAATAAAGCTGCACTACTCCTGAATTCAGAGCAGTTTCCACTTTTTGGTAGGCTGTGCCCACTTGCCCTATAGTGGAATAAAAAAATATATATATGCTGCAGGGGGCAGGACTATCAGCACAATCCCTGCTGATTCACAAGCTACAGCACCTGAGGGTGTGTACATACTTGTCACACCAATGGTTATCCTTCTGGTGGTGATCACTTACATAAGCACCAGAAAGTACTTGAGTACTGAAGATGCCATTTCATAGACATGCAAATTTTAAGACTTGATATGTTGCATATTTACTGGATGTAACCTCATAAAAAATAAAGAAAAAAAATAAAATAGTGTGTTTGTGTACACTAAAATGTACAGGGGGTCCCCGGGTTACAAACAAGATAGGGATGGTAGATTTGTTCTTAAAGCGGACCTCCACCCTGAAGTGGAAGTTCTGCTCATCTGATCCCTCCCCCCCTCCGGTGCCACAATCGGCACCTTTCAGGGGGGAGGGGGGTGCAGTTACCTGGATAATCAAGTTAACTGTAACCACTTCCGGGACAAGCTAGCCGCAGATGCCCCGCCCCCCCGCTGTGTTCTGGGAAACACACAGTTCCCAGGACACAGCGGGGACCAGTGGAGACGCGCAGCGCGACTCGCGCATGCGCAGTAAGGAACCGGGCAGTGAAGCCGCAATGCTTCACTTCCCGACTCCCTGACAGAGGATGGCGGCAGGGGCAGCAGAGAGACGAGCGATTGCTCGTCATCTGCCGCTGACATCGATGGACCCTGGGACAGGTAAGTGTCAATTTATTAAAAGTCAGCAGCTGCAATATTTGTAGCTGCTGGCTTTTAAATATTTTTTTTAAAGGTGCAGCTCCTCTTTAAGTTGAATCTGTTTGTAAGTCGGAACAGGTATATTTTTTAAGTGTAGCCCCAGCCAAAAAATCTATTTTTAAGCTTTTTGGATAACATGGGGTTATCACCCCTGTAACATTTGTTTAGCGGTCTGTGCCCTTGTACAGACTTCACCTCACTTTCTGTCCCAATGATAATTGGATTTAGAAAATTTTGGGCTGTTAGGGAAACAAGGATTGGTGATAAAGCATCAGTGGAGACACCTTTTTACCATATTAACTCTTACAGGAGACATTGTTTATTTATTTTTTCTTGTTTGTATTTTTAAAATTTTATGTATTGACTATGTAATCACAAGGAATTTTAGAGAAAATATATGAAATTAAATAAGCCACGATGATGTGGAATTATGAATGAGACACGTATGAGCGGCAAGCTGAATCTAGTCTCCGATATAAAAATACTGATGTGGCAAAAAAAAAACAAAAAAAAAAAAACTTACAGGAGAGAATTCCCCTTCCTAAGGGTAGATTTCCTCTCACTTCCTGTTATCTCCCTCCGTTTGTAAGTAGGAGTCGTTTGTAAGTCAGATGTTTGCAAGTAGGGGGCCCCCTGTATTTTTTTTAATGAAAATATGCATTTGGTAAACAGTCATGCTAATATGGTGTGACATAAAAAATTGCAATTACCGTAATTTTATTTTGCAGTGTCTCTTTCAGAAAAAATATACGACTAAGGGGGTGTTAAGGCGAAAAAAAGATGGCATGCACCACACGACAAGATGGCATGCACCACACCTTTAAACTATTATTAACTACTTCATGCATTTAATCGAACGTCCTCAGTTTGAAGTGTTTATGCCAGGATCATGGATGCTGCTACAGCTGTGATCCTAGTATCAAAATTTTTCAGCTACTAAAATATGCTTTCTGGGCCATCTAGACAAAGAAAATTTTACACAGGATGTTATAGCTCATGTTAATAGATAGCGATTTATAGCACGCAAAACAACAGCCTTGAAATGGCCATTGCTGGGGCATCCTACAGATGAGGAGTGGCGACTCGAGGTTAATGACGCTCCCCTGGAGGAGCAATGGGTGTATCATAATAGGGCACACCTAATAAATTCTACAAATTAAGGGAGCCTTGGCTAGCAGTACCTGGACTAGCCCCCTTTTCATTAGTATCTTACAGGCTGCTACAATGCCGATTACAAATGTAAGGAACAGAATGCGATTCCTGTGTGCATATGGGATAATATTATGGGCTTTGTAATGGTCTTAAATCCAACTCTTATGGTTGTGCTTATAAATATTTTCCACGACAAGGCAGACTGTTAACTTGGTGTGACACACCTGAGGACGTTTCGTTAAGTGGATGAAGTAGTTAAGGTGTGGTAAAGAGTATCTGCACTACCCATGTTAACACAAGGGATGTTGTTCATCCCTTGTGATGGCGATAACTATTGATCCAAAGAAATAAATAGACCTTGTGTTTAATGCTAAGCTAGTAACCTGTAAAGGCTTATAAAGCATTGGCTATTGATAGTATAATGCATAATATTGCATTATCTATTGATAATATAATGCGCCGTAGTTTGTCACCATTCTACAGACCTGCACAATTTTAAAGAGTGACGTGTTAAGTATCCATTTACTCAATGTAATATCTTTTACCAGAAATGTGGGTATTATATTGCATTTGTGTGCATAAAAATTCAGTGAAATTTGTTTTTTCCTGAAAACGCGCATTTTAAAAATGGCTATGCAAATATTGTGCAACCATCAACATTTTGTTTGAGGTTTCTAAGTAATATTCTATCAAACAAATGCAGGTTTTAATATATATGTGAGAAATGTCAGAATTGGCCTGGGCAGAAATTATTAAAATGGTTCTTTTATCCTTAACGCATTCCCTGCATTAAAGTAAAATGAGTTGCATTACTTGACAAGCCCCCTTCCCCATCCCCTACTCCCTAAAAACTTACCTGGGCCCTCTCTCACTTTAGCACTGTACAGTTTGCAGCAGCGCTCCTCTCTCGTCCTCTCCTTTCAGGATTTATTGAGAACAGCAGGAGCCACTGGCTCCTGCTGCTTTCAGTTGAATCCTGTAAGGAAAGAGCGGGGGCAAGCCACGCTATGCACGTGCATGGAAGCACCCATCCCAGCCCGGCAGTGTGCCTCCATAGCACAGCTTGCTATGGGGGCACGCAGAATAAGAAGAGCAGTCAGTGTTGGTGGGGGGACAACAGAAAAAGAGGTAAGTTGATGCTCTATGCAATAGCATTGCACAGAGCAGGTTAGTATAACATGTTGTTATATTTGTAAAAAAAAAAAAAGCCTTTAGAATGACTTTAAAGGTGATGTATAGTACCTTGCTCTCTGTAAGCAGGGATTCCTGTATTTCCTCTTTCCGGCACCCCTGTAGTTTAGAGGGCAGGTTAATTCTGTGATGCAGCAATGGCTACTCAAGAAGCATAGTGAATGTGTCAGAGAGTTCAAGGAAGTAACAGTGTCGGGATCGTCACAAAGTAAATTTACAAACCTCAGGAACGTTCATATTAATAGTAGTTTGCTAAAAATAATTGAAATATTATGTGTAAATGAACATAATGTTTTTATATTCTGACCATAGATCCGCTTTAACTACCATAAATATGATAAAACATGAACTTACCATATACAAAAACATACTGTATATAACAAAAACAAAACAAACAAAATGTGTTTAATGAAATGTCTAAGAAATTCTCCAAGACAACTTAACCTCAACTGCACTCACTGTTATACCACGTGTTGTGCTGTTTTTACACGGGCCGATACTAGGTATGAAGCAGCAAAGTCAGATCTTTTCTAGCAAAGATCAAAACGACTAAAAGGATGTTTTAGAGGGGCAGGTTAAAATCATTAGCTTTACTATCAACATCACAAAAAAGGTCCTCCTGTAGAAAAACTAGACAATAAAGGTGTTGCCAATATAGTAAGTAATCATTTTAAACAGGTTGTTTCATTTCCATTTTGGAGATCACGGAATCTACAAAAGATGTTCAGCTGAGCACTACCAGTACCTCCCCTTTACCTCTAGTTCATTTACTGATGAAACCCTATAGAAGCAATCCCAGAGATGCTGCTTGCCCATGTTTCTCCTGCTGTGCACAAAAGATGGCTATAACTTGGTCATCGTCACTTCCACGCTTACCAATTCGCTCCTCATGTTCTACATAGTAATAAATAAACCTGGCTCCCCACCTTCTTCCTAGAGGAGTTCTGATTCTTGTCCTTGTCATTCTTTTCCTTCTCACTGTCTTTCTGTGTGCTGTTCTCCTCATTCTGATCATGATCCCCGCTGTCATCATCTTTCAGTCTGCAACACAAACGGTAATTATAGCACAAGGTGTGCTACCCACATACAATAAAAATCTACTAAACAATGCTAACGTAACAACTATAATTTGGCTGTATGTGTTCCTCCATTATGTAGGAGTAGGAATGAGGATTCATACACTTTATCTGACAAGTGGCTTAAACGTACTCCTACTGTTCAACAAATAAAAAAATTACAAACAGGAGTGTCCCTTATTGCAGATTAGGCATCCTATGTGTCTTCTGTAATAAAACAAACTTACCTGTCTATATGCAATCTTCTTCAGAATGTATACAATATACATTCCTGGCACACTTCAGTGCCAGGATCAATGAACACCTCTGAGCATGCACAGAAGTTACATCATTCCCCCAGCCAATCAAAACAGGGAAAAAACAGCACATGGAAGTAGTACTTGCAGACTTTAATTCTGCTTAAAGTGGAAGTTAGGGTTAAACCTAATCATAAACCGTCCCCCACCCTCACTCTAAGTCCTATACCAACTACTCTGCAGAGAAAAGATGTCTATACTCACCTATTCTAAGGGTGCTCCGGTCTGGTCACATGATCAGCTCCCAGCGGCTTCAGGGGAAGAGAAGAGAGCAATAATGGCTGCCAAATGTTTTTATCTGCTTTTGTGCACTATGGATTTTCAATAAAATGAAGATTTTTTTTAAGAACAATAACAACCGGAGTGCGGATCATGTTTCCTACAGTAATGGGTGCAATGCCCTAGCAGTGACATCACTCATAGACTTACTATGGAGCTTCTGTCATTCCCTGCAATGACAGAGAGGGGATCTGCCTGTGTAAACAAGGAAGATTTCTGTTCTGACAGGGGAGATCGCACAGATCCTGTCTTTCTGCTATGCAGGAAGATGGATCTGTGAGAGTTTCCCAAGTCGCACATTCTCCCATACAGTTAGAACACACAAAGAAGGAACACATTTAACCCTTTCATTGCCCCTGATGCCAACCCCTTCCCTGCCAGTGTCATTAGTACAATAACTGCATATTTTTAGCACGGATTACTGTAATAATGTCATTGGTTGTCAAAAAAAGTCAGTTAGGTGTCCAATCGGTCTGTCGCAATCCCGCTAAAAAAAAAAAAAAACCTGATCGCTGCCATTACCAATAAAAAAATAAAAATGAATAAAAGAAATGCCATAAATCTAGCCCCAATTTTGTATACACAATAACTTTTGCACATACCAATATACGCTTATTGCGATTTTTTCACCAAAAATATGTAGAATAATACATATCGGCCCAAACTGATGAAGATATATTTTTTTTTTTTATTTGGAATATTTATTATAGCAAAAAGTTAAAAATATATTTTTTTTTTTCAAAATTGTCGCTCTTTTTTTGCTTATAGTGCAAAAATTAAAAACCGCAGAAGTGAGCAAGTACCACCAAAAGAAAGCTCTATTTGTGGGAAAAAAAGGACATCAATTTTATTCGGGCACAAATTCGCATGTCCGTGCAATTGTCAGTTAGTGACACAGTGCCGTACCGCAAAAAACGGCCTGGTCAGGAAGTGGGTAAATCCTTCCGGGATGAAGTGGTTAAAGAAGACTGTACAGTGTATGACCAGCCTAAAGCTCACACCACACACACACGACAATCTGATTGTTGGTAGATGTAAAAGTTTGTACAAACTTGCAGTTTAGGGGCCTGCCCGACTGGATACAAATGAATAGTTTTGGTAGGTCCTCATATTACATTGTTTTGGCCGACCTATAGTTGATTGTACAGAAATTGTATGGTCAGACTGTAATGTGTATGGTGAGCCTAAGATCTAAGTCTATGGGCCTCAAAGTCCTGCATAACAATAAAAATTTTATTTTTAGGACTCTTTAACATGGGGCGTATCAATGCGTACCCCGTGCAAGGGCCGTGTTCCCTGTACAGGCAGTCTCTCATTGCTGTCCATTGGGTGGGTAAACGCAGCCCTTGAGCAGCACGTGCATGCCCCATGTGAATGAGGTCCGGTGTCATAACTAACCACATGTACAGCATCATGGCAACTGCAGATCAGAGGCCAAGATGGCAGCTTCCTTGGCTGTATAGGAGAGGAGGGTTTAGTTCTACTTTAAAAGCATCGGCCCCTGAAAAAGTAAAATAAAGCTGCTTGCACGCAAATGATTAACAGCTCTTGTGTGCTGAAATGTAAAACCCCCAGCACGTTCTGGCCCCTGGGCAGCCACATTTGCTGCATATAGCCACCAACACAAGTGAATAGCTGCATGTGCCATTGCTCAGGTAGGGCACACTGGTGTATTGTAAACGCTGTTTCTCCTGACAGGTAAAAATCAGTGTTATAAAAAAAAAAAAAATGCACCCAAGCCATGTTTGGGCATTTACTTCATTGGCCAGATTTTTTATTGAACTGCTTGCCAGCGGTTCAATGTCATGAATTTGACGTTAAATACCGGGGTTATGGCTGCCGCTAGCCGCTATAACTGGTATTTTCTTTTTGCTTAGGTGGCTGGCTTTTAGATAAAAGTGGTCTGTGTAACAGATTTGCTGAGGGATTACTTTTAGAAGCCCCCTCCTGCCACTTCCCATGCTTACGTTACTGATCGGTGAGCCCAGGAACACACCAGCATTGGCAGTGTTTTGACACAGAGATAAGCAATGGCAATCTCTATGCCCTTGGAGGACCAAAATCATGACATCACTTCCGGGGCCATGAAAAAAAATTTTGTTCTTACGGCAAAAGATTAATAAAAAAATAATATAATTAATTATATATTTGACCTTTTGCTTTTAAGAGGATAGATTTTAGGTCTTTTAGAGCCCAGATCTCTGCATAAACAGGACCAGTCATGGTGTATTGTTAACGCAAGGGATGTTTACATTCCTTGCGATAGAATACAAAGTGATCAAAAAATGTATTTAAAGGGACAGTGTAAATATTTTAAAATAAATACTTTTTTTTTTTTTTTTTTTAAGCACCCCCTTGTCCACACGCACAGTAATGAATGCTTACGTAGGTCACACCCACATATGTAAATGGTGTTTGCACCTCACATGTGAAGTATCGCTTTGAACATCAAAGAGAGACCAATAATTCTAGCACTAGACCAAGACTAAGTACCGTAGTTTGGCGGAATTCCACAAGTGTGTGCAAACTTAAAGCATGACATGTTTGGTCTCGATTTACAGGATGTAACATGTTTCCCATTATACAAAAATTGGGGTATATATGTTTGTTTTTTCCCCCCAGTTTGAAAAACCACTGCGTAAATACAAAAAAATTGCAACGACCGCCATTTTATGAGATAGAGAATGAATGTGTGTGTTTATAGAATTTTTATATATATATATATATATATATATATATATATATATATATATATACACACACACACACTTATTTTTTTAGCAGAGACCCTAGAGAATAAAACGGTGGTCATTGTAATATTTTATGTCACACTGTATTAGTGCAGTGGTCTTTTAAAAGCAATTTTTGGGGAAAAAAAAAAAAGACTTCAATGGATTAAAAAATAAATAACCACCACTAAACAGTAAAGTTAGACCAAATTTTTGTATAATGTGAAATATGATGTTCCCCCGAGAATCATTATCTTTATTCTAAGCAAAAAAAATAAATTGTGATTCTGATTTTATCCAGAATTGTAGAGGGGAGTGCTGCCTTCCCCCTTAAAATGAAAAGTCAACAGCTAAAAGTACTGTAGCTACTGACTTTTACTATTAGGACACTTCCCTCTCCAGGCATCCAGCGGTGTCCTCACTCGAGCCGATTTTGGAATTAGCCCTCGGGTGCAGGCGCCAGCATCTTGGCTATGGGAAACCGACAGTGAAGCGAGGAGGGAGATCGAACTTCCGGCTCACTTTGCCGTGACAAACTAAGCCATTAGTAGGAGTGGACACCTGTCAATACCAGGTACCCACTCCCCCCAAAAAGGTGGCAAATGTGGCAGTGGAAAGGGGTGGGAGCAGACAAGCGGAGCTTCCCCTTTTGGGTGGTGCTCCGCTTTAAGGGCAGAAAAAAAAAAAAAAAAAAACACATAAACTCACAAAAATGTGTGAGCAGTGTGCACGAGGCCTTCGTGTCTATGGTGCATTTGGGAAGAAGCACCATACCTGCCTGTTTATGTAGGTGGTGGTGAAGAAGCCTCCAGTGTTTACCTGAGTGTGGCCATGCTGCTGTATACACACAGGAGCTGAGAATTGTCTGTATACATGAGACTAGTTACTTCTGGCCACAGACATAAAAGAGAGGAGTAAATACTCTCTAGGACTGGATAGGAGATGATGATTACTATTCCTTCACCCTCTCTGCCTCTCCCATACAGCTTGGTGGATGTAGTGCCTCCCACACACTGTCCCCCTGAGCCCTGTCACCCCCTTACATGGTCTAACATCAGCACTCGTGGCAGCTCCATGGTAATGTGACAATGTTGCTATTCATTTCCCCAATACAATGTAACCACAACGATCGCTTTCCTCTCAGTGTACACAGTGCTGCGGCCTACACCGCCCCCCACAGCGCAATCTAATGGTTCCGCTCACACCGGGCGCCTCCTATTACGAAGAAATATATGAAGACAGCGGCTGGGTCCCGAACTCACGCATCAAATTTGTTGTTCATCGTCTCTCTACTCTTCTTCTGGTCTCTTCCGCTTCCAGCACAACATTCCTCTGCACCCCTACCGCCGCTTCCTGGAGCGCTCCAGAACTTCGCTACTCTGTAGTTGTTTCTACACGGACACGTAAAAACGATGCAACGTCATTGAAACGTGCTATCCATATTGACTGTGGGCAGAAGTCTCAAAGCCCATTGGAACTATGCGTGGGAAATGTGGTGGAACAGAGCAGAGATTGGTGCCCGTAGATAACGATTGTTATTTCCGCGGTGCAGTACTGAACATGAAAGGCTTCGGATGGGTGTTTATGAGCAACAGCGAACTTTTTAGCCCACATTTCATTCCAAGGCCCTTGATAGAGCGCAGTCACACAAGTTAGCATGCATTTTTTTTAATTGTTCATGTCTTTTTTTTTTATTCTATTGTTTAACAATACGCTGCAACGCCTTGTGACATATTACAGCATATTGAAAAATAATCGCACTGCTTAAAAAATGAAACCAGGACTATTTTCTTCACACTAATAGAGTGCAATGGTGCAATTCAAACATCAAAGTGCTGCAATGTAACGTTTAGGGATACATAATGCAGGGGTCAGGAGTGTGTAATGGGCAGAACACAGGGGTCAGGAGTGTGTAAGTGACAGAATGCAGGGGTCAGGAGCGTGTAATGGGCAGAATGCAGGGGTCAGGAGTGTGTAATGGGCAGAATACAGGGGTCAGGAGTGTGTAATGGGCAGAAAACAGGGGTCAGGAGTGTGTAATGGGCAGAATACAGGGGTCAGGAGTGTGTAATGGGCCGAATACAGGGGTCAGGAGTGTGTAATGGGCAGAGTGCAGGGGTCAGGAGTGTGTAATGGACAGAGTGCAGGACAGAGTGCAGGGGTCAGGAATGTGTAATGGACAAAGTGCAGGGGTCGGCAGTGTGTAATGGACAGAATACAGGGGTCAGGAGTGTGTAATGGACAGAATAAAGGGGTCTAGAGTTTGTCATGGATGGAGTGCAGGGGTAAGAAGTGTGTAATGGACAGAATGCAGGGTGCAGGAGTGTGTAATGCCAATCCTCCCTCTCTATCCCAGCACCCATCCCTCCCTCTCAACGCAAATCCTCTCTCTCCTTCCCCCATCCCGCCTCCCAGCTCAGATCCTCTCTCTCCTTCCCCCATCCCAGCGTAAATCCTCTCTCTCCTTCCCCCATCCCACCTCCCAGCACAAATCCTCTTTCCTTTCCCACTTCTCCCTTCCAGTGCAAATCCTCTCTCCTTTCCCCACCCCCCTTAACACTGCAAAACATCTCTCTCCTTTCCCCCACCCCTGTCCAGTGCAAATACTCTTTCCTTCCCCCATTCCATCTCTCAGTGCACATCCTCTCTCCCCTGTCCCCATCCCCCTTAACAGTGCAAATCCTCTCTCTCCTTTCCCCATTCCCCCTCCCAGTGCAAATCCTCTGTCTCCTTTCCCTATTCTTACTCCCAGTGCAAATCCTCTCTCTCCTTTCCCCATTACCTTTCTCAGAACAAATCCTCTCTCTCTCCTTTCCCCATTCCCCCTCCCATTGCAAATCCTCTCTCCTTTCCACATTCCCCCTCCCAGTGCAAATCCTCTCTCTCCTTTCCCCATTCCCCCTCCCATTGCAAATCCTCTCTCCTTTCCACATTCCCCCTCCCAGTGCAAATCCTCTCTCTCCTTTCCCCATACCCCCTCCCAGTGCAAAACCTCTCTCCTTTCCCCATTCCCTCTCCCAGTGCAAATCCTCTCTCTCCTTTCCCCATCCCCCTTATCACTGCAAAACATCTCTCTCCTTTGCCTCTCCCCCGCCCAGTGCAAATACTCTCTCTCCTTCCCCCATTCCATCTCCCAGTGCAAATCCTCTCTCTCCTTTCCCCATCCCCCTTAACAGTGCAAATCCTCTCTCTCTCTCTCTCCTTTCCCCATTCTTACTCCCAGTGAAAATCCTCTCTCTCCTTTCCCTATTACCTCTCCCAGTGCAAATCCTCTCTCTCTCCTTTCTCCACTCCCCCTCCCAGTGCAAGTTTTCTCTCTCCTTTCCTACTCCTAGTGCAAATCATATCTCTCCTTTCTCCATTCCCCCTCTCAGTGCAAATCCTCTCTTTCTCCTTCTCCCATTCCCTCTCCCAGTGCAAATCCTCCCTCTACTTTCCCCATTCCCCTTCCTGTGCAAATCCTCTCTCTACGTTCACCCTCCACCTCCCAGTGAAAATCCCCTCTCTCCTTTCCGTATTCCCTCTCCCACTGCAAATCCTCTCTTTTTTCCCCATTCCTCTTCCCAGTGAAAACCCTCTCTCTTCTTTTCCCATTCTCCCTCCAAGTGCAAATCCTCATTCTCTTTTCCCCATTCCTACTCCTATTGCAAATCCTCTCCCTCCTTTCCCTATTCCTACTCCTAGTGCAAATCATTCCTCTCCTTTCCCAATTCCCCCTCCCAGTGTAAATCCTCTCTCTCCTTCCCTGTTTCCCTCTCCCAGTGCAAATCTTCTCTCTTCTTTCCCCATCCCACGGCAAATCCTCTCTCTCCATCCCAGCACAAATCCTCTCCCTCCTTTCCTCATTCTCCCTCCCAGTTCAAATCACCTCTCTCATTCCCCCATCTCCCCTCCAGCACAAATCCTCCCTCTATCTCCCCCATCCCCCTCCCAGCACAAATCCTCCCCTTCCTTCCCCCTCCCAGCACAAACCCTCTTCCTATTTTCACCATTCCCCCTCCAGCACAAAAAACCCTATTTTCTTCCCCCCCCTCCCAGCATAAATCCTCTTCCCTTCCCAGTGCAAATGTCCCCACCCCCCCACCCCCCCCCCCCCCATATCACTATCCCTCCTACTAAAAATCCTCTTCACTTCAAAATAAGGTCTGTCTTGAAGATAGCAGCCTTCCAAGTCCTCATCTAACCTTGCCCTGGGAAGTTTCTAGTGTGTGTGTCAGTCTCATAGACTGGGAAGTAGACATGTGTGGTTTGTTTCATTTAGATATTCGGCAATTCAGATGTATCCAATTTACCGAATTATAACAGTAACAAATTTAAATGAATCTGAGAAAATTAAACATTTCGGATGAAATTCAAATTATTTTCAAATTGAATTTGAATAGATTTTGAATCAAATTTCAATAGTTTTCTAATCAAATTTCCAAAGAGAATAAAATAGAATAGAAAATAAAAGAATAGAATAAAAAAAATAGAATAGAATAGAAAATAAAAGATAAGAAAAAAATAGAATATAAAAAAGGGACAGAATAGAAAATAAAAGAATAGAGCAAAACAGAACAAAATAGAATATAAAAAAAGAACAGAAAAAAATAGAATAGCAGATAAAGGAATATAATTGAACAAAAAAATAGAATAGAATAAAATAGAATATAACCATCTTCTGAAATTCAAATTCGAAATAGAATAAATTTGATCTGAATGCAATTGAAAAGAATAGAATAAAAAATAAAATAATAGAATAGAATTAAAAAAATAATAAAATAGAATAGTAAAAATATAATCATTTCCCAAAATTCAAATAAAATAAATCTGAATTCTAATAGAAAATAATAGCCTAGAATAGAATATAAAATAAAAGAATAGAATTGACTAGAATAGAAAAGAATAGAATAGAAAAAAAAACAATAGAATGGAAAGAATATAACTATCTTCTGAAATTGGAATTTCAAATAGAATAGATTAAAATTAGAATAAGATAATAGAAAAGAATTGGGCCTCCCATAACCCCTAACCCCATCCAAGTTATCATTCCCTCTATAAAACAACAAAAAGAAACCTCAAGGGCTGTTCTTCTGTGTATGGATGCAAGTCGAAAATGCTAAGTGACCGGCTGTGCAGGAGTGAGGAACCCTGACATGTGCAATTCCTATGGGGGTAGTGCTACACTTACTTTGCATTTTAGTAACAAATTGTGAAACAGGTGTGCTTTAACCACTTCCCGACCAGCGCACGACGATGTACGTCGACAGAATGGCACGGGCAGGCATATTGGCGTACAGGTACATCCAATATTCAATGCCGCCCTGCCATCGGGAGCGCGCCGCCGGCGGCGCGCTCCCGCGCTGGTCGGGACCCCCGTGAGTCCGGTCGCGGGACCCGCGGACTCGATCGCCGCGGGCATCCCCGCGATCGTCTCAGGGAGCGACCGAATAGAGGAAATGCTGTGTAAACAACATTTCTCCATTCTGCCTAGCAACTAGTGACGCTGATCTCTGCTCCATGTGATTGGAGCAGAGATCAGTGTTCACTAAATGAAAGCCCAACCCCCCCACAGTTAGTAACACACCCCTAGGAACACTTAACCCCTACACTGCCACCCACTGGTTAACCCCTTCACTGCCAGTGTTATTTACACAGGAATCACTGCATTTATATAGCAGTGATTACTGTATAAATGACAATGGTCCCAAAAATGTGTCAAAAATGTCCGATGGGTCCCCAACAATGTCGCAGTCACAATAAAAATCGCTGATCGCCGCCATTACTAGTAAAAAAAAAAAAAAAAAAATTATTAATAAAAATGCTATAAAACTATCCCTATTTTGTAAACGCTATAACTTTTGCGCAAACCAATCAATAATCGCTTATTGCGATTTTTTTTACCAAAAATATGTAGAAGAATACGTATCGGCCTAAACTGAGGGAAAAAAATGTTTTTTTATATATTTTTGGGGGATATTTATTATAACAAAAAGTAAAAAATAATGCGTTTTTTTCAAAATTGTTGCTCTATTTTTGTTTATAGTGCAAAAAATAAAAACCGCAGAGGTGATCAAATACCACCAAAAGAAAGCTCTATTTGTGGGAAAAAAAGGACGTCAATTTTGTCTGGGAGCCACATCGCACGACCGCGCAATTGTCAGTTAAAGGGACGCAGTGCCAAATCGCAAAAAGTGGTCTGGTCTTTGACCAGCAAAATGGTCCGGTCTGCAAGTGGTTAATGAAGATCATGCTTCATGGCCAATGGATATCGCTTTTACTATTTTCTTTGTGTTGTATCTCTCTTTTATTTTAGAGAAATCTATATACAGCGAACCTCAGATTGCGAGTAATACGGATTACGAGCATTTTGCCATACAAGCTATTTAAAAAAAGACGAGCGGGATTCAAGCCGCTGGGGTGTGCAGTACCGCATTTGGTCAGAGCTGTGGGGGCACCGGCGACACTTGAAGACGCTCTGAGACACTCGAGTGTCTCCGGTGCTCCTGCACCTCTGGCCACATGCGGTACTGCATACACAGGCGCCCCTGCACCTCCGGCCACATATATACACCAGCAGTCACTGTGGAACTAATTATCTGAGTTTCTGATATACGAGTGCTTTGGATTACACGCATGCTTCTGTAACAAATTATGCTCGTAATCCAAGGTACTACTGTAGCTGCATTTTTATGACATGGTTGGTTGGTGTAATTACGAAAGAAAAGTATTTTCCCAAGTATAGCCATGTGGTGGCACTGTCACCCCACTCATTTAAACATTCTATGTACCTGTATAAGTCACTATTTCTCAGTTCTTTTTTTATAGCTGCAGTCATTTTTAATTATGGGCAATATTTACCACAATTGTCTAAGTGCAGGTGACTTTTCATTAGCATTACACTTAGTGTAATTTAATGCAGTCGTTTTACCATAGAGAAATAACTTTCTGGCCTCAGGGAACCCTTGCTTTTAATTAATATATTTACAACTCATGGTACATTAGCCTAAATAGTATGTTAATATATATATATATATATATATATATATATATATATATATATATATATATATATATATATATATATATATATATATATATATATATATATATATTCAGGTGATGTTTCGGGCTAAGCATGATATCACCCTTCCTCATGACCACATACCTGCAATAAAAATTGTAACCAACATCACATATAAAGGCTTATAGCTCACATCTATCGTTAATTAATTACATTTAACTGGAATCAATCTCCACAAACCACCCCTTGTATCTCTCAGGCCGCGTACACACGGGCGGACTGTCCGCCCAACTAGGTTCGTCAAACAGTTTGACAAACAGTCCGTTCAAAATTAGCATGAACGGACTCTACCACACACGATGAACGAACAGTCCACTGAAAACTTGCACGATGACGTGAACGGCACGTACGACGGGACGAGAAATTCGGCGTCCGATACACTGCAATGCAACCTTCGCCGTGTAAATTCTTTCTGAGCATGCGCGAGACTTAGTTTGCCGAACAAGCCTACACACGAGCGGACTGTCCGCTCAAACCAAGTTTCAGCGGACAGTCTCACGGAAATTCCGAAAAACTTTGTTCGACAGACTGTCCGCTGAAACTGTCCGCTGAAGCCCACACACGAGCGGACTGTCCGCTGAAACACTGTTCAGCGGACAAAGTTGGACGAACAGTCCGCCCGTGTGTACGCGGCCTCATACATCATTTTTATATCTATGAGTATATCTGAACAATAGCTAAAAAATGGGACAAAAGGACACCTTCCCTTGATGATAGTATGCTGAATCATGGAGTTCATCCAAAAAAATACAAAGAAAACATAATCAATGAATCATCAAAATGAATTTATATATTCACATACCATGAAAAAAACTAAACAACAAACAAAAGAAATCTCATAATGTGGGATCGTATCGGCCAATATCTGGCAGATCGGTCAACACATATAGAGACTTATACCATCCTATAATCATAAAAATAAATAAAGATCAAAATCTGTATTTAACCCTTTAGGATATAAAGAGTCTAAGCGATTTATCCAGTAAACTTCTCTTTTTCTCAATTCCAATTCTCTATTCCCCCCATGTCTATTAGTTGGAATACCATCGATTACCATATATCTCAGTTGAGAAACCGAATGGTTCATTTCTAAAAAATGTCTAGAGAGAGGTAATTTATCATTTTTATCCCTAATAGAATATTTATGTCTGGCTATTCTGTCTTTGACTTTCTGTGTAGTTTCACCTACATAGATCAAACCACACGGACATTTGATGATGTATATGATATATGTAGATTGACATGTGAAATGATCTTTTATAGGGATATTGTAACCTTGAGTCGGATGATTAAAGGACTTCCCTTTAATCATGCTAGAACATTGAATACATGACAAGCAAGGAAATGAACCATAATTAGGAGGTCCCAAAAAAGTAACCCGTGAAGTGGGTGCCCTATACTGGTCAGATCTTACCAATCGATTGTATATGGTCCTACCCTTACGGTATGAAGGTAAAGGGGAGAAACAAAACTCCGGGACAGAAGGATAATTTTAATATGGACCAGTGTTTTTTAATAATATTATTAACTTTATTAGAGAAGGGATGAAACTGAGAGATGAAAGGGAGCCTAGGACAGGAATTTTTTTCTTTTTTTGTTTCTAAATTAGTATGTTCAAAGTGTACTGTATCACCAGGATAACCCTGCTGTCGTAGACTCGCCTCCATCTCACTCAGTCTGTCCTCCTTAAGGCTAGGTTCACACTGAAGCGATGCGGGAACGCCGCAAATCCGCGGCGGGTTCCCGCATCGCATGCCTCCCGCCGGCAGTTCACACTGCCCTATGCGGACTGCTGGGAGTGTCAGTGAAACGTTAATGACACCCCCAGATCAGTTCGCATATCGCAGTGCGATCTGCAAACTCGGACAGGAATCGGATTGTAAGGTGTGAACACCCATGCGATCCGATTCTGCTGCGGACCAAAAAAAGGGTCCTGTGCGAGTTTGTGGCGGGTGCGATGCGAATTCAGCCATACTATCTGTATGGCTGAACTCGCATCGCACAGAGATCGGATGTGATTTGCACTGCAGTGCGGTGCGAATCACATCCGGTTCTCCTAGCCGCGCCAGTGTGAACCCAGCCTAAAGCTAGATTTATCAGTGATCCTAGCAACTCTTTATAACTGACTTCTTGGAATGGATTTAAATACACCTGGAGGGAGAAAACTAGAATAGTGTAGTAATTGATTGCAGTCTGTGGGTTTACGATAAATATCGCTAACAATCCTCCCTTCCTGAACAGATAATAAAGTGTCCAGAAAAGGAACATTTTCACTTGCAACCAACATGTTAAATTTCAGACCAGGAACCAAACAGTTGAGATATTCATTGAATAACCATAGCGATTCACTGTCGCCCACCCATATGCCAAAGGCGTCATCAATAAATCTAAAATATGCCAGACAATTATCTTCAAACAGTTTGAAGATATTATTGAATGCACTAAAAGTTGATTATATAAAAAACACAGAACTGTCAATATAAATAAAATGGCCATGATGACACACATCTCATTGTGTTGATTGAGACACTTTGACATATAATGTATACGATACCACCAGATGACACAGGGTTAACATCATGAGTTGGCTCCAAATACTAATCCTGAAATATATGATCCAATTGCCCAATTTGCAAGACAGGATGTAATGTTCAAATAAACCCAGATCCTGGTAATGGCTCTGATTGTAGTATATTCCATCCCGCTATCCTGCAGGGAGTGTGCGTTTAAATGACCCACTGTGCCGGGTTGAACAGACTAGCTGAAATAAAACTGCGATGGCGTCCTGCATGGGGCCCTCAGCAAAGCAGGTACACCCGCTGAAGACACAGGATCAACACCGGAGCAGAAAAAATTGGACGCCAATTTTGTTTGGGAGCCACATCGCACGACCACGCAATTGTCAGTTAAAACGACACAGTGCCGAATCGCAAAAAGGGGCCTGGTCCTTTGGCTGCAAATTGGTCTGGGGTTATACAGTTAGCTGGAGCAATGCAGAATGAAGTTGCTATGTAGTCTCTAGCTTGTTTCTGTTTACCTGACTTGCTGATTTTGCTCTTCTGTGTGTGACCCAGCTTGCCTTTTGGACTTTGTTACTGCCTGCCTTGTACTTTGCCTTTTACTGAATTTGGCTTGTTTTCTTGACTTTGCATCTGTCTTCTGTTCTGGTACCCCACTGTTTAACTGTCTTCACCATTGGCAAGTGCAGCAAACTAGTTCCTATATCTAGCTTTGGTACTCTGGTGTTGCTGCTCTAGGACAGTGTTTTTCAACTCCAGTCCTCAAGGCACCCCCAACAGGTCATGTTTTCAGCTTTTCCATTATTTTGAACAGGTGATTTGATCAGTTTCACTGCCTTAGTAATTAACACAGCAGTTTCATCTGAGGGAAATCCTGAAAACATGACCTGTTGGGGCGCCTTGAGGACTGGAGCTGAGAAACACTGCTCTAAGGTGCTACTCCATGATCCTCAATCCTTTGCTCCATGCATCTGGCAACAACATAGACCTGGGACTGTCTGCAACCCCTGAACTCATACCAATGCTTGCCCTCACACTCTCTGTCACCACCTTCAGGAGTGTTGGGCAGGAGATGCAAGAGCAGCCCCTTCATGACCTGGCCTCAAAAGTCTTTGTCCAGGACCGATCACTTGCATGTGATCACTGCATGAGAGATTACATGTGAATGGCCACAATTAGTTGTGGGAGCCAGCAGCTTCTCATTGCTTTAAATAGGGATGCGTACCACAGCTAATGGCAGATGCAGTTGTAAATGGACTCTAAATCACCATGCAGGTGGATGACAGTCTGCTCAAACCTGTTTATCGGCTGAGTTACTTGTAACACTATGCTCACCCTAAGCTCTGTTACATAAACACTGGTACAGCAATACATACCATTGCATTAGAGGCCTTGACTACTAAATCTAAAAAATACCATTGTCTCCTATTTACAGTAGCTTATCGTAAATGAGCTTCCTCAAAGTTTGGCACCTCTCAGACTCTAGAGTCCAAGTCTCCATTCTGTGTTCCCTAGGTACTTTCATAATGTCGGGGTTCTAACTTGTTTAAGTTCCAACTGATGAGCAGCCAATCACGAGCTTGAGGTGGAGGGTATGTTGGTTTTGAGACTGTACAGGTAGCCACTTGGAGTGTGAATGAGGAGAGACAGAGATGCTTGCTGGGTTTTGTACCACCACAGCTGTCTAGCCTTAGCAATACTTTGTATATATTTATGTTTTCAAAAGCTAAAGGACTGAGCCTAGTCAATACCATAATTGAAAGGCCAGAACTATTAGGCCAGATCCGGAAATTTCCCAAGAATAATCATTAGCTTTGCTGATTGAAGAGCCCTAAGGCCTCATTCACACAGGCATACTGTTCTGTACATTGGTGCAAAGAGTGGTTTTAACCTGAACAGGAGGCAGACTGTGTTCTGATCCGTGTGTGGGTGGGGCCCTCTTCGCCCTACACGTAGGGGTAACTTTTCACGTGGAGCGCGCTCATCTATGCCCGGGACCAGGCAGAGACTGCGGTCATGTGAACAATCTAACATTAAGGCAGTTCCCCAATTTAGAGTTAAGCCTTTACTTTATGCAGTAAAAATGCAGAGTTTCTCTGAATAGTGTCTTGCCCCATGTCACTACACACTGTTCCTTGTATGTGTTGCATTAGGAGGGATATGCTGAGCTTGTGCCCACTCCACCAGTCCAACGTACCCCTGTTACCTCACTCCAAGTAACATATTAGGGTCCTGCCGTGCACTTACAGTGGACTTCATGTATGCACTCATTAACGCTTTACTTTGTGTACCTCATGACCAGGCCATCGATTTCCATAATGCAGGTTGTGATCGGGTTGCTATTTTATACCAACTACTAAGGAGAGAGCCAGGTGACCTCCTTTTACCGAAGGACCTGTCACTTTACCAGGTACCACGCCTTATGACTGGTTGCTTGTAGTTTGTTCCTTCACATTATTATTCATAGTAACTACACTCCTCTTCTTGACTTGCTGAGTTACTTCATACCCCTTAGTATATAACGGTTATTGTAACTTTACTGAACAAGTGTGGCGTAACAATTCAACATGAGCAATGTCCTTCCCCTAACTCTAACTATAGTAGTGTGGCTGAACAGGCATACCTCTGTGAAGTGAGAGTCCATTATGGCATTGTGGCATTGTGGATGTCTCCGAAAGTCCTAGTGTCTTCAGCAGACTGCCCCGATGCCACGAGCAGAACAGAACCAACCAGTTAATCTAGGAAGCCCCTACACCTCAGCCTTCCCCCTTTTTATAGCACAGGTGGGCTGGCTAGGACCAAAAATACTGGGAACTGAGCTTACAACAGTTAACTCTTTCCCCAGCCTGGGCCAGCTGCTAACTGGCTAGAACTAACACATTTTATCCTGCCTACATGTACATCTGTCCTTCGCTGAGGTACACTCGGGATGCACTTAGAGATCTATCCAGCTGTCCAATTGTCATTGATGTAAACAGGCTGCCTACGAGGCTGCACAGAACACCTATGCACCACTACTCGTAAGTATAAGGCCATTTTTGAACTGCATATAGCAGCTGGAAACCCCTTAGGTATTGGAAAGATTACATTAAAACTTCCTGTATGTAGGGTCCAAACCTTTACTTATCAATGCAGAAGACCAAATAAGGAGACACAGTGATTTGAGCAACTTTGAAAAGCTATTTAAACTAGTTTGATGTCTGACATTAGAGGACCCCTTGATAACATCCTATTGGACAAAACGCGTTGGGGAGGAGACACTTGTTCTGAAATCAAGCCACTGTCCAATACTGGGTCAGCAGTGGCACCCATTGTCATATGTTTTTATGATTAATTTTATTTTGCCTTTTCGTTTCAATCTGTTTATTAGAAGTTTGAATAAACAAGAAAATATAAACTGCTCACGGAACGCCCCCGCAGGGGCTACAATACATAAATACCAGTCCAAAGGGCCAATCGCCCCGCTATACAAATAATATAATGTAAACAGGGGGTGGCATCAAAGTTGGCCACAACATTAAATCTAAACCCCCCTGTCGTCTCTGAGGGGAGAACCCTTCACCCGCTACTCCTAGTCATAGGGGCAGCAGTAATTCTAAGAAGAGAGGGAGGCTAAAAAGAAGAGTAAAGGGAATGAAAGGACCAGGAAAGGAAGGTTAGAGAGAAGAGAGGGAGAGGAGGGATAAGGGAACTCGGACGCGGAGGCCCCACCAAGGGGAGTCAGACCAGGCCTAGGCAAGCTACTTGTAGCATAGGGAACTCATATGAAATCCACGGCTCCCAGATTTTTAGGAATTTAGTATGTGAATCATGTACGATGCTGGACATGCGTTCAGGTAGTAGCATAGTGGTCATGCGTGTCTTTACCCCGTGGAACTCCACCCGTTGGGTCTTCCAGGCCTGGGCAATGGTCCGCTTAACCGCTATAAACAGGTATGTGGCCAGCTTCTGCTAAGGGCCTCGCAAACCTGGTATCGGACAATGTGGCGTCACTTTGGATCGTTAAGTGAAAGAGTGTCTGCAGTAAACCAAAAACCCTTGACCAGAACCCCACCAGCTTCGGGCAGGACCACCATGTGTGTATAACATCTCCCCGCTGCCCAGAGTTGCGGAAACATCTATCAGCACTTCCAGGGAAGGCCTGGGCTGTGCGGGCTGGTACCCAGTACCATCGAAACAGTACTCTATGTGCGGCCTCTAAGGTGTTTGTATTAAACGAGCATTTGGCTACCATTCTCCAGGCCTTACTCCAATCTTCCAAATCTATAGAGGTCTGAAGGTCCCTTTAACATTGGGCCATATATGAGAGGAGTGCTGATGGCGAACGTCCATTCAGGAAAGAGTAAATGGCCGAGATAAGGCCTGGGGACCCAGGGGTGTGTTGGCATACGTGCTCGAAAAAGTTTTTTTGGAATGGATAGGTGGACGTGCGACGCAAGGCTGCAATCCAGTGCTTCAATTGAATGAAGCGATAATGCTCACTATCCGGTGCCTCATGCTTCTCCCGAATAGCCTCCCAGGTGGGGAAGGAGCGTGTGGAGAGAAAGTTTAGGACATGTGGGTAGCCGTGTGAGGGCCACCAGGAAAAGGCCTGAGGTTCCTCCAAACCCGGGGGGAAGAGAGGGTTGTGAGTGATGGGGAGCAAAGGAAGGAAAGAGGACATTAAGTTGCTAGAGGAGGGGATGGAGTCCCAGACTTGCAAACCCTGCAGCAGCATGGGACTCAACGAAAGAGGGCGCAGTGCCCGGGGGAGCCAGAGTAGTGCTTGGAGTGAACAGGGGTCGCAGTTAGGCACCTCCAAAAGCACCCATAAGGGAACATCCCTGGTTGCATGTAACATAGTCAACAGGGCGATCTGCGCCGCCGTGTAATATTTTGAGATGTTGGGAACTCCCAGGCCTCCCTGAAGCCTGTGGGTAAAAAGGTTTGCTCTAGGTACCCTGGGTCATTTGTTTGCCCAGACAAATTGGAGGATTTTATTCTGCAGGAGACGGAGGAAAAAAGTGGGTACTCGGACCGGCAGGGTGCGAAAGTAATAAAGGACCTTGGGCAGAATCGGCATTTTCGCTGCCGCGATCCTGCCAACCCATGAAAGGGTGAGGAATTGCCAGGCCTGCATAAGGGTGGACACTGTGCACAACAGGGGATAGTAGTTGGCGGAGAACAGGGAGGAATAAGAAGGTGTTAACTTGATACCTAAATACTGAATTGAGTGGGATGCCCAACGATAGGGGAAATGGTCCTGGAGGCGCTGTACCAGTTCCGTAGGAAGGTTAACGTTCAGTGCCGTGGTATTGGAGGGATTCATTTGGAGGCCGGAAAAGGCAGTGAACCATTCTAATATAAGTTGCAGGTTGGGTAGGGAGATAAGTGGGTCAGACAGAGTCAAGAGGGTGTCATCCGCAAAGAAACTCGTTTTATAGTCAGAACTAGCGTAAGGAACTCCCGAGATGCTACCATGGGCCCTAATCGCCTCCGCCAGCGGTTCTAGTGCCAGGATAAAGAGCGCCGGGGACAGCCCTGCCTGGTACCCCGAAGAATGGGGAAAGGGTCAGGTAGAAAGCCTGCATATTTAACCGACGCTGAGGGGGCTGAATAGAGGGCTTGGATCCAACTCAAAAAATGTACCCCAAATCCCCACCTAGTTAAGACAAAATGGAGATAATCCCAGGAGAGCGAATCAAACGCTTTATAAATATCAAGTGAGAGCAAAAAGCCCGGAATCTTACATTGGTGGAGGATATGGATGAGATGGATGACCTTGCGGACATTGTCCCCCACCTGGCGACCCGACACAAAGCCCACTTGGTCCCTGTGAATGAGGGCCTGAAGGTATCTGTTAACTCGTGTGCTCAGAACTTTTCCTAAGACCTTCAGGTCGACATTCAACAGGGAGATGGGACGAAACGATTGCAGGTCCGTGGCTTCCTCCAGAGACTTGGGGATCATAGAAATATGGGCCTTAAGGGAGTCTGGTGAGGGCCTCTCACCTTTCCGCCAGGAGTTGAAAAAGGAAGTCAGGTGGGGTGTGAGCAGGGGTGCAAAGGTTTTATAATAAAGACCAGTAAAACCGTCCGGGCCTGGCGCCTTAGACGGTTTAACCACTTTCAGACCGGACCATTTTGCTGGTAAATGACCAGAGGTCTTTTTACACTTTGGCACTGCGCTGCTTTAACTGGTAATTGCGCGGTCATGCAATGTTGTACCCAAACAAAATTTGCGTCCTTTTCTTCCCACAAATAGAGCTTTCTTTTGATGGTATTTGATTGCCTCTGCGATTTTTATTTTTTGCGATATAAACGTAAAAAGACCGCAAATTTTGAAAAAAAATGATATTTTCTACTTTTTGTTATTAGAAAAATCCAATAAACTCAATTTTAGTCATACATTTAGGCCAAAATGTATTCAGCCACATGTCTTTGGTAAAAAAAAAGTCAATAATTGTATATTTATTGGTTTGCGCAAAAGTTGTCACATCTACAAACTAAGGTACGTTTTCTGGAATTTACGCAGCTTTTAGTTTACGACTGTCTATCTCATTTCTTGAGGTGCTAAAATGACAGGGCAGTACAAAACCCCCCCAAATGACCCCATTTTGGAAAGTAGACCCCCTAAGGAAATTGATAAGAGGCATGTTGAGCCCATTGAATATTTTATTTTTTTGCCTCAAGCGATTGAATAATGACAAAAAAAAAATTTTTTTTTTTTTTTTACACAAAGTTGTCACTAAATGATATATTGCTCACACATGCTATGGGCGTATGTGAAATGACACCCCAAAATAAATTCTGCTGCTTCTCCTGAGTACGGGGATACCACATATGTGGGACTTTTTGGGAGCCTAGCCGCGTACAGGGCCCCGAAAACCAAGCACCGCCTTCAGGCTTTCTAAGGGCGTAAATTTTTGATTTCACGCCTCACTACCTATTACAGTTTTGAAGGCCATAAAATGCCAAGATGGCACAAAACCCCCACAAATGACCCCATTTTAGAAAGTAGACACCCCAAGCTATTTGCTGAGAGGCATGTTGAGTCCATGGAATATTTTATATTTTGCCACAAGTTGCGGGAAAATTACAAACTTTTTTTTTTTTTTTTTTTTTTTCACAAAGTTGTCACTAAATGATATATTGCTCATGCATGCCATGGGCATATGTGAAATGACACCCCAAAATAAATTCTGCTGCTTCTCCTGAGTACGGGGATACCACATATGTGGGACTTTTTGGGAGCCTAGCCGCGTACGGGGCCCCGAAAACCAAGCACCGCCTTCAGGCTTTCTAAGGGCGTAATTTTTTGAGTTCACTTCTCACTACCTATTACAGTTTTGAAGGCCATAAAATGCCAAGATGGCACAAAACCCCCACAAATGACCCCATTTTAGAAAGTAGACACCCCAAGCTATTTGCTGAGAGGCATGTTGAGTCCATGGAATATTTTATATTTTGCCACAAGTTGCGGGAAAATTACAAACTTTTTTTTTTTTTCACAAAGTTGTCACTAAATGATATATTGCTCACGCATGCCATGGGCATATGTGAAATGACACCCCAAAATAAATTCTGCTGCTTCTCCTGAGTACGGGGATACCACATATGTGGGACTTTTTGGGAGCCTAGCCGCGTACGGGGCCCCAAAAACCAAGCACCGCCTTCAGGCTTTCTAAGGGCGTTACAGTTTTGAAGGCCATAAAATGCCAAGATGGCACAAACCCCCCCCCCCAAATGACCCCATTTTAGAAAGTAGACACCCCTAAATTTAGGGGTACACTAGTGAGACTAGGTAATAAATGGCGGGTGCCCTGAAACTATAAAAAAATAACTAACCAACCAGCGTCACCTGTAACAGTTATATGGTGATCACTGGTGAAAGGGTTAACTAGGGGGCAATCAGGGGGCTTTATGCGGTAGTATATGGGGGTCCCTGGCGCTATAAAAAGCTGCGGCGAACCTAAATACCTACCTGCCTAACTAGCGTCACCTGTGACACTAATACAGCGATCAGAAAAACGATCGCTTATTAGGCTGGGTTCACACTGGAGCGATGCGGGAACGCCACGAATGCGCGGCGGGTTCCCGCATCGCATGCCTCCCGGCGGCAGTTCACACTGCCCTATGCGAACTGCTGGGAGTGTCAGTGAAATGTTAATGACACCCCCAGATCAGTTCGCATATCGCAGTGCGATCTGCAAACTTGGATCGCATGGTGTGAACACCCATGCGATCCGATTCTGCTGCGGACCAAAAAAAGGGTCCCGTGCGAGTTTGCGGCGGGTGCGGCGGGTGCGACACGAATTCAGCCATACTATCTGTATAGCTGAACTCGAATCGCACAGAGATCGGATGTGATTTGCACTGCAGTGCGGTGCGAATCACATCCGTTCTCATAAACCGCTGCAATGTGAACCCAGCCTTAGTGACACTGGCGACGGGGGGTGATCACGGGGTTAAACCTTTATTGGGGGGGTTAGGGGGGTACCTTAGAACTAAAGGGGGCTAACCCTAACTGCCCTAACAGTTATTAGTCACAAATGACACCTGCCGGGTGATCAGGGGGTTAAACCTTTATTAGGTAATAAATGGCGGGTGCCCTGAAACTATAAAAAAATAACTAACCAACCAGCGTCACCTGTAACAGTTATATGGTGATCACTGGTGAAAGGGTTAACTAGGGGGCAATCAGGGGGCTTTATGCGGTAGTATATGGGGGTCCCTAGCGCTATAAAAAGCTGCGGCGAACCTAAATACCTACCTGCCTAACTAGCGTCACCTGTGACACTAATACGGCGATCAGAAAAATGATCGCTTATTAGGCTGGGTTCACACTGGAGCGATGCGGAAACGCCGCGAATCCGCGGCGGGTTCCCGCATCGCATGCCTCCCGGCGGCAGTTCACACTGCCCTATGCGAACTGCTGGGAGTGTCAGTGAAATGTTACTGACACCCCCAGATCAGTTCGCATATCGCAGTGCGATCTGCAAACTCGGATCGCATGGTGTGAACACCCATGCGATCCGATTCTGCTGCGGGCCAAAAAAAGGGTCCCGTGCGAATTTGCGGCGGGTGCGGCGGGTGTGGCGGGTGCGGCGGGTGCGGCGAATGGCTGAACTCGAATCGCACAGAGATCGGATGTGATTTGCACTGCAGTGCGGTGCGAATCACATTCGTTCTCATAAACCGCTGCAATGTGAACCCAGCCTTAGTGACACTGGCGACGGGGGGTGATCACGGGGTTAAACCTTTATTGGGGGGGTTAGGGGGGTACATTAGAACTAAAGGGGGCTAACCCTAACTGCCCTAACAGTTATTACAGTCACAAATGACACCAATGCAAAAAAAAAAAAAAAAAAAAAAAAATGACATTGGTGTCACTGTGACTGGGGGGCAGGGGTAATTGGGGGGTGATCGGGGGGTAAAGGGGGGGTGTGAGTGTGCCTGGCATGTTCTACTGTGTGTGGGATGTGTTGGTGCAACTCACTGATCCGCTCTCCTCCGTGTCGGAACGAAAAATACCGACACGGAGGAGAGAATACATCACTTCCTCTCCTGTGTTTACATTACAGGAGAGGAAGTGATGTCACCGGGGATTTCCATTCGTCGGGAGCGATCGCGAGGGGGTGGCCATGAATGAATGGCCGTCCCCTCGTCCGGGATCGCTCCCGAACGAAAACCGACCGCCGCAGGCACCGGGCGGGGGCCCGATCGGGCCCCCGACCCGCGGGAGGCAAAGCACGTACATGTACGTGCTTATGCCTGCCCGTGCCATTCTGATGACGTACATCGGCGTGAGGCGGTCGGCAAGTGGTTAAGGGACTTGAGGGCCTGAGCGATTTTCTGTTCAGAAATAGGAGCATTCAAAGTGTCCCGGGCTTCTGGGGACAAGGAGGGAAGGCTAAACGTTTGAAAGAATCTCTCGGCCTTTTCCTGATCAAAGGTGGCTGGTCTGCCATATAGAGAAGAGAGAAAAGCGGCAAAGCCGGCCACTACCTTAGATGGGTTCGATGTGAATCCCCCTCCTCTCACCTGCAGACGAACCAGTCTGCTCGGGTGCCCCACTGAATTAAGCTTCCTAGCCAGCATGGGACCTGGTTTGTTTGAGCTACTATAGAATTTATACTTGGTCCAGCGCAGGGCATTTTCAGCCTGAGCGGAGGCAAGCAGGTCCGACTCAGTGACCAAATTGTCACGGACCCTTCTATTGGCTGCTGTTGGGCGTGCCTTCCAAGTCGCATCCGCTGCTTCCAATAAAGAGATCAACTCCCGTGTCCGCTGCTCTCTGGCTCACTTCGTATGGGAGGCGATCTAAATTAAGTGACCCCTGACCGCCACCTCGTGAGCTTCCCACAGGGCGACCTGGGATTTGACCAAGCTCACATTTTCTTCAAAATAGGTCTGAATGTGTGTTTGTACTTGGGAACAGGTAGCAGGCGTAGTTAGAAGAGATTCATTAATCTTCCAGAGATTGGCTGGATTTTCCCGCCCGGCCTAAGAAATTCCGAGAATCAGGGGGTCATGGTCAGACCATGGAGAGGTGGAAACAATAATCTTATGTACCAATGGCAAGGAGCTCAGGTGCAGAAACACATGGTCTATTCTACAAAAACTTTGATGGGGGTTAGAAAAAATGTAAACTCCAGAGATCCCGGGTGCTGCTCACGCCACACGTCCACCATGCCATATGATTGGAAAAGATCACCCAGCGCTTGTTCTTGTGAGGCATCGTGGGATGGAGGTACTTCCCTGAGACTACGCCTATCCATAGTGGAATGAAAAACTGAGTTGGAGTCTCCCATCATAATCAACAGGCCCTTTTGGTGCCTGGTGATTACTTGAAGCAGATGCGAGAAAAACCTCTGCTGAAATGAATTAGGGGCATAGTATCCCACCAGGGTGACCTCTTGATCCCACAAGGTGCCTTGCAAGATTAAAAATCTGCCCGTGGGGTCCGCTATCTCCCTAGAACAGTTAAATTGAATATTACCTCGAAACGCCATCAGCACCCCTCTATCTTTCTCAGAAGCAGAGGCCATAAAAAATACTGGATAATGGGAAGACAAATATTTGGGAGATGAGGATTGGGAAAACCTGGTTTCCCGCAGGCAGAAAACATCAATTGACTGAGATTTTAAATGATGGAAGACCTTCGACCGTTTAGTGGGGGAATTAAATCCATGGATATTCTGCAAGAATATTTTCAACGCATTCTGAGCCATCCGGGGATGGAAACAAATTTCATATAAATATACAGCGACCGACTGGCCACGTACCTACCTTGGTCCCAAGTCGAGGCACTCAGAGTCCGAGAAGGGGGGGAAGGGGAAGAGATAATGAGGGGAAGAGAAGAAGAGAAGAGATGAAATAGGCATGTTAAACACTTAGTCACCATATCTGGTGTCCACGGCATCCTAGCTACAGGACGCTAAAGGGGGGGGGGGTGGCTCTACCACTAACCACAAGGCTTGTAAGGAACAATATATTAATGTAACAATAAGGAAACCGCCCCTGCACAGGGGCTATTTAAACTCGGTCAAAATCAGAACAGATGGGCCAGGCCCATCTCGTGGTACCCGCACCTGATTAACAGTAAACAGAACAAATATAACAAGAAGAACAATTTAAAGTATTCCCCGACCGGCATCCCTGTGCAGGGAACGCCTGAGGGGGAAATGTAACCCCGGACCCCGACCGTGGCTCCCCTGCCGGGGTGCCGCTGGGCTCAGAGTCCCCCAAACAAGGCCCCAAGCATCGGACCCCCGGGAAGCCACCATCGTAGGCCCAACTGTGCCTCTCCAAGGGGAAGCCCGCCCAACAAGCCATATTGCACACACAGCAAGGAGGGGGATGGGATAAGGGGGGGGGGGGGTGAGGAAGAGGGCGGGAGCCAGGAAAGAAAGGAAAGAGAAAAAAGAAAAAAAAAGGGGGGGGGGGAAAGGAGGGAGTAGAAGGGGGAGGGGAGAGAATGGGAAAAGGAGGGAAAAAGGGGGAAGGAGGGAGAGGAGGGGGGAGGGAAGCTACAGGGAGGGAAGGGAGGGAAAAGGATGGGGAGAGGCGGAGGACGAGGAGGGGAAACGGGAAGGGAGCAGGGAAGGAGAAAGATGGGGATCCGTGGGGGGGGGGGAAGGGAATGGAGACCAGGGAAGAGGGAAGGGGGAGGGGTTGGTATATCAGGCAGTCCCCAAGTTTCTAGAAACAACCCGCATATTTCAAAGCATGGGACTAGCATATAGTAATCCCTGATATAAACCCCTAGAGAGGCTGTGCCTATCTTACTGGGGATATTGTTCTGCAAAAAGGGAAGAAAGAAAATAAAATAAAATAAAAAGATAGCCCCAGGAGAAGGCCTTCAAAATATTCAGTGAGCCTGGGTGGAGCCAGCCAGTCCGGGGTAGTCCAGGTCAACAGCAGAGCACAAGGTCCTTGAGGAGACAGAGGTAGTGCCACAAGGACGCGGCCGCATCATCCTGATAGCAACCAAATGTTAGCACAAGGCAGAAAAGGTACATCAGGGCCGTCGACCAAAAAAGGGGTAGTGAACGGATGCACCCGAGCAGTCCTCATCTCGGATCCGAGCAGGGGGATCGCGCAGGTGGTGGGGTGCCGGGTAGGGCCCGTTTTCGATTGTTGACCGGTTCCCACACACGGCCCAAGCGTTTAGGAGGGGGGCAAGACCTAGGAGCCCTCTCCCCGCTGTTAGGATGATCTGGAGAGGGGAGCAGATGTAGTGCTTCAAAGGTCGACTGGGCCTCCTCCACAGTGCCCACTAAATAGCTCCTTCCTTGGTGGGCGAATGCAAGACAAAGAGGGAAGCCCCAGGTGTACTTGATGTGGCGATCCAGCAGGACAGAAATTTAAGGCTTCAGGAGTCGTCTCTTTTGTACCGTTGTGGGGGCCAAATCAGTAAAGAGTTGGTACTTATGACCTTGGAAGCATAGGTCATGCTTGTCCCGTGCCGCTTTAAGGAGAGTTTCCTTGGTGCAGAAGTAGGTAAACTTGATAATAATATCCCGTGGAGGGTCCCCTTCTTTCTGTGGTCCCAGGGCCCGGTGGATCCAGTCAAACTCCATGCGATCTATAGGGATGCCAGGGACTAATTCTTGAAACAGGGCTTATTTTGCCTTTTAACATACTAATCCAATAAACACTACACTATGGAGACTTCATCTGGCTCCCGGTGAGCTTTATTAACTACAGCTACATCTGGATTGTGCGATTTGCTAAACAACCTTCCCCACAACAGATGGTGGATCTACACTGAGTGTGTGTTTGCTGCTGTAACGGCAGCCAGCATTTCCAGAGAGTGTCCATTTCACAGGGGTGCGTGGATGATTCTGGAGCACTCTACTGGATTGCCACTTCACTGTTCAAGTCACCACAAATTTTTTTGTGCACATCTTTGCACTGAACTATTGAGTTTTCACCAAAAACTTTATATTGCTGATCCTATCATGGGACTGTGCATTTAAATCTATATTTTTTCACTATATTGGTTTCTTATTGTTGATTTCCATTTAAGATTGGACTACAGTGCCTTGAAAAAGTATTCATACCCTTTGAAAATTTCCACATTTTGTCATGTTACAACCAAAAACATAAATGTCCCCCTCTCAACTACTGAGATCCTGTTTTTGACCCTGGCCTGGCTTTACTATGATTCTGGTACTCCCGTTTGCTACATATGCTAGTTCGTTTATTATCACTGTTTGGTGGTTTGGTTTGTTCACTCAGTTTGTATTGGTGGTGTGTTCACTTTAATAAACTTACTTTCACCTATGTATGTCTGGTTTACTCTGTCCCAGTCACACAGTTCTGGTCACATCTAGTTTATTACAGTGATAGACCAACACAAAGTGGCACATAATTGTGAAGTGGAAGGAAAGTGATAAATGGTTTTCATTTTTTTTTTTTTTTTTACAAATACATTTCTGAGAAGTGTGTGTTTTTTTTTTCTTTTTTGTTGTATGCAGCCCCCTTTACTCTGATACCTCCAACTAAAATCTAGTGGAACCAATTGCCTTCAGAAGTCACCTAATTAGTAAATAGAGTCCACCTGTGTGTAATTTAATCTTATTATAAATACAGCTGTTCTGTGAAGCCCTCAGAGGTTTGTCAGAGAACCTTAGTGAACCAACAGCATCACGAATGTCAGTGGCATCACTAGGGTTGGTGTCACCCACCCCTCCTCCACCAACTATAGTTGCCCCTCAGTACAGACCCCCCTCCCTCAGTACAGACCACCTTCCACTAATTATAGAGCACCCCTCCTTCAGGACAAACTACCCCCTCCCTGAGGACAAACTACCCCCCTCCTCCATCAGTATACACCCCCTCAGGACAAGCCACCCCCTCCTCCATCAGTACAGACCCCCCTGAGGACAAACCACCCCCTCCATCATTACAGACCCCCCTCAGGATAAAACACCCCCCATCAGTACAGACCCCCCTGGACAAACCACGCCCCTCCATCAGTACAGACCCCCCCTCGCAGTAAAAACAACCTCCCTCCATCAGTACAGACCCCCCACAGTAAAAACAACCTCCCTCCATCAGTACAGACCCCCCCCTCAGGACAAACCACCCCCTCCATCGGTACAGACTCCCTCAGGACAAACCACCCCCCTCCTCCATCAGTACACACCCTGCTCAGGACAAGCAACCCCCTCCTCCATCAGTACAGACCCCCCTGAGGACAAACCACGCCCCTCCATCAGTACAGACCCCCCTCAGGACAAACCATCCCCCTCCATCAGTGCAGACTCCCCTCAGGACTAACCAGCCCCTCCCTCAGGACAAACCACCCCTCTTCCATCAGTGCACACCCCCCTCAGGACAAGCCACCCCTCTTCCATCAGTGCACACCCCCCTCAGGACAAGCCACCCCCTCCTCCATCAGTACAGACCCCCCTGAGGACAAACCACCCCCTCCATCATTACAGACCCCACTCAGGACAAACCACCCCCCATCAGTACAGACCCCCGCAGGCAAACCACGCCCCTCGATCAGTACAGACCCCCCTTAGTAAAAACAACCTCCCTCCATCAGTACAGACCCCCCTCAGGACAAATCACCCTCTCCATCAGTACAGACTCCCCTCAGGACAAACCACACCCTCCATCAGTACAGACCCCCCTCAGGACAAATCACCCCCTCCATCAGTACAGACCCCCCCAGGTCAAACCACACCCTCCATCAGTACAGACCCCCCTGAGGACAAACCACCCCCTCCATCATTACAGACCCCATTCAAGATAAACCACCCCCCTATCAGTACAGACCCCCCGGACAAACCACGCCCCTCCATCAGTACAGACCCCTTCAGTAAAAACAACCTCCCTCCATCAGTACAGACCCCCCTTAGGACAAACCATCTCCCTTCATCAGGGCAGACTCCCCTCAGGACAAACCACCCCCTCCCTCAGGACAAGCCACCCCCTTATCCATCAGTACAGACCCCCTGAGGACAAACCACCCCTCCATCATTACAGACCCCACTCAGGACAAATCACCCCCCCATCAGTACAGACCTCCCTAGACAAACCACGCCCCTCAATCAGTACAGACCCCCCTCAGTAAAAACAACCTCCATCCATCAGTACAGACCCCCCTCAGGACAAATCACTCCCCTCCGTCAGTACAGACTCCCCTCAGGACACACCACCCCCCTCCTGCAACAGTACAGATCCCCCTGAGGACAAACCACCCCCTTTCATCAGTGCAGACCCCCCCCCCCCCCCAGGACAAACCACTAGACTTGTGCACAACGGAAATTTCGTTTAGCTTTGGTTCGTTGTCATTTGTAAATTACATCATTTCGTTCTGCTATATTCGTTATGATACGTTAATTCGTTTTTGGATAATTTGTTATTTCTGTAGAGTGTCGATATTGGTTATACTGAATCTAGAATCATGTCGAATTTATTTGTTATATCCGCTATAATTTCTTTCATATTAGTTGAAATTTGATATGTATGTATGTATATATATTCGTGATAATGATTCATAGTTTGGAAAGTCGTTTGTTTTTAGAATCTTTTAACACACACAATGACAATATCTCTTCTCCTCTGCTCAAATACAATACAACACCCTTCTCACTCAGTTCTCAGGAATGCACTT
The DNA here is from genome assembly GCF_037356315.1 of Lithobates pipiens. Classification (NCBI taxonomy): domain Eukaryota; kingdom Metazoa; phylum Chordata; class Amphibia; order Anura; family Ranidae; genus Lithobates; species Lithobates pipiens. The sequence goes on along the minus strand of NW_027507758.1, from coordinate 367,516,594 downwards.
TGCCAGTAATCCAACCTCCAGCACAAAATTAATCAGCTGATTGGACTGTAAGATTTACGATTTAAGATTGGACTGTAAGATTTAAGATTTTGAGTTCACCTTTTGTTTCATTAGATCTTTAGCACATTAATTTGTTATATTCGCTATAATTTCTTTCATATTCGTTGAAATTCGTTATTTTTTTTATTCAGACATTCGGATGCATCCGAATGTCTGAAAGATGCAAAATTTGGCCGAATTTCGATTCGTTATGAAACAAATTGCACATGTTTACAAACCACCCCCCTCTTCCATCAGTACAGGCCCCCCTCAGGACAAACCACCACCCCATCAGTACAGACCCCCCTCAGGACAAACCACTCCCCCATCAGTACAGACCCCACTAAAGACAAACCACCCCCTCCATCAGCACAGACCCCCCCCCCTCAGGAAAAACCACCCCCCCATCAGTACAGACCCCCCTAGACAAACCACGCCCCTCAATCAGTACAGACCCCCTCAGTAAAAACAACCTCCCTCCATCTGTACAGACCCCGCTCAGGACAAACCACCCCCCCATCAGTACAGACCCCCCCCTGGACAAACCACACCCCTCCATCAGTACAGACCCCCCCTTGCAGTAAAAACAACCTCCCTCCATCAGTACAGACCCCCCCCCCCACAGTAAAAACAACCTCCCTCCATCAATACAGACCCCCCTGAGGACAAACCACCCCCTCCATCGGTACAGACTCCCTCAGGACAAACCACCCCCCTCCTCCATCAGTACACACCCCCCTCAGGACAAGCAACCCCCTCCTCCATCGGTACAGACCCCCCCCGTACAAGCCACGCCCCTCCATCAGTACAGACCCCCCTCAGGACAAACCATCCCCCTCCATCAGTGCAGACTCCCCTCAGGACTAACCAGCCCCTCCCTCAGGACAAACCACCCCTCTTCCATCAGTGCACACCCCCCTCAGGACAAGCCACCCCCTCCTCCATCAGTACAGACCCCCCTGAGGACAAACCACCCCCTCCATCATTACAGACCCCACTCAGGACAAACCACCCCCCATCAGTACAGACCCCCCCAGACAAACCACGCCCCTCGATCAGTACAGACCCCCCTTAGTAAAAACAACCTCCCTCCATCAGTACAGACCCCCCTCAGGACAAATCACCCCCTCCATCAGTACAGACTCCCCTCAGGACAAACCACACCCTCCATCAGTACAGACCCGCCTCAGGACAAATCACCCCCTCCATCAGTACAGACCCCCCCAGGTCAAACCACACCCTCCATCAGTACAGACCCCCCTGAGGACAAACCACCCCCTCCATCATTACAGACCCCATTCAAGATAAACCACCCCCCTATCAGTACAGACCCCCCGGACAAACCACGCCCCTCCATCAGTACAGACCCCTTCAGTAAAAACAACCTCCCTCCATCAGTACAGACCCCCCTTAGGACAAACCATCTCCCTTCATCAGGACAAACTCCCCTCAGGACAAACCACCCCCTCCCTCAGGACAAACCACCCCCTCTTCCATTAGTACACACCTCCCTCAGGACAAGCCACCCCCTCATCCATCAGTACAGACCCCCCTGAGGACAAACCACCCCTCCATCATTACAGATCCCACTCAGGACAAATCACCCCCCCATCAGTACAGACCTACCTAGACAAACCACGCCCCTCAATCAGTACAGACCCCCCTCAGTAAAAAACAACCTCCCTCCATCAGTACAGACCCCCCTCAGGACAAACCACCCCCCTCCATCAGTACACACTCCCCTCAGGACAAACCACCCCCTTCATCAGTACAGACCCCCCTCAGTAAAAACAAACCCCCTCCATCAGTACAGACCCCCCTCAGGACAAACCACTCCCCTCCGTCAGTACAGACTCCCCTCAGGACACACCACCCCCCTCCTGCAACAGTACAGATCCCCCTGAGGACAAACCCCCCCCTTTCATCAGTACAGACCCCCCCCCCCCCCCAGGACAAACCACTAGACTTGTGCACAACAGAAATTTAGTTTAGCTTTGGTTCGTTGTCATTTGTAAATTACATAATTTCGTTCTGCTATATTCGTTATGATACGTTAATTCATTTTTGGATAATTTGTTATTTCTGTAGAGCGTCGATATTGGTTATACTGAATCTCGAATCATGTCGAATTTATTTGTTATATCCGCTATAATTTCTTTCATATTAGTTGAAATTTGATATGTATGTATGTATATATATTCGTGATAATGATTCATAGTTTGGAAAGTCGTTTGTTTTTTTAATCTTTTAACACACACAATGACAATATCTCTTCTCCTCTGCTCAAATACAATACAACACCCTTCTCACTCAGTTCTCAGGAATGCACTTTGCCAGTAATCCAACCTCCAGCACAAAATTAATCAGCTGATTGGACTGTAAGATTTACGATTTAAGATTGGACTGTAAGATTTAAGATTTTGAGTTCACGTTTTGTTTCATTAGATCTTTAGCACATTAATTTGTTATATTCGCTATAATTTCTTTCATATTAGTTGAAATTCGTTATTTTTTTATTCGGACATTCGGATGCATCCGAATGTCTGAAAGATGCAAAATTTGGCCGAATTTCGATTCGTTATGAAACAAATTGCACATGTTTACAAACCACCCCCCTCTTCCATCAGTACAGGCCCCCCTCAGGACAAACCACCACCCCATCAGTACAGACCCCCCTCAGGACAAACCACCCCCCCCATCAGTACAGAACCCCCCCTGGACAAACCACACCCCTCCATTTGTACAGACCCCCCTCAGTAAAAACAACCTCCCTCCATCTGTACAGACCCCCCTCAGGACAAACCACCCCCCCATCAGTACAGACCCCCCCTGGACAAACCACACCCCTCCATCAGTACAGACCCCCCTTGCAGTAAAAACAACCTCCCTCCATCAGTACAGACCCCCCCCACAGTAAAAACAACCTCCCTCCATCAGTACAGACTCCCTCAGGACAAACCACCCCCCTCCTCCATCAGTACACACCCCCCTCAGGACAAGCAACCCCCTCCTCCATCGGTACAGACCCCCCCCCCCGGACAAGCCACGCCCCTCCATCAGTACAGACCCCCCTCAGGACAAACCACCCCCCTCCATCAGTACAGACTCCCCTCAGGACAAACCACCCCTTCATCAGTACAGACTCCCCTCAGGACACACCACCCCCCTCCTGCAACAGTACAGATCCCCCTGAGGACAAACCACCCCCTTTCATCAGTGCAGACCCCCCCCCAGGACAAACCACTAGACTTGTGCACAACGGAAATTTTGTTTAGCTTTGGTTCGTTGTCATTTGTAAATTACATAATTTCGTTCTGCTATATTCGTTATGATACATTAATTCATTTTTGGATAATTTTTTTTTTTTGTAGAGTGTCGATATTGGTTAAACTGAATCTCGAATCATGTCGAATTTATTTGTTATATCCGCTATAATTCCTTTTTATATTAGTTGAAATTTGATATGTATGTATGTATATATATTCGTGATAATGATTCATAGTTTGGAAAGTCGTTTGTTTTTTTAATCTTTTAACACACACAATGACAATATCTCTTCTCCTCTGCTCAAATACAATACAACACCCTTCTCACTCAGTTCTCAGGAATGCACTTTGCCAGTAATCCAACCTCCAGCACAAAATTAATCAGCTGATTGGACTGTAAGATTTACTTTGAGTTCACCTTTTGTTTCATTAGATCATTAGCACATTAATTTGCTATATTCGCTATAATTTCTTTCATATTAGTTGAAATTCGTTATTTTTTTATTCGGACATTCGGATGCATCCGAATGTCTGAAAGATGCAAAATTTGGCCGAATTTCGATTCGTTATGAAACAAATTGCACATGTTTACAAACCACCCCCCTCTTCCATCAGTACAGGCCCCCCTCAGGACAAACCCCCACCCCATCAGTACAGACCCCCCTCATGACAAACCACTCCCCCCATCAGTACAGACCCCGCTAAAGACAAACCACCCCCTCCATCAGTACAGACTCCCCCTCAGGACAAACCTATCCCCTGCTTATCCCCTACTTCATCAGTACAGACCCCCCCCTCAGGACAAACCACTGCTCTCCATCAGTACACTCCCCTCATGACAAACCTACCCCCTGCTCCATCAGCATAGACCCCCCTCAGGACAAACCCCCCCATCCATCACCAGGGACAGGGAAGCTGGTCAGAGTTGATGGGAAGGTGGATGGAGCCAAATACAGGGCAATCTTAGAAGATAACCTGTTAGAGTCTGCAAAAGACTCTAGGCTTCACCTTCCAGCATGACAACACCCCTAAACATACAGCCACAGCTACAATGGAATGGTTTAGATCAAAGCATATGCATGTGTTAGAATGACCCAGTCAAAGTCCAGACCTAAATCCAATTGAGAATCTGTGGCAAGACTTGAAAATTGCTGTTCACAGACGCTCTCCATCCAATCTGACAGAGCTTGAATTATTTTGCAAAGAATGGGGAAAAATGTCACTCTCTAGCTGTGCAGAGCTGGTAGAGACATACCCAAAAGGACTTGTACCTGTAATTGCAGGGAAAGATGGTTCTACAAAATATTGACTCAGGGAGCTGAATACAAATGCACGCCACACTTTTCACATATTTATTTATTTGTACACAATTTTTGAAAACCATTTATCATTTTCCTTCCACTTCACAATTATGTGTCACTTTGTGTTGGTCTATCAGATAAAATCCCAATAAAATACATTTACGTTTTTGATTATAACATGACAAAAAGTGGAAAATTTCAAGGGTTATGAATACTTTTTCAAGGCACTGTGCATGTATATATATATATATATATATATTGTGAGGGGGTTCGCTCGGTAGCGGGTGTGTGTGACCCCCTGGATGGGTTCACAACACAAAGTCAGGCACAGCAGACAGCGGTGTAGGTGCAAAAAACAAAAGATCCGGTTTATTTAGGCTACATGCAGTGATACATACAGTGGTGTGAAAAAGTGTTAGCCCCCTTCCTCATTTCCTGTTCCTTTGCATGTTTGTCACACTTAAGTGTTTCGGAACATCAAACCAATTTAAACAATAGTCAAGGACAACACAAGTAAACACAAAATGCAATTTGTAAATGAAGGTGTTTATTATTAAAGGTGAAAAAAAATCCAAACCATCATGGCCCTGTGTGAAAAAGTGATTGCCCCCTAAACCTAATAACTGGTTGGGCCACCCTTAGCAGCAACAACTGCAACCAAGCGTTTGCGATAACGTGCAATGAGGCTTTTACAGCGTCCTGGAGGAATTTTGGCCCACTCATCTTTGCAGAATTGTCCTAATTCAGTTACATTAGAGGGTTTTCGAGCATGAACGGCCTTTTTAAGGTCATACCACAACATCTCAATAGGATTCAGGTCAGGACTTTGGCTAGGCCACTCCAAAGTCTTCATTTTGTTTTTCTTCAGCCATTCGGTGGTGGACTTGCTGGTGTGTTTAGGATCATTGTCCTGCTGCAGAACCCAAGTTCGTTTCAGCTTGAGTACACGAACAGATGGTCGGACATTCTCCTTCAGGATCTCTTGGTAGACAGCAGAATTCATAGTTCCTTTTATCACTGCAAGTCTTCCAGGTCCTGAAGCAGCAAAACAGCCCCAGACCATCACACTACCACCACCATATTTTACTGTTGGTATAATGTTCTTTTTATGAAATGCAGTGTTCCTTCTACGCCAGATATACTTGGACACACACCTTCCAAAGAGTTCCACTTTTGTCTCATCGGTCCACAGAATGTTGTCCCAAAAGTCTTGGGGATCATCAAGATGTGTTGTGGAGAAATTGAGACGAGCTTTGATGTTCTTTTTGCTCAGCAGTGGTTTTCTCCTTGGAACTCTGCCATGCAGGCCATTTTTGCCCAGTCTTTTCCTGATGGTGGAGGCATGAACGCTGACCTTAACTGAGGCAAGTGAGGCCTGCAGTTCCTTGGACGTTGTTGTGGGGTCTTTTGTGACCTCTTGGATGAGTCGTCGCTGCGCTCTTGGGGTAATTTTGGGCGGCCGGCCACTCCTGGGAAGGTTCACCACTGTTCCATGTCTTCGCCATTTGTGGATAATGGCTCTCACTGTGGTTCGCTGGATTCCCAAAGCTTTGGAAATGGCTTTATAACCCTTTCCAGGCTGATAGATCTCAATTACTTTCTTTCTCAATTGTTCCTGAATTTCTTTGGGTCTCGGCATGATGTGTAGCTTTTAAGGATCTTCTGGTGGACCTTACTGTGTCAAGCAGCTCCTATTTAAGTGATGCCTTGATTGTGAACAGGTGTGGCAATAATCAGGCCTGGGTGTGGCTAGAAAAATTGAACTCAGGTGTGGACAACCACAGTTATAGTATGTTTTAACAAGGGGGGCAATCACTTTTTCACACAGGGCCATGATGGTTTGGATTTTTTTTCACCTTTAATAATAAACACCTTCATTTACAAATTGCATTTTGTGTCTACTTGTGTTGTCCTTGACTATTGTTTAAATTGGTTTGATGTTCCGAAACACTTAAGTGGGACAAACATGCAAAGGAACAGGAAATGAGGAAGGGGGCAAACACTTTTTCACACCACTGTATAACAGCCAAACAAAATAAAACAAGAAAATAAATCCTGGTCAGCTTGACCTCTAACTACACACGTAGACTCCCTGTCTAACAACTGGGTGCAGCCTTGTGCTGCCACAGTCCCTGTCTCTATTGTAGGGGTTTGCCACACAGGCGTTAACTCACCGCACAGAACAGATCTCAGACTCCTCAGTCTATACACACAAAACTGGTTCCAGGATGGAGCATCTCCCTATGCATGCTGGGGTTTTTTGTAGAGGTCTTAATGAGCCCACTTACTACAGCTGGGCTCATTAACTCTTCCCCTCTAATTGTAAAAGTCTGCATAAAGCCTGAATCTAGGACACACATATTTCCCATCCTGAATACAACCAGGTGATTTTACCTGCGTGCTGCCACATACCCCCCCCTCTTGTTTCAACCTTGGGGTTGTAACACAAGCAGCCAGACACGCATGTGTCCGAGACAAAGCATCCACATTCCCCATTTTAACACCAAGGCGATGCTTAACTGTAAAGTTAAATTCCTGTAGGGCCAGGAACCACCTATTTACCCTTCTATTGGTCTCCTTGTTTTGAGCCATCCACTTTAAAGGAGCGTGATCAGTCACCAGGTCAAAGTGCCTACCTAGCAGATAGTACCGAAGGGAATCTAGAGCCCACTTCACTGCTAAACATTCCTTCTCAATCGTGGAGTAATTTACCTCATGGGACTTTAACTTCCTGCTGAGGTAAATGACTGGGTGCTCTTCCCGGTTCCAGACCTGGGATAACACTGCTCCTAACCCAACGTCTGATGCATCAGTTTGTACAACGAAGTCCTTAGAGAAGTCTGGTGAGTACAACACTGGCTGGCTACATAAGGCTGTTTTTAAGGACTGAAATGCTTCCTCAGCCTCTGGGGACCATTTAACCATGACCGACTCTTTCCCTTTTGTCAGGTTGGTGAGGGGCACAGCCTGAGAAGCAAAATGGGGAATTAATCGTCGATAATAGCCAGCGATTCCCAGAAAGGCTCGTACCTGTTTCTTGCTGTTGGGACGTGGCCAACTCTGTATGGCCTCGACTTTATTGACTTGGGGTTTTATCACCCCCCTCCCAATAGTGTACCCAAGATATTTGGCCTCCTCCTGTCCAATGGTACACTTCTTTGGATTGGCCGTAAACCCAGCTTCCCGGATAGAGTCTAGGACTGCTTGTACTTTTGGAAAATGTGAGACCCAGTCTGTGCTATGGATAATCACATCATCCAGGTAAGCTGCAGCATATTTATGATGGGGCCTCAGAATCTTATCCATTTTCCGCTGGAATATTGCCGGTGCATTCTGTAACCCAAACGGCATTCTCTTATATTGGAATGCTCCATCTGGGGTTACAAACGCAGTTTTCTCCTTGGCCGACTCGGCCAGGGGAATTTGCCAATACCCTTTGGTGAGATCAAGAGTTGTCATATATCGGGCTGTTCCCAGCCGGTCAACCAACTCATCTATACGTGGCATGGGGTAGGTGTCAAATTTTGTAACTTTATTTAATTGTCTAAAATCGTTACAAAACCGCCAGCTCCCATCAGGTTTGGGCACTAGTACAATAGGACTGGACCAGTCACTCTGGGACTCCTCTATCACACCCAATTCCAGCATCCTTTGAACCTCCCCACGTATTGCCTCCCGTCGGGCCTCTGGTATTCTATAAGGTTTTAGTTTAACCCTTTCTCCTGGCGGGGTGATAATGTCATGCTCTACGCCAGATGTTTGTCCCGGAAGCTCAGAGAAAATCTCTTTGTTACGAAGTACAAACTCTTTAACCTCCTGTTGTTGGGGTTTCGATAAGGTGTCTGCTATTCCAACCTCAGGAACTAAGCAATCAGGCTGTACTTGTGACAAAGTCTCTGCGACTAGGGATTCCCTATCCCTCCAGGCTTTCAGCAGATTGACGTGATAGATCTGCTCCGGCTTTCGCCTTCCTGGCTGTCTAACCTTGTAGGTCACCTCACTAATTTTTTCAATTACTTCATATGGACCTTGCCATTTGGCCAGAAATTTGCTTTCAACCGTAGGGACTAGCACCAAGACCCTATCCCCCGGGGAAAAAGTACGTGTCTTGGCCCCACGGTTGTACACTCTCTGCTGTGCTAACTGCGCTTGGGTTAAATGTTCCTTTTCAATTGGCATTACCTGTGCAATTCTATCTTTCATCAGGGCGACATGCTCAATCACGCTCCTGTGAGGAGAACTCTCATTTTCCCAAGTTTCCTTGGCGATATCCAGCAGCCCTCTTGGGTGTCTCCCATAGAGCAACTCGAAGGGTGAGAAACCCGTAGAGGATTGGGGTACCTCCCCAATGGCAAACATCAGATAGGGTATTAGACAATCCCAATTCTTTCCATCTCTATCCACCACCTTCTTTAACATTTGTTTTAGGGTTTTGTTGAATCTTTCAACCAACCCATCTGTTTGGGGGTGATACACAGATGTACGCAATTGCTTCACTTTGTACAACTTGCATAATTCTTTCGTAACCCGGGACATAAAGGGTGTACCTTGGTCCGTTAGCAGTTCCTTACAAATACCCACGCGGCTAAAAACAAGGGATAGCTCTTTGGCTATGGTTTTGGCCAAGGTATTTCGGAGAGGAATTGCTTCCGGATAACGGGTGGCATAGTCCAATATAACCAAAATGTACTGATGCCCCCTAGCAGACTTCATTATCGGACCTACCAAATCCATTGCGATCCTCTCAAAGGGGACCTCAATGATAGGAAGAGGTACCAGTGGGTTACGGAAATGTGGCATAGGTGCCGACTTCTGACACACAGGGCAGGAGGAACAATACTTTTCTATTTCCTTCATGACCCCAGGCCAATAGAATCTCTGCAATACCCTCTCTCTGGTTTTCTCTGTCCCCAGATGACCTCCCAGAATGTGTCCATGAGCCAATTCTAACACCAACTTCCTGTAAGGTTTGGGCACTACAAGTTGCTCAATGGTTTCTTCTGCCCTTTGAGCCACTCGATATAGCAGGTCCCTTTCCATAGTGAAGTAAGGATAAGGGCAAGTCTTATCTGGGTTCACTAACTCGCCATCTATTTTCACCACATTTTCCCGTGCCTTTATTAGGGTGGGGTCTTTTAACTGTTCTGTGGCAAAATTTTCCCTGTGAACCTCAAGATCCGAAAACTCCACAGACGGCATGTTTTCATCTGAGGATGTTGGCTCCTCCCCAGTTTCTCGAGTTTCCCCCGCCAATACCGACAAGGGAAATTCAGGAGAGTCCTCACCACTCCCAGAGGAATTCTGGTTATCTTCCTGGTTTATAGGGGCACCAATGGGGGCCTCAGGACAATCCCAGAGTTCCCAGAATTTTGGAAAATCCCTTCCCACAATAGCATCATGTGGTAACTGAGACACTAACCCCACCTGATGAGAGAGGTTACCTTTGGGGGTCTCAAAAAACACTGAAGTTACAGGATACTCTCGGGTGTCCCCATGCACACAAATAACAGCCACCCTGTTCTTCCCAGAGACCTCTGTAGTAACTAATTCAGCTTTTATCAATGTTACCAGGCTACCTGAATCTAGCAACACATCAACATGCCTACCATTAATACACATTTTACATAAATGTCTCTCAGGTCCCCGAATGGCAGTGCATGCAACTGTCGCAAACAGCGACTGACGTCTCTCCCTTATAAAGTCACATTGCATAGGCTCATCCACAACTGGGCAATTGGCTGCAATATGTCCCTCTTGCCGGCAGCAGTAGCAAATAATTTTTTTCGCTGCCTCTTGCAGCATGGGCTTCCTGGGCTGCTCCTGCCAGACCTTAGGTAGAACTCCCACCCTCTCACTCTCTCCACCCTCACCCCTTGGAGTCATCTTACCCGCCACTGGGGATGATCTGGTCTTAGGGGGGAAAGTCTGTGAGTCCCTGGAAGAGGTGGTCAAGTTCTCTGTAGCCAAGTACCTCTCAACCAGATCCACAAGTTTATCTGCATTTTCTGGGTCTCCATGGCTTACCCATTTTTGGATGGCAGTAGGAAGAGCTCTCAGGAAACGATCCATAACCACACGTTCCACAATGTTTGGTGCGGTCAAAATCTCTGGCTGCAGCCACTTCCTGCTCAGGTGAATGAGATCATACATTTGAGACCTGGGAGGTTTTCCAACCTGAAAAGTCCAGTTATGCACACGCTGAGCCCGGACTGCCAGGGTGACACCCAGCCGTGCCAATATTTCTGTTTTTAGCACCACATAGTCTTTTGCTTGGTCAGGCTCTAGGTCATAATAAGCTTTCTGCGATTCCCCAGTTAACAGAGGGGCCACCAGTCCAGCCCATTGCTCCTTAGGCCACTTTTCCCTTTCAGCAGTCCTTTCAAATGTGGTCAAAAACACCTCCGGATCATCCTCTCCAGTCATTTTTGTCAGTAAACGGCTCACACCAAAGGTTGCGGTATTATTGTACCCACTTGCTTCATTGGTCTGCGGACGTTGCTGTATCAATGTCTCTATTTGCTGTTGAAAATTCTGCTCTTGCTTCTGCAACAGGTCTATGAAGCGGGCTTCAGATCGCTGCTGGGCTTGTTGCTGAGCTTCCAAACTCTGCTGCAAAGTTGCATTTGTCTGCTGCTGATTTGCATTTGCCTGCTGCTGGGCTTCCAAACTCTGCTGCAAAGTTGCATTTGTCTGCTGCTGATTTGCATTTGCCTGCTGCTGGGCTTGTTGTTGAGCTGCAAGGCTCTGTTGAGCTGCAAGGCTCTTTTGTAAACCCGCATTTGTTTGCTGCTGATTTGCATTTGCTAGAGCCAGCTGTCTCAGTATCTCCTCCATGCTGGCCTTAACAAAAAAAAAAAAAACTGCCAAAATTCTCCACCGTGAGGGGGTTCGCTCGGTAGCGGGTGTGTGTGACCCCCTGGATGGGTTCACAACACAAAGTCAGGCACAGCAGACAGCGGTGTAGGTGCAAAAAACAAAAGATCCGGTTTATTTAGGCTACATGCAGTGATACATATAACAGCCAAACAAAATAAAACAAGAAAATAAATCCTGGTCAGCTTGACCTCTAACTACACACGTAGACTCCCTGTCTAACAACTGGGTGCAGCCTTGTGCTGCCCCAGTCCCTGTCTCTATTGTAGGGGTTTGCCACACAGGCGTTAACTCACCGCACAGAACAGATCTCAGACTCCCCAGTCTATACACACAAAACTGGTTCCAGGATGGAGCATCTCCCTATGCATGCTGGGGTTTTTTGTAGAGGTCTTAATGAGCCCACTTACTACAGCTGGGCTCATTAACTCTTCCCCTCTAATTGTAAAAGTCTGCATAAAGCCTGAATCTAGGACACACATATTTCCCATCCTGAATACAACCAGGTGATTTTACCTGCGTGCTGCCACAATATATATATATATATATATATATATATATATATATATAAATGGACAGCACTTTGAAATAAAATCCAAATCAGTGTTAAAGTGGAAAAAAATGCTAAAGTGAAAATAATAATAATAAAAATAAAAAATAAAATAAAAAAATAGATAGATAGATAGATAGATAGATATATCTATAGATATAGATATCTATATCTATATATAGATTATATATATCTATCTATATATATATTTTTTTTCCCCCAGTTTTGCATTTTTTTCACTTTAATACTGTTTTGGACTCTATTTCAAAGGGCTGTCCATTTCTAGCACAGTATTTACATTTCATTGCTGTTCACTTACTTTTGCTGCTACACAGTTTTTCTAAAGATTATTTTTAAGTTTGGTATATTACTTGTCTGTGGCAGCTGACACAGAGCAGAGATATATCTTTATATATATGGCCCCACCACAGAGCAGAGATATATCTTTTTTATTTCCGTTTTTATCTGTCTGTGTCCCCAAAAGGGAGATTCACCCTCTCTGTCCCTCTGTCACTTTCAATTCTCATTGAAAGTGAAGGAAAAGAAAATCCTACATTTTAGGTTGCCCCCATAAAGTAATAGATAGATAGTTCTGGTGACGTGGGGGTCCCCAAGCAATTCCCCTTATTTGCAGGGCTTTCCTCTCACTTCCTGTTTGACTATGGGACAGGAAGTGAAGGGAAATCTCTGCAATGGGACACAGATGGCAAAAATAAACCTTACAGGAGTTATAGCCATCACCTACTCTATCCAAAATGAAAAAAAAAGTATTGTCTAATTCTACTTTAAATTATTGCATTTGTTATTTTAAAAATCCAATTTAAAAGAAAGATAGGAGAAGGATCGGTTTATCCCTTTTGTACTGCAGCACATCTATCAACAGCCGATCTGCAACCCTTTATTTACCCAGAGCTGTTCATATTAGTCACTGGATAAATAGCTGTCAGATGGACAATCTGCCTGGTGGTCGCTGTGTTCCCAACTGCTGGGAATATAGAGACACTGTACCTAGTCAATCTGAGGGACTGAGTACCATGTGATCGCTGTGATCACACAGTACTGTTTACAGTGTTGATCCCTCCCCCATTACAACAGGGCAAGGAAATGATAGTAATTGTGAATGGGGGCAGAATAAGTGGATCAGCAGCTGCAGATGAATTCATTCTGTTGTAGTAACAAATGAGTTATTTTTTTTTTTCCAAGTGTTACTAAACCCACAACAGTAAAATCAGTCTATATATGCAGCAAAGCATGCTTGTTATACTCACTATGGAACCTAAGGGGTTAATCCTCTGCATTGTGTACAAAGGCTGTTTGATCCTGTGCTCTTTGATCCGCCCCTCCTTTCACAGTCCCTGATCCATCTACTGATAGAAACACAAAACAAAAAGGAAGGCGCACTGACCTAGTGCATTACCATAAAAGGAGCTTTAATAAACGCAGAACAAATAGCAAAATGGCTACTCACAAACAAGTATTGATCAAAGGAAAAATCAATACAATTGAATCCATCGCACCGCACATCGACAAATTCAGATCAGATGTCAGATGAATTGGCAAATACCTCAACGAAAATGGCTGACGCGTTTCGGGGGTGACCCCCTTTCTTCAGAGCCAAAAGTAAGCAATGGTTACTCGCTGGAGGCTAGCGGTATATATATATATATATGTGTATGTGGAGGTTACTAGACATATGTGGTCAAAAAGGTCATATAGCGCCACCAACAAAAAAAAAAATTCTAATGGTTTATAATTTATTATTTATTCATTTGCTTTCCATTCACCATCATTCCCATATAGGAAATATATACATACATATATACACTCCCACATACACATATATACACACATATCCACCCACATAAGAATGCACATCGCTCAATAATACTCATTTTTCTTATTCTTATTCTTTTTTTTTGTGCATTCTTGTGTGGGTGGATATGTGTGTGTATATATGTGTATGTGGGAGTGTGTATATGTATGTATATATATATATATATATTGTGAGGGGTTAGCTCGGCAGCGGGTGTGTGTGACCCCCTGGATGGGTTCACAACACAAAGTCAGGCACAGCAGACAGCGGTGTAGGTTCAAAAAACAAAAGATGCGGTTTATTTATGCTCCATGCAGTGATACATATAACAGCCAAACAAAATAAAACAAGAAAAATAAATCCTGGTCAGCTTGACCTCTAACTACACACGTAGACTCCCTGTCTAACAACTGGGTACAGCCTTGTGCTGTACCAGTCCCTGCCTTTGTTGTAAAGGTTTTGCCACACAGGCGTTAACTCACTGCACAGTACAGGTGACACACTCCCCAGTCTATACAACACAAAACTGGTTCCAGGATGGAGCATCTCCCTAAGCATGCTGGGGTTTTTTGTAGAGGTCTTAATGAGCCCACTTACTACAGCTGGGCTCATTAACTCTTCCCCTCTAATTGTAAAAGTCTGCATAAAGCCTGAATCTAGGACACACATATTTCCCATCCTGGATACAACCAGGTGATTTTACCTGCGTGCTGCCACATACCCCCCCCTCTTGTTTCAACCTTGGGGTTGTAACACAAGCAGCCAGACACGCATGTATCCGAGACAAAGCATCCACATTCCCCATTTTAACACCAGGGCGATGCTTAACTGTAAAGTTAAATTCCTGTAGGGCCAGGAACCACCTATTTACCCTTCTATTGGTCTCCTTGTTTTGAGCCATCCACTTTAAAGGAGCGTGATCAGTCACTAGGTCAAAGTGCCTACCTAGCAGATAGTACCGAAGGGAATCTAGAGCCCACTTCACTGCTAAACATTCCTTCTCAATCGTGGAGTAATTTACCTCATGGGACTTCAACTTCCTGCTGAGGTAAATGACTGGATGCTCTTCCCTGTTCCAGACCTGGGATAACACTGCTCCTAACCCAACGTCTGATGCATCAGTTTGTACCACGAAGTCCTTAGAGAAGTCTGGTGAGTACAACACTGGCTGGCTACATAAGGCTGTTTTTAAGGACTGAAATGCTTCTTCAGCCTCTGGGGACCATTTAACCATGACCGACTCTTTCCCTTTTGTCAGGTTGGTGAGGGGCACAGCCTGAGAAGCAAAATGGGGAATGAATCGTCGATAATAGCCAGCGATTCCCAGAAAGGCTCGTACCTGTTTCTTGCTGTTGGGACGTGGCCAACTCTGTATGGCCTCGACTTTATTGACTTGGGGTTTTATCACCCCCCTCCCAATAGTGTACCCAAGATATTTGGCCTCCTCCTGTCCAATGGTACACTTCTTTGGATTGGCCGTAAACCCAGCTTCCCGGATAGAGTCTAGGACTGCTTGTACTTTTGGCAAATGTGAGACCCAGTCTGTGCTATGGATAATCACATCATCCAGGTAAGCTGCAGCATATTTCTGATGGGGCCTCAGAATCTTATCCATTTTCCGCTGGAATGTTGCCGGTGCATTCTGTAACCCAAACGGCATTCTCTTATATTGGAATGCCCCATCTGGGGTTACAAACGCAGTTTTCTCCTTGGCCGACTCGGCCAGGGGAATTTGCCAATACCCTTTGGTGAGATCAAGAGTTGTCATATATCGGGCTGTTCCCAGCCGGTCAATCAACTCATCTATACGTGGCATGGGGTAGGTGTCAAATTTTGTAACTTTATTTAATTGTCTAAAATCGTTACAAAACCGCCAGCTCCCATCAGGTTTGGGCACTAGTACGATAGGACTGGACCAGTCACTCTGGGACTCCTCTATCACACCCAATTCCAGCATCCTTTGAACCTCCCCACGTATTGCCTCCCGTCGGGCCTCTGGTATTCTATAAGGTTTTAGTTTTACCCTTTCTCCTGGCGGGGTGATAATGTCATGCTCTACGCCAGATGTTTGTCCCGGAAGCTCAGAGAAAATCTCTTTGTTACGAAGTACAAACTCTTTAACCTCCTGTTGTTGGGGTTTCGATAAGGTGTCTGCTATTCCAACCTCAGGAACTAAGCAATCAGGCTGTACTTGTGACAAAGTCTCTGCGACTAGGGATTCCCTATCCCTCCAGGCTTTCAGCAGATTGACGTGATAGATCTGCTCCGGCTTTCGCCTTCCTGGCTGTCTAACCCTGTAGTTCACCTCACTCATTTTTTCAATTACTTCATATGGACCTTGCCATTTGGCCAGAAATTTGCTTTCAACCGTAGGGACTAGCACCAAGACCCTATCCCCCGGGGAAAAAGTACGGGTCTTGGCCCCACGGTTGTACACTCTCTGCTGTGCTAACTGCGCTTGGGTTAAATGTTCCTTTACAATTGGCATTACCTGTGCAATTCTATCTTGCATCAGGGCGACGTGCTCAATCACACTCCTGTGAGGAGAACTCTCATTTTCCCAAGTTTCCTTGGCGATATCCAGCAGCCCTCTTGGGTGTCTCCCATAGAGCAACTCGAAGGGTGAGAAACCCGTAGAGGATTGGGGTACCTCCCTAATGGCAAACATCAGATAGGGTATTAGACAATCCCAATTCTTTCCATCTCTATCCACCACCTTCTTTAACATTTGTTTTAGGGTTTTGTTGAATCTTTCAACCAACCCATCTGTTTGGGGGTGATACACAGATGTACGCAATTGCTTCACTTTGTACAACTTGCATAATTCTTTCATAACCCGGGACATAAAGGGTGTACCTTGGTCCGTAAGCAGTTCCTTACAAATACCCACGCGGCTAAAAACAAGAGATAGCTCTTTGGCTATGGTTTTGGCCGAGGTATTTCGGAGAGGAATTGCTTCCGGATAACGGGTGGCATAGTCCAAAATAACCAAAATGTACTGATGCCCCCTAGCAGACTTCATTATCGGACCTACCAAATCCATTGCGATCCTCTCAAAGGGGACCTCAATGATAGGAAGAGGTACCAGTGGGTTACGGAAATGTGGCATAGGTGCCGACTTCTGACACACAGGGCAGGAGGAACAATACTTTTCTATTTCCTTCATGACCCCAGGCCAATAGAATCTCTGCAGTACCCTCTCTCTGGTTTTCTCTGTCCCCAGATGACCTCCCAGAATGTGTCCATGAGCCAATTCTAACACCAACTTCCTGTAAGGTTTGGGCACTACAAGTTGCTCAATGGGTTCTTCTGCCCTTTGAGCCACTCGATACAGCAGGTCCCTTTCCATAGTGAAGTAAGGATAAGGGCAAGTCTTATCTGGGTTCACTAACTCGCCATCTATTTTCACCACATTTTCCCGTGCTTATTAGGGTGGGGTCTTTTAACTGTTCTGTGGCAAAATTTTCCCTGTGAACCTCAAGATCCGAAAACTCCACAGACGGCATGTTTTCATCTGAGGGTGTTGGCTCCTCCCCAGTTTCTCGAGTTTCCCCCGCCAATACCGACAAGGGAAATTCAGGAGAGTCCTCACCACTCCCAGAGGAATTCTGGTCATCTTCCTGGTTTATAGGGGCACCAATGGGGGCCTCAGGACAATCCCAGAGTTCCCAGAATTTTGGAAAATCCCTTCCCACAATAGCATCATGTGGTAACTGAGACACTAACCCCACCTGATGAGAGAGGTTACCTTTGGGGGTCTCAAAAAACACTGAAGTTACAGGATACTCTCGGGTGTCCCCATGCACACAAATAACAGCCACCCTGTTCTTCCCAGAGACCTCTGTAGTAACTAATTCAGCTTTTATCAATGTTACCAGGCTACCTGAATCTAGCAACACATCAACATGTCTACCATTAATACACATTTTACATAAATGTTTCTCAGGTCCCCGAATGGCAGTGCATGCAACTGTCGCAAACAGCGACTGACGTCTCTCCCTTATAAAGTCACATTGCATAGGCTCATCCACAACTGGGCAATTGGCTGCAATATGTCCCTCTTGCCGGCAGCGGTAGCAAATAATCTTTTTCGCTGCCTCTTGCAGCATGGGCTTCCTGGGCTGCTCCCGCCAGACCTTAGGTAGAACTCCCACCCTCTCACTCTCTCCACCCTCACCCCTTGGAGTCATCTTACCCGCCACTGGGAATGATCTGGTCTTAGGGGGGAAAAGTCCGTGAGTCCCTGGAAGAGGTGGTCAGGTTCTCTGTAGCCAAGTACCCCTCAACCAGATCCACAAGTTTATCTGCATTTTCTGGGTCTCCATGGCTTACCCATTTTTGGATGGCAGTAGGAAGAGCTCTCAGGAAACGATCCATAACCACACGTTCCACAATGTTTGGTGCAGTCAAAGTCTCTGGCTGCAGCCACTTCCTGCTCAGGTGAATGAGATCATACATTTGAGACCTGGGGGGTTTTCCAACCTGAAAAGTCCAATTATGCACACGCTGAGCCCGGACGGCCAGGGTGACACCCAGCCGTGCCAATATTTCTGTTTTTAGCACCACATAGTCTTTTGCTTGGTCAGGCTCTAGGTCATAATAAGCTTTCTGCGATTCCCCAGTTAACAGAGGGGCCACCAGTCCAGCCCATTGCTCCTTAGGCCACTTTTCCCTTTCAGCAGTCCTTTCAAATGTGGTCAAAAACACCTCCGGATCATCCTCTCCAGTCATTTTTGTCAGTAAACGGCTCACACCAAAGGATGCGGTATTATTGTAACCACTTGCTTCATTGGTCTGCGGACGTTGCTGTATTAATGTCTCTATTTTCTGTTGAAAATTCTGCTCTTGCTTCTGCAACAGGTCTATGAAGCGGGCTTCAGATCGCTGCTGGGCTTGTTGCTGAGCTTCCAAACTCTGCTGGTGAGCCTTCTGCTGATTTTCCAAACTCTGCTGTAAAGTTGCATTTATCTGCTGCTGGGCTGCAAGGCTCTGTTGTTGAGCTGCAAGGCTCTTTTGTAAACCTGCATTTGTTTGCTGCTGGTTTGCATTTGCTAGAGCCAGCTGTCTCAGTATCTCCTCCATGCTGGCCTTAACAAAAAAAAAACTGCCAAAATTCTCCACCAACTGTGAGGGGTTAGCTCGGCAGCGGGTGTGTGTGACCCCCTGGATGGGTTCACAACACAAAGTCAGGCACAGCAGACAGCGGTGTAGGTTCAAAAAACAAAAGATGCGGTTTATTTATGCTCCATGCAGTGATACATATAACAGCCAAACAAAATAAAACAAGAAAAATAAATCCTGGTCAGCTTGACCTCTAACTACACACGTAGACTCCCTGTCTAACAACTGGGTACAGCCTTGTGCTGTACCAGTCCCTGCCTTTGTTGTAAAGGTTTTGCCACACAGGCGTTAACTCACCGCACAGTACAGGTGACACACTCCCCAGTCTATACAACACAAAACTGGTTCCAGGATGGAGCATCTCCCTAAGCGTGCTGGGGTTTTTTGTAGAGGTCTTAATGAGCCCACTTACTACAGCTGGGCTCATTAACTCTTCCCCTCTAATTGTAAAAGTCTGCATAAAGCCTGAATCTAGGACACACATATTTCCCATCCTGGATACAACCAGGTGATTTTACCTGCGTGCTGCCACAATATATATATATATATATATATATATATATATATATATATATATATATATATATATACACATGTATGTGTATATGGGTGTGTATGTATATATGCATGTATATTTTTCTATGTATATATATATATATATATATATATATATATATATATGTGTGTATATTATAAGACACGTTTGAAAACGATTTCCTATATTGGAATGATGGTGAATGGAAAGCAAATTAATAAATATTAAATTGTAAACCATTAGAATTTTTTTTTTTGTGGGTGGAGCTATATGACCTTTTTGACCACATGTGTCTAGTAACCTCCACATACACATATATATATACCGCTAGCCTCCAGCGAGTAACCATTGCTTACCTTTGGCTCTGAAGAAAGGGGGTCACCCCCGAAACGCGTCAGCCATTTTCGTTGAGGTATTTGCCAATTCATCTGACATCTGATCTGAATTTGTCGAAGTTCGGTGCGATGGATTCAATTGTATTGATTTTGCCTTTGATCAATACTTGTTTGTGAGTAGCCATTTTGCTATTTGTTCTGCGTTTAATAAAGCTCCTTTTATGGTAATGCACTAGGTCAGTGCACCTTCCTTTTTGTTTTGTTTTTCTCCAGTATCCGAACACCCAATGTTCTAAAGGAGGGCTGCAAGACCTTTTGACACTACCATCTTAAACTGTCGGTATCACACTTCAAAGACCAAGGCACCAGAGCGCAGGAGAAGTTGTTGTTTTTGTACCATCTACTGATAGAACAGAGCCTTGGAGGCACTTTACACATGCTCAGCTTAATGTGTATTGCTAGAGAGTTTATTTAGTTTTATTTGGAAGGGTGCATGTGATTAGCACAGGGCCAATCAGCACTAAAGTCAGGGGTCCTGCAGCCACATAGGACAGTCAAGGGAGAATGAAAACCCCTCCTACAAGCCTTAACCAGACATTGATAGAAGTCACAGGCCTGCTATATACTGCTGATGAGAAAAGGTATTTATCGGTTTATATTTACTAAAATAATTGCATTTCATGTCCTGTGGGAGAACAGATATAATGAATGCAGGGTCCTGGGTTTAGTAAAACTTTAACCCTCTCCTGCCCCCTCCTCACATGTTATCTTTAATACTGTCTTTAGTAACGTGTCAATTAACCCTTCACCTCCCTTGCCCTGCCCAACCCCTTCCTCTGTGAATGACCTGTACATAAATGTATCTTAGTAACTACTTTAGTAAACCAGCCTCATCTTGTACACACGTCATCTTAGGAAAGGGTGGCTCTGCATTCCTTCTTCATTAGTCAGAGCAATCTAAATGTTCCATAGGGTTCCATAGGTACAGCGCCCCTAGCGGCACTCATGCACAGTGCAGGTGTGTTGCCTATGGAGTCACAGCTTGTACGGAAGGAGCGCGGTGTGAGGTTATGGGCGGGGCCTGGACGGGTTAGCATGTGATTCTATAGGCGGGGCCTGGGACGGGTTAGCGTGTGCTACTATGGGCGGGGCCTGGACGGGTTAGCGTGTGATGCTATGGGCGGGGCTCGAGCAGGTTTTGCTGTGTTTTGACGTGAGATGGAAAGTGTCGGCGCCGGGTGGAGACATGGAGATCGGCGGCCTGCACCGGGAGCGATCCGAGGGGTGAGTGACAGGTCCAGGGAATGGATGAGAGCTGGAGGGATGGATGGGGGAGGGCGGCCTGCCTGCTATTTGCCCTTCAGGGTATTTAGCCGAGTGTGGTGACCCTGCCCCATGAGCCCCTTATATAATGAGTCAGTGCGGACGCTTGGCAACCAATTGGGTGCATGCTGGTTTCCTGTGTGCAGCACATGTCCTTCCTCTCCTTATCACCAGATCAGAGGACACACGACATTCCTGTCACTGCAACACACATGCAATTCTTCACCAAGCATGGGAAAGGTAAACATTGTTCTGGTCAGGTGTGATCTCAGTAATAATAGGAGTGTGCTGGTACACCTCTGTACAGGGGATGGCACTCTCCAGCTGTGACACCAAAATGCATAGACCCAGGCCCTGTACCCTATAAGATTCCCGACATCACATAACACTCCTCTCCTAATTTCATCGTGCCTTTTATAGCCAATAATTGTGTAGATTTGGCCTATGGTGGTTAAATGCAAAGATCATATGTGACATATCAGTTTGTCACTAACAGCTGTGACATATATACACACACCCTGATCAGCCATAACCCAGCAAGGCATGGACTCCACTACACCTTTAAATTTATGCTGTGGTATCTGGCACCAAACTGTCAGGAGCCGATCCTTTAACCATGTGCCAACTGCGCTGTAGCCGTCATTTTCTTATAGAGTAAGAAAATGTGATCGGTATGATCCTCCGGACGCTGCTGATCACAGATCAGGGTAAAGGGCCAATTGGCAGCTCTTTACCACATGATCAGCCATTTCCAATCACAGCTGATCACAATGTAAACACACTTGCTGGTAAGGATGAGCTCACACCTGTTCACAAGCAGAGTACTAATCACAGGCAGTGAAAAATTGGGGGGCTCTGCATGCGTGGCTTATGAACAGACCTGAGCTCATCCTTACTTGCTGGTTATCCGCATTCCTTTCCTTGCACTGTCACCTTTCCTTGTAACCGGCTGGAGTAAAAGGGACATCTACACTGATCGTCAGTGTCCTGATGATCAGTGCTGCCTCATCGGTGCCACCTATTAGTACCCACCAGTGCAACCTCATCAGCACACATCAGGAGAGAAATTACCTGTTTGCATAATTTTACCACCGAAACTAAGAAACTTTTTTTTTTTTTTACATTTCAGTATTTTTCTTTTAACAACAAAAACACCTCAATGGTGATTAAGTACCACCAAACCAAAGCTGTATTTGTGAGAAAAAAATAAGAGATTCATATGGGTGCAGTGTTTCATGACCGCACAATTGTCGTTCAAAGTGCGACAGCACTGAAAATTGGCCTGCTCAGGAAGGGGGTAAAAGTGCCCAGTAGGCAAGAGGTTAAGACTTGTTTTTCTTTCCAGAAGCTCAATTTGATTGAGATCTGGAGGCCAAGTCAACACCTCAAACGCATTGTTGTGTTCCTCAAACCATTCTTGCATTCATCAGACCAGGCTCCTTCTTCTTTTGCTCTGTGATGCAGTTCTGATGATCACATGCCCATTGTAGGCACTTTTGGCTGTGGACACGTGTCAGCATGGACACTGTCACCAGTCTTCGGCTAGGCATCCCCATACCGAACATACTGTGATGTAGAGCTGCGCGATTAATCATTAAAAAAACTGCGATCTCGATTCACCCCCTCTGATGATCTCTTCTGCTGAGAGTATTCTTTCATATAAACAAGTGGAGAGATTATCTGCTCACTCAGCTGTCAAAAGAAAGCATCCAGGGCAATCTGCCAAGTTTAGAACTTGAAACATTTTAACTAACTTCTTAGATCAAAGGGAAAGAACTGTGTAAACAAATAATCTGGGCAGTCTGCCAAGCTTTCAACCACAGTAAATGCAGGAAGTTTAACCACTTAAAGTCTAAGTCTTTTTTCTGACACTTCTTTCTTAAGTTAAAATCAATTTTATATATAATATAAATAAATATAATTTTAGCAGAGACCCTAGGGAATAAAATGGCAATTGCTGCGATATTTTATGTCACACTGTGTTTGCCCAGCAGTCTTTCAAATGCAATTGCAAAAAAATACACTTCAATAAATAAAAAATAAAAAAAAACGGTGAAGTTAGCACAATTTTTTTATTTTTTTTTGTTTTAATGTGAAAGATGATGTTGCGCTGCTAGAATCGTGATCTATCTTTTAAGCAAAAAATCGTGATTCTCATTTTAGCCAGAATCGTGCAGCTCTATGTGTGACACCTTTCTATTGGAACCAGCGTTAGCTTTTTCTTAGCAATTTGAGCTACAGTAGTTCTTCTATCGGATTGGACTACATGGGCAAGCCTCTGCTTTCTCAGTGAGCCTTGGTTGTCCGTGACCCTGTCACCGATCTCACAAGAGCTGCAGTTAAGGAGTTGCTCTGACCCAGTTATCCAACTATTACAATTTGGCCCTTGTCAAAGTTGCTCAAATTCTTAACCCCCATATACACTATCAGATTTTCTGATGATTTTTTTTCCTTCAGATTTACCAAAACCATATAATATAAGGTCAAACCTTAGGAGTTTCAATTTGTATGCAATTGGGCAGGCATGGTTTTGGTAAATCTGAAGACAAAAATCAGCAGAGAATCTGATAGTGTGTATGGGGCTTAATGCTTGTTATGTTTTTCTGCTTTCAACACATCAACAAAGGGGACAACATGTTCACCTGCTGCTAGAGCTGCACAAGTAATCGTTAAAAAATCGTGATCTTGATTCAACCCCCTTGAGATCTCTATTGCAGAGATTGCCAATGCTTTTATATAACAAGTGGAGAGACTTATCTGCCCGCTCTATTGTCAAAAGAAAACATTGACAGTCTGACAAGTTTTGAACATGAACATTGTAACTAAGGCTGGATTCACACCTATGCATTTTTAGTGCGTTTTGCATTTTGCAGATTTGCACTACAGTCCATTTAACATGGGTTCCTATGGAACACATTCTGTAGTGCAAATCTGCAAAATGCATAGGTGTGAATCCAGCCTAACTCTTCCTTCTTAAGCCTCATACACATGGTTGGACTTTGTACAAACTTTTATGTGGACTTTTGTACAAAGGGCGTGGTCCACAAGTTTGTATTGCATACACACGGTCGGACTTTTTGACAACAAACACGAACGTAGTGACGTCACAACGTACTGACGCCACTTCAAAAGAGGACGTTCAATGACTCCAGCGCCACCTTTGGTCAACTTCTGTATTGTAGTCTGATCTTTTGCATTGGTTCTGAGCATGCATGTTTGTACCTTGTACAAAAGTCCGATGCTTTTGCGTATACACGGTCGGACTTTGCTCCATCGGACTTTTGTTGCCAGAAAGTTTGTCCGTTCGCACAGCCAACAAAAGTCCGATGAAAACAGAAAATTTCGGATGTTGCTCCAAAACAGCTAATTTGCATGTTTGTTGTCAAAAAGTCCAACCGTGTGTACGGGCCTTTAGATCAAAGGGATAAACTTCTATGTGTAAAGAAAAAATCCAGGCAGTCTGCCAAGTTCTTAACAATGTGTAAATGCAGGAAGTTCAACCACTTAAAGCATAAATCTTTTTCTGACACTTGTTTCTTAAGTTAAAATCAATATTTTTTTGCTAGAAAATGACTTGGAACCCCCCAAATATATATATATATTTATTAGCAGAGACCCTAGGGAATAAAATGGCAATTGCTGCGATATTTTATGTCACACTGTATTTGCCAAGCAGTCTTTCAAACGCAATTTATTGAGAAAAAATACACTTAAAAACGATTCTCGTGGCGTATCTTCTAAGAAAAAAAAAATCATGATTCTCATTTTAGCCTGAATCGTGCAGCTCTACCTGCTGCCAATTTTCAGATGCCATTGTAATGAGATAATCAACTTTATTCACATTGTCATAAAGTTCTGACTGATTAGTTTGTATATTTTCCATGGACAGATATTGTATCCACCTGTCAGGGGTGACCCTGATGCAGTATAGAGCAGGTCTGCATTGTGAGTGATTCTCTCTGGATGTGTCACTTACAATGTAAATGCAGTGAGATTTTTTTTCAGCATATCACATTGTTTCCTTTTTTATTCCTTTATTGAGAGTGTACAAAGTTGCACTTCATTGAGGTCTCTGTACAGCAGTGCGTTGTGGTGTGATAACCTGCAGTGCCAGATAAATGCAGCATTGTGGTGTGAATGGGGCACATCATGGAAAGCAGTCGTTTTTTATGGGGCTGATTTACTAAAGCTAGAGAGTGCAAAATCGGGTGCAGCTCTACATAGAAACTAATTGGCTTACAGATTTTTGTATTTTTTTTTTTTCAAAGCTTAATTGAACAAGTTGAAGTTAAAAGCTGATTGGCGATCATGTAGAGCTGCACCAGATTTTGTACTCTCCACTTTTAGTAAATAAACCCCTATGCGTCTCTGCTGTGACTGGCAATGATCAGGTGCAGAAAAAACCTGTCACTCCACATAGCATGAATAGACCATAAACGCATGTATGTCAGTGCTGGCAAGAATGACGCTTGAGGCTACATTCACACTTGATTATTCTCTGAAAAGCGATCTGTGATTAATTGCTTTTCATAGTGTGACTAACCAGCCACTGTTATTCAGGTAGAGATCCTGCCACCTTCCGAATCCCTGTTTGGGTTCTTTTTGCAAAATGGCCATTTGCAATGGGACTAATGCACTGCAACCCCAAGCCAAGCGTTTGGCTCGTAGTTACAGTTCAGCCCGTATGGGTGTGTTTGGCAGGCGGTACTGACAGTCAACTCGTCATGCTGCATTAAATTTAATGCAAAACATGTAAACGTACCCTCCAGGTGTATTGTAGGCCTTGGGTGGGTGCCTCAAACGGAGGTTTTACCAGCTCTGGCCACACATATGAAAGAGGCCATAGAGGAGTGATTCTCAACTAGGGTTCCTCCAGAGGTTGCTAGGGGTTCCTTCAGCATTGGACCATTTCTGCCTCTCGAATAAGTTCCCACTGACACCATTGATCTTTTTAACTATCTGTAGGGAGGTAATTCTTCCCAATGACCACAAGTGTAAGGACCATTCTTCCCACTGACCATCACACTAATGTATCATGAGTTGTAGATTTCTCATTTTCAGCAGTGGTTGCCTGAGACCGGAGAACTATTTCAAGGGTTCCTCTGTGTTGGAAAGGCTGCCTTAGAGAATGAAAAGTGAAATCTGTTTTGCTGCGTTGTCTGATTTCCTTATTGTTCTTCATTTCAGTTTTCACAATCGCCCTGGTCTGGTTGCGTTCTATGATATAATAGGTTACTGCTATCAGACTTGTGAAATCTTCTCACTATGTTTTCTCCTGTGAAATTTGCTCCAGGGTGAACGTGGGCACATTCCACAATCCTTCTCTAGCCAAAATGGCAGTAAACTGTTTTGGCTGGACATACACTTAATATTTTGTTTGGGTTCCTCCGTCTGAATCGTTTGATGTACAAAGTAATGCAGCCAAAGGTGACACCAGATGACTTTGCTTTCACAGGTCACCAGTCTGGAAGTTTCCTTTAGATGAGTAATGCACTTGGAAAACAGAGTGTCTCCAGCATTGTTTGCAGAGTAGTTTGTTCTCAGGGTTCCATTGTATCTGCTCAGGTGGAATTTGTGAGTAAACGGTCTTTATTGTTAGATATGGAGAGAATCTGAGGCTGAGACACTGAAAAAACAATGCAGAGGTGAGCAACATGTAAGGAAATTGGTGAACTGCTATTGCTGACTCCTGCTCCATGCCTGTCATCCTAATCCTTCCTTTGCGACTAGGGTGTGACTATTCTAGAACAAGTTTGGGTATATCAGGTGCCAGGATATATAATACAGCTGAGGGCTTTCACACTGGAGCGGTGGCGCTAGCAGGACATACACTGCTCCTTCACCGCTCCTGCCCATTGAGATCAATGGGGCAGTTGGCTATACTGCCGGCAAAGTGCCTCTGCAGAGGCGCTTTGCGGTGGATTTTAATCCTTTCTCGGCCGCTAGCACGGGGTAAAACCACCCCTGCTACCGGCTGAATAGTGCCGCAAATCCGACGGTAAAGCGGCAGCCACTTTTACCACCAACACGCCTCCCGCCCCAATGTGAAAAGTGTCTTACAGTCAGTGCGATTTGTCTTTTGTGCTGCTGGCTGCATTTAGCAATTCATTAAAATCCTCCATCCTCCATCCTCCAATCTTCCCAATCGCTGCTGTAATCTTCTGTCGCTAACGGGGTTAGTAGAGCCAAAGGACCTGTCGTAGGTACTCGTCAAGAGTGCCGACTACACTTCCCTTTTTGCCCTCCTCCATTCGTAGAAGCGGTGCTACAGCATCGATATGGGGGGGGGGGGGGTGTGTGGGGTGGGGGGGCTTTTGTTTATCTGCTCATCCTTCATTCATAGATCACTTTTCATTTATAAAAGCTATAGTACAGTTTCAATGAATGGAGAGGAGGCTGAAAGGGCGAGCACAGCCCGCCACTCTTGATGAGTGAATATGACAGGTCCCTGGTTCTTTTAACCCTCCTGCTGCACTGAAAGATCGCGGCGGTGGTGGGGGGAGGATGATTTAAATGTATTTTGCATTCAACAGCACCAGGGACACATTGCATGAACTGTAAGTAATGTCCATTGTGCTGATTTCTTATTTTTATTTTTTAAACCTTATTTGATTAAACGTATGCTTCAAAAAATAAAAATAAAAAAATAAAATCTAGGCTTTACATGTAAATATTTTCCTATCTTTAAGATGCCAATAGTACAAGATTCATGGGGGTAACCTTGCAAACGGAGCTTTTGTTTTATTTTATTTTACATCTTTTACACTCAGAGAGACTTCTCCTTTTAAATCTGTTTGTCTTCTGAGACTGCGGTCTAATGAGAACTCTATTGCTGACCTGTCAAACAGACCAGCAAAGTCAGCAAGATCAAGACCTACCATACTTTCCTGTTTAACTGTGTCCATTTCCTCTGTCCTCAACAGGGATGAACACTGGAGACTTCTGGATAATCTGAAAACCACGGTGGAAGGGCTGGTCTCTGGAAACAGCCGCAATGTGTGGTCAAAGTATGGAGGACTGCAGAGGCTTTGCCGAGATATGAGTAGTATTCTACAGCACGGCCTCCTCTGTGATCAGGTAATGTATAATAAGTGTGCCTGTCAGCACTGCTAAACAACATACTGTATAGGTTACCATTTAAACAAGACCTGTTATCTTTATGACACCTTTATGACACCAGTGAAAATAGCTTGTTCATATCCTTTACCTACACAATACTGGTAACAAGGGCTCCTAAAATAGCACTCAAGGCTAGGAAATGTTATCATCTTAGATTTACTCTTCTTACGTCAGTGACAGGATATACTCTTAGAATCTGATACTGCCTTGACGCTCCAAGAGAATCATTATCTGCTTTGTGGAATAAACGTGCATATACACTGGGGCTAAAAGCGTATGTCAGGGAGAAGTAAAAAAATAAATATATATATATATATATATATATATATATATATATATATATATATATATATATATATATATATATATATATATATATATATATATATATATATATATATATATATATATATATATATATATATATGTATGTATATGTACTATTAGTACATATCTGGAATACATGCACATTTTTCATATAATTGCTTTTTGCAAGTACAGAAAATGAAGGGCTCTTGTGCACAGGTGTACTTAACCACTTCAATACTGGGCACTTATACACCCATCCTTCCCAGACCAATTTTTAGCTTTCAGCGCTCTCACACTTTGAATGCCAATTACTCAGTCATGCAACACTGTACCCAAACCAAATTTTTATCATTTTTTCATACAAATAGAGCTTTCTTTTGGTGGTATTTTAATCACCACTGTGTTTTTGTTTTTATTTTTTGCGACATAAGTGAAAAAAGAGCGAACTTTAAAAAAAAAAAAAAAAAACGCTTCCCTTTTTTTTTAATTTTGTTTCTATGATAAAATTTTGCAAATAAGTAATTTATGTTCAT
Source organism: Lithobates pipiens (assembly GCF_037356315.1). Lineage (NCBI taxonomy): Eukaryota > Metazoa > Chordata > Amphibia > Anura > Ranidae > Lithobates > Lithobates pipiens. The sequence continues at coordinate 367,487,477 of NW_027507758.1, read as the reverse complement.
AAATGTGGGCCGAAATGTATACTACAACATCTTTGGTAAAAATAACCCAAATTAGTGGATATTATTTAGTCTCTGTGAAAATTATAGAGTCTACAAGCTATGGTGAAAATCACTGAAAATTGTTCACACCTGATGCACTGAAGGCCTATGTCATTTCTTTTTCCTACAATTCTTGGAATATTAAGAATTTTTTCTTTTTTCACAAAATTGTCATAATAAGTTATTTCTCACACACAGCATATGCATACCTTCAATTACACCCCAAAATACATTCTGCTACTCTTCCTGAGTACGGCGATACCACTTGTGTGTGACTTTTACATAGCCTGGCCACATACAGAGCACCAACATTGAAGTAGAACCTTCAGGCGTTCTAGGAGCATAAATTGCACATCACATTTCATTCCTACCTATCACACTTTTGAAGGTCCTTGAGCACCAGGACAGTGGAATTACCCACAAAATTTTTTGGGGAATTTTTTTTGGAAAGCAAACACCCCAACGTATATTCTATGAGGCATGGTCTGGTGACAGGTACTCTGTTGGGCTGGTGACGGGTACTCTGTTGGGCTGGTGACGGGTACTCTGTTGGGCTGGTGACGGGTACTCTGTTGGGCTGGTGACGGGTACTCTGTTGGGCTGGTGACGGGTACTCTGTTGGGCTGGTGACGGGTACTCTGTTGGGCTGGTGACGGGTACTCTGTTGGGCTGGTGACGGGTACTCTGTTGGGCTGGTGACGGGTACTCTGTTGGGCTGGTGACGGGTACTCTGTTGGGCTGGTGACGGGTACTCTGTTGGGCTGGTGACGGGTACTCTGTTGGGCTGGTGACGGGTACTCTGTTGGGCTGGTGACGGGTACTCTGTTGGGCTGGTGACGGGTACTCTGTTGGGCTGGTGACGGGTACTCTGTTGGGCTGGTGACGGGTACTCTGTTGGGCTGGTGACGGGTACTCTGTTGGGCTGGTGACGGGTACTCTGTTGGGCTGGTGACGGGTACTCTGTTGGGCTGGTGACGGGTACTCTGTTGGGCTGGTGACGGGTACTCTGTTGGGCTGGTGACGGGTACTCGGGTACTCTGTTGGGCTGGTGACGGGTACTCGGGTACTCTGTTGGGCTGGTGACGGGTACTCGGGTACTCTGTTGGGCTGGTGACGGGTACTCGGGTACTCTGTTGGGCTGGTGACAGGTACTCGGGTACTCTGTTGGGCTGGTGACATACTTTGGCTGCTGACAAGTCCTCTTTATTGAGGGGGGGCAATCATTGTGTGTGTTGGTGTACACTGTGAGCGGTAACGAGATGTTACCGCAAAATCCTTCTCACACACGATTGGTATGTGAGGAGGAGAACCCGGTAACATCTTGTTACCGTGGTTTGTTGACATTCTTTGACCATCTGTGATTGGAAACAGCCGGTCACGTGGTAAAGATCAAATTTCATTGCGATCAGAGTTGGGCTGTGTCAGGGTGACAGGCCTCGTCCCCGATCGCCGCTCAATGGGCGCCGTGCATGTGGGCAGTACATGGGACCAGCTGTGATTGGACACAGCCGGTCACTTGGTAAAGAGCCATTTTGTATTGACTCTTTACACAGATCTGGGATGGGCTGTGTCCAGGGGCCCGCAGGAGCGGCGAGAAACCGAGGATGTCATATGACGCCCGCACAGGATGGGAGATCCCATCTGCGAACGTCATATGACTATAGCCTGGTATTGAAGTGGTTAAAGCATGCTTGTAAGGGCACTTTCACACTGAGGTGCTGGTGCGGCGGTGGCGGTAAAGTGCTGCTATTTTTACGGGCGCTTTACCATTGTTTTAGTTTAGTTTTCGCTTTTTTGCCGTCGCTGCAGCGGTGCTTTGCCGGCGCTGCCTATTGATTTCGCTCCTGAAGCGCCTCAAAGGTGCTGCTTGCAGGACTTTTTTTTTTTTTTTTTTGCGTCCTGCCAACGCACAGCTCCAGTTTGTAAGCACATGGGCTTTCACACTGGAGTGACAGGAGAGGCACTTTGCAGGTGCTATTTTTAATGCTGTAGCACCTGTAAAGCACCTCGGTGTGGAAGTAGCTTGTCAGCCTTGCAATGCCTCATGGGACTTGTAGTTCTGCAACAGCTGGAGGGCTGCCAGTTTGAGACACCTGCTCTAATGGGAGTGGTTTAAAAATTATCAATCACAGCTGTCGAGCACTATTGCAGAAATCTGCTGGGCCTGCATCTCTTTAGCCGTTATTTCCTGTTGGGAGTATCTTGCCAAAAATGACATTTATGTTGCAGGGGGTACCTGAAATTGTATCTAAGGCCCCATTCACACCTGAACATAGCGTTTTCAGGCAGAAAATCGTGTGGTTTTTTTACCATGATTTGCAGCATTTTTTGCAGTGATTTTGTGCAGGACAAAGGGTCACCAATGTAAAAAGAAAAACTACCAAATCTGCCCCCTCTGAACGACAAAAAAGGGTCCAGAACTTGTTTTGAGCTTCAGGTGACACGGAGTGGAGATGTGAACCATCTCCATTGAGAATAATAGATTTTTTCCCCTCCAGTGTTTTGCAGCTTCAAGCTACAAAACACTCAGGTGTGAATGGGGTCTTAGTGTAGACTTCTGGGTAAATTGGTGAGCCAATCACACAAGCAGGAAATTATGTATCTGGGGGGGGGGGGGGGGGTGGTTAGTACAGAACACCTCCAGGTAGCCATATTGCATTGCATTTTCAGAAAATTACAGAGCTGCAGATTGAAAAGGAAAGGTAATTTTTATTCAATTACAATATGACCTGTGTCGTGATTGTATATGCTATATTATTTTTTTTCTTTCTTTGCTATTTTTTTTTCTCCAGTGGAGAAAGTGAGTTACCCTTTAAAGCAATATTAAAGTCTTGTGTTTTTTATTTTTTAAATAGCAAACATATTATACTTACCTGCTCTTTGGAATGGTTTTGCACGGAGCAACCTGGATCCTCATCTTCTCGGGTCCCACGCTGGCGGTCCTTGGCCCATGGCTTTGTGTGTCCATTGACACACGGAGCTGCGGCTCGGCCTCGCCCCCTCGGTCTCCTGATTGGCTCATTGCCTGTGATTGACAGCAGCAGGAGCTAATGGCTCTTGCTGCTGCCAAAATCCAATCAATAGTGTGAGTGCCCTGAGATGCAAGGCTCTCGTAGACGTCACTGGCTTGAGAGGGGGCTCGGGTAAGTATTGGGGGGTTGCTGCACACAGAAGGATTTTATTATGCATGAAGGTAAAAAACCTTGTGCCTTTACAACCACTTTAATTACTGATGTTTTTTACACAGGATCTTGCTGCCAGAAAGATCCTGTGTGATAGATTATATATATATATATAAAAAATCTATCTGTGTATGTAAAATTCTTCTTTTAGCACTGGGGTAGGACGAAGTGCATCAGGGTATGTGGTTTGGTGGAGACATGTAAGCTGAGGCCGCTCCTTTACCGTTTATTCACCTGGGTAGGTCGGGAGTAGCTGCGATACTTTCTTCTTTACATTTACTAACCCCGTGCAGTTGGTATTGGGACAAGCTTGTAACCCATGATTATGGGACACAGGGATCGGCTTGCACCTCTCCTTTGAGTGGCACCAAAAGCAATCAAACAGGTCGTAGAGGGTTGCCAAGATTTACATTTTGTGCTTGCAACATTTCTAAATAGATGAAACTTGTGGAAATGTGAATTTACTGGAGAGATATTTTTTTGTTAATACATACATTTAAGGAGTGACAAGACCCTATGTAAATCCTGTTTTTTTTTTTTTTTTTTTTTCCCCTTTGCATGCCCATTAATTTGAGGGTGCTGGTCAGGGAAGCACCCCATAGAACTTGCCATTTTGGCTTCTGATTTCTGTATATTCAGTAAAAAACCTTAGGAAAATTTTCTAAACTTTTCAACTTCCCCCAGTCACCCTTTCATGATGGTTATTGTCATCCAGTGCCCAAGAATGGCCATATTCTCATTCAAATCTGTTGGCTGAAACATTCTGAGGTGGGGTTAGCTATATTTTCTGAAAATCTCCCCTTTCCTTAGCAGGTCTATAATCAGGCGCATGACTACTGGAACTTTGTGAAGAGCAGTCAGCGGTTGAACCCTGGATCATCACCTCAGGTGGAGCAGGTACTCTTTAGCAAAGTCTCTGGTAGTACAACAGATTTTGCAGAACGTGGTTTGAAGAAGACACTACCTTTTTTAGGGATTAGGGCCACGTTCGCACTTGCGTTTTTGCCCCGACAGCTTGCAGATGCGAGAAAACCTGTGGGGGGGGGGGGGGGGCGGGGTCTCAGTAAGCTGCTGGAGGCAACCCTATTGAAAGCAAGTGCAGCCACTCACAAGGAAACGCTATGTGACAATTTCCTTGCAAGTGATCCGCCCTGGCTTCAGACTATGCAGATTATGGTCAGTGGATCACTTGCAGGTAATCACTGCATAGCGATTACATTCCAGTGGCTGCAATTAGCTGCAGGAGCTGGTGTTCTGTTGATATGTGCCCACCGTCGAAAAGTGCCCGCGCATTCGCAGGATGGAACAGCACTCCAGCTGGAGTGATGTCACCATAGCGCATGCGTACATCGTAGGAGCCTTTTTTCGACGGGAGATACCATTTGACGGGCACAAATTAATGCTATGCAAACAGCTGAGGGACACCGTATTTGTCATATTGTGCCTTGCTGTTGTGCCCCGGGTTTACAGTGAGGCACAATCTGACCTCTACGGTGTCCCTCCGCTTTTTTTGTAGCTTTCAATTGTGCCCGTCGCATGGTATCTCCCATAGAAAAAACCCTCCTACGATGTTCACGTGCTCTATGGCAGTGTTTCTCAACTCCGGTCCTCAAGGCGCCCCAACAGGTCATGTTTTTAAGCTTCCCATTATTTTGCACAGGTGATTTGATCAGTTTCACTGCCTTAGTAATCACCAAGCCGTTTCACCTGAGGGAAATCCTGAAAACATGATCTGTTGGGGCGCCTTGAGGACTGGAGTTGAGAAACACTGCTCTATGGGGTTGTCACTCCAGCTGATTGGTAAATCGGCTGGAGGGCCCTTCTGTTCTGTGAATGCGCGGGCACTTTTCGACGGCGGGCACAAATCAATAGAACACAGACAGCCTCCCATTGCCTTCTGTGGGGCTGCCTCCCGCAACCAATTGCTGGGAACCCCTCTTCCATCGCTGATCTTCTTGCATCTACACAGTCAGGAAAAGACACAGGTGTGAATGTAGCCTAATAGCACTATGTTGTGTTTCATGCATAATTCCCACTATTGTAAATCGGGGCATTTTTAAAGCTCATGTTAAAAGTAACAAAATGAAAATGAGTAGCCAATTAAATGATAAAATAACAAAACCAGCTTTTGCTGCAACAGTCACCTTCAATCAAGAAATTTTCCCCACATACCTTTTTTATTTATTTATTTTATTTTTTCCATGTTGCTAGATGTCCTCAGTCTGACCAGCATCGTTCAACACACTTTTTTTTATTTTTTATATGGAAACAACATTAAGGGAATACAAATTTGTACAAACAAAATCACATGAAACTAAACCCAACCCCAAAAAAAGAGAAGGGGTGGGGGAATAAAATGAACCCTACCCCCCACTCTAGGAGTATATATGAAATAAAAAAAAAGGACAAAAAAAAAAACCAGTATCCAATATTACAAAGTACATAGTACCTATATGTTTAACACACTTCTTCTAAGCCAAGGTTATCCTGTATACACCCCCATCCAATGACTGCACAGTGATAGCAGAAGTAGCAGAGTGATGAGCGCATTTTTGTGTCAATCTGCTCTCTCCTCCTATCAGTATACTTCTTATTGGCACATGAACTGCCTGGCTTTCTGCTCTTACACTTTTTAGTCCTTCTGTACAGGGACTGCAAGAGGCTGATGCCAGCTCAAACTTTTGCACTGCTTGCATTAAAAAAATAAATACACGTGGTGATCTATTAATGGCTACAAAGAACAGAGGCTTTCAACTCATATGCTAATTATAGTTGCTTTCTATATTCTGCTGTAATAGGCAGTATGACACACTGAGAATCTAAAGGCACACCTAAACAGATTGCTAAAATGCTCTTTCTGTGGTGTATGCTCACTAATAAATTGAGTCATTGTATTTCACAATCTCCTACCATCATCCCCTGGGCTGAACTGCTGATGGTGACTCACATAGACTGACAGTTTCTGCATGCTGCATAGATAGTGGAAAGCTTTGGCGAGTTAGCGATTTCCAGGTTGAGGGCATACATTTCAGTCTAATAGGTTTGAATGATTTTGTGGTATATTTTACTTTCAGACCACAAGAGGTTAAATACAGCAAATGTGTTTAATAACGCAAGACGGAAATAATGCTATGCAAATAGGCTTCCTGGCAGGCTTTGTATCTGCAGGCATTAGTGTAGTGCGTTCTTTCTGTAGGGGATTTCCGGGCTGTATTAGTCAATGAGTTATTGTCCAGAAGTTCTTTTCTCCCACTGTATGCATTAATTATACAGCATTCTCGTTGGGCACAATGAGCTGTATTTTGTCAAGTGCTTTTTATGCATTAACACACACAGGCAAACGTAAAGCCATGTGTATACTTTAGTATTGACTTGTGAATATGTGACTTGTTTAGATGTCTTAACTTGGATTTTTAGGCCCTGTTCCCACTGGCATTAAAAGCAAACATTTGATTTGCCTTTTTTTTTTAACGCTCCTCAAATGCCTAGCAAAGCAATCTGTATCAGTGTTGCCAACCTTGTCAGTATTTTTACTGGCAGCCAGTAAAAAATGGGCACTTTTCTCCTGCCAGTAACAGCAAAAGGTTGCCAGTAAAAAATATGGCTGTGACGCTTGGAGGAGATCATCCAAGTGCCTGCTACAGTGTGTTTGGCAGAGGTGGTGCTGCATCGTGTGAAGTCATGGTGCAAGGGAGCTGCGTGGAGTGGCTGGAGCCTTGTGTGTGGGTCTGCGGGACAGGAGCAAGGCAAGCTGGGAGCGGGACTGTTAGTGCTGTGTGAACTGCAGTGGACTGATTGGAGCATCTGGCATGGAGAGAGACTGGCACTGACTCAGGAAGGGACGTAACATGTTAGTGAGGTGTCATCATCATCTGTGTTTCTGGACACTGCGTTTGTGTCACTGTAAAGCCCTGTACACACTATCAGATTTTCTGCTGATTTTTTTATTTTTATTTTTTTCCTTCAGATTTACCAAAACCATATAATATGAGGTCAAACCTTAAGAGCTTCAATTTGTATGCAATCAGGCAGGCCCTTCTACTACATGCTTTTGGTAAATCTGAAGACAAAAATCAGCAGAAAATCTGATAGTGTGTATGGGACTTTAGAGTCAATTTCGTGTGTGTGTGTGTGTGTGCCTGCCCATTCTAATTTCTTGCCCTCCTGAGTAAAATAAAATAAAATAAGAAATATGTTTTATTGCCTGAACATGTACCTTAAATCACATTGCAAATTGCATATTGTACTTGTTTGTAACCTAAATACTGAAATTTGCACTTTAAAACTATCATTTTATAACTTTTGGAAAAGCCAGTAAAAACTTGGCTGTAGCAGTACATTTTGGGTATCGCGTCAGTAAATTTCAATCTGGTAGTTTGGCGACACTGGTCTGCATTTGATAATATGAATATGGACAGCACACAGAGCTGTTCACATTGTGAAAACCTGTAGCGTTTGCGCCGCTGTCCTTCAAAAATAAAGCTACATGTTGAGTTTGGAAGGATTTGACGCTTCTCAACTCCTTCCATTCAAGTCTACGGTAGCATGCCAAGGCCTTAGAGGCATTTGATTTTTTTTTTTTTTGGCCTGTTTTCTGAAGTTTGTGAACATAAAGATTACGGGTTTGTTCACATCATATGTGTCCGGTAACGCAATGCGTGCATCGTAATATATTCCAAACTGCACCTCTCTAGTATGGGCTAGGAAACCTGCAATGCTCTGGATGTTGTGTAGCAGTGCCCAGTCATGTAGAGCAGTGCTCATCAACCCTGTCCTCAGGGCCCACTAACAGGCCAGGTTTTATGTATTACCTTAGGGAGATGCAGACTAGAATACTGCAATCACTGAGCAGAAAATGATATCACCTGTGATTTATTTCAGTTATCCTGCAAACCTGGCCTGTTAGTGGGCCCTGAGGAGAGGGTTGATGACCACTGATGTAGAGACTTGCTGGACCAGGTTGTATGTATGAATTAACAGTGGTTAAAAAAGAAGTAGTGGTTCACGTCTTCTCTGTCCTATTTCTTTTTTTATTTTGTTTGTTATAAATATATATGTATGTTATAAATGTGTCCATACAGTTAATATAAGTATGTATGGATATGATAGGGCATAACAAGTGTTCATTTCGTCAACAAAAATATTTTCATCTTCGTTTTCGTCAGCTGCATGTTTTCAGTGATTAAACTGTAAACAAAAATTAAAATTTGAATTAATGAAAACTTTGACGAAAATCAATTCCAATGAACGAAAACTGAATGAAAATGTGGGGAAGGGAGGTTTACCCACCTGAACTGCTTTCCTCAGAGCTCTACCAGCCTATTAAAGCCCCAGTCCCCTGACTCTATTGACAAACTTCATTGGCTGAGAGACTCAGACCCCATCAATCCGTTCCCATTCCTGTGCAGTTCCACATATTACAATCATTCACACGATCTCTTTGGCGCCCTCTGGCTTTTTTTTTTTTTTTTTTTATCGTCAACACAATTCCCAGCCTATAACAGCACACTCAGGTTTAAACATGTATTACACTACCACTTAGGAATAAGTAAGGGGCATCTACTAAGCTACTGAACAAAAAAAAACAAAAAAACAGAAAAAGGATTTTCTTATTTCTTATTAATATTTACGGGGTTGTAAAGTCTCCAGGTTTTTCACCTTTAAAGTGGTTGTAAAGGCAGCAGGTTTTTTTATCTTAATGAATTCTATGCATTGAGATAAAAAGCCTTCTGTGTGCAGCAGCCCCCCTGACACCTGAGGCCCCCTGTCCAGCAATGTCCCCGACTGTCTCAGCCATCCACGATTCTCTCTCCTAATTGGCTGAGACAGAGCAGTGGCGCCATTGGCTGACGCTTCTGTCAATCAAAGTCAGCTAGCAAAACAGGGGAGAGAGGGCTCGTGGGCTTGTGTCTGAATGGACACAAGGAGCTGTGACTCAGCTTGGGTGCCCGCATGGCAAGCTGCTTGCTGTGGGGATCCTGAACAGGAGGAAGGGGCCATAAGAGGGACCCGAGAAGAGGAGGATCTGGGCTGCTCTGTGTAAATCCACTGCAACAGAGCAGGTAAGTATAACATGTTTGTTTATTTTTATAGGAAGAAAAACAAGTCTTTACAAACACTTTAATGCACGCTATGCATTAAAGTGGTTATGCACCTAAAAAAAAAAAAATAAAAAAAAAATATTAAAAGCCAGCAGCTACTAATATTGCAGCTGCTGACTTTTAATAAAATCACACTTACCTGTCCCAGGGTCCAGCGATGTCGGTGGCAGATGACGAGCGATCGCTCGTCTCGCTGCTGCCCCCGCCGCCATCCTCTGTCTGGGAATCGGGAAGTGAAGCATCGCGGCTTCACTGCACGGTTCCCTACTGCACATGCGCGAGTCGCACTGCGCGTCTCCACTGGTCCCCACTGTGTCCTGGGAACTGTGTGTTTCCCAGAACACAACGGGGGGCAGGGGGTCTGCGGCGGTCTGCCCGGAAGTGGGGTGGGTGCAGATACCTGGATTATCCAGGTAACTGCACCCCCTTCCCCCGTGAAAGGTGCCGATTGTGGCACCGGAGGGATCAGATTAGCGGAACTTCCCCTTTAGGGTGAAGAACTGCTTTAAGGTGAAAAAACTTCTTCTGTGCTCCAGATCCCCCCCCCCCCCCTTTTAGCCTGTCCATTCCAGTGATTTGCATGACGCCAGCCATTGTCTCCTTCCTCATTGGATAGATTTTTAGCTGCAAGAGCTATTGGCTCCTGTCAATCAAATCTACTGGTAGGGGGCAGGGCCAAGTCCTGCTGTCTGCGCCAATGGACGCACATCTGCACGGAAAGCGGCTCTCCGTGGGGGCAACCGATGAAGAGAAGGAGCCAGGAGCGTTGCTGGGGCACCCCAGAAGAGGAGGACCAGGGCCACTCTGTGCAAAACCCTTACACAGAGGAGGTAAGTATATATTTACAATCACCTTTAATGTTGGTACTATATCATATAATATGTGCAATGGCATTACAGCCAACAAGGTTTACAGGTTTCTTTTTTTCATTTTTTGTTTTTTTTATAAATGTTAAAGTTGCACTTCCTTTTGTCAAAAAAGCAATATTTTTGTTTATTAATGAAACTTGGTTTTATTATTATTTTTAAGATGTTATATATCACAACAGCTTAATCTGTGTCTGTAGTGCATGTTCAAACCTTGATAAATAATTGCAAATTTTTTGATATTTACTCCAGAAGTATATAATGCATTTGGCAATTCTTAAAGTGATATTAAAAGCTTGACATTAAAAAACAAAACAAAAAAACAAACATGTTACACTAACCTGCTCTGTGCAATGGGTTTTGTACAGAGCAGCCCTGATCTTCTTCTTGGGTTCCCCCGCTGGCACTCCTGATTCTTCCCTCCTGCCGAGCGCCCCCAGAGGAAGCAGCTTGCTCTGGGGGCACCTGAGAAGGCTTGCTCCCAAGACTTTGCTCTGTGTGTCCATTCTCACACAAAGCCACGGCTCGGCCCCACCCCCCTCTCAATGAAAGTCCCTGGAGAGCCTAGGCTCTCATGCACATGGTGGGGGGGGGGGGGGGGGGAGGAGACTGCTGCACACAAAAGCTTCTTTTAACTTCATGCATAGAATGCATGAAGGTAAAAAAAAACCTTCTGCCTTTTTAGAACCAAGCATGTATTAAGGCTTACCTGTAGGTGCTGGCAACATCTCCTAAACCTCCACGGTTTAGGAGATATTTACACTAAAGCAGATCGCCGATGACTACGGCGCATGCGCACTTTAGAAAGGGCAGATCGTGCTGTTTCTAAAAGGGGTCATGCTCTCGCGCACATGTGCGGGAGTGACGTCAGGCGACTCTGGCCAGTCACAGAGCCAGAGTTCGTGGCCCCAGAAGGAAGATGGGTGAAGATGGGACACTCACTGCTAGTGGCGACCGCGGTGACATTGCAGGCTTCGGTCTCAGATAAGTCACACATAATGGGCTAGTAGCCCATTATGCTTTACCTTTGCAGGGAAATAAAGAGGAAGTAAAACCCACCAGGGTTTACTTCCTCTTTAACTTAACCCTTTAGGTTTTAGTCAATTAAAATATGACTAAAACAATTCAGATGACTAAAATACAATTAAAACTAAAATGGCATTTTAGTCAAAAGAATATGACTAAAACTGAATTGAAATTTGATGTCAACAGTAGGTGTAATACGTGTTTTTCAGTGATGAAGAACCTGGTGTCATATAGTTGGTGTCAGGGTGTTGGTGCTGAAAAGGAAACCGGTTGTGTGTAAATAAAAGGAAAGTGTGTCCCCCATACACCTCTTAACCCCTAACATAATTTGACTATAGGCCACTCTGAACACTTTCCTCTTTGCCTGACCCCCTAAATGAAAAGCTTTATCCCCCTTGCATGTAAAACCTTGACCTAGCCTTAAATCTTAACATGGCCCTTAAGACTTAAAGCTAAACTCTGGGCAAATATAAAAGCTACTCTGAGCGGGTGCTCCCTTTTTACTGCACGGGTTAATTGCTTGTTTTTTCCTGCAACCTGCCGAAGTTGCTTCTCTTTGGCGCTCCGCCCGTCTGTTGTAGTCTGACCTTCTCCTGTACAGTGAAGGGCGGTTCTCTACCCAGACGTTGGAGAGAAGGAAAAGCACCGCCTGCCATGGGAGCGAAGGAGAAGATAAGTAAAACTTCAGTTTAATTTTAACCCAAGCAAAAATGAGCATTTAACTTTCCAGTGCAGGAGGAGCCCCACTGCAAGAGTGAGTTCAGCTTTCACCCTAAGGCCCTTATCCCAACTTTCTGGTGCCTTGTTCTGGATTACTGTACACTAAGTGCACCTCAACACTCAGATGATTCCTATTTGTGCATTGTGGTGTGCTGAAATACACATTCCCTTAGATGTGTTAGGGTACTATTCGGTGCATACATAGGTGTGACGCCAACCTTAATCTCTACCTTAACCTATCCCTGAAAATGTGAGCCCTTGGAAACAGCCCGACCATGCACATATGCTGATTGTAAGGGCTCTGTAGGTATGGCTGTTTAGTGATCAGGTGACCTTTGATGCTTTATGCTGTTGAGTTTCCAGCACAGCAATACGGCTTCCTCTCCAGTTTTGGCAAAGGGAAAGTGACCTCACATCCATTTAGTCACTCCTGGGCGTCCTCTGTGGAGGTTCACTTTGCGCACTGTGCGAAGTTGTGATTGGTGGTCCTATTGATTCACTTGGTCGTCCCGAGGCCAGAGAGAGGGTTCCTCCGTTTTTGTCTGTTTTATACATACCCGTTGTGTCTGGGATATGCAATTTGGACATTGTATGATATATAGTTTACTATTTTTCTGTTACTGTCTTATGTAAATCACGCACACCCCTGATGAAGAGAATTTATGCAAGATCTCGAAATGCGTTGTTTTTTTTTTCTATGTCCACTGCAACATGCTGTAATACAGTGGAGTTTAGGTGAAATGCATGAGACATAGGAACAAATATTGTATTTAATTGTGTCCCTTAAGATATTTTTTGTAAATATATGAATATTGTATTGCTTATGGCAATTTGTATGTGCTGATATCATTTTAGTATTATTATTAAAAATTATATGTTTTTTATTATATCTTGTACACTTTTTTGGCCTCTCAGCCCATTTAACAGTCCTTATCCCAGAGGAGACAGTTTGGTTTTCAATTAGCCCTGAAAATGTAACCCTTAACACATGAACTTTGAAACCTAACAATGAACTCCCTAAAATGGAATTCTAACGCTAACCTTTAACCCCCTGGCCTTATTCCTAACCTTCACCTATAAAAACCAAGTTATTCACTTTAGGATCCAAGTTTACATTCTTATGATCAGTTGATCTATTCCTGCTCCTGAATTGGTGCTGTGACCACCCAGTATCTGTGGCAAAGAAAATAAAAAATCTCTTGAGATGCTGAACTAAGCGAATATGTTGGTGGGGCTACCCTTCATCTCCTATACTATAATGTTGTTGCAGCATTACACACAATTTTGAATACATTATGACAGACACAATAAAAAATTATTATGCTTTATTGAGGTGTTGTGTTTTTTTTTATTATTCCATTTCTGTACTGTTCCTTTTAGTTCCTGCGCTTCTGTGAGAGCAATCAGAGGAACGGCGACGGCTCCAGCGAGGACAATGGAAAATTGTGGTTACAGCACAGTCTCCAATTCCACAGCCTCTCAGCTCAGCTAAAGTCCCTGCTTGGGAACAAACAGTACACCAAGAAGTTCTATTCAGGTACTGACATCCTACATGCTGTATATACAGAGAGATTATACACTATGAGGCTGGTTTAAAAAAGGATTTGAGAATGTTCATACAATAAATAGTGTTAAAGGCTAAGTTCACCTTTTAGTAATATACAGCATGTTACTAATGCGGTAGTCCCGCTCACCCCCCTGATCCCTCACTGTAACAGTGGGGGGGATCCTCTCCTTGCACACACTGTCACCCGAGAATGGGTATGTATAAGCATCTTCCTTTCACAGGGTAGTTAGAATAGGAATTAGAGGAGGTGGGGGAAGGATGAGGGGAGGGGGAAGCAGGTTTAAGCTTGGTTAGTAATAGCCTGGAATTGCACTATTTTACTTCATACCATTAAAGTGGTCGTAAACCCTTACAACACACTTTGACCTACAGGTAAGCCTAGATTAAGGCTTACCTGTAGGTCTAAGAAATATCTCCTAAACCTACACGGTTTAGGAGATCTTTGCCGAAAGACAGGCACCGCTGTCTATGGCGCATGCACCATAGACAGCATCGCGCAGGCGCACTGAGTGCGCTGCAGTTAACGGCGATATGCCGCGAGTGGCGGCTTCCGTGTGCATGCTCGGGAGTGACGTCACCGCGGCTCCGATGAATGACAGCGCTGGAGCAGCGAGACCCACCAAGAAGATGGAGGCTTCGGACTACAGGGGACAGCGGTGACTTCGCTGGCTCCTGTGTCAGGTAAGTGACACATAATGGACTACTATGCAATGCATAGTAGCCCATTATGCTTTACCTTTGCAGGAAATCAAACCCATCAGGGTTTACTTCCTCTTTAAAAGATGGCATCTCTAGCAGTCTTTAATATATGGACATAAAGTAGCAAGAGAAAAACTCACCCAAGCTCTACTGCTATATAATATAGTTGGTGTGTAGAGTAGTCGGTGCTCTGGCTAATTAAGCTCACACAAGATCCATAGAAAGTACAAGCCGGCAACTCGACAGCTTCTCCGTAGAAAATATTTATTTAAGCATTGCAGCAGTAACATCCTCCAAAAATACTGACTCCTTTCGGCCTTAGGCCTTCATCAAAAGCTTTTGATGATGGCCTAAGGCCGAAACACGGCCTTAAATATTTTCTATGGAGAAGCTCTCTAGTTGCCATCCTTTAGGCCCCTTTCACACTGGGGCGGTTTTCAGGCACCTTTCACTCCAGTGTGAAAGCCGGAGGGCTCTCACACTGGAGCGGTGCGCTAGCAGGACTGTGAAAAAAGTCCTGCTAGCCGCATCTTTGGGGTGGTGAAAGGAGCGGTGTAGTCACCGCTCCTACCCATTGAAATCAATGGGGCAGCGCGGCTATACCGCCGGCAAATCGCTATTGGCCGTAGACTGCCGCTAAAACGACAGTAAAGCGCCGCTAAAAATAGCGGCACTTTGCCGCCGACGCCCGCACCGCCCCAGTGTGAAAGGGGCCTTATTTTCTATAAAGTGGGCATGCAATTAATGTAACCAAGTATGGAGTGAAATGTTCTTTCTCTGCTTAGTAAAGGTCTAATAACATGTTTCTGAAATTAAAGTGTCATTATTTGCAGTGATTTGACACCAGAACATGAAATCAAAGTATTTGGTTTAATCGGTATACTGTAGCCCTTTAACCACTTCTCGCCCCATGACGTCATATGACATTGTGGACTTTGAGGGGAAATATATGGGTGATGCCTGCAGCTACATGCATTTTCCAGATATCTTCTTTTTCAGCCAGTATTCTCTACAATGTAAAATACACCCTAGTAACTTATTAGCCGCTGGATGGCTTTTACAGGCAGCAAGAGGGGATGTGCCCCTCCCATCACCCATCGGCGCCTTTCCGGGCTCTCCCTTGTGATTGTGAAGCCAGAAATCTATTCAGACAGTGGAGCCAGGTTACCACAGAGATGGCTGAGGACTGGTTGGTCCACAGCCATCTCTATGACCCTGGGAGGCAGGAAGCAATGTCATGAAGTCACTTCGAGATCTGGCAGATAATGTAAACCATGTACATTAGCGTACATCATGGGACATAGAGGACCATAGTAATTACTATGTGGGTATATAGGCACCTTCAGGTGATGGACACTGGTATACCCAATACAGGAAGTTCACTCCCTATATAACCCCTCCTCCTTCCAAGAGTATCTCAGTTTTTTCGCCAGTGTCTAAGGTGTTGGTCATGAGTGAAGATGTGCTCTGAAGATCTCCAAAGCTGGAGGGATCCCTGCTGGATTTAAACAGCCTCCATAGACCGGATCCATTCAAAGTGCCACTGAGGCCAAGGTGGATGGTACCCGGGCCTCGTATACGACATACCTTTAGTACGTTGCTTCTTAGTCAGCTCAGAAGTCCCAGCTAAACAGCAGTGTGGTCTCAGCAAGCCGGGGGGGGGGGATTCCTCATCCAGAACAGTTCCCCCCTGGGGGAAGGGAGGTACAACAGTAGCCTGTATCCCCCCCCCCCCCCCCCCTCGCAGGGTGCAGCGACGGCTTCATATGCTGAGTTTTCTTTTTCCTCACAGAAGTTTTTCAAAACTTCCCCACCTCCCAGCCCTCCCGCTCAAAGAGTGTATCAATTGCCATCCGCGCGTGCATGAACTAGGGTTAATTATACAGAGGGGGAGACGTGCGTGATTGACGGAGGGGGCGCGGCGCCACACCCCCTCTGTAAGTCCGCGAGGAGCACACGGCGCAGGCGCTGGGGAAAAGAGACAGACGCTCACAGCTAACAGCTGGAGTCAGAACGTAGAAGCGTTTGGGGGCACGAAAGGTTGATGCAGGCATTTCTTGACAGGAAATAACATTTACAGCAACACTAAAACTGAACTTTATTAGCGTTGTATTTTGCTAGACTATTTGCATGTGCATTTACTTAATGCCTTTTTTTTTGTGCTCAGCACTATGGTTCCAAAAATAAGACACCACAAAGGTACCAAAAATTCCACCCCCAGGCACTGGGAACTCCAGTCATGCCCCCGCACTGTCATCCTCTCCTGAGACAGATATGACGAGCCAGGGTGAGTCATTGGGACCAATTGGTGGTGCAGCTGCTTCTCACATCTCAGCCCCGGTATACGTAACTGAAGATCCAATCCGACAGTCCAACAGCTGTGGCTTATATCAAATCACCAAGGGGGGACTAAGGATCATGCAGCTCAGAGAGTGGGGAACCATATTCTAGCTTGGGCGGAAAAGGATGTTCCTTGCTTATTGGCAGTCTTATTCCGGGAATAGAGAAGTGGCATGCAGACTAGGTAAGTCGCCAGCAGTTGTTCCCCTGCATTTTACTTTCACTTTTGAAGTTGACGGAGCTTCTCACAGTGTCGGGGATCGGGCTCATCTGACAGCCCTGATCCCACGGCACACTGGTTGCCAAAGGGAAAACCAGGCGGGCCAGACTTTGGACATACCTGCCTAAGTCCTTCTGACAAGGAAGCTGGTGTTCTTGGTTGCTATATCCTCAGGAAGAAGGGTTTCGGAATTGGCTGCTCTTTCTTGTAAACAGCCATACTTTATTATTCATGAGGACAGAGTGGTGTTACGCCCTCGTTCAAGTTTTTTGCCAAAAGTGGTCTCAGGTTTTCACCTGAACCAAGATATTGTCCTGCCATGTTTTTTCCAAAACCGTGTTCCAGGGAAGAGTAGTCACTACATTGTCTTGATGTGGTGAGAGCGGTCAAAGTCTATTTAAAGACGACTGCTCAGATTCGGAAGACTGATGTCTTATTTGTTCTGCCCGAAGGTCCTAAGAAAGGACAGGCAGCGTCAAAATCCACTGTCGCTAAGTGGATTTGGCAGGTTATAATTCAGACTTTTAAGGGATAAGATTCCATCTTTTCAAGTCAAAGCGCACTCTACCAGAGCCGTTAGTGCTTCTTGGGCAGTGCGTCACCAGGCCTCCATGGCTCAGATCTGTAAGGCCGCAACCTGGTCTTCGGTACATACATTCACCAAGTTTTATCAGGTGAATGTGAGGAGGCATGAGGATATCACCTTTGGGCGCAGTGTACTGCAGGCAGCAGTATAAATCCTAAAGTCTAGGGGTACCCTATAGGTTATCTCTTCCCCCCCCAAAAAAGCATTGCAATGGGACGTTCCACATCATAATTACTATGGTGTTCTGTGTATAGGATTTTTATAACAGCTTACCTGTAAAATGCTTTTCTTGGAGTACATCATGGGACATAGAGGTCCCTCCTCTCTTTTTGGTGTTTAGGTATATTGCTTTGCTGCAAAAATACTCCTGGAAGGAGGAGGGGTTAAATAGGGAGTGAACTTCTTGTATTGGGTATACCAGTGTCCAGGTGCCTATATAACCACATAGTAATTATTATGGTGCTCTGTGTCCCATGATGTAATTCAAGAAAAGGATTTTACAGGTAAGCTGTTATAAATACCCAATTTTTTCCCCTAGAAAGCGGAGATCAATGTGGGTTTTTTTTCTGGATCTCCTGTTTTCCAGGGTAGAAGAGTATAGACCCCAGATCTCTACATAATGTGTGATGCATTATTTCTATCACAAGGGATGTTTACATTTCTTCTGATAGGAATGAATAAAAAAAAAATATATATATATATATTTTTCTTTGGTGAATGACTACGGGTACTCATTTTTCCCACTTTTTTTTAATTTTTTTTTTTTATTGAGGGCAATGTTAAAAAAACAAACAAAAAACTCAGCTGTCAGCAGGGGACCTCGCTGACAAGTCATCCATTGTTAAGGACGCTCCTTAACATACCACTAAATGGCATCTAAAATTGCAGCTAAACCACTGAACAGCTGCTTGGGGAAACTCACAGTGAAAATGGAGAGGAAATTCGCACCAGACATGTGTGGACCTAGCCTAAAACATGACGTGGGTTAATGGCAGGATTACCAGGTTAAAGTAAAGAAGAAAAGTTTGAAAAAAAATAATGAATGCAGCCCCCATATTCAAGGACTGGTAAGGTGCAGTACATTAAATTTTTGTTTTTGGGTTTATATACACTTTAATATCTAAAGCATCGGGCAACTTGAGAATGTCATAGTTACATAGTTAGTCAGGTTGAAAAAAGACACAAGTCCATCTAAATCTAGTTCAACCATATAAATAAGAAAAATAATATCAAACAATCCCATATACACAATCCTATACCTACAGTTGATCCAGAGGAAGGTGAAAAACCCCAGCAAAGCATGATCCAATTTGCTACATGGGGAAAAAATGCCTTCCTAACCCCCAAGAGGCAAAGAGATTTTTACCTGGATCAACTTTACCTATAAGTGTTAGTACCCAGTTATATTATGTACACTTAGGAAATAATCCAGGCCTTTCTTAAAGCAATCTACTGAGCTGGCCAGAACCACCTCTGAAGGGTGTCTATTCCACATTTTCACAGCTCTTACGGTGAAGAAACCTTTCCGTAATTGGAAATTAAATCTCTCTTCCTCTAGGCATAAAGAGTGCCCCCTTGTCCTCTGTGTTGACCGTAAAGTGAATAACTCAAAACCAAGTTCACTGTGGACCCCTTATATATTTGTACATGTTGATCATATCCCCCCCTTAATCTCCTCTTCTCAAGAATAGATTCAGTTCCTTTTAACATTTTCTCATAGCTGAGCTGCTCCATGCCTTATCAGTTTGGTTGCCCTTCACTGCACTTTCTCCAGTTCCCCGATATCCTTTTTGAGAACTGGTGCCCAAAACTGAACTGCATATTCTAAATGAGGTCTTACTAATGATTTGTACAGGGGCAAAATGATCTTTCTCGCATTGGGAACCGCAGCTTGGTGTGAATGTTCTTATTGAGCTTCTGATCTACTAAAACCCCCAGATCCTTGTCCACTGTGGATCCCCCCAGTTGTACTCCCCCTAGTATGTATGATGCAGGCATATTCTTAGCCCCCGAGTGCATAACTTTATATTTATCAACATTAAACCTCATCTGCCACATAGTCACCCAATCAGACAGTGCATTGAGGTAATCGTGATGGTGCCTATAAAAATTGCAACTTGTCTCATGTCCGTGCACCTCCACTGTGTTTTATCGTTGTGTTTTTTTTTTTTTTTTTTTTAAACAACATTTTTATTAAGTATATCAAACAAGTGCAATTCAGCTTGTGCAAAATATCATGTACATGAATATACATTTCTATGGAAAGAACAATGATCTTTCCAGGAAAATTAGTCACATAAGTCATAGTTAAACTAAGACAAATCTGGATGTAATACTATCAACATTCGGTGAATTTAAGAAATGATGTAACCGGTACAAAACAAACAACTGTGTTTTGTCTCTATTACAGATACAGCCTTCCTGTTGAGTGACAGATATGTAACAGCCATGTTCCAGTGCTTGGAGGCAGTGGAGCAAAATAACCCCAGGTTATTGGCCCAGATAGACACATCTGTGGTGAGTTAATCTTAACGGCCTGTCTAGCTATATATATTTCAGTTGTATTAGCTGGCTGCTTGCCTGGAGTTTGTATTTACTTATTTCTTAAGGGCTATCAAAAATGCAAGGAAAGTAGGTTATATAGTTTCCAATGGCATAGTTCACAGCAGTGTGGTCCATTCCAGGGCATTCCCGTTCCAGGCTTGTTCACGCCATACGTACATGACAACTGATGGAAAGAAAAGCCAACATCAGTTTCCATCAGTTTTCTTGCGTGTCAGTTATGTGCCCTGTTCACACCAATGTTAATGTCATGTCAGTTTTTTTTTTTTTTTGCTGTGCAGAAAAAAATTTGCTCGTGATACCGGTGTTGTTGTGTGAAGAGGGCACATGGAGAACAATTTTTTTTTTTTTTTATTTTTTTTTTTTTTTTTTGTGCCCTTGCAGAATGCGTGCAGAAAAACTGACGTCTCTGCACCATGGTGTCATTGAGGCATCCAGAAAAAAAGTAGAACATGCTGCATTTTTCCTGCACTGGACTGTACTGGAATGCGGTAAATTGCATCAAAAAACGCATTGGAGTGCATAAAAAATGTGTAAAAATGCACTGGGCCCCAGTACAATTAAAGGGGAAAAAAATGGGCAAAAAGAGGAAAATAAGCATTCCGAAAATGCATCAGAAACGCACATGCAGAAACGGATCCGGAACGAATCTTGAGTGCAGTGTTTGTGTTGTAAACCAACTCTCAAGGCTTCATTAGTGTGGAGCAGTAATAAGTGGTTGAGCCCCTCTTGTATACATGCTGTGATGCTTCAGCACAAAATGATTCCCCATGTGATCTGTGGTAGGCAGTACCGCTGGTGAAAGCAACATATTTAAGTGAATTGGGCCGCATCCACAAGCCATATGTTAGACTCTTGATTGCAGCATGGTATTTACATTTAGAAAGCCTGTTGTGCTGTAAAAAAACAAACAGGCATTCAGGAGGCTGCAGTATCACTCCCTTGAATGCCTTTCAACTGCACCTGCACCACTCTCTGAAAAGTGATCTGCCATGGTTAACTGCTTTTCAAAGAGGCACACAGGTGTAAAGGAACAATAACTGACATTGCTGACACCTGTTGAAGCTGCTTAATAATATATGCAAACACTGTTAGATTTCTATACTATAGTTTTTCATGTCAGTATTGTAAATTTTAATCAAATCGTCAGCATTAATAGATTATGCATTGTCATGATCTTCCATTCTGTATGGCTTCAGTGATACAAAAAAATGTGCAGGTAGTAAAAATGTTTCCGGTGACAATACATACAATTGTATAGCAAAACCATACAGCAATAACTAGAAGTCCTAGAAAAGAGGGCTTTACTCGTATAAGTACACAGCCTGCAGGAATGTAAGGGTTTTTATTTTTTTATTTTAATTGAAATTAACTTCTTATGTATTGTGTTTTTTCTTTTCTTTTTCCAGCTTGCTGGCAAGAGAGAGTTCACGGTTTCCGGAAAGAGTTTAAGTCTGAATGCTCTACCTGTTACACCATTCATCCCCTACACGGGGAGTCCAAACCATTCCATGTATAACAGCCTGCATGGTCCAGCCACTCTTCCCAGCAATGGTATGAGTTATGAGGGTGAGGCATTCACTGATGTCAATGGACCAGATGACTCTGTTGTGAGGAATGTAGCAGCAAACACTTATAGTCTTTGCTTGTGACCTGTAACTGCTGTGTTGGAAGCCCAAAAAAAAAAAAGTCGCACAGTAGCAAGCCCAAACATGGTTTATTACTTAATAGCCTGTTTTCATTGCTGGATATGTAAGTGAACGCTAGCTTACATAGTGTAATGCGATCAATGACAAAAAAAAGCTGAATTGAGAGTCAGCATAATATGATATCTTTGGTAATTTATTTTGAAATATTTAATCATTTAGTATTTTTTTTTTTTTTTTTTCAGACCTGGGCTCCAGCTTGGTTGATCAGCAAAATAATGTTTGTAAAGTGAGTGTATCTTTGCCCGTGAACGAGTCCAATCTTGCCATCCATGACTTGTCGCCTCATGAACCATTTTCTCCTGTTAGCGAAATGAGTATTAGCACGTTAACCAGCCACAGTGAAGAGACTGTTAGCCCAGATGACCCTCCGAGTGAGGCAGATGATGGTCCTGAGTACCTGGCTATTGGAAACATGAGCCGCAGAGCATCGACCCAGAGCAGTAGCAGCTCAAATCTCTTCACTGGTTCTCAACCGCCGGATACGCCTGTTCAGACAACACCGGTTATCCCCAGCCTGTCTCTGCTCTCTGTCCCACGCCGCTCCAGCTTTTCAGAGGGGCAGATCGGTAACTTGCCAAAGCATATCAAAAAGAGTCACATGCGCTCACATTCTGACACCAATGTGACTATTGCGAAAAATCAAGGTAAAAACTTTCATTTATTAGTTTTGTCTTCAGCACAGGACTGTTTTGATGTTTGTGTGGCTTGTTGATATGCTGGGGGAGATTTACTAAAACTGGAGAAGGCTAAATCTGGTGCAGCTCTGCATGGTAACCAATTCGCTTCTAACTTCAGCTTGTTCAATTAAAAAAAAAAGGAAACCGATTGGTTTCTATGCCACCAGATTTTGCACTCTCCAGTCTTAGTAAATCAACTCCAACGTGTCTCTAGAGCTGATGGATGCATAATTAGTTAAAATCTTCCATCCCCAATCCATCCTCCCCACCACTGTGATCTTTCAGTGCAACAGGGGTTAAAAGAGCCAAGGGACTAGTAAATCAACCCCACTATAGTCAAAATTGTAAAATACAGCCAACTTAAAGCTGAATTCTGGAAATAAAAAATATACATACATACATACATACACACACACTGCCATTGTTAACTGCTTGTTAAAGTGTTACTAAACCCACATCATACAAAAACTATAAATGCTGTATTGCAGCATTTCATACTCACTCATTCACTAAGAGATTTGTTTTCTGTATAATGCAAAAAACCTGGTTGATCCTGCTATCCTCCTTAACTACCTTCTTTCCAAGTCCCCAGTGCAACTCTGGATTTTGCAACTGTGATGGCAACTCTGCACATGCTCAGTTTTCAGTGAGTTTCTATGCTGAGCATTTCCTCCCTATCGCATCTGAGCTACCCATGCGATTATAAAGTCACACGTGGACGTATACACAGTGGTAAATGACAGCTCCCTCCCTCCTCCATGCCCACTAACAAGCTAGACACAATAGGGGTGGGATGTAGATTAATGGTGGCTTTACCTCCCTCCTGTTCTAAGACACAGGCTGGAGGGACATGCCACAGCCTGTGACTGGCAGAAATCTGCCCACACCATGTTATTGCCAAAAAATAATAAAGATTTGATTAATAAATATATATAATAATATAATATATTTGTAAGTCCATTAAAAACAGTTTAAAGAGGAAGTAAACCCTGATGAGTTTACTTCCTCTTTCATTCCCTGCAAAGGCAAAGCATAATGGACTACTATGCATTGCATAGTAGCCCATTATGTGTCACTTACCTGACACAGGAGCCAGCGATGTCACCACTGTCCCCTGTAGTCCGTCACATCCATATTCTCGGCGGGGTCTCGCAGCACCGCCGCTGTCATTCGGCGAAGCCGCGATGACGTCACTCCCGCGCATGCGCACGGGAGCCAAGACGCGCGGCATTGTGCGGCATCTACGTTATCGAGGATGCCACGCTCAGTCCGCCTGCGCGCCGCTGTCTACGCATCTTTAGGCTTACCTGTAGGTCAAAGTGGTTTGTAAGGGTTTACAACCACTTTAATGATCTTAATATTTATTTTTACTCTGTATTCAAAAGGCTGTTTTTTTCTTATTATTATTTTGAACATGTGACCAGCAGCAGAGGACTAGAGGCTTCTCTTGCTTATTTTTCCCTGCAGACACTGGGAAAGATCTGGGTCATGTGACAGCTGTATATCGATTAGGAAAAAGGTACTTAGATTTTTTTTTTTTTTTTTTTTTTTATATTAAAATATTTACAGCGCCATCATCCATATACAGAAATAGAAGGGACAATCTAAATTAATCAGTACGTGTTTAGTATCACTTTAAATCTAGAGATGAAAGTTGTAATTCCTTGCTCTGGCATGTTTCTACCATCAGTGGGATCCTTCTCCCCAAATCCTCTCCTCTTCAGTGCTGCAGCTGGTGGATGCACTCTGATGTCATCTCATACAATGCAGGATACAATGCAAGACCAGTAGTGCTGCATTGCAGGTGAGAATGACAAGGGCCTGCCCCCAACCATAAGCACCGGGGAGGAAAATAAATAGAGGCAGAAGCTTGCTGGAGCAAAGAATACACATTACAGCTTTTTCCTCTACCCCTAGACTTAACAAGCAGTTACCTTTGCAATTCCATGAGTGGATTTCACTACAAGGGTACTTTGTTTACAAAAGTCCTGGAGCTCAGGTAATAATGAGGCTGGGTTCACACTGTGTGCAGCGTGGCTTGCAGCAGGGGGTCCGGTGCGTCCCTGTTTACTGTTTCAGGTCTGAATTAATGTCGTATATTCCATGTTATCAGTCCCTGAATTAGGTGGCTGCATTCGTTTTTTTATTTAGGCTGCACGATTCTGGCTAAAATGAGAATCACAATTTTTTTGCTTAGAATATAGATCACGATTCGTGTGGCATAACATAACATCTTTCACATTAAAACCAAAAAAAAAAAATGGGCTAACTTTAAATGCATTTGAAAGACCACTGGGCAAATACAGTGTGACTTAAAATATTGCAGCAATTGACATTTTATTCCCTAGGGTCTCTGCTAAAATCTATATAATGTTTGGGGGTTCCAAGTAACTTTCTAGCAAAAAATATTGATTTTAACTTTAAGAAACAAGTGTCAGAAAAAGATTTAGACTTTAAGTGGTTAAACTTCCTGTTAAAAACTTGGCAGACTGCCTGGATTTTTTCTTTACACACAGAAGTTTCTCCCTTTTTGATCTAAGAAGGTAGAGTTAGTTACAATGTTTCATGTTAAAAACTTGTTGAACTGCCCAGATGTTTTCTTTTGACATCTGACTGAGCAGATAAGTCTCTCCACTTGTTATAGGAAAGAATCTGCAAACTCTGCAATAGAGATCATCAGGGGGCTTGAATCGAGATCACGATTTTTTTAACAATTAATTGTGCAGCTCGAATACACTCTGGTGCACGCTATTATGTGCAGAGATTGTTATTCCGCTCCAACACTAACCAACTAAATGCCCGCCTTCAAGGCAGAGACAGCTTTGTGCTGTGAAAACACCAGAATGTTGCTTTACCGGACTGCATTCGGTTTTGCTGTTGTGTCCAAACACAAGTTTGTCAAATGTTCAATTAGGCTGCTTTCACACTGGGGCGGTATTCAGGCGTTACAGCGCTAAAAATAGCGCCTGTGTAACGCCTGAAAAAAACCGGCCCCTTTAACTCCAGTGTGAAAGCCGGAGGGCTTTCACACTGGAGCGATGCGCTGGCAGGACGGTGAAAAAAGTCCTGCTAGCCGCATCTTTGCAGCGTTGAAGGAGCGGTGTATTCACCGCTCCTATACCGCTCCTACCCATTGAAATCAATGGGACACCGCGGCGCTTTGCGGGCGGGTTTAACCCCTTTTCGGCCGCTAACGGGGGTTAAAACCACCCCGCTAGCGCCCGCACACCGCCGCTAAAACGACGGTAAAGCGCCGCTAAAAATAGCGCCGCTTTACCGCCGACGCTGCTCCCGCCCCAGTGTGAAAGCAGCCTTACTGTGGGTTTAAAAAAAACAGAAGTGACGTGGTTTGATTTTCTTCTGAGTATTTTGTCAGGACAGGGGAACCTTTTAGCCCGACGGAAAATGTCCGATCGGACTGTGTTGTCGGATAATCCGACCGTGTGTGGGCTACGTCGGAATGTCCGACCAACAAAGTTTGAGAGCTGGATATAAAATTTTCCGACAACATGATCCAATCGGACTTTGTCCGATGGTTTGAAGAGAATTCCGATCGGATAAAGTGCCACACATGCTCAGATCAAATTACGAGACCAAAGCTATTGGCTACTAGCTGCAACGTAGTCCTGTCGCAACGAACGAATGTCATCACGTTCTGAACAATGGGATTTTCCGACACCTTTGTTCGACCGTGTGTATGCAACACCAGTTTCAGACAAAACCCATCGGAAAAAAATCAGACGAATTTTGTTGTCGGAATGTCCGACCGTGTGTACAAGGGCTTAGACGGCAACATTGTCAGTCTGAGAAAAGAGTGATGTCAGATTTAGATGGACTTCCTTAACAAATTAAAGCCAAACTCCACTTTTTAAGCACTTGCAACAACAGTTTATCTGCTGAAGACAACAATCTTTTGGGAAAAAGACTGTTTTATTACCTTGTGTTTTTTCCCAGAGATTGTTGTTTTTGCAGATTTTTTTTTTTTTCTTAATCTGTTTGCGTATCAGTACTTCTTGGGCCAAGAAGACTAGTCCCCTTCAAATGTAATGCCGGCCATAGATGGTGCGATTTTTCTTTCCTGCAACCACGGGTTGCAGGAAAGAAAATTGCTTGATTTTTTTTTTTTTTTTCCCCATCACCACAGTGTTGATGGGTGAATCCTTTCAACTAAGCTATTTGTGTGTCTGTGTGCAGAGCTGTCCCGGCTTGGCAAACACAAAGTTATTATTGCTAGCTGCTATAGCCGCTGGCAAAAATCCCATGCAGAATCCAACAGGCTGGTTGTACCCAAGTTGATTGATCAGCTTTGGTACAATCAGTCTGCTCACATTCTTTGAATCCCGGCCGATCCCTGCTGAACCAGCTAAGATTCAAACTATCTATGACTAGCTTTAGTTCACCATCAGCATGATTTTCTAAAAAGTTTCCCTATGCAGTTCCACCCATCCATCACATATGCAGCTGTGTGTGGGGGTCTCTCCGCAAAAAACGCTGGCCCCTTGATCCCCCTCCATTCAGCAATTTGTAGGACAGGCTGGACGTTACAATTGTGCAACCCTAGCAGCTGTTCAAAGTGCACATGTGCATAGTACGCTCTCCTCCTCCAACTAAGCTCAGTAGCAGCCACCCCAGGCCATTCAAACTGCACGTGTGTGCAGCGGGCTCTCCTTTTCTAGCTGAGCATTTCCCCCATCTGTCTATATGAATATGTGCATGGAGCGTTGGCAGTCACATAATTAATTGAAAACCAATGTAAGCAACATGCTGTGAAAAAAACCAAAAACCTGAAAACAAGCATTACCTTTAATGGTTTTGTTTGACAAAATGTCATTTTATATTTAGATCTCCTAAATCGATCACATGCCCACCATTTACAAAGACAGCCATAATAAACAGTGGAGCAATGAGGAAATTGCGATCATTGAGCTGCCCCGCTTTACATGCAGGTTTGTCACGTGGGCAGCTTGGTGTGGAGGAAAGTGTAGGAATTCAGAGCAGTTCTGATCGCCAGTGTTGCTTCTCTAAATAGGGAATTGATAGGATCACCAGGTAATTACAACCACACCAAGACTTTAGAGAAAAATAACACAACACACATAATCTGATGCGGATGTTAAATTTTATCTTAAGATGTAAAAGTGTAACATTTTGGGTTTATTGTCAGTTTAAGAGTACAATACAGATACATTCGCTGTATCGCTAGACTTTCCCGGGGGGGGGGGGGGGGTAATGTTTTAACAATTGTATATCTTTTCTTTTAATGGTTTTAATTTTGAAATGCCTTGTTAAAAGGATAGATATCTCTACACTTTTTTTTGTCTTTCTTTCCTAAAATCTACTTTCTTACGTTCACTCTGACTGCTGGCGCTAGGAGGTGTTCGGGATATCACTATTATAATGGAGGATCCTGTGGCAGGTCTAGCATCTGTTACCAATGATCAGCAAAAGCACTGGTGATATGGACACAACTTTGACATGAGAGGCAGTCATAGACCTAAATAGTGCTGACTAGTGTTTTTAAAATGGCACTCTGTTTTAACCCGCTATTGTGCTTGATTTATAAATTTAGTTAAACAAATTTAATCCTTGAATTAACACATTGTAAGACATCAAAACGGTAGGGTAAAGGCCCTTCCACTTGGAGGCAGGTCATGAATTAAGATTTCCTTTGCCCTATCCAAACTGGAGCAGCTGTGCATGGCAGCCTTTTTCCCCACTATGGCCCACCCCCTGTCTTCATTCTCATCTAGATAAGAATGACGTGTACTTTGCTTCAACAGCCTCCTAGATATCCACATTCATTATCCTGGAAGAATCTGCTTACTTGACAGCAGCTGGAGGAGGGTGAACCTAGCTATGCATCATCAGGAGGGTGTCTATAACAACCCGGAAGAGACAGCAAGGAGCAGCTGTATGATCCAGAAGAGACAACCAAACAATCTGATATTGTAAGATGGCAGCATGGTATCCTGGGTGCTGTGGCAGAACAACGCGGGACTTGCTTGAGCGTATGAGTGTGTTATTTGAGCATAACCCAAAAAAAGAGTTAAGGGGTTAAACGCTAAATTAACCCCATATTTTTTTTTTTGCCCCCTCTGTTTGCCTCCTACCTCTGAGGTACCCCTTCAGATGCTACAAATAGAAAGCCAAATTGTTGAGACCACTGGGTTCCCAGTTACCACTGGGCAGAGAGGTTTGGAAGGTGCATAGGAACACTACTCTATGGCATTTCTGCAGAGGTTACTTGGTTAACCTGGTTGCCCTGTCCTTAAGGAGAGCTGGCATATTCTTGTTTTCTCAGAGCAGCGAGGTGTTCTCTGCTTACATGTGTGAAAATTCTTTTTGGCTACTGTGAAGACGATTGTTCGAGCAGTGGGAAAATCCACAGCAGAAACGTGCCTTAGGCCTCATCAAATGCTGCTCCTTTCTTGGCTAGGTCTATGTGAGATAGTAGTACCATCATCTATGGAAGCTGACCAGCCTCAGAGCTTCAGTAATACTCTACTTAAATAGACATATGTACTCCTTGTCCTTTACTGGTTTTTAGACTTTTTGCACAACAGGCTCCCCATCTGGGTATTGTAAAAACATGTCCAGGATTTTCAATGCTTTGGGGCCATTTACTATTCTGAGGTTCCTGCTTGTATGCAGGATCAATATCCCTGGAGGAACATGATAAATCCTCATTGGGTTGCTGTTCAGATTAATTTCTTCATCTTCAAAGATCCCTGTTTGAGAAATGTCATGTTGCCTGCCAGCTACTAAAGCAGTAACCATTGGTCTAAGCCAGATTTCTCAACTAGGATTTCTCCAGAGGTTGCTAGCGGTTCCTTGAGCAATGATCAATTTCTGCCTTTCAGATAAGTTCCCACTGACACCATTAGTATTTTTAGCTATCTGTAAGGGGGAGATGCTTCCCAATGTCCACAAGTGTAAGGAGCATTCTTCCCACTAACCATCACACTAATGTACCTTGAGTTGTAGCTAATAGGACCTTCTCTTTTTGCCAGTTCATAGAAATGTTGGCAGAATGTCCTCATTTTCATAGGGCGGGCTGCCTGCAAAACATCTACACTTTGCAATATATGGTGGACTCACAAGATGTCTTACTAGACTTGGTAGCTCCATGAGCTGTAGCTCCACAGGATAACAGAATTATCTGTTAGTTTTCTCTACTCTGCACACTCAATCTGCAGGAATTTGCAATCCCGAAAGACTAGCACAATTTTATCCATGGGGTTAATCTACCTTGCAGACACAATTGCACATCCTGCAGCCTAGCAGGACTGTCTGCAAGATTCAATCTACAAGAATTTAAAGCTTTGCGTTTTGTATTCTGCTTTTTCGCTGGATTGTCCTCAAGGTTTTGCAGTTTTTGCCTGCAAATCTTTCATAGGGTTGCCTTCAATGTTGTGTAGTGCTATACCCTTGTCTTCAAGATATTGCTGCTTTCTGGGATGGTCTGCATGCTTTGGTCTTTGAGATGCCATTTCCAGGATTTGTGTACAAGGTGTTCCAGCGACCAGGGCTTCCTGCGAATCACTGCAGCTCTTTTGAGTCCAATATGCCAATGAGTAAAAAGGGTATTGTGTTTAGCCTCAACATTTTTTTTTCTGTTGCACCAAGGAACACATAGCACATCCCTTCAATTTCTCTTTAAAATTATATTCTTTCCTGGTACCCCTGGTTTGCTTATTAAACATATGGAGCAAGCATGAGATCTGGGAGTAGTTACATGAAAGGTTATTGGTAACATGACTTTTAGGAGAGGGACTAGTACCTAACTGTCCTCGTTTTATCTTCTGTGTACTTCACAATAGGATTTTTCAAAAATCCTTTTTTGAACTAATTCAGTCAAAATACACTTTTAGCGGAACCCCATACACGAATCTAATTGATCTGGCAAGTTTATTACAGATATCGGCTTTGGGGTAGGTCACTTTTTGACATGTATAACACAGTTCACTATTACATTCTTTAATAGTAATATAATAACAATGTGAATTGTGACAGGTTCAGTAGTTGTTCTTCTATATCCCAGTGCTTTTGCTTGTTAGGTGACCTATCTTTGTATCCTGCATGTATGACTGTACCAAAACCATTTTTTTTTTTTTTTTTTTTTTTTATGGTGCATATAACCCTATTATAATACATTTTACTTTATTTTCAGTTAAGGTTTATGTATCTTCTTTTCTAAACTGTCGGATTGTAAGCCTTTGGATATGTTTCTTTACGTGATGTAACAAATCGTGTTTTGGATTGTTCTGTCATTTTATTCATTTTTGTAGCATGCCTTTATATATACATATATACATTAAGTTCCGTTTTTGCAATCATAACGGAAAGGAAATGCAACATACTGCTTTTATCCTAACTTCTTTCTTTTGGGTATTTGTAGAATCCCATGCTGAACTGTTCAGAAGAGGCAATGTCCCCTGTAATGGAAAAACAAATGGCTCTGACTCGCTTTACGTAGATTATGGTGCGTGGTGACTAGTCATATAAAGTAGTAAATGTCCTAAATGTTTTTATGTGACAGTCTGGCTAGCACCTCTGCTTTTATCCCGCAGGGATGTATGAGCTAGCTTTCCTACTGACAGGTGGTAAGAAGTCTATATCTTCCATTTATACAACATACGCTGTCTGTAAAACTGTGTGGGGCTTCACAGCAGAGCAGTAAAAAAAATCTGATATAGATAAAACAAAAAGTATAACCTTCAAACAAATGCCCTTCTGAATCTTCAGCTCGTTTTACCTTTTTTATGAGTGCTGATTCACACCAGATGTGATAATTAAGGAATTTTCTGCATTTCTTTTTTTTTTACTTGGGCTAAAGCTGGCCATACACCGATAGATTATCTGCAGATTTTCTATTTTTAGATGGAAAAAGTGCAACAGATTTCTCCATGTTCGCTAAACTGTGTGGATGGAGGAATCTCCTACTTTTTCCCTCTAACCATAGAAAATCTGCAGATAATCTATAGGTGTATGGCCAGCTTTAGTCGTACATTTGTGTCAGTGGGATTCTTTGCAGCAAAGTGAAGCATTGCATAGCACTCAAAAAAAAAAATAAAAAAAAAAAATTGGCATGCTGCAGCTTCCCATTCGAGTCATTGGAACAGAAGTCTTTAAAAATGCATGTTAAAGCTCATATCCTATATCATAAATGTTAAATCTGGTGTGAATAAACTCTGAAACTGCACTATGCGTTCATTACGGTTTTCTTTTAGCTTTCATATTTCGCTTTAGCCTGTTCATATTTAGCAGCATATGTTTGAAGGGAAGGGCCTTGCTTTGCGCACATCTGCGTTAGGTTACTTAGTCTCCTTTTTGTTTTTCATTCTTCTGGTATAATTGCCTAAAATCTATAGATTTTTCAAGAATTTTTCTGTGTTTTGTCACTTGGGCATAGCTATATGGTACTTTCAGTTCTAACCCTATGTACAGGGCCTTTGAACTAGGTCACCTGATCTGGGCAGTTGTCTTCAAAAAGTAGCTGGGTGGCAATTTCCAAAGATGATAGTTCTGGTATGTGCCTTCAAAGGATTTCCACTGATTAAGTTATGGGCAGCCTTAAAGTGGTTGTAAATCCTTACAAACCACTTTGACCTACAGGTAAGCCTAGATTAAGGCTTACCTGTAGGTCCAAGAAATATCTCCTAAACCGTATAGGTTTAGGAGATATTTACAAAGACAGGCACCGCTGTCTATGGTGTGCAGGCACACTGAGCTGGCCGCAGATCACTGCGATATGCCGCTCGTGTCGGCTCCCGTGCGCAGGAGTGACGTCATCGCAGCTCCCGCAAATCACAGCGCCCGAGCAGCAAGACCTTGAAGTCACTCCGGGATACATGGCAGCGGCGAAGATGAAGATGGAGGACCGCTTCGGGGGCTTCGTTCTCAGGTAAGTTATTCATAATGAGCTAGTATGAGAATCATTTAACTCATTTAATCAGTGTTTCCATTTGATGAGAGACCAGATGTATGGAGGGAGATTTAGCCACAACAGCATCTCCAGTAAGGACACCAAAGAGGTAAGTATTATCTGTTGGGCGCTGAAAAAAAGAAGCTTTGTGTGCCTCTTTAAAGTCTAACTTTAGTCAGAAAATGTAAGTCCTACTAGATCACATCAGGCTATGCCCTTTTTGCAGGTATGTAAAACATTAAAAATAAAATAAGTGCCTATGCTGTTTAAAATCCTGTAATATACGGTCTCATCCTGCTCTGCACATGCTCGGCTGCTCTTTTTTTTTTTTTAGGCAATGCTGAATTTGTAGAGGCCGATCTGCTGACAGCCTAAGAAATTACTGCTGCTCAGGGGCTCTGGGCTTTAGCAAAATGGCAGTCTCCAGCAAGAAGAAACCAGAGCAATGCTGGAGGCAACTTACAGCACACACTGATTTTTGTAGCATAATTATTAATATGGAATATATGTTCCTTGCTATCTGCATCCAGGGGTGGATATCTGTCCCTAACCACAGTTGAGCGCTAAGTACGTGGAGAAATGCAGATACATGCTTTCAGATGTGAATAGCCTCTGTTATTTTCAGTCAGTCTATCAGTTGCGGCT
The DNA here is from genome assembly GCF_037356315.1 of Lithobates pipiens. NCBI lineage: Eukaryota > Metazoa > Chordata > Amphibia > Anura > Ranidae > Lithobates > Lithobates pipiens. The sequence goes on along the minus strand of NW_027507758.1, from coordinate 367,454,613 downwards.
GATAGGAACACCTGAGATCCTGGCCACATGTATACTTGCTGCTTCGTGATCTTTTAGGACGTAAAGGGAATAGGAATATGTCCTAATAAGATAAAGAAACCCAAATGCAGGTGAAAGAGGGGCTGTCAAATGTAATGGTTTTCTTTGAGAATTTGGGAAATTGTTGTTTTAGGGCTATGGGAGGTGGGAAACCTTGTATGATATGCTCCAAATTAGATAAAAGCCCTGTTTTAAAAAGAAAAAAAATCTTTCATTACAGACAGCACTCAATACTTGAATTGCACAGAAGGGATATTTCGAAGGCCATCAGAGGGACAGTCATTAATCAGTTACCTTTCTGAGCAGGATTTTGGCAGCTGTGCCGACTTGGAAAAGGTACTAAAAACTGAAGGCACATTTCTGAATTTTAGGTAAAACTTTGTAATGTCTTTGATATCTTGTAATACAAAAAAAAGTCATGAGTTTTTGTTTCTCTATCCTCTCTGTATAGGAAAACGCTCATTTTAGCATTTCCGAGTCTCTCATTGCGGCTATTGAACTCATGAAATGTAACATGATGAGCCGTCAGCTTCAGGAAGAGGAAGAAGACAGTGATCGTGAGATCCGGGAGTTGAAACAGAAAATCCGTTTAAGGCGGCAACAGATCCGTACTCAGAAAAGGACAAGCAACGACGAACAATCCAGCAGTATGACACCCACTTTAAAATCTGTTAAAATGGTGAACATAACATGTGCTGCCGTCCTTCTGGACATGCATACACAATTTTTAATTGCTGCACTTTTTAATGAAAGAAAATGCAACAAAGTGCACTAGGACTGATTTTCATTGAAAAAAAAAAAACACATTGGTGTTGAGTTCTTACCACCCCATCAACTTTTTGGCTCATTGCTTAGCCTGCTGCAATCGGACTAGATACTACAGGGAAAGCACTCTTTTTATGATTTGTTTTCAGGCTTTATAAATGTGGGCTTCCTGTATCCTGGTTGCAGATTTTTGTTATAAACATCAAATGTTTACCTTATCTGTCATTTAAAGGGTTAGTTCACCTTTTCACAAATAAAAAGGCAAACTAACACCCTGCACCTTCCCCATTCTACCTGGTTCATGTTGCACTTACCTCCATGAGTGATACAGTCTCACTGTCCTCGTAGCCAAGTGCACTAGGGTGGGTTGGTTTGAAAACCATGCAGTTTTTCCTCTTCCTTCTCTGAGGATGATGGGACAATCAGATTCTGTTTGGTCAGTGCAATCACATGCCATTGCTGACCAATCAGAACTGCTTTGAACTTGTGCATGAGCAGTGGGTAGCCAGCTATCAATCATCAGACAATGACAGCCAGCTACCAAATCCAAAATGGCGGTATGAGAACCCAACAAGAAGTTAAGACTTCAGACAAGTAGGTCAAAAAAGTAAAGTTTCTCTTTCTCTTTTTCTAAAGTCTCTCTCTTCAAGAAAAACCATAATGTAATGAAAACGGCAGAGGGAAACTGACAACAGCTAACGTGTTCATAGTTCTGAATAAGTGCTGGGTAAGCGCAAAATCCATTAGCTGTTCTCTGTTTCCCTCTGCTGTGTTCATGGCGTTGTGGTTTTATTGACGATATCAATGCACGAGCAACGCTTTCTTTTACGGGTTGAAGTTCCTCTTTATTCATATGACTATGAAGAGTTGCTCTGAATATGCAGGTTAAAATCTTTGCACAGTCACCCTTTATTAATGGGGATAATTTTTCTCTGCTTTATCTCACAGGTGTTGGTGTAACAGATAGCAGTTCACAGATAAGTTCCCATGACTCAGTTCATCTGTCTGATTCTGGTTCTGTAGGTGAAGTGGATCAATATGAAATCAAAGGTACATCATATTATATAGATTTTAAAAAGTGGTTTGATGTGATTTTAAAATAAGATTTCTAAAAAATGGCGTTTAACTGAAAAGGTAGGAACATTCCAGATTTAACTGCTCTATTGGCTTCTAGAAAAGCACTTCAGAAGGTGTTGTACTTTTTAGTTATATAATTAAAGTGGTTCGAAAGGCATTCAGGTGAAAAAAAACTTCTACTGTCTGCGCCCCCCCCCCCCCCCCCCCCCCTACTGAGTCCTTTCTTGATCCAGTGCTGTGCCTGTGTGCAGTGTAACTCCTCTCTTCCTGCATTCACAGGCTAGAAAGAGAGAAGCGGGAGCCATTGGCTCCTCCAGCTGTCAGTCTAATTCAAATTTTATGAGGCGGGAGTGTGCCCACAAGGATGCCACCTTAGTAGAAAAGGAGGCATGGGCAGTGCCACCATGGGACTCCAGAAGAGGTACTGCTCTGTGCAATACCATTGCACAGGGCAGGTAAGAGTTTAACATACGTTTTTTATTTTCATAAAAAAAATAAAAAATTCCACCGCTAAATGCTTTCTCCATCAGTCAAGAATTGCTTCCTCTAGAACTTGGTGTGGTCAGTGCTTGGGTGGAATGAAGTGGAGGCTTAGACTTCAATTGTTGTCTAAAAACAAACCTCCTCTATTGCTACCATAAATAAAAGGATGGGAAGGGTCAAATAAGATTCCTTCATATTCTGTTAAATGTTGAGAATATTGCTGTAGCCTTGAAAAATATGGGAAAACAATGAATAAGATTAGATTTACAATTGACAGACTTGTTTCAATGTTTGAAGGATTTATTCTCATCAAAAGGATTGAGGGGAGGTTTAATTATGCTAATTAGTTTTGTGCTGTAGGAAGAAACATAAAAAGCTTGTAATTTTAAAATCTAAACCTTCCCTGTTGACATACTGTAACTCATTGCTGTATTATGCAGATAATGATGGTCGTAACCTGATTGTAGTGTATAGAAATGGACTCTCTGTCTCAATGGCTTCGCTTTTCTCAGGTAGTATAAAGATTATTGCTAAGACGGGCTGAGAGGGCCACAATGGGTGTGTCACCTTGTTGTATTATCTCTACACTGGCTATGGATATTCTGCTCACGCTTTTACAGTACCTATTCTATGTTTCCTGCCTATAACACGTTTGACACCTTGCATGTGTGGGGGGAAAGCCAGGGTTGCATGTTTCAGGTGGTGGACTTTTAGTAAGAATTGTGGTATTTTTGAGGTTTTTAGACATTCGTCATTTATTTCTTATAATCTGTGTGGGGTAGGTATAGGTAGGCAGTTCCACAGGAGTGCTGGATAAAACTTTAATGTTAACGTGTTAGCCCACCTTTTCACATATTGTCTGCTGTAATATGTCTAAATCAAATAAAATGTCATTTGTCTTGGGATTTTGTAAAACCTAAATGTTTATTTCTTTGTGATGACTCTGGCAAGGCAAGATATTGTATACTATGAACACGTAATCTATTTGTAGAACTACAAAGATGACACCATCAACCCTTACCAACTGCTCCATTGATACCCTGTTATCGTTGCAGATGCTCATTTTATTTGAATGGATGGGGCAGTTTGTTTAAAATTATGTAAGGATGCAGAAAAATGTAGTTTGTATGACAGTATGTTGCTCTTACTGTACATACTGCTGATCTAGCTCTGTAGGAATTTTAGAGGATTTTCCAGTTTAAACTGGTTGTAAAGTCAGATTTTTTTTTTTTTTTATCCTGATGCATTCTATGCATTAAGATAAAAAGCCTTCTGTGTGCAGCAGCAGCCTTCCTCAGCACCCCTAATGCGTAACTGAGCCCCTTTTCTATCCAGCAATGTTGTAAGATTGTCTTGGCTGCCCAGGGCTTTCCTCCTAATTGACTGAAACAGCAGTGCTGTGCCACCGGCTCCCGCTGCTATCAATCAGTCAGCCAATTAGGAGATAAAGGGGGCAGGGGCGGGCCACAGCTCCATGTCTGAATGGACACACGAAGCTGCAGCTCAGCTCGGATGCCCTCATAGCAAGCAGGTTGCTGTGGGGACACTCGTCAGGAGAGCCGAAGAGGGACCTGAGAAGAGGAGGATCCAGGCTGCTCTGTGCAAATCCACTACAACAGAGCAGATAAGTATAACATTTAATAAAAAAAAAACATGCGACTTTACAATCACATTTAAGTCTGTGAGATCAGAACACAATCCTTGGTTAAATGGAAGTAGTGTATGCAGCAGGTAGAAGTAATCCCCCAAGAAACGACAGTACTGGGTCTTCAAGTCTTTATTCAATTTGGATAGGTTTCCTGTGAAAGTCTTCATAGTCCCATGAGTTGTGAGTGGTGTAGATAACCAAGATAAAAAATCTCATCTCCAGCCATATTAATTTATAACCAAAAATTAGAAAAATCATCAGTGTTGAACACCCAATAATATTCCAGAGTAGCTCAAATGAAAATAAATGAATAACCTAAAAATAAAGTAAGTAAATAAGTCCTTCAACCAAATTTCCATAAAGTGCTTTGTCTCTTCTCAATGAAGATAATAAAATAAAAGTCCACCGCCAAAGTGAATGTGCGGGTGGGTCCCACTCCCTTCAGAATATCACTCACCGGACTACATTGCCATTTATTCTCATGACTGGTAATAGCACTTAATAACGATAGGATTCCACCCCAGGACTTAAGACACAGCCTCCAGCTCTCATGCCATTAAAGTGTAAGTAAACTCCCCTATCGTTTTCAGCCAAGGAAGCTGCCATCTTTGCCTCTGTTTAATCTTCAACTGCTATGGTGCTGCACATGTGATTCGTTATGACACCAGCCATTGGATGGTTTGGTAGTTTGGCTGAGAGCACAGCCAATGTGCATTTAGCATTCCCGGCATGCTTTTTTTTTTTTTTTTTTAACTGTTTAAATCCATGGGTTTACTTCCACTTTAAATACATTAAAAAGAGAAGTGCCTTCAATAGTGGAATATCTCAAATAACACCCTTTTATCAAAATAAAACCACTCGCATTTAAAACCATAGTAATATAGATCATCACATCAAAATAACACCAGGTTCAGTTTATAGTGGTCTCGCCACCTCCAGCTGATCGGAATGGCTGTTACATCACTGTTACAAAAATAAAAATAACTCTTTCAAATTCTACCATTGAAGGTTTTTTGGACTTCTTATAGAAGATGCACCTTTTTATGTGAGGATCATCTCCCAGACTTTGGGATTCTCCAATACTGAAAGTGTTTTTTTGGTGTGTAATAGTATTGGTGTCATTATAAGACAAGGATGTCAAGGAGATAGATGAACTGATCTGAAATATATATGGCACTGCATTTATTCTGCCATTTGTGTGTCCCTAGATAGCCAGCACACATTCCTATGAAATATTCTTTTCTACAGATCTGAATTGTCTAATTATCACTGTATATGTTATGCATTTATTTACAATGTGATTTTCTTTTTTTTTTCTTTTTAGATGCAGACATTAAAAAGGCCACAAGTTTTCAGCCTATGCAAAATTCTGAATCCATGTGCGTTTGATGTGTAACATTTTATATTTTCTTTGGTACCCTAAAGCGGATCAAGCTGAACTCCAGGCAAACCAAGCTACATAAAATTGTAATACGTATATAAGAATTGACCACTACAGGGGCTACAGCACACTGTTGAGGTCATCCCTATACCATTGCCTCTTTTAAATCTGAACTCCAGGCCAATATAAGGCACAAATGAGAGCAACTCTGGATTCACTGCTAAAATAATAACATTTTTACTTTATTTAATGTAAGCACTTGAATTTGACTTGGTATCAGCTTTTTGCTGTCCACTGTACAGCAGAGCTCACTCTGGGCAAGGAAAAAGCAACACAAGAAGCCAGACAGTTGAGCTGCAGGGCAAGGAGCACATGGATGCAAAAATAGCAGAGATATGATCTCATCAGTGTGCTGCTTTTCTTTTTACTGTCCAGTCAAGGTGTGGGGAGAAGAAATAAAATTGTAAATGCAGCAAAAAGGGTCAGGTACCTTACTCTGCCAAGGAGTGTGCTGTTTGCCTGGGCTGTATAAATATCATGACTGGATGGACAAAATACAAATTCTTTGCTAAAACAGCTCTCGTATATGTATGTCTGTCTGCAGTTCAGCTTAAAGCCTAAGTTTAAACACACCAACAAAAATGTCAGCACAAGGAATTTACTTACCGTCAGTAAGTATCCCTTTTTCTGCTGGCTCCTCTATTTGTTGAAATCGTCCTCCTATTGATTTACCTCCTACACCTACCGCCGTAATCTTCCTGTGCGGCATTGGTTAATAGAGCCGATGATGCTGTGACAGGCACTCATTAGGAGTGCATGACCATTTTTCACCCAGCTCCTCCATTCATAGAAACTGGGCTATCACTTCAATAAATAAAACGATCTCTGAATAAAGGGGGCAGACCTTTCATTCATCTGCTGTTCTCTATTCAGAGATCGCTTTACATTCATAGAAGCTATAATAGTGCAGCCTCTATAAATGGAAAAGGTGGACAGTCAGTGTCACTCTTGATGAGAGCCTATCGCAGTTCCCTCTGATTTTTTTCTTTTTTCTTTCTTGTGTGACTAAGCTTAGGTTTTTCAAAGATTTCTACTGTGAAAAGCACTAGAGCCATGACTGACTCAGAGTGCAACCCCTCTATTCTAGTGGGATTACAGGAGGCCAATATCAACACTTATGTAAATGTTAATACTAGTTATATGTATAGATACCTTCAATTATTTTCTTATAAGCATGTATTTTTATAGATCTGCATGTAGCTTTTCTTCTAGGGAATTATAGACCTTTTATTGTTTCCTGATTTATATATATATATATAATATATATATATATATATATATATATATATATATATATATATGTGTGTGTGTGTGTGTTTTTTGTTTTTTTTGTTTTTTTTTTATGCAGGCTTTACATCATTTGTAGTGCTATGCAATAAACCTGCTTTAATGCTTCTTCTTATGCAGCCATACACTTGTAGATTTTGGCACTCTTCAGTCTTGGTAAAATACTTACTATCAAAAAGGAACATTGCCTTGCTCTATCTGCATATTTTTTTTATAACTCTTCAGGATGTTTAGCATTTTAGGCTAACTATACATGGCCAGGTGGCCCTCATTCAGCCCTTAGAGCTGAATGAGAGAAATCGCTCAAATTTTCCTCATTCTTGCTAGTCAGCAAGGATCGAGAAATCTCCCTGACGTTTTTATTACAGCAAGTACAAAAATAATTGTATTCCTTTTTGGACATTGTTGGACGCAGGTCTTTAATCTTCTTCAAGTTCATGTTGCCCCTGCATGAGGTTTGGACGCTGTCACCAGCAGGGTGGATGTTTTTTCTTTATCTTTCCGGTGCATCATCAATCCCTACATTTTTATGTGGGATCTCTACACTACCAGTTTATTGCTCTCTACACTTCTGCCTGGCCAAAATGATTTTTTTCTTCCACAGAAGAAACTTCAGGTTCTCCAATATCAGATTCAAGCTCTCCAGTCCAGGTGAGCCCTAGGTTGGCCTCCCTTGAGGCAGTTCATTTTGACCAGTCTCACTCAAGATTTCTACAATGCAGCATATTGTCATTGAGGGACAAGTAGAGATGCCTATTATTTGGCACCAGTGACCAGGTTGTCTGTGGCTTGGTGTCGCATGAATCTGGCTCTGTAATTCAGGAAGTCCTTCCTTTTCATCTTTTGGAAGATCCTCACAATGAATGCTGACATGTCGTTTTATGGAGGAGTTCTAGGTACCCTGATGGTGTAGGGACTTGGTCATCAGTGGATTTGTGTCTCTAGATAAACCCTCTGGAACTTTGGTTGATTTTGCTGTTGCAGTGCTGAACCATTCTGCTGTGTGGGCCTCCAGATGCAGCTGAAAAACCCCACAGCAGTGGCTTACATCGACCACCAGGGGAGGAACCAGAGGTCTTGCCGTGGCAAGATGTAGATTGGTTCTGGGCAGAACTTAACATTCAAGCCTTGTTTGTGTACAGTTTGACAGTGTACATCACAAGCATAAACAATTGGCTGGCAGACTTCCTCAGCCAGCAGCACCTGGACCCAGGGGAGTGGTCACTACACCCAAAGTTATTCCAAAATCTGTGTCACAGGTGGGGGTTGCTTGATGTGGACCTCTTGGTCAAGCAATCATGCTGGAAAGGCTTTTCTCCTGGTACAGGGATCCTCTAGCGCAGGGGTGGCCAACCAGACAAAGACCAAGAGCCACATTTTTTACCAAGTTACCGCAAAGAGCCACATCATACGCATGGGCACACATGAACATCACCCCATCCCTTCCTCATACACACATACTTTTGCTCAGCTGGATTTATTGTAAATGTCACACACTGTTTTAACACTACAAAGACCACAGGCCAGTCATTTTCAACAGTGAACACTGTGCACTCTCACACAGACAAACTCTGTTTAACCAAATCCATAACAAGAATAATACAACAATTTACAAAACATTTTTCCTTTTATTATGCGCATTATATGTGTTATTTAGTGGGACTTCTGGCAATCCTTGTCTTGAACAATCCTGTTCAAATCTGGCTTGTACTCCGTTGTTGTAACTCGAAGCAATTCTTTCACATGGGTGTCGGTCAGAACAGACCGATGCTTCGATTTCAAGTGTTTCAGGGTGGAAAACACAGACTCGCAGACATATGTTGACCCAAACATTGACAGTATCTTAAGTGCAGCTCGTTTGACATTGGGGTATTTTTCCATTGGCACAAGTTTCCAAAACTCAATGGTCCCTTCCTTTAAAGCAGGTTTCAGTTTGTCCTCTTCACGAAGATCAATCATCTGCATCTCAGCCGCACCCTCATCTATGACTAGCGGGGCTTTCAAACAGTCCGTCTCAGCGTTAAATGGGTCGACAAGGAACGTAATCTGTGGCCTTTTCAGTTGTAGATCACGGAACCGGGCCACAAAGCTTTCGTGCAGCTTTTCAAACAGTGTTGCATATCTGGCTCTTTGCTTGTTCAGGACGGCGCTGGTGACCTGCCCGCTGGCTTTTAGTAGAGTGGGAAAGTGTGTTAAATCTCCCTTTTGAATATGCGCCTTGAACAAATTCAGTTTGTTGACAAATGCAAACACACTTTGCACCAGATCAGGCAGCATTTTTAACTTACTCTGCAAGGTCAGGTTCAGTTTGTCCAAGTGACACAGCATGTCAACCAAAAGGGCCAGATCCATAACCCACTCGAGGTCCGAGAGCTGTGGATAGTCCTTGTTCTTCTCTTCCATGAACAGTTTCACAGCATCCAAAAGCTGGAAGAAGCGAGAGAGTACCTGGCCTTTTGACAGTCACCTTACAGTACAGTGTAGCGGCAGGTCACCTGGAAGCTCTTGGTCCAGCTCAGCGATGAGATTCTTGAATTGCTGGTGGTGAAGCGCATGTGTACGGATGTAGTTGACGATTGCCATCACAGGCTTCATGACACTGTCCAAATTCAATGTTTTAGACACAAGTTGCTCGCTGTGTATGATGCAGTGGAAATTCCAAAACTCTGGAAATGTTTGGTCATCTTTGCACAGCCCCACAAGCCTGTTCACAGATCCAATCATGGCTGGTGCTCCATCTGTGGCTATTGCAGTTAGTTTCGCTATGGGCAGATTTGCTTTCACAAATGCATCCATCATTGTATCTTTCACATCTATGCCACGGATTCTGTCTTTTAAAGGCATAATATCGAGGAGTTCCTCTTTGATCAAACAATCGTTTGACACAGACCGTACAAATATTACCAATTGAGCCTTGTTTTGTATGTCACAACTCTCATCCAATGCGACACTAAAATACTCACAAGCTTGAAGATCAGAGTGCAACTTTGACTGAATAGACATGTTAATGTCTGATATTCTGTGCTCAACAGTGTGGCGGGACAGTTGGAGGTCTGATACCATTCGTTTTAGTTTGTCGTTTTCAGGAGACAAGATTTCAACAACGTCACAGAGGCATTTTTTAATGAACTCCCCTTCATTGTATGGCTTTTTGGCCCGTGCAATGTTCCAAGCCAGTTGATACGATGCAAGCGTTACAGTCTCTGTGTGCTTTGTAAGTTTTTGGAAAAACTTTGCCTGCTTTTCTGTCTGACTTTTCAAAGTAACCAACTTGTGCTTGCGAAGTTCAGTCCCTTTTGGAAATTCCTGGTCGATGTTAGCATGGAGTGAGCTAAAGTGGCGCTGAAGGTTTGAAGCTTTGAAATGCGACAAGGACACCTGACATATAAGGCAGAATGGCTTTCCATTACGTTCAACAAAAAAATATAAACTCTCCCACTCTGTTAAAAATGTCCTGTGTTCTTCTTCATATTTTCGTTTTGCTGTGCATTTTTTTCCCTGCCATTTTGAGCACGAAAGGTTTACTCAAATGATTTTGCCCTTACTGAAAAACTGCCCACATGCACATTTGACGAAAATACAGAGCAAGGGGGTGGGGGAGTGAGTGAGGGGTGAGCGGAGGTGTGTGTGAGAGCGGATGGCGAACGACTGGAAAAGAGTAAGGAAGAGAAACGAAGATTGTTGAAACGAAGATTGTTTTTTGTTTGTGTTGTTGAACATAAGAGCCGCATGGAACCGGGCAAAGAGAGGAGCCGCAGGTTGGCCACCCCTGCTCTAGCGGAAGCAGAAGACGTTTTGTGGGATCAAAACACTCTTATCTATACTTTTTCTCCCCTGAAACTTCTTCCTTGTCAACATGGAGGACATTCTGGAGATCCTCATTGCTCTAGACTGGCCCAGACAGATACCTGCCCTAGTAAGATATCTGACAGAAAATCTGGGGACTCTTTCAGATCATCAGGATCTTTTTGTTCTTAGGGCTGTTTTACCATTCAGGCTTGCAGGCCAATGGCATGACTGTTGGCTATTCAGAAAGATCTTGGAACCTGTTTCCTACAGTGAAAATTTAGGAAGCCTACTTTGTGCAAGGTCTGTCATCAGACATGGAAAGCATACTTGGTGCAAGTCTTAGGGGCTTCCATGCTAAGACTTTCTCCATGGTACCTGGACCAGCTGTTGGCTGTCGGAACTATCATGGGCCAGGGTTCTGCCCTTTCCTTTTTGTATCAGAAGCTGTCAGCTTCTTACTTAAAGCAGAGCTCCACCCAAAAGGGGAAGCTCTGCTTATGTGCCTCCACTGCCACATTGGTTTTGACAGGTACCCACTCTCCCGGTTGCCTTTGCAGCGGCTAACTCCTCCAGAATTTCTCCTCCTCCCCCTGCTGCCAGGTCATTCACAAAGCAATGCGAATACACAGTAGGGGACCGGCTTCATTGCTAGTTTCTCTTACCGGAAAAAAAAAATGGCTCGGGTAAAGACACCACTAGATTTGTGGACAGGTAAGTGTCCTAATATTTGAAGTTGCCATCTACAGTAGTTTTTGCCTTTCACCAACACATTGTTCTTATTTCCCTCTCTCTGGCTTCAGCTCACCAAAAGGAAACTTCCCTCTGTTGTCTGGATGTGGTTTGGGATGTGTGAGTCTACCTCTCAGCCACTGCTTCTTACAGGACGACTCCATTCCCCTTTTTCTTATCCTGGATGAATCTCATAAGGGTGCTCCAGCTTCTTGTTCCATCATTTCTAGGTGGCTCAAACAGACCATCAATTCAGGCTTATGGTTTTGAGGATTGGGTTCCACCCTTCCTGTCAAGGTGCATTCTACTAGATCTGTAATGCCGTGTACACACGACCGGACTTTTTGACAGCAAAGGTCCGACGGAACGAGTCTGTCGGACAATTCGATCTTGTGCGGGCTCCATCGCGCCTTTGCTAGCTAAAAATCCGGCGGACTTTAGAAATAGAACATGTTTTAAATTTTTCAACCCGAACTCCGCCGGAACGAGAAATCAGTTTGTGTGTATGCTAGTCCGACGGACAAAAACCGACGCTAGGGCAGCTATTGGCTACTGGCTATGAACTTCCTTATTCTAGTCCAGTCGTATGTCATCACGTTCGAATCCGTCGGACTTTGGTGGAATTGTGTGTGGCCAAGTCCGTTCATTTGGAAAGTCCGTCGGAACTCCACCGAAACTCAGTCGGAAAGACCGACGGACCTAGTCCCTCAAAGCCCGGTCGTGTGTACGCGGCATTAGTGCTTCTTGTTGGGGTTTCTGGCACCAAGCTCTGGTTTCCTATACTTGCAGGGCCTTGTGTTTTGCTCACACAGTCTACCCTGTAGACATGTCATGCTCATTTGATGCCAGCTCTAGATGTTAGGTCCTTCAGGAGGCTCTTGAGCTGCAGGCAATCCTTTGTTTTCTGTTTTTCTTGGGTCTGTAAGCATTTGCTGTGTTGCTCAGTTAAACTGCTTTTGGAAGAAGTGAAAGCGTTCTCGTGTCCCTCACTGGATGAGAACAAAATGTGTATTACCTAAAAATGTACAACTTCCTGAACGTTATACATTTTATATGTTCATTTTGAGATCAGGCATAGTGAGAACAGAATTTCTTTTTTTTTTTTTCTTTTCTTACAAATTTAGATATGATGCTCCTCTGGACTACTGTCATACCAATGTCATTATCCTTGCAGATCTCACTTCTTCCTTCACTCCAACTCTGCTGAAGCTGTGGCCATGGGGCTCCTGAAACAGTTTGAGGGTATGCAGTTACCGGCTGCATCGGAGCTTGAATGGCTGGTTCCAGAACACGATGCACCTCAGAAGGTAAGCAGTAGTCTACATATATTGCTGTGTTTATGTGTGGAGCAAAATCTGAGGCATTGATTTAGCCCGTCTTTCGGTTAATGCTGAGATTTGTACATTATAAGATTCTTAAACAGCAGCTTATGTCTGTTGCTAATGACTCCATAACTCGGTGTTCTATGAAGAAATCTATGACCATTGGTGACATGTAAAGCTCTTTAAATGCTTTTTCAGCAGATATACATTCTTTCTATCAGACAATTCTGCCCTAAAGTGGTTGTAAACCCTTACATATATACAGTGAAGTGACTGACCTCAGGAGATGAAACAAATCTTCCTCCACACAGCATACAGGAACAGAGCTGAGGCTGTCAATAAGCAGGAGGTCCCTCCCCTGTCACCATTTTTCTCTTGGTGTCAAGAAAACTTGTCAGATATGATTCATGCTGATAGCAGAGGACTGAAGCAGAAGGCACAATTGACACTTAGTGCTCTTAATTGAGACAAGTACACACTATAGAGCAGTGGTCTCTAAACTGCGGCACGAGGGCTGAATGTGGCCCTTTGCTTTTCTTTATTCGGCCCTTGGGGCACTTTTCTTCCAACTGACACCAATCAAGGGACACCATTTCTCCCACTGACACCAATGATGGGGCACTAATCCTTTCACTGACACTAACGATGGGGCACTATTCTTCCCACTGACACTAATGATGGGGGGCACTATTCCTCCCACTAACAATAATGGTGAGGCGCTATTCCTCCCACACACCAGTGATGGGGCAATATTCCTCCTATTGAAACCAACAATGGGACGCTATTTCCATCTCTACCGCCAAGAATGGGGCGCGGTTTCCCTTGCTGCCGCCAAGAATGGGGCGCGGTTTCCCTTGCTGCCGCCAAGAATGGGGCGCGGTTTCCCTTGCTGCCGCCAAGAATGGGGCACGGTTTCCCTTGCTGCCGCCAAGAATGGGGCACGGTTTCCCTTGCTGCCGCCAAGAATGGGGCACAGTTTCCCTCGCTGCCACCAAGAATGGGGTTTTTAAGTACCATAGTTTGTCACCATTCCATAAGCGTGATGTGTTGGGTATCGATTTACTTGGCATAACATCATCTTTCACATTATACAAAAGCTAACTTTTTTCTTACTTTGTCACACCTTTTTTTGAAATAAAAAATATTTCAAAGATCTCCATTTTATTCTCTAGGGTCTCTGTTGAAAAAAAAATACGTAAAATGTTTGGGGGTTCTAAGTAATTTTTCTTTTTCCTAGATAATTACTATGAACCCCCAAACATTATGTTTTTTTTTTTTTTGCAGAGATCCTAGGGAATAAAATGGCAGCCGTTTTATGTCACACGGTGTTTGCGCAGCGATTTTTCAAACACGCTTTTTTTTGTGTGCAAATTAATGTGCAAATTTAATGAATAAAAAAAAAAAAAGCCAAAACAATAAAGCCCAATTCATTATATAATGTGAAAGATAATGTTATGCAGAGTAAATAGATACCTAACATGTCACGCTTTAAAATTTCGAACACTCATGGAATGGCGCCAAACTTTGGTACTTAAAAATCTCCATAGGCGACACTTTAACATTTTTTTTTTTTTACAGGTTACCTGTTTAGAGTTGCAGAAGAGGTCTTGGGCTAGAATTGTTACTCCCGCCCTAACATTCGTGACATACGTATGCGTTTGCTTCTGTGTGCAGGGACGGGGGTGCTTTTTAAAAAAAATTTTTTTTTTTAATTTGAATTTTTTTTTTTTTTTACACTTTCCGTTTTTTAAATATATCGCTGCACAGCGGGGGACCTGATGAGTGTGGCTGCAATCGCTGCCGGCCACGCGCGATTGCGAGCTCCTGCACGAGGATTTGTGTATGTAGACTCGCAAATCCCTGTGCTGTCAGAGGAAAGGAGACATATCGTTTGTGCCTACTATGTAGGAACAGCGAAATGTCTCCTCTTCTACTCTGTCCTATCCCCGTACAGTTAGAACACGCGGAGGGAACACACAATTAACCCCTTCCCTACCAGTTTCATTTACACAGTAATCAGTGCATTTCAATTGTTTTTATTTTTTACTAGCAAAGGTGCAATGTTCCAAAATGAGCAAGGTTGGGTTGGTAGTGGGTACGGTGATAATAAGGAAAGAATTGAGGTCAGACGCAGTGGTCACAACAGTGTGGACATGAGGATCAGGGGTAGTGGTGGTGGAGGAGGTGTTGGTGTGCAGGTGTCGTGATTAAAGCATGGTAGCAAGGTAACAGTTGCAGTAGTGAGCGGAAAGGGGGGTCATGCTGATGAGCTGGTGAGAGCAAGGTGGGAGAATGGGGATCTAACATAAACGCCATGCATGTTTGGCCAATATCTCATGGGGAAATGGTGTGTGTGTGTGAATGAATTGAACGTCATTCTGTGCATATTTTTAGGCCTCTTTCACATTGTATTTCTTCATTACAGGTACTTATATGGCACTGTCAATTTATGCAGCACTTTATATATATATATATATATATATATATATATATATATAATATGTATGTGTGTGTGTGTGTGTGTGTGTGTGTATGTATTATACATTCACATCAGTCCCTGCCCTTAAGGAGCTTACAATCTAAGGTCCCTACCTCACATTCATACATACACTTACTAGGGCCAATTTAGACAGAAGCCAATTAACCAGCATGTCTTTGGAGTATGTGAGTAAACCAAAGTACCCAGAGGGAGAACATGCAAACTCCATGCAGGTGGTGTCATAGTTCAAAGCAACGATCCTACTGCTGCTATGAGGAAGTGCTAACCACTGTGCTGCATGGGATCTGTTCGTGGATCCCCTGCGGATCAGAGTAGAGCGGGTGGATGGCAGGTCTGTGTCCGCTCTGCAGAAACCGAGGGGGGAGGGGATCCATTGTCTTTCATCTAGACTGCTCTGCTCTATGGGCAGCCAATAGTAAACAGACTCTGGTATCCGTTTACATCCGTCTGCCCTCCCTCCAATCTGAACCACCTTGGAGGACGGATTCCCTTCCTTTGGACTGGAGATAGGCCAGTCCATAGGGGTGAATGGACTGTCCGATCAGGTCAGCCTGGAAAACAGAGACGGATCTAATCGGACCCTTCGTAAGAAAGGTGCCTGAGGATTACTACTATGCATGTGGCAGCTAATAATACGTTCATCTCTAAGCCCTTGTACACACGGTCGGACATTCCGACGGAAAATGTCCGATCTGACCGTTTGTGGGCTCTATCGGACTTTTTCCGTCGGAATGTCCGACCATCAAAGTTTGAGAGCTGGATATAAAATTTTCCGATAACATGATCCGATCGGACTTTGTCCAATCGTTTGTAGAGAATTCCGATCGGACAAAGTGCCACACATGCCCAGATCAAATTACGAGACCAAAGCTATTGGCTCCTAGCCGCTACGTAGTCCTGTCGTAACGAAAGAATGTCATCACGTTCCAAACGATCGGATTTTCTGACAACTTTGTCCGACCGTGTGTATGCAATACCAGTTTCGGACAAAATCCTTTGGAAAAAATTAGACGGGTTTTGTTGTCGGAATGTCTGACCGTGTGTACAAAGGCTAAGAGGGCCAGGGGGTATAATTTAATCTTGAAATATTTGGATTTCTCAGTTACAGTTCAAGTGCTTAAACATTACAAGGTGTATCTGTAAGCAATTCATTTCTATTCCTGTGTTAATATTTTGGCTATGAAATATGATTTTCAACATGAAACTAAGGGGGAAAGAAAAAACGCCTTTCTTCTGTATTCTTATACAATAAATATAGGATGCAATCTGTGGACAAAAAAAGTGTAAAAACATTTGTTCTCATTTGATCAGCGGCACGTGAAAAAAATAGTTCTGCTGTTGATAAAAAAAGTATACATTTTATTCTATAATCTTTCCTGTTTAAATGACAATAAAATTATAATTCTGGTAAAAAGCAGTTTACAAATTAAATTAAATGAGGATTATATATATATATATATATATATATATATATATATATATATATATATATATATATATATATATATATATATATATATATATATATATATATATTTTATGAAAAAACAAATTTAATAAAGAGGGATCTTTAAACTGCACATGCAGATTCCGAAAAAAGATGGGAGAGAATTTTTTTTTTTTTTTTAATCTTCTTCTTCGTCGATTTGGCATGTGGAGGACACCATATTCCATGGAATTTTGTGGTACATCTGACTGAATAGAAATGTCATTCATCCCCAACCAACACCCACTTCTTGTTTCATTCTGTTGTGCATATAATCTCCAGTTCTTTCAGCCATTTACAATAACTTTTTTTTTGTTTTGTTTTTTCTACCAGATAAGTGCACAGTCTGACTGCACTTAAACTTGGAAGTTGAGTCTCAACCAATAGATTATCATTCAGATGTGTAGGAAATGTGTTTGCACAGTTCTTTTGATCTCTGATTAGGTGGTGAAAAATCAGCACAGCACTGATTGTATAGTTCTGTGGAGCTGGATTTGCATGTTTAATACAAAAACAGGTCTGACCGCTCCCAAATTCTCTTTCCACTATAATAATTGTCACTGTTAAAATTATATCCATTTAAAATATAAACACTATCCAATGCTGAGGCAAATATTGTGAGCAGTGTGAATAATGTGTAGTAAGTGATGTAAGGCCGCGTACACACGCGCGGACTGTTCGCCCAACTTTGTCCGCTGAACAGTGTTTGGGCGGACAGTCCGCTCGTGTGTGGGCTTTCAGCGGACAGTTGGACGGACAAGGTTTTTCGGAAATTCCGTAAAACTGTCCACTGAAACCTTGTTTGAGCGAACAGTCCGCCCGTGTGTAGGCTTGTTCGTCAAACAAAGTTGCGCGCATGCTCAGAAAGGATTTTCACGCCGAAAGCTATAATGCAGTGTATAGGACGTCGTATTTTTCGTCCCGTCGTACGTGCCGTTCACGTCATCGCGCACGGTTTCAGCAAACTGTTCGTCCGTCGTGTGTGGCCATGTCCGTCCATGCTAAGTTTGAGCGGACTGTTTGCCGAAACTGTTGGACGGACAAAGTTGGGCGAACAGTCCGCGCGTGTGTACGCGGCCTTAGATATAAAAAAAAAAAAAAATCGTATCCGTGTGTGTGTGTGTGTGTGTGTGTGTGTGTGTGTGTGTGTGTGTGTGTGTGTGTGTGTGTGTATATATGTATTTATATATTTTATGTGTGTGTGTGTGTGTGTGTGTGTATATATATGTATTTATATATTTTATATGTATATATAGTGTGTGTGTGTATATGTATATGTATGTGTGTATATATATATATATATATATATATATATATATATATATATATATATATATATATATATATATATATATATATATATATATATATATATATATATATATATATTATAATCACATTCGAGCTGCACAAAAATGAAAAAATTGCAATTTCTATTCAACACCCCTCACGATTTTAAGCCAGCATTTCCATGATTCATGTAACAAGTGCAGAGCCGTTCTCTGTACAGCTGTCCAAAAAAAAAAAACATCCAGCAAATGTTTATCAACATTGCTGAGAGATAAAAAGGAAAAATTTTAAGGCCTCATGCACACGAGACGCAGTTAAACGCGCGTTCAGATGCAGTTGGACAGTTTTTTCAACTGCACCTGAACTCATTCAATGTTATCCTATGTGTCCATGCACACAGTCTCGTTTTTTTGCGTTTATATGCAGTTGCGTTTAATCACGTTTTTCCAGAAGCAAAAAAATGCGTTCAGAGACAAAAATTTCTGCGTTTCAGACGCAAAACGGGGCTAAACGCGGCTAAACGCGGCTGAACGCGGCAACCGCGTTTAGCCGCGTTTGCGTTTATATGCGTTTTTAAAGGTGACCTTTTTTTTTACATTAAAAATCTCAAAAATGATTGCAAATGATGAAAAACCATTAGAAAAATATTTTAAACAATTGCAATTGCAAGTGGACAATCCACAACTTGTGGCAAGTGACGTGGCAAGTGGACAATCCACAACTTGTGGCAAGTGACATGGCAGGTGGCAAGTGATGTGGCAAGTGGACAATCCACAACTTGTGGCAAGTGACGTGGCAGGTGAAGTGGCAAGTGACGTGGAAAGTGGACAATAGACAACTTGTGGCAGGTGACGTGGCAAGTGACCTGGCAGGTGACGCGGCAAGTGACTTGGCAGGTGACGTGGCAAGTGGAAAATCAACAACTTGTGGCAGGTGACTGGCATGTGACGTGGCAAGTGGACAATCCATAACTTGTGGCAGGTGACGTGGCAAGTGACGTGGCAAGTGGACAATCCACTTGTGGCAGGTGACGTGGCAGGGGACGTGGCAAGGGACGTGGCAAGTGGACGATCCACAACTTGTGGCAGGTGATGTGGCTGGTGACGTGGCAAGTGGACAATCCACATCTTGTGTCAGGTGACGTGGCAGGTGACGTGGAAAGTGGTGTGGCAAGTGGACAATCCACAACTTGTGGCAGGTGATGTGGCTGGTGACGTGGTAAGTGGACAATCCACAACTTGTGGCAGATGGCATGGCAGGTGACGTGGAAAGTGGACAATCCACATCTTGTGGCAAGTGACGTGGCAAGTGGACAATCCACAACTTGTGGCAGGTTATGTGGCAAGTGATGTGGCAGGTGATGTGACAAGTGGACAATCCACATCTTGTGGCAAGTGACGTGGCAGGTGATGTGGCAAGTGGACAATCCACAACTTGTGGCAGGTGACGTGGCAGGTGATGTGGCAAGTGACGTGGCAGCTGACGTGGCAAGTGGACAATCCAAAACTTGTGGCAGGTGACGTGGCAAGTGACGTGGCAGGTGACGTGGCAAGTGATGTGGCAAGTGGACAATCCACAGCTTGTGGCAAGTGACGTGGCAAGTGGACAATCCACAACTTGTGGCAGGTGATGTGGCAGGTGACGTGGCAAGTGAACAATCCACAACTTGTGGCAGGTGACGTGGCAAGTGACGTGACAGGTGAAGTGGCAAGTGACGCGGCAAGTAGACAATCCACAACTTGTGGCAGGTGATGTGGCAAGTGACGTGGCAGGTGATGTGGCAAGTCACGTGGCAAGTGGACAATCCACAACTTGTGGCAGGTGATGTGGCTGGTGACGTGTCAAGTGGACAATCCACAGCTTGTGGCAGGTGGCATGGCAGATGACGTGGAAAGTGGACAATCCACATCTCGTGGCAAGTGACGTGGCAGCTGACGTGGCAAGTGACATGGCAAGTGGACAATCCAAAACTTGTGGCAGGTGACGTGGCAAGTGACGTGGCAGGTGACGTGGCAAGTGACGTGGCAAGTGGACAATCCACAACTTGTGGCAGGTGACGTGGCAGGTGACGTGGCAAGTGAACAATCCACAACTTGTGGCAGGTGATGTGGCAAGTGACGTGGCAGGTGATGTGGCAAGTGACGCGGCAAGTAGACAATCCACAACTTGTGGCAGGTGATGTGGCTGGTGACGTGGCAAGTGGACAATCCACAGCTTGTGGCAGGTGGCATGGCAGATGACGTGGAAAGTGGACAATCCACATCTCGTGGCAGGTGATGTGGCAAGTGACGTGGCAAGTGGACAATCCACAATTTGTGGCAGGTGACGTGGCAGGTGATGTGGCAAGTGGACAATCCCCAACTTGTGGCAAGTGACGTGGCAAGTGGACAATCCACAACTTGTGGCAGGTGCCGTGGCAAGTGACACGGCAAATGCAAGTGTACAACTGCTCTCTATGCTGCTGCTGCTCACTCTGATCAAAATAGCAGAAATAGTTAAAAAAAATGCTTTGAGAGCTTGGGGAGGGTCTACATGATGTTATCTTTATAAACGCGTCTAAACGCAAACGCGTCTAAACGCGTCTAAACGCGTCTAAACGCGACATGCAAACGCGGCAAAACGCGCGTTTCTAAACGCGCGTTTCAGCTTTTTTTTGACAGAGGTTTCATCTGCGTCTCGTGTGCATGAGGCCTAACATTTAGTTTTTAGATGAAAGTGATGAACTTCGGTGTGTAAGTCTTCATGTACACTGCTGCTGGTAAACGGATGTTTAGAAGCAGTTGGGCCTTTTTTTCAGCTGTCCATTAACTCTCCTCTGTTATCTTATCAGTACATGTGCACAAGGTCATTTATTGTCGTTTCTAGGCATAATTTTAAAGAGGATGTTGCGCTGAGAATCATGATCTTTTATTTGAAGCAAAAAATTGTGATTCTCATTTTTTTCAGAATCGTGCAGCTCTTCTATCTCTCGGTCTATCTATCTATCCTATTTGTGCAAGCATACTTCACAGGTCTGATGAGTGATGGAGGCTGTAATAGACCTCAGCACAAATTATGTCAATTCTGATCGCCATACTCCTTATTTCAGCATTCATTTATTGGTTTCCGGACATTACGACAATCATATAAAAAGCTTAAGAGAAAACGACTTGCTAGAAAACTCAAGTTGGTATGTGAAAAGTGTGGAAGTGTAGGAGGTGCATGGCATACCACTAACTGGCCAGAGAGCCATGTAACTAGTAGCTTTGTGCATTATCTTTGGGCTTAACATTTGCATTAAATAACTCTCTTCTAATCCAATGGTGGCGTTTTATAATTTTCAGCTGCTCAGAATAAAGTAAGCCCAGCTACAGCAGAAGTGTGAAACGCTGCTTGCACTTTACTGTCTTTGCACATGTATTTCTTATCCATTGTTTTATTATTACTTCTAGCTCCTGCCAATCCCAGATTCCATGCCAATCTCTCCAGATGATGGAGAACATGCAGACATTTACAAGCTACGGATTCGGGTACGAGGAAACTTGGAATGGGCCCCACCAAGACCACAGATCATCTTTAACATACACACCGCTCCAACGTATGCTATAAGAATACAGCTGTTTTTGTAAGGAGAGTCTGAGATTTGTCCTATGACATTTATCATATGCTTCAAATTTTTACAGGAAGAAGGTAGCAGTCACAAAGCAGAATTTCAGATGCGCTGGATGTGGTATTAGGATTGAACCTGGTAAGCTATTGAATCGGATTAAGGTTTTAGCTATGTGTGACATTTTTTTAATGCTGAACTCCGGGCAGATAAAAATGACCCGCATTAATGATACTCTGTATTCATTAAGATTTTTTTTTTTTAAAAAAGGATAAGTTCACTTTTGGGAACATGTTACATGTTCCCGTTTACAGGGTGGAACATGTTCCCAGTGCTGAAGCTACCGCCCGTGGCCTTCTCTCTCTCTGTAACAGTACGGGAGAAGTTCCCTGTATTAACTGATTTTTTTTTTTTTAACAGCGTGGCCGTGCGGGGCTTTACAAACACAGGCCGTGTCATTCATACACCGAGTTCTCAGTGTATTAATCCACTACATCCTTTGCGGCTGTTGGCTTGTAGTTCTCAATGAACCACCACGGGGCTGTTGAGCACTCTGGTAGTTTGAGTCTTCCAGTCAGTGTGAACCTGCCTGGCCATACTTTGTGCGGCCTACACTGAGTCTGCTGGAGTTCTCCATGGCACCAGCGATCTGGTGTTGGGCTATTGCTACTCCGAGCAATTGTATGTGAATACAGACCCTGTACGGAGACAATGTACATCTTGGATCAGCGGTTCTGTATAGTGAATTCTACACAAAAACTGGTGGCCCCCTAATCGTTAGGCTTGTATGTGGCCATGGTGCTGCGCAGTAAACTATCTGTGGCGTATGATTGTAGCTTTATGGTATAAGGGGTTTTAACGAGACAAAGTTACTGTAGTTAAAGTACCGTAAGTAGATCTAGCTTCTGTTAAATGACCAAAAGGACCCAGGTAACCAGTGTACATAAAGCCAGCTGACCCCACTTTGGAGATTTTTCTTTTATATTTATTTTGAAATACATTTTCCTTGGCCCCTCAATAGCAACTGCTCATTCCTAACATGAACTGAATTCTCAATTAATAAACTTTTTTTATTTTTTTTTATTTATTTTTTTACAAACCTCTTGTTGTGAATTTCTGGCACTTCCAACCAGTTTTTGATCCCAGAATGTTCAAAAACATCAGTGTATCCTACCATCAACAGTTTGTATCAACCCGCGAAATGATTGAAGTCAATAGTAGGTTGCTTTGACTGGTTCTCATATTGAATTTGCAGTGTTGGAATTGCTATGTATGACCAGCATGAGATTACTCAACAGAGCTTTTGTCTTGCAAGGCTATGACTACTTGTTGTTTTTTTTTTTTTAGATTACATCAAAAGGCTACGCTACTGTGAGTACTTGGGGAAGTATTTTTGCCAGTGCTGTCATGAGAATGCTCAGTCAGTCATCCCAGGACGCATTTTGAGGAAATGGGACTTCAGCAAATATTATGTCAGTAACTTTTCTAAGGACCTTCTAACCAAAATTTGGAGTGATCCTCTATTCAACCTCCACGATATAAATAGTGCCATGTACCGCAAAGTAAAAGCCCTGGAGCAAGTCCGGGTAGGTGTCCTTTATAAAATGAATCGGACCACTATTGACCTTCAAAGGGTCTGGATTAGGAAAGTTTTTTTTTTTTGTGTGTGTGTGTGTGTGTGTGTGTGTGTGTGTGTACACACACACACACACACACACACACACACAATAGTGCTATGTATAATGGAGCTTGTATGTTCTATTTTACAGTTATTAAGAATACAACTGGTACATCTGAAGAACATGTTCAAAACTTGCAGACTGGCCAAAAAGTGAGCTTATTTTAAACCTAATTTTGTGTTCTATGTTAATGAAAATCAAATCTTATAACTATGGAATGTTTTTCCACAGCATACTTGAATTATATGACAGCGTACCTGGACACCTTACTGAAGACCTTCATCTCTTCTCCCTGAATGACCTTACTGCCATTAAAAAGGGGGATTTGGGGCCCCGATTGAAAGAGTTAGTGAGGCTTGGAACCTTACATGTCGAAAAATGCATGGTGAGAATTTACATTAGTTTGTAAAGAGCTTCTTATACCTCCCCAGGTAGTTTTATTTTTTATTCTCCCCCCCCCCCCCATCACTGGAAAGTGAGAGCGATGCTTCCTCATTCAGCGTGCGCTCAGATCAAGAGAGCCTTTTAGCGCTTCAATCCACTGATTGTGAGTGCAATGTTTTCCAGGTTCCTCTGCAAGAACAAATAATAAATGCACATTTTCTTATTAATATGCATGCATTTATTATCATTATTTAAAAAAAAAAATTATATATAAATATATAGAGAGAGAGAGAGAGAGAGTATTATGATAAAATCTTCTAAATTTATTAACAAAATTATCTAAAAAGTCATGGTTAAAAGAACACATAGGCTTAACATAGGCTTAAAACCCATAAATGTGGTCCGTAAACTGTTGGCATAGAGTTGAATCCCGACATGTTGCGCCCTATGTATTGGGCTTTTTCAGGGGATGCTACTTGCTTGGGGTCTCAGCCTTCTACACAAGGATATACAAATAGGATACCATAATTATTGCACAATGAATGTTTATATATATATATATATATATATATATATATATATATATATATATATATATATATATATATATATATATATATATATATTTACACACACCACCCCCCCCCCCCCCCCCCATTTATATTTAATAGAACTTTATGGATATCTATGCACATGTTGGCCATCCAATCCCTGTATTTCTGAAACAACACCTGGAGCAATAGTCATAAAAGTATTCAATGGATGGTGAGGTGCTAATTCCTCTGCAAAGCCTGCAGGTGGCTGCAGGAGGCAGACACGGACCAGACTAAAACATATAAACAAAAGCAACACCAGTAAATAAAACCAATATTTGTGTGCAAACTAGCACTCATTTCAAAAAGATAAACACACTTAGGTTAAGCTGTGTAAGTGAATGACAGCGGGGACAGAGACCACAGAGCAAGCTGGCTTAGATGTTAGGCTGAAAGTATAAACAAAAGGAAAATACTAAGCAATAGATCAATCTGTGTCAACTCATGGCACAGAGAGCAATCATATAGATTGATTTTAAGTCTAATTCACCACACAAACAAAAAGGAAAAAATCCTGTGGGCCGCGTCTGGTCAGCTTGTAAGCTGGAATGTCAGCCATTATATGCCTCCCACTCAGCCAACATATGGCCAGGTGCAGACGTAATGACGCACCATCACTGTGTTGCCTCAATCTCCTTCAAGCCATGAGGTCCTAGTGCTCTAGGATACACAGGGTGGGATGGACACCACCAGGTGGTGGGAAGACAATATCGCAATGGATAGAACAAAACCTAGGGTGATCAGAGTTGGTATTGATCACGCTGGGAGAGGAGTAGATGGAACTAGAGGGAATGGAACCACAGAACAGGGAGGCATAAGGCAGCACGTGGACCAGGGTAGCACCAAGGGCAGCAGCATCTGGCAAATAACCCTGGGCGTCCGTACAGACACCCAATGCTCAAGCTTGGTGAAAGAGCACTTCAGATGTATATAACACAGATAAGGGAGGGAAATACACAGAGTGTAGCATATAATAAATGAGACCACACAATACAGGCGGTCCCCGAGTTAAAAACAAGATAGGGTCTGTAGATTTGTTCCCAAGTTGAATCCGGTTGTAAGTTGGTACATTTTTTAAGTGTAGCTCCAGCCAAAATAACTATTTTTAAGCTTTTTGGATAACATAGGGAAGGGTTAACACCCCTGTAACATTTGTTTTGCTGTCTGTGCCCCCGTTCAGAAGATTTCACCTCACTTTCTGTGCCAATGTCAATTGGATTTTGAAAATTTTGGGTTGTTCTGGAAACAAGGATTGGTGATAAAGCATCAGTGGAGACACCTTTTTACCATGATCGGAATGAATTTCCCTTCCTAGAGGTAGATTTCCTCTCACTTCCTGTTGTCTCCCTTTGTTTGTAAGTCGGCTGTTTGTAACTAGGGGACCACCTGTACTGATACTAACAGGGACTATTTGCTATTGGATGGCCAAAATTGCAAACACATGCATTTACAACAGTCCTGATTGTATAGAAAATATATACAAAATGAATTGGATGTTAAAACCAATAAATATAGGAACAATAATCCAGCTACAGATAATAGATCAAATTAAAAAAAAAAAAAAAAATCACAAAAATCTGAAAAGGAAAAATAAAATGGAAAAATATTCTAACATTTGTGTTTTTGCCTAAAAACCTTTACTGAAGTATACTTTTGCATTAGAACTCAGAGGGCTCCATGCCTCCTACAGTTTATTTTGGTAAACTGTGGAATGGAAGCTGTACATTTCAGTATTTATACCACTTGTTTGATTAAAATGAATACTATATCCCAAACACTGACGTGTACATGTGCTTATACAGTATAATGCTATTAAAACTTAGTGGCCTAACATACCAAACATAGATGTCACTGCAGAACCAGTAAATAGATTTGTATTGATATAAAACGTGTTATTTCTAAAATTGATTACAGCTAGGTCTATCTATGGTTTGCTTTATTTTCTTCTTCATTGCACTTTTGTCTTGTAGTTGTGCCAAGCTAAAGGCTTCATTTGTGAATTTTGTCAGAGTGATGAGATCATCTTTCCCTTTGAGTTGTCTAAATGCCGGAGATGTGAAGGTATGTTCCACAGCAAACTAGCTATATTCATCAGATACAGGAGTAGGATTTTAGATTTAAAGTGGCATTCAGATTCTAAATACAAATTACAATCCAAAATTGCATAGGGAAATGGTAGTTAAAGTTATTTTTAAGGCAGAAGTTTTTTTTTTTTTTATCCTAATGCATTTAAGTTTAAAAGCCTTCTGTTTGCATCAGCGCCCCTCAGCTCCCCCTAATACTTGAGCCCCATCTAGATCCAGTGATGTTAGTGTCTGAATGAACACAGGGAGCTGCGGCACAGCTTGGGGTGCCCTCATAGAAAGCTGCTTCCTGTGTGGGCATTCAACAGAGGGAGGGACCCAAGAAGGAGGATCTGGGCTGCTCTGTGTAAAACCATTACACAAAGCAGGTAAGTTTAACATATTCATTATTTTGTAACGGGAAAAGAAATGAGATTTTAGTATTTCTAAGTACTGTGTTTTGGTGCTCTTTCACAGTGATTAAACATTTTAAATTCAAGCACATTTGAAGTTTCTCAAGGCACAATTGTGAAAGGGATGAAATGGTGAACAAGAATAAATATGCACACAACCTGTTGGTGGAATAACAATGACCCTGTTTAACAAACCTCAATACAGTGCACTTACACCCCCTTCCTGCCCAAACCAATTTTCAGCTTTCAGCGCTCTCTCACAGATTGAATGACAATTAGTCATAAATAGTGCTTGACCATGTGGACCCTTCACCTCTGTAAATCAATAGTGAATGGAGGCTTACCAGATCACCGGTCTGGTAAGCCTCCATTCACTATTGATTTACAGAGGTGAAGGGTCCACGTGGTCAAGCACTATTTATGACTGAGTAATTGTCATTCAAACTGTGAGAGAGCGCTGAAAGCTGAAAATTGGTCTGGGCAGGAAGGGGGGTGTAAGTGCACTGTATTGAGGTTTATTTTTTTATACACAAAGTTGTCCATTTTCTAAGCTATTTCTAACACATAGCATGTATATAGCAAAAATTACACCCCAAAACACATTCTGCTACTCCTCCCGAGTATGGCGATACCACATGTGTGATACTTTTACACAGCCTGCCCACATAGAGAGGCCGAACATTGAAGTAGTACCTTCAGGTGTTCTAGGAGCATAAATGACACATCTCATTTCATTCCTACTTATCACACTTTTGAAGGTCCTTGAGCACCAGGACAGTGAAATTACCCACAAAATGATCCCATTTTGGAAAGCAAACACCCCAACGTATATTCTATGAGGCACTTCCAAGTTCATTTGCAGTACAGAGTGCATTTGCCTTTATTAACCCCAATATGTATTACTGTGAGTTATTCATCAACCATAGGGAAACATACCTTCGAGAAAAATCTCAAAGTAGCTGTGACCATAGTCACCAAGAAAATAACTGGTAACACACACTGCCATGAAGGACTGAAATCCTGCAGTGCCCACAAGGTCCCCCTGCTCAAAGCACATGTACAGTCCTGTCTGAAGTTTGCTAATGAACATCTAAATGATTCAGGGGAGAACTGGATGAAATTGTTGTGGTCAGATGAGACCAAAATCAAGCTCTTTGGCATCAACTCAAATCACTGTGTTTGAAGAAGGTGGAATGCTGCTCATGACCCCAAGAACACCTTCCCCACTGTCAAACATGGAGGTGGAAACATTATGCTTTGGGGGTGTTTTTCTGCTAAGGGGACAGGACTACTTCATGGCGTGAAAGGGACGATGGGCGAGGCCATGTACCGTCCTATCTTGGGTGAGAATCTCCTTCCCTCAGCCAGGGCATTGAAAATGGGTCGTGGGTATTACAGCTTGACAATGACCCAAAACACACGGCCAAGGCAACAAAGGAGTGGCTCAAGAAGAAGCACATTAAGGTCCTTGTGTGGACTAGCCAGTCTCCAGACCTTAATCCCATAGAAAATATGTGGAGGGAGCTGAAGATTTGAGTTGCCAAATGTCAGCCTTGAAACCTTACTGACTTGGAGAGGATCTGCAAAAAGAAGTGGAACAAAATCCCTCCTGAGATGTGTATAAACCTGGTGGCCAACTACAAGAAACGCCTGACCTCAGTACTTGGTGTCAAAGCCCTTGTTGGCAATCACAAAGTTATGTTTTGAGAAGGGGTGAATTACTTATTTCACTCATTAAAATGCAAATCAATTTATAACTTTTTTGAAATGCGTTTTTCTGGATTTTTTTTTTTTTTTGTTATTCTGGCTCTCACTTATTTCTTTTCCAGCGGGCAAATGTACAAAAATGTATAAGTTATACAAAAAATATGATACAAAATATAAAATAAAGTTTGGGTTTCAATGTCAAGAGTTACGGCTGGTACACACTGGCCGCTTCAGCCAGTGTGTACAGCAGCCTGTCCAACAGAAGCTGACTAACGTCTGGCTTCTGTTGAATGGGCATGCTGGAAAACCAGCAGCAGATCGACATCTGATCAGTGCTCACAGCCAAAGGCTGTGACTGATGTGTGGCAGTCCCCCTGTCAGAACACAGTAGCTCAGTGAGAGGACCGCTGTACTAACATTGAATAGTTAGTACAGTGAGCTCCTCCTAGTTTTTTCCATTCAGCTTGCTGGCTTGAACAAAAAAAAAAACTGCCTATGGTGTACCAGGCATTACTAGTCTCCCAAGCCCTCTGTCCATAAGCAGATCAGACCACAGCGAAGACGGGTAATGGCAGGAGTGCAGGTAAGTTGTATGGGGTCTTCAGATTTTCTTCTTAAGTTTTGTTTTGTATTGGTGATTCTGTATGTCTTACCCCTCTTTTTTTTTTCCTTTCACTCCAACAGAATGTAAAGCCTGCTACCACAAAGGCTGCTTCTGCTCTGATCACTGCCCAAAGTGTGAACGCTTACGGGCAAGGAGGGATCAAATGGCCAAACAAAGCCTTGAATCCTACAACTCTGAACCTGAAGAGGAGGAGACGATACAGGAAACAGAGTCTGACTGTCCTGAATAGGGAGGAAGGGAACAAAATAGAAGAACCAAATGCACCTTATCCCTGGGCTGCTATCGGATGCCACGTTCCACAGCAGCTTGGGGGTTCTACAGCAGAACTCTTTGAGTTACCATATTTGTTCAACCAAAATTCTATTGGTAACGGCTCCAAAATTGGCCCCTTGACTTGCCAGTAATACATAAGTGTATCTTGGTTTTAGTTATAGGACTGTGCACTTTGTTTTCCAAGTACAAGTCAAAGTAGAGCAGATCCTCATGTTAGAATTTTGGCGTGGAGCTCAGACTCGCTGAATATGACAAAGCTGGAGACGTTGGCCACACATAGCTTTGCTGTTTGGCCTGTTTCCTGTTGTTGAACTGTATGTCACACTCCACTAGAATTGAAATTCTTTTTCTGGAATAAAGAAAATGTCAGATTTCCACAGGGTATGGGGAACACTTGTTAGGAACAAATGTTGAAATGACCGGTAGGCTTGGTTACATTGCTGTTCACTTCAATGGGTGAGGGGGAAACCAGGTCTTCCACCTTTATAAACAGATTGCAAGATTGACAAAATAACAGCTCTCTGCTTGTGTTGTTGATTTGTCAAAAAAAAAAAAAAAAAAAGTGGGATATGTGTGGACTCCATGATCTGTTTTGTTTCACTCTTGTGACTATTATGAGCTTAACACTGAACTTTCCAGTTACCACACTATGGTATTCATTTCCACATAATAAAATGTGCAGTTCAGAAATCGCACAAGAGCTCACCAGGTGACTTTATCTCACATGACCCTTGCCTTCATCCTGGTTGCTCTGTTTATTACTTTTACTGTTCAATCATACAGCTTTTCAGCACAATTCTAGAAACTGGTTGCATAGTCCTGCCGTAACCCTACAGCTACGAGGATTCAATGATTGAAATATGATTTTCAAATATAAGGCCTGGCCTTCCTTTTCCAATTTTGTTGGTTTAAGTAAAAAATAACGCAAACTGACAGACTAAGTGGCCTTTGGGGCAGCTGACAGTCTCCACGTGTATTGCACTAATGTACTAATTGATTGTATACTCAGCCACAGTGTTGATTTTTGTCCAAAGTGTTGAACATTGTTATTGTGTCCTCATGTTATTTAAGTATAGGCACTTTCTTAATTCTCTGTTAATGTGATTTATTTAGCTGGAGCTAAGGTTATATGTAAATGAGCTACTACTGGAATGTAATATAGCACAGGTGAGGTGTCCTTCACATGTTCTAATTTTTGGCAGCTCACAAACACTCTCCTGTGCCTGTTCTTTGTTGTCTGCTACCTCTCTGCACTTACACTGGACTGATTTTGTCTTGGTGTGAAGGTGCTAATGCAGAGTTCTTCTAATGTTTCTTAACTATTTTTGTTTGTGTGTTCATATAGCAATATATTCATAAGCTAACACTGATCATTATATGCACACATTTTTTTTTTTTTTTAACTCAGTATGTTCATTCACCAGCCATAGCGGATATAATTTTAAAATATAACTCCATATCTAACCTTGTAATGGACTAGTAAACTGACACCTCCGTTAAATCTTGGTCCATAAGTATTGTTTTTTCATGTCACAAATGAAGAGTTGAGTTTTGCTTCTCAGAAAAGTGATGTTTCTAATATTAAACAATACTCTGGTATTCCATGTGGAAAAAGACAGTTTCCTTCTCAACTGGCATTGTGAGTGCACCACCCTTTGAGAGATGGAAAGCATGCATCTGATCTCCGCATACCTGTGCATAGACACTTCTGAAAGCTCTAGGGTGGGCTATATTCTTATGCTACAACGTGGTTGCAACCATTGCTTGTAGGTTGAGTGGGGAGGTGATTGTAGCATTAATTATATCTGGTACAGCACATTAATCTTTCAGGGATGTGTCCCTTTTTTAGAGTTTGTTTCTAGTAGATTTTTTTTATTTTTAGGTTGAACCTAAGGCTTGCTGTACTCAATTGTTTATGCTTGCATTGTATCAGAAAAATTATGGCGGAATTCCCCCGTAAAACAAAATGTTTTTATGCGGTACAATTTTGGAGTGGACTGGTCCCTATTTCAGGTGATTCTCAAGTTGAACAGTAACATCTTTTAGTCTGTAATTATCTTGTATGTTAAGTGATAATCTGTAATATATAACACTTCTTCTCCAAAGTTATAGTTTGTGGAAGAATATTTTCCAGCAAAGCCAATATAATTGGCATAACTCTTCTATTGACCCGGTTCTTTTTGTACCTAGAATTCTGTGACGTTTGTGTGCACTTCAGATATTTGTTACATCATCCTAAAAAGTTTGTGGGCTTGATTTACTAAAACCAGAGAGTGCAAAATCTGGTGCAGCTCTGCATAGAAACAAATCCAGGTTTTATTGCCAAAGCTTAATTGAACAAGCTGAAGTTAGAAGCTGATTGGCTACCATTCACAGCTACACCAAATATTGTACTCTCCAGTTTTAGAAAATCAACCCGTGTGTGGCCAACCTAACATATAAGGGGGGCTTTAATTATTTCAGAGATAAGCAGACTTCTAGTAAAGCCGGCTGCATACTTTTTTTTTTTCGTGCAACCCAACTGGTTGCACAAAACAATAAGAACTTGTCAGCTCTGGTTGGAGGTGCTGTACTATCCATGCAAGGTTAGCTCCCTCACTGAGCTGTTTTATGACGGGGATGGCTTCCCCGCCAGAACATGCCGATCAGCACTCTGTCATTGGCTGAGAGCGTTGATTGTGAGTCAGTCGGCTACACACGGGCAGCAGGTCATCTGTGGGTGTTTTTTTTTTTTTTTTTTTTAATTGGCAACTGTCTCCTGCCATTCTGCCCATGTGTGGGGCTTTAGAGATAGCGGTACAAAAGTGGAAGCTCAGCTAAGCTTGTAGTCAATCTCTAAGAAGAGAACCCGGCAGTAGGGTGAGGTTATGTCATATCACGGGAGGAGTAATTGCAAAACAATGTCACATAGACCTATTGGTTCACTATCCTTTGTCTTCAGGTATCTTAAATCTCAAATGTGCATTTTTTTTTTAATAGTGAAAATAAACCAAATATTTCCCTGGTATTATTTAACCTTTAACCTATTTTGTAAAAAAAATAAAAAGGGCACCCAGTTTTTATGGCAAGCTGCTAGTTTGCATAGAAGCATTATTATCCATGCTAACTGTATTTTGGCTTGGTTATTACATTTACTGCTTATTTTACATATCTCCCTGCTGTATGAACCTAAATGAATAAGGAAAAGCAGCTTGTTTGTTAGATGAGCATCTTCCAAAATCTAAAAGAATATACTTTTTAGTGGCATTTAGTGTTAAATAGCCTGGCTTTTATGAATTGCTTTCAAAGCACCTTTCAGCTTGCTGCTACTGCTGTAATTGTTGCTGCAATGGGTGTGTAGAGGTCCACTGAGTTTACGGGTCTGTGGTAATGGACTTTGGGCTTATGTATATGGCATCTGTCTGAGATGTTTTTGAGATAATTCACTGGCAGGTGTATTTCACCTTCTTCTTACCTGCTCCAAGCAGCTTCTGCATTCCCATAATTTGGGGAAATCCAATGAAGTGAACAATAACCTATTGATACTGGCCCCAAAAGTCAAGGACATTTAATCCTGGTACGCATGGGGGTGGATTTACTAAAAATGGAGCACCTAGAATTCAGGTGCACCTCTACATAGTAATCATTCAACTTCTAACTTGTTCAATGAAGCTTTGACAATAAAACATGGAAGCCGATTGGTTACTATGACATCTGCACCAGATTCTGTGTGCTCTTCTTTTAGTAAAGCCCCCTCGTGGACTTCAGCTTGTATAAAGCCCCATACACACGGTCGGACTTGTACAAACTTTTCCGTGGACTTTTGTACAAAGTGTGTTGTCCACAAGTTTGTATTGCATACACACGGTCGGACTTTTTGACAACAAACACGAACGTAATGACGTCACAACGTACTGACGCCGCTTCAAAAGAGGACGTTCAATGACTCCAGCGCCACCTTTGGTCAACTTCTGTATTGTAGTCTGATCGTTTGCAATGGTTCTGAGCATGCGTGTTTGTACCTTGTACAAAAGTCCGATGCTTTTGCATACACACGGTCGGACTTTGCTCCATCGGACTTCTGTTGTCAAAAAGTTTGTCCGTTCGCAGAGCCAACAAAAGTCCGATGAAAACAGAAAAAGTTTGTCCGATGGAGCGTACACACAGTCGGATGTTGCTCCAAAACAGCTAATTTGCATGTTTGTTGTCAAAAAGTCCGACCGTGTGTACGGGCCTTAAGAATGTTTGCAAATAATTATGCTTTAGCCTCTAATGCACCCGTCTCCTTGGGTTTGGGGATAAGCAGATGTTAGGATGAAGGCTAGATTTTACTTTAAACTTGCAGTTAGCAGGCTTTATCACTGTTTGAACATTCCTGAAAGCTTTTTAGCAGCTTGCTTGAAGAGTAGCACTCCCATTATGATTGGTGTTAAAGATCTTCAAAAATACTTTACACACTGCTCTTATACAAGCTGAAGAATATTGAAAGGTTATTCCAGCAGCTCTTAAGAAATCTGTGCAATGGAATTTAATATAATGTAAGAGTTTAACGCAATATTCTCAACTCAAATGCTTTTGTTAGGTTGTCTTAAATGTAACATGGTAAAAGAATATATTCCAGAGGCTAGAATGCACTGTATGTATCCACACTTTCCTTATTCCATACAATGCTGCTTTGGGCTCCAGTTAAATAAATCCGTGCATCAGTTTAAGTGGTGATATAATTTGTTCATTGTATGTGTGAATATCATGTAAATACTAATTGTTCTATTGTATTATAATGCTTCCAAGTCTGTTTCACAGTTTCTTTAACTGTAAATCCGTCCATAATAAAATGTATAACTCTCTAAAGAAGTCTTTATTATGAAATTACTTTTTCAGCTATAAAGTGAAAGTATAGATTTATTGGTTGTTAAGTACACAACCCATATAGATAGAAAGAACAGAGCACAAGCATCCTGTTCATCTGACGAGATAACCAAAACACACAGTTCATGTTGGCCTCCTGGGTGAAGTAGGCCACGTTTTCTTAAATGACCTCTATTTATAGTCTTCATGGAGCCTAGTGTATTACAACACTCCCCCATCCCTTTACTGAGTCTGACCAAGCCGACAGCCTTTCTGTACCATGATCTCCCACTCTCTGTGCACCCCCATAGGAAGCGGCTTCCTGGGGGCTAGCCCCTGCGCCAGGCTGTGTGTGTGTCTATTGATACACAGCATGGCTCAGACTCCCTCTTTACAAGCAATAGCGCCTGCTGCTATTGCTGAATCCTGTGAGGAGAGGAACAGAGAGCAGCACTGAATCGATAGCCCTCATTTAAAAATAAGGGGAAGGTGGGGGCACACATGATACAACCACTGGGACATTTTTTACCTTAATGCAGGGAATGCATAAAAGAGAAAAAAAAATCCTAGCTTTTTAGAATCCCTTAAATCCCATCAGCTCTAACACCAGTATGCTGCCTATGGACCACAGAAATATTTAGACTTCATCTATGTGCCTATTGATTGGTAATTCCCCAAAGAATTTTTTTTTTTTTCCCCAATACGAACAATGCAATATTGTATTCCCTTTTTCTATGCACTCAATAGAAATGATGTAACAAACCAATTTTTTTTTCTTTTCCTTCTCCTCCCCCATCTAGTTTGCCCAGTTTTAACTTTAAAAACAAGTGTAATGTGGTTTTGTGTGTGTCACACAAGTCTTTTATTTTATTTTTTTTTAACTTGCATCAGGATAAACATTAGGGACAACTGAATAAACATTGGTGTGGGGGGATACAGAAAACAGCCAAGGAGAGGGAAGACAGTTAATTAGGGACACTTTTATTTGAATGCCTTCATATGCAGATTAAAAGGACACCCATTTAATCTGCTATGACGAACAAGAGAAATTGCAATGAAATAATAACTTATTTCTTCGTCACACAAACATTGTTCTGAGTGACAGTTTACACAGGAACAAGATCTGCTCCTGTGTATATAAAATAAGTCTTGGCTATTACTGTTAAATACCCTTGGAGAGCTGCTTTTATTTTTTTTTGGCCTATAGCATCCTCAATGTCCTTTAAAGCGGTAGTAAACCCAGTTTCAAAAAACACTTAGCATTTCCGGCATGCCAGGAATGTAACTTTCATATTGGTTGTGCTCTCAACCAAACTTTCAAACCATCCAATGGCTGGTTTCATAACTGATCACATGTGCAGCATTAGGAGAGTTGAAGAATCATTAGAGGCCAAGATGGCAGCTTCTGTGACTGAAAACAGAAGGGTTTACTTCCACTTTAATGTGGAAAAATGTTCACCTTGGATCCAGCATCCCAGAGCTCCCAGGCAGCTGCTGGACCTCAATCAAAGCTGCTTTTATTGGCATACAGGGGTCGAGGTCAGCTTCGGCATTGATTAATTTCTACAGGGCACTGTACACGGGTACATCAGTAACTTTAATGCAGAACAGACAAAATCCTGCCTGTTAAACCATTTTGTTTTTCACTAAAGTTCCACTTTAAGGCCCCTTTCTCACCATAAGCCCACTCGGATCCACCTGTCTATTTTTGAGGCAGCTCAGAGCAGGGCACCCATTGGACTCCTATCGGTAGGCGGATGTCAGCGGAGATGTGTCCAATGACACCCGTCTGCCATCCGATCAAAAACAGACGTATGGTGGATCAAATGGGGGCAAAAAAAAACAAACACACGGACATGCCCTCAAATCTCCCCATAGACATCAGCAGGGCTCTGACAGGTCCCTCCCTGCTCAATGAGCAGACAGACCTGTCATCAACCGACTCAACGGAGCGATCTCCTGCCGAGTCCGCTGTGTGGCTCTGCTCTGTGTGAAAGGGGCCTAAGTGGTTAAATAGTACTGAGAATTAAACTTTGCAGGTCCCTTTAAACCCGATCTCCAGTTCTGTCCCTTTTTAACCATTTTGTTTGGGCCACGTTAGCACAAAGAAATGGTTTCCTACACCACCACGTTTGCCCTTAGCTACATATAGTCTTGTGTTTCATCAATGAAATGAAAACTTCCCATCTCAAAACATGGCTCAAAATTTAATCAAGCTAAGCACTGCTCAGACATTCATAGACAGCATTGTATTCTCTTATTTGAATACAGGGATTGGTTAAATCAGAAATCATGACGTCATCCACTCATGCCTCAGCCAATCAGAGGAAGCTTTGTAGCACGCAACCTGAATAAATTGTGAAAGCTGTTTCATGATTGATTTACTGCACTTATCTGAGGGAAAAAAAAAAAAAAAAAAAAGGATTCCCTTAAGAATACATATGGCTCTTGAATTTAGACATTTCTTGTATAAAGTTCCCATTAATACATACCACGGAAAGGGAAAAAAACAAAACAAAAAAAAACAAACACACAAGCTGCTGCTTAATATTTTATGAAAAAAAACTTTAACAAGCGGAACTGTCAGGTAGAAAAGTACAAACGTGCTATTAACTATACATTGTAACAGGCAACTTGTAAAACAGATTTATAAAAGTTTTAAAATGTGCACTCTAAGAAGTAGAAGATGTACTGGATACATTCCCCATCATATATATATATAATTAATTTTTTTTACACTGCCACCAGGTAAGGCTTTGTGGAAATTCAACACTTTACACAGGAAATGCACTTCAGGTTTTGGACCAGTACATTTTTCTCAAAGATAATGCCATTAGAAAGTTCTGAGGGACACGTACAGTATAATGAAGAAGGCAGTGAGCTCCCAAATGGACCAACAGTACAGCAAATAATCATTTCATGCAATTTTCCTGAGTGTAATGTGTGATACTTTACAAATATCTAGGACATTAAGCAAAGTTCTTGGGATGATAGCGTCGTTCAAACTGAGCCACATCAAATTTCCTCTTGCATCCTTGATAGTTCATGTACCGGATTTTGCCGAAAACAGCCCTTTCTGCCCAGCCCTGATCATGAATTCCACAAATAGACCACATACAGCCTGTAGAAGAAATGTTTTAATTAAATCATAAAATATGGCAAGTCATACAAACTCAGTCACCGCTTTTAGCAACACTGTGTTGAAAAGGTCATTTTAAAACACAAAAATTAAAGTTTTCTTGTAATTCCCTCCCCCCCATTTGTAGGATGACACAGAATGTATTTCACATTCAGGCTTTCTCAAAAAAATAAAAAAAAAAAGTCACCTAAACCACCATACGCCCAACTCAGTCAGGGTCACGCCTCCACCTAGTACACAGAGCTTAGCTGTTGGGGGAGGGTTAGGAAGTGGCAGCAGAGATCTGTGCAGAGGAGAGTTATGGAAGTGGGGGGCAGAAGTGTTCACTGTGCATAGCAAACCTCTGAACACAGCACTCCGTTCATGACAAACCTGGACCCCATGTTATGCATTCCTGGTTTTATTAAACAATGTCCCTTTAAGACCCTCCCACTGTACAATTTGGCCCCACCCACCCTATGACATGGCATGCTCCCCCAGAGGAAAGGGAGGGGGGGTTCCTGCACCTTATCTTTAAGAAGAAAAGCCACCCAAAAAACAGGTTGCACATGGAAAGCAATGGGCCGAGAGGGAAAGATCTCCCCAGGCCGGACCAGTCCTGCATTCACTACTTGGGCTGGGTGGTGGGATTAACGATAGGCACCGCCAGCAGTCCTAATGGTATTCAGCTTCTGTAGTGTTGCGTTAGGTCTGCATAATAGCTGCACCCTTCAACCTCAGGGTGTACGCCGATGCACAGCCCTTAAGGCCAACCAAACTCCTCAGCACCAGGCCCATAATGCTCTTAATATGGACCTGCCCTCAACCAGGAAGACCAACAGAGATCTAGAAAATGCGTGGGAATGCTGAATAGCATCAAAATTGCCCCCATCAAAACTGCCCATCATATTCCTCTCTTATAAATCAGTACATGGTGTGTCTGTGCTCTCCCATCACTGTGTATAAGAAGCTTTGGTAACCATGGAAACAAAACAGACGACAAAAGCCTGGATGCCTTAAGTTTAATGAAATTTTCTAAAAAAAATGATCACTAAACTTAAACAGCTTTTTCACAAAAACTGTAAAAAATATATCAAACTGAAAAGATATAGCCAGATAGCTGAATATTTTGTGAACATTTTAAAGTTTTAGCATCTGTAGGTGAAAGCATGAAGGAGCTGAAATTTTTGGCAGCGGAAGAAGATTTTATGGATTTTAAGCATGCTCGCATTGACTTCAATATTTAAAAAAAAAAAAAAAAAAGTTAAAAAGCTTAATATTTTTAATACGTTTCTTCCGGGTATCGCGGCTCCGGCGCTGTGAGTGGCCGGAGCCGCGAAATAGTCACTCCAGCGCATGCGCGCGGGAGATTTCATTCCGGCCGGTCGGCCACTGGCGGATTTTCAGGCCAAGAATCCCCTTGTGCGCATGCGCCGCTGCAGTCAGCGGCGCATACCGAGGGGAATATCTCCTAAACCGTACAGGTTTAGGAGATTTTTTTTACCTACAGGTAAGCCTTATTATAGGCTTTCCTGTAGGTAAAAGTTAAAAAAAATTAGTTTACAACCACTTTAATAGTTGAAAGTATGCAGAAGTTACGCAGAGCCCAAAAAAAAAAAACTTACAGAATAATTAAAAAGATCATTTAAAAAAAAAAAAAAAAAAAAAAAAAAAAACACACAACACCAATGGGACTGCTGAAGAATTCCCACTAATCAGTAGCTGAGAACCATAGCTAAACAGAAAAGACACTCCAAAAAAAGCTGGAACCGGACAGAAGAACAATGCCAGTTGAGGGAAAAGAACAAAAAACTGCCCTAGGTCAGACAACAGCCTTGGCCTTAACCCACAGGTTATAAGCACAGAAAGGATGCGAGTATAGAAACCCACCTTGCAGAGGTAAGGACTACCAAACAAGAAAAATTAAAAAATTAAAAAAAGAGAAAAAATAAATAAAAACCCACCACAAGGTTAGATCCCATGGTGTCACAAAACAAAACCAGGGTAAGGGTCGCATGCGCAGCCCGAAACTGGAGGGACACTAGTCACAGGATTTCCGAGGGAAGCAGGGAACAGGTTTAAGTCTCCAGGGCCAGAGAGCACCAAATTCAAGCACTTTGCTCCGCAGTATCCCGGAGGGGGGGGGGGGGGGAGCTAGCTGGAGGGATCAGCCGGTGCATGCCAAACTCCAGGAGCAGCAAGAAGACCGCCCAGCGGCCCCTAACAGATTACCTGCTCCACGTCTGGGGGCAAGCAGTGATGTCCTAAGATGGCGCCCAGCTGACGCAGGCATACGAGGTCTCTCCTGCTTCAGCAGCCTCACAGTCTATGACCTCAGACCACAGTGAGTACACACCTCATCTCACAAAGGCCGATCTGGAGGATAGCCACTCCACAATGTATGACAAATTGACCCACAAGTTCCAAGCAGAGCTACATAAATCCACCAGCACTCTGACACAGGAGATAGCTGCTCTGGGAGGCCGCACAGACATACTAGAAACGAAGCACGATGAGCTTCATCTAGCCTATGAGGATCTATGCAAAGATCATGAGTCCCTCTCAGACACGGTCCTCCAACTGCAAACCCACCTCAAGGACTTAGATAACCACAATAGAAGAAATCAGTGTGAGAGGGGTCCCGAGACGGTGGTAGATCTGCAAGCAGCAGTGAAGGCCATATTTCACTCTCTGCTCCCGACCCAAAAGGTAAAAGCACAAATATCAGAGAAACTTCTAGAATATTTTAGGTCAAGTGAAGTAGATGAAATGCACGCCCCCCCCCCCCCCCCCCCCCGGGCAGCCCACAAGGCAGTCCTGAAGGGACATATAATAGAACTAGCCACCATAAGGAAAAGACAAAGAACGACAGCAGTTACCTCCCTTACTATGGAATTACACAAGCTTTATCACCTAAATTACCATTTGCACTTTGTGGAAATACGGAGACAAATTAACATAAAAAGAGTAGCACTAGACACCCTCTTATCGGACCAAACAAACAGAGAAGTCCCTATGTTGGTCCAAGGCACGTTTTCTCCTTTATAGTAATTCAGCCTCGTCAATGTTCACTTATAAGCTTCACCAGTCCCTCCAGCCAACACATATATACAAATTGAGGAATAGAAGGGGGCAGATGGTTTCTACTCCCAAAGAAATACTACACATCTTTACTTCTTACTATGAGGCTCTACTTTCAGCCCCAAAAGCAGGCCCAGAGAGTCAGGCAGCATCCTGGCTGGCCTCATTACACCTCCCAACCCCGGAGGAGCAGCTACAGAGCTTGATTTTATCCATTATTGAATCCCTGAAGACCTCGAAAGCCCCAGGCCCAGACGGATTTACCCCTACATACTATGAGAAATTTGCAGGTACCCCTGCCCCTAAACTCTCCAATCATTTCAATTATATCCTCCAGGGCCATAAGCTCCCAGAAGAGATGCTCCATGCCAATATGACATTGATCCCGAAAACCTAATAAGGACCACGAGTCCCTCAAAACTACAGGCCGATATCGGTCCTCAATAATGATATAAACATCCAGGGCAGATTGCTAGCAGACTGCATTGCCCCAATTATATCCTCACTAATAGCCCCAGAACAAAATGGGTTTTAACCCTACCAGGCAGATCACGGATAACATCCGATTGGCATCGAACATCATACAGGATGCAGATCTCATTTCCTGCAAAGTATTGATCTTGGGTCTAGAGATACACTAGGCCTCTGATAGCATGCTATGGCCATACACGTACAGTGTCTTAGCTAAATTTGTACACGGATTTAATGCCTTATACCACAACCCCCATACCAGAATCAAGCTCCCCGGCTGCTCCTCCGACTACTTTCCATTAGGGAGGGGTACAAGGCAAGGCTGTCCCTTCTCGCCTTTAACTTTTGCCCTGGCCATAGAGCTGTTGGCAAGGGCGATAAAGGCTAACCCAAATAGCAAAGGCTATCTGAAGGGGGGAGAGGAATTTAAGTTGAGCATGTACGCTGGCGACATACTTTTGTTCCCACTGGACCCGATAGTATCGCTCCCTAAACTGGTATAGGTGTTAAGAGAGTTCCATGATAACTTAGGCCTGGGGGTGAATCTATCCAAGTGCTCCGCCCTCCTGATAAAATGTTCCACATAACACAATGGCAAACATAAGACTCCTTTGGCTCCTCTATAAGTGATAGAACCTTGCAAAACTTGGGGGTTCGCCTAGCTCCTTCACTCAGAAAGATGTATAATACTAACCATCCTCAAGCGTTTTCAATAGTTATACAATGGCTGAGAATGTGGTCCAATTTCCCCAACTCCCTATTGGGCAGAGTTACAGCGAATCAAGATGTCCATCCTGCCAAAGCTATTATATTACTTTAGAGCCTTGCCGGTCTATGTTTTCCACCAGACCATCAAACAGCTCCAAGGGGAGGTTAATCAATTTATATGGATGGGCAAGAGACCTAGATATGGCAAATTTATATCATATAGACCTCTCTCACAAAGTCTAGGTCTACCTGATACATGGTGGTACTTTATGGTAGCCAGACTGGCACAAACAGCACAATGGCACACCCCGACAACCTCGATCCCTTGGCTCCAATTCGAAAATACTTCAGTCCACCCGTACTACTTCCCAGGTCTGCTTTGGCAGAATACAGTCAGGGCCAGGGAGTTAAGCCCTCTAAATAATATAGTCTCACAATCTTTCCATCTATGGTCTGACGTTTAAGCTCTAATCCCCAATACCATCCCTATTTTCATTCCGGGAGATAAAAAAAAAAAAAAAAAAAAAAAAAAAAAGAGGATTCCCCCTCGCATATACCTCACCTAATGAATATCTGTGGTGGGAGAAGAACGCCCTAGTTACCTTTAACACCCTAATATAAGGCTCTCACTTTTATTCCTTTCTCCCACCTCCAGCAAAAATAGAATATACCAAGGACGAAATTCTTTAAAATATCTCCAGATCAGACACTTTTAGGAATCATACCCCCTTAACGTCAGGCCCAGATTTACGACATATGTATCCATTTGTTTTAGTTCCGCCAGAGATAAAAGGGATCATATCACAGATTTACAGTTACCTAAACGGGTTACACTTGCCAGAAAAATCCTCTGTGGTGGTCCAGTGGGAAACAGACATAGGCCAGGAATTTGCCTCAGAAGAATGGTCAGATATGCTACTAAACATGCATAAAAGCACTCGCTCTATGTCTATTAAAGAAAGAGTAGTGAAACTACACACCAGATGGTACCTGACCCCCAGAATGTCCCTCCAGAAATCTTCCCAATTGCACGAGTTCTTAGCCAATTATGATACATGGCATATCTCAGATTTGTCTTCCCATTATTTTTATTCTCTTTTTTTCACTTCTACTCCTCATTCTTTTCATTCTCATTCTTGTTATAGATGATACTTAGTTATTAAGAGATTACGGATTCAACACAAGTTCCAAAAGTCAGAGATATAAAAAGTGTTCTAGATACAATTACCCTTTCTGAATATGTGAATTGAAATACTATATTTTTTTGACTAAAGAGAAAGGATTCAACCTAATTTTTTTTTTTGTTGGAAATTTAGAACACTGTAAAACCTTTAATGAACGAATAAATAGAACTATGTCCATTTTGTGTATGTTCTTCATAGTTTTATACCCGATAATCTCTGTAAGCGGAATGGCTTTGTTATGCTTTTGATACCCCCAATAAAAGCATACATATATATATATATATATATATATAACCAGGGCAGAAAACCATGTAT
Source organism: Lithobates pipiens (assembly GCF_037356315.1). Classification (NCBI taxonomy): domain Eukaryota; kingdom Metazoa; phylum Chordata; class Amphibia; order Anura; family Ranidae; genus Lithobates; species Lithobates pipiens. Next base: position 367,411,730 of record NW_027507758.1, on the reverse strand, counting down.
ACTACAGAGGTAAAGAAATGGAAAGGGAGCAGAACCAGTCCAATAGATGTTATCCCTCAAAGACCAAGCTGGTTAGATGCTCTATGAATGAAGTCCACTAAAGACCCCAGCTGGGCTAGGAAAGATTCCAAAAGCTAGAACTTATGAGTGGAGGACAACAGGATTCCAGGTGCTGATACACCTTCAGAAGGCACAGAACAAACAAAGATCATCCAGATCTTCAGTACCATGGATCAATTTACCATCCTGCTTCATGATCCCTGGTTCTGTCTGAACCAACATTTGACTCCCAGCACTATCAAAGACCAGCTTTCTGCCATTTCTATCATGTTTCAGTGGCCATTGGCCTCTCACACCCCATTTGTTCTGCTGTGGCTTTGTGGGATCTTAATCTGGTTCTCTGTGCTTCAGAAACTGGGCTTAAACCCGATAGAGACATTTCTCCGAATACTCACCTACAAGGCGATTTGCAATGTAGTCATTACCTGCGAGGTGAGCATCTGCACTGGCAGTTTTATGCTGCAAGGAACACATTCTGTTTTTGCTAAGGGAGAAGGTATTTTTGAGATCCAGGACTTTCTTCTTGCCCAAAAGGTAGTTTCTGCCTTTCAACTCAATCAGATTCTTCCCTTTGACTCCAGGTCACAGAAAGGAAATGTTCCTTTATTGCCTGGATGTGGTTCAGGCTGCGAGACTCTCTACTACTGCTTCTTTCAGGAAGATGGATTAAGACCCTTTTAACACCGTGGGCGTTTTGCAGGTGCTATATCATTAAGAATAACGCCTGCAATCTGCCCTCAAACAGCTGCTCCATTGTCTCCAGTGGGAAAGCCCTGGAGCAGCGCGCTGGCACATTTTGGCATCTTCTAATGCCAGCTTTGGATGCAAGATAATTCAGGAGACTTTCTGAGCTGAAGCCAGTTCCCTATTATCTGTTATTTTTTCAGGTCTGTTACGTTTGCTTGGATTGACCAGCCATCAGTTGGGACTGCTTTTGGGTGTCCCAAAAGTAAAAGACTTCCTGTGTATAAACAAAATTGGATTTTTGTACTTGCCATTTTTTTGGAGTCCATTAATGTTCTATACCTCTGTCTGTAGGTGGCCGTATAACCCAGAAGTGAAAGACATCCTATGTCCCTCAATTAACTCAGAGAAAAAGGTCATTACAGTCAGTACTAAAATCCTATCATATCAATCCTTTTATTTAAAAAGTAGAGAATTTCTTTGAGAATACCCTTTCCACTTGCTCTTATTCAGTTGAATTCGAGCCATAAACTTTACGTTTGTTTTTTACTGCTGTCTCTGCCCCTTTTGTTTGGTTTCTCTTCATTTTGTTTCCTCTATCTTTTTTTTTTTTTTAAACAAAACGAGTTTATTGGTAAATGGCACAGTATACAAAAAAAAAGAAGAGTTACAGGTGTTGGTACATTTTACAGCCAATGGTAATAACATTTAAAAGTAGCTCCATCACATCGAGAAACCCAGAGCAGATCTATAAAAACAGCGTCAAATATGTATGTGTAAGCACCGTAGCAGTGTTGCAAAGTAAATAGAGTAACAGGAAGGGGAACCCAGTAGCGACTGAAAACAGATACCTCACAGGGCACACCCATAGAAGTCTCGACTCACAAGCTAGTTCCCACAAGTATCGGGGTCATTAAGCCAAGGATCCCAAACCTTATTAAACTTGCCAGGGCACCCCCTGTGTGCATATATGACTTTCTTTATTGGCAAGGTAGAATTGACCTCAGTCATCCAAGCCCTGAGTGTCGGGGTTTCGGGCCGCATCCACAACCGGGCAATTAATTTCCTAGCACTGAACAATGTTTCCTGGATGAAAATAGCATTCGAGGGTTCCACCGGGGCTCCTAGCTCGAGGCCCAATAAAAAAGTTTTAGGGTCCACCTGGAGGGGGGAGCCCATGTGGTCATGTAGGAAATGAACTACCTGCAACCAGAAGGCCTGAATGTCTGGACAGGACCACATTAAATGGTAGAAGGAGCATGGAAGACTCCCACAGCGCGGGCACCCCGGCTCCAGGGAGGGTTTATATCTACGAATCCTGGCAGGTGTAAGATAAGACTTATGTAGGATGTACAATTGAGTCAGCCTGTCAGTCACCCTAGGGGAGACTTTTTTAACCACATCTAAGATCTCCTCCCACTCCTCCCCCTCAATCGGGCCTACATCCTCCTCCCACCTATACCGTGCTACCCCTGTGAGACCGGCCACGGCACGTCTTCTAAGGGAGTCATAAAGTGTCGAGATTAGTTTCGTGGGCTCCTCTCCAACTATAGTACCCACGACTGGTTTCCTCTATCTTTTTAATACGTTTCTGTCATAACATAAGTGAAGAGAGAAATCTCTCTAAGAGGGTCAAAGACAGAAATAAACAATTGTAACAAAGTGGGGAAGGATTAGAATCCTGGTCATTGTTCCACATTGAAGAGCTTTCCTCTCATTCCCTGTACAGGCAATGGGTGTCAGAGAAAACAGACAGTATCTTTAACCACCATGGGAAGTGGAGGGATATCTGGATGATGGCTGCAGCTACAGTCATCATCCAGATACCATTCCTTAGATCTGGCGGTGGACTTTAGTAAAAGTGATCAGAGCTGCTAAAAAGCCACTCGCTTACTTTTACAAGCGGCAGAAGGGCCCCCTGTTTCCAGGCTGTCCCCATCCCACTGGGGAGCCTGTGTGATAGCAATAAAGTTGATATATATAATATTTATATGTCATCTCCATCTATCTCCCTCTCTCTCAAAATGGGGTCATGTGCAAACTTTAGAAAGACTGACAAAGTACATTCTCACCTACGTATCCATTAGGGTCCCGCCCATCCAGTTCATACCGATCATTGAGATATATGGTAAATTTAAGAGCCTCCTCTGGTGAATTAGTCCACTCAAGAATTTTCTTAGCCCAATACATGCGAAGGAAGCCGTGCATCTTTCCTTCATGAACCATTTGCAACTGTGTTAAAATAATAATAAAAAAATATATATATATTAATACATCATTCAATATACAAGATTTTTCATTCATGCAACACAACAGTTAGGATTTACCCCCTTAATGACCAGGCAATTTTTGGCAATACGGCACTGCGTTACTTTAACTGACAATTATGCAGTCGTGCAACGCTGTACCTAAATAAAATTAATGTCCTTTTTTCCCCCCCAGTTTTGTGGGACCAGTGACATTATTACAGTGATCAGTGCTAAAAATATGCACTGGTCGGTGTATAAATGACACTGGCATGGAAGGGGTTAACATCAGGGACATACACAGAAGGCTTTTTATCTTAATGCATAGAATGCATTTTATCTTAATGCATAGAATGCATTTTAAGAGAAGGGGGGAATGGTTGGCGTTTGTTCTGTTTTTGGGTCAGTTAGCATTTTTTTTTGTGCCGTGTTGCCTGCCCCTCAGTTGGATTGCTTTTGAACATCCTAATTGTCTCGGATTAACTGAATCCTGTGTCCCTTAAAGAAAGATAAGGGAAACATGATCTTTGTACTAATTTCTTGAAGTTCAATAAGGGACACAGGGACCACCCACCTGTGTTTGTGATCCACTCCTAAATATTCAAATCATCCCACTGGCAGCAGTATAACCTTATTGTGCGATTAACTGAATCTGGGGTCTCTTAAAGTGGAGTTCCACCCAAAAGTGGAACTTCCACTTTTTCCACAAATGAGCGGAACTTCAGCTCATTTGTTTGCTCTCCCCGTCTTCTGCCATAATTGGCACCTTGACAGGTATCCTGTTCCCACTCCCGGGAGTTTGCGCCAAGGCCCATGGCGTCACTGTGGTGCTCCCTCCTCCTTCCCCATCGCTAGACCAGTAGGAGAGAGGGGCAGAGCATCGCGCATGCACAGTAGGGTTCTCGGCATGAAGCCATAAGGCTACACTGTTGGGTTCCCCTACACGCAATGGCAGCACCCGACAGCTGACGGAAACATTAGCTGTGGTGCCAACAACGCTGGACTCCAGGACAGATAAGTGTCCTATTATTAAAACCCAGCAGCTGCAGTATGTGTAGCTGCTGGCTTTTATTATTTTTTTTGTGGGGGGAGGGGAGCAGACCTCTGCTTTATTGAACTTCAAGAAATGGACAGTAAATTTTACAGCAAGTACAAAATCATGTTTTCATGAAAATCAGGTGGTCCAGCTTTGCATTCACCTAAAAGCTCTCTATACACGTTATTCGCAAAACAGAGTTGGCAGCATACACAAAGCATGGATCTCCTGAAGGAAGAGCTTGTGTGGCCACATGAGAGCTGTACCAGCAGTAGTATATTCATCAGTAGGGTTATCCCTGCTGGTGAGGTCTCCTGAGGTGACCCAGACAAAAATGGGTATGCTGGTCCTCCAGGTTTGGGGTAAGGCAATGGCCTAACAACCCCATTCTAAACAAAAAATAAAAGGTTTTGAGAATTCTAAGCAGAAGGTCAAGGCCCTTCAAAAGTATTATGCCAGTAAGTAATTTTGAACAATTTACACAGTACTGCAGAGTCTATTAAGGCATAGATATGTATGCACCTTAGGAAGAGGCTGTTCCTGTTAGGTTTGATTTGTTATACCTACAGTTGACAACTCATACAGGGTTCTCCAACTGAATCTACAATTCAATACCTGTGCTGCATTCCACAGTGGATCATGAGTCTTTCCATTTTCCAGTTTTTCCAGGCTGTATATATGCGTTCTTTTGTCTTTTTCATGAACTTTTAATGTGTTCTTTGCCCAGTCGTAAGCACCTTAGAAATAATGAATTTGGCATATTAATATATTGATTAGTAAACCTCTTTATCCAGTGCATCTCTTTAAATTTTAAAAATACTAAAGTAAAATGTTTAAAATGTCACTTGGTGTGTAATTAATCTATATAAATCTAGGAGTTTCAAATATGCAGTGCATACTAACACATTATGGCACTGCATAGCATTGTAACTGTACTGTGTGCCCTTCTGTTGTAAAGTGGTGTTAAGCGTTGTGCAAACTTTTGGCACCATATAAAGCCTCAATATTAATATAATTATCCTACCTGGAGAGAGAGATAGATATATATATATATATATATATATATATATATATATATATATATATATATATATATATATATATATATATATATATATATATATATCCCAACAGGATTGCTACCTCCAATTCTGTACCTGCAAGCTGAGGGATTCCAGTGGAGGAGGCACAAAGTAAGTGAAGTTTCCCTAAAATAATATTTATAATAATAAAATAAGTCCCTGCATTAGTCATGATGGTTCTTACGGTCACTTATGGCACCAACAAATTGAGATAATGCTGGAATGCCAAGTACTGGCTGTGGCAGTGGTTCATACTTGAGACTTCAGCTGATTAAAGAAGCCAAAGAGCACAAAGGATAATGAAAATTGATCTGACATGGGAAGCAGTGTGGCATCACTAAGGAAATCTTAGTTCTGCATTCTTTAGGTCTACAGTGGATCGAGTCTCTGACCTGCTTTCCCTTAATGAGTCTGGAAGATAATGCAGACTAAAGACAAGGCAAAGGCAGGGTCCAGAAACAACTTTTTCCATTTAGGCCAAATACAGTGCCGCAAAAGAGTATTCATACCTGGAAATTTTCCACATTTTGTCTTGTTACAACCAAAAACGTAAGTGTATTGTATTGGGATTTAATGCTTTTCAAAATGTCTTATAAATAAATATGTGAAAACTGTGGTGTGCATTTGTATTCAGCACACACCCAGCCCCCCCCGAGACAATACTTTGTAGAACCACCTTTCGTGGCAATTACAGCTGCAAGTCTTTTTGCGGTTTTCTCTACCAGCTTTGCACATCTAGGACTGTGACATTTTTGCCCATTCTTCTTTGCAAGATAGCTCAAGCTGTCAGATTGGATAGAGAGCATCTGTGAACAGCAATTTTCAAGTCTTGCCACAGATTCTCAATTGGATTTAGGTATGGACTTTGACTGGGCCATTCTAACATATGAACATGCTTTGATCTAAACCATTCCATTGTAGACCTGGCTGTATTTTTAGGGTCGTTGCCCTGCTGAAAGGTGAACCTCCACCCCAGTCCCAAGTACTTTGCAGACTAACAGGTTTTCTAAGATTGCCCTGTATTTGGTTCCATCCATTCCCCCCCCCCCCCCCCCCCCCCCCCCATCAACTCTGACCAACTTCCCTATCCCTGCTGAAGAGAAGCATCCCCACAATATGATGCTGCCACCACCATGTTTCCCAGTGAGAATGGTGTGTTCAGGGTTAGTTTTTTCCCCCCACGCATAGCATTTAGGCCAAAAGGTAAAATTTTGGTTTTGTCTGACCAGAGCATCTTCTTCCACGTTTGCTGTGTCCCCCACATGGGTCGCAAACTGCAAACAGGACTTATGGCTTTCTTCGTGCCATTCTTCCATAAAGGCCAGATCTGTGGCGTGCATGACTATTTGTCCTGTGGACAGATTCTTCCACCTGGGCTGCGGATCTCTGCAGCTCCTCAAGTTACCATGGGCCTATTGGCTGCTTCTCTGATTAATGCTTTCCATGCCCAGCCCATCAGTTTAGTTGGACGGCAATGTCTTGGTAGGTTTGAAGTTGTGCCATACTCTTTCCATTTTCGGAAGAGGTCTTGAACAGTGCTCCATGAAATGTACAAAGCTTGGAATATTTTTTTTATAACCCAACCCTGCTTTAAACTTCTTAACTTGTTCCTTGGCCTTCATGATGCCGTTTGTTCACTAAGGTTCTCTAACAAACCTCTGAGGGCTTCACAGCTGTATTTATACTGAGATTAATTTACACACAGGTGGACTTTATTTGCCACTTTGTGTTGGTCTGCCACATCAAATACATTTCCACTTTTGGTTGTAACAAGAAAAAAAAAAAAAAAAAATTAAATTTCAAGGGGTATGAATAACTTGGGTAACTTGTTAAAAGGCAGTTGGTTACATCAGGAACAAGCTGCTCCTTTAAATGCCCCAACGTGAAGCCCAACAGGGGTAGTATTAAGACAAGCTTATATCAGCAGCAATAGGAAAGAGGGGATAAGAGATGCTTTCTGCCATCGCTATGGGTATCAGCAAATCAAAGCAGTGTGCAGTTTGCTTAAAGCGGACCTCCACCCTGAAGTGGAAGTTCCGCTCATCTGATCCCTCCCCCCCTCCGGTGCCACAATTGGCACCTTTGAGGGGGGGGGAGGGGGTGCAGATACCTGGATAATCCAGGTATCTACACCCACTTCCCGGGACAAGCTAGCCGCAGCTAGCTGCAGATGCCCCGCCTCCCGTTGTGTTCTGGGAAACACACAGTTCCCAGGACACAGCGGGGACCAGTGGAGACACGCAGCGCGACTCGCGCATGCGCAGTAGGGAACCGAGTATAAAATTAAGGAAAAACCGCGCTCAACAACGGTGGGAAGTAGGAAAGGATAGCAATAGCAGTAGCTACGGCCAAATACTAATTATATCATTAGGTTGCTGCCACCCACAAAGAAAGAAACTCCAATAGGTGTTTCCTCCAAAAAATAGAACAATATGGTAACCGGGGTAATTGGCGCTACCTACAAATAAAACTCATTATATGTATGTATATCAATATATGATCCCGAATATATCATGCATTCATCTTAAAGAATATATATATATAATAAAAGGAGGTATAACCCCAAAAAACTGCTATTCTGCGATTTTTAATTTACAAGCTACTCAGATGTCCCAAAAAGCAACAAAATTCCTACTATAGATTAATTTCTGAGATTGATAGATAGTTCCAGTAAACAAAGAAAAAGGAAAGAACCAAAAACCAAGCGACAACAAACAAGAAAACAAAAGATTTGTATCTATCGCTAAGAAGCCATATTCTCTAAAATCGCATTATCGCCAAAATAAGGTTAAGTGAGCAAATTCCCAGTAGGAGGCGTGTGTGAATGTGCTAGTGGAATTATAATCCCAAATATGCAAACTGCAAGTGCAAAACGCTGATATAGGTATATATAAAAGAATTTGTTGCCTAAAATCGCATTATCGCCAAGATATGCAAAAAACCCAGTAGGGGGTGTATATAGATGTGCTTAATAAAATTAAAATTCAAAATGATACAACCTATAAATGCAAAATGCTAATATAAGCATATATATAAAAGACCAGAATATTAATGGTACATAAAAATTGTGTCAGAAAAGTGCAAGTGAAAAAACAAAAAAACAAAAAACAAAAAATATAAAAAAACAAAAAAGCAAAAAAATAAAAAATATATATATATAAAAAAGCAGAGAGTCAATTAACCCCTAAATTGGAAAAAACAATCCATAATAACCAAAAGTGCAAAAATAGTGTCCAAATTTCCAAAAAAATCTTCAATGGTGCAATTACAAAAAGTTCAAATGTGACTATAGTGCTTCTTGTGCAATCTCCAACGTGACTTCTGTGTTCCCCCACAAGGTCCCCCACTCACCAGAAGAATGCACCCCTGCAGGGGTAATTCGCCTTGAAATCAAAGTCTGCCGATATCCAGCTCTTCATTCGCATCCAGAGAGAGTTGGGAACCGGGCAGTGAAGCCGCAATGCTTTACTTCCTGATTCCCGACAGAGGATGGCGGTGGAGGCAGCGGAGAGACGAGCGATTGCTCGTCATCTGCCGCCGACATCGTTGGACCCTGGGACAGGTAAGTGTCAATTTATTAAAAGTCAGCAGCTACAATATTTGTAGCTCCTGGCTTTTAATTTTTTTTTAAAGGTGCAGCTCCTCTTTAATACTAAAAAGTGTAGCCATTGATGCTGGCAAATAGCAAAAAAAAAAAAACACCTAACACTGGGAAGTAAAGGTAGACAGTAATTGTGAAAAACATTTCATGGTCCCTTAGTCAATGCCTCCAAGTGGTGGTGGCTTACTCCAGCTTCTTATGTGCCTCACCATGTGTATTTGGGGAAGACAACATATCAGCAATAGCCAAAGAAAGCTTCAGAAAACCAATGTATTTTCCATATTTACCTTCCACTTTGTCATAGTTCTTGTTGTAATAACAGAAGTTATCTGCCAGCTCTCTCCTCACTACAGCTTCCTCAACAAAACTGTCCACAGATTCCTTGTACTTGCTGCGATACTTCTGTACCTCCAGGATTGCTCTCTGCACAGACAGCTGGCCTGAGACAGAACAAAAAGGTGTTACATTCAAACATACGTTATACCATCTATTAAGAAAATCTGTGCCAAGAAAAAATAAAATGAGGAACTTTCCCTTTAAAAATGTGAATGCTGATCAAATTACTTCCATATTTTCCAGGTCCCCGCAAAAAGGTACATTTATCCACAGTTCTAACTTTGCTCTGATTTAAAGTGGTGTAAAAAAAAAAAAAAAAAAAATTATATATATATATTTTAATATATATATTTTAATATATATATATATATATATATATATATATATATATATATATATATATATATATATATATATATATATATATATATATATAAAAGATTAACAGCCTAACCACTTGAGCTCAGGAAGATTTTACCCCCTGTATGACCAGGCCATTTTTTTTTTGCTATTTAACACTGTTACTTTTACTGGTAATTGCTTTTTTTTTCTTCATACAAATAGGTTTCTTTTGGTGGTATTTGATTGCCACTGGGTTTTTTGCTTAATATATAAAATAAAAAAATAAAAAAAGACCAGAAGCAGGCAGCAATGTACCGAACGCCTCTTTGCCTGCATGGGCCACCTGTCTGCAGTACATTGCGGGTGAGCGGTCCAGAAGTGTTTGTTTTTGTTTTTTAGGGGTTTTCTTCACTTCTATTTTCACCTGCTGATCTGGCTAGTAGCACACTTCCTGTACTTGAGTGCCAGCAGCATTGTCAATCTGGCAGAGTGTAGTGTTAGATGCACTAACAGATTTAGATTTGATTTAAATTGCTGTTTGTTCTGGGTGACTTAGAAAAAATGAAAGTTAAAAGATTATCAATGGCTGCCAAGCAACTAATATTTCCAGGTGGTCAGTAATGGTAGTTTAGCTTTGTTTAGCTCAGCAGTCTACAACACTCTACTAACACTAGAAATATAATTTCCTGCCTGTGATTGTGTTTGCCTTTTTGTTAGAAAGGCTCACATTAGCCCAGTGTTTCTCAACTCCAGTCCTCATGGCGCCCCAACAGGTCATGTTTTCAGGATCTTCCTCAGATGAAACAGCTGTGGTAATTACGAAGGTGAAACTGATAAAATCACCCGTACAACATAATGGAAAGTCTGAAAACATGGCCTGTTGGGGCGCCTTGAGGACTGGAGTTGAGAAACAATGCATTAGCCACAAATACTTGCTTTTTATCTTTACAATGACTTACCAAAGTGAAACCAAGGTGAAAGATTGCTAAGGGCCTTATGATTTGGATTGTTCCTGTCAGCATTAAAAGACTTTAGGCGTTGTGTTATAAATACTTCCAGCATGTCCACTCCTGCCTTTGACCCAGGTTTTGCCCATTCTACTTCCTTGACTGTGCGATCCACTTCGAGACTGGCATAGCACTTTTCCCAATCTATAGGCTGACCAGTAAAAATAAAAAAAGTAAATGCACATCAGTATAATTTCTGTTGCAGTAAAAAATTTATATAATATTATATATATCAATTTTGCACAGTTAGTGAAAAGAACAAAAGGAAATAAGCATTAACCTCTGCCTTAAACGTGGAGTCATGTGGATGCTTGATAACTGGAGGAAATTCAGTGAGAAACTGAGAAAGCTGATCGTGTATTTTTCTGCGGATGGTTCGAGCTCCATACTCCTGTTTGACAGAGGCAACCCAGCAGGGCACAATATTATGGGCATCTACCTGTAAATATAAAACAAAATTAAAAGGATTGGTCTGTGTTGAAAAATACATTTATGGCCAGTTCACACCTGAATAGGGTGTGGGAAACCAGTGGCCGGTGCGCCTTTCCTGAACCACGTTCAATATGCGCTGCACTTGCAATATGCAGTGTGTGTCAGTGGTAACTTAATGACACTCCAAACATAGGTCGCAAACGTAGTTTGTCTGCAACAGATTGCATGGTACAGTACTTTTGGTGTGGTCTGGTCAAATATATGCGCTGAAATTGCACTGCACCCAGATCGCATGTCTATCGCACAGGAGCAAACAGTACATTCCTGTGGAAAACACTATCACGAGGATGCAAGATTCTCCAGACATCCATTAGTCCGATCCCCCAAACAGAATAAGCAAAAGATGTACATACAGAAGTCACTAGAATGGCCAAAGTAATATACAAGATAGTGCATTTACCGTATATACTCGAGTATAAGCGGAGATTTTCAGCCTCTTTTTTGAGGCTGAAAGTGCCCCCCTCGGCTTATACTCGAGTCATCGCTGTCTGCCTGCTCGATCAGCGTGTCGAGCAGACAGACAGCGGACATTCTACCATTCAAACGCCGCGCCTCCGCCTTCGCCTGTGATAGGCGGAACACTGAATTTCCCAGCAGCCTGTGTTCCGCCTATCACGGACATCGTCTCATCCTCGTACTACGGACGAGGATGAGACGATGTCCGTGATAGGCGGAACACAGGCTGCTGGGAAATTCAGTGTTCCGCCTATCACAGGCGAAGGCGGAGGCGCGGCGTTTGAATGGTAGAATGTCCGCCGAGGCGCCGACGAAGAGCGGCGATCCTGGCAAGGCACGGGACGGAGGCAAGGCAAGGCAAGGCACGGCACGGGACGGAGGCAAGGCACGACACGGGACGGAGGCAAGGCACGACACGGGACGGAGGCAAGGCACGGCACGGGACAGAGGCAAGGCACGGCACGGGACAGAGGCAAGGCACGGCACGGGACAGAGGCAAGGCACGGCACGGGACAGAGGCAAGGCACGGCACGGGACAGAGGCAAGGCACGGCACGGGACAGAGGCAAGGCACGGCACGGGACAGAGGCAAGGCACGGCACAGAGGCAAGGCACGGCACGGGACAGAGGCAAGGCACGGCACGGGACGGAGGCAAGGAGGCAAGGCACGGGACACAGGCTCGGGACACAGGTAGGCTGGACACACACACACACACACACACACACACACACACACACAGGGATGGATGGATGGATGGATGGAGACACACACACACAGGGATGGATGGATGGATGGATGGAGACACACACACACAGGGATGGATGGATGGATGGACACACACACACACACACACACAGGGATGGATGGATGGATGGATGGACACACACACACACACAGGGATGGATGGACGGACACACAGGGATGGACGGACACACAGGGATGGACGGACACACAGGGATGGACGGACACACAGGGATGGACGGACACACACACAGGGATGGACGGACACACACACAGGGATGGACGGACACACACACAGGGATGGACGGACACACACACAGGGATGGACAGGCATGTCTCACCCTCGGCTTATACACGAGTCAATAAGTTTGCCAGTTTTTTTGGGGGTAAATTGGGGGGCCTCGGCTTATATTCGGGTCGGCCTATACTCGAGTATATACGGTAGATCAATTTGTCCCAAACAGATCTACAACAGTGAATATTAGATGTCTATTTCTTTTGGATCTGTATGTGCGTTATAATTAATTGAAATTAGTTGGGGAAAAAAAAAAATAGATCACAAAAATTTGAATTCAGTAACAGCCCTAATTTTTATATTATATATATTTTTTAATATTATTAAAGAGTAGCAATTAAATTGGTTATATAGAGTAGTTTCAAAAAGTTTTAAGTAATACTAAAATTATAATTTGGAAAGCGCATCTATACTATGATAGAACACCCCCCCTTTTTTTTCTTTTTTTTGGGGGTTGAAAGAGAAAGGACAGGTTAACATGGGCTACTCCATATAGGTTACCATGTAACACCAGTGGTAATTGAGGACTCTCTTGATACCCAGAAATGGTTTATATTTTGGGGGGGGGGGGGGGGGGTTGCTTGATGGGAAAGTTTTTTGTGTTATAAGCTTTGTTGTAAACTGGAAAATGCAATAAAAAACATTTTTTTGTTTTTAAATCAAAAGTGGTGAAGGTTTTTACCTACATTCTACGCATAAAGGTAAAAAACCTTCTGTGTGCTGCTCCCCCTTAATACTCACCTGAACCCCCTCTTGGTCCAGCGATGTGCACAAGAGCCTTGACTGTACAGGGACTTCCTCTCTTCACTGGTTGAGATAGCAGCAGGAGCCATTTGCACCCACTGCTGTTAGTCACAGCCAGGAGAGAGTGAGGGGCGGGGTCGAGCCACGGCTCTATGTGTCTTATGGACACATACAGCAGGGCTCGGGAGCGAGCACACACCAGTGCTCCCATAGCAAGCGGCTTGCTATTGGGGGCACTGGTAAAGGGGGAGTAGCCAGGAGCACTGGCAGAAGAGGAGGATTGGGGCTGTTCTGTGCAGGGATCAGAAGTAATGCAGAGAAAAGGTGTCATTAGTATGTAACACGCAATGTAGTGGGTGAAGAGTAAGTAACGCAGAAAGGAGGTGACAATTTAAAAGTAAGAAACACAGAGTGCAGGGGTAAGTAGTAACTAACACAGAGTTCAGAGGTCAGTAGTATGTAAACAGAGTGCACAGGTAAAATAAATACAAAAAAATACAATTATAACCCTCTCCAGTATAAATATCTTCCCCCAAGCTAAAATAGCCCACAACACAAATTTCCCCTGCCTCCCTTCCTAGAATGGACTCACAAACCTCAGATGTCTAATAGAGGCTCCCAGCAGAACCCTCCCAAGTCTCCGTTCGGCTGTCTCATATGACAGGTCAGAACCAAGGAGGAGCTTAGAACCTCCCCCTGCCTCTGCATTCATGTTGCTGCTCTGATCTGGAAAGTGGTGGGCAGAATCAGGAGCCAGCAGTATGGTGGGATCACAAACTACTCATGACATGGCAGAGATCAAATGATAGATCACGACTGACTACTTGCAAACCCCTGCTTTAGAATGTAAACATTCATTTTAAATTTGGCACTAAGCAAGCACTTTTCTGATCCAAATGGTGCCTTAAAGCCATTTAATTCAATCTTTTTTTGAAAGAATTTACCACTAACTGCTTGGGGGTTTCAGCAATACAACTAACCTCCTGATTTAGCATCCATCTGTTCAAAACATTTGGGTCAAGCCATACAACCTTGGAAGTAGAACTATAAACTTTATACCTGGACTAGTGGTACATTCTTAGGTAAGCGTTCAGAGACATCCTTCACCCACTGCATAGGGACACGAAGAGGAGAAAAGTCCGCCACTACTCCACAGATACTGTGCTTCTTCACAAAGTCTGGAAGCACATCCTTAGCATAACCAATGAGCAAATGGAAAGGAATGTTTAACTCCTTACAGTCCTGAATTGGAGAAACGGTCAGATTACTGTTAAAGTCATGATACCAATACTGTAGGATTTAGCATTTTATAAATATACCTCAGCAACTTCTTTCAGACCCTTCAGCATAAAACCATAATGACGTATTGTGGCTTCCAAAAACTTCGGAACCAAGCAGAAAACAACATGTAATGGTAGCTTCTGCTTCACAGCCAAGCGCTGAGCATATAGAAAAGCCCAGTTGTCTGAAAAAGATAAAATTGATTTGCCTGTAACAAATGCAGCTGATAACATCTAAAAAGAGAGAAAACCCCTACAGTGCCAAGCAACAGATATAAGATTATATAGTATTAAAGAGGAAGTAAACCCTGATGAGTTTACTTCCTCTTTCATTCTCTGCAAAGGCAAAGCATAATGGACTACTATGCATCGCTAAAAAACAGTCAGGAGTTCTAACCCCCTCCCTGCTCTACTTAAGGCCAGGAAAAAAAGTGTCAAAGTGGTTTAGGGGAAACATGTAAATGTGTTGGAATGGCCTAGTCAAAGCCCAGACCTCAATCCAATAGAAAATCTGTAGTCAGGCCTAAAGATTGCTGTTCACAAGAGCAAACCATCCAACTTGAAGGATCTGGAGCAGTTTTGCAAGGAGGAATGGGCAAAATTCACAGTGGTGAGATGTAGCAAGCTCATAGAGACTTATCCAAAGTGACTTGGTGATGTGATAGCCTCAAAAGGTGGTTCTACAGAGTATTGAGTTTAGGGGGTGAATAGTTCCACGTTTTCTGTAATTTTTTCCTATTTGTTGTTTGCTTCACAATACAAAAAAAAAATAAAAAAAACAAAAAAAACAAACCCACACCTTCAAAGTTGTGGGCATGTTCTGTAAATTAAATTATGCAAATCCTCAAACAATCCATGTTAATTCCAGGTTGTGAGGCAACAAAACACTGAAGGTGCCAAGGGGGGGGTGAATACTTTTGCAAGGCACTGTATATTTTAGAATTTCTGCAATAATACCCAATAAAAAAAAAAAAAACAAAAAAAATCAAATTTCTTCATCAATTTTGGCCAATATGTATTCTGCTACATATTTTTGGTAAAAAAAAAAAAAAAAAAACCCCAATAAGCGTATATTGGTTTGTGCAAAAGTTCTCATCTACAAACTAATAGATATTTTAATGGCATTTTTATTAGTAATGGTGGCGATCAGCAATTTTTAGTGGGACTGCAACATTGAATTGGACACTAAAGCGACACTTTTTGGGGCCAGTGTTAAAATAAAAAAAGAAATGCACTCTCACTGTACTAATAACACTGGCAGGGAAGGGGTCAACATCAAGGGCGATCAATAGGGTTAAGTGTGCTCCTAGGGAGTGCTTTCTAAACTGTGTGGGGGTGGCTTAGCTGGAGGAAGAGAGAGATCTGTGTTCCTGCTTATAAAAAAAAAAAAAAAACACAAGATCTCCATCTTCCTCTCTGACAGAACAGTGGTCTGCCTTGTTACCATAGGCAGAGCGCCGGTCTGCCTCTCCTGTCAATGATCGGCCATCCAAACACAGCGGGAGCTGGTCGCAGATGGTGCGCGTTCCAGGCCCAGGAAGAATTAACAACGTACAGGTACATTGATTCGCGCACCCGAGGCACCCTGCTGCAGTAAATGTGTGGTGGGCAGTCCGGAAGCAGTTAAACAGCTACAGAGTCATTTTAAAGAGAGGCTGCCATGGACCATAGAGAACACTGTCATTTCTGATTTTGCACAAAAACAACGAAATTGAGGAGGATTTCACCCATATTGGGGTTATACAGCTCTTACCTGTTAACCATTGTTCAGGATAAGGGTAACCAATCTGGAGGAATATTCTTTTATGATAACCATGTGAAGGTCATTGAGGGGTCCAGGTGATCAGTGGCAACCTTTGAGGATTTTTATGTGTTTTTAATATTGGCAGATGCTTTCAGCATGTGTAACAGATATGTGATAATAGTTTCTTCCTGAAGGCCTTGTCCCACAAAACATGTAGAAGATATTTATACGTTGTAATATCTCTGCATGTCAACGCAATTTATCTCTGCTGTTTTATTCTGTGGGGTTTCTAAATATCAACTTTTAGAATATGTGCAAAATAAAATGTAAGGAATTTTAATGTATTTTTTCTTGGTGCGATACCTTAAAAGTCCTATTTTTTGTAGTTTTTGTGTTAAGTGTCTGGCATGTTTTCTATCATTTTAAAGAGACACTGCCACCTTGTCCAAGCAGAACAACGTGACAGAATAGCCACAAAGCAGATCCTTCAATCCCCCACATCCTGCGCTCTCACAGCTTCTTACTCCTCTGTAGTCAGCAAAAATACCCAGAACTTTTGGGTATGGGGAAGCATGCAACTGCTCCCATGATAGTGCCCAGGCCTAGCAGCCAAAAGCTAGGCCCAAACATGGACACATGCACTATGGAGAGACTTCCTTGTTCCCACGTGTTCCTAACACTGCTGATTAATATGCTGGCTGTGGAGGATGCACTAAAGGAAGTGCAGGTAAGGGGAGGCCCTGCATGGACTAGTTGACAGTGTCTTTAAAAAGTGGAGCCCCACCCAAAAAGAGAAAGCTCCATTTTCCACCGCCTCCTCCTCCCCCATCCGCTGCCTTTTGGGGGAGGGTAGCTGGTTTTGACTGGTACCCGCTCCCACTTCCAGCTGACTTTGCTGCAAACTCAGTCAAAAGTTCATCCCCACACCTCCTTCCCCTGGCACGTCCACAAAGAGGGGGGGGGGGGCATCCCCTCCCACTGCTTTTGAAAAAGCCAGCCACCAGCTGGAAAAAAAAAACATTACTGGGGTCACGGCTGATATCTTTAGCCAGAATCCCAGTAAACCACTTGCAAGCTGCAACATATATTTATGTATTGCGATCGGCAAGTGGTTACGTATACACTGAATATCATTTTACGTTGATCCGTACCATCAACAATAAAAAAATCTAACATTTAGGTATCCTCCTAAATAAACATATGCCAATTCAGATATTCAAGCTGGCTGCTGAGTATAATTTGCCTGTGCTATGTTAGATTTACCAAACCTATTGCAAAACAGAGTTGCTCATCTATACAAGAAAACAAATTTGTTTATGAACCATTGCATATGTCCAAAAAAACAAAAACACACACATACACAAAGCAGAAACAAGTACCTTCAACTCTCTGATCTCTTGACATCCAGTAGACTATGCCCTGTGCATCATCCTTCAGGTTCTCTTCAGTAGACACCAACCGCACCCTCTTCTTATTAAACTTAAATTCTAAAACAGAGGCAGCAGTCGCCAGACGAGACTTCTTCAATCCATCCACCAAACTTCCACCTTCAGCGTCATCCTTTTTTTCTTGTTTCTTTCTCTTCTTGGCATCAATATCTGAGCTTTCACTACTACTTGCCTCAGATATTGCTTTTGATTTTTCCTTAGCAGAGCCCTCGGATTTTCTTTTCCCTGGACTTATAGCTGTAGAGGATGACTTGGGTTTGGGCTCTAGCATTTTACTAGTTTTCTGGCTGCCATCAGACTTTTCACTACTAGACTCTTCTTTCTTGCTCTTTGTCACCTTTCCTTTTTGAGACATAATTCTGGCTGTGGTTAAGGGACGAAGCAAACTCAGGTACCTTAGGATCAGCTTGGCAGGCAAGACAAACCTACGAGTTAAAACATAAAATAGGAGGTCATTTAAGTAGAATTAGAGGTTTCATCCAAGGTGAAAGTAGAACTAAAAAGGCACATTTCATTTTGAATAGCATAAGGGAGGATTATTACCTGTTGCGAAAACAAACCCATTTCCCTTTAGGGAGATTTCCCTTAAAACTTCCTGTCCCATAGCCAAAACAGGAAGCGAGAAGAAATTCCTCCAATAGTGCAGGAATCCCTGGTTGTCACCAGAGCTAATGTCCCCATTGGAAAATTTTCAGATGACAACCCAAAATGGTAAACAGGACAAATGGAGATTATGAACCTCCCTACTGCGGGTACAGACAGCAATAAAAACCTTACAACTGTTCTAATTCTTCTCCACTCTACCGTTACCTATAATTGAAGCCTGACTGCCAGCAGCAGAGTCACAAGACAGTGGGTAGGGGTTCCAACACCTAACTGACATACTTCCAATATAAACGGACCCCTAAATCCCAGAGGGCTCTTGTGCAGCTGCAGTCTGCGTAAATGGTATGTTTGTCCTTCCTGGTTTACGATGTACAACAGAATACATCATATACTCTTCTTTCATATCCATTATATACTTTTAATATCCATAAGAAAGGGCATAGATCCTTCACTCCTTTAGCTGTTTAAATTACCTTTATTTTAAACACTCATTTACAGTAACCACCTCCTGCCCAGCCTATTGAAATAACACGTACGGGTGAACTGCTAACCCAGGTGGACGGAATATGATGCTCTGCTCCTCGTGTGCTTCGCACATGCCCTAGGGGCCATGCAGCAGGGTTATCTGTGACTAGCTGTGTCCACCAGACACAGCAAAACACAGATTTTTGTACTGGGCCACTGTAAGGCCTCTTTCACATGACCGATCCATTCAGGTTCACCTGTCAGTTTTTTAGGTGGACCTGAACGGATGCGCCATAGAGGTCTATGGAGCGTCTGATGTCAGCGGTGACATGTCCGCTGACATCTGATCCGCTCCGATCCGAAAAACCTACTTTTCCATCCATCATCGGATAGGATGACAACGGACTCTGTGGTCTGTCCTCATCCAATCTCCCATAGGGGAGAGCGGTGCTCTGACAGGTCTGTCCCTGTGCAGTGTGCAGAGACAGACCTGTCATCTCCCTGCTCAGCGGGGGAATCGACGGAGCGATCCCTCACTGAGCAAGCATATATCCACGGGGCGGAACAGCACAGATCCGCCCCATGTAAAAAAAAAAGCCCTAAAAGGTTGCTGCCTCATCTCTTTAAACCCAAACACATATGAATTGCACAGGATCTGAAGCTAATTTAATGCAGATAAGGCACCAAGTGAGTTTACTTACCACCTTAATCAGCCACAGAACCTGTGTAATTCATATGTTCTGGTTTAAATGGATGAGGTGGCATCCCAACTGGGCGCGTGCATTGGAATATGGATGCCCTTTCCCAGGCCTGTGGCCATTTTGGGCATGGTATCCAGACCCCTGGAACACGGGGGGGTTTGAATAGGTTTGTCACCTGATCCCTTTAAACCCAAACATTACACAGGCTCTCAGGCTAATTTAATGTGGATAAGGCTCAGAGTTTAAAATTACCACCTTAATCAGCCACAGAAGCTGTGTAATCCATGTGTTTGGGTTTAAGGGGATGAGGTGGCAATCCTAGCCACTGTGCATGGCCCTAGTACCATGTGATTGCTGTGACCAATCACGTGTGACCAGTTATGACACCAACCTTTTGCTAACGTTACAGTTTGAATGAGAGCACAAGGATCAGTGACAGTTGTTCATAGGAAGCATCTGTTTTGGGAAATGCCATTAGTTCCACTTCTGGGTGCCCACTGATGCGGTCTGCCACATTGCATATCATTTGTACAGGAATCGCCCCCGATTACTGTACATATGACATGCAAATTCAGTGCAGTGCAAATTGGGCCATACATTATGTGTGGCTCGATGCGCACCAAAACCATGCAGGACCCTTTTTTTTGCGCTTTTGTCCGCACTGTAATCTAGGGCTGAAACAACTAATCGATTAATCGACAACTAATCGATTATGAAATTAATCGATTAATATTTTCATAATCGATTAATCGGCCAGTAACAAAATGGGGTTAAAGTTAATGAGTCTGATGATATTTACCAGATTGACCCTTTAATAGTATATCTCTCCTCTAATAGTATATATAGTATATCTCCTAATAGTATATACAGTATATCTCCTCTAATAGTATATAGCCTATAATAGTATATACAGTACATCCCTTCTAAAAGTATATACAGTACATCCCTTCTAAGGCCGCGTACACACGCGCGGACTGTTCGCCCAACCTTGTCCGCTGAACAGTGTTTGGGCGGACAGTCCGCTCGTGTGTGGGGCTTCAGCGGACAGTTTCAGCGGACAGTTGGCCGAACAAGGTCTTACGGAAATTCCGAAAAACTGTCCGCTGAAACCTTGTTTCAGCGGACTGTTCGCTCGTGTGTAGGCTTGTTCGGCCAACTAAGTCTCGCGCATGCTCAGAAAGGATTTCCACGTCGGAAGGTTGCATTGCAGTGTATAGGACGTCGTATTTTTCGTCCCGTCGTACGTGCCGTTCACGTCATCGCGCACGGTTTCAGCAAACTGTTCGTCCGTCGTGTGTGGCCATGTCCGTCCATGCTAAGTTTGAGCGGACTGTTCGCTCAAACTGTTGGACGGACAAAGTTGGGCCAACAGTCCGCGCGTGTGTACGCGGCCTAATAGTATATACAGTATATCTCTCCTCTAATAGTATATGCAATATATAGCCTATAATAGTATATACAGTACATCTATTCTAATATATACAGTATATCTCTCTAGTATATACATTATATCTCTCCTCTAATAGTATATAGCCTATAATAGTATATACAGTACATCTCTTCTAATAGTATATACAGTATATCTCTTCTGTCTGTTATTCTCAGAGTGGATTAGATATTTTGCTCCCTAACCATATAGTTGGTTATTTATATTTACCACTGCATATAGAGATATTTAAGAATAAAATTGCCTTTTTTTAAACTTTACATATTACCTAAATTAGACACCACACCCTTTTTTAAGGTTATTAACCGATTAACCGAAACAACAATCGGCCAACTAATCGATTATGAAAATAATCGTTAGTTGCAGCCCTACTGCAATCAGATCACATGGGTGTTCAGACCCATGCAGATGCCACAGTTCACACTGCGCTCTTTAAACCAATTTGGGGGCATCATTAACTTTATATCGACACCCACAGCGGTTTGCATAGCGCATTGTTAACTGCCTGCGATTCTGACATGGTTCAGGAGCCACACAGGAATCGCTGCAGTTCCTGCACTGCATCAGTGTGAACCAGAATGAAACCACCTGAAGGATCAGATCATGCTGTACCTTCATGTACCATGCTCACCCCAGGACACCTGGCTTGTCACTGATCTGGAATAAGCATGCAGGATGACATTTCACTGGCTGCATGCTTTGTCCAGACCAGCAAATGACAAGAGGCAGCATTTAGTCACAGCCCTGTAAAATAACTGCATTAACGTTTTCCAATAAGAAGTCAGTATAATTAAAGCTACCTACAAGCACAGCCCTTCTACTAGTAGCCCTTCTGCGGTCCTGCCCCTTACTGACCCATCACTCCAGCCCTTTCCCAGTACAGTACCTGCCGCGCGTGCCTCCTCCTTGTATAACATTCACAAGAACGCGCTGCTCCAGCACCAACTCCTTGCATAACACAGAGCATAGAGGACTTTCAGGATGACGTCATCCGTCTCCGACGTTCACACTCACATTTCCGGTGTGGTTAAAGCGCCATCTGCTGGTACTCCGAGAGATGAACAGTTTTAATTTGTGACACCTGTTTTTAATATGCCAAGGAACAATGGCATAGGAAAGAACCATGTGTACTGTGTCCTCATTTGTGTGTTTAGCCACTTGCCTACTTGGCACTTATGCCACCATCCTGCACAGGCCAATTTTAAGCACTGCCGCACTTTGAATGACAATTGCGCAGTCATGCAACGCTGTTCCCACATTACATTTTTATTTATTTTTCCCCACAAATAGAGCTTTATTTTGGTGGTATTTGATCACCTCTGCAGTTTTTATTTTTTGTGCTATAAACAAAAGAAGAGCGACAATTTAAAAAAAAACACAATATTTTTTACTTTTTGCTATAATAAATATCCCATTTAAAAAAAAAAAAATGATTTTTTCCTCAGTTTAGGCCGATACGTATTCTTCTACATATTTTTGATAAAAAATATTGCAATAAGCGTATATTGATTGGTTTGTGCAAAAGTTATAGCATCTACAAAATAGGGGATAGATTTATGGCATTTTTTTTTTTTACTAGTAATGGCGGCGATCTGCGATTTTTTTTTATTTTAATTTTTTTCATGACTGCGACATTATGGCGGACACATCAGACACTTTTGGTAGAGGTGTCTACAGTGTTCAAATGGCAGTGCAGTAAAGTGTTCCCAAGGTAAAGGTGTCTGTACACAGTGTTCCAATAAAGTAACCAGGGAAAGGTTGTAAAAGATGGGCTATTGCCACCTCACCAATGACTGGACCAAACTAGATGCCTGGCAGGACAGCGAAACAGGAAGAGATATCCGTCGATGAAAACACCAGCGATGACCCTCAGGCACGGAGTGTGGACAAACGTGGTGTCGAGCTGCTGAGTTGGGGCCGTGTAGATGTCTGTCAAACAGCAAGCAGAGTGACACCATCCACTGCCCCACTGAAACCATCCACTGCCCCACTGACACCGTCCACTACTCTGCTGACACCGTCCGCTGCCCCACTGGCACCGTCCGCTGCCCCACTGGCACCGTCCGCTGCCCCACTGGCACCGTCCGCTGCCACACTGACACCGTCCGCTGCCACACTGACACCGTCCGCTGCCACACTGACACCGTCCGCTGCCACACTGACATTGTCCTCTGCTCTACTGATGCCATTCACTGCTCTACTGGCGCCATCCACTGCTCTCCTGACACCGTCCACTGATTTTCTGACATCATCCACTGCTCAGAGCAGGGCAGGTGACAAGGGAACAGCAGATTTTAGGAGGAGCATAGAAGATGGCTTGGGTAATATTTTGAGAGGAGGTCAGTGATGTGGATGGCTTTGTATGTTGTTAGTATTTTGAATTTTCTTTGTTGGTTCAACAGAAGCCAATGGAGGGATTGGCAGAGTTGGTTAGCAGATACTGAGGTGGTTGGTAAGGCTAATGAGTAAAGTTAGGCCAATGAGGAGAGTGTTGCAGTAGTCAAAGTGAGAGATAACCAGGAAGTGAATTAGTAGCTTTTGGTGTCATTGGGCAAGAAGGGGTATATTTTGGAAATGTTATATAGGTCAAGGTGGCAAGAGTTCTGCCTGGAGCTTGTCTTCAACCATACTCTAAAGTCTCAAGGAAACTCTTAATAGTACAATTGAGGCAAGCAGTGGGCTTTCTGATATTACAAAGCCTGTACTTTGAAGTGGGTTGGCTTTAAATTAGTGAAGTTCTTTTGGAACAACCATCAGATACAAAAACGTTTTTTTTTTTTTTCTTTTAGTTTGGATGGTTAGAATGTCTGTTAAGTTCTTTTTGTCTGTGTCCCCACTGGCGGATTCACTCTGTTCTATTGTACTATTGACCACAGACACATAAATAATAATAACAGAAGAATAGGTTCACAGACATTTTTTGGGTCAGAAATTTGTGCCAATGACAACTGCCTAAGACAGGATTTGCTCTCATTTTGGTGAGATTGCCTTTCACTTCCTGTTGTGTCTGTGGAACAGGAAGCAAAGGAGATCTCCTTAACAGAACCCAGAAACTTTAACAGGAATGTTAACCATTCCTTACTATGAGTTAATCTAACATTTTGTCCAGATATACTGTACACTTTAAAGACCAATGCTCATTCATTTCCTTTTCTTAAGTTAAGAACAATGCAGTCCAACTAAGTATGCAGTCATTATATAGAATCTTTTATTTCAGTTATTTCAACAAGATGAAAAGCTCCAAAAAGACAATACTAATTCTAATATCATATTTCTTATCTTGACTTCCTTAATAACATGTTCACTCTACTCATTCACCTCCTGTGAGCCACCAACACCAATTGTGCTCTCACCTTATATTTTTGGGCTCCAGGCAATGTAAGGTGATGAATAACATATGTCCTTTTAAATGGGATCCTTTGTCCTCCAGCGCCTCTTTATCTTTTTTTTTTTAAATCCGTGGTGGTGCACAAAAAACTGAAAACCCATAAATGTACAAAAAAAGTGCACGTGTACACAAACAAAAAAGTGCACTTAAGGGTCCACAGCAGTAGGACCTTACCCTGAACCCCCCTCTGCAAAGGCTCCTGACAGGGACAAGATTCAAACATGGTCCACCGCAAGGACGTGCGGTGAGGTCAGTGGCTGGTGAGGCACTGGTTAGTATCAGAGCCGGATACACACAGGTTACATACGCTGTCAGAGCAAGAGCAATAATTCTAGCACTAGACCTCCTCTGTAACTCTAAACATGTAACCTGTAAAACATTTTACAGCCTATGGAGATTTTTAAGTACTGAATGTTTGGTGCCATTCCACAAATGTGCGCAATTTTTGACATGTTAGGTATCTATGTTAGGTATCTATTTACTCTGCGTAACATCATCTTTCGCATTATACAAAAAAAAAAAAAAACGGGTTAACGTTAGTGTTTTTGATTTTTTCTTTATTCATGAAACAGTTTCTCTCCAAAAAAAAAAAAAACGCGCAAATACTATGTGGTATAAAAAGTTGCACCGACCGCCATTTTATTCCCTAGGGTATCTGCTAAATAAATAAATAAATATATATATATATATATATATATATATATATATATCTTCCTCCGGATTTCACACTGGAGTGAAAGGAGGCGCTTTTTAAGGTACTATACTAGCGCTGTTGCCATGTTGAACTTCCAGTGACCAGTATGAGAGAGTGAGAGCAATAACACCAAACTTAATACAGCTGCTCCCCAGTCACACCTGAGACCTTGTAACACTAATGAGTCACATGACACCGGAGAGGAAAAATGTCTAATTGGGCCCAATTTGGACATTTTCACTTGGGGGCGTACTCACTTTTGTTGCCAGTGATTTAGACATTAATGGTTATGCGGTGAGTTATTTTGAGGTGACAGAAAATGTATGGTATTATACAAGCTGTACACTCACTACTTTACATTGTAGGAAAATGTAATTTCTTCAGTGTTGTCACACTAAGGGTCCTTTCACACGGGGCAGATCAGTTCTGATCCGCCCCGTGGATGTCCGTTTGCTCAGCGGGGATCACTCCGCCGATCCCCGCTGAGCAGGGAGATGACAGCTCCGTCTCTGCACACTGCGCAGGGACGGACCTGTCACAGCGCCACTCTCCCCTATGGGAGATCGGATGACGACGGACCGCAGTGCCCGTCGTCACCCGATCCGATCCGCAGACGGATGGAAAAATAGCTTTTTCCTCCGTTACACTTTTTCGGATTGGAGTGGGTCGGATGTCAGCGGACATGTCACCGCTGACATCCGACGCTCCATAGAGCTCTATGGAGCACCCGTTCAGGTCCGCCTGAAAAACTGACAGGCGGGCCTGAACGGGACGTCAGTGTGAAAGAGGCCAAAAGGTGCAAAAAATATTTACCAAAATGTGAGGGATGTACTTACCTTTGTGAGATACTGTATATAATATAATAATTAATCAAAGATACTATTTTACTGCAATATAACCATACTCTTGGATTCACTGTTACTATACAGCAACTCTATTTGGTGTCAGATTCCATGTAGCAATAAGTCGGTTATACAGTATCTAGCTTTATATTCCCCTCATTGGTTCATTTTATCAATGTGATTTTATACATAAATTTATATTTTTGTAACCTTTGTGTTGTTGTGCCTAAAAAGTCCAAGCTCTTCTTATCTAATTTTTTCCTTTATTGCACAATTATTACGCAACTGGTTTCTAAAGAGACAGAACAAGGCCATTTCCAAGTAAGGAAATGCTACAACCTAACAATGACCCACCTTCCTATTAACTGAGCAACTATTGTCTCACTGTAACTGGAGCTAATAGGTTATTTTATGCTAGCCACAGGTAGGAGCCGGAAAGTGAAGATATAGGCAATATCATTTATGTTTCACTAAATATAGTATTTTAGCACAAGCTTTTTGAGATCATGGTATAGCACTCAAAAGAGTTGCTTTATTTTAGGTATTCGTCTGAAAATAGCTTGATGGTCCCATTCATTTCCATACATTTATTTAAAGGAAACCTGGTATTTGAGGAAGTAAAGACTGTCATTACTTACCTTTTTCTAAAAAATCCTGTCAAGCCAAAGTAACGTCAAAACTGCTGCTCTGCATAGTTGTTCACCTTCTTTTTTTTTCTAAATAAATGCCGGTTCCCCTATGTACCAAAATAGCATTCGTGTGCTATTTTTGCAAAAATATCAAAGCTTTCCATAAAATGTACAGACACTTACCTTACTGTCCTCCATCCATGTTTCCAAACATATCTATTACTTCTGTCTTACTTCCTGAACAGACTTTAAGCCATGACTCAGGAAGGAGTTGACCAGCTCACCTCATTAGCACACACCCTTCATCATCCACCCTCCCATTTCCAGCTGCACGTTTTTTAAATTAAATGCAATCCATCAGTGATCACCTTTCTCAATAAATACACAATATACAATCAGATTGCATAGTGTGTGGCCCTCTTTATACTCGTACATAGAAGGGAGTGGACAGAAACACTCAGCTGTCAAGCCCCATTCACATCTCTGCATAGCGGGAACTTAAATTCCCACATGCGTATTTTTTTTTTTTGGGGGGAGGGGTGTTTTGGAGCATTTTTACTCCTCCCACATAGGGAAGCTCATCCATCTAAATGGGCTGCCCTACATGCAGCAATCGCTCCAAAGAAGCTTCAGAACTTTTTTTTTAGAGTGGAGCTTGGAGAGTTTTTTTACTGCAATTTTTGGTGTTGCGCTTTTCTGAAATGCAAGGAAAAGCACAGATGTGAATGGAGCCTCATTGTTCTTGTGTTATCGCACCAATTTCACTTTCAGGCCCCATTCACATCTAGCATGGTGGGAGCAAATGTTTTGTGGCTTGTTTTTCCTGGAACATGTATAGGGCAGCCTGTTGATTTCAATGGGCTATGCTATATTTGGCTTATGGGACATTTTGGCGTTTTGTGGGTTGCGTGTTTTTTACTGTGTGTTTTGCAGTATTTGCCATTCATTTTTCACATGGCTAAATGTGTGTTTGCTTCTGTGTTGAAGGCGTTGTTAACAATTAATTGCACTGAAAGCGCAACTAGTAATTTTAGGTGTATAAAGATGGCCATATACTATACAATCTGATTGTACAATCTCCTTTAGACTTACCAATTTTATATAATAGGAGGAAACACCTACCTATCTAGCCAATCACTCTATATCCATTCAGGCAGGCCCTTGCACTACATAATTGATGACAGATATAAAGAAGATTGTACTATCAGATTGAATAGTGTATGGCCATCTTTATAAACCTGAAATTACTAGTTGCCCATTCAGTGCCATTAATTGTTAACAGCACACCAAACACAGAAGCAAACACATTTTGCCATGTGAAAAAACGAGGGAAAAAAGCTGCAAAACACACAATAAAAAACACGCAATCCACAAAACACCAAAATGTCCCCTAAGCCACATGTAGTGCAGCCAAATGAAATCAGCAGGCTGACCTATGCATGTCAAAGGAAAAACGAGCCACAAAACGTACACTCCCACTATTGATGTGAATAAGGCCTGAAAGTGAAATTGATGCGGTAACACGAGAACCATGCGGCTCCATTCACATTTGTGTGTTTCCTTGCATTTCAGAAATTCACTGCACCAAAAAAGGCACCAAGCTCCGCTCTAAAAAAAAAGTTCTGAAGCTTCTTTGGGGCGATTGCTGTGTGTAGAGCAGACCATTCAGGTGGATGGACTGCCCTATGTGTGATGAGTGAAAATGCTCCAAAACACCTCCCCCTCACTAAAAAGGAAAAAAAAAATCATAAACCGCATGTAGGAATGCGAGCTCCCACTATGCAGAGATGTGAATGGGGCTTGATAGCTGAGTGTTTCTGTCCACTCCCTCCTATGTACTTGTATAAAGATGGCCATCCACTATGCAATCTGATTGTATATTGTGTATTTAGTGAGACGGTGATCACTGATTGATTGCATTTCATTTAAAAAACATGCAGCTGGGAGTGGGAGGGTCAATGATGTAGGGTGTATGCTAATGAGGTCAGCTGCTCAACTCCTTCCTGTGTCATGACCTAAAGTCTGTTCAGGAAGTAAGACAGAATCAATAGATACTTTTGGAAACATGGATGGAGGACAGTAAGGTAAGTGTCTGTAGATTTTATGGAAAGCGTTGATATTTTTGCAAAATGAATGCTAGGGATGGTCCTGATATTCGCCTGTTCAGTGAATACGAACAATATGGGGTGTTTGCGGCAAATTCGAGTGCCGCGGAACGCCCCATAATGCATGCTAGGGATGGTCCCAAAATTCGCCTGTTCAGCGAATACGAACAATATGGGGTGTTTGCGGCAAATTCGCATTCCTACATGCTGATGTAAACGGCATCTCCCTGTTCTGCCTAGCAACAAGTGACACTGATCTCTGCTCCCTGTGATTGGAGCAGAGATCAGTAATCTGTAAAACACAGCCACACCCCCCCCCCCAGTTAGAAACACGCCCCTAGGACACACTTAACCCCTACACTGCCACCTCCTGGTTAACCCCTTCACTGCCAGTGTCATTTACACAGGAATCAGTGCATTTATATAGCACTGATTGCTGTATAAATGACAATGGTCCCAAAAATGTGTCAAAATTAGTGATGCACCGAAATTTCGGCCGCCGAAACATATCGGCCGAAAATGCCCTTTTCGGCAATTTGCCGAAAGAGAAAAACGTCCGATAATGGAGCCGAAAATGGGGCGTGGCCTGGGTGGGGGCGGGACACCGCCCCCGCCCCTGGTGACGCCCATCATGGGGGGTGTATAGCGCAGGAGAGCCGCCTCCGCCGCCTGATTGATCACAGCGCCGGGAACATCACAGCTTTCATTTTAATAGTTTCATTTTCATTTTAAAATCACTGATCGCCGCCATTACTAGCAAAAAAAAAAAATATTAATAAAAATGCTTTTGCACCAACCAATCATTAATCGCTTATTGCAATTTTTTTTTTTACCAAAAATATGTAGAAGAATATGGCCTAAACTGAGGAAAAACATTTAATTTTTATTTTTTGTGGATATTTATTTTAGCAAAAAAAAATGCGTTTTTTTTTTCAAAATTGTCGCTCTATTTTTGTTTATAGTGCAAAAAATAAAAAACGCAGGGGTGATCAAATACCACCAACAGAAAGCTCTATTTGGGGGAAAAAAAAGGACATCAAGTTTGTTTGGGAGCCATGTTGCACGGCCACGCAATTGTCAGTTAAAATGACGCAGTGCTGAATCGCAAAAAGTGCTCTGGCCTTAAGCCAGCAAAATGGTCCGGTCTGAAAGTGGTTAAACTCCCTTCCGCGGAAAATTTTATCCCTATTGTGGGGTCACCAGTATGGTATTTGCAAATCAAAATCATATCTCCTCTCAAGTGTCTCTTCTCCAGAAAGAATAAGTTCAGTGCTCGAAACCTTTCCTCATAACTAATATCCTCCAGTCCCTTTATTCATTTTGTTGCCCTTCTTTGTACTCGCTTCATTTCCAGCACATCCTTCCTGAGGACTGGTGCCCAGAACTGGAGAGTATACATAGGTCAGGCCGGATCAGAGAATTATTGTTTTATCTCTGGAGTTAATCCCTTATTTAATGCATGCCAATATTCTGTTTGCTTTGTTAGCAGCAGCTTGGCATTGTATACCATTGCTGAGCCTATCATCTACTAGGACCCCCAGGTCCTTTTCCATCCTTGATTCCCCCAGAGGTTCTCCCCCCAGTGAGTAGATTGCATTCATATTTTTGCCACCCAAATGCATTATTTTACATTTTTCCACATTAAACCTCATTTGTCATGTAGTTGCCCACCCCATTAATTTGTTCAGATCTACTTGCAAGGTTACAGTATCGTCCGCAAATACAGAGATTGAACTGTTTATCCCATCCTCCAGGTTGTTTATGAACAAATTAAATAGTAGTGGTCCCAGGACAGAACCCTGGGGGACCCCACTTTCCACCCAACCAGTACTCCCCATTTATCACCACCCTCTGAACTCGCCCTTGCATCCAGTATTCAATCCATGTACTCACTCTATGTTCCATGCCAACAGACCTTACTTTGTACAGTAAACGTTTATGGGGAACTGTGTCAAATGCTTTTGCAAAATCCAGATACACCACGCCTACAGCCTTCCTTTATCTAGATGGCAGCTCCCCTCCTCATAGAAGGCTAATAGATTGGTTTGGCAAGAACAATTCCTCATGAATCCATGCTGATTACTGCTAATGATACTGTTTTCATTACTAAAATCTTGTATATAGTCCCTTATCATCCCCTCCAAGAGCTTGCATACTATTGATGTTAGGCTTACTGGTCTGTATATCCCAGGGATGTATTTTGGCTCCTTTTTTAAATATTGGTGCAACATTGGCTTTTCTCCAATCAGCTGGTTCCAAAAATAGAGTGCAGTCAGTGTAGAATATATATACAGTGTATTGAAGCGGTTAAGGGGAACTCTGACAGAATAAAAAAAAAATCGGCATGGACCCCCCCAAAATCCACACCAGACCCTTATCCGAGCAAGCAGCCTGGCAGGCCAGGATAGGGGTTGACGGTGAGCGCCCCCCCCCTCCTGAACCATACCAGGCTGCTTTCCCTCTCAAAGCACCCTGTCTCCATGTTGATGGGGACAAGGGCATCATCGCTACAACCCTGGCCCGGTGGTTGTGGAGGTTTGCGAGCAGGGGGCTTATCGGAATCTGGAAGCCCCCTTTAACAGGGGGGCCCCCAGATCCCGCCCCTCCTATGTAAATAGGTAGGGGTATATTTTACCCCTTCCCATTCACCAAATAAAGTGCCAAAAAGTAAAAACCACAATAAACAGTTTTAGACAATTTCTTTTAAAAAAAGAAAAAAAGTGTACTGCAATGTCCATCTTCAATCACGCCACCCGATGGACTCGAAAAATAGAAGGAAAAAAAAAGAATTTCCGCCAGGATGGGAGATGTCCCTCTGACTGCTGTCTCTTGGCTGTGACAGCTGTTATATAGGCAAGGGCCGGGCCACCCAGTGATGTAACCGAGTGACCCCGCCCCTTCTGACATCATGTGCCATCAGAGGGGACGTCATCCAGTTACGTCAGCAGGTGGCCCTGCCATTGCCTATATAACAGCTGTCACAACGAAAAGACAGCAGTTGCCACAAGGCCACTGCTCCAAGGTGGAGTATTTTCATGTTTTTTTTTCTATTTTTTGGGTCCATCGTGCAGTGTGTGATTGAAGATGGATGGACATTGCAGGACACTTTATTTATGTATTTATTTTTTAAAGGAATTGTCGTTGTGGTGTTGTGGTTTTCACTTTTTGACACTTTTTTTGCTGAATGGGTAGGGATACAATGTACCCCTACCCATTCACATGGGGGGCGGGCCAGGATCTTCTTGTTAAAGGGGGCTTCAAGAATCCGATAAACCCCCCTGCACGCAAACCCCCACAACCACCGGGCAAGGGCTGTGGGGATGAGGCCCTTGTCCACATCAACATAGGGATGAGGACTTTGTCCCCATCAACATGGGGACAAGGTGCTTTGGGCAAGTGGCCTGGTATGGTTCAGAAGGGGAGGGGCACTCGCTCATTCCCCCCTTCCCTGGCCTTCCAGGCTGCTTGCTCGGATAAGGATCTGGCATGGATTTTGGGGGGTACCCCTACACCATTTTTTTAAAAGTTTCCCCTAAAGGGCCTGGTATGGATTTTGGGGGGACCCTATGCTTTTTAAAAAAAAAAATTGTCGTGGAGTTCCTCGAGGAGAAACCCACGCAGTTTTTTTATCTTGATTTTTATCTATATTGCCGGGGCCCAGCAATACATTACAGCCGCGAGCAAGTTTAAATTACATTTTTTCCTTTAGAAATATCATCTTGTTGCGGCACAGTAACACATGTCAGACAGATGCGGCACTTTACAGGCAGACTGAAGCCCCTTTCACACTTGTGCAACTTGTCCTGCGACTTGGGACTGCAAAGACGTACCCCACGATTTCCAATGAGTACCATTCATAGTCCCTGTACTACTTTGGTCCGACTTTGATGCAAGTTGAGGTCCATAGACCTCAAGTTTACACAGATATTCCCTGAAATCATGGCAAAATTATGTCAAAATCGCGAGACTTTGAAGTCGCGGTACTGTGAAAGGGGCCTAAGGGGACCCCCCAGGCATGATATTTAAAGGAATATTTCATTTTTATTGTTTCAATGTAAGCATTATTAAAATCACTGCTCCTAAAAAATGGGCATTTAAAAAATTTTTTTTTGCATTGATACATGTCCTCTGGGGGAGGACCTAGGTCCCCAAATACTTTTTATGACTATAACTTGCATATAAGCCTTTAACTGCTTGCTGAACAGCCACTGCAGTTTTACTGCGGCAGAATGGCACAGTTGGGCGAAACGACGTTACCTTACTTCGCTTCGCCTTTTGGCCACTAGGGGCACACGCGCGCAGCATGTGCCCGGATCCTGAAACCCTGTTTACACACACACAGATCCCAGTTGTCACTCTGCCATGAGCGGTCATGGGTGCCGGGTGGTCATCGCACCCTCTGGGCACCCACGATCGCTCATGACAGAGCGAGAATTCGGGACCTGTGTGTGTAAGCACACGAATCCCGGGTTCTTTCAGGGGAGAGGAGACAGATCATGTGTTCATACAAAGTATGAACACCGATCTCTCTCTTCCCCTAGTCAGTCCCATTCCCCCTACAGTCAGACCACACTTAGGGAACACAGTTAACCCCTTGATCACCTCTTAGTGTTAACCTCTTCCCTGCTAGTGACATTTATACAGTAATCAGTGCATTTTGCTTTTGCTTGGCATTGATCGCTGTATAATTGTCAATGGTCCCAAAAATGTGTCAAAAGTATCCAATTTGTCAGCCACAATATCGCAGTCCCAATAAAAATCGCAGATCGCCGCCATTACTAGTAAAAAAAATGCCAAAAATCTATCCCCTATTTTGTAGACGCTATAATTTTTGCGCAAACCAATCAATATACGCTTATTGCGATTTTTTTTACCAAAAACATATAGAAGAATACATATCGGCCTGAGGAAAGAACATATAGAAGAATACATATAGGCCTGAGGAAAAAATGTTTTTTTTTTTAAAAAATGTGGGATATTTATTATAGCAAAAGGTAAAAGATATTGTGTTTTTTTCAAAATTGACGCTCTTCTTTTGTTTATAGCACAAAAAATAAAAAACGCAGAGTTGATCAAATACCAAAAGAAAGCTCTATTTGTGTTTGGGTATAGCGTCGCACGATCACACAATTGTCAGTTAAAGCGATGCAGTGCCGTATCGCAAAAAATGGCCTGGTCACTGAGCAGTCAAATCTTCTGAATGTGGTTAAAATTAGCACTTTTGAGTTTTCATGCTCGTGTCCCATAGACTTTAATAGGTTTTGCATGTTCGCACAAATTTTTTGTCTGTTCGCATGTTCTGGAGCGAACCTAACCAGGGGGTGTTCGGCCCATACCTAATGAATGCTATATTGGTACATAGGGGAGCTGGAATTTTCGAAGGGAAAAAAAAAAAGGTAAACTGATCTTTTAAAACAAGTCATTTTGTTGCATCATCAATATATCAGTCTTAAAGTGGTTGTAAACCCTTACAACCAACTTTGACCTACAGGTAAGCCTAGATTAAGGCTTACCTGTAGGTCCAAGAAATATCTCCTAAACCTATACGGTTTAGGAGATATTTACCTGAAGACAGTCACCGCTGTCTGCGGCGCGCAGGCGCACTGGGCAGGCCGCAGATCGCGGCGATATGCCACGAGTGTCGGCTCCCGTGCGTATGCGCGGGAGTGACGTTATCGCTGCTCCAGCGAATCACAGCGCCGGAGCAGCGAGACCCGGAAGTCACTCCGGGATCCATGGCAGTGGCGGACATGAAGACGGAGGACCGCTTCGGGGGCTTCGTTCTCAAGTAAGTTATTCATAATGAGCTAATATGCTATGCATACTAGCTCATTATGCCTTTGCCTTACAGGGTGTGTTTTTTTTATTTTATTTATTTATTTTTTAGCCTTTTTTTTACATATAACGTTTGTAAATGCATTTCTGAACAGTCTTATGTCTAACCTGCCTCAAAAGACAGGTTCTTTAAACTACCGTAAATGCAACTTTTCATAGGATACTGTATGTGATCACAATCAGTCCATCAGTAGTGATCAATGCCACAGCGAGTGTAAGCTGCAGTAGATGTAGACACTAGTGGAGGGCATGTCTGCCCACCCCCCACCACCTGGGGGGATATATTTTTGTTTATACTTTTTTTTTTTGTTGAAAATTTATGTTTATTGAAGATTTTTCAACATACATATAACATACAAACGTACAAAAAGGTCCCCAAAACAAAAACCCAAACCTCCACCCCCCCCAACAAACTCCTCCTTGTGCAGCCCTCCACTCAACTTCTTAGCTCATGTTATGGACACCAACAGTATCTCACATAGAACAAACATAACTTATACCGTTACTGATGATTTAAATACCCGAGATGGGGATGTAAACCAACCCAAATATAGCAGCTCCCTGCCCTGCCCCTCCCCCCACTCTCAAGGAGTGCACCTCCCGCCTAGCAATTAATTCACAGTATCTGCAGCATCAAGCCAGCACCTCCACACCCTCTCAAACTTAGTAGGACACCCTCTACTGAGATAAGTGGCTTTGTATAGCGGCAAAGCTTTATTAATTAAACCTTTCCAGTAAGAAACCGTAGGAGGTGCAGGTTTCTTCCAACATAACAGGATAGCTTTACGTGCATAAAATAACGCCAGAGAGATCAGAGTCCTCTGCGCCTTTCGGGGTGCCAACTCCTCCACCAGTCCGAGCAAACAAGTCGCGACTGTGACTGGAATCGGCACCGAAAGTACAGACTGTATGACCTGTGTTACACCCCTCCAGAACTCTACAATCTGTGGGCACAGCCAAAACACATGATCAAAGTCAGCTCGGTCAGCTGTGCAACGCCAGCATCCCTCCGCACCCGTACCATAAATTCTAGCCAGTCCAGCAGGGGTGTAATATATTCTATGCAGTATTTTAAACTGAATAAGTCTGTCTCTAGCCGAGACTAGGGTCTGAAACGGGTAACCCCACATGTCATCCCAATCCTCCCCTTCAAAGTCTGGTACTAAGGCACTCCAAATATCTCTACATTTTTGGATAGGCTTTGGTCTGTCATGGAACAACAGTCTGTACACTACGGAGAGAGGCTTTTTCAGGTCCTCCGTCCGCAGCACCTTCTCCAGAGGCGACACTCCCATCTCCAGAGCTCCAGGACCGAACTAAGAGAGAAAAGCGTGCCGCAACTGTAGGTATCGAAAGAAATACCAATTTGGAAGATCATATTTAACCTTAAGCTGATCAAACGTTAAGAGCTTCCCCCCTCCTACTACATGCTTCAGTTGTTTAACACCTACTCTGGCCCAGATAACCGGATCTGGGATTTCTCCAAAATGCGGCAATTTAGGATTAAAACATAAAGGAGTGTCAGGAGACCAACTCCCCTCTGATTGTTTCATCAAGGCCTGCGCTTTGTCCCAGGCCCGTATTGTTGCTCTCATTGAGGCCGTCAGAGCCGATGAAGCCCTCGGACCTCTATACACCAAATAGGACAGGCTTTCGTATGAACCCAAAAGAGCCGCCTCCAGTACATTTGCCGAATCCCCGTCCTCCCTCGTTAGCCAGCGTCCGGCAACCACCATATGCCCAGCTAGATAATATTTAAAAAGATCCGGCAATGCCAAACCACCTTGACCCCACGGCTCCTGCAAAACCCTAAGGCTTATTCTGGGGTGCGTAGCGGCCCATAAAAAGGAGCCAAAAAGACTGTTAACCCGCCGAAAAAACGAGCAGGGAACCCAAATTGGAGAATTTCGTAGAAAGTAGAGAAATACTGGCAAAACCTTCATTTTAAGCAGGTTAACCCTACCAATGAGGGACAGTGGCAGATGCTTCCAAGCTTCCAACTGAACCTTAGCCCTGGTCAACAAGGGGGAGAGATTCAGAGACATATAATCGCCCACTGTCGGTGAAACTCTCACTCCCAAGTACTTAAATTCCTGCACCCAGGCAATGGGAACTCTAGTGGTTGCCAGCTCTCGCGCCTCCCCGTCGATAGCCATCACGCTGGACTTCTCCCAATTGACCCGGAGTCCAGAGAACTCAGCAAATTTGTCGAGCACCCCGAACACCGCCTCCAAAGAGGGCCCCGCGTCCTTCAAGAAGAGGAGCATGTCATCCGCATAGAGCGCAATGCACTCCCTAATACCCCCCACCTCCAGAGCTCCTACCCCAGGTGATTGCCTCAGGGCTATAGCCAGTGGTTCTATAGCCAATGCAAACAAGAATGGGGATAGTGGACACCCCTGCCTCGTGCCCCTATTGACGCTAAATTGAGGCGAGACCGAATTAGCTATCTTGATACCCGCCTGTGGCGAACTATATAGCAAAGAAATCCAGGTCACATAGATCTCCCAAAAGCCCATGCTCCGCAGAACCCTCAACAGGTATTGCCAGTCTACTGAATCAAAGGCCTTGGCCACATCCAGGGAGACCACCACTCTAGATCCTTTTTCAGTGGGTGCAATTTGTAGGTGGGTAAACAATCTGCGTAAATTAGTGTCAGTAGATTTCTGCGGAATGAACCCTGTCTGATCAATATCCACCAAAGTCGTGATAACCTGAGAGAGTCTGGTAGCCAGCACCTTCGTGAGAATTTTTAAATCTTGGTTCAGCAATGAAATCAGTCTATACGAAGAACACGCTAGAGGGTCCTTGCCCGGCTTCGGCAGCAGGATCACCTGCGCCTCCAGCAAAGAGGCCGGGAGACACCTGTGTTCCAAGCAGTAGTCATACAAGTGTTTAAGTCTAGGAACCAATGCTTCCATATGCTGTCTATACCACTCGATGCAGAAGCCGTCCGACCCTGGGGATTTACGGGCAGGAAAGGACCTAATAGCCCTTTCAATTTCCTCTGTCGTAATGTCAGCCTCCAAATAATCCCTATCTGCCTCGGCCAGCCTCGGGATCTGCAATGAAGCTAACACCCCGTCTAACTCCGCTATGTCGTAGGTCGGGATGGGTGCATATAAAGTTTTGTAGTATTCCACAAATGCGTCCAGTATGGCTGTTGGGGTTGTCAGTAGGTCACCCTGAGCATTTTTGATACAAGGGATATTAGTCTGGACCCTTTGCCCTGCCACTAGCATGGCTAACAGTTTACCGTTCTTGTCCCCTTGTTCGAAAATCGATTCCGCCTTTTTCGTCCTAGACGTGTGTGTCAGGTCAGAATAATGGAGTGCTAACGCACGCCTTGCCTCCAACAGTCCACCATAAGTGACATCGGACTGATTGTTCGCGTAGTCCATGGCACACACCCTCTCCCTGTCTTGTAATTCTTGCTCTACCTGATTGTGGGACCTGCGGGCCTGTTTGATGGCTGAAATATAGTGCCCCCGCATGCAAGCTTTAAAGGCGTCCCACACAACGGCGGTGTCAGCAGACCCCTCGTTGTCTTCCCAATAATGCACAAAGTGTGGTGCCACTTGGGATGACACCTCTTCTACCTCCAACCACCCCGGGTTTAATTTCCACCCCCTCCCTGCATGACCTAAGTTGGATCCAATGTGAATTGACAAGGGGGAATGGTCCGAAATACCACCCGCCAAATACTTTGCCCCCCCTACTACCTGTAGCATAGATGCATTGGCAAATGCTAGATCTATTCTCGAGGAGGATTTATGAGTTTTTGATAGATGGGAATAACCTCTGGTGAGAGGGTTTTTCCAACGCCATAGCTCCGTCAGGGAGGCAGCCGCCGCCCAGGCAGAGAGATCAGCCGACGCCACTCTAGATGCGTTGGACGAGTCCAAAGCAGTAGATAGAATAGCATTAAAGTCCCCGGCTATAAGGAGAGGGAGATGCAGGTAGGGCGCCAATTTACCCAATAAGTCATACAGAATCTGAATCTGAAATGGGGGTGGAATATAAACGTTCACCAATACCAGCCTACACCCCCCAATGTCAGCCACCATCACCAAAAACCTACCACCCGGGTCTGAGATCACATGGTGAATGGTGCACGGTACCGCCTTACTAATTTAAATTGACACTCCCCTGGAATAGGTAGAGTAAGTAGCATGTAGCGCTCTCTGTACCCAAGCTCTGCGTAAGGCCAGTACCCTGCTCCCATCCAGATGCGTCTCCTGCAAGAACACCACATGAGGACTGATAGTCTTTAGATACTGAAACATTAAGGCTCTACGGAATTTATCGTTAAGACCTCTAACATTCCATGAAACTACTTTAAACCTTGAGCCCGCCATCATCCCCCAAATGACTCGTTAAACGGTAGACGGAATACAAATGACATCTGTGACACATACAGTTGAAAACTGAAATCAGAAATAATATTGAGCATATAATTAGACAATTTACCTTGGAGGGTTGCACCTATCAAACCTTTCACCCTTTGAACCCCATAAACACCCTGCTGTCGTGTAACAACACAAAAAAACTTGTACACGCAGCCTATCCCCAAACCGTGTTCAAAAACAGTCCTTAAAGGCATGGCCTCGATGGGTCAAAAAAGGACCCCTAGACCAAAAAGTAAAAACCCGAGAACCAAAAAAAGGGTTCACGTGTAAACCAACAGTACAAAAATCCTGGACATAGTGTTCATGTGCCTGGAGCTCCCGCTCCGCTGACCACCCGGCAGTCCTTTGGCATGAATATCAGGACAACCCGTTCCTCCACACATCTCCCACCAATCCCCTGGTCCAGATGGGGGCAAAAACAAAAGAAGAGGCTGTATAGTCAACCTTGGCAAGGGGCCCCACCCGAGGCAGGGAACCCGCAGGAGAACATACAGGAGAAGCGGACATCAACTGCCCCCACCCACCCCCCACCCCCAACCAAAAAAGTTAAGCTTCTGGCAGGATAACAAAAAACATTACTGGAGGGGGCACAGCTGTCAGGAAGTGGGACCACCTCAAAACTGGGCAGCCACCACAAACGGCAACAAAAAAGAAGAAAAGGGGGGAAAACAGGTGGTTGTAGACAGCCCACGTTTGGCAATCAGGGGTGCCTCAACGGGTCAATTACAGCGATTGTAGCCATTGATCTGCTTCCGCAGGTGACTCAAAGAATTTCACCGATCCTCCGTGTTGCACCCGCAGTCGGCTGGGATAAAGCATTGAATATTTCAGCTCGCGCTCACGCAGCCTCCTTCTGACGTCTGTAAATGTCTTGCGTCGTCGCTGAAGATCAGCTGAGAAGTCAGGATACAGGTGTACCACCGTGTTCTCGAAAGGTAGGTTCTGATGTTTACGAGCCTCACACAGGATCTGATCCCGGTCCCGAAAATTTAGAAAGCGTACCAAGAATGGTCTAGGGGGGGCCCCTGGGGGACCCCGACTGGTCGGGACCCTGTGAGCCCTCTCCACCACATACGTTGGGGGCACATCCGTCAAGTGTAGCAAGGATTTGAAGAAATCTTCGGCAAACTCAGCCGGACGGTCTCCCTCAGCTCCCTCCGGTAGGCCCAAGACCCTGACATTGTTTCTCCGCAAACGGTTTTCGGCATCGTCGGACTTGGCCACCAGATTCTGGACCGTTCGCTGCAGCGCTTGAATGGCCTCATCATGACGGTGAGTAGTGTCTTCCATCGCCGAGATGCGCGTTTCAGTTTCTGAGAGCCTGCCCCTGAATTTGTCAAAATCAGCTCTTATGAGGTTGCATTCCTCCGCTAGGTGATCTATGCGCACCAGCAAAGAAGTTCTGCTCTGCTCAATTGCCGCAAGAATAACAGTGGTATCGTTAGCTGGAGGCAATGTGGGAGTAGATGAATTAGCCTCCTGTGGGGCCGCCTGCTCCATATCCGCCATTAAAGCCTTGAATTGATTCAAAAAGTCACTAGGATTCTGTACAGGCTGTAGCAGTGCTTTCTTAGCCGCAGACTTTCCTTTGGAGGGCATGGGGAGAAGGTAAAAGGCCAGCCGGCCTGAGGTATGCTTGTGTGCAGTGAGGAGGGTGCGCCCCTTTAAGGATACTCAACCACAGGGATACAGGCAAGGATGATCAGTATGACTAGAAACACAGTTCTGGTATCCCTCAAGAACCTCTCACTTCCAGCAATGGGATGATAGAGTATGCAAAGAGTTTTGCTATGCACTAAGGAGTTGGAGGGTGGCCCTTTAAAAGTTGCAGTTCATGTGCCCAGCAAGGAAATCAACAGGGAAGGACGCCAGGGCTGTCACCCACTCTCCCACACCTCTCTCCACCTCTCCTGTGTAGTCACCTAGACCCCCAACGCAGAACTCACCGCCCCAGCAAGGATGGTAGAGCCTGCAGTCCTCCCACTGGCGGATACACCGCTGCGCGGCCGATGGCGGCAGTAAAAGTCACTTCATCAGTGGCAGGCAGTATGGCCCGAGGGTCCCGCTCCAGACCGCGTCCCCTCCGCTCCGCTCTCCCGTGCAGCCGATGCCCGCTCGCTATACTCCACTGCGGCCGGTCCGGAGGCTCCACAGGCCGCAAGATGGCGGCCAGATCCCGCAAGGCGACTAGGCCGCAATCCACTGAGCCGCTATAAACACCGATCGCGGTGCCAAAATGTTACCCCGTAACTCCGCGGGATGTCAGAAGTGCAGGGGAGATAATGTGGTCACCCCCAAAGTCAAGCAGGCCAAGGATGCCGAAGGATTACATTCAGGATGGCAGGAGCTCCAGCACAACACGTCCTCTTAGGTCTACATCCGGCCACGCCCCCCTTTGTTTATACTTTAAGGTACATTTCCTTATACACTTTATATTATGTCTGATATTTTATTGACATAATAAAGTTAGTTTTAATCCTTTCTTTTTCGTCTTCTTTTTCTATGTGATGAGCATTTTTAATATTTTCAAGTCTGTTGAGGTTGTCTCATAAAGTCCCTTTTTCTGTCTAAATATATGGTATGGGGACACCAAGACAGAAAAAAAAAAAAAACATTCCTGCTTCCTTAAAAATATTTTGAGGCATTTGATGCAGTTGGTAGTGAAGCCATTGGATCAGCTTGACTACCAGGCATTGCGTACTTCAGCAAAGAAATGCTGCAGGCTCCAAAAGTCTTATAGCGCAGCTTTAGCTTTAGTTATGTTTTTCTTATTGCTTTGTATGTACAAGCACAACATTTTCAGTTGTTTAATATGGGGGTCTTCAAATAAAGGGTCAATTTTCTATCCTTCGAACTTTAGGAGGGTGGAACTGTGGCCAGCAGGAGTAGAAAATTTCCTGGTGTCAGTGGGAGTGAACACTGCCCCATCTTCAGCATTAGGGGGAGGAATAGTGCCCCGTCATTGATGTCAGTAGGAGAAGTAGTGTCCCATCATTGGTGTCAGTGGGAGGAATAGTGCCCCATTATTGGTGTGAGTGGGAGGAATAGTTTCCATCATTGGTGTCAGTGGGAGGAATAGTGCCCAATCATTGGTGTCAGTGGGAGGAATAGTGCCCCATCATTGGTGTCAGTGGGAGGAATAGCGCTTCATCATTAGTGTCAGTAGGAGGATTGGTGTCCCATCATTGGTGTCAGTGGGAGGAATAGTGCTCCATCATTAGTGTCAGTAGGAGGATCTGTGGTGGTGCGTCCATAAGGGCACGTGGGTGCCGCCCCTCTCTCCAGCCACCCCCTCTATGTAAAATGGATAAATTCATGCATTGCATGAATCTATCCATGGCAGCTGTAGACACCCCCCTATTTAGGGGGGCCTGGGGGCTGCATTCATCTTCACCCCTCTTCCTTCCAGGGTTGTGGACTCTGGCTCTGTGCCGGAGTCACGTGATGTCACTCCCGCACATGCACATGGGACCTGACGGTCACGGCACGGTCCCTGTAGAAACTGCACTTTCCTTTCTTCAGTGAGCATGCGCTGATGACGCCAACACAAGCATATAAGACAAATATCTCCTAGACCGTGCAAGTTTAGGAGATATTTGCAGTACATACAGGTAAGCCTAATTATAGGCTTACCTGTAGGTAAAAGTGGTATATTAGGGTTTACAACCACTTTAATATCATGGTTATTTAAAAGAACTATGTATCCACAAAAGCGTGCATTACATAAATTAAGCCTATAAAATTTCGCTTTCCTGTCATCTGAGCCATATTTCAGAGAAAAGCACACGTCGGCATTCTGTGTTTTTTCATGTTCCTGTTTTAATGTTTTCAGTCAATGGCATTATAAAGCATTTGGGGTCAGATTTCTAAATGTCAACATATCTTTTGTATTCATAGGACCTGAGGGTTCTCATTTATCTAGGTCATGGTATAGGTAGTAGTTGTTAAATGATGAAGAGGTTTCACCACTCATCTAAGTAGCTAAAATGTCTATAAAATTAAAGAGTGAGTATAATTGAACTTTTATTGTAAATATTTAAAGTGGTTCCAAATTCTAAAGGTTTATTACTCCCATGCAGGCTAAATTGGCGTAGTCTCTTTCTGATTGTAGATGCCTGCACTTTGGCACCAACTGTTGCAAAAGTTACTTGGAGATCCTGAACTGAAATTTTGGTATTCTGGGAGACTTCCCTCGCAACGCATCCATGGCCTCTTTTCTGAGCTCCTAATGCCGCGTACACACATATCAGACTATCCGGCGGACTTAGTCTGGTGGACAAACCGCCGGACTGTTCACCGGACTGTCCGAACGAGCGGACCTGCCCACACACGGACTATCCGCCGTACTTTTGAAATTTACGGACTTTCCCACATACGGAGGAAAGTCCGTTCATTTTGAACACGGCTCCAGGTAGCCGAGACTAGCGAAGGAAGTCAATGTCGCTGCCTTCGGCGGAGAGATTGACACGTCGCTGGCCCCGTCACCTGTTATGGACTTAAAGGGGAAGCCCTACGGCGAAAAAACGGCATGGGGGTCCATATCAGACCCTTATCCGAGCACACTACCCGGCCGGTCAGGAAAGGGGGGTGGGGACGTACCAGGCCGCGTGCCCTCAACATGGGGGGATGCTGAAGGCGGCAACATTGACCTCCTGTGCTAGTCCCGGCTTCCTCCGTGCGGGAAAGGTCCATTCATTTCAAAAGTACGGCGGACTAGCACACACACGGCCGTATTGTCCGCCGGACTGCAAGTCTGGCAGACAAATTTTGAATCAAAACTCCTTTCTAAGTCCGTCGGACTTTTGGGTAAAAAAAAGTCCGCCGGAGCCCACACAAGGGCGGATTGACTTTTTTGCCGGACAATTCGATCATGTGTACGTGGCATTAGAGAACCCTTTTGATCTTAGCATATTGACACTGCACATAGCAATAGCAAACAACACCAGGCTCCATATGTCTGAGATTTAGGCTACATTCACTGGGGCAATTTCAGCTGGAGCGAGTTGTAGCTTCTGATTCCTGCTAGGGCTCTGAGTGGCTAGATGTGGCCATCGGCCCAGTACACTATAATGACAGGTCGTTGCTGGCTGCAGCTATTTGCAGCTGTCCAATCAAATGTTGGTTGTAC
Source organism: Lithobates pipiens (assembly GCF_037356315.1). Taxonomy (NCBI): domain Eukaryota; kingdom Metazoa; phylum Chordata; class Amphibia; order Anura; family Ranidae; genus Lithobates; species Lithobates pipiens. Next base: position 367,367,887 of record NW_027507758.1, on the reverse strand, counting down.
AGAGAGCCATGAATAGCTGAGGCCACTCTGGTGACCTGTCATTATAGTGAACAAGGCCAGTGGGCGCATCTAGCTGCTCAGAGCTGCAGCAGGAATTTTCTACAATTCGCACCGGCTTAATTTGCAGACGTGTATCCCTAAAAAAATTAGAGATTCCATCTGCATACTCTAAGGAAGTTCTAACCATGGGTAGTTAATCTAGAAAATCTGATTCTACTTTCAGGGATTTGAAGTGGTGGTAAATGTAGGGATATACTGTACACATGTACTTTACCTTTGTGACAAATCTGCACTTTAGTTAGTTTAGATCAGGGATCCTCAAACTACGGCACTCCAGCTATTGCAAAACTACACATCCCATGAGGCATTGTAAAACTCTGACATTCACAGACATGACTAGGCATGATGGGAATTGTAGTTCCTGAACAACTGGAGGGCCATAGTTTGAAGACCCATGGTTTAGATAATGGAAATGAGTCCACCATGTCAATTTTATATGTCATGTATTCAGTTATGTCATGTTTATCTGTATGTAGTGTTTAAAAGAAAATAGCATATTTTTCTATAATATTATCAACTATATTGAAAAAGGCATCGGTTTCTGTGAGTTGTACTTACTTTTTCATATGACTGTATCACCAACCTTTTTCTCCTTATGCCGCGCACACACGTATCAGACTATCTGGCAGACTTAGTCTTGCGGACAAACCGCCGGACTGTCCGAACGAGCGGACCTGCCCACACACAGGACTTTTCCGGTGGACTAGGTCCGCCGGACTATCCGCCGTATAGTCCACTGGACTATCCGCTGTAGTTTTGAAATTAACGGACTTGCCCATACACGGAGGAAAGTCCGTTCATTTTGAACGCGGCTCCAGGTAGCCAGGAGTAGCGAAGGAAGTCAATGTAGACTGACACGTCGCTGGCCCTGTCACCTGGTATGGACTTAAAGAGGAAGCTCTGCCAAAAAAAAAATGACGTGGGAGCCCCCCTAGGTCCATATCAGACCCTTATCCGAGCACGCTACCCGGCCGATCAGGAAAGGGGGTGGGGACAAGCCCCCCCCTCCTAAGCCATACCAGGCCGTGTGCCCTCAACATGGGGGGGTGCTTTGGGGAAGGGGGGGCGCGCGTCCCCCCCACCCCAAAGCACCTTGTCCCCATGTTGATGAGGACAAGGGCCTCTTCCCGACAACCCTGGCCGTTGATCGAGGTCTGCGAGCGGGGGGCTTATCAGAATCCGGGAGCCCCCTTTAATAAGGGGGCCCCCAGATACCAGCCCCCAACCCTATGTGAATGAGTATGGGGTACAATGTATCCCTACCCATTCACCTGTGAAAAAAAATGTAAATAAAATGTAAATAAAACACAACACACAAGGGTTAAAAATAATTTATTGCACAGCTCCGGGGGTCTTCTTCCGTCTTGGGGGGTCTTCTCGCCGGAATCCTCCACTATCTTCTGCTCTTTTACTAGCGGAGGAGCCCGGCCTTCTTCTTCGTCGCCGCTGCCGTCCGGGGGTTCTTCTTCCGACTTCGGGGGTCTTGTCCTCCTCTTCGGGGGTCTTGTCCCCCTCTTCGGTTTTTCTTGCCGGGCCTCCACGCCTTCTTCCAGCTCTTTTACTGGCGGTGGCCCGGTCTTCTGTCGCCGCTGTCTTCGCCACCTTCTGTTCTTCTGTTCTTCTCTTCTTCTCTTGTTGAGATATTGACTCGTCGCTGTCTCTGGCCGTAACAGCCGTTTTTTTTAGCGTAAGGCTTCCCCTTTAAGTCCATACCAGGTGACAGGGCCAGCGACGTGTCAATCTCGCCGACGAAGGCAGCGACATTGACTTCCTTCGCTAGTCCCGGCTACATGGAGCAGGAAACGTCAGTTCATTTCAAAAGTACGGCGGACTAGCACACACACGGCCGTATTGTCCGCCAGACTGCGAGTCTGGCGGACAAATTTTGAGTCAAAACTCCTTTCTAAGTCTAAGACTTGAGTCCGCTGGATTTTTCCGCCGGACAATTCGATCGTGTGTATGCGGCATTAGGATCACCATTGATGGAATTTAGAGGAAAAGTCGCAATTTCATTTTTCTTTTTTTTTTCTTTTATTTAGCTTGTTGTAGCTAGGTTATTATATCCAAATCATAATATGAAACATATACAGTACATAGTCATGTACAGGCAGGGCCATGTTCATATGAAGGTCAAACATTATGGCAGTACTTTGGATTTGAGATGAGCCATACACCATGTGCAGTAGTTTAATGTACAGAGTTCCTCTGAAAATATGCTGTCCCTTGACAATACACACCAGTGTTGCCAACGCCCCAAAGTTAAATTTACTGGCAGGACACCAAAATTACAAACGGCAACATTTTTTTACTGGCAAAAAAACATGAAATTTACTGACAGAACCACATTTTTTACTGCCACTGCAGAAAAGTACCTAAAATGCCAGTTTTCAGTGCTAAACAGTCCAAATATCAATATTTAAATTATAAACATGTAGCTAGTGCTATTAGCAATGTGTTTAACCTAAACAAAAGTACAAAAACATATTTCTCCATTTGCATGAAGGTCAGGTTACTATAACCCAGCCAGCACAGAGTTCCACCTAACATCAGAGTCTGCAGGATTCCAGTGTAAGGGAACTTTAAGGGGAAAATTCTGATGTAAGGGTGGGGGGGACTTTGTTGACCAGAGACCACCTTATATCAGAGTCCATTGCATTCCCTTTACCTCAGAGTTCCCCCTTGCATCAGATTCTGCAGCACTGCCCTTGCATTGAAAGGGGAGAATCCTGCAAACTCTGATATTTAACTGGAATGGCAGAAATTCTGATGTGGGGGCACTCTGGTGACTAGAGACCACCTTCCACAGAGTGAATACACTAAGGTAAGGGGGGAGGGGGTTACTAATATAGGGGGGAACCTATGTATTAGTGCCCACTTACATTATTGTATTCACTCCCCCCTTACATCAGCAACCCGCCCCCCGCCCTCATACTTGCCTTGCGGCGCTGTCACTGACCTCCTCTCAGGTGCATTGTGCAGGACTCAGTCAGACGCTTCCAGGTGGGCGGCTCTGGGTTTTATCCTATAGTCTCCTCTCCACAAACGTCTGACTCCTCCCATGACCCCCATCCCGACTATGTTCCCACTCTTGACTCTTCCTCCAGACTGATACAGAAGCTGAGCAGAGGCTGTGGACATGACACAGGAGGTGGACAGAGGCTGCATGCATGACACAGGAGGTGGACAGAGGCTGCAGACATGACATAGGAGGTGGACAGAGGCTGCGGACATGGCACAGCAGGTGAACAGAGGCTGCAGACATGACACAGTAGGTGGACAGAGGCTGCGGACATGGTAGTTTCCTCTTCTTATCCCTTCATATCACTCTCCACATCAGAATCCTACTATCCTTCTGTGCCCCTTTCACCCCTCCAGTCCACAAGCACATCGGTGTGACAGTGTCCTCCTGTGCCCCTTTCACTTCTCCACAGGCCAAGGCACATCAGTGTCCTCCTTTGCCATCTTTTTATCATCCTCAGTCAGGCTCTCACTGACTCACTCACATGTGTAACTGATGGGCCTGTCCTCTCCTCCTCCTTGGCTGTGGCTGTGTGTGTGACGACTGGCGCTGATCATAATGTTATGGCTCCCCATAGGAAGGTACAAGCGCTGTCCATCCCCCCTCTGCAGGAGGCATGCCCTGTTATAAATAAATTAGGTGTCATTACCAGGAGGTCCTTGTGTCACAATCCATGGTATCATGACATCCCTATGGAGATTGAAGGTCACATGGAAGTCCAGCAGTATGTCTGCACCTTGTGTAAGCCCTACACACTTGGAGGCACCCCTGCGCCGAGAATGAATGCTGCCCGCAGCGGCTACTTTCCATTTAAAAATGTCACCAGGCGGCGTCATTGCGTTTCTGCGCATGCGACGCCCGGCTGAGCGTGTACAAGCTTTCCAGAGCCTGGCCGCCTTCGGAAAGCCGAATGCGCAGTTGAATGGTCAGTTTGCGCCCATCTTTTTTACTGGCAATGTGGCCCGTAACGGACATTTATGGACAGCCCGAAAATGGGCTTTAATTTACGGGCTAGGGGGGTTGGCAACACTGCTACACACCTTCCTTGTAGTATTACTGAGCCTATGCCCATGCCACCAGTCCAGTGTACCATTGCCACCTCACTATCGGTGACAGTATGGGGTCCCGTCGAGCACTAGTGGCAGGATCTCATGTGGGCTCTAGTTAAAGTGGAAGTAAACTCCCCTATCGTTTTCAGCCAAGGAAGCTGCCATCTTTGCCTCTGTTTAATCTTCAACTGCTATGGTGCTGCACATGTGATTCGTTATGACACCAGCCATTGGATGGTTTGATAGTTTGGCTGAGAGCACAGCCAATGTGCAGTTAGCATTCCCGGCCTGCCTTTTTTTTTTTAACTGTTTAAATCGATGGGTTTACTTCAACTTTAACGCAGTCTCTCCCGTACCATGCAGCCAGGCACATGAGGTCTCTGTACCGTGGGTTCGGACTCATTTCTAGAACACCATTCCCCTAACTACCGGAGGACCTGTCACCTTCGACAGGTACCACACTTCTGATCGGCACTACCAGTACTGGTTACCCATAGAAACCGCATTCCTACTCCAACTTGTTTTGTAAAGTTAACCCTTTTGTAATGTCTTGTTTCATTTCTGATGCATCATTATCTGCCATGCACCCCTTTCAATAACTTCAGACCAGGCTTAGAACATTTTAAAACTTTACTGAAGGCTTCTTGTGGCAAAGTCCAAACAGTAGTATTTCAGTTCAACACAATTTCAACCCTATCTATCTGACTGAAGCTGCCCAGGCATACCTTGAAAAAGATGAGAGACCAATGCTGGCATCCTTCAAAGCATGACAGTTTCTCCAATCTTTTGGTATTTGGAAGGACTAATGGGCACAGCAGCCCCTTCTTAGTAACCCATGTCACTTACAGTCAGGAGCAAGGTGGGCAAGAACTCCTTCAAAGTAGCTAGAGATTACATCTTTAAGATTGGTCTCTTCTGCCCATGCAAGCAGTGCTTTCTGACACTGGTACACTGTGACAGATGTTGATGTGTCACTGGTACACTGTGACAGATGTTGATGGGGTACTGGGACACTGTGACAGATGTTGATATGCACTTGGACAAGGGACAGATGGTGCTTGTTGCACTGTTGTTGACCAATGGCTGCAATCTGTGTGATCTATGTGTAGCTGAACAGTAAATTCATCAGCTACACACAGATCACTGACAGGCTGCAGTGATCCTCCTCACTGAGCCCTCACTGTGCTCAGGAGGTGAGCCGACACAAAGGCATGTGCCTCTGTTTACATTGTGTGATGGCGGTAGTTGGATAAAGCCATCACATGATCGGGAGGGCCAATGAGGGAGCCCATGTCCCCGATCTGAGATGACTGTGTCAGAGGGACACAGCCATCACAGAATTACACTGCTGCATGGCCACAGGGCCGCGCGGCATTGCAAGGAGTGGGAAGACGTACCCATATGTCCTCTCAGAATGGTGCTTGTTCCACCCGGTCATTTATATACAGTGGTCAGGTTAAAGCAGAACTTTTTTCCCATGCAGTGGGGCTGTGCCTGCATTGCATGGGTTAACTGCTTGATTTGTCCAGGGGCACACAGAAAGACTATACTCATCGATCTTTTGATCCTCTAGAAAGCAGCACTCCCCCACATCCAGTGATGGACTGTTCCTGCCGTCCTCACGTCCATAGCCGGATTATGGGTGTGATAACATGAGGAACAGTCCACCGTACAAAATCACTAGACTGCAGGGGCGCAGGAGTGGCAGGGACGGGTCTTATACTCGGAGGATTGGTGGATTAGGTAAGTATATCCCCACCCCTAGACACAAATTGCATGGCAACATTTTTTCCCTGTAATTCTTTTTTAAGATGCTGCCAGATGTTCACCAGTGCATCCCAAGGGGCAGTGGCATCGGTGGGGGGCTGATGGTGGCTGAAGCCCCGAGTGGGTCCCCAAAAAGCCGAAGGGTCTCAGGCATGCACTCTTCTACTATTTGCCCCTAACGCCGCCGCCGAGCGGGGACCGATCTGATCCAGAGTGTAATAGCAGATCCTGCCTTCTGCAGCCTGCAGCACCTGATGGACATCCCACTGGTCCAATGCGGGGACCGTGGGACAAGTGACATGCATCATAGACGCTTCAGGTTCCAGTAGGTGGGAATTACAATGTGGCTGCCGTGGCACTGTGAGAAGATCCCAACCCCACTCGGCGCTTGTGAGAGCGGCTCTCCTGTCCTGTCATGGCTCAGGCTGCCTGGAGTGCCTGCTGTCTACTCTACTGTGTGATGGGCGCACCGCTGAGCTGCAGGGGGAGGTCACATCATCTGACGTCTGGTGAGGTATGTCAGTGTGTGTCAGGTAGGTAGGTCAGTGTGTGTCAGGTAGGTCAGTGTATGTCAGGTAGGTGGGTGAGTGTGTGTCAGGTATGTCAGGTAGGTGGTCAGTGTGCGTCAGGTAGGTAGGTCAGTGTATATCAGGTAGGTCAGTGTGCGTCAGGTAGGTAGGTCAGTGTATATCAGGTAGGTCAGTGTATGTCAGGTAGATGGGTCAGTGTATGTCAGGTAGGTCAGTCTGTGTCAATTATGTCAGTTTGTGTCAGGTAGATAGGCCAGTGAGTGTCAGGTAGGTCAGTGTGTGTCAGTGTGTGTCAGGTAGGTCAGTGTGTGTCAGTGTATGTCAGGTAGGTCACTGTAGGTCAGTATATGTCAGGTAGGTCAGTGCGCGTCGGGTAGGTCTGTGCGCAACATGTAGGTAACACCTTCAGGTGCTGGGCTCAGACTTCGGGCTGAAGCCCCTATTTTTTTGCCACCTAGCAATGCCCCTGCCAAGGGGTGATGAACTTTGCTGATGACAAGCTCCCAGGTAGTGGCCCTCAAATTTAGCCAGACTATTAAAAGCTAACAGAAATAAGATGATGTACAGAATTATGACATTAGATCATGGTCAGAGACAAGCAACATCACACAGTCATAAATCATGACATGTCCAGCAGCTGTTTCCACCTTTACATACACCGAATTGGTGCTTTTGATCTCTTTATGATGGAAACTACAAGGATTTTTTGGCTTTAATACGAGATGGCAGACTTTGCTGATAGCTGAAAAAAACATTAGTGAGTCTCAGTGATTCTTTCTACCCATGATGAGGAGGAGTAGAAAACCCACACATGTTTAGCGATCCGCTGTTCTCTACTGTTTGTATTTGTAAGTAGCTGTGCTGCTAATATTACATAGTTAATTATGTATGCAGTCCCTGTCTATGAAAAGCTAGGTCAAAAACCCCAGAGGAAGAAAGTTGATATAGAGGTTTCTGAAAACCACATGTCCACATACTGAAGCTGCTGCTGTTTTTTATCCAGACCAGAAGCAGAGACTTTTAGGTAATTGTTCCTGTGTTCTGGCTTTTAATTGCTGTCCATATCTTCTTGGTCTGAATTCTAGTGACAGATGAGTTTCTGTCCTGTTGTTATCTCACTTGCACAGTGCCAGATAGCTTGGTCTGTGCTACTGTACATGTATAGTGGTCACCTTCCAGTATATTAGTTGGTGAGCTTGTTTATTGCAATAGAGTTTATATGCAGCTCCTGTTATTTTAGTTAACCCTCTCCCTTCTTGTCTGGAATTCTATAGCTAGTTTTAGCTCAGGGCTCAATAACCAGCATAGGCTAGAGACAGGGTAGGCATCTGATGGCCACTTGATAGTTATAGGTCCGGTTGCATGATAGGTTAGAAACTGCTAGGGACTAAGATGCAGAGTAGATAGGCTGACTCTAAATTCCACTGCCACACCACAGTTTCTGATAGTAAGAAGTTGCATTCCAGGTTGGTTGGACAATGGTTAGAGGATCACAACATCATTGATGATCTTGTTTTCAAGTCTCCAACACCATGATGGATGCTGCATCATAATCATCCTCTGGGGCCCCTGCAATTAAACTTGGTTGCAACATTCATCTGGAGGTATCTTTATTAATAACTATAATCGGGTATATGTGCGCAATTCCACCAGGACTCCTATGGGTGGGCTCCTTGTTGATATTTGCATATTGGATGTATATGTAGCCACCCTGTACTTTAGTGAGGGTGTAAATGTATCTTTTCTTGGTAGTAGCTAGCCTGGGAGAGTTGCTAACTGCTCGTTTGGTTTCTCCCCTATGTTTCAGAGTTGCTGCAGTACCCTGCTGTCATTGACACTTAGAGCTATAGTTATGGTACCCAGCAGGTCTTTTTCTGTTGAGCCTTTAGCCACTTCAGCCCTGGAAGATTTTACCCCCTTCTTGACCAGAGCACTTTTTACAATTTGATATCCCTTTAACTGACAATTGCGTGGTCGTTCGATGCTGTACCCAAATGCAGTTTGTGTCCTTTTTTCCCCACAAATAGAGCTTTCTTTTGGAGGTATTTGATCACCTCTGTGTTTTTTTATTTTTTTGCGCTATAAACAAAAAAAAGCTAAATTTTTATTTTTTTTATTTTTTTATACTAGTAATAGCTGTGATCTGTGATTTTTAGGGGTACTGTGACATTGCGACAGACAGATCAGACTTTTGACACTTTTTTGGGAGCATTGGCATTTGTACATCAATCAGCTATTACTGTGTAAATGTCACTGGCAGGGAAGGGGTTAACACTAGGGAGTGATCAAGGGTTAAATTTGTGTTCCCCTGCATGTTCTAACTGTGTGGGGATGGGATTGACTAGGAGAGGAGCCATACGGTTTTTCCTACTTAGTAAGAACAAACGATATGGCTCCTCTCCTCTAACAGCACAGGGATTTGTGTGTTTATCCCCATGCTGGCGCTCGTGCATGCGATCATGCATGGCCAGCAGCGATTGTGCCTGCTGGCCATGCGCATCAGGTCCCCTGCCATGCTGCGGGCATGCGCATGCTCTCTGGTGGCTGAAAAAAGGTAGGACATACCCTTACGTGATTTCGTCCCGGAGAGCCAGTGTGCCTGCATGATTTCAAACCGGCATTTCAGTCTGACTTCAGGGGCAATTTAAGAGACATCTATGTGGGTTCATGCACAGATGTCTATTGAAATTGCCCTGAAGTCACCAAAAGTAGCGCAGGAACTACTTCTGGGAATCGGTGCGGAGCTGCAAAGGTGGCATCGCACCGATTTGGACAGTGCTGTTGCCGCCAATAGGCTCCAATTTGGCATGTCAAATGGGCCTGGTATGAACGAGGGCTAAAACCTAGAAGCTGATTGGTTACTTTGCACAGCTGCACCAGATTCTGTGTGCACCGAGTTTAGTAAATCTCCCCCTCTGTGTCCTCACATTCCCTATTGCTGCTATCAGGGTTGTTGGACAAAAGAAGCTCTCTGTGTTGGTTTGGTATAGTCCTACTTACAAGAGGCATTATTATACAGAATTTAGTGCACATAATTGATTTAGGAAAACAAGCAAGGCTAAGGCTTCTAAACTATTCATGGTGGGATATGTTTACCTTTGAAGCAGACACATAAAGGTGGGTGTAGGTCTTTCTTATTGTCACTTGTGAAATCATTACCTCCACAGCTGAATCCTAAGCATAATAAGGATGTTATATAATATTTTCTCCTTTTTACTGAGTGACGTGGGTTGTTTCCTGAAATGATCCTAATTTTTGTTACAAGTATAAATCTTTCTCACACCTGTTCAGTCATCTCAGCAACACAATGCAGCTCACATTGATCTTGATCTTTGGATTATTCTGTGTGACCAGGAGCCAATTTGTAGGTAGGAAAACATTTTTTTTTTTTTTTTTATTATTTCTTTGGCAGTGCCAAATACCACAGGATTATTCCAAGTTTAACTAAAGGCAATTTTTTTTCTAGTTTTTGATAGAATGGAGAGGGATTAGAACACCTGTCAGTTTTTATTGCTGTCTGAGCCCTTGTTAGAAAGATTTACCCTGTCTATTTGCCCTGCTTACTGTTATCATGCAAATTGATAGTAGAAGAAAATCCCAAATTTTGGGTTAACATCGGAAAACGAATACAGGGGAATGCTTTCAATAGGGACACTAGTTCTAGTGAATCTGGTAACATTCTAGGATTTACTCAGTTTGGGGGGATTTCCTCTCACTTCCTGTTGTGGACAGGAAGTGAAGAAAAATCTTCCCAATAGGAAATAGATGAGGTTATAAGCCTCCGTTATTCTTTTCAATTTTTTTTTTTTAAAAATGCCTTTATTTCGAATTAATAATCCTCAATAATATGACAATCTGAAATCTAGTTTCTATAAATTACACTACTTTTCAAACATAATTTTCCATTGCAATGCCTTACTGTAAAAACTTTAAGGAGGTTTATGTTTTGATATGCCTGATTGTGAAATAGTATGGTGCATTTTCATTCTTTATATGCTTTTGCAAATCCTGCTCCATTGAGATGAAATGATTCTTATGGGAGATGCTGCTTTAGGTATATATATTCAGCTATGTGATCATTTGGGACAGCAGCTCCCTAGTTGTTGATTCATCTCAGTATAACTGGTCGAAGGAAATGTCTTAGACCTCTTGCATTTGGTACTGATGTTTGAGCATCAGCATTTTTGGACATAATTTCAGGCATTTATGTTGCACATATTTATGCGTGTGTTTGAGTGTATGTGCATTTCCACGCACAATATACTCCTAGGTAAAATCCATCAAAATCTATGCTCCTAGGCATATATTTGTGCTTTTTTGCGTGAAAAATACTGACTAGGAACGCAGATTTTATTATTATTTATTTTTTTACTAAAATATACACAAGCTTATTTACACATCTATGTGTACAGGCACATTGTAAACAATGGGCTGCATTTTAGATCAGTAAAATAAAACGCTGTACTGAGCTTTTTCAAGCTGCAGTGTGCAAGAGGCCTTAGACTATCATCATAGCTGTTTGCTCACCAAAGAAAATGGATAACTTTGTGAATAAGCAGGAAGAGCTGACATCTTTTCATTGATAACCTATTTAGGACCTTGCATGAGGCATATTTTTAAGTACATCCATGCTTGGCTGAACATTATAAAACTAACAGTAAATACTTAAGATGATTGAAAGTACCTTGCCCCTGAAGCCTTGGAACCTAGGACGCTCAAATTGCAATATCTCTTGCTGACACTGAGCCCTGATCCACCACTTCCTATACATCACTGTGATAAGTGGCCTTACTATCCAACAGAGAGCTGTGGAAGGGAAAAGTTGGGCCTTGACTTTCCAAACTGAATTCAGTATTTACCTAACTTAGAGGAGTGTTTTTTTGTGATTTCCTGAGCTGCCTATGAAAATGTGAAACATTTGTAGGTACATTTAGGTACTTCCTTTAAAATTCTACTTACTACCTTTAACCTAAGCACAGGTGTCATAAAAAGTCTATCTTGTTAGTAAACAGGTGCCATGTACAAATAGACATATCAGAGAGCTATAATATAATGTATATACTGTGTATATATGTATATATATATATATATATATATATATATATATATATATATATATATATATATATATATATATATATATATATACACATACACATACAGGTGCATCTCATAAACTTAGAATATCATCAAAAAGTTAATTGATTCCAGTAATTCAATTTAAAAAGTGAAACTCATATATTTTTATATAGATGCATTACACACAGATTGATATATTTCAAGCATTTCTTTCTTTTAATTTTACATTGTTGCGACATGAGTGATCTTTGAGGTCCACTAATTTGGCTGACATTCTTTTAATTTCCTCCTCATGGTCATTATGAGAGTGAGGCCGCGTACACACGGGCGGACTGTTCGCCCAACCTTGTCCGCTGAACAGTGTTTGGGCGGACAGTCCGCTCGTGTGTGGGCTTTCAGCGGACAGTTTCAGCGGACAGTTGGACGGACAAAGTCTTTCGGAAATTCCGAAAAACTGTCCGCTGAAACTGTGTTTGAGCGAACAGTCCGCCCGTGTGTGGGCCTGTCCGCTGTACTTTCGAAATGAGCGGACTGTTCCCGCTCGGAAAGTCCGCCCATTTCGAGCGCGTGTACAGGTAGGCGGGGCCCGCGAAGGAGACGTCGCGGGCTCCGCCGCCTGGAATGGGCTTAAAGGGGAACCCCAACGCCGAAAAAAATCGGCGTGGGGGTTCCCCCAAAGTCCACACCAGACCCTTGTCTGAGCACGCTACCCGGCCGGCCAGGAAAGGGGGGCGAGCGAGCGCGTCCCCCCTCCTGAGCCGTACCAGGCCGCGTGCCCTCAACATGGGGGGGTGCTTTGGGGAAGGGGGGGCCGCGCGGCCCCCCCACCCCAAAGCACCTTGTCCCCATGTTGATGAGGACAAGGGCCTCTTCCCGACAACCCTGGCCATTGGTTGTCGGGGTCTGCGGGCGGGGGGCTTATCGGAATCCGGGAGCCCCCTTTAAGAAGGGGGCCCCCGGATACCGGTCCCCCACCCTATGTGAATGAGTATGGGGTACAATGTACCCCTACCCATTCACCTGTGAAATAAAGTACAAAAAAAAAAAACACAACACAGGGGAAAAAATATTTTATTGCACAGCTCCGGGGGTCTTCCGTCTTCGGGGGTCTTCTCGCCGGACTCCTCCGCTATCTGTGTGTAGCTCTTTTACTAGCGGAGGAGTCCGGCTTTCTTCCTCCCCGCCGCCGGCCTCTTCTCCCGACTTCGGGGGTCTTGTCCCCCTCTTCGGTTCTTCTGCCGGGCCACCGCGCCTTCTTGTAGCTCTTTTACAGGCGGTGGCCCGGTCTTCTGTCGCCGCTGCCTTCCGTTCTTCTGTCGCCGCCTTCGGTTCTTCTGCCGGGCCACCGCGCCTTCTTGTAGCTCTTTTACAGGCGGTGGCCCGGTCTTCTGTCGCCGCTGTCGCCGCCGCCGCCGCCTTCCGTTCTTGTTCTTCTTCTTGTTGTTCTTCTTCTTCTCCTGGAGATGTTGACTCGACGAGCTCTCCGGCCGGAATGCCAGAGCCGCGCTGTGCGGTCACTTATATAGTGACAATGGGGCGGTGTCACATGGTATATGTCACATGGGTTGGTCACATGGGTTGATGTCACATGGGGACTATGACATCGTAAGGGGGCGGGGTCACCATGTGACCAACCCATGTGACATATACCATGTGACACCGCCCCATTGTCACTATATAAGTGGCAGCGGAGCGTGTCCCTGGCATTCCGGCCGGAGAGCTCGTCGAGTCAACATCTCCAGGAGAAGAAGAAGAACAAGAAGAACAAGAACGGAAGGCGGCGGCGGCGGCGACGACGACGACGACAGCGGCGACAGCGGCGACAGAAGACCGGGCCACCGCCTGTAAAAGAGCTACAAGAAGGCGCGGTGGCCCGGCAGAAGAACCGAAGAGGGGGACAAGACCCCCGAAGTCGGGAGAAGAGGCCAGCGGCGGGGAGGAAGAAAGCCGGACTCCTCCGCTAGTAAAAGAGCTACACACAGATAGCGGAGGAGTCCGGCGAGAAGACCCCCGAAGACGGAAGACCCCCGGAGCTGTGCAATAAAATATTTTTTCCCCTGTGTTGTGTTTTTTTTTGTACTTTATTTCACAGGTGAATGGGTAGGGGTACATTGTACCCCATACTCATTCACATAGGGTGGGGGACCGGTATCCGGGGGCCCCCTTCTTAAAGGGGGCTCCCGGATTCCGATAAGCCCCCCGCCCGCAGACCCCGACAACCAACGGCCAGGGTTGTCGGGAAGAGGCCCTTGTCCTCATCAACATGGGGACAAGGTGCTTTGGGGTGCGGGGGCCGCGCGGCCCCCCCTTCCCCAAGGCACCCCCCCATGTTGAGGGCACGCAGCCTGGTACGGCTCAGGAGGGGGGGCGCGCTCGCTCGCCCCCCTTTCCTGGCCGGCCGGGTAGCGTGCTCGGACAAGGGTCTGGTGTGGACTTTGGGGGAACCCCCACGCCGATTTTTTTCGGCGTTGGGGTTCCCCTTTAAGCCCATTCCAGGCGGCGGAGCCCGCGACGTCTCCTTCGCGGGCCCCGCCTACCTGTACACGCGCTCGAAATGGGCGGATTTGCCTCCTCCTTACGTGGGCGAGTCCGTTCATTTCAAAAGTTGAGCGAACTGTTTGGCAAACAGCTCGCTCAAACAGTCCGCTCGTGTGTGGGCAAGTCCGCTCATGCAAATTTTGAGCGGACTGTTTGACGAAACTGTTTGACGAACAAGGTTGGGCAAACAGTCCGCGCGTGTGTACGCGGCCTGACATATGTCCCCGATTTTCTCCTCAGCGTGAGACATTCTAAGGGAGAGGTTCTGAACTGCAGATGTTAAGCATGGCAGACATATCCATATGTGAGGAGTCTCTCAGGGACAGGAGCACTTGCTTAAGGTCTGCTATAGTGGCAGGCTGAGTTGAAGAAGGATATTCCTCCAATGGCTTGGTTAGCTGTGTATTGGATAGGTAGCAGCTGTACATCAGCCTTCTCCTCTATCTGCTTGGGCTTTTTAGCTTTAGCTGGGCTACTCAATACATGATCCCATGATCATGAAACCAGGTATTGGTACTTTTGGTAGTGTGGCCAGGTGCCAAGTCCTGCTAGTAAAGGAAATCAGCATCTCCATAAAGCTGGTCAGCAGAGGGAAGCATGAAGTGCTATAGAATTTCCTGGTAGAGGGCTGCGCTGACTTTGGACTTGATAAAACACAGTGGACCAACACCAGCAGATGACATGGCTCCCCAAATCATCATGAAATGTGGAAAATTGTGCATTTCCTTTGGAAATCAAGGTCCCAGAGTCTGGAGGAAGAGTGGAGAGGCACAGAATCCAAGTTGCATAAGGTCCAGTGTGAAGTTTCCACAGTCAGTGATGATTTGGGGAGCCGTGTCATCAGCAGGTGTTGGTCCACTGTGTTTTATTAAGTCCAAAGTCAGCGCAGCCCTCTACAAGGAAATTCTACAGTAGTAGTACTTTATGCTTCCCTCTGCTGACCAGCTTTATGGAGATGCTGATTTCATTTTCCAGCCAGACCTGGCACCTGCCCACACTGGCAAAAGTACCAATATCTGTTTTAATGATCATGGATCATGCAAACTACACTGTACATGGACATACTTTTCAGTAAACCAACATTTCTGTATTAAAAACCTTTTTATTCATTGGTAATATTCAAATTTTCGGAGATACTGAATTTTGGGTTTTCACTAGCTGTAAGGCATGCTCATCAAAATTAAAAGAAAGAAATGCTTGAAATATATCACTCTGTGTGTAACGCATCTATATAAAATATATGAGTTTTACTTTTTTAATTAAATTACAGAAAAAAATTAACTTTTTGATGGTATTCTAATTTTATGAGATGCACCTGTATAGATTGCATATTATGCAGGATGCCAGGGATGTGTACTGGATGGCAGTTCTTTAACTTGTTGCGGGCACCTACTCTACTGCAGACCCAGTAGAGAACGTATGGGTGTTTAAAATTACAGATTACATTTGTATCTATAATGATCATAGAATCTGCAATGAACCTACAGAACTTAATATTAGTTTAAGAAGATTGAGCACCATTGCCAGCAATTAGGCAGTGCACCGATTCAATTATTCAATATAGTAATTAGTGAACATCGGAGTGCTTCTTACTGTACTCAGAGCTTTTCCAATGTTTGAGAAAATCTCTATAATAGATAACGGATCATATCCTTTTCTTCACAGAAAAATAACCTTTTTTCTTTTACAACCCTTGCAGAAAAAAATAATAATATTGGTTGTCAGGGAAAAGAGTCAATATGGGTCCCAACAATGTCATTGTAACAAATTATATATAGACAATCATTTGCAAATGTTGATGAAGTTTTTATCACAGTAAATTGTGTGTCTTGTAACTAGGACGATGTACTACAAATCCACCAATATGCTGCAAAGGATTGTCCAGTGCATGTAGGAGAGTAGATTGCTACTGTGATCAGTACTGCACCTCCAATGGGGACTGCTGCCCGGACTACAACCTTGCATGTGATACAGGTAAGGTATACAATCTATGTTGTACAGTGCAGTCTTGACTATTATGCTCTATGAACTATGAAGAATGTTATATAGACCTAGCTTCTGCTTTTTTTTTTCTCAGCAAGTGATCGTTGGGGTGTAGTTTGCAAGTATTTTATTGCAATTCTTCTTTAATGAAGGTTTAGAGAAAGGGGTCTATTTATAAAAAAAAAATAGCTGTGCAAATGTCCTATCATTCGTGCAAAAGTCTCGAATGATAAATATAATGTTTGTAATAAGTGTTAAATGTCAGTTTCAATGTGTTGTCTTGTCTTTTGTAGGGCAAATGTAACATTCCCAAACACTCGATCCCAAGAGAAAAATAGTCTCAAGAACATTAACCTATGGACAAAATATCCTGACACTGTAGGTTAAGAACAATTGATCAACAGAGGTAATAATGCAGGAAATAAAATAGCGCTCTGTCTCTTCAACATTGTATCAATTCTGTATAGAAGTTCACTCTATACAGTAGTTGATTCATTACGCTGTCAGTGGTGAGAACAGGAATGTCCATACACTTTATACACAGTGTATGGCTGGGTTCACACTGCTGCCGGATGCAGCTTGCAGCAGGTGTCCGGTGTGTCCCTGTTTTCTGTTTCAAGGACGAATCAGGGCCAAATTTTTGCCTGAATCCGGACGTGAAACTGAGCCAAAGATGCACAGGGAACTCCTGTGCAATTCACTCTGCAGCTGCCATGGAGATGTGTGAACCGGCTTCATAGAGAGCCAGTCACAATCTCCTGTCATGCAAATCGGATGTAGGGAAACCCGCATCCAATTCACCCTAGTGGCCTAATGGTCTCCGTATCAACTTTTTTCTTCTTTTGGTCAAATGGTCTTAACCTACAGTGTCTGTCTCTTGGTTGAATGTTCTGTAACTTTTATGATCGAATGTTCTTAAGGCTCTTTCTCTTAGGATCTAATGTTAAGGAATGTTACATTCACCCTGTGAAAGGGGACAAATAAAAACTGGCATTTCACACATATTACAAACATTACGTGTATTATTAGTGAGTTTTGCACAAATGCTGAAACATTGGCACAGCATTTTTTTGTATAATTAGATCTTAAACTGACGGCTTCCTATCTATATTCTATTTTATTCTATTGAAATGATCCTTTAGATTTATATGTGTCTGTGAGACTGTCACTTATAGCACAGTAATTAATGTAGATGAAAGGACTGTGTACAGTGTAAGCTATAAGTAGGCTCAGACTATATTTTACAATGCCTCTTTAAGCCATAGACAATATTTAGCACAATCTAGCCATGATCTATTTTTGCATGGCATGCTGAGTGCTCTGCATCCTATTTGTTTCTTCTTTAGGGGTCCCTCTTTTCCAAGTGGTATTGGGAGACATGCAGAACATTCAAGGCAGCCAATAAAACCATTAATTTTAATTATTTAAGAAAGGCAGATTACTTATTGTTGAGTATTGTTAGATTTTACGCTTAGGGGCATAGCTACAGGGGTCGCAAGGGTCGCACTTGCCCATGAGGCCCCCCCTGTACAGCTCAATAAGAGGGGCGGCATATAGCGGAATCAATCCCCCCTTCCTTCAGCTGCTGAATGCCTGCTTCTCCTCCTTTCCCTACCGCAGGCATTCAGCGGCTGCAGGAGGCAGGAATCGATTCCTCTATATGTTTCCACCTCGTCGCCCCTGCTATCCAGCTTCCCTCTGCTGCTCCCGGGCCCCTCTCTTCCAGCTCCACACTGAGCTACTCGGGAACAAATCTTGACATCATGGCATGTCAAGCAACCCACTGCTCCCAAGTGTGAGACATCCCTGAGCTGGACATCCGATCCGGGATCTGGGACACGAGTGGGTGAGAGCTGTGAAAAGGGGGCTAAGCTGCCCTACTGTTCCGCCAGTTTAGGGAGGCCCCAGTGGGGTTGCTTGCTGCAGGGCTCTGAGCTGAGAGTGTATCTCTCATAAGGCTCAGACCCTGCACTGACAATCACCCCCCCCCCCCCCGCAGGGTTCTGGGAGGATGTCCATGGACACCTTCCTAGAACTGGAAGCCCAGGGCTTGGATGGAAGGGGGTTTAGGGGGGCCCTTCATGGTTTCTTGCACTGGGGCCCTGAAGGATCTAGTTACACCTCTGTTTATGCTAATAAATTAAAACACTGTTAAATATTGGGAAATCAAATGATAAAAGCCGCACCCTAATGTTCGATCCATTTGATATATTCATTGAATGATAAACAAGTAAGCTGTATACATACCAGAGGCATAACTAGAACCTTCAGGGCCCCGGTGCAAGAAGCCATGAAGGGCCCCCCTGACTCCCCCCTTCCATCCAAGCCCTGGGCTTCCAGTTCTGGGAGGGCATCCATGGACATTCTCCTAGAACCCGGCCTCCCGCGTGTCCCCTGGGGCACTCATCTATTACGTTCTGTGCCTGCTGTGTCCCTCAGACACAGCTCAACACAGATCATGGCAAAGGGCCATTCCGCTGATCACATGTAAACAGACTTGCCGGTTTTTGGCAGTCCGTTCCTCCCACGCTGTGTCTGTTGAAAATAGAGTTATTAACCACTTGCCGACCGCCGCACGACGATGTACGTCCATTTTTTGAAGAGGGATATCTCGGTAACGGCAGCAGCTGCTGCCACAACCGAGGTGTCCATCTCTTCAGGCGGCGGTCGGCTGTACGATAACGGTGGTCTCCGCGGCGGATTCGCCGCGAGATCACCGCTATCGGCGGCGGGAGAGGTGCCACCCCCCTCCCGCCGCCCTCCCGCACCTTCCGCCGCTTACCGGAGCCGTCGGTAGCGGCGGAGGCGATCAGGTCCTTCAGTCTGCTGGGCATAGAGACAAGTGAGGCTAAGATGGCCCCCACTCGTCTCTATACCATAGGAGGGCGGAAGTGACGTCAAAACGTCACTTCCGCCCATACCTCTTAAAGGTATATATTTTTTTTTAAATGTCAGATTTTCTTTTTTTTTTTGCATTTTAGCCCAAATATGAGATCTGAGGACCTTTTGACCCCAGATCTCATATTTAAGAGGACCTGTCATGCTTTTTTCTATTACAAGGAATGTTTACATTCCTTGTAATAGGAATAAAAGTGATCCATTTTATTTTATTTTTTTTAAAAAGTGTAAAAATAAATAAAATAAATTAAAATAAATAAGAAAAAAAATTTTTTTTTTAAAAACACCCCGTTACGACGAGCTTGCGCACAGAAGCGAGCGCATATGTGAGTAGCGCCCGCATATGAAAACGGTGGTCAAACCACATATGTGAGGTATCGCCGCGATCGGTAGAGCGAGAGCAATAATTCTAGCCCTAGACCTCCTCTGTAACGCAAAAAATGCAACCTGTAGAATTTTTTAAATGTCGCTTATGGAGATGGGCGCAATTTTGAAGCGTGACATGTTGGGTATCAATTTACTCGGCATACCATTATCTTTCACAGTATAAAAAAAAATTGGGCTAATTTTACTGTTGTCTTATTTTTTTATTCAAAAAAGTGATTTTTTTCCAAAAAAAGTGCGCTTCTAAGACCGCTGCGCAAATACGGTGTGAAAAAAAGTATTTCAATGACCGCCATTTTATTCTCTAGGGTGTTAGAAAAAAAACAATATAAAATGTTTGGGGGTTCTAAGTAATTTTCTAGCAAAAAAAACTGTTTTAAACATGGAAACACCAAGTCCGAAAAAGAGGCCTGGTCCTTAAGTGGTTAACTGGCAAGACTGTCAGTACATTGTTTTACACTGATAATCAGAGTTCTGATCATTAGTGCCCTGATTATCAGGGCAGCCCCCATCACTGCTGCCTATCAGTGCCCATCAGTGCCACCTATCAGTGCTCATCAATGCCAATTATCAGTGCTGCCTATCAGTGCCCATCAATGCTGCCTATCAGTACACATCAGTGCCACCTATCAGTGCTCATCAATGTTTCCTATCAGTGCCACCCATCAGTACCACCCAAAAGTGCCACCTATCAGTGTTCATCAATGTCACCTATCAGTGTTTCCTCAGCAGCATTCTGCACTGAGAGCATCTCTCTTATACAGGTCAGAGCCTGCACTGACACTTCCTCTTCCCTCCTACCGGTGAGAGAGGAGAGCCGATCTGCTCCTTGTCCTCCTGCCCCTCTACTCCTGTGTGTGCACTGTGGCCGGTGTGAAACCCAGCAGCTGAATGATCAAATTCAGCTACTGAGCTTTACAATTCCCGTGTTGCACACACGGGAGGAGAGGGACGGAAGGAGAAGGAGCAGATTGGCTCTCTCCTCTCCCATCTGTGCAAGAGAGGGAGAACTGTCAGTGCAGGCTCTGGGCTGTATGAGAGAGACGCTCTTAGGTCAGAGTGCTGAGGTAAACAACTTCTTGGTCCCCCCACAGTGGCACAATGCCAGGGCCCATTCGCAAGTGCAACCTTTATGACCCTGGTAGTTCTGCCACTGATACACACTATTTCCACCCAAAACAGAACTTCCTTTACAAGTTTCACCACTTCCTACTTGCTGACAAGGACAGCTCCTGTTTACAAGGACTGTTTCATTTTGATTGTTTTCATATTTATTATGAGCTTCTGTGATATTTAAGATTGTCAGTAAAAAAAATATACTCAGTATATTTTGTAAGTTTTAATGGTGAAGAACATTGTGGGAGGTTGATCTGACCTCAGTCTATCTTCATTTTTCAGCTTTTTGCTAGTGAGGCAGCATTCAAGAAAGGATCAGTAGATGAGGAGTATACTAATAACCTAGAACAAGGGTATGCTGGATGTCTGAAAATCACTATGGAAATGGGCATAAGTCGTAGTAGATAAAAAAAATGCCTATTTTTTGGTCAGCATTATATGCACCTAGTTTTGTCTGTGCTATCTTTCACAGAAAGAATGCTAGCACTAACTTTAACCACTAGATGTGCTGCTAAGAACATTAAAGCAATGTGAAACAGTGATTAGTTCTTATTAATATGTGCAAAATATGGCCAACGGGAGGAATGGCTGTACTTGAACTCCCTGAGCCATGGTGAGAAGTCTATACCACAGGTAGCAAAAATAACAAAACATTTTACCATAGAGAAAATTGGCAGGTTCCAGCAATACCAGTTATGCAAATATCTTCTGATCCTGTTCTGCTGGCAAACCTGGGTGGCCATAGATACATAGATCCCAACTGTCCCTGATTTCGAAAGGACTGTCCCTGATTTGGAGCAATGTCCCTCTGTCCCTAATTCTTCCTCATTTGTCCCTCATTTTGGTCTGATCTATCGATGTATATAAAATGCACTTTTTATCTATCAAACAGTGTTTTTCAGTGGCAAACCTTTCATCTGATTTGTAAATTTCTGCATTTGTAAATTCTAAAAGCCAATATAAAGGAATAGTAGTGGTAAAAAAAAAAGGACTTGTGGTTTTAACCAATCATGTTTTTTTTGTACAATTCTCCTTTAACCAGTTGCCGACCGCCGCACGACGATGTACGTCGACAGAATGGCACGGGCAGGCATATGGGCGTACATGTACATGCCCCCCCCCCCCCGGTGCCAGCGGCGGTCGGAATCCGTTCAGGAGCGATCCGGGATGAGGAGGATACAGGAGAGGAAGTGATGTCACGCTGCACTTCCATTCGTCAGGAGCGATCGCGAGGGGGTGGCCATGAACGAATGGCCGCCCCCTCGCGATCGCTCCTGACGAATGGAAGTGCAGCGTGACATCACTTCCTCTCCTGTAATGTAAACACAGGCAGAGGAAGTGATGTAATCTCTCCTCCGTGTCGGTATTTTTCGTTCCGGCACCGAGGAGAGGGGATCGGTGAGTTGCACCAACACGACACTACACAGTAGAACATGCCAGGCACACTCTCACCCCCCTTCACCCCCCGATCACCCCCCCAATCACCCTGCCCCCCCCAGTCACAGTGACACCAATTGCATTTTTTTTTTTTTTTGCATTGGTGTCATTTGTGACTGTAAAAACTGTTAGGGCAGTTAGGGTTAGCCCCCTTTAGTTCTAGGGTACCCCCCTAACCCCCCCAATAAAGGTTTAACCCCATGATCACCCCCCCGTCGCCAGTGTCACTAAGGCTGGGTTCACATTGCAGCGGTTTATGAGAACGGATGTGATTCGCACCGCACTGCAGTGCAAATCACATCCGATCTCTGTGCGATTCGAGTTCAGCCATACAGATAGTATGGCTGAATTCGCATCGCACCCGCCGCACCCGCCGCACACGCCGCAAACTCGCACGGGACCCTTTTTTTGGTCCGCAGCAGAATCGGATCGCATGGGTGTTCACACCATGCGATCTGATTCCTATCCGAGTTTGCAGATCGCACTGCGATATGCGAACTGATCTGGGGGTGTCATTAACATTTCACTGACACTCCCAGCAGTTCGCATAGGGCAGTGTGATTCGTGGCGTTCCCGCATCGCTCCAGTGTGAACCCAGCCTAATAAGCGATCGTTTTTCTGATCGCTGTATTAGTGTCACAGGTGACGCTAGTTAGGCAGGTAGGTATTTAGGTTCGCCGCAGCTTTTTATAGCGCCAGGGACCCCCATATACTACCGCATAAAGCCCCCTGATTGCCCCCTAGTTAACCCTTTCACCAGTGATCACCATATAACTGTTACAGGTGACGCTGGTTGGTTAGTTATTTTTTATAGTTTCAGGGCACCCGCCATTTATTACCTAATAAAGGTTTAACCCCTGATCACCCGGCGGGTGATATAAGTTTGAGGGTCAGATAAGGTCTGCGTCGCCCCAGGCAGCGTCAGGTTAGTGCCAGTACCGCTAACACCCACGCACAAAGCATACACCTTCCTTAGTAATATAGTATCTGATCAGATCTATATTAGCGTCGCCAGCAGTTTAGGTTTCCCAAAACGCATTGAAAGTGGGATCAGCCCAGATACCTGCTAGCACCTGCGTTTAGCCCCTCCGCCAAGCCCAGCCCAGCCCAGCCCACCCAAGTGCAGTATCGATCGATCACTGTCACTTACAAAACACAACACACATAACTGCAGCGTTCGCAGAGCCAGGCCTGATCCCTGCGATCGCTAACAGTTTTTTTTGTAGCGTTTTGATACAGTCGCTGACAGCCTAGGTGCTTTTTTACCTGTGAGTCTCACTAGTGTACCCCTAAATTTAGGGGTGTCTACTTTCCAAAATGGGGTCATTTGGGGGGGGGGGTTTGTGCCATCTTGGCATTTTATGGCCTTCAAAACTGCGATAGGTAGTGCGGAGTAAAATCAAAAATTTACACCCTTAGAAATCCTGAAGGCAGTGCTTGGTTTTCGGGGCCCCGTACGCGGCTAGGCTCCCAAAAAATCCCACACATGTGGTATCCCCGTACTCAGGAGAAGTAGAAAAATTTATTTTGGGGTGTCATTTCACATATGCCCATGGCATGTGTGAGCAATATATCATTTAGTGACAACTTTGTGAAAAAAAAAGAAAAAAAAGTTTGTAATATTCCCGCAACTTGTGGCAAAATATAAAATATTCCATGGACTCAACTTGCCTCTCAACAAATAGCTTGGGGTGTCTACTTTCTAAAATGGGGTCATTTGTGGGGGTTTTGTGCCATCTTGGCATTTTATGGCCTTCAAAACTGTAATAGGTAGTGAGGAGTGAAGTCAAAAATGTACGCCCTTAGAAAGTCTGAAGGCGGTGCTTGGTTTTCAGGGCCCCGTACGCGGCTAGGCTCCCAAAAAGTCCCACATATGTGGTATCCCCGTAGTCAGGAGAAGCAGCAGAATTTATTTTGGGGTGTCATTTCACATATGCCCATAGCATGTGTGAGCAATATATCATTTAGTGACAACTTTGTGAAAAAATAAATAAATAAATAAAAGTTTGTAACTTTCCCGCAACTTGTGGCAAAATATAAAATATTCCATGGACTCAACATGCCTCTCAGCAAATAGCTTGGGGTGTCTACTTTCTAAAATGGGGTCATTTGTGGGTGTTTTGTGCCATCTTGGAATTTTATGGCCTTCAAAACTGTGATAGGTAGTGAGGAGTGAAATTACAAATGTATGCCCTTAGAAATCCTGAAGGCGGTGCTTGGTTTTCGGGGCCCCGTACGCGGCTAGGCTTCCAAAAAGTCGACCACATGTGGTATCCCCGTACTCAGGAGAAGCAGCAGAATGTATTTTGGGGTACAATTCCACATATAACCATGGCATGTGTGAGCAATATATCATTTAGTGACAACTTTGTGTAAAAAATAAATAAAATAAAATAAAATATTCAATGGGCTCAACATGCCTCTTATCAATTTCCTTAGGGTGTCTACTTTCCAAAATGGGGTCATTTGGGGGGGTTTTGTACTGTCCTGCCAAATTCCAGAAAACGTACCTTAGTTTGTAGATGTGACAACTTTTGCGCAAACCAATAAATATACAGTTATTGACTTTTTTTTTACCAAAGACATGTGGCTGAATACATTTTGGCCTAAATGTATGACTAAAATTGAGTTTATTGGATTTTTCTAATAACAAAAAGTAGAAAATATCATTTTTTTTCAAAATTTGCCGTCTTTTTACGTTTATATCGCAAAAAATAAAAATCGCAGAGTCAGTCAAATACCTTTAAAAGAAAGCTCTATTTGTGGGAAAAAAAGGACGCAAATTTTGTTTGGGTACAACATTGCATGACCGCGCAATTACCAGTTAAAGCAGCGCAGTGCCAAATTGTAAAAAGACCTTTGGTCATTGACAAGCAAAATGGTCCGGTCTAAAAGTGGTTAAAGGGGGCGTGACAAGGGGTGTGTCCCATACTTGCATACTTTTGCTGATAGGTGTCCCTCATTCCCATCTCAAAAAGTTGGGAGGTATGTAGATATGTCTCCAGATCAGACCTCACTACCCTCCATCTTTCCAGACCAACATGTACAGACTAGGGTAGCAACAACATAGTTTTTGCATAGATTAAATGAATACCACGTATGAATGACTTGCAATGGCCATTAATATTAAAACTACCTCAGCTTCAGTCTGACATTAAATAGGATTTTCATGCCACAAGGCTTCAAAATGCAGAGAGTGCAGGTGAATGACAACTCTGAGCTGCACAGCTCACATCTACTGGAGATGCAATGACACCTTGAAGATCTTGACAACTGTGATCAAAAGAAGGCTTCAGAAGATTCAAGGTATCCTTTAGACGATTAAACTGGATCAAATTGACTCGGTGCTGCAGTCAATATTCAGCAATTTGCTGGAGTGCCGGAAAGGATCTCCCATAGAGCTGGTGAGGGCCCACAGTGCCCTGAGAACCTTGCTGGAGGGATTCTGATCCTCCTAGAGCACGGATCCCCAAACTACGGCCCTCCAGCTGTTGTGGAACTAAACGTCCCATGAGGCATTGTAAAACGATGACATTCAAAGACATAACTAGGCATGATGGGAATTGTAGTTCCAGAACAACTGGAGGGTCATAGTTTGGAGACACCTGTCCTAGAGATATTATCTGCTACTTCACAAGCTTCCAGCTGAAATACATAGGAGTAGGGATGAGCCGAACACCCCCCGGTTCGGTTCGCACCAGAACTTGCGAACGACCCCCGCGTTCGAAACGAACGTTAGAACCCCATTGAAGTCTATGGGACTCGAACGTTCGAAATGGAAAGTGCTAATTTTAACGGCTAATATGCAAGATAATGTCCTAAAAAGGGTTTGGGGACCTGCCTCCTGCCTCAGGGGACATGGGTCACTGCAAAAAAAAGTTTTAAAAACTGCCGTTTTGGCGGGAGCACTGATTTTAATGACGATTAAAGTGAAAAAAAAGGTGAAATATTCCTTTAAATATGGTGCCTGGGGGGTGTCTGTAGTATGCCTGTGAAGTGCCACGTGTTTCCCGTGTTTGGAACAGTCCCTGCACAAAATGACATTAAACGGAAATAACACCATTTAAAACTGCTTGCGGTTTTAATGTTATATCTGGTTCCTGCAATATGGTTGAAAATCATTCAGAAAAATGGCATGGGTAGCCCTCCCTGCCCATTACCAGCCTATTTGGGTCTTGTACGCATATTAAGGGGAACCCCGTACCCATATTAAAAAAAGGAAATGCGTGTGGCCCCCAGGCCCTATATACTCAGAACAGCAGTATACAGGCGGTGCAAACAAGACAGGGACTGTGTAGGTTTGTTGTGTTAAGTTGAATCTGTTTGTAATTTTCAACCGGTACATTTTTAAAGTGTAGCTCCAGTCAAACAAACTATTTTTAAGCTTTTTGGAAAACATAGGGAAGGGTTATCACCCCTGTATAATTTGTTTTGTCGTCCATCTTTTTTCATCTCACTTGCTGCTGTGTCCTTGCGTTTGCAAGTAGGAGATGTTTGTAAGTTGGATGTTTGAAAGTAGGGGCCTGCCCTATATTATAGCGGTATGTACTGGGTATAGAGCACGCAGACAGCACGCACTATCTCCTAACACTACTGACTGCAAGCTCTATTATTAACCACTTGACCACTGGGCACTTAAACACCCTTAATAACCAGACCAATTTTCAGCTTTCGGTGCCCTCACATTTTGAATGACAATTACTCAGTCATGCAACACTGGACCTATAGGAAATGTTTGTCCTTTTTTCACACAAATAGAGCTTTCTTTTGGTGGTATTTAATCACCTCTCAGTTTTTTTTTTTTTGTGCTATAAAAGAAAAAAGACCGAAAATTCTGCGAAAAAATTAATTTTTCTTCGTTTCTGTTATAAAATTTAGCAGATTAGTAATTTTTTCTTCATAAATTTTGGCCAAAATTCATACTACTACATATCTTTGGTAAAAATAAGTACAAATTGGTGGATATTATTTGGTCTTTGTGAAAGTTATAGAGTCCACAAGCTATGGTGCCAATATCTGAAAATTGATCACACCTGAAGTACTGACGGCCTATTTCCTTTTTTTTTTTTTTTTTCACAAAATTGTCATATTATCAGGTTATTTCACACACACAGCATATGCATACCAAAAGGCCCTGGAGAATACAATGGTGGTCGTTGCAAATTTTTATCTCACACGGTATTTGCACAGCAATTTTTCAAACGCGTTTTTTGGGGGGAAAAAACAGTTTTGTGCTTAAAAAACAAACAAAAAAAACAGTAAAGTTAGCCCAATGTTTGCATAAAGTGAAAGATGAAGTTATGCTGAGTAAATAGATATCAAACATGTCACTCTTCAAAATTGCACATGCCCGTGGAATGGCGCCAAACGTCGCTACTTAAAAAATCCCCATAGGCGACGCTTAAATTTTTTTTTACTGGTTACATGTTTTGAGTTGCAGAGGAGGTCTAGGACTAGAATTATTGCTCTCGCTCTAACGTTCTCGGCGATACCTCACATGTGTGGTTTGAACACCGATTTCATATGTGGGCGGGGCTTACGCATGCGTTCGCTTCTGCATGCGAGCACATGGGGACATGGGCGCTTTAAAAAAAATTTTTATTTTTTATTGTTCATTTTACTTTATTTTAGTTTGACATTTTTTTCCCCAAAAATATATTTTTGATCACTTTTATTCCTATTACAAGGAATGTAAACATCCCTTGTAATAGGAATATGGGGTGACAGGTCCTCTTTACAGTGAAATCTGGGGGTCAATATGACCCCACATCTCACCTCTAGGCTGGGAAGCCTGAAATAAAAAATAAAAAAAAGATTCTGGCTTTGATCGTACTGGCGAGTTGGTAGAAGCACCGGAGGGCGGTGAGGGGTGGGGGGCGTCTATGGCTGGGTATTTCAGGGTATCACCGAGTATGGCTGGGTATCTCCGAGTATGGCTGGGTATGGCAATTTATGGCAGGGTATTGCAGAGTATTGGCGGGGTATTGGCGGGGTACTACAGAGTAATAGCAGGGTACTGCAGAGTATTGGGGGGTACTCCAGAGCAATGGCAGGGTACTGCAGAGTAATGGGGGTTACTGCAGAGTAATGGGGGGTACTGCAGAGTAATGGCAGGGTACTGCACTGCAGAGTAATGGCGGGGTACTGCAGAGTAATGGCGGGTGCTGCAGAGTATTGGGGGGTACTGCAGAGTATTGGGGGGTACTGCAGAGTAATGGGGGGTACTGCAGAGTAATGGCAGGGTACTGCAGAGTAATGGCAGGGTACTGCACTGCAGAGTAATGGCGGGGTACTGCAGAGTAATGGCGGGGTACTGCAGAGTAATGGCAGGGTACTGCAGAGTTTGCACTGGTATTGCAGAGTATTGGCAGGGAATTGAGGGGTTAAATTCGGTGAGCAGCAATGTGGGCACTGCAGATGCAGCCCACATCGCTGCTGACACCGATCTCTTTCCCCTCCGCTGTACCGATCGGTACAGAGAGGGGAGGGAGGAACCGGCGTCATAACGCCGGTTTGTTTACAAGTGATCACTCCGTCATTTGACGGAGCGATCACGTGGTAACCGGCCGCGACGAGCGGCCGTTTACTGTGATCCGTGATCCACAGGACCCGGCGGTCACGGATGCTCTCGAGTGCGCGCCCCAGGGGGCGCGCGAGAGCAGAATTCTGGGAGGCCGTTAATAAACGGCCTCTCAGAGTTAAACAACCGCCCTGAAGCCGTTAATCGGCAATGGGCAGTTGTTAAGTGGTTAAAGCTAGATCACTAGCTATATAGGTGAGATGAATATAGTGGTGTATACTGCGGTCAGGGCACAGACAACAACCACTACACAGCAGCAAGATAGGAAATCAGCCAAAAACGATTGGTGTGTACTGTGTTGAAGGTACACAGAACACCCACTGCTTCAGATGCTAACACACTACACGAGGCCGCCTCAAAGGCGGCCTTATATAGTGTGGGGCGTGCACTACACAGCCTGAGCTATGATTGGCCACAGGCAGGATGCCTGTGGCCAATCATGGCTCTCCTCGCTGCTGGCGCTACGATTGGCCAAGCATGCGGGGTCACAGTGCATGCTTGGCCAATCATGAGCCAGCAATGCACTGCGCCACCGCAGTGCATTGTGGTCCGCGCGCGCCACTCGAATTTTGACGCGAACGGCCCAAACGTTCGGAATTCGCCGAACGGGCGAACAGCCAATGTTCGAGTCGAACGTACGTTCGACTCGAACACGAAGCTCATCCCTACATAGGAGGTCATTCAGAAAGCACAAGATCAGGAACTGGTCTCTATCAGCATCAAAGTAAAAATAAGTTCTCTCTTCTATTACACTTTATAACTACAGAGTCCTTCCCCTCCATGATGCACTTTGGAAATTGCATATACAATACCTGCTGTTTTTCCCATTCTGCCGTAGGTGACTAATCTGGAACCATCTGACTGGTTCTGAGGTTTCAGAATACCTTCTCCCCATACTACACCTCCTCCACTTCAACTGAGACAAGATCTTCCCAACACTCCCCAACAAGTGGGAACAATAGCAAAGAAGCCTGTTGGCCTCAACATGACAGATTTCTACTCAGATGCTGACCCTGAATCGCAGTGGTTGAATGAAAAGTAACTGTGTATGGCCAGCTTAACCACTTGCCTACTGGGCACTTAAACACCCTCTCCTGCCCAGACCAATTTTCACCTTTCGGTGCTCTCACACTTTGAATGACAATTACTCAGTCATGCAACACTGTACCCAAATGATTTTTTTGTCCTTTTTTTCCCACAAATAGAGCCTTCTTTTGGTGGTATTTGATCACCTCTGGTGAAAAAAAAATTTTTTTCATGAATTTTGGCCACAATTTATACTGCTACATAACTTTGGTAAAAATATCCCAAATGAGTGGATATTATTTGGTCTTTGTGAAAGTTAGAGAGTCTACAAGCTGTGGTGCAAATCATACAAAATTGATCACATCTGATGTACTGGTGGTCTATCTCATTTCTTGTGACCCGAACAAGCCAGTAAAGTAAAAATACCCCCCAA
Organism: Lithobates pipiens; assembly: GCF_037356315.1. NCBI lineage: Eukaryota > Metazoa > Chordata > Amphibia > Anura > Ranidae > Lithobates > Lithobates pipiens. The sequence goes on along the minus strand of NW_027507758.1, from coordinate 367,337,988 downwards.
ATGACCCCTTTTTTGAAAGTAGACATTCCAAGGTATTTAGTAAGAGGCATGGTGAGGTTTTTGGTGTTGTCATTTTTTCCCCACAATTCTTTGCAAAATTAAGTTTTTTTTTTCTTCCACAAAATTGTAATTGTAATAGGTTATTTCTCTCACATGGCATGAGTATACCACAGATGACGCCCCAAAATAAATTCTGCTACTCCTGAATCTACGCATGAATCTATCCATTACTCATATAGGGGGTGGCGAGGAGAGATGTGCCTGCTATCTGCACTGTATGAACTGTATGTAGCCTCAGTCATACAGTACACAGTGCTGTGTTCTGGCAGTGGCAGGGGCGGACTGACCATTGGGCCACTCGGGCACTGCCCGAGGGCCCCGTGCCACTAGGGGGCCCCATCAGGGTTGCCAGCCTCAGTAAAACCAGGGAAAGTATGTAAAAATCTGTCTCTGAAATGTCCCTTACCAACATCCTTTTGGTCTAAAAATCCCGAGGTTATAGCTGCCCCACCTCTCCAGTACCTTCTCAGCCAATAGAAACATGTTTGTGTATACTGTGTGATTGTATATTATGTGTGTGTGTTTGTGTATATTGTGTGGCCCCATAATGTCTGATTGCCTGGGGGCCCCATAATCTCCTATTGCCCAGGGGGCCCCATGAGTTGTCAGTCCGCCCCTGGGCAGTGGTATGAAAACTTCCAGTCCTACTTCTGAAACAAAATGAAATAAAGCTTAGCACTACTCAGCCATTCACAGCAAGCTTTGTATTTTAAGAATGAATACAAAACTTCCTCTGAATAACAGAGTTGGAGATTGTGACATTATCTGTAACTTTATGTCAGGTATTAGCATTCCCTGTAAACTGGTTAATACCTTGGGGGGGGGGGGGGTGCTGAGGGCTTTGTGATGGGTAGTGGTTAAGTGGTTAATTAACTAATACTGCCATTGGCCAGTAATGCAACACAAAGTGGTTATTAGTCTTAGTGGCGTAGCATGGGCTGTCAGCACCCAGGGCAAGGCAAGTAATTTGCACCCCCTAACCTGTGGACTTTTAGCTCTGTTCTGGTCACATTATCACCAGAGCCAGTCTGTGGTGGCTGCAGGGGAGAGGAGAGAACGCTTAACAATGGCCAGTAAAGCCTGGAGCGGTGACATCACCCATAGGCTCCCATGTCCCATCTGTTGTTGGTGGTTGTATGGTCACATACCTTGGAAAGCCTAAACCTTGGGTGCTCCATTATGTAAATCTTGACCAGCCACTGTTGTAGAATGCTTGGGCCCGTCTTCTGCACCCTACTAGTAAGGGAGGCCATCCATTAAGGTTATGAACCACCAACAACCATTGGAGTCTGACCACTTCTCTGGCTGGTCTAAATATGTATATGATTGAGTTCTTGGGGACTCAGGTCTCCGTAATTTTCCACCAGGTACATAAGTGGATTGCAGCACCTAGAGGGCCTCTTTTAATGCCCTGAGATAATTTAGAAGGCTTTTGCCGCGTACACACTACCTGTCTTTCCGGCAGACTAGGTCAGATGGTCTTCCCGACTGACTTTCCGAACAAACGGACTTGGCCACACACGAACGGACTAAGTCCATTCGAAAGTCTGTTAGTTTGGAACGTGATGACATAAACAGGACTAAAAAAGGAAGTTTAATAGCCAGTAGCCAATAGCTTCCTTTGCGTCATATCGGATTAGCCCACACACAATCAGATTGTCCGACGGACTAATCCCTTCGGACTTAGTCTGCTGGAAAGTCTGGTCATGTGTACGTGGCATTAAAGGGTAAATTCACCTTTTCATGAAAAATTTAAAGCTGAACTAACTTCAAGTATCCTGGCCCCCCCTCTGGACCTTGCTGTTCATAGTACCCATGATACACCATGCTTCCAGTGTAGAGGTCCATGGTCTTTAAATTTTACACAATACATGACAATGGAGGAGGAGGGAGAGAGAATTGGGGGGGGGGGGGCAAAGGAAAGGGAGTAGAGTCAAAAAATAAAAAAAGGAGGGATGGAGAGAGGATGAAAAGAGGATGGTGGGAGAGGAGACAGAGGGGGGTGAGAAAACAGAGGGAGTGGGAGAAAGGAAAGAGAGAGGGAGGAAGAGAGGACAGGGGAAGAGAGAGAGGGAGGGGGGAGAGGGGACAGAGGGGTGGAGTACAGAGAGAGTGGGGGGAGAGGACAGAGAGGAGGGAGAGGACAGGGGGAGAACAAGGCTCCATTAGTGGCCATTGGTAGTGTTAATTATCCTCTTAATGCTACACTATGAAGTGGTTAATAAACACAGTCACTGGCTACTTCAGGAGAGTTTAAATAGCAGAACACCACTGACCACTGATACCAGTGCAGGGGGTTATTATTGTGTAAACTGGTACCAATGTTGGGAGTTATTATTGTGTAAACTAGCACCAGTGCTGGAGGTGATTGCAGAAACTGGCACCAATGCTGGGGGTTATTATTTTGTAAACTAGCACCAATGCTGGGAGTTATTATTGTGTAAACTGGCACCAGTTCTGTGGGTTATTGCAGAAACTGGCACCAATGCTGGGGTTTATTATTTTGTAAACTGGCACCAATGCTGGGAGTTATTATTGTGTAAACTGGCACCAGTACTGTGGGCTATTGAAGAAACTGGCACCAATGCTGGGGTTTATTATTTTGTAAACTGGCACCAATGCTGGTAGTCATTATTGTGTAAACTGGCACCATTGCTGGGGGATATTATGCTGAAACTGGCACTGATGCTGGGGATTATTATTGTGTGAAATTACACCAATACTGGGGGTTATTATCATAGAAACTGGCACTATTGCTGGGAGTTATCTGAGAAACTAGTATGAATTCTGGGGGTTATTTCCTTTGAAACTGGTACCAATGCTGGGTGTTTAATATGTAATATTTAAACTGGCACCAATACTGGCAGTTTTTATTCCAGTCACTGATTTTGTGCTGTGATTGGACACACATGTTTATCAGCAGGTTAGAGTTAAACTCTGCTTATGTGAAAACATGATATAAATTTGATAATTTCATTTGTGTATAGCGTCGCATGACCGAGCAATTGTCAGCTAAAGTAGCACAGTGCTGAATAGCAAAAATGATCTGGTCATAAAGGGGGTAAAACCTTCCGAGGTCAAGTGGTTAAACATCATGCCATAAATATGTTTGACCTTGCAATAAAATTTGTATTTCTAGGGCAACCATTTGAAACTTCAAAATATACAAAATATGAAACTCTATATATATTTATATTTATATATGCATGTGTAGGGAATTCTGAGTTTTTAGCATGCCTAGCATCATAGACACAGTAATCTGACTCTGGGTAATATGTATTTGTTCTCTTTCAGTTGCAGCAACAGCAACAACAGCATCTTCCAAAGTGGCAACAAGTATTTCTGGAACAAGTTCAACATTGTCAACCAGATATACATCTTCAAGTACATTAAACTCATTGCCTGTGAGCACAGCCAGTACTGGTACCACTAATGATTTAACTAAAATCAACAATCAGACATCTTTTACTACTGGTAACTCAGTCAGTGGTCTAACCGGTATATCTACCTCAACTACCAGTAAGTCAGCTCTTACTGTAACTACTAACACCACAAGTAATACTACTTCTGGAATGAGTGCACCGATCACCTGGATATCAACCACAATTTCAACAGTCAACATCATATCAACACTGGTTTCAAAAGCTCCCAATATTAGCAGTCCCATGTATAATTTTACTGACACTCAACAGCCAACAAAAGTGACAACAACTTCCAGCTATACATCTGTTGTTGCCTCCAGCGGTGCCAGCAATTCTACAAACTCTATGACTACAATTAAAACAGCTGGAGCATCAGCGCCCACAACAATGCCAGTTAATCCAATTGGGGCTTCAACTATAGGCAGTGGTAGTCCTAGTGTACCTTATGGTTCACTTTACAATACCCTTAACAGTCTTACATCAGGAGTTAATGCAACAAGCATATTTAAAACAACTGTAATGCCATCAGTTAGCACAACAATATCCGTAACAAATAGTAGTACTTTACCTTCTCTAATGCCAACAGTTGGCACAGTAACAACATTTGCAGTCACCTCTAGTATCACTACCAGTCCCACAACCAATGCAACTACAGCAAGACAGCTATCTAATGTGACCACTCCAGTAAACACTACAGCTGTAGCAAACCTTGTCAACCTTAATAGTACCAGTAACCTTATTACAGTTTTAAGCACTATAAGTAACCTTAAAACATCCATTAACAATCCAGTTACCATCAAAAATCTGATTGATTCATCTACAGCAACTAATAATAATAACGTTTCCACTTTTGTTCCTAGTACCAGCAACTACACTGCATCCACTATCATTGGATCCATAACGCTGAGGACAAATGTGACAATAATGCCAACCAGTTCAGTAGGAATGTCAACACAAAGTACCAGTATGTCAGCACTTGGAAGCAACACTATACCTATGCTAAATGCAACAACCACCTTAAGAACAACTGAACCACAAGTCAGCACCATAGCTTCAAGTGCATTACTTAATGCATTAAGCAGTACAACTTTACCACAGACAGCTACAACATCGCTGCCTACAACCACTGTACCAGTCTTAGGTATAAATACTACCCGAACTCTCACAACATTAGTTTTAAATGCAAATGCAACTATTCAGACAGCCACCACCAATTTTACGCCTGGGTTGGCTAACACTTCCAGCAGTGCTATTTCCTTGGTTAATATATCTATCACACCTAGAGTGAGTGACCCTCCCCTAACTAGTACCAAAGCCAGTACAATTACAACACAATCTGCAATGTCTTCTAGTGTGACCAACCTGCTGACTTCCATTACAAATGGATCAACCACCTTAAGAACAACTGGACCGCAAGTCAGCACCATAACTTCAAATGCAATCCTTAATGCATTAAGCAGTACACCTTTACCACAGACAGCTACAACATCACTGCCTGCAACCACCGTACCAGTTTTAGGTATAAATACTACCCAAACTCTCACAACATTAGTTTTAAATACAAATGCAACTATTCAGACAGCCACTACCAGTTTTACACCTGGTTTGGCTAACACTTCCAGCAGTAGTGCTATTTCCTTGGTTAATATATCTATCACACCTAGAGTGAGTAACCCTCCCTTAACTAGTACCAAAGCCAGCACAGTTACAGCACAATTTGCAATGTCTTCTAGTGTGACCAACCCGCTAACTTCCATTACAAATGGATCAACCACCTTAAGAACAACTGGACCACAAGTCAGCACCATAACTTCAAATGCAATCCTCAATGCATTAAGCAGTACACCTTTACCACAGACAAGTACAACATCACTGCCTGCAACCAACGTACCAGTTTTAGGTATAAATACTACCCAAACTCTCACAACATTAGTTTTAAATACAAATGCATCTATTCAGACAGCCACCACCAGTTTTACACCTGGTTTGGCTAACACTTCCAGCAGTAGTGCTATTTCCTTGGTTAATATATCTATCACATCTAGAGTGAGTGACCCTCCCTTAACTAGTACCAAAGCCAGTACAGTTACAACACAATCTGCAATGCCTTCTAGTGTGACCAACCCGCTGACTTCCATTACAAATGGATCAACCACCTTAAGAACAACAACTGGACCACAAGTCAGCGCCATAACTTCAAATGCAATCCTTAATGCATTAAGCAGTACACCTTTACCACAGACAATTACAACATCACTGCCTGCAACCACCATACCAGTTTTAGGTATAAATACTACCCAAACTCTTACAACATTCGTTTTAAATACAAATGCAACTATTCAGACAGCCACTACCAGTTCTATGACTGGGTTGGCTAACACTTCCAGTAGTGCTATTTCCTTGGTTAATATATCTATTACACCTAGAGTGAGTGAGACTCCCCTAACTAGTACCAAAGCCAGCACAGTTACAACACAATCTATGATCACCTCTAGTGTGACCAACCCACTGACTTCCATTACAAATGGATCAACCCCCTTAAGAACAACTGGACCACAAGTCAGCAGCCTAGCTTCAATTGCAATCCTTAATGCATTAAGTAGTACATCTTTACCACAGACAGCTACAACATCACTTTCTACAACTACCGTACCGGTCTTAGGTATAAATACTACCCGAACTCTCACATCATTAGTTCTAAATGGTAATACCACTATTCAGACAACCACGACCAGTTTTATGCCTGGGTTGGCTAACACTTCCAGCAGTGCTATTTCCTTAGATAATATATCTATCACATCTAGAGTGAGTGACCCTCCCCTAACTAGTACCAAAGCCAGCACAGTTACAACACAATCTGCAATGTCTTCTAGTGTGACCAACCCGCTGACTTCCATTACAAATGTATCAACCACCTTAAGAACAACTGGACCACAAGTCAGTACAATAGCTTCAAATGCAATCTTTAATGTGTTAAACAGTACATCCTTACCACAGACAGCTACAACATCGCTGCCTATAACCACTGTACCAGTCTTGGGTATGAACACTACCCGAACTCTCACAACATTAGTTATAAATGCAAATGTAACTATTCAGACTGCCACCACCAGTTTTATACCTGGGTTGGCTAACACCAGCAGTTCTATTTCCTTGGTTAATATATCTACCACACCTAGACCGAGTGACCTTCCCCTAACTAGTACCAAAGCCAGTACAGTTACAACACAATCTGCAGTGTCGTCTAGTGTGAACAACCCACTGACTTCTATAACAAATGGGTCAGTACCTTCCTCTTTAGCATTTGGAATAACTTCAGTGACCAGTAAACCATCTATGATTCCAACAAATGCTACTAGCCAAGCTGCTGGTGTTTCAATACTAAGCACAGAGGCTACTGCATCAAACAATGGTGTACAAACTAACACACAAACTGTTGTTCCATCAGTCACAATTACGACTCGCCCTGCTTTAAACAGTTTTTCTCAAGGGGTAACTCCATCTCCAAGTAACGCATCTACTTCATCAACTGCAGGTACGTAGCTCCCCATTGACTAAAAGTAAACTAAATATTGATTAGAAAGAACTTACAGTAACTGTTATGATCTGTTTTTTCGTAACTTTAGCATTCACTATTCAACGAATTGCTGCGGATGCCATGCTACCACTGAACAAATCAATAGATCTTCAGTTATCATCTACAACAGCAAGTCTTCTTTCAACAATTATGGCAAGCAAACCTGCCCAAACATCCTTTAACACCACAAATAGTGTCCTACAGAATTCTACTCTTACTCAAGCATCATTGATGAACTCAGGTATTGCCATAGCTGAGGCTGGTTATATCAAATAATCTTATGTAATAGTAAAAAATAAAAAAGTACAACAATGTGCCACAATGCAGTATGCTCCCTTAGTTGTTAAATTAACCACTTGACCTCCGGAAAATTTACCCCCTTCCTGACCAAGCCACTTTTTGCAATTTGGCACTGCATTAATTTAACTGACAATTGCGCAGTCATGTGACATTGCACCCAAACAAAATTATAGTATATAAGTATAAAATAAGTATATATTAATTGGTTTGTGCAAAAGTTATAGCGTCTACAAACTATGGTATATATATATATATATATATATATATATATATATATATATATTTTTTTTTTTTTCTTTTACTAGTAATGGAGGTGAACAGTGACTTATAGGGGGACTGCAATACTACGATGGATATTCTGACACTAATTGACACTTTTGACACTTTTTGGAGACCAGTGACACAAATACAGTTATTAGTGCTAAAAAAATATGCACTGTCACTGTACTAATGACACTGGCTGGCTGAGAAGGGGTTGACATCAGGGGTATTCTGTGTGCCTAGCCAGTGCTTCTGTGTACTGTGGGAGGTGCTTTTACTAGGGGAAGGCATGGGTCCATATCCCTGCTTTGCAGGAACACAGGATCTATGCTTCCTTACTGTCAGAACGTCAATCTGCCTTGTTTAAATAGGCAGACTGGCGTTCTGCCTATGCAACAAATGATCGGTGGGTGCTGGGGGACATCCAGTCTGCGCATACACACCCCCTGCAAAGAAGAGCTGGATCATATATATATCCGGCTCACAGCCGCAATCCTGTAATTGTAAAACTACTATGGAGCAAACAACAAAAAGTGGTTAATTATAGTTCTAAAAGACAGCAAAAACTCCACTCGACACATCTACTAAACTACTATGCAGCATAACCAAATCATAATCACAATAGAGTTTTAGAAAACAGATTAAATACATTTTTAGTAGAAAAAAAAAGATGCCTTTTGAATAGTTGAAAAAAAAAAAGCAGTTCTGTGTAGTCAGTCCTCCACAATAGTGTAGATTAGCATCAAGACAGTATGGCTAACTCCCAATCATCTTAAAGAGCTCCTGTTTCCAGGCCATGCATGTTAAAGTGATGCTAAACACACACTGTTTCATTTACATTGTCCCTTCTATTTCTGTATGTGGATAATGGCACTATAATTATTTTTCTTAATCGATATACAGCTGTCACATGACCTAGATCTTTCTCAGACTGTATGCAGGAAATTATGTTAAAAAAAAAGTTACCGTATATACTCGAGTATAAGCCGAGATTTTCAGCCTCTTTTTTGAGGCTGAAAGTGCCCCCCTCGGCTTATACTCGAGTCATCGCTGTCTGCCCGCTCGATCAGCGTGTCGAGCAGACAGACAGCGGCCATTCTGATTCAAAAGCCGCGCCTCCGGCTCCCCCTTCGCCTGTGATAGGCGGAACACTGAATTTCCCAGCAGCCTGTGTTCCGCCTATCACGGACTTCGTATCATCCTCGTACTACGGACGAGGATGATACGACGTCTGTGATAGGCGGAACACAGGCTGCTGGGAAATTCAGTGTTCCGCCTATCACAGGCGAAGGCGGCGGCGCAGCTTTTGAATTTTACAATGGCCGCCGACGAACGAAGAGGGCACGGGACGGAGGCAAGGCACAGGACGGCACGGCACGGGACGGGACGGGACGGGACCGGAGGCAAGGCACGGCGGCGAGGCACGGCGGCGAGGCACGGCGGCGAGGCACGGAGGCAAGGAGGCTCGGCACGGGACGGAGGCTCGGGACAAAGGCTCAGGACACAGGTAGGCTGGACACACACACACACACACACACACACACACACACACACACACACACACACACACGGATACACACACACACACAGGGATGGATGGATGGATGGAGACACACACACACAGGGATGGACGGACACACAGGGATGGACGGACACACAGGGATGGACGGACACACAGGGATGGACGGACACACACACAGGGATGGACAGGCATGTCTTACCCTCGGCTTATACACGAGTCAATAAGTTTGCCAGTTTTTTTGGGGGTAAATTGGGGGCCTCGGCTTATATTCGGGTCGGCCTATACTCGAGTATATACGGTAGATAAATATAAATAATTCATATGATTAAATTTTTTTAAATTGTCATACAAACATATATACCATATTTATCGGGGTATAACACGCACCGACGTATAACAGGCACCCCAAGTTTAGGAGGGCATTTTAAGGAAAAAAGTTTTAGGAGGGAAGTTTAAAGAAAAAAAAACTTACATTTAAATGCCAGTCAATGCAGCCTTATCAGTGTGCATCTGCAGCCTTGTCCATCAATGCAGAATGATCAGTGTCATTTGCAGCTTGCCCAGCGCTGTTTGCAGCTTTGCAGTGTCATTTGCAGCTTTGCAGTGTCATTTGCAACTTGGCCAGCGCCGTTTGCAGCCTTGCCCATGTTTAAATTTCCTGCCGCCGAGACAGACCGAGCGAGCGCCGCCAAAAAAGACAGAGCCGACTTGCTCGGCTCCGCTCGTAGTCCCGCCTCCCTGCTGTTTCTCTAGCGAGCGCTGCCGAAAAAGACAGAGCCGTCTGTACTGTGTATTCGGCTGGGCTCCGCTCGCAGTCCCACCCAGTATGGGCGGGACTGCAAGCCGTGCCGAGCCGAGTACACAGTACAGTCAGCTCAGTCTTTTTCGGCAGCGCTCGCTAGAGAAACAGCAGGGAGGTGGGACTTTGAGTGGAGCCGAGCAATCGGCTTGGTATTTTTCGGCGGCGCTCTGTATTTTTCGGGCGCGCTCGGTATTTTTCGGCCGCGCTCGGTATTTTTGACTCGCAGACAGTGGGGATCGGCGTATAACATGCACCCACGACTTTCCCCCAATTTTAAGGGGGAAAAAGTGCGTGTTATACACCGATAAATACGGTATTTGAAATCAAATCTGTTTTTTTTGGCAATTACATGGTGTGGGCAGATTTCTACCAGCCACAGGCTGTCACACTCCTACGGCCTGTGTCTTAGAATAAGAGGAAGATGAAGCCTCCATTAATCTACATGCAATATCCCGCCCCCATTGTATTTAGTGGGTTAGTGGACATGAAGGAGGAGGGAGGGAGTGGGCTCGCATGTGTGACTTTATAGTCACACTGGCTGCTCAGATGTGATAGGAATGAAATGCTCAGCATAGAAACTCACTGAAAACTGAGAATGTCCAGAGCTACCACCACAGCTGCAAAATCCCTAGTTTTTTATGATATGGGTTTATATATTGTGGACCAAAGGCATAATCACTAACTACAATTTAATAAACTTGATACTATTATTAAATTTAAGCTCATCTAAAAAAAAAAGTTAAATTTTTAATTAAAAATTTAATTTGAACTTATTTACACATATATCAATATGCATGAAGTCTGGATAGGCTACACATAAAAAAAACTTTAAAAATCCATTATAAAAACATATAAAATACAAAATAAACAGCAAAATGGATACAGAGAAAAAACATTTAATACCCTTAATTTCCTCATTGTCCCCCCTATATATTGCTTGTCACACGGGCATTGCAATAAATATACCACATACCTAGTATTGCATGTAATAAAAGAACCAATCACATATTCTCTTCCTGTAACTGTTGAGAAAAACTCTTACTTTTGGACCATCTGGTTCTCTCATATAATACATATAATATATTTATTACATGGGTAAAAAACTTTTAATACTGAAAAAAAGGGGGAAGATCAATTACATTTGGTTCAATTTTATCCTTCAAATTAGGGCCTTTCCTAAAAATTACTTAGATTGCCCCAGTGTTTTTTTAATAATCTGCCTGATCAGATAATGCTGTCGAGAAATTTGTTATAAAAGTACGCACTAAACCAGATTTGGTGTCTGGAATTTTAGGTTTCAGGAGAAGTTCCCTATCCACCTCACCCACTTGTTGGAAAACCTTGCCTAAGCCACTCTCCAGATTTTTTTCTGTACATCTATTTTTTTTAAACTTGAGACTTTTCTTAATAATCATGCATCTCATTAAAATTTCATTTTATCAATCAATTGCCCTTTAATTCTATTCCTCAGCCAAATAGGGTGGTGACAACTGTCTGTAGGAGTGTAGTTATTCCTGTCTGTGAGCTTTAAAAAAATAATTCAGTGTGCACTCTATTATTCTTAATAAATAAAGTCATTTCCAAAAAATGCAATTCCTTTTTACTATGTGTGAAAGATAATTTAATAATAAGATTATTATCATTAGTGGCATTCAAAAAGTTCTCTACGTATCCTAATTTAGCTTTCCATATAAACAGAATATCATCAGTAAATATCTGGTATAATGTCAAATGTGTGTAAATATCTGGTATAATGTCAAATATTCAGTTCCCACCTAGCCATAAACAAATTTGCCAGACTAGGGGCAAGTTTTTCCCCCATAGCTATGCCCCCTCTCTTGCAAATAATATCTGCTATTGAACTAACAGTCCACCTAACCCACTTTTTAAGATTGTCTAAGGATAACCTCGTCTAAGTCACTCCCAACTTTTTTCTGGAAATCTATTTTTTAAAACTTGAGACTTTTCTAAATAATCATACATCTCATTACAATTTAATTTTTATTTTATTTAATTGCCCTTTTATTACATTCCTCAACCATATACGGTGGTGAAAACTGTTTGTAGGAATATAGTTATTCCTGTCTATGGGCTTTAAAAAATGATTCGTATTCGATTATTCTTAATAAATAAAGTCATTTAAAAAAAAAATATCTATTTTAAAATATTATCATTAGAGGCATTCATAAAATTCTCTAAAATTTCCATATAAACCAAATATCATCAATAAATCTCTCATAAAATGTCAAATGTGTCAACTCCTTTCAAAAATCATATCCAATTCCTACTTCACCATACATTTTTTTTTCCAAGCTAGGGGCGAATTTTGCCCTCATAGATATGCCCCCTTTTTGCAAATAATATCTGCTATTAAACTAACAGTAGCTGTGAGACATGGTAAAATGTAAAAGTTGTAAAATAAATTGTTTCTGAACACCTGGAATATAGCCTGCTCATTAAGGTAATATTCAGCTACTTTTGTACTATCTGAAATAATATTATTATACAATGATATTATATCCACAATGACTAAAAAAGCATGAGCCTCTATATTTCAATCTTTAAGATTAATAAGCACTTGTTTAGAGGGTGGTGAAGCCTCCATTAACTACTTCAGCTCTAGAAGGTTTTACCCCGTAATGATTTTTTGCGACACAGCACTGCGTTATTTTAACTGACAATTGTGTGGTCATGCAATACTATACCCAAATAAAATTAAAGTTCTTGTTTTCCCACAAATAGAGCTTTTTTGGTGGTATTTGATCAGCTCTGCGGTTTTTACTTTTTGCACAATAAACAAAAAAAGAGAGACAATTTTGAAAAAATATATATATTTTTTGCTTTCTGCTATAAAACACATCCAGTAAAAAAATTGTTTAAATCTAATTTATTCATCAAATTAGGCCAAAATGTATTCTGCTACATATTTTTGGTAAAAAAAATCCCAATAGGCATATATTGATTGGTTTGCCCAAAAGTTATAGTATCTACAAACAATGAGATTTTTTAGGGCAATATTTTACTAGTAATGGCGGTAATCAGTGATTTTTAGGGGGACTGCGACATTGCAGCGGACAAATTGGACACCTACAGTAACTGACACTTTTTGGATACCTGTGACATTATAACAGTGATCAGTGCTAAAAATTTGCACTGTTACATTGCTCATTTTAAAGGCTTACATGCAAGTTATTACCCTAAAAAGTGTATGGGACTAGTGTACTGCCCCAGGGGAAATGTATCAATGCAAAAAAAGTTTTTAAAACTACATTTTTTTCAGGAGCAGTGATTTTTAATAATGCTTAAAGTGAAACAATCAAAATGAAATATTCCTTTAACCACTTGACCACTGGGCACTTAAACACCCTTAATAACCAGACCAATTTTCAGCTTTTGGTGCTCTCACTTTTTTCACACAAATAGAGCTTTCTTTTGGTGGTATTTAATCACCTCTCGGTTTTTTATTTTTTGTCCTATAAAAGAAAAAAGACAGAAAATTCTGTAAAAAAATGAATTTTTCTTTGTTTCTGTTATAGAATTTAGCAGATTAGTAATTTTTCTTCATACATTTTGGCCAAAATTTATACTATTACATATCTTTGGTAAAAATAAGTACAAATTGGTGGATATAATTTGGTCTTTGTGAAAGTTATAGAGTCCACAAGCTATGGTGCCAATATCTGAAAATTGATCACACCTGAAGTACTGACGGCCTATTTCAATTCTTGAGACCCTAACATGCCATAAAATTATAAATACCCCCCAAATGACCCCTTTTTGGAAAGAAGACATTCCAAGGTATTTAGTAAGAGGCATGATGAGGCATGATGAGTTTTTTGAAGTTGTCATTTTTTCCCACAATTCTTTGCAAAATCAAGATTTTTTTTCCTTTTTTTCCCACAAAATTGTCATATTATCAGTTTATTTCTCACACACAGCATATGCATACCACAAATTACACCCCAAAACACATTCTGCTATTACTCCCGAGTACGGCAATACCACATGTGTGAGATTTTTCCACAGCGTGGCCACATACAGAGGCTCAAAATGCAGGGAGCGCCATCAGGCATTCTGGAGCACCCAGGACAATTCCTACATTTCTCTCCTACATGTAAAAATCATCATTTATTTGCTAGAAAATTACATAGAACCCCAAAAAATTATAATTTTTTTTTTAGCAAAGACCCTAGAGAATACAATGGTGGCCGTTGCAAATTTTTATCTCACACGGTATTTGTGCAGCAATTTTTCAAATGCATTTTTTTGGGGGAAAAAAATGTTTTGTGCTTAAAAAAAAAACAGTAAAGTTAGCCCAATTTTTGCATAAAGTGAAAGATGAAGTTATGCTGAGTAAATAGATACCTAACATGTCACTCTTCAAAATTGCACATGCCCGTGGAATGGCGCCAAACGTCGCTACTTAAAAATCCCCATAGGTGACGCTTTAATTTTTTTTTACTGGTTACATGTTTTGAGTTACAGAGGAGGTCTAGGGCTAGAATTATTGCTCTCGCTCTAATGTTCACGGCGATACCTCACATGTGTGGTTTGAACACCGTTTTCATATGTGGGCGGGGCTTACATATGAGTTCGCTTCTGCATGCGAGCACATGGGGACAGGGGCGCTTTAATTTTTTTTTTTTTTTTTTTATTGTTCATTTTACTTTATTTTAGTTTGACATTTTTTCACCAAAAATTAATTTTTGATCACTTTTATTCCTATTACAAGGAATGTAAACATCCCTTGTAATAGGAATATGGGATGAGGGGTCCTCTTTACAGTGATATATGGGGTCAATAAGACCCCACATCTCACCTCTAGGCTGGGAAGCCTAAAATAAAAATTGAAAAATAAATAAAAAGATTCTGGCTTTGATCGTATTGGCGAGTTGGTAGAAGCACCGGAGGGCGGCGAGGGGGGAGGGGGCATCTATGGCTGGGTATTGCAGGGTATCACCGAGTATGGCTGGGTATCTCCGTGTATGGCTGGGTATCTCCGTGTATGGCTGGGTATCTCCGTGTATGGCTGGGTATTGCAGGGTATCTCCAAGTATGGCTGGGTATGGCAATTTATGGCAGGGTATTGCAGAGTATTGGCGGGGTATTGCAGAGTATTGGCGGTGTATTGCAGAGTATTGGCGGTGTATTGCAGAGTATTGGCGGGGTATTGCAGAGTATTGGCGAGTATTGGCTAGTATTGGGGGGTATTGGCAAGTATTGGGGGGTATTGCAGAGTATTAGTGGGTATTGCAGAGTATTGGCGGGTATTGCAGAGTATTGGCGGGTATTGCAGAGTATTGGCGGGTATTGCAGAGTATTGGCGGGTATTGCAGAGTATTGGGGGGTATTGCAGAGTATTGGGGGGTATTGCAGAGTATTGGGGGGTATTGCAGAGTATTGGGGGGTATTGGCGGGTATTGGCTGGTATTGCAGGGTATTAGCTGGCATTGCAGATTATTGCCAGGGTACGGAGGGCTTAAATTCGGTGAGCAGCGATGTGGGCACTGCAGATGCAGCCCACAGCGCTGCTGACACCGATCTCTTTTCCCTCCGCTGCACCGATCGGTACAGAGAGGGGAGGGAGGATCAATTGACGGAGCGATCACGTGGTAAACAGCCGCGATGAGCGGCCGTTTACCGTGATCCGTGATGGATGCTCTCGTGTGCGCGCCCCCAGGGGGCGCGTGAGAGCAGAATTCTGGGAGGCCGTTAATTAACGGCCTTTCAGAGTTAAACAACCGCCCTGAAGCCGTTAATTGGCTATGGGCGGTTGTTAAGTGGTTAAATAGCGTGCCTTGGGGATCCACGTAGTCTGCCTATAAAGTGGTGCTTCTGTCTGATGTGTTTTACAGTCCCAAAGCAAAATTACATTTCTAAAGGAAAAAAGGCCATAATTTAAAATTGTTTGATGCTGTAATGTATTGCCGGCTCCTGGCAATACATATATACAGTATATATACACATATACATATATATATATATATATATACACACACATATATATACATACAGTATATACACATACAGTATATATATATATATATATATACACATACATATATATATATATATACACACATACACATATATATATATACACATATACATATATATATATACACATATACATATATATATATACACACATATATATATATACACATATATATATACACATATATATATACACATATATATATATACACATATATATATACACATATATATATACACATATATATATACACATATATATATACACATATATATATATACATTGCCTTCACTGCATATATATAGTCTACACTACACTGATTACGCGGTATATACAATATCTCACAAAGTACACCCCCCCCTATTTTTTGTAAATATTTTATTATACCTTTTCATGTGACAACACTGAAGAAATTACACTTTGCTACAATATAAAGTAGTGAGTGTACAACTTGTATAACAGTGTAAACGTGCTGTCCCCTCAAAATAACTCAACACACAGCAATTAATGTCTAAACCACTGGCAACAAAAGAATGCTCCATAATGTTTGGTATTCGCCGAACGGGTGAATACCCGACTTATGTTTGACTCGGATATCAGGCCCATCCCTATTCTGCAGGGCAGAGGCAGGATTCAGCCTGTGTGTTCTCTTCTGGGTCTCCTGCCCTGCCAATGAGGTTTTCCTATCAAAATAAATAAATACATTTGTGTGCTTGGCCAATGTAGATGTGGTGAACTGCTGCAACTCAAAAAATCGAAAGACTAGACTGTTTAAAACATCTGTGAAGATATGTCCAAAATGTGTCAAATAATGTGCTCCTCCTGTGGAGCTTACACAGGCTTGTCTGATCTCTGTAACTGAGATCTATATAATCTGGTAAGAGGCTGTCCTTTTTTTCAAAAGGAGCATGTTTGGAGCACTGGAGAATGATTTTAAAGAATACTTTTTATTATCACTGAGAAATTTATTTGGCACATTTTGGACTATTTATATTATCGGAACCCTTTAATGCCCCCACTTTTATTTTAACACTCTTACAACTTGATATATGAAAATAAAATGTGTATTCCCAGTCATCAACACTTTCAAGATTTAACAGTAAGGAATTATATTTTGACCAAAGAGCAGCAAACAGACAGCCCCATATATTCAAAGAGATGGCCCCATCCAGCAAAGAGACATCCCAATCCAGCAAAGAGACAGCCCCATATATTCATTAAAGAGATGGCACAATCCAGCAAAAACATGGTCGCGTCCATCTGAGACAAATCCGAATCCAGCAAATAGACATCCCAACCCAGCAAGAGACCAAGAGATATTCATATATTCAGCAAAGAGACATCCCCATATATTCAGCAAAGAGACAGCCCAATCCAGCAAAAAGATGACCCAGTCCAGCAGAGACATCCCAATCCAGCAAAGAGACATCTCCATATATTCAGCAAAGAGACAGTCCCATACATTCAGCAAAGAAACATCTTCTTATAGCATCCATCAGTGCCCCCCTCATTAAAGGTCCCTCCATCAGTGTCCCCCTCATTAGAGGTCCTTCCATCAGTATCTCCCTCATTAGAGGTCCCTCCATCATTTTTATATATGCAGTGTGGTAAGTGCAGTCCTGTCTGAGCCCTCAGCTATACCTGAAGCAGGGAGAAAGGCAGGGCACAGGCAGCAGCCAGGTCTGGAGGAGGAAGTTTGGTTAACTTCTCCACTAAATGCTCAGGGTGGACCTACCAAATGGTTGGTTGCTAGAAGCCAGGTGGCCCTAGCTATCAACAACTAATGCTGGCAGCGGCAGGTGGGAGCCGGGTGGTGGGATTGCAGCGGCAGAGCATCAGGCAGAGCAACAAGAGAATCATTCAGATATATATAATGATAGTTGGCAACACTGCTCGGGATTCCTGGGCCCCTTGTGACATCTGGGCCTTCTGCATGCCTATAGGCTTTCCCCTCTGATGGCGGTCCTGCATGTGGCATCATAATGTTGTATGTAAAGTTTCCCTTTAAAATTCCCTTTGACCAGCACATTTGAATACTCCATCCCTCCACTAAAGGCAGTAGTATCCTCTGACCGCTGTACAGACAAAGCTCATACATTGGAGTAGATTGGAGAAACCATAGTGTAGTATTTTATTGTAATCAGCTTCACATAGACAATAGTGACACAAGGTCCAGGGGACAGCTGGTTAGGTGGATGTCAGAGCAACCTCATCTATAGTGGCCTTACTACTATTAAATTTATGTTCATCTAAAAAAAGTTACGTTACAAATAAATTACTATTAAAAATCCAGTTTGAACTAATTTATACTTATTTACACATACTGTATATCAATATGTGTGAAGTCCAGCTACACATAACTTTAACAATACATTATAAAAACATACAAAATATACAGCAATATGGATATAGAGAAACAACATTTAATACAATGTTTGCCACACAAAATATATATGAATAAATCCAGCACATAAAAAAGCGTCAAAGTACATATAGGACTATGAACTATTTTAGTTCATAAGGGGAGATAAACTGAAAGGGAAAAAAAACAAACTAAATAGGAGGGGCGGGAGGGGAACAAAAAGAAAGAAAGACTGGGACATAATTCTTAGCTGGTTACAGTTAATATTCCAGTCTATTTAATTTTTTTTTTTAAAACTCTTGTTTGTGATTGCACTGCCTCCAATTGGCTTGTAATTTATTAATTGCCAGGAACTTAATTCCTCTAGGGTCTCTACCTTGATGTAAAAAAATGCACTAAAAGACTGTGATTCCTATAACCTCTCTTGATACTATAAATATGCTCCAAATGGCAATGCCTTAATTTCTTTATTGTTCTCTGTATGTATTGCTTGCCACATGGGCATTGCAATAAATACTGTATATCACATACCTAGTATTGCATTAAATAAAAGAACCAATAACATATTCTCTTCTCACAACTATTGAGAAAAAAACTTTACTTTTGGACCATCTGGTGTCAGAAACCATGAATCAGACCGAGACAGAAGTACAGTTAAATCACACTTGTTTAACCACTTACGGACTGCCCGCCGTAAAACTGTTTGGAGGCTGTTTGAAGGAGGATATCGTTGTTATGGCAGCAGCTAGCTGCCATAACCCTGGTATCCCCTTATTCAGTGGGCGGTCCAATACAAGATAAAAGTGATCTCTGCGGCGGATTCTCCGCAAGATCACTTTTATTGGTGGTGGGAAAGGGCCTCCCCTCCCACCACGATCCAGTGCTTACCGGATCCATTGGCAGTGGCGGAGGTGATCGCGTCCTGTCTCCTGTCAGGTATGGAGACGAGTGAGGGGAAGATGGCCCCCACCCGTCTCCATACAATTGCTGAGCAGAAGCAACGTCAAAATGTCCCTTCTGTCCACAGCTCTTGAAGGGCCATTTAAAAAAATATATAAAAATTTAAATTACACATTTTTTTTATTTATTGCATTTTAGTCTAAATATGAGATCTGAGGACTTTTTGACCCCGGAGCTCATATTTAAGAGGTCCTGTCATGCATTTTTTTCTATTACAAGGGATGTTTACATTTCTTGTAATAGGAATAAAAGTGATTTTTTTTTAACAGTGTAAAAATAAAAAATAAAAAAAGGTAAAATAAATAATACAAATATTTTTTTTTAAACGCGCCCCGTCCCGCTGAGCTTGCGTAAAGAAGAGAATGCATACGTTAGTAGCGCCCACATATGAAAACAGTGTTCAAACCACACTCCTCAGTAACTTAAAAAATGCAACCTGTAGAATTTTTTAAATGTCGCCTATGGAGATTTTTAAGGGTAAAAGTTTGTTGCCATTCCACAAGCGGGTGCAATTTCGAAGCATGACATGTTGTGTGTCAATTTACATTATCTTTCACAATATAAAATTTCAAAGCATGACATGTTGGGTGTCAATTTACATTATCTTTCACAATATAAAAAAATTAGGCTAATTTTACTGTTGTCTTATTTTTTTATTCAAAAAAGTGATTTTTTTCCAAAAAAAGTGTGCTTGTAAGATTGCTGCGCAAATACTGCGTGAAAAAAAAGTATTGCAATGACTGCCATTTTATTCTCTAGGGTGTTAGAAAAAAATATATATAATGTTTGGGGGTTCTAAGTAATTTTATAGCAAAAAAAAAATGTTTTAAACATGTAAACACCAAAATCTCAAAATGAGGCTGGTCTTTAAGTGGTTAATAATAAAAGAAAATAGAACAAACGTAGTCAAAACATAGCCAAAGTTCGGTAACCGGAATGAATAGTCAGACAAGCCAGAAAGTCAGGAAGCCAGAGATCAGCGTAGTGGAACAGCAAGCAGGATCTGGAGCCAGAAGGAATGTCAGCCAAGCAAGTCTTTAACTGGAATGCAGAAGATAGTCTCTGTGATGTTGACCAAGGCGAAGGCAGAGATCATCTGGGCTGGATGGCTTAAGTAGGCAGGACTAACGAGCAGGATATCATCAACAGGTAAGTCACTATGGAGAGATAGGAGCTGGAAATTAGCCGACAGCTCAGAGGAAGGAAGGGCTGAGCCCAGCCTTAACATCCGTTTTTTTCTAAGGTACATATAATACATTTATTACATGGGTAAAAAATAATAATTCTGAAAATATATTGTCTTAGACGGAGGATCAATTACATTTGGTCCAATTTTATCCTTCAAATGAGGGCCTCTTCTAAAAATCGCTTCTGGGTTATAATAAGGAAAATTGTTGAAAACAGAATCAACTTTAAGATTGCCCCAGTGTCTTTTTAATAATCTGCCTGATTTGATAATCCAGTATATAGAGAAGTTCGTAATAATAGTATGTACTAAACCAGGTTTGGTGTCTGGAATTTTAGGTCTCAGGAAAAGTTCCCTATCCACCTCACCCACTTGTTGGAAAACCTTGCCTTAGCCACTCTCCTGATTTTTTTCTGTACATCTATTTTTTTTAAACTTGAGACTTTTCTTAATAATCATGCATCTCATTAAAATTTCATTTTATCAATCAATTGCCCTTTAATTCTATTCCTCAGCCAAATAGGGTGGTGACAACTGTCTGTAGGAATGTAGTTATTCCTGTCTGTGAGCTTTAAAAAAATAATTCAGTGTGCACTCTATTATTCTTAATAAATAAAGTCATTTCCAAAAAATGCAATTCCTTTTTACTGTGTGTGAAAGATAATTTAATAATAAGATTATTATCATTAGTGGCATTCAAAAAGTTCTCTACGTATCCTAAATTAGCTTTCCATATAAACAGAATATCATCAGTAAATATCTGGTATAATGTCAAATGTGTGTAAATATCTGGTATAATGTCAAATATTCAGTTCCCACCTAGCCATAAACAAATTTGCCAGACTAGGGGCAAGTTTTTCCCCCATAGCTATTCCCCCTCTCTTGCAAATAATATCTGCTATTGAACTAACAGTCCACCTCACCCACTTTTAAAGATTGTCTAAGGATAACCTCGTCTAAGTCACTCCCAACTTTTTTCTGGAAATCTATTTTTTAAAACTTGAGACTTTTCTAAATAATCATACATCTCATTACAATTTAATTTTTATTTTATTTAATTGCCCTTTTATTACATTCCTCAACCATATACGGTGGTGAAAACTGTTTGTAGGAATATAGTTATTCCTGTCTATGGGCTTTAAAAAATGATTCGTATTCGATTATTCTTAATAAATAAAGTCATTTAAAAAAAAAAATATCTATTTTAAAATATTATCATTAGAGGCATTCATAAAATTCTCTAAAATTTCCATATAAACCAAATATCATCAATAAATCTCTCATAAAATGTCAAATGTGTCAACTCCTTTCAAAAATCATATCCAATTCCTACTTCACCATACATTTTTTTTTCCAAGCTAGGGGCGAATTTTGCCCTCATAGCTATGCCCCCTTTTTGCAAATAATATCTGCTATTAAACTAACAGTAGCTGTGAGACATGGTAAAATGTAAAAGTTGTAAAATAAATTGTTTCTGAACACCTGGAATATAGCCTGCTCATTAAGGTAATGTTCAGCTACTTTTGTACTATCTGAAATAATATTATTATACAATGATATTATATCCACAATGACTAAAAAAGCATGAGCCTCTATATTTCAATCTTTAAGATTAATAAGCACTTGTTTAGAGGGTGGTGAAGCCTCCATTAACTACTTCAGCTCTAGAAGGTTTTACCCCGTAATGATTTTTTGCGACACAGCACTGCGTTATTTTAACTGACAATTGTGTGGTCATGCAATACTATACCCAAATAAAATTAAAGTTCTTGTTTTCCCACAAATAGAGCTTTTTTGGTGGTATTTGATCAGCTCTGCGGTTTTTACTTTTTGCACAATAAACAAAAAAAGAGAGACAATTTTGAAAAAATATATATATTTTTTGCTTTCTGCTATAAAACACATCCAGTAAAAAAAATTTTTAAATCTAATTTATTCATCAAATTAGGCCAAAATGTATTCTGCTACATATTTTTGGTAAAAAAAATCCCAATAGGCATATATTGATTGGTTTGCCCAAAAGTTATAGTATCTACAAACAATGAGATTTTTTAGGGCAATATTTTACTAGTAATGGCGGTAATCAGTGATTTTTAGGGGGACTGCGACATTGCAGCGGACAAATTGGACACCTACAGTAACTGACACTTTTTGGATACCTGTGACATTATAACAGTGATCAGTGCTAAAAATTTGCACTGTTACATTGCTCATTTTAAAGGCTTACATGCAAGTTATTACCCTAAAAAGTGTATGGGACTAGTGTACTGCCCCAGGGGAAATGTATCAATGTAAAAAAAGTTTTTAAAACTACAATTTTTTCAGGAGCAGTGATTTTTAATAATGCTTAAAGTGAAACAATCAAAATGAAATATTCCTTTAACCGCTTGACCACTGGGCACTTAAACACCCTTAATAACCAGACCAATTTTCAGCTTTTGGTGCTCTCACTTTTTTCACACAAATAGAGCTTTCTTTTGGTGGTATTTAATCACCTCTCGGTTTTTTATTTTTTGTCCTATAAAAGAAAAAAGACCGAAAATTCTGTAAAAAAATGAATTTTTCTTTGTTTCTGTTATAGAATTTAGCAGATTAGTAATTTTTCTTCATACATTTTGGCCAAAATTTATACTATTACATATCTTTGGTAAAAATAAGTACAAATTGGTGGATATAATTTGGTCTTTGTGAAAGTTATAAAGTCCACAAGCTATGGTGCCAATATCTGAAAATTGATCACACCTGAAGTACTGACGGCCTATTTCAATTCTTGAGACCCTAACATGCCATAAAATTATAAATACCCCCCAAATGACCCCTTTTTGGAAAGAAGACATTCCAAGGTATTTAGTAAGAGGCATGATGAGGCATGATGAGTTTTTTGAAGTTGTCATTTTTTCCCACAATTCTTTGCAAAATCAAGATTTTTTTTCCTTTTTTTCCCACAAAATTGTCATATTATCAGTTTATTTCTCACACACAGCATATGCATACCACAAATTACACCCCAAAACACATTCTGCTATTACTCCCGAGTACGGCAATACCACATGTGTGAGATTTTTCCACAGCGTGGCCACATACAGAGGCTCAAAATGCAGGGAGCGCCATCAGGCATTCTGGAGCACCCAGGACAATTCTGACATTTCTCTCCTACATGTAAAAATCATCATTTATTTGCTAGAAAATTACATAGAACCCCAAAAAATTATAATTTTTTTTTTAGCAAAGACCCTAGAGAATACAATGGTGGCCGTTGCAAATTTTTATCTCACACGGTATTTGTGCAGCAATTTTTCAAATGCATTTTTTTGGGGGAAAAAAATGTTTTGTGCTTAAAAAAAAACAAACAGTAAAGTTAGCCCAATTTTTGCATAAAGTGAAAGATGAAGTTATGCTGAGTAAATAGATACCTAACATGTCACTCTTCAAAATTGCACATGCCCGTGGAATGGCGCCAAACGTCGCTACTTAAAAATCCCCATAGGTGAAGCTTTAAATTTTTTTTACTGGTTACATGTTTTGAGTTACAGAGGAGGTCTAGGGCTAGAATTATTGCTCTCGCTCTAATGTTCACGGCGATACCTCACATGTGTGGTTTGAACACCGTTTTCATATGTGGGTGGGGCTTACATATGAGTTCGCTTCTGCATGCGAGCACATGGGGACAGGGGCGCTTTAATTTTTTTTTTTTATTGTTCATTTTACTTTATTTAAGTTTGACATTTTTTCACCAAAAATTTATTTTTGATCACTTTTATTCCTATTACAAGGAATGTAAACATCCCTTGTAATAGGAATATGGGATGAGGGGTCCTCTTTACAGTGATATATGGGGTCAATAAGACCCCACATCTCACCTCTAGGCTGGGAAGCCTAAAATAAAAATTGAAAAATAAATAAAAAGATTCTGGCTTTGATCGTATTGGCGAGTTGGTAGAAGCACCGGAGGGCGGCGAGGGGGGAGGGGGCGTCTATGGCTGGGTATTGCAGGGTATCACCGAGTATGGCTGGGTATCTCCGTGTATGGCTGGGTATCTCCGTGTATGGCTGGGTATTGCAGGGTATCTCCAAGTATGGCTGGGTATGGCAATTTATGGCAGGGTATTGCAGAGTATTGGCGGGGTATTGCAGAGTATTGGCGGGGTATTGCAGAGTATTGGCGGGGTATTGGCGAGTATTGGCGGGTATTGCAGAGTATTGGCTAGTATTGGGGGGTATTGCAGAGTATTGGTGGGTATTGCAGAGTATTGGCGGGTATTGCAGAGTATTGGCGGGTATTGCAGAGTATTGGCGGGTATTGCAGAGTATTGGCGGGTATTGCAGAGTATTGGCGGGTATTGCAGAGTATTGGGGGTATCGCAGAGTATTGGTAGGTATTAGAGAGTATTGGCAGGTATTGCAGAGTATTGGGGGGTATTGCAGAGTATTGGGGGGTATTGGCGGGTATTGGCTGGTATTGCAGGGTATTAGCTGGCATTGCAGATTATTGCCAGGGTACGGAGGGCTTAAATTCGGTGAGCAGCGATGTGGGCACTGCAGATGCAGCCCACAGCGCTGCTGACACCGATCTCTTTCCCCTCCGCTGCACCGATCGGTACAGAGAGGGGAGGGAGGATAATTTGACGGAGCGATCACGTGGTAAACAGCCGCGATGAGCGGCCGTTTACCGTGATCCGTGATGGATGCTCTCGTGTGCGCGCCCCCAGGGGGCGCGTGAGAGCAGAATTCTGGGAGGCCGTTAATTAACGGCCTCTCAGAGTTAAACAACCGCCCTGAAGCCGTTAATTGGCTATGGGCGGTTGTTAAGTGGTTAAATAGCGTGCCTTGGGGATCCACGTAGTCTGCCTATAAAGTGGTGCTTCTGTCTGATGTGTTTTACAGTCCCAAAGCAAAATTACATTTCTAAAGGAAAAAAGGCCATAATTTAAAATTGCTTGATGCTGTAATGTATTGCCGACTCCTGGCAATACATATATATACAGTATATATACATATATATATATATATATATATATATATATATATATATACACACACACATACAGTATATACATATATACATATATATATATATATATATATACATATACACATATATATATATATATATATATATATACACATACATATACATATATATATATATATATATATATATATATATATATATATACACATATACACATTGCCTTCACTGCATATATAGTCTACACTACACTGATTACGCGGTATATACAATATCTCACAAAGTACACCCCCCCCCTATTTTTTGTAAATATTTTATTATACCTTTTCATGTGACAACACTGAAGAAATTACACTTTGCTACAATATAAAGTAGTGAGTGTACAACTTGTATAACAGTGTAAACGTGCTGTCCCCTCAAAATAACTCAACACACAGCAATTAATGTCTAAACCACTGGCAACAAAAGAATGCTCCATAATGTTTGGTATTCGCCAAACGGGTGAATACCCGACTTATGTTTGACTCGGATATCAGGCCCATCCCTATTCTGCAGGGCAGAGGCAGGATTCAGCCTGTGTGTTCTCTTCTGGGTCTCCTGCCCTGCCAATGAGGTTTTCCTATCAAAATAAATAAATACATTTGTGTGCTTGGCCAATGTAGATGTGGTGAACTGCTGCAACTCAAAAAATCGAAAAACTAGACTGCTTAAAACATCTGTGAAGATATGTCCAAAATGTGTCAAATAATGTGCTCCTCCTGTGGAGCTTACACAGGCTTGTCTGATCTCTGTAACTGAGATCTATATAATCTGGTAAGAGGCTGTCCTTTTTTTCAAAAGGAGCATGTTTGGAGCACTGGAGAATGATTTTAAAGAATACTTTCTTTTATTATCACTGAGAAATTTATTTGGCACATTTTGGACTATTTATATTATCGGAACCCTTTAATGCCCCCACTTTTATTTTAACACTCTTACAACTTGATATATGAAAATAAAATGTGTATTCCCAGTCATCAGCACTTTCAAGATTTAACAGTAAGGAATTATATTTTGACCAAAGAGCAGCAAACAGACAGCCCCATATATTCAAAGAGATGGCCCCATCCAGCAAAGAGACATCCCAATCCAGCAAAGAGACAGCCCCATATATTCATTAAAGAGATGGCACAATCCAGCAAAAACATGGCCGCGTCCATCTGAGACATCCGAATCCAGCAAATAGACATCCCAACCCAGCAAGAGACCAAGAGATATTCATATATTCAGCAAAGAGACATCCCCATATATTCAGCAAAGAGACAGCCCAATCTAGCAAAAAGATGACCCAGTCCAGCAGAGACATCCCAATCCAGCAAAGAGACATCTCCATATATTCAGCAAAGAGACAGTCCCATACATTCAGCAAAGAAACATCTTCATATAGCATCCATCAGTGCCCCCCTCATTAAAGGTCCCTCCATCAGTGTCCCCCTCATTAGAGGTCCTTCCATCACTATCTCCCTCATTAGAGGTCCCTCCATCATTTTTATATATGCAGTGTGGTAAGTGCAGTCCTGTCTGAGCCCTCAGCTATACCTGAAGCAGGGAGAAAGGCAGGGAACAGGCAGCAGCCAGGTCTGGAGGAGGAAGTTTGGTTAACTTCTCCACTAAATGCTCAGGGTGGACCTACCAAATGGTTGGTTGCTAGAAGCCAGGTGGCCCTAGCTATCAACAACTAATGCTGGCAGCGGCAGGTGGGAGCCGGGTGGTGGGATTGCAGCGGCAGAGCAAAAAGAGAATCATTCAGATATATATATAATGATAGTTGGCAACACTGCTCGGGATTCCCGGGCCCCTTGTGACATCTGGGCCTTCTGCATGCCTATAGGCTTTCCCCTCTGATGGCGGTCCTGCATGTGGCATCATAATGTTGTATGTAAAGTTTCCCTTTAAAATTCCCTTTGACCAGCATATTTGAATACTCCATCCCTCCACTAAAGGCAGTAGTATCCTCTGACCGCTGTACAGACAAAGCTCATACATTGGAGTAGATTGGAGAAACCATAGTGTAGTATTTTATTGTAATCAGCTTCACATAGACAATAGTGACACAGGGTCCAGGGGACAGCTGGTTAGGTGGATGTCAGAGCAACCTCATCTATAGTGGCCTTACTACTATTAAATTTATGTTCATCTAAAAAAAGTTACGTTACAAATAAAGTACTATAAAAAATCCAGTTTGAACTAATTTATACTTATTTACACATACAGTGGTGTGAAAAAGTGTTTGCCCCCTTCCTCATTTCCTGTTCCTTTGCATGTTTGTCACACTTAAAGTGGAAGTAAACTCCCCTATCGTTTTCAGCCAAGGAAGCTGCCATCTTTGCCTCTGTTTAGTGTTCAACTGCTATGGTGCTGCACATGTGATTCGTTATGACACCAGCCATTGGATGGTTTGATAGTTTGGCTGAGAGCACAGCCAATGTGCAATTAGTATTCCCGGCATGCCTTTTTTTTTAACTGTTTAAATCGATGGGTTTACTTCCACTTTAAGTGTTTCGGAACATCAAACCAATTTAAACAATAGTCAAGGACAACACAAGTAAACACAAAATGCAATTTGTAAATGAAGGTGTTTATTATTAAAGGTGAAAAAAAATCCAAACCATCATGGCCCTGTGTGAAAAAGTGATTGCCCCCTAAACCTAATAACTGGTTGGGCCACCCTTAGCAGCAACAACTGCAACCAAGCGTTTGCGATAACGTGCAATGAGGCTTTTACAGCGTCCTGGAGGAATTTTGGCCCACTCATCTTTGCAGAATTGTCCTAATTCAGTTACATTAGAGGGTTTTCGAGCATGAACGGCCTTTTTAAGGTCATACCACAACATCTCAATAGGATTCAGGTCAGGAATTTGGCTAGGCCACTCCAAAGTCTTCATTTTGTTTTTCTTCAGCCATTCGGTGGTGGACTTGCTGGTGTGTTTAGGATCATTGTCCTGCTGCAGAACCCACGTTCGTTTCAGCTTGAGTACACGAACAGATGGTCGGACATTCTCCTTCAGGATCTCTTGGTAGACAGCAGAATTCATAGTTCCTTTTATCACGGCAAGTGTTCCAGGTCCTGAAGCAGCAAAACAGCCCCAGACCATCACACTACCACCACCATATTTTACTGTTGGTATAATGTTCTTTTTATGAAATGCAGTGTTCCTTCTACGCCAGATATACTTGGACACACACCTTCCAAAGAGTTCCACTTTTGTCTCATCGGTCCACAGAATGTTGTCTCAAAAGTCTTGGGGATCATCAAGATGTGTTGTGGAGAAATTGAGACGAGCTTTGATGTTCTTTTTGCTCAGCAGTGGTTTTCTCCTTGGAACTCTGCCATGCAGGCCATTTTTGCCCAGTCTTTTGCTGATGGTGGAGGCATGAACGCTGACCTTAACTGAGGCAAGTGAGGCCTGCAGTTCCTTGGACGTTGTTGTGGGGTCTTTTGTGACCTCTTGGATAAGTCGTCGCTGCTCTCTTGGGGTAATTTTGGGCGGCCGGCCACTCTTGGGAAGGTTCACCACTGTTCCATGTCTTCGCTATTTGTGGATAATGGCTCTCACTGTGGTTCGCTGGATTCCCAAAGCTTTGTAAATGGCTTTATAACCCTTTCCAGACTGATAGATCTCAATTACTTTCTTTCTCAATTGTTCCTGAATTTCTTTGGGTCTCGGCATGATGTGTAGCTTTTAAGGATCTTCTGGTGGACCTTACTGTGTCAAGCAGCTCCTATTTAAGTGATGCCTTGATTGTGAACAGGTGTGGCAATAATCAGGCCTGGGTGTGGCTAGAGAAATTGAACTCAGGTGTGGACAACCACAGTTATAGTATGTTTTAACAAGGGGGGCAATCACTTTTTCACACAGGGCCATGATGGTTTGGATTTTTCTTCACCTTTAATAATAAACACCTTCATTTATAAATTGCATTTTGTGTTTACTTGTGTTGTCCTTGACTATTGTTTAAATTGGTTTGATGTTCCGAAACACTTAAGTGTGACAAACATGCAAATACCCCCCAAAAATAGGAAGGGGGCAAACACTTTTTCACACCACTGTATATCAATATGTGTGAAGTCCAGCTACACATAACTTTAACAATACATTATAAAAACATACAAAATATACAGCAATATGGATATAGAGAAACAACATTTAATACAATGTTTTCCACACAAAATATATATGAATAAATCCAGCACATAAAAAAGCGTCAAAGTACATATAGGACTATGAACTATTTTAGTTCATAAGGGGAGATAAACTGAAAGGGAAAAAAAACAAACTAAATAGGAGGGGCGGGAGGGGAACAAAAAGAAAGAAAGACTGGGACATAATTCTTAGCTGGTTACAGTTAATATTCCAGTCTATTTAATTTTTTTTTTTTAAACTCTTGTGTGTGATTGCACCGCCTCCAATTGGCTTGTAATTATTTTTTTTTTAACTTAATATATTTTTATTGATACGTTTTCAAATATAGATAACAGTGTTATACACTATATAAGACGGGTTACATAACAAGCTAGCTAATACAAAAATAAAGCTATAACCCGCCTGCTCGTTAGTACCCGCCCTCAATACACTTTTCCCACCTCCCCACCCCCCCCAACCCTCCAACCCGCCCACCCACCCCAGCTCGAGCACGCAGCGCCGGCATCGGTCGCCTTGGTCGTGGCCAGATAGCTATATCCGGGCAGACAAGAAACAAAAAAAAAAAAAAAAGAGGCCCTCCACCCCACCCCACGGTCCACCCATAAGAGAGTCCGCCTGGGGGGGGGGGAGAACCTCCTCCTTTCCACCCACCAAACGGGTACTGGTCCACCCTCATGATAGACTCACTCCGGGGGGAACCCCATGTCAATCAACCAAGGGTTCCATAATATCTCAAATTTTCTTAGATTATTTAGCTTTATAAACATTGCTCTCTCACACCATACTATAGAGTTGATTGCGTTGACCCACTGTCCAATTACCGGGGGATTTTTGGCTTGCCAATTTATTGCTATCAGTAGCCTGGCCTGATACAAACACCTCAGGACAGATGGCTTAATTAGCGGAGAAATTTTAGTATCTTCGAATATCCCCAACAAACAAGCCCTGGCCTCGGGTTTCAGGGTGGTCTTAAAGACCCTATTTATTTTAAGAACTATTTCTAGCCAGTAGCTATACAATTTTGGGCATTTCCATACCATATGGAAGAGGTCTCCCGGTGCCCCACATCTAGGGCATTCGTCTCTAGGTTTCCTACCCATTTTCCACAGCTTTTGGGGGGTATATGCCCTATATATAAGGAACAGATGGGACACTCGCTGGGATGGAGATATAGAGGCCAGGTGCCCCTGTTCGAGCGTCTTAACCCATTGTTCTTGGGATATCGGGCCTACATCCCCTATCCAGCCCTGCCTACTCTTAGCTGGGCCTTCGCCTTTCAAAAATCTTCCTCTGAGCTTTATATATAACCGCGAGATCTGGCCTTTTACTTGCCTTCGGTCCATAAGACCCTGGAGCTGGGGGATTTCGGTTCGCTCGATAGCGAGTGTCCCGTATTGGGCTTGAATTCCGTGTCTCAGCTGTAAATATTTATAAAACGTCCTATTAGAGACATTAAATTCCTGTCTGATAGCTTCAAAGGACTTCATTACGTTCCCATCATAAAGATGCACCAGTCTATTAATCCCCTGGCTATCCCATTCCAGAGATCTATCTATCTTGTTTAATTCGCACAAATGGCGATTATGCCATAGGGGGGTATAAGTGGTTACTCCCGCATATCCCAACTTTTGCTTTGCTTGCTGCCATACCTTCCTCATTAAGATATTAGTAGGGCATCTATGGATGAATGAATTAGCCTCTAGGGCTTCGGGTACTAATTTATGGGGTGCTCCTAGCAACAACAGCTTATGGTTTGTAGACCCCCCCTCTTGGAGCCCCGCCCCTGCTAAATGCTGGAGTTGGGCAGCCAGGAAGTATGCACCAAGGTGGGGTATGGCCAACCCTCCCTCCGTGATGGGGAGCTGCAACGTGTGTAACCCTATCCGGGCATGCCCCTTTTTCCAAATTAAGTCCCGGATAAGCGAATCCATGCCTTGGAACCATTTCTGGTTAATCCAGATTGGGGAATTATGTAAAATATAAAGTATTTGGGGCTGCCAAAGCATTTTTATTAGGCTGCAGCGTCCCGCCACTGAGAGAGGGAGGCGCACCATCTGTTAAGTTTCGTCTTCATTTTCAACAATAGTGGTGCTAGATTCTCGTTGGCATATTGGCTTACATCCCCAGATATCCAGATACCCAAGTACTTCAACTTGGTCACCGTCTCCAAGCCTACAATCATTGGCGGCACCCCCTGATCCCCAGGCCTGGACAGTGGTAGAAGGGCTGATTTGCCCCAGTTGATCTCTAGACCAGATTGTTGACCAAACTCTCCCATCAACTGGACCACTCTATTCAGGGTAGAGTCCACATCTCCAATAAAAAAACAGGACATCGTCCGCAAATAGAGCAATTTTTTCTTCTTCCCTTCCCCGCCGGAATCCCTGTATGTCCGGACAAGATCTTGCTAGGACCGCCAGGGGCTCCATGTCCAATACAAATAGGAGGGGGGACAGCGGACATCCCTGTCTTGTACCTCTCTCCAGCTGGAATGTTTCAGAGACTTCAGTGCCCATCTTGATTTTGGCCCTAGGTTTATTATACAATAATTTTATCCACTGGATAAATAAGGGGCCAAAGCCAAACCTCTCTAACACCCTCCACAAATAGCCCCATTCCAGGCTGTCAAAGGCCTTAGTGGCATCTAGTGCTAAAATAGCTCCCAACCCCTCATTGTCCCTGGGTATTTGAATATTGAGAAAGACTCTTCTGATGTTAGTGCTAGTTGCCCTTCCCGGGATAAATCCCGACTGGTCTGGATGTATTAGTTTGTGAATATATGTGTTTAACCGAGTTGCTAGTGCCTTGGCTAGTATTTTAATATCCGAGCATAGCAGGGATATCGGCCGGTATGATGGGACTTCCTGGCAGTCCTTCCCCTCCTTCAGAGTTAAGATAATATTGGCCTCTAGCATCGAGGCGGGAAGTTCACCCGCCTCCAATGCATAGTTCAATGTCGCCAAGAGTTTCGGCAGTAGCACATCCCCATGGCGTTTGTAGATTTCTGCTGGTAAGCCATCTGGCCCTGGAGATTTATCGTTGGGCATTGCAGCTACTGCGTTTTTTAACTCCTCCAGCGTGAGCGGTGACTCAAGGGATAGTTTGTCCTCTATTGGTAATGTTGGAATTGCTGTCTGAAGTAGGAAGTCAGTGGCTAGATTACCTCGTCCCTGGATGGCGGATTTATATAAGTTTTTATAGTAATCATGGAGTACCCTCATGATCGCAGGGGGGCTAGAAACAAGGTCGCCTTTTGGGGACTTAATTACCTGAGCTACTGTTGGCGCCCCATTAGTTTGGACCAAAAGGGAGAAGGCTCTACCCACCCTCTCTCCTTCGCCGAAGTAATGCTGGTGCTGAAATATCCGCCTATTCTCTGCTTTTTTTAGAAGAGCCATTTTATAAACTTGTTGACTAGCCAACCATTCCTGCTGGCTTGCAGTCGATGGAGCTTCTATATATGCTTGCTCCGCCTGAGTAACTTTGTTTCTTATTGCTAGATCCTGTTCTCGGGCTTTCCTCTTAATTATTGCGACTTGTTGTATTAATGTACCCCTGATATAGGCTTTTAGGGAGTCCCAGACTATACCAGGAGGGGCTGAGCCCCTATTTATTTGAAGAAATTCCCCTATCTTATCCTGAAAGGGGCTTGAGCCGCCCATTAGTACCAACCAGCCAGGATTTATCCTCCACTCCCTTGGGCCTGTTCTAGCATCCAGAAACACTGTCATGGACATGGGGGAATGGTCTGGGACCCCCCTTGCCCCATATTCTATATCCTGTACCACCTCCGCAGCTTCTTTATTCCCCAACACCATGTCGATTCTTGATAATGTGCAATAGGTACTGGAAAAGCAAGAGTACTGCCTTGCTTGAGGGTGACGTATTCGCCATAGATCATTTAATCCTATTTCGGAGACAAAGCCCTGCAAACGCCCTATTCTAGCCCCCACTGGAGCAGGAAATCTGTCCATATGCCAGTCCAGCGTTTTATTGAAATTGCCTGCTACTATCCATGGGACACCCGGCTTGTCTAGGCAAAACGCCAGTAATTTAAACATTACCTCCAGCTTGAAGGGAGGGGGTATATAAATGTTAGCTAAGATATATTGCTGCCCGCTCAACAGGCCATATAGAAAAACAAATCTCCCCTCCTTGTCAATAGAGGACTCCTTACACAGAAAATGCGTGCCCCTCTTAACAAAAACACTCACCCCTCTAGAGTATGATGTATGAAAGGAGTGGTAGTATGCCGAAAACTTCCGATTGTTTAACAGTGGGGCTGAGCTAGGGGTTAGATGCGTCTCTTGAAGAAAAAGCAAACCAGGGCCCCCCCTCGCTGTTTCCAACATGACTGCTGCCCTCTTTTTTGGATCTCCCAGCCCCCTCACATTCCATGAAATAATATGTACACTACCCATGAGTGTTAATAATTTCTAACCCAGGCGGGGGGAGGGGGGAGGGAGAGGAGGGGGCCCGCCCTCCCACGACGGGCCCCCCCCTCCCACGACGGGCCCCCCCCGCCCCACCCCCCCCCAATTCCGTTGTACCAGCAGTGCGTGCCCGAGGTGCCCCCCTCAACCCCGCTACCCACCCACGCCCCCACCCCCTCCCCGCCCATCAGGGCATCCCCTGGGGGTCACTATTGTGGCCCGATTTACCATACTCTCCAAGACCCTGGACGCCCACCCTCGCTCCCCCCTCTCCCCCGATTTACCTGGAAACGCCTGAGCTCCCCAGATTACCTCGCCTCATCCACACTCAACCCCTCCGCTTCAGATACTAACTAAATAGCATAGGCCCGAACTGGCCTGAGCTGACCTGCCATTGCACCCAGCTTCATAAAAAAAAAAAAAAAAGGGGGACCCCTCACTCACATAGTGC
Source organism: Lithobates pipiens (assembly GCF_037356315.1). Classification (NCBI taxonomy): domain Eukaryota; kingdom Metazoa; phylum Chordata; class Amphibia; order Anura; family Ranidae; genus Lithobates; species Lithobates pipiens. Next base: position 367,303,501 of record NW_027507758.1, on the reverse strand, counting down.
ATTAGCAATCAACTCACATATTATAATCTGTGCATTATAAGTGCGCCTATTTCACTTCCACCCTCCCGCGATAAATATTCGAATCATGTGCTACACTCACAAGGAAGATACCTATAAACTTCCCGTCCCATTAGAAATACTAGCTACTTTAACCCTTTGCACCTCTATTTTAGTTTCCTCTCTGCAGCTCCCCATTTTCTCCACGCCCTTCTTCCCCCCTAGCCCTCCCTCCTTGGGGAAAAAAAAAAAAAAAAAAGGGGAAAGGGGGGCGGAGAGTATTCAATACCAGCCCCCCCAATACTTAACTATTAAACATTTATAGTGATATTTATACTGTATTATTCTATTCATACCATCACCCTTTCTCGCCCCTCTTTGCTAATAAGTGATAAATAACCTTGTAGTGACATACCTCACGCTAAGACTAGCTGCCATAATAAACATTCCATATTACTACTCAATGAAATTATTTCTCGTGCAAATATTATACAATCCTCTCATGCAGCAAAAAAATCCAACACCACAAAACAACTCAAAAAAAAAAAAAAAAGGAAAGAACTCTCTCCCCTTTGCCCTCCCACTTTACCCCCCGCTCCCCCCCCAAGGGGGAGAGGAGGGGGAGAGAAGAAGGGCCCCCAGGGAGCTAGTCTTCCAGTCCTGGTAGTGTCAAGATAGCTAGAAATCCTTTTTATGTTCCTCCAGCCATTTTTCCGCCTCCTCTGGGGTGCCAAAAAAAGAAGTTGAGCCCAAAGCGGTTATACGTAACCGGGCAGGATACAGCAGTGCATAGCTTATCTTGTATTTTTGGAGAGTTCGCTTGATGGAGATAAACTCTGCTCTCTGTTTCTGTAAATCTGGTGAGAAGTCTGGGTAAAACGAGACCCTAGACCCTTTATAAAAGACATCATTCAGTTCCCTGGTCCTTCGCAGCAAAATAATACGGTCATTATAATTCACAAGTCTCAATATCAATGGCCTAGTGCGGCCCTCTGGTGGACGCGGACTTATGGGGACTCTATGGGCCCTTTCTATGGCAAAAAGTGTGGTAAAAGGGGTATCGCCCAGGAGTTCCCTAAACCAGTTTTCCAGAAAGTTTATAGGGTTGGGGCCCTCACTTCCCTCTGGGAGACCAATCAGGCGAACGTTATTCCTACGATTTCTATTTTCCATCGCGTCTAATTTCATTGCCTGTATAGCCATTTGTTTCTGTAGCCCATTTATTTTTTGCTGTAGTGGGGAAAGATCATCCTCAATCGTACTTAATCTTCCTTCTAGGACCGTGGTTCTTTCCATTGTGTTGCTCAATAATTGGCCCATGGAATGTAATTCGGTTTTAATACTACTTAACTGATTATCAAGGCCACATATAGAAACCTTGCATTCGTTAACTGCTTGCAATATGTCGCGTAGCATAGGTTCGCCATCCTCTATCAGAGGGGATTCCACTAGAGCTGTTGTGTTATGTGCTGTCTTGCTTGCTGCTACAGCTGAGTCATGCATCTTACTTCCACTGGGTGATCGACCTGGATTTGATGTTAGTTGACTAATGCTTCTCCTTTCCGGGGCAGCCCCCTGTGTCCTTATTTGCCCTACTGGCTGGTGGAGCCCCTTTCTGGTAGGAGAGGTTGCATGGGCAAAGCGTTCAAGTTTTGCTGCTGTTGCAGCAGATGCCTGGTTTGCTTTTTCTTTGGCTGCCCGGGTTTTTTGATTCCCATCACTAAGCAACCCATCCTCATTGGCCCGTTTACTGAGCATGATAAGCAACTAGGAGTAGTGGTATTACTGGACTACAGCAAATCGACCCACAAAACAGACAAAAAAAAAATAAAATTAGGAGAAGGAGGGGTATAACCAAGAGGGGGGAAAGGGGGCTAACTTGCTGCCAGTAAAAGGGTAGGGATCCAGTGGAAGCGCAATTTCCAAGCAATTGATTTTTTTATTTAATTCGTCTATATGATATAAGTCCGTACGGTATAGCAAGAATAATGCAATGGCCTCAGACCAAGGGTACAACCAACTATCCATATAAACTATCCATGTAAAAAGAAGGAAGGAGATTTTTCCACCGACAGTTTATCTTCTTCACAGTGCTATGTCAGGTTTACACAGTTGGTTTGGCTCAGTTCGTCACACTATAAGCACAACAATGCAATCATATGGAAGGGAGAGGGGGAGAGAGGATTTCCACCAGCTCCCTCTTGAGAAGCAGGGCTGCCGAACCGTTCAATGGACCCCAGTTACACCAAGAGCCTAACAGCCTCTACCTCGCGGCAAATTAGTTTAGTAGACAATGACTCTGGGACAGTTCATTAGTCATTCATATGCCCATTCCCGGCTCCTGCACCCTCCTCCTTGCTTCCCTCTCTCCCACAGCTCACTCCCGCGTTACCGTTAGCCTAGGTAGATGCCATAGGCTTCACCAAAAAGTTTCTACGGGCAGACCTCCACCTGCTGAATCCTTCTTGTTTCAGACTGCCCGCACTGCCGAGTTGCTGTATCAGGTCTCGCGGTGTCCCGGGCCCGCTGAGTGGGTTCCTTCGGGTTCCCACGAATTCCTTCGGCTCCCTCCCCGTACCACGCCTCTGGCAGGCCGAATCTAGAGCTCGCGATAGTACGAGTTCCCGCGAGAGCTCCCGCTGCTATCCCCAACGTCACAGGCTCTGTACCATTCGGATTGGTGGTTTCCGCGAGCTCCGGAGCAAGGAGGCTAGGACCGCTATACTGGGCTCGACACCCGGCTAGGCACCGCCTCTACTGCCAGGCTGTTTTCTTCCCATCAAGGGGGAGTGAAGGGAGACTAGGTCAGCGCGTCCAACATTCGCACTCTCTCACTCACTCACTCCCACATCCGACCACGCCCCCGCCCGACCACGTCGGCTTGTAATTTATTAATTGCCAGGAACTTAATTCCTCTAGGGTCTCTACCTTGATGTAAAAAAATGCACTAAAAGACTGATTCCTATAACCTCTCTTGATACTATAAATATGCTCCAAATGGCAATGCCTTAATTTCTTTATTGTTCTCTGTATGTATTGCTTGCCACATGGGCATTGCAATAAATACTGTATATCACATACCTAGTATTGCATTAAATAAAAGAACCAATAACATATTCTCTTCTCACAACTATTGAGAAAAAAACTTTACTTTTGGACCATCTGGTGTCAGAAACCATGAATCAGACCGAGACAGAAGTACAGTTAAATCACACTTGTTTAACCACTTACGGACTGCCCGCCGTAAAACTGTTTGGCGGCTGTTTGAAGGAGGATATCGTTGTTATGGCAGCAGCTAGCTGCCATAACCCTGGTATCCCCTTATTCAGTGGGCGGTCCAATACAAGATAAAAGTGATCTCTGCGGCGGATTCTCCGCAAGATCACTTTTATTGGTGGTGGGAAAGGGCCTCCCCTCCCACCGCGATCCAGTGCTTACCGGATCCATTGGCAGTGGCGGAGGTGATCGCGTCCTGTCTCCTGTCAGGTATAGAGTCTCCATACAATTGCTGAGCAGAAGCAACGTCAAAATGTCCCTTCTGTCCACAGCTCTTGAAGGGCCATTTAAAAAAATATATAAAAATTTAAATTACACATTTTTTTTATTTATTGCATTTTAGTCTAAATATGAGATCTGAGGACTTTTTGACCCCGGAGCTCCTATTTAAGAGGTCCTGTCATGCATTTTTCTATTACAAGGGATGTTTACATTCCTTGTAATAGGAATAAAAGTGATTTTTTTTTTAACAGTGTAAAAATAAAAAATAAAAAAAGGTAAAATAAATAATACAAATATTTTTTTTAAAAGCGCCCCGTCCCGCTGAGCTTGCGTGCAGAAGAGAATGCATACGTTAGTAGCGCCCACATATGAAAACAGTGTTCAAACCACACTCCTCAGTAACTTAAAAAATGCAACCTGTAGAATTTTTTAAATGTCGCCTATGGAGATTTTTAAGGGTAAAAGTTTGTTGCCATTCCACAAGCGGGTGCAATTTCGAAGCATGACATGTTGTGTGTCAATTTACATTATCTTTCACAATATAAAAAAATTAGGCTAATTTTACTGTTGTCTTATTTTTTTATTCAAAAAAGTGATTTTTTTCCAAAAAAAGTGTGCTTGTAAGATTGCTGCGCAAATACTGCGTGAAAAAAAAGTATTGCAATGACTGCCATTTTATTCTCTAGGGTGTTAGAAAAAAATATATATAATGTTTGGGGGTTCTAAGTAATTTTATAGCAAAAAAAAAATGTTTTAAACATGTAAACACCAAAATCTCAAAATGAGGCTGGTCTTTAAGTGGTTAATAATAAAAGAAAATAGAACAAACGTAGTCAAAACATAGCCAAAGTTCGGTAACCGGAATGAATAGTCAGACAAGCCAGAAAGTCAGGAAGCCAGAGATCAGCGTAGTGGAACAGCAAGCAGGATCTGGAGCCAGAAGGAATGTCAGCCAAGCAAGTCTTTAACTGGAAGCAGAAGATAGTCTCTGTGATGTTGACCAAGGCGAAGGCAGAGATCATCTGGGCTGGATGGCTTAAGTAGGCAGGACTAACGAGCAGGATATCATCAACAGGTAAGTCACTATGGAGAGATAGGAGCTGGAAATTAGCCGACAGCTCAGAGGAAGGAAGGGCTGAGCCCAGCCTTAACATCCGTTTTTTTCTAAGGTACATATAATACATTTATTACATGGGTAAAAAAAAATAATTCTGAAAAAATATTGTCTTAGACGGAGGATCAATTACATTTGGTCCAATTTTATCCTTCAAATGAGGGCCTCTTCTAAAAATCGCTTCTGGGTTATAATAAGGAAAATTGTTGAAAACAGAATCAACTTTAAGATTGCCCCAGTGTCTTTTTAATAATCTGCCTGATTTGATAATCCAGTATATAGAGAAGTTCGTAATAATAGTATGTACTAAACCAGGTTTGGTGTCTGGAATTTTAGGTCTCAGGAAAAGTTCCCTATCCACCTCACCCACTTGTTGGAAAACCTTGCCTAAGCCACTCTCCTGATTTTTTTCTGTACATCTATTTTTTTTAAACTTGAGACTTTTCTTAATAATCATGCATCTCATTAAAATTTCATTTTATCAATCAATTGCCCTTTAATTCTATTCCTCAGCCATATAGGGTGGTGACAACTGTTTGTAGGAATGTAGTTATTCCTGTCTGTGAGCTTTAAAAAAATAATTCAGTGTGCACTCTATTATTCTTAATAAATAAAGTCATTTCCAAAAAATGTAATTCCTTTTTACTATATGTGAAAGATAATTTAATAATAAGATTATTATCATTAGGGGCATTCAAAAAATTCTCTACGTATCCTAAATTAGCTTTCCATATAAACAGAATATCATCAGTAAATATCTGGTATAATGTCAAATGTGTGTAAATATCTGGTATAATGTCAAATATTCAGTTCTCACCTAGCCATAAACAAATTTGCCAGACTAGGGGCAAGTTTTTCCCCCATAGCTATGCCCCCTCTTTTGCAAATAATATCTGCTATTGAACTAACAGTAGTTGCAAGACATGGCAAAATGTAAAGGTTGTAAAATAAATTGTTTCTGAGCACCTGGAATATGGCCTGCTCAATTAGGATAATATAAAGCTGCTTTCGTACCATCCAATGAAATATTAGTATACAGTTACATTACATCCGCAGTGACTAAAAAGCATCATCCTCTATATTTAAATCTTAAAGATCATTAAGCACTTGCTTAGTATCTTTAAGGAATGCAAAAGTAGCAGCAACCGGGGAGCTGAAGAAAGTAACCAATATATTTCTTATTCTTGTTAATAAAGACCTTATCCCACTAATTATAGATCTGCCTGTGGGATTCATAGGATCCTTATGCATTTTGGGAAGGTAATACACAATAGAGATACTGGAAGATGATGGAAATAGATATTTTTCTTGCCTTTTTATTTCATATTATATTATCTTATCCCTTTCTTATAGCCACTTATTACTATGTCTTTTAATTTAATTTACTGAGAGGTAAGTATGTTTTGGTCAATTCTCAGACAATTAACACATTTTTGGGACCATTGACATTAATACAGCGATCAATGCTATAAAAATGCATTGATTACTGTAAAAATATCACTGGCAATGAAGGGGTTAACACTAGGGTCGATCAAGGGGTTAATTGTGTTCCCTAGTGTGTGTTCTAACTGAAGGGGGAAGGGGACTGACTAGGGGAGATGGCAGATCACTGTTCATGCTCTGTATGAACAGAGGATCTGTCACTTCTTCTTGTTTATACACAGAGATCCCGGTTCTCGCTATGTGACGAGTGATCACGGGAGCCCGGCGGTCATCAAGACCCCCGGGCAATCGCATTAGCTCCAGGGGCGAGCTCTGGGCACGCGTGCCCCTAGCGGTCACCTTGAGGGAGTGACATAACATGATGGGGATTCGCTTGCCCGTGCCAAACTGCTGCAGTATAACTGCAGCAGCTGGTTGGCAAGCAGTTAACAAAAGAACAGACATTTGCACACAGTCTGTCCAGGGTTGTGGGGAAGAGGCCCTTCTCCCCATCAACAGAGCACCCCCATGTTGAGGGCATGTGGCCTGGTATGGTTAAGGAGAGGGGGTGGTGCTCGCTTGTCCCTACCTTACCTGGTATGGATTTTGGGGGGACTGCAAACCATTTTTTTTGCCATGGAGTTCCCCTTAAATTACTGTACATACCAGACATAAGGGCCTGGTATGGACTTTGAGGGGAACCTGCACTTGTTTTTTCTTTTGGCGTGGGGTCCCCTTTAAATCCATATCAGTCCCGAAGGGCCCGGTATTGATTAGGAGGGGGCCTCCACTCTATTTTGTTAAACGTTTTGTAATGTCGACTCTTCTTTTGTTTACATTCTGCTGCAGGGAACCCCACTGACAGCAAATGAGCCAAAGTTTTTAAGGATGCCGTGGCAATCCACTCTTTAACAATAAACTTTTCATAAATCAATTTGGATGATTTGTTGATTCGAATGCTTCAAACATCCAAATGAAATTAATGAATTTCATTGTTTTGTTATAATTTCAGATTCGTTGAAATTCATTAATATTGTTATTCAGATATTCACATCCCCAAAAAATCAGGCCTGATGACTAAATCCCTCCTTTGCAACAAACTTCTCATCTGCAAATAAGATTTCCTATCTTCATAGGATTTCTTTATTCTCAAAGTTTATAAATAAATTATTTTAGATGTTTTATTCAGTACCAGTAGATCAGCTAATCTGCATAAACAATACCTAATATTCAAACATATATGACAATGGCAACTGTAGAAATGATTTGCTTAGCAGAACTGCTATTTAATTATACTTCAGGTGCTACAGGATCTTCTCAAATTAGTAGTACAACTGGACCTGTCATGTCAGCTCTGTGGAGTAGCTCTTCAGGAAACACCAGCAGCACTGACAAAACCTTCTTTCCAACTAAACCCTCAGGTATTTTAATAAGTTACAATGACACTTACATAATTAGTTCTCATGTATGCTTTAGCTGTGTTTGTGTAATATAAAGCATATTGTTTATTTCTACAGGTACTCCAGTTTCAAATATTTCCGAGGTACCAGTTCTATCAACTAACAGCAACAGACTCTTCAATATTTCTATTCCAACTGGAGAGCAAGGTATCTGAAGAATAACCATAATTCAGTGAAATGGCCATAGCTTAATGTTTAATAAATTAAAGCATATAATTTCAAACTTTTTTTTTAAAGATTATTTAAACCCAATATTTCATATTCCTGTGCCTGCTGCACCATGTACTTGTATGAAAAAGTATCCGGTTCTGTTTGTATTGCTTCCTTTGTGTGAAATCCCTGGTGTTCCTACCAGCCCATATGCTTTTCTGTGAAAAACTGACCACACTAATGCTGGGAGCTCAGACTGCACTTCTCTAGTGGTAGACTTGTCCTGACACCCCCCCCCCCCCCCGCATAGCCATTTACTGGGAAGTTCAGTTTCCTGGCGTTTCTCCTCCCCCCCGGCTCTTACTGCATGCAGCTGAGAACAGAGCCAATGTGATCATTTAAAAAAAAAAGGGGGAAAAAGTGTTTATAATGTTTTATATCTATACACTAGTGTTTTACCTTTCAAGTATTTTAATACTTATTTTCTCCTGCCAGGAGAAACAGTGTTTACAATAAATCAGTGTGCATGATGCCCACCTCTTCATCAGCTATCCATTCTGATTCCTCTATTTATTACGTTTTTTTTCAATTTCAAAGTATTTTATTTTGTATAACAAGACGAATACATTTGGTAACAACATTGCATATATCAATGATGCAAAGAAGTACAGAAAATAATCAGCATTGATACGAATTAGTCGTAAAATATGGGAAGAGTATTAGAGAACTCGACACTAGACGAATATGGAATAACTAGGGCAAAAAGAGAGTGTCCAGATAGTCGGGAGGATGGGGCCCTACGTTCTTTGGCACCCCATATGGGAACTAACTGTGCCAGATTGGAGGATCCCAGCTACCGACCCCTATTGAAATGTAATTAGTAGGGAGCGGAAAATGCCATGTTTCTTGCTACTCATATTAGGCCCCTTTCACACTGGGGCGTTTTTCAGGCGCTACTGTATAGCGACTGTATAGCGCCTGAAAAAATCTGGCCCCTTTCACTCTAGTGTGAAAGCCAGAGGGCTTTCACACTGGAGTGGTGCGCTAGCAGGACAGTGAAAAAAGTCCTGCTAGCTGCATCTTTGGAGCGGTGTATTCACAGCTCCTAAACCACTCCTACCCATTGAAATCAATGGGGCAGCGCGGCTATACCGCTGGCAAAGCGCCGCTGCAGCGGCGCTTCACAGGCAGTTTTAACCCTTTTTCGACCGCTAGCGGGGGGTTAAAACTGCCCCGCTAGCAGCTGAATGCCGCCGCTAAAACGACGACGCCGTTCCCACCCCAGTGTGAAAGGGGCCTTAAACTTCACAATGAAAGATTAGTATAAAGCCACCTGTCGTTTTCCATTTAAAACTTTTGTGGGGGGGGGTAGGAAGTGAAAGGAAGAGAGGGAAGGTGGGGAGGAAGTCTAGAAAAGAGAAAAGAGGATGGGAAAGTAAGGCATGGAGCATCAATTCTGGGTGTTGGATTAAGTTAAGCTGGTAAAGAGCTAGTGGTCAGTGGGGATCCCACATGAACAGCCCATGGTTCCCAGGTGGATTCAAATTTACCGACCGTATCTAAAAGTATGCTGGATAGTTTCTCCTGCGACATTATCCAGGAGACCTTTCTAATTACTGCTGGGAAGGAAATTTGAGTTTTTTTCCAGGCTTTTGCCACAGTAAGTTTAGCACCTAGAAGGATGAAATGAATTAGCCTACGGGAGGATTTGGGTATTTTTGGAATGTATGCGTTGAGGAGGGCGACCAGTGGGGTTCTGGGGATCTGACTTCCCACAAGCCTGTCAATCAAGCTGAATATTTTTTTCCAGAATTAACATATTCTGGGGCATTCTCACCACATGTGGGGCATTGTGCCTATAAGTGCTCATGCACACGGACGTTTTAAAAAACTGGCTGCAAAGCTAGCTCCGATGCCTGGAAAAATTGTTGTTAAAAACATGATTTTTACCGCGTTTTGCATTGGCGTTTTTGCGCGTTTTTTAGCGTTAGCGTTAAGGAGCGTTTTTTAAGAAACACATCTCTTGGCTATAGCACTCAGAAAACAAAGAAAATATGTTGCGCGTTTATGCGCGTTTTTGCGCGTTTTCCCGCGATTCGCGTTTTTACAGCTCTAGCTCCACGCCACGGAACGCACTGGTCCTGGGTTTTTTTTACAGCTTAAAAACGCCTATGCCATTTGCAGCTCAAAAACGCCTAGGTGGGCATGAAGCCATAGACTAACATGGACAGCCGTTTTTAAGCTGCAAAAAAAGCTCAAAAAAGTGGCTGTAAAAACGTCCATGTGCATGAGGCCTAAGTTTGCAACCTCTGAAACACAGAGGATCAGCTGCAGGAAAAATTGACACAAGTCTTGAGGGGGTATAGTACCATCTAGAAATGATTTTTAGACTAGCTTCCATTAGAGTAGTATTCAAGCTGCTTTTAAAGGAATTGAAGCTTGCCCTCTGCCAGATCCCCAGGTCCCACTGAAAATGGAAGTCCGACTCCCAGGATTGCATATAGGATGATTTAGTAGATGGAGAAAAGTTTTGTTTCATTATAATTACAAATCATAACACTAACACAAGATAAAAAAAGAAATACACTCAAAAGCAATTTACACCACATATCAACAAAAACACACCCCCCCCCCCCCACGGGCCTCACGTATCAATCCTGTTACAAACACCTATACCTAAATATATATATATTTCATTTTACTTATGTTTATTTTTTTATAACTTACTTATTCTCTATATACTCATTCTCTTTTTGCTTGCACCCCCTGTCAACCTCTCCCATTTTTATTACTCTATTTTATAGCTAGACACTGTTTTGTTAATGCTACTATATATACTTTTTATACTTATTTCCTATTAGATCCCTTCTTTATTTATGCTTTTATTTCTCTTTCCTTCAGCTATCTATTCCAACTATTGTAGCAGGTGGTGTGGTGCACAATCCAGAACATCTTATTTTTTTTGTACAGACTTTATTTGCATGTCTGTATTTTATCAGCATTTGGCAGTGTGGTAAACTATCTGTCACTGCACATAGCATGAATTAGCTCTTAGACAGTTTTCACCAGAACAGGTTTCCCTATTGAAAGATTTTTACTATCCTCCTGTCCCTGTGACAACTCAAAATTTTGTATGTCCACTCCATTTCTATAACAGGTATGGGGACACAGACAGCAATAAAACCAAAACGGGGGGGGGGGGGGGGGGGGCGGTTTACCCTTTCAAATCCTAGCCAAAGCTAAAAAAAAGTTTTGGTCTTAAATGCACTTTAAGGATTTCACATTAAAAAGTTGCAGTAAAGTTGTTGGAGTCATTTTTTTGTTTAAAGTAGAACTAAAAGCAAAACTGTTTTTTTTTCCATTTTTTCATGTCAATTTCTTTTTTCCTTCATTGCCCCATTGGGAAGATTTTCCTTCACTTCTTGTCCAAAGGCTAAAACAAGAAGGTAAAGGAAATCCTTCTAAAATAAGGCAATCCGTAGTTGTCTCCAGGATCACTAGAACTAGTGACTCCACTGGATAATTTCCTCTCTATTCTTGTTCCAGAGACAACCCAAAATGTGTGATTTTTCTTTTACTTTTGGTGATAACAGTAAACAGAACAAATAGAGAGGGTGAATCTACCTAACAGGAGCACAGACAACAATACCTGACAGGTGTTCTAATCGTTCTCCACTCTATCCAAAACGATAAAAAATGTTTTGCCTTTAGTTATACTTTGATTGGTCGGACACTGTTTTTTCCAGTACAGAGTTAGGCCTCTTTCACATGGACGATCTGTTCAGGTCTGCCTGTCAGTTTTTTAGGCGGACCTGAGCGGACGTTCCATAGACCTCTATGGAGTGACGGATGTCAGCGGTGACATTTCTACTGACATCCGACCTGCTCCAATCCGAAAAAGTGTGATGGAGGAAAACCCTACTTTTCCATCTGTCTGCTGATCAGATGAAAACGGACTCTATGGTCGGTCTTCATCCAATCCCCCATAGGGGAAAGCGGCGCTCTGACAGGTCCGTCCCTGTACAGTGCGCAGAGAAGGACCTGTCATCTCACAGCGGGCTCCGTACACGGACACGTCTGTGCGAAGTAGCCCTTACACTTTCAAGTGAATAATTGACAGGATATAGCATGTATTTCCAAATGAAACATTGATTAAATAATGAAATGTTAGTCCAAAAAAGTTTTAATGAAAATAACAGTTTATGTAGAAAACAGTAAAGGCAACAGTAAATTGCCATAATTTATTCTCCATACAGTCCGAGAAAGTTCAGTAAAAAAGAAAAGCAAGATCTGAACTTCGTTACAAACATATCTTGAGTTGTAAAAAGTCCATCATCTTTCTCTATATAGTGTAAAAAACAACAACCTGTCTGCGGCAGCTTTAGGCAATATCAAAGCAGACGGTATACTAGTTTACAGCAGGTATTCCCTTTCATAATACCTAGACTATCATCTATATCACTTATATATTTGAATGATTCTTTTGGTAATTACCCCACTTACCATGCATTTTATACTGTCACACATAGCATCAGATGTATTAACATATTGAGTACCCCAGCCAAAAGCAACCAGTGATGAGAAAAAAATAGGTAGCAGGACAAAAGTTCCTTAGGTCTCTTTTATCACTGTGTTAGAGTTTCTAATGTCTGGAGCAATGATTTCATCAGCAATGTTTTGTGTAGCTGGACCCATTCTGGAAGTCAAAACCAACTCAAGAAAGCTAACTGGCAAGTATTCTAAGAGGAAGAAAATCCATTCCATATTATGGTCATTGCTGTTCTCTGATCTCATTAACAGTGAAGATTTAAGTCAGAATGCCAGTAAAGTTAATGGTACTGATGAGCCTATTGGACAGCTGGAACTTCACAACCAAACAAGAGATAAAGGTAAGATTTAGGGGGGAAAAACCCATTGTGATATAACAGACTGTAAATATTTGCTACACAATCCATGCGATAGGATTTTTTTTAATGTAATCTGCATTTGGCCATAGTTCTCTGTTACCCAAGAAAAAAATTATTTCCTTTTTTTTTGTTACTGTGAGTACGGTATACGATTTGTAGGTTTGAATACTCAGAACTCAAATATCCTTCTTGTGTAATTGGTTTATTGCCTTTTTCGGAAGTATGCACACATCTTATGGTCAAATTATTGGTAAACCTCCAAGTAGAACCATCAGAAAGATGATCTGATTTACAAGGTTGAGACCCCTTCACATCTGACCAATCTGAAGCACATTTCCCGAAGCATTTGAACACTCAACATCAAGATATCTATTATATCCAATGATGCCCATTCACATATAAACACCATGTTGCTGGAAGCTTGTTCCTCTAAGCTCAAAAAGTACACAAGCTCCTTTGGTGTAGTATAACCATTTTTGACCTCTGTAGACTTCAATAGGAGTGCATAAAAAAACAAAAAAAACTAAACAGGTGCAGCATGCATTTTTGTATGCAGTTTTCTCCTCTCCTGTGACTAGCAACTAGTAAAATCACTCTGCCGTAAACAGAGAGTAAATTAGATTTATACATTTTTCTATATATTTCCCTCTAAACAATTTCAATTGGAAATTAAAGACTCATTAAAGACTTAAAGTCTCCTTTTTTTTGTTAAAAATAATGTTAACTACTTAAGGACCGGAAGGATTTGCCCCTTAATGATCAGGCCATTTTTTGCGATACGGCACTGAGTCACTTTAACTGACAATTGCACAGTCGTGTGACGTTATACCCAAACAAAATTGATGTCCTTTATTCCCCACAGAGCTTTCTTTTAGTGATATTTGATCACCACTGCGGTTTTAATTTTTTGCGCTATAAACAAAGAGCGCCAAATTTGGAAAAAACATTTTTTTTTACTTTTTGTTATACATATCCAAAAAAAAAAAAAAAAAAAAAAAAAAAAAAATAATATATATATATATATATATATATATATATATATATATATATATATATATATATATATATATATATATATATATATATATATATATATATATATATATATATATATATATATATATATATATATATATATATATATATATATATATATATATATATATATATATATAAACTAATTTATTCATCAGTTTAGACCGATATATTTTCTTCTACATATTTTTGGTAAAAACAAATAAAAAATCACAATAGGCATATATTGATTGGTTTGCGCAAAAGTTATCACGTCTACAAATTATGGGATAGATTTAGGGACTTTTTTTTATTGTTTTTACTAGTAATGGCGGTGAATTGCAATGTTTAGTGGGACTTCAATATTGCGGAGGACAAACCTGACCCCAAATGACACTTTTTGGGACCAATGGCATTATTATATTGATTAGTGCTATAAAAATGCACTGATCGATGTAAAAATGACACTGGTAGGGAAGGGGTTAACACTAGGGGACACTCAAGAGTTAACTGTGTTCTCTCAGTGTGTTCTAACTGTGGGGGGAATGGGCTGCCAGGGACATGACAGAGATCACTGTTCCCGTTCACTGGGAACATAAGATCTCTTTCATGTCTCCTGTCAGAATGGGGATCCGCTTGTTTACAAAGGCAGATCCCCGTTCTGCCTCTGTACTAGGTGATCTCGGGCCACCGGCAGACTCGAGTCCACCTGACCCATGGGCACTGCGAGAGCTAGAGCGTACCACCGGTGCCGTGTGCCCTCCCACAACTGCACCTGAGAGAGTCGCCGTACAGCTATGGTGATTCATGCAGGAGAACCGACCTGCCGGTGTATAACAATGAGAAAGTGGTTAGACATGCTATACTTACCAGTCTGCGCAATGGTTTTGCACAGAGCAGTCCAGATCCTCTTCTTCTCTGGTCCCTCTTCTGTGCTTCTGGCCTCTCCCTCCTGTCGAGTGCCCCTACAGCTAATAGCTTGCTATGGGGGCACCCGAGCCGGGCCACATCTCTCTGTGTCCTTTCAGATATTGATGGAGCCATAACCTGGCCCCGCCCCCTTTCTCTTCTTATTGGCTGACTGACTTTGATTGACAGTAGCGGGAGCCAGAATGCTCTATTGCATTCTATGCCTTTAAACCACTTTAACATGGGCACTTGTTGCTCTTCTACATCCAGTACCCATATGAGCATTGCCTAGATATGATCAATGTATATTCCTCTCATATTTTCATTGTTCCCAAATGTTTTAATTTTCCAAAGAGGCAGAACATCAAATGTCAGTTTACAATTACAGACTAAAAAAAAATTGGTTTTCCAAATGGTTATGTTTTGACGGGTTAGGTTGTTTTTTTTTTTTTTTTTGAAGCCTGTACGTGTATATTCAGTATAGAATTGTGACAGTCGGTTCTACTTTAAAAAATTTTAAATACTGGACTTTTTGCATTATTACCACAACATTTATACACTTAGCGACCACTTTATTGTTACCAAGTAATGTTCAATTGCTTGGTACACAAATTGCTAATCAGCCAAACACATGACAGCAACTAAATGCATTTAGGCACCTAGACGTGGCGAAGATGACTTGCTAAAGTAAAAAAAAAGGGAATTTAAGTGACTTTGAGCGTGGCATGGTTGTCGGTGCCAGATGGGCTGGTCTGAGTATTTCAAAAACTGCTGATCTACTGGGATTTTTACGCACAACCATCTCAAGGGTTTACAGAGAATGGTCCCAAAAAAGAGAAAATATCCAGTGAGCGGCAGTTGTGTGGACGAAGATGCCTTGTTGATGTCAGAGGAAAATGAACAGACTGGTTTGAGATGATAGAAAAGCAACAGTAACTCAAATAACCACTCGTTACAACTAAGGCCGCGTACACACGCGGGGACTGTTCGCTCAACTTTGTCCGCTGAACAGTGTTTCGGCGGACAGTCCGCTCATGTGTGGGCTTTCAGCGGACAGTTTCAGCGGACAGTCTGCTGAACAAAGTTTTTTGGAAATTCCGAAAAACTGTCCGCTGAAACTTTGTTTCAGCGAACAGTCCCCTCGTGTGTAGGCTTGTTCGTCAAACTAAGTTCCGCGCATGCTCAGAAAGGATTTACACGCCGAAGTTTGCATTGCAGTGTATAGGACGTCGTTTTCTAGTCCCGTCGTACGTGCCGTTCACGTCATCGCGCACGGTTTCAGCGGACTGTTCGTTTGTCGTGTGTGGGCAAGTCTGTCCATGCTAATTTTGAGCGGACTGTCCACTGAAACTGTTTGACGGACAAAGTTGGGCGAACAGTCCCCGCGTGTGTACGCGGCCTAAGGTATGCAGAATACCATCTCACAACATATCGAACCTTGAAGAATATGGGCTACAGCAGCAGAAGACCACACTCGGTGCCACTCCTGTCAGCTAAGAACAGGAAACTGAGGCTACAATTCGCACAGGCTCACCAAAATTGGAAAAGAAGATTGGAAAAATGTTGCTTGTCTGATGAGTCTCCATTTCAGCTGTCACATTCAGATGGTTGGGTCAGAATTTGGCGTAAACAACATGAAAGCATGGATCCTTCCTGTATTGTACCAATGGTTCAGGTTGGTGGTGGTGGTGTAATGTTGTGGGGGTTATATTCTTGGCACACTTTGGGCGCTTTAGTACCAATTGAGCATCATTTAAACGCCATGGCCTACCAGTATTCTTGCTGACCATGTCCACCCCTTTATGACATCTTCTGATGGCTACTTCCAGCAGGATAATGCACAATGCTACAGAGCTCAAATCATCTCAAACTGGTTTCTTGAACATGACAATGAGGTCACTGCACTCCAATGGCCTCCACAGACACCAGATCTCAATCCAATAGAACACCTTTGGGATGTGGTGGATGGGAGATTCGCACCATGGATGTGCAGCAACTGTGTGCTCTCATGTCAATATGGACCAAAATCTCTGAAGAATGTTTCCAGCACCTTGTTGAATCTATACCACAAAGAATTAAGGCAGCTCTGAAGGCAAAATGAAGTTCAACCGGTACTAGCAAGGTGTACCTAATAAAGTGGCCGGTGAGTGTATATGCTACATAAAAGCCAGACTATTTAAAGGTTTGTGGGTAAAAAAAGACTCCCGCTTCTGTGTTTTGTAATGTTTTATTTTTCTCATGCATCCTTTTTCAGACAGAACACAGTCCAAATTGCTAACAGAGATTGGTGGCCTTCTTTCTTAGAATTGTTTAACATGTTATATAGTAAATGGTACAAGGCTAATTCCCATTTTCTCTAGAAATTGACTTCATCAGGAGTGCCAAGCCCCAGAAACAGGGGAAACATGACCTAAAGTATTCTTTGCTATCAGGATTCCGTGTTACCAGAGTGAGGCAGAATATCTGGTCAGATGGAGAAGGAAGGGACTTTTAAGGTATAATAAACAATCAATTTCGAAAAATATACATTTTATTTAAACAATTCTTTAAAATCACAATAACATTTGCATGAATCTCCCAAAAAACTCCTGAGGAAGCTTGTCTGAGCGAAACACGTAAGTAATGTAAGAAATGGTTGTACATATCAAAAGAAATGATACGAGATTCTTGCAATTTTTGCAATATTGCGATTTTAAAGAATTGTTTATATTTTTTTAAATTGATTGTTTATTGTAATCTTTGATACCTTTAAGTCCCGCCTGCCCCTTCCTTTCTTCTTGTTTTAAATGGGATGTGGTACCAAACCTTGATCTCTTGTTACCCAGCTCTTTAATATATATCTGGTCAGATGGGCTATCTAGGTTTTGCTGATGACAATTTTTTTTTTCTTACCACAACGCTTTACTTCTTATGCTCTGTACACACGGTCGTAAATTCAGACGGAAAAGGTCTGATCGGATTATATTGTCGAAAAATCCAATTGTGTGTGGGCTCAATCGGACCTTTTCCATCAGAAATTCCGCCGGAAAAAAATTGAGCGCAGGATCTAAAATTTTCCGACAAAAAAATCAGATCGGACTTTTTCTCATCGTTTGTAGAGAATTCCAAAGGACAAAGTGCCACGCATGCTCAGATTAAATAACGAGACCAAAGCTATTGGTTACTAGCCTCTACATAGTTCCGTCGTATGCAACGAACGTCACCTCGTTCCGAACGATCGGATTTTCCGACAACTTTGTCCGACCATGTGTATGCAACACCAGTTTCGGCCAAAATCCATCGGAAAATATCCAACAGATTTTGTGGTCGGAATGTCCGACCGTGTGTACAAGGCATTATTTGATCTTATACCATCTGTGGCAGGGTGGGCCCGTAACACTGTTTAATGTGGTGGTCTGGGCCAGGTTTTCTGGGAAACAAGCGCACTTATGATGCAGGTGTGTGCTGCATACATCTTAAAGCCAGGGTTAGAACTCAGGGCCCTGCCCTTCTGAGGGGGTCAGTGATTGCAGTCATGAGAGGGGCATATGGCACCACATTGTCCAGGACAGGACAGATTGAGACAGACGGAGCAGCTGGGTGCAGAAAGACACAGAGCTGAGGTACAGAGATTTGTGCATGTGTTTGATGGTCAGGAAGACCAAAACTACTAAGTTTAGCAGGTTTGCTGCATAAAGAGCCACGAGGCTGTTAATTTTCCCTTCTGTATTGATGGTGAGAACCCCCTGTGTGGAAAGATATCCATATGAACGTTTGTATTACTATTAAATAAAAGTGGGCAGAAAAAGCCCTAAAACGTACTTCTGGTACACACGATTTGGCACTACCAATGAGCTACAAAATCCCCAACTTGTCACACATCTTATTTCTTTTTGATGTTATCATTGATTTACTTGTATACCCCATAAAGTTACAAAGCTAAACAGTCACCTGTACTGTTGGTGCAGGTGCACTGATTGCTCATTGGTGCAAAATTTAAACACATCCTTCAAAGAAACCATCCATGAAATGCCAGAAAAGTCTTATTAGTTAGTTGGTACTCGGTAGTCTTCAGAAATTGCCAGAGTATATTTTGCTAAAAAATGCAAAAAATGGCTGCATGTTTGATCACATATTTTGTAAATGTCCTTGGGAGCCCAATGCATGGGCATTTCTGCTATTTAAATAACAAGTTTAGTTATTACATTTGCACTTGGAACACACTCCATGGTGCATCAAATAGAACATCCTAGCAATAGTTTTACCTGAAATAATCACAAAGTGGCCAGA
Source organism: Lithobates pipiens (assembly GCF_037356315.1). Taxonomy (NCBI): domain Eukaryota; kingdom Metazoa; phylum Chordata; class Amphibia; order Anura; family Ranidae; genus Lithobates; species Lithobates pipiens. Next base: position 367,284,761 of record NW_027507758.1, on the reverse strand, counting down.
TGGCAGGGACATGTTTTATACAGAGTGGTGTCATCGTTCAGATTTTCTATATACTGTCCTGTTTATATACTGCCATTGACAGCATTAACCAATGCAATTTCACATTTTGTACACCTATATTGAATGTCTGTAAGATATAAATGTCAGTACTCAAAAGGTGAGTCTTCTGACACCTTCCAGTACCCTTTGCATCCCCTTTCCCTATAATTATCTTATACAAAATTATATACTGTATACAAAATTACCCAAATTCTGTGGTGATCTTCTGGGACAGACCACCCCAGCCAGTCATTTTTAGGGAGCTTGTTATCAGGGCCCACTAGGTGGCCCACTTAAGTGTTTTTCCCTTTTAAACTTCTTCCAGTAAGGAGGATTACTGAATTTACTTTTTGGCAGGATAGCTTGAGTGGAGCTTAGCTCAGTTACTTGCTGGCTATGGGAAGAAGAGTAGCCATTGAAGAGAGCACTAGAGACTGAGATTGATCCTTCCCGATTCACCTTGGAGGCGGTTGCCCTGAAGCCGGGCATAGAGGTACACTATCATACTCACAGAGACATACCCTATATATACATATTATATATATATACAGTGGGGAAAATTATTATTTGGTCTCCAGAAGATTTTGTAAGTTTGCCCACTTACAAAGAAATGAAGGGTCTATCATTTGACCCTACTGATTTATAGGTAGCAATGATTGGTACTGTGTTGTCCTGTTTGCTCTGTCCTCCTTTCTGGAAATTCATCTATACTCCCGCTCCTCCCTTGTCCATGGACACGAGCGGTGTCTCAACTTAGCGGTGACAATGTCCTCCCTCGCTCGCTCAGCCCTGTGTCCAGTCTGCACTAGTTGTCAGTGCTGACATTTCCCATCCTTTCTCCAGCTAGCTCCTCTCCTGCTCAGGACTCAGAATTGGCACCACAAATTCAGCTTCAATGAGAGAGGAGGGGTGTGGATTGAAGGCGGAAGCCCCCCTTCCGGCAATTAACGAGCGACAGAACTCTTATCTACACACAACCACAGCACTGCTGCACCCAATAAAAGACTCAGGGCTATGGCCCCCAGATTCGCAGCTACAGCCCCAGTAGCCACCCCCTAGCGACACCACTGCTGCAGACCCTTTATTAGCTTAGTTGCCCTTCTTTGGTGCGAGAACTGGACAGCATACTCCAGGTGAGGCCTGACCAAAGTCTTGTAGAGTGGGAGAATTAGCTTCATCCCTGGAGTTAATCCCCTTTTTAATGCACGTCACTATTCTGTTTGCTTTGTTAGCAGCAGCTTGGCATTGCATGCCATTGCTGAGTCTATCATCTACTAGGTCCATCCAAAATTTCCCCAGAGGTTCACCCCTAGTGAGTAGATTGCATTCATATTTTTGCCACCCAAATGCATTATTTTACATTTTTCTACATAAAACCTAATTTACCATGTAGTAGCCCACCCCATTAATTTGTTCAGATCTTCTTTCAAGGTTTGCACATCCTGCAGAGAAGTTATTGACCTGCTTAGCTTAGTGTCATCCACAAATACAGAGATTGAACTGTTTACCCCATCCTCCAGGTCGTTTATGAACAAACTGAACAGGATTGGTCCCAGCAGAGAATCCTGGGGGACTCCACTTCCCTCCCCTGACCATTCCAAGTATTCCCCATTTATCACCACCCTCTGAACTTGCCCATGTAGCCAGTTTTCAATCCATGTACTCACCCTATGGTCCATGCTAACGGACCTTGCTTTGTACAGTAAACGTTTATGGGGAACTGTGTCAAATGCTTTGCAAAATCCAAACACACCACATCTATGGGCCTTGCTTTATCTAGATGGCAGCTCACCTCCTCATAGAAAGTTAATAGATTGGTTTGGCAAGAACAATTCTTCATGAATCCATGCTGATTACTGCTAATAATACAGTTTTCCTTACTTAAATCTTGTATATAATCCCTTATTATCCCCTCCAAGTGCTTGCATACTTTTGAAGTTAGGCTAACTGGTTTGTAATTCCCAGGGATGTATTTGGGCCCTTTTTAAAATTTTGGTGCCAAATTGGCTTTTCTTCAATCAGCTGGTACTATTCCAGTCAGTAGACTGTCAGTAAAAATTAGGAACAATCAACATATGGGCCAACGTCTTGAGAAGTTACTTGCTGATGAAAGACAATTAAAATGTTTTATCAATCAGTCAAACGCTGAGTCAAAAAATGCATGACAAATTCTCTGAAAATACGACATTTGTCTCTTTGTAAACAGACCCCTATGCATGACAGAGCAGTATAATGTTATATTTCACTTTTTGTTTTTTGTTGATTTTAGGCTTTGAACATTCTGTTGAAATTCTCCATCTGAGTTACTTGAAAATAAAAGGAGGCGATGGTGAATTACATTCTGGAAAACTTATACATGATGTAAGTATTAGGCCGCGTACACACGGGCGGACTGTTCGCCCAACCTTGTTCGGCAAACAGTTTCATCAAACAGTCCGCTCAAAATTTGCATGAGCGGACTTGCCCACACACGAGCGGACTGTTTGACGAACAAGGTTGGGCAAACAGTTCGCTCAACTTTTGAAATGAACGGACTCGCCCACGTAAGGCGGAGGCAAATCCGCCCATTTCGAGCGCGTGTACAGGTAGGCGGGGCCCGCGAAGGAGACGTCGCGGGCTCCGCCGCCTGGAATGGGCTTAAAGGGGAACCCCAACGCCGAAAAAAATCGGCGTGGGGGTTCCCCCCAAGTCCACACCAGACCCTTGTCCGAGCACGCTACCCGGCCGGCCAGGAAAGGGGGGCGAGCGAGCGCGCCCCCCCTCCTGAGCCGTACCAGGCCGCGTGCCCTCAACATGGGGGGTGCCTTGGGGAAGGGGGGGCCGCGCGGCCCCCCCACCCCAAAGCACCTTGTCCCCATGTTGATGAGGACAAGGGCCTCTTCCCGACAACCCTGGCCGTTGGTTGTCGGGGTCTGTGGGCGGGGGGCTTATCGGAATCCGGGAGCCCCCTTTAAGAAGGGGGCCCCCGGATACCGGCCCCCCACCCTATGTGAATGAGTATGGGGTACAATGTACCCCTACCCATTCACCTGTGAACTAAAGTACAATAAAAAACACAACACAGAGAAAAAATATTTTATTGCACAGCTTCGGGGGTCTTCTCGCCGGACTCCTCCGCTATGTGTGTGTAGCTCTTTTGCTAGCGGAGGAGTCCGGCTTTCTTCCTCCCCGCCGCCGGCCTCTTCTCCCGACTTCGGGGGTCTTGTCCCCCTCTTCGGTTCTTCTGCCGGGCCACCGCGCCTGGTCCGGTGGCCCGGTCTTCTGTCGCCGTCTTCCGTTCTTCTGTCGCCGCCTTCGGTTCTTCTGCCGGGCCACCGCGCCTTCTTGTAGCTCTTTTACAGGCGGTGGCCCGGTCTTCTGTCGCCGCTGTCATCGCCGCCGCCGCCTTCCGTTCTTGTTCTTCTTCTTGTTCTTCTTCTTCTTCTGGAGATGTTGACTCGACGATCTCTCCGGCCGGAATGCCAGGGACACGCTCCGCTGCCACTTATATAGTGACAATGGGGCGGTGTCACATGGTATATGTCACATGGGTTGGTCACATGGGTTGATGTCACATGGGGACTATGACATCGTAAGGGGGCGGGGTCACCATGTGACCAACCCATGTGACATATACCATGTGACACCGCCCCATTGTCACTATATAAGTGACCGCACAGCGCGGCTCTGGCATTCCGGCCGGAGAGATCGTCGAGTCAACATCTCCAGGAGAAGAAGAAGAAGAACAAGAAGAAGAACAAGAACGGAAGGCGGCGGCGGCGGCGACGACAGCGGCGACAGAAGACCGGGCCACCGCCTGTAAAAGAGCTACAAGAAGGCGCGGTGGCCCGGCAGAAGAACGGAAGGCGGCGACAGAAGAACGGAAGACGGCGACAGAAGACCGGGCCACCGGACCAGGCGCGGTGGCCCGGCAGAAGAACCGAAGAGGGGGACAAGACCCCCGAAGTCGGGAGAAGAGGCCGGCGGCGGGGAGGAAGAAAGCCGGACTCCTCCGCTAGCAAAAGAGCTACACACACATAGCGGAGGAGTCCGGCGAGAAGACCCCCGGAGCTGTGCAATAAAATATTTTTTCTCTGTGTTGTGTTTTTTATTGTACTTTAGTTCACAGGTGAATGGGTAGGGGTACATTGTACCCCATACTCATTCACATAGGGTGGGGGGCCGGTATCCGGGGGCCCCCTTCTTAAAGGGGGCTCCCGGATTCCGATAAGCCCCCCGCCCGCAGACCCCGACAACCAACGGCCAGGGTTGTCAGGAAGAGGCCCTTGTCCTCATCAACATGGGGACAAGGTGCTTTGGGGTGGGGGGGCCGCGCGGCCCCCCCTTCCCCAAGGCACCCCCCATGTTGAGGGCACGCGGCCTGGTACGGCTCAGGAGGGGGGGCGCGCTCGCTCGCCCCCCTTTCCTGGCCGGCCGGGTAGCGTGCTCGGACAAGGGTCTGGTGTGGACTTGGGGGGAACCCCCACGCCGATTTTTTTCGGCGTTGGGGTTCCCCTTTAAGCCCATTCCAGGCGGCGGAGCCCGCGACGTCTCCTTCGCGGGCCCCGCCTACCTGTACACGCGCTCGAAATGGGCGGACTTTCCGAGCGGGAACAGTCCGCTCATTTCGAAAGTACAGCGGACAAGCCCACACACGGGCGGACTGTTCGCTCAAACACAGTTTCAGCGGACAGTTTTTCGGAATTTCCGAAAGACTTTGTCCGTCCAACTGTCCGCTGAAACTGTCCGCTGAAAGCCCACACACGAGCGGACTGTCCGCCCAAACACTGTTCAGCGGACAAGGTTGGGCGAACAGTCCGCCCGTGTGTACGCGGCCTCAATCTAATGTAAAACTGGTTTGTGGTTGCATATTGTAGAAGGAAACGCAAGACAGGAAAAGGGATAGAACTTTAAAATGTCAATCCTCTTGCCAGTCCTCTCCCTTTTTTGTACCCCAGCTCGGTCAACTCCGCAACCCTTGAGTGGAGGGTAGATGTATATCTGCTTGTTCTAATAGTTGAAGTTGTAGGATCTCTTCATATGTGTAGCATTTACAGAGAAGATAATTAGAATTCCTAACCAGTCTGTAATGTTCCTATGTGCATATCTAAAGCCTGGAAAGAGACCACATATGCAATGATCCTGCTACCTCTCTGAAAAATAAAAAGATGAAATAGGAGATCCTGATTTGTACTAGCCCAGAAATCCCTATATCAGGTATGTGGGTTGCTGTGGTGGTAGTTACTCTACCAAACCCAAACTATATTTTATTTAAAATATTCTTCGATATATAAATGTCAAAACTTGGATTACATTTTTTCAATGGATTCTGTCATTTTTCTGGATACCCCATCTCTCCATCAATGTACTGCATCAATTACAAAGTTATCTTACACCTACTGCTCGATATAGCTCCATTTTCTGTATTTTTATTTACTTATATTTTCTATGGAGAAAGCATCATGAGTGAAATCCCTTGCGTGGTTTTGTAAAGAATGAAGCAGTAAGTATAGGGGCAAAAACTCCAGTGGGGGTTAGTGGTGTACCTAACATATCTGACACCCCGAGCGGATCATTTTTAACCCCCCCATCAAAATTTCCTTTAGTTATAATCATGAAATTAAACTTTATGCATGCTGGGAGTAGGAGTGGATTGGCTGGTGGTGGCAGGAGAGCGACAGCAACTTTATGGAGACGGAGTGAACGTAGCATATGAATCTGCTTGGCATGCATGAGCTCAAAGAAAATGTCCTACATAGATACCAACATTTTAAAATAGTTGGAAGGACAATAGCTTGAAAACATTAGAAGAGTTATGTGGCGTGTATAGTGCACTGTCCACTGGGCACTTGGGGCATGGCCAAGAAAGTGGATGTCACTTTACATTGTATAGCTTGTTGTGTGGCATTTTTCCCACTTTTCCATCCCCAGGGTCGGATCTAGTTGGTCTGATGTGGGAATGCAGTAAAAAATATCAGGGGGGCAGGGAATGGGAGGTCAGGCGGACAGTATACAGAAACAGGAATCAGTAGGGCAGAGTGCAGTTGGTTTGCAGGGCAGTGCCAAATGTGTGGATGGGGGAATTGAGTCTTTTTTTTTTGTTTAACCAATGCATGGACTGAGCCTACTTTAAAAAAGAACTTAATTAAAACCAGAAACAGTGGAGACAATGAACACCTTGGTCAGGTCTATGCATATCTATGCATAATGTACAGAGTACAGGGGTTAGGAGTAAGCAATAAACAAAACAAGATAAAGAGTGCAGCAGTCAGAATGAGTGCCATATTCACATTAGAGTCCTTACCTCAAAATCCCTGGCATTCCACCTAAACATCAGAGTCCCACCTTACATCCATGTCACCAAAATGTCCCCAAAGGGCCACCACCTTACACATATCTTCACCACTGGCAGATGGCTGGTGTGAAAAGGCTTTAAAAAAGAATCAAAACAAAAGCTTGTAGCTTTAAAAGAGAAGTAGGGGTTTGGGGGTTATAGGAGTTTTTATACTTACCTAGGTGGATGCAGCATCACTCCAATGCTGCATCTGTTCCCCGCAGCCTCTGCACTTAGAACCGAGTGATCGAACATCGCCAATGGCTCAGTTCTCTCACCTCCCTGAGCAGAGAGTTGCTGACTGTAAATCAGCAGCTCTCCTGCTCTACTCCTCCCCGCATACTGGAGCGCTGAGCTGTGGAGGGGTGGGGAGTGGCTGAGATGGCTATCAGTCCAGGCACCTGGCGGATCCAGGCTCCTAGATTTGGGATGAAGTGGTGCCTGTACTGATAATGTTGACGTCAGCGGACAGTGGACTTCAGTCCGCTCTCTGCTGAAAACGGGTCACAGAATTGCATTCCTGTTACCCTTAGGAGAAGCCCAGCCTAACGAGCTCAGGCTGGACTTTTTTTTAATGGAGTAGCTAGAACATGTGTAATAAAAAGAATTATTTATTGAACTAATTGCCCTTCCTGTTCAGTCTGTAACTAGATTTATTACATGATATATACAGTATATTTTGTAAATAAATATAGGGAATAAAGTAGTCACACTTGCACTGCTCAAACTGCATTTACATTTCTATTGAAAAGGAAAGTGTGTTACTGTACAGGGCTATCCAGTTTTCAAGTGGACTGTCCAATTAGTGTTAAATAACTAACAATGAGGGCTTTCTGTGGTTATGGGACAAAAGAAGTCCACGTCTAAGCAACTTTTAACATGTTACTTGTTAAAATAAATTCCAAAGTGTGCATAAGTGACTTAATGTGACTTGATCTCTATAAACTCAGATTCGGCAGCTGCTTGAAGAGGATGTTGAGGACCAAGGCTTTGAGCCCCCAGAAAAGGCAAATCCCTGATCCAAGACTACTGTTTACTTATGCATGGAGGAAGAATGATATATGTGTTATCACAATGGACTTTCTTAAATTCAGAGGCCAAATTCAGAGTAGAGGCCATTCCTGACCAATCCGTGACTCGTGATTAACATCAATATCCAATGTATATAATTCAGTGTTTTTATTCGTTTCTAAATCCTTTCTGGTAATAAGATGTGAAACATGAATATTGTAGAACCTTTACTAGAGGAGAAATAAAGATTTCTATCTTAGTTATGATATCAGTTTATAAATTTCTGTTCACACATATGCCAAAACAATTGCATTTGTCATCATGTTCTGATTGTTTTCAAAGAAATACCGTATATCATGGATTTTCTAAATGTTTAATTCTATATAACTGATGAAAGACACATGTCTCGCATAGTTTAAATTTGAAAACTGTCAGTTAACTTCATTTTGGGTTCTCTTCCGTTTTGTTTCCTAATTCATTTTGACATTCTAGTTCATTCTAGTTTGTGCTGGGATGAGTAAGGTTATCTCTAGGATCACTATATAAAAACATGTTTGTATATCAATAGATCAGTGAAGAGTGATGAGCACAGCAGTAACCCACCAAATTAGGTTACTTTCTTGGCAGTGAAAGATTTCACTTTTACCTGCCAGCAAGTATTTACTAGCATATCATTTATCTTGCACTGGACATATGCCTAGAACGCAAATACTCTACATTCCAAGCATACGTCCTTGAATGCATACAGCATTAAACACAAGTATCACTTGGTATAGTGTCCAACCTTCTCCAGCTGCAGTGCATTTCAGCCTGTTATAGACTTTGAAAGACTGTAGGCAGCAGAGCTGGATGCTGCATCTGTGCCACCCGAGTGCATGAAAACACTGGAGGCTAGATGTCCAGTGTGCATGTAGCCTAAGCCTATCATTAGAGAAATACAGGAGCTTCCAATGTTGACCTTATAAGAGAAGCGTGGCATTAAAAAAATAAAAAATGTATACTCACCTTTGTGGCTGCAGCATCTATCTGATGCTATAGCTGTCCCCCGCTGGCTATAACACAGAGAACTAAGAAATCAGGCATTTGGGTGGATCCTGACATTAATGTCAGGATCCCTGCAGAGCCTGGACTGGTTCTGTGATGTCAGCTAACAGTGGGCTTTCACCCGCTGTCAGCTTAATCTGGGTCACAGGAGTGTACAACTAAGTGTACTCCTGTGACCCACAGGAGAAGTATGGCCAAAATTATTTTGGCCATACTTCTCCTTTAAAGGGGTTGTAAAGTCAGAAGGTTTTTTATCCTAATGCATTCTACACATTAGGATAAAAAGTGTTCTGTGTGCAGCCCCCCTCAATACTTACTTGAGCCCCATCTCTGTCCAGCAATGTCCACAAGTGTCTCGGCCATCTGAGACTCTCCCTCCTGATTGGCTGAACACAGCAATGGTGCCATTACCAATTAAAGTCCGTTAGCCAATAGGGAGAGAGGGGGTGGGGCTGGGCCATGGCTCCGTGTCTGTATAAACAAAGGGAGCTGTGACTTGGCTCGGGTGCCCCCATAGCAAGCTTCTTTCTGTGGGGGCACTTAATAGGAGGGAGGGGCCAGGAGCACAGATGAGGCACCTGAGAAGAGGAGGACTGGGGCTGCTCTGTGCAAATCCACTGCATGGAGCAGGCAAGTATAACATGTTTGTAATTAAAAAAATAAATAAAAATCAAGACTTTACAGTCACTTTAACTAAAAAAAAAATCAGGTTGAATTCTTTATCTTAACACGTGCTTTGAGATAGAGACCAGAGTAATGAAGCCAGAGGCTCAGCTAACCAGTTTGTTTTTGAAGGGAAGTTTTGTGAAGGCAGTTGCATTGTTTCTATTATGACAGGGTTAATTTGATTTACCTGTAGGGCTACCCCATAAGAGCCACTGGTTAGGATGGGTCCTCTCTATTCTTTGCCTTGACCTTTTCAAGAACTTCAGTCCCTCTGACACACCAGGTTGAGGGTACAAACATACAAAACACAGTAAATCATGTAAAGTAGTAATTGGCACCAAATAGTAGTGCTATATCAAGGAACAGACAGTGAACCAATTAGTAAACACAAACTTAATATACTTTCACTCAATATGGTGGGCAACTGGGCAAGCACAAATTGGCAGTGGTAGTAAAATCATACAGAATTCAAAGTGACTAACAGTAAAGACTAGGCATACAATGACATTTAATGTCCAGATCAGCCTAAACAGCAGCAATGTCAACTGAAGTGCAGCAGTGTGCATTAGTAAAACTTGATTTACAAAACGCAGGACATGACTATACTACCTGAGTGCGTTAATGGTGGCTATGTGAGGCCTAGATCGACTGGGTATGTACTGTCCGTGTTGAAATGGTAGAAAAGGTAAAAGGGAACAAAGGAACTTTGCAGAATGGAAGGGGCAGTCCTTTAAGTTGTTCTTCTGCTGGCGATCATTGGGGCCCTTTAAACGAACATTGGTGCACTTAAGGATGCTCTTAATAAACCTGCCTTCAGTAAAATTGTGGTATAGATGCAGCTTAACTTGGCATGAAACAACATAGATGTAGGTCACAGATACGGGGGTCCCCTACCTACAAACATCTGACTTATAAACGACTCCTACTTACAAACGGAGGGAGATAACAGGAAGTAAGAGGAAATCTACCTTTAGGAAGGGAAATTTTCTCCTGTAAGAGTTAATATGGTAAAAAGGTGTCTCCACTGATGCTTTATCACCAATCCTTGTTTCCCTAATAACCCCAGATTTTCAAAATCCAATTATCATTGGGACAGAAAGTGAGGTGAAATCTTCTGTACAGGGGCACAGACAGCTAAACAAATGTTACAGGGATGATAACCCTTCCCTATGTTATCCAAAAAGCTTAAAAATAGATTTTTTGGCTGGAGCTACACTTAAAAAAATGTACCTGTTCCGACTTACAAACAGATTCAACTTAAGAACAAACCTACAGTCCCTATCTTGTTTGTAACCCGGGGACCCCCTGTAGTGACAATACAGCGTAACTGTGACACAGAGTAGTAGTTAACAGTGCAGTATAGATCTGGTAAAGATGTGGTATAAATCTGGTAAGAGTGTGGTATAGATCTGGTAAGAGTGTGGTATAGATTTGGAAAAGGGGCAGTACAGATTTGGTGCACTAGATATCCTGCTCTCAGTAGATCAATTCTACTAACAGTGACAAAACTGGGCAAACAGCCCTCTCACCTGTTCCCAGGAGGTTACTGCAGTTGCTTGTGCTGGAAGGTGGCCCTCTTCTTCTCCTGAAGCCTTTTTCATTGAGTGGTATGGAAAAGAGCAAAGAGTGAGTGAATGCTCTGGTCTCCCTGTAGCAGCGGTGGAAAAAAAAGCAGGGATGCAGGCGGTGCAGCACTGCCCCTGATGTCTCTGGTCCCTTCAATGTGTGCAGTAGTTAAAGTACAGAGTTCCTCTGAAAAGTGACTTTTCCCATGCCACTCCACACTGTAACTTAGTAGATGTTTGCATGAGGAGACACATAAGCCTGCGCCCACTCCACCAGTCCTCTGTTACCTCACTCGTACCTCGTGACCAGGCCATGGATCTCTGTAACCCGGGTTTGGTTCCTTCTTTTGAAGACCGACAAGGAGGAAGCCCATACAACGACCCCCTCTCTACCGGAAGACCCATAACCTTACCAGGTACCACACCTAACGACTGGTTGCTTGTAGTTTGTTCCTTGTATTTGATTACTTACTCTTAGCAACTACATTTCTCCTCTTTCTCTTGCCAAGGTAACCCTTTTGTAGTAGCTGAGCATCATACCCCTTTGTGCTATACAGACCCTGGTTCTTTATATACACCATAACCAGCATTCCCCCTCTTTGAATAACATCAGTCCATGCTCATGACGGTTAATGTAACTTTACTGAAGAAGTGTGCCAATTACAGTTCAATAGGAACAACACCCTTCCCCTAATCCAACCTATTGTAGTGTAGCTGCCCAGGCATACCTCAGTGAGACAAGAGTCTATTATGACATTGTTCATGGCTTGGATGTCTCCAAAAGTCCCGTTGACTTCAACAGCAGTCCCAATTCCACATACAGAACAGCAAAGCCAACCAGTTCAGCTAGGAAGAGAGACCCTTGGACCTCTGTCTTCTGCCTTTTTATAGTACAGGTGGGCTGGCTAGGACCAAAAATTCCAGAAACGAAGTCTCCAAAAGTTAACCCTTTCCCCTGGGCCAGATGCTAAATTACTAGAACCAAAAACACAGTTCAACCTGCCTACATGCACATAATTTCTCTGGATCTGCTCCCAGATAATGACAATGATAGACCATACTTGAACAATGTGTTTCAGCACTGCTGCTAGTCGTAGACTCCACCAATTTACAGACAGTTGTCACACCATAATAGAAGGTGCCCGGACAAGGTCCCTCAGAGAAAGATCAATAGGTATGAATTTATTAAAAACCGCTGATTTTAAAATATCGATAACACATTTTAGTTTTGCAGTAACATGTAAAACTAATATGACATTTTAGTGATTGGGATTAGATTTACCTCAAAGTGGTCTTTACAAGGTCTGTTTAATATTTCATGGCCCCTTCCCTCACGAAGGATAGCTGCCTTAAACAGAAAAAAAAAAATCTGCACCTTCAATGCACGGTGCATAGGTGGGTCAAGGGCGAGCTCATGTTTCTCCTGGCGAGATCCTGGGAATAACTGAGTATCTGAAATCTTGCAAGAAGAAACTCTTTTTTTAATGTGTATTTCCACGTTTGTAGCCAAATTAGAATAACACCTGCTTTATTATTGTTACATGTTCCCATTCAGATAGCATAACCTACAAAAAATGAAATGCCCGTTTTAGGTCTTTTAGGCCCCTTTCACACATACGGACAGCATGTCCGTATTTCACCCATCCGCCTGCGGATGAAATACGGACATACATGCATCCCTATGGGATAGCAAACATCCACTGACACGCGATATTGTCCGTCTCAACTATGGTCCGTTTCTGCAGATGGAGGAAAGTCTTATTTTTCTATCCGTCTGCAGAGCGGATGGGATGAATACGGACAGACGGTCCGTGCTCATCCGATCCCCCATAGAGGAGAGCGGAGATCTGACTGGGCGGTCCCTGCACAGTGTGCAGGGACTGCCCTGTCATCCGCCGGCTCAGCAGGGATAAACAGAGCGATCCCCGCTGAGCAATCGGATCATCACTGGGCTGATCATCACGGATCCTTTTTCTGCAATCTCCAGCACTGTATAATCCTAGGTAGTTCTCTTTGTTTATGAAGGGTCTGGACAGCTGTGTTTGCTTTAATTAAACCTGTCTGTACTGTGCTGGCAGATCTTCAGTATTGATTGTAACTAGAGCTAAACACTGACTGTTCTAACAAACAGTTAAAGATTTAGAAGATAGGCTGCTCCATTGCCTGTTAAAAAGGACAGACTTTCTCAAATAGTAGAAAAAAAAAAAATCTTGCAGTCAGCCAAAACACTTTCTCCTGAGATGTGTCTAAAAGGCAAGAAATATTTTAACATTTTTTTTATGTATATTGTGTGAATGGGAACACATAACAAACATATAGTGGGGTTTCCTTAATCTCTTATCAATCTTTTCTCTAATGTGGGCTCATTCCCCAATGCTAACAAATCAAAGAGAAAAGAGTGTGCCTCTTTTTTCAAATAGAGGGTGACAGTGCAGTATTTTGTAATCTACAGTATGTCTAGTGCACATTCTTGACATTATCCATCCAGACTGCAATACAATCAGACAGCTTCTGTGACTCCACTGTGCATTTACCACAAACCAAGTGAGTAACATGATTAACCACTTGCTTACTGGGCATTTAAACTCCCCCCCTGTCCAGAACAATTTTCAGCTTTCAGCACTGTCACACTTTGAATGACAATCGCGCGGTCATACAACGCTGTACCCAAATGATATTTTTTTTCCCCACAAATAGAGCTTTCTTTTGGTGGTATTTGATCACCTCTGCGGTTTTTATTTTTTGTTAAAAAAATTGAAAGGCAGAATAAAAAAAAAAAATTTTTTAAATATATTTTAATATTTTGTTATACATTTTTGTAAACAGGTACTTTTTACTCCTTCATTGATGTACGCTGATGAGGCTGCAGTGATGGGCACTGATTGCTTACACCAATAGGCAGCACTGCTAGTTGGCACTGATTGGCACCACTGGTGGGCATTGATAGGTGGCACTTGTGGGCATTGATAGGTGACACTATGGGCACAATGACAGGTGGCACTGGCAGGGAGTACTAAATGTCACAGAGGAGGCAGATGTGCCTCCTTCCTCTTCGGGACCGATGTCCCTTTAACATAAGCCAGTGATCTGCTTTTTCTTCTCCTCATGCTGTCAGCGTGAGGAGAAAAAAACGATCACCAAGCTTTTGTTTACATCATGTGATCAGCTGTCATTGGCTGATAGCTGATCACATGGTAAGGGGCCGGGACCGGCCCCTTACTAGGATCAGCGATCAGCCAAGTCTCCGTGATTCGGTGATCACAGCGCGCTCCCCGCTGTTAGGGCTATTTCTTATGCTTACCTCACTTATATGCTTACCTATACATAAAATAAGTGATTAAAAACCTTTTATCTATATGAATCAAACCATACTGTTGCTTCTATAACCCATGAAATCAATAAGGAATGATAACAGTGTAAAAAGAATAACAATCACATATATTTATACAGAAAAGAAAGATTAGAATAATCAGAGATTACCAAATATAGTATAGAGATGTTATAAATGCAGTGTTGCCAGTGTTTACAAAGATAGGTAATGTAAAAAGGGGATATGGTTATAATGGACATACACAGGCTGTTACTTGACTCTTAGGGAAAATCTTAATGTAAAAAGAAAAGTAGGGAAAAGTAAAGAGAGATAAGGGAATACATTACACATGAATCTTACGTATCCAGTCCACGAGGCTTAAGAGAACTAGCATCCCTAAGCTGTTGGTTTTTATGTTTTTAGAATAACCCACTCCTACCAATCAGATCTCAGGGTCACCTCATTGGTTCAAAAGTGGCATTGAATCCTGATTGGCTACCCCTGCGGCCTAATGTTTATTGGTTGAGTTGTAATTTCAAGCCCAGTTAAAGAAGCATGCTTCCCACACCAGCAAGAGGCTAACTCTGGTGCCTCTGTGTCTGAAAACCCAAGTACCTGTTTAATTATCTCTTGATTGGCAACCGTCAGCCCTCTTTGATATAACATAAATTAGCATTTCAAAGACTTGTGATCAGGAACAGGCACTATGACTGAAATGGCCATCTATACGAACAATAGGGTAACTTAGTTACTATGCAGACAGCAGACCAACACGTTGGTGTGTTTGGGATACCAAAAACAGTGAATAGGCCCCTCTTCTAGTATACATGTTACTATAGACCATACACATATATATCCACAAAATGGGGCATGGTAATCTAACTAGAAAGTCCTCACAATGGTTCCTTTGAAGCTCTTTGAGATAAAACAATATGGATTTCCAAATCTCCACCACACTGCGTGCGTGCGGGGGGAGCGTGCACAGGGGAGGACGTCCTATGACAGCCATTCGGCTATGGCCCGGACCTCGAGTGGTTATAAAAAAAATAAAAAAAAAGTAATGAATAGAAATTTACACACTACATACTGTGTTTGACTTCAGGTTACGGTATTTTTTTTTTTTTTTTTTTTTTAATAATTTAAGCTTCAGAAATTCTGTTGCTTATTTTCCTGGATTTTGTTTTATTCATTGGTGTTACTTCCATCAACCTCAAGGAGAAAAGCTTGTCCTTTCCCCATCCATCTCCCATGTTAACACACCAACACCCAAAGCTAGGTTTATACTTTTTTAGATCAGCTTACTTGGGTCCCTTCCCTAACACAATCAAACAGTGCCCATTCCTATTATAGGGTGGCAGTGCTCTGTCCCTGTCATCCAATTATTCACCGTCACTTTGTCACATGCTCTCCTAATGGAGAGTACAAGCATCTGTGCAGAGATGCTGCAGGGGTATGATTGTCACCATTGGAAAATCCGCCCTGTGGCATAACAGTTGCGTGAGTGTGTACAAGTAGGCAGGAAGTAAATGTGAAAAAAAATACAGAAGTTGTTATGAGAAAAAGGTATTTGATTGAAAAAATGATAATTGTTTATAATACACAGTGCTTTAACAATCTAAATGTCATTTAGTTAGGGTTTACATGTACAATATTTTTAGTAGTATTGGGTAGCGCAAATTTTTGAGCTCCTGGATAGCTAACTATACTACGTGCTATTCAGCAACACACTTCAGAGGAAGCCATGTCTTTTCATAAGCTCTTTTGTTGATCCAGAAATTGGTTCTGTCTTACAAATAAATTGACAGCTTGAATTTGGCAGGTAAGCATATTAAAATAGAGATACTGGCCAAAAAAATAACATTGTTGCTGTCTACAGGTGGCACTCTGAATCTTTCTGGTATTCATGCAATGACGCGAGTGAAATTCTGCACTACAGTACCATAAGCCCAAGCAGACATGATGATGCACCCTTGTGGGTGCAGATACCTGGGCACCAAGCCGTAGAGCGAAATGAAGGAAAGTATAAGCAGCTGGTGGGGGCCACCATTAAAGGGAACCTGTTACTTGGACAAACCACAGGTTTACTTTAAAGCAGGCCTTGCAGTAAAATGTAAGAATTATTTAATACATCGGCCAACCCCCCCCCCCCCCTCCACATCACAAATAGCATTAAATTACAAAAAACCTGTAGGGAATAAATCTATTAAATATACTTACCTTACTACTGGCTTTTGAATGCAGGGGTGATGTCACAATCCTTCTTGTGAAATCCTGGAGAATGCTACGTATTCAAAATCTTATATAAAGACAGCACAGCAGGAAGCATCGTCATGCAAGATTTTGGATATTCAGAATTCTCCAGGCACCAGAGACAGAAACCAAGGGGTATGGTAAACATATATATATATATTTATATTAACTAATTTCAATACAATTGGAGAGAGTCTGCATATATGAAGCAGATCTTGCATTTTTACTGCAAGGTTCACTTTAAGTGAGAAAGTACCAACCATAAATATTTCCAAATATGTTAAAATGTACTCAGTAGCTAAGAATATACACTATAGTACCAAAAGTATTGGGATGCCTGCCTTTACATGCACATGTACTTTAATGGCATCCCAGGCTTAATCCGTAGGGTTTAATATTGAGTTGACCCACCCTTTGCAGCTATAACAGTTTAAACTCTTCTGGGAAGACTGTCCAAATGGTTTAGGAGTGTGTCTATGGGAATGTTTGACCATTCTTCCAAAAGCCCATTTGTGAGGTCAGCCACTGATGTGGACGAGAAGGCCTGGCTCAGAGTCCTCGCTCTAATTCATCACAAAGGTGTTCTGTCAGGTTGTGGTCAAGACTCTGTGCAGGCCAGTCAAGTTCCTTCACCCCAAACTCGCTCATCCATGTCTTTATGGACCTTGCTTTGTGCACTGGTCCAAATCATTTGGTGGAGGGGGGGATTATGGTGTGGGGTTGTTTTTTTAGGGGTCGAGCTTGGCCCTTTAGTTCCAGAGAAGGGAACTCTTAACATTCCTATACACACTCCTAAACCTTCTTGGACAGAGAGGGACCTCAGGTAAGTGTTAGAGGGCTTAGGGGGGCTGCTGCAGACAGAAGGTTTTTTATCTTAATCTATAAATGTAGCACTGACCCCCGAAGGAGCAGCTGATTTAATTGGGCTTTCCGTTACCTTCTTCACCTTGTGTGTGTCTAGGGGTTTCCCGAGATAAAGAAAATCCAACGCTCCAGGCTGATCCACCGAGAAACTGGCCACTCTTCCTCCAAAAAGATAGGGGTCACAGGTGCAGGCTAATTGCACTAGCCAGATGGAAAGGAACAGAAAAACTCTGGATAGCCGCACTCCGGATCAAGTAAAATAAATCGTGCCTTTATTGTTTCCACTCAAAAAATCTTCACATCGTACAGATCACAACAGCAAAGGGATAAAGAAAATAGAGCAAAAAAAATACTGACGTGTTTCACGTTGAAATTAGCGCTTATTCATAGCTAGTTTTTGCTCTAAACAAAAAGCATATATATATTAAATGAGTGTCATCGTGTGATAGTGTAATTAAGGCTTAAGTGATTGTAGCCACCAGTAATTAATTAACCTGGAGTCTCCACACATGTGAACCCCACACCCAATTAATAAATAATGAATAATAAAAAACAGGATGAGGAGAGAAAAAAAAAAAGGTGAAAAAATAAATGAAAGTCTGACGAGAAAAGTAGTGGGAAGAAAAAAAACAATAGAATGGGTGTGTGAAAAGATGAGAATGAAAGATAAAAGGTGAAATAAAAAATGGATTAAAAAATAAAGTATGAGAAAAAGAAAAATAAATGTAAAAAATGAGAACTAGGAAGTGTAACTGAAAAAACGGAAAAGTACTTGAAAAATAAATATAAAACATTTATTTTTCAAGTACTTTTCCGGTTTTTCAGTTACACTTCCTAGTTCTCATTTTTTATTTATTTATTTATTTATTTATTTTATTTATTTATTTTTCTCATACTTTATTTTTTTAATCCATTTTTTATTTCACTTTTTATCTTTCATTCTCATCTTTTCACACACCCATTCTATTGTTTTTTTTCTTCCCACTACTTTCACCCACTCTTGCTTTTAGAGCACAGGTGACAAACACGAGGCCCGCGGGCCAAATTCGGCCTGCCAGGCCTTGTCATGTGGCCCGCACAGCAGCCTCCAGCCGCTACCTCTTTTCCTCTGCAGTTATCCAAGACAACAACAAGGGAAAACATCCTCCTCAGTCCCGCTAGTGGTGCGTCTTTGTATTAGCGCATGCGTGGCCAGTCTCCATGATAATAAGAGTAAACATCTCCCCTCCGTTCTGTCTCCGCCTCCACCCCCACCTCCACTCTGTCTCCACCCCTGCCTCAGCTTTGCATCCACGTCACTCTGTCTCCGCCTCCGATGCCGCTATGTCTCCGCCTCCACCAGTGCTGTCTCCGCCTCCACAGTCCCTCCAGTGAGTGATGACTGACAGCTCTGTTTTTTTATTTTTTCCATCCAGTGGGCTGTGCCCTGAGGGCAGGCTTTTTAAGCACTTGTGTTGTTGTTGTACTGCTTATTTAGTACTGATACTGAACACAAAGATCCGCCCTAGAGGGAGGTACTAACTTATAGCCCAAAGAGAGGGAGCCGCCTATTCGGGGATGTACCAGAGCTGGGCCAGGTAGAAAGGTAGGATAGAGTGCATATGTGAGGAAAATTGGGCGGGCCATGTGGAGGCAGATGTATGTAGCACAATACTGACCCCTGCACTGTACGTAGCTCAATCCGGACCTCTGTACGTAGCGCAATCTTGACCCCTGCACTCTGTACGTAGTGCAATCTTGACCCCTGCACTCTGTACGTTGCGCAATCTTGACCCCTGCACTCTGTACGTTGCGCAATCCTGACCCCTGCACTCTGTACGTTGAGCAATCCTGACCCCTGCACTCTGTACGTTGCGCAATCTTGACCCCTGCACTCTGTACATTGCGCAATCCTGACCCCTACACTCTGTACATTGCGCAATCCTGACCCCTGCACTCTGTACATTGCACAATCCTGACCCCTGCACTCTGTACGTAGCGCAACCCTGCCCCCTTCCCTACAGATACAACTGTTCTAGAGGATTCTAGAAGGGGAAGAGGGGAAGTGGGGAGGAGCAGTCTGGGGTGTCTCAGGGAGCCCTTACCAATCCCCAACTAGGATTGGCAGGGGGCAGGCCTCCTTGAAATACCCAGGGTCAGCCCAGCTGGGGAGGAGTTGTTGGGTGGAAGGACTGAGGATGGAGTAGTAAGCTGTCGGGTCCTTAGAGGGAGCTATCCAGTCTGGGGGGAGGGGGGGGTGACCTTGGGCCTGGGCCTTGGCTGCAGGATGGAGCCTTTTAGGGACTCATGAAGGATCTGAACAGGAGACACAGAGAGTAGTCAGGGAGGACAGCGGGAGCTAGTACTGCCAGGCAAAACTTCAGGAGAGAACAACTGGTTTGCAGCCAGGAGGGCTGGTGATTGACTGGAGAGGCATGCCAGAGAAGACTGAGAGAAAACAGTCAGAGATGGGTGTGGAGCCAGTACCTCACATGTGTGTGGTTTGAATGTCATTTACTTATGTGGGCGCGACCTACGTATATGTTCGCTTCTGTGCGCGAACACTATTTTGACACTCTCTTTTTACTCTTTTATTATGATCACTTTTATTCCTATTAGAAGGAATGTAAACATCCCTTGTAATAGGAATAGTCCGTAACAGGTCCTCTTTGCAGTGAGATCTGGGGTCAATAAGTCCCAACATCTCACCTCTAGGCTGGGAAGCCTGAAAAAACCCTCCCCAAAAAACGCTCCTGGCATCCCAGCTAAGGCGGTTTCAAATGCAGATAACGCAATAACACTGGGGGGGAGCCATCTAGCCCGCCAGATTCTCTATGGTGAACTTCCGGCATGGGCCGATTCCTTCTCCGGCTTGCCGATCGTACAAGCGAGACCGGAGAAGCATCAGAGAGTGGCAGGAGGAGGGTCTCCCACTCCTGTAAGAGCCTACCCCCTCCCACTGCCTGTAAGAGCGGTCAAGCGACTGAACAGCCGCTATAATTGTTCTTATGGTGAATGGAACCACCAGCTCTAAAAGATATCAATGCTCAGTCTGCAACTTCATATGACGTCATTTGGTGGGAAGTGGTTAAAGTGATAAATGGTGTTCAAGAAAGTTCTGATAAGTGATCCAAATAAATATAAAATTAACCACTTGCTTACTGGGCACTTAAACCCCCCTCAGTCCCAGACCAATTTTCAGCTTTCAGCGCTGATGCACTTTGAGTGACAATTACGCGGTCATACAACACTGTACCTAAATGAAATTTTTATCATTTTTTTCCCACAAATAGAGCTTTCTTTTGGTGGTATTTAGTTACAGCTCGGAGTTTTATTTTTTGCTAAACAAACAAAAAAAGATGCAAAAAAAAAAAAAAAAAAATCATGTTTTAATAGTTTGTTATAAAATTTTGCAAATGGGTCATTTTTCTCCTTCATTGAAGTGCGCTGATTAGGCGGCACTGATAGGCTGCATTGGTGGGCACTGATGGGCTGCATTGGTGGGCACTGATGGGCTGCATTGGTGGGCACTGATAGGCTGCACTGGTGGGCACTGATAGGCATAGTTAAGGCGGCACTAATAGGCACAGATAAGGCGGCACCGATGGGCACAGATAAGGTGGCACTGATGGGCAAAGATGGGCACAGATAAGATGGCACGGATGGGTGGCACGGATAAGTGGCACGGATGGGTGGCACGGATGGGCACTGATAGGTACCACAGATAGATGGGACTGATGGGCACTGATAGGTGGCACTGATAGGTGGCTCTGATAGGTGGCACTGCTGGGCACTGATGGGCGGCACTGCTGGGCACTGATGGGCGGCACTGCTGGGCACTGATGGGCGGCACTGGGGTGCAGCACCTTTGAGGCAGATTTTGGGTGGCACTGTGGGTGGCACTGCTGGGTGGCACTGTGGGTGGCACTGTGGGCACTGCTGGGTGGCACTGTGGGCACTGCTGGGTGGCACTGTGGGCACTATGGGCACTGCTGGGTGGCACTGACAGGGGGGCACTTACTTTATTTCAGGATGGCACTGCGGGTGGCAGGTGGGCACTGGCAGGGGGCAGGTGTCCGCTTAAATTGCTGGCCGTGATCGGGACTGATGTCCCGAACACGGCCGCCGGCGATCGGCTTTTTTTTTTTCTCCTCGCGCTGTCAGCGCGAGGAGGAATACTAGCCGATTACCGGCTCCGTTTTATCACATGATCAGCTGTCATTGGCTGACAGCTGATCACGTGATAAGGGGTCGGGATCGACCCCTTACACGGATCGGTGATCAGGCGAGTCTCACGGACTCGCCGATCACAGAGCGCGCCGCGCGCGCCCCTCAGGGGGCGCGCAGGCCGCTCGTATCCGGGACGACGTCAATAGACGTAGTCCCGGAAATGTGGGTCCGCGCTGTTGCCGTCATTTTGCAATAGCGCGGATCCCAAGTGGTTAAAGTGCAATAATCATAATAGTCCAAAAAAACGTAATAATATTTCAAAAATTCTAAAATAAAGTGCAGTACTAGTAAAGTGCAGTCCAAAGATTAGTGTGAATAGTCCAATATATCAATAATACTAGGATGGTAAATGAATACTCTAATATTAAGTTACACCATTCATAATGTGCAATGCCTTGTGCAAATAATAAAGTGCAGTCCAAAAGAGATCTAATAATCCAAGGTGATTAGAACCGATGTTTTTTCTCTTATTTTTCCTGGATAAGTATTTTCCTATATGGACAAATAGGGATGAGAGAAAAGGGCAGGTGTGGGAGTCCACTTTTAAAGTATAAGGAAATCACATATACACTTCGTATAATCCTCCCCCAGTAGTACCAGCCTCTTACCTCAAAGGTAGACCCAAAACGGGTCTAGTGGTGCATCGGTAGCCGCTCCGGCGGTAGCTTAAATCCTTCTCAAACATCCAGGGTTGTCACTGCAGTAGCTCCCGGTCTCCACAGTCTCTTGTCCTAATGGAAATATCTCCAAAATCCTCGATGTCAAATGCAAAAAAAAAAAAGGAAGGTCCTCCATGGTGTAGTAATGTTAAAAGCTTTTTGCACATTTATTTAAAAAAAATCTTGCATAATAAAACTGGCTTTTGGTATAAAGGTTTTACATAAATAAATAAAATCTAATCACTTTAAGCACCGGTGTCAGTGTTTAATGGTTTGTCTCATCCCTGTAACTACAAGAAATCTTTTCAGCTGAAAAAATTGCAGACTCACTGACTGGTTTGAATAGAAGAAAGAAAGTCTAAAAAGAGAAACAAATAAAGTATAATCATCACAATTGACTGGTAAGTTGCAATATAATAATTGTTTGCTTTTGGATCTAATACTGCTTTAACTAGTAGAATCCCAGTCGAGTGCTCTGTAAAGTGAGCCAATGGATGAATTTGACAGATGGCAGTCCATTGCCGGCATGATCTACCTTACTGCCAGCACCACTTGGCATTTAATAATAGTTTTGATGGTGAGGAGTTAAAACCATTGTCTGTTTTTATTGCTGTTTGTGTCACCATGTAAATGTCCTCATCGCCCTTATCACCAATGTCACTCGGAATGAAAGTGATAATAAATTCAGTGTTCCACCAGAACAGGAAAAGAAATGAAACCTTCCAATGATGACACTTGTTTCAGTGACAACTTGTAGGCAGGTGCAGTCTATATTTTCCACTGCAGGTGACACTTGGCCGCAGTGGCAATGCAGATTGGGAAGAAAGTGGAGAGAAACTCAGTTCCTCTATGGTTTCCTCGGGCACAGGAAGGCAGCTATTCGATTGGATGCTGGCACCCCATGTGACTTGGGTGGTCATCTTGGATGAGGGCAGAGCCTATCTAAGGCCCTGGCTCTCTGCTTTGGAGCACATTTTTGTGAGTGGCAGTATACACTGTCTGTCAGGGACAGTAGTTAGTGGCAAAGAAATGTTACCTAGGAATAAGGAGTACAGGGACACGCTCTCCTTCCCAGAAGCCTCCCCATTCGGCTAGGGACCAGTTAGGCTGCATTCAGTTCCTCGCAACAGATGCTGTCAACACCTCTGATTCTTCAAGCTACTTTTCTGAAAGCTATTACAGCTTGTGAGTGTATGCGGTCGGGTTGCCTTTCCACTGGGTCTGTTGTATATTGCTGGACTTCAGTCACAATTCCTGTTCCTGTTCCTGCACATGGACTCCTTGTGTTTTCTGACTGACACATCATGGTGCACCTACTCACAAACTGAGGGCAAGTCCCTAACATTGGAAAGATATCCTCTCACTTCTTGTGAGTCTACAGGACAGGAAGTGAAAACTTTTTAATGAGACACAGCTGATAATAAAAAAATCCTTTTTGTTATCTTAAGTAGCCTATTTAGCCATATCCAATGTTGTAGTTTGGTAGATACCAGCAAGTTGAATCACCAACTAGCTTTGTTAAAGGAGAAGTATAGCCAAAGCTACAGTATTTTGGTTGTACTTCTGTAGGTAACAGGTGTGCATTTAATTCTGCACTCCTGGGACATCACAGAGCAGGTCCAGGCTCTGAAATTATTCCAACTATATGGTTGGGATCCACCCAGATGCCTGGACCCGCAACTGGCTCAGCCTTTAAGTGAGCTGCAGTGAGCCTTTTGCCAGCTCCTGACCCCTCCACAGCCTAGCGTTCCAGTGAGCGCTGGAGGGGCAGAACAAAGATGGAGTGACTGAAAGTCCCCAGCTCTCTACAGGCTGAGAACTGAGCGACCAGAGCAGTGTTTGATCCCTCAGTTCTCAGTCTTAGAAGCAGCGGGGGACACATGCAGCATTGGACTCATGCTGCATACACCTAGGTGTATAATTTTTGTTGCCCTGAACCCATACTTCTATTTTAATCCACTGAGGCAATGTAACTGTTCTCCTTTGCCATTGCACTGGAGAGTGCAACAAGAAAAGCTACATTTTTATTTTCTCACCCGGTACCTGGAAAACATTGCCTGTTCTATACCGGGATCATAAAGACAGACTGGTTTATATCTATTATTATAACTGGCTTTTTGCTTTCAACACTTTAGTATATGATTAAATAAAGTACATAAGAAAGCAAAAATAATACAGCCTTTAGTAAGCTAGATATAAAGCATTATGTTACATTACTGTATGTGATAATATATTTTTGATTAATGGCCCGTTTTTGTAATAACCATTAGCCTGATACTTTTCTATGGAGAAATCCAACCTAAAAACAATCTCTTTGACCATTTATAGACATGAGAGTATCCAGAAAAACCACTTTACCCTTATGAAAAACGCATTTTGAATAGCTGGAATTAATAGAATGTGGACGTCACGTGAGAACTGGCCAAAATTACATCATACGGTGTATGTGTTATACCTTTCTGCCTAGTCTCTGAGGTCAGGTCCATGTGATAGGCATTGCTAACAGTCATATGCATTTTTGGCCCAGATTCTGTTTCAGTGGAAACTTAAATGCTGTTTTTATACCAGAACATAAACACTTTTTTTCAGGCTTGTATTACTGTTATTGTCCCCATTTTGGAGACATTGCACATCTGGGACACCTGGAAAGAAATAAAGGTAAATACAAGTGGAAATAAACACCTGACAAAGGTTCTATTCCCTTCACACTTTGCTTAAAAAGTATGTAAACCCAACATTGCATATTTCATGATGTGCCTGCTGTACCATGTATTTGTATATAAAGAAAAAGTATCCTGTTCTCTTTGTATTGCTTTCTTTGTGTGAAATGTGTCATGTTCCTGCCAGTCCCTCTGCTTTCCTATAAAAAACTGACCACATTAAGCAGGAAAACATACTGTGGTCAGTTCTCTAGCTATGCTGGGAATTCAGTGTGCTCTCCTCCAATGATCAGACTTGTCCTGACACATCACCCCTGCACATCCTTTCCCTGGGAAGCTCAGTGTGATGCTGATTATCCTCCCCTTCCCAGTTCTTATGCAGCTGAGAACAGAGGGAGTGAGATCACTTATAAAAAAAAAGGGGAAACAAGGTATTTATATTCTTTTTTTTTTTTTTATATCTTTACACAGATGTCTTGCCTTTCATTTATATTTTTAAACTGAATGGGTTAATTTGAAGGTGATCCATTTACAATCACTTTAAGTGGTTTTCTTTTTCCCTTTTACAATGTAGTTTCATTTGCAAAGATTTTTTATTACTCTTTGTTCCAATAACACCATGTAACCAAAATACTGTATATAGCTTGTGTTGGACAGTGTGCTGGGCTGACTGGATTGGTCACTGGTCCTGAGTGGGTATTCGTGTGGGAAAAAAGGACGGAATGCCTTCTGGTGGATAGTGCCTAGTGATGGATGGTGGTGATGGGCCATCACAGGGATTGGTCTGCTGCCTTTTCTGTGTGACCTTAAGGTCGTTTCAGCTTGTAGACTTAGATAAATAAGAAAGGAGCGCCCAGTGTTCAGAGAAATGTGACTTATAAATTATGGTTTGTATACATTTATTAGAAATTAGAAACATGTACATCAAAACTGTAACCAAAGTATGGATGGGATAGAACCTCTGTTAGGTGTTTATTGCTGCTTGTGTTTACCCTTATTTCTTTCTAGGTGTCCCAGAAGTGTAAAGTCTTCTCCTTAGTGCCCGTTCACACAGGTGCGACGCGACTTGCAGCGCGACTCACAGACGCGACCTGCACACGACTTCAGCACCGACTTGCAAAACGACTTCTGTATAGAAGTCAATGCAAGTCATCTGAAGTCGCCCCAAAAATAGTACAGGAACCTTTTTCTAAGTCGGAGCGACTTGAGTTGCACCTATTAGAAAGGTTCCATAATACAGAACAGAGCGGAAATTGTCAGGCGGCTAAGTCGCCTGACAAGTCGCGGTAGTGTGAACGGGCACTTACTGCAGCAAATGATACATTGTTTACAATTCAAAGTAAAATAAGAAGTATGAGGGCCCTGCTTGTTGGAGCTTACAGTCTAATAACTTTTACTACTCTGCCCTTCCATTGGTCCATCTCATGGATTGGTCTACTGCCTTTTCTGTTTGACCCTAAGGTCGTGTGTCACGTGCGTGGCCCAACAAACAAAGTCAGTTGGAAATGTGGAAATTAATTCAACTTAACACAACGAATGAATACATATTAATTAATTAAAGTATAACTAAGGGAAAAACTTTTTTTTTTTTCGTTTTGCAAAAGTGGAAAGGGATTAGAACACTTGCAAGCTTTTATTTTTGTCTGCGTGTCCCCATTAGGGAGTGATTCACCCTCTCTAAAAGTCCTGTTTACCATTATCAGTGAAAGTGAAAGTAAAAGAAAATCCCAAATTTTAGGTTGTCCCCAGAACAGTAATTGAGAAGGAATCTTCCAATGGAGACACTACGTCTGGTGACATGGGGGTCCCCAAGCGATTCCCTTAATTTGCAGGGATTTCCTCTTACTTATTGTTAGGCAACGGGACAAGTAGTGAGGGGAAATCTCCATAATGGAAAGGCGAAAAAAATCTGACAGGGGTTATAACCCTCACTTGCTCTATCCAAAAAAAAAAAGTTTTGCCTATAGCTCTACTTTAAGTTAAAATGAATATAGCCAATCTTCTGAACTAACAAAAGAAAAGCAAAACTTACGAAAATATGAATCGATTCGGAACAACGAATATATACTCATTCGAAATAACAAATCATTCCAAAAACAAATCATTCTAACATAATGATTATGGCAAAACAAAATGATTTAATTAACAAATGAAACTGTACCGAAACTAAGCAAATCTTTCCATCTTGTGCATCTCTATGCCTTACTATGATGTTTCCAAAGAATAGATTTATATTTTGGCTGGATTCACATATATGTGTTGCGTTAACAGGGTGTAAAACACATGTACCCCAGGAAGAAGTCACTTTTGACGAAACGACGTAGGGTTAGCGGCGTGCTGACGTCACCGCATTTCCACGTTAATCCGGAAGGGCGGGCAGTGCAAACAAGAGAGAGCCGGCCGGCTCGTTTTTTATACGCTATACACTTATGCTGGGAATTCGTGAGTTGTTATTTTACCTTTTATATTTTAATAAATCTTTACGGAATTATGCTATGGGAGCTTTTTTTCTTCTCTCTTTGCCGTACTAAATGAATGTGGTGGAACGAGATATACCATAAAGAGGGAGCAGATAGATTGGTGTTACCAACAGAGCCCAGTGTGGGGACCAGGAACGTAACATTTTACAAGCCCGTATGATCTCCTTAAAAAGAGATCTTGACAGCTGGTAAGCCTCCTCTAATTTGGTGGTGGATAATCTCTTTCTACTCTGGGTGCACCTGCTACGTGTGTAAAGGGTGGTTTTTGAGAGTCACTGAAAATGGACTAAGATTCAGCATCCTATCCATCTTTCCTTTTCTTTGGACTGCTTATATGCCTGGAAATCATTATTTTGGCACTATTTTTGCATGTTTTTGGGGTTTTTTGTAAATTAGAAAAATTATGTCACTTTATAATTTTGTTTTATAAGTTTTAGCGCAGCTATATTTTTTGATTGTAAAACACATGCTTTGTGGTGCCATTCAATTTGACTCACCTTGCCAAATTGTGCCCCAAGGAACCATCTATGCATTGTGGAACAGGGTCAAGCTTGGTTGTTGTGTAAAGGTGCATTCAGCATGTAGGAACTTGTCTTAACACAACGCACGTTATCATGTGTGCAGTTAAGCTGGTCATAGACAGTTCAAATCTCGGTTCAGCAGGAACCAGCCGAGATTCAAACCATGTATGGGCAGGCTGAATGTACCCAAGTTGATTGATCGATCAACTTGAGTACAACCAGCCTGTTGGATGTTACATATGTAGCTCCCTGCTCCTGATGGACAGAAGCTATTGTTTTTTAATTGTCAGAAGCTGTAGTTTGGCTCAGACCAATTTCTCTAAAAGTTCTGGTTTCTGTACCAGTCCAACTGGGTTTCACTGATTCCCACTTGATCGTAGGCGTCGCTGTCACTGTTGGTGGGTGTGGAACAGCAGCAGGCTGGATGCATTGAATGCCACCTCTTGCTCAGAAATAGTTCAGTGGGTGTGGTTTCCCTGCCGTGCATTCTGGGAGAGGGTATTTAAGGTACCGACACAATTTTTCTGGGTCTGTTTCCGGGTCCCTGTCTTGGAGTCCGCTATCCCGACCTCATGGCCCTCCTTGCCTGAGGCCTGGGGCCGGCTGTCCAGAGGCATCGGAACTGAGAGTTTAGGCCCAGGAATGTCTTGGGGCCTACTGATCCAGAGGTGGTCCTGTGCTATCTCACCTGCGGGGAGAAGCCAAGAAAACTGGAGAAACCAGGGGAGGACTTCTCAGGTGGAGGACCGAGCGCAAGGCTGGCGGAGGAGCCTGGAAACTCAGTTGAAGGACGCAACCCGGATCAATATCCTTATAGTATCGCCGGGTCGGCTAAAAGAATCTGGTACTGTATGATAGTTCTTCCTAAAACTCTCAAAATCTCTAAGTTCAATTGACAAGTTAGTGGCAGAGACTTTGTTGCGCATCTCAGCGGCTGCTAGGTTAAGTGAGAGGGGCCTATACAGTGACTGCTGGATCCAGTCTGAGGAGCTATTTGTCCTCTGGATGTGGCCTCCCTTGCCCCCCCCCCCCCCCCCCGCAGGAGGAACATAATGGCTCCATGGGAGGGATTTCTCATGAGCACTGGCTGTGTTAATAGGTGGAATCAAGCTATTTTCTTTAGCCACTTTCCGCCCACGCTATAGCCAAATGACGCCTAGAGTGCAGGCTTCCAGTGTTGGGAGGGCGTCAATAGACATCCTCCAATGATCTCGCTACTTGTGCGTCCCGTGGGCTTCCTTTAGACATGGATGATCACAGAACAGGGTAAAGGGCCAATCACAGTGGGCCCTTTAACACGTGATCAGCTGTCAGCCAATGACAGCTGATCAGGAAGTAAACAGAAGCCAGTTATCTGCTTTTTTTCACCTTACAATCAGCATGAGTGGCATCTATCTGTGACTATCAGTGCCACCTTTCAGTGACAATCAGTGCCCACCAGTGCCACCTTTCAGTGACAATCAGTGTTGCCTATTAGTGCTGACAACCAGTGCCCATAAGTGCCTTATTAGTGTCACCTACCAGTGCCCATCAGTGCTGCCAGTGCCGCCTAAGTGCTGAGAATCAGTGCCCATCAGTGCCTCATCATCAGTGTCACCTACCAGTGCCCATCAGTGCCACTTATCAGTGCCTCCTCATCAGACACATAAGTGAAGGAGAAAAATTACCTGTTTGCCAAATTTTATTATACCAAACTATGACATTTTGAGTCAGGGGGATACATACTGTCATGCCCATCTATATATTCCTCTTCTAGAGTCTGAAGAGGTATGTTTGCTTGGGAAAGCTATGAGGTAATGAATAAGTGAACCTGTTAGTGTGGGAAACGCGTCTACCATTTGAACGATTTGTAACACTTGGGATGTTCGTTTATTAAACAAGAATTTTGATGGATCTTGGAGTGCAGCCATTTCTTCAGTGTTGATCGTATGCAGAGGCGAGCCGAGTCAGGCACCGTGATATCATTAGGCTTCCTGTCTCACCGGGAGCAGCAAGTTATTTTGTTTGGGAAAGCTATGAGACTGCTCCTTGCCAAATAATTTAACCCCATCACAGGGTAAGTGGGAATAACTCCTTTGAGTGTATTGGCCACTTGTTTAATAAATAAGACAACCGGTTAGGTATCATCATCCTCATCTCTGGTTGCTTAATCAAAGCAAGTTTCACACAGTCATGTTCACCCACGTCTTCTTTATTGATGAGCCTGAAGAGGGCTGTTTGTTCTGAGACTGGTAATTACCAATAGATAACCTTTCCACAGGGTTTTGCGTGCCAATTAACAAACCACCCCATAAAAATGAAATGTTGTAAAATAGTTTGCTTGGTAATAAACCTTAAGGGGTTAACCACTGCTAAAGGGAGACTGAAGCCTCCATCTACAGCCCTGATTCACCATGTGGTTAATGATCTAAACCTTGCCCTGCCAGGAATCAGGACATAATGAAAAATTGTGTTCAGAACAGCAACAAAAAGGTAGAAATTTTCAACAGAATTACACTAATATTCTGCAATGTACACAAACCAAGGAAATTGTAGACCTCATAAACATGCTTCTACCCTTATTTTTTAAAAAATTTTTTTATGGAAAACGGGAAAGCACATAGAAATATAAAAGGATATCCCATACCTCATGGCTGGCCCAGTAGTAATCAACAGGTGGCTCCTCTACCTTCTTTGGAAATGCTGGTCTTTTGAGGGAGTTAGCACAATGGCACAATCACAGCTGGCGGCTGTAGCCACTAGCAGTGTTCATTTTGTTTAGCCAGCAGGGAAGGCCCCCTGCCAGAAGAATACAATAGCGCTTCGGGAGAGATTCCCCCATCAACACTGACTGTGTTGATGGGGAATGAGCAATTTTCTTTCCCTGAAAAAAGCCAGAAAAGCCGCGGTGAGGAATGTATTAGGTTGCTGCTGCCCTACAAGTCCTCAGCCCCCACTTTGGGGCTGTGGATATTCAACTGTTTTCAATAATAATATGGGGCTCTAGGCGCTACCTATAAAAGACATTTTTTTTGGGCTAAATCCGTAACTTATGGGAAAAATCCCACTGTTCTATGCTAATCGTAGTATACAAGTTGAACTATCTAGTCTTAGGCAAATTACAATATCCAGAGACCGAAAAGGTTATTTTATACAATATGCCCCTATGCTGGGTATGTATGCAATAGATACTAAAGAAGAATGATAACCCAGGGCAAAAGAGAGAGGGAAAAAGGGGGGAACCAGAAAAAGACCCCACACAGAAGCAACTTAATAGTAGTTATCATACGTTTTCTACGTACCCCCTGTAAGTAAAGAACGTTACTACATGGTGGGATGTTTTAGACCAGAGGTATGTGGTAAATTATAAACGCTAGAAGGGGGGCACTGCGGTTTAGACTGATCTAGAATAATCAGGTGTATAGAATTATAAAAGTAAAATATAAAAGATTACAGCTAAGGAATGAACAAATAAAAAATAAAATAAAAATAAAGATAGCTGTGTGGATCTAATATTGAATATGTAACTCCTCATACAAGGTTTTCCTATACGCCTCAATATGTCCACATATTTTCTGTATCCACGTAATGAAAAAACTTAATATATTACATGTGACAATGAAATCCAAATCCTTATCAAGCAAGTGCAAAAAATACAAAGGGTGAAAAAAATTGCAAAAAATTTGCAAAAAAGACAATAATTCATAAGAAATTATAAAAATTATAAAAAATGTGCAAAAAATCTTAGAAAGAACAGTATTTAAAGTTGCATTAAAGTGCTAAGTGTCTATTAAACTGCAACGTGAGTATAAGGTGTTCAGTCAATGTATAACAGATTTCCAGGCGAATCAGAAGAAAGGTGACTTTAGTTCTTGTCCACACAAATCCAGTGACTTCTGTGCTCACACCCCTTTGGGTCCCCACTCACCAGATCCCTGTCCCCCTAGGGGGTTATGGGCGTGTAGTATCTCCACCTCCAATCACCTTATGCTGAATTCCTTCACCTTCTCACTGATATCAGTATCCCAAATGGTTCTCCTTTTACGATGGTTAGCAGCAGGTGGACAGTTCCTCAGAGGGAAAAAACAAACAAACAGTTCCCATAGTGTAGTATGTTTATCACCAAGGAATTGATTTTATTAATGTAAAAAAATCTTTATACAATCAGTCCAAAAAAAAAAAAAAAGACAACAAAATCACAAGAAAAAAAAGATAAATGAAAAAATGTATAAATAAAAATAAAAAATAAAAATAAAAAATATTAGTCCAAAAAAATATATACACAAAAATTATATATATGAATAAAAAATCATTTAAAAATTGGTATTATGGGGTAACCAACATGCAAGTTTAGAAAAAACCAAGCCAGTGTATGAGGACAAGAAATATAAATAAATACACCTATTGGGGCCCCGTAGTTAATATCAATAATACCATATTTCAGCCCAAGGTGCTATAAAAAGAAGAAAAAAGACAGTCCTCTGTATCAGATAAAAAACGTTGCACAATATCACTGTGCAAAATCCCGGCTATACCGCAGAGACCGCGGAGGAGCGGCGTGCGTTCCAGCTGAGCTCCACAGACTCTGCAGACCGGAAGTGACGTAGTGTGCGTGGCTCTGTTGTACGTGTTTCGTCATAGACGTCCTCAGCAAATTTTCTTTCCCTCTTTCCATGGTGGAAAAAAGAAAATGGTATAATCTAAGGCTTGCCAAGGCAAAGTCTATAATGTGTACATCTGAGCTTTGTAATGTAATGTGTTCTTTCAAATCCTGTGCACTAAAATCATATTGCATTCATGAATGTATTGCATCCATATGACAATCAGGACTGAATGACTCCACTTCCCATCAAGGGTAGCCTCAGGCAATTTACATATACTGTATCTTGTTGGTAAACATGAAGCCATCATGCAAATGTACAGATAAGCCGATTAGTATGGCAACACAGAGAGCTTGAAATTAAGTAATTGTATTAGTAATGATCACTGAGCTTTTGTTATTAAAAAAAAGTTTGCTGGACGGACGAGTCCAAAAACTGATCCAATAAACCAATATTTAGCAGGAATGCAGTTCAGCAGTTCAGCACAAACACAGCAGAACATATAATATGCACAGATGAATTTTGTCATGTAATGTGTAGTATCTTCCAATTCTGTGCACTAAATAATATTACATCCATCTACAGTTTGTATTGAATCCATAGAACAATCAAGGCTGAAAGGCTCCATTTCCCATCAAGGGTAGCCTGACGGCTATCATAGACATTCACACATTGGTATATAATCTTTTTAACCAGACATCGGAGGCTTAAAGTGGTAAACCCTTTCATATAAACAGTGAAGTGACTAGCCCCAGGTGATACACAGAGATTAAACAAGTCCTCCTACATTAGCTATACCTGTTTATCTGAGGTCTTATCTTCTTTACATCCATTCAAAGTCCAGAATTTATACAACTTGTCTGAGTGCTCAGAAAAAAAGGGGGCGGAGCGCTGAAGTTACACTCTGCAGAGCTCAGTGAGGAGAGCTTTGAGAGCTGGTTGGAGGGAAGGTTAATCAGCTGGAGCTCTCTCCCCTGTCACTTTTTTTTCTCTTGGTTTCAGGAAAACTTGTCAGAAGTGATTCAAGCTGATAGCAAAGGAATGAAGCAGGGGGCAGAAATGACACTTAGTGCTCTGGATTGATGGGACCCTGACATTGGATTCCATGCAAGCAGGAGGAGGGATGTATTGAGACAGCACCACACATTAAAAATATACCCAGGTTTCAACGGGTGGAAAAGAATGAGACAAGAAGTGATGGGAAATCTCCACATTGGGAAGTAAAGTCCACTTTTTAACTTGAACATATAGGTAAGCCCATAATAAGGCTTACCTGTAGGTACAGTGAATATTTTCAAAACTTGCATTGTTTAGGAGATATTCCCATGGGATGAAGCCAGTGGTGTCACCTGCACATGTGCTCTGAAGGGACGGCATACTATGCCGAGGTCGGAGCTCCTACACGAATGTGTGAGAGTAACGTCATTGCGGCCTTGGCCATTTATACAGCTGGGGCCTGCAAACCTGGAAGGAAGACCGGATGAAGGTGGAAGCGCCGAGAGCTCTGAGAGTGCTGGAGGTAAGTCTGTCATAATGTGCTAGCATACAGTGCATACTAGTACAATCATGACTTAAATCTGCAGGGGGCCTCTTTCTTTCTTTTTTTTTTTTTGCGGTTTACTACTTGCTTCTTCTGTATTACAAGGATATACCCAAAATCAGGTATTACCATAGTAGTGCTCACTACCTAAATCATAAATCTATAAAATAATAGTAGCGCCATTCAGAGAATGCTTCACATTTTGTCAACAATTGCAAAACATACTCTGATTGTACAAGGTGGAGAGCGTGATGTCTCTGTCCTGACATTCTACCTTGTCCATTCAGGGTACGCTAAGCATACATTGAGAAAAAGTGCTCTCTGAAAGGTGTTTGTGCTGAATGGCTGACTTTCTAAGTTCAGAATGCAGCATGGCAGCTCAGCACTGGACCTGGAAGCTAGTGAGGATTAGTGGAGTAGTGGTGTCTACTACTGTGATTTCCACCTTTGAGACGGATCCCACAGATATACTATATCCATTGTATGTTGGTCCAAGCTAGACTCCCAGCAGCAAGTACAGGGTTCTCGTTCTTTCTCTCAGTTCATCTTCAATTTGGAGGAGTTCATAAAAAGACGCTCATCAGGTAAAAAAAAGCATAGTTTATTCAAATCAAACACATAGAATAATACACTTGCAAACTGAAGAGCTTCATGCATCCAGCACTAGGTATTTATAGCGCACAAATTTACCACCTGCACTTTTGATTTAATGAGCTGGCCCTCCTTCAGTGAGTGATGACATCACAGTGTTTTACACCACCCATTATTACTGTCTGTCTAATTGTTTCGGTGAGAACCTCTGTTTTTGTTTCTTGTCTCACCGTCACATGTTACAGTTAATGTAGCAGTTTTCTCTGGTGGGAATCTTACTCGAGTGTAACATTTGAAATATTGTGAATGGTTTTATAAAAATGAAATGTGTTTCATTCTTGTGTGGGCTTTGGCTGCTTAAACAGGTTCAAGAAATGTCAGTGGAATGTAATGGTAAGATAAAAATAGCATAGCTAATCTAACCATCCGTATCAAGCCTGCTACAAGCTGATCTATTTTTCTATAGAGGGGGAAGAACAGGTAGGTTTGACATCACATGCTAGTGACTTCAGTTATGTGAACTGTTAAAATAATTAGAGAAACTTTGTGTCTGTGTATGGTTGTAAATTCCACTTAGGGGTTTAAGACCCCTAAAAGCATTGGGCTGACTAATGCCGCGTACACACGATCGGACTATCCAGGTGACTTAGTCCAGCGGACAACCCGCCGGACTTTGCAGCGGAGGTCCGCCGGACTTTCCGAACGAGCGGATTTGCCCACACACGCCCAGACTTTTCCGGCGGACAATCCGCCGGACTATGGCAGGAGTCCGCCAGACTTCTGAAATGAATGGACTTGCCCACACACGGAGTAAAGTCCTTTCATTTTGAACGTGGATCCAGGTAGACGGAACTAGTGTCTACCTGGATCCATGCCTCCATCAGTGAGATTGACACCTCGCTAGCCCTGTCACCTGGTATGGATTTAAAGGGGAACCCCTACGCCAAAAAAACAGCATGGGGGTACCCCCAAAGTCCATAGCAGACCCTTATCTGAGCACACAGCCAGGCCAGTCAGGAAAGGGGGTGGGGACGAGCAAGCGACCCCTCTCCGAGCCCGCGTGCCCTCAACATGGGGGTGCTTTGGGGAAAGGGGGGCCCTGCGGCCCCCCACCCCAAAGCACCTTGTCCCCATGTTGGTGAGGACAAGGGCCTCTTCCCGACAACCCTGGCTATTGGTTGTTGGGGTCTGCGGGTGGGGCTTATCAGAATCCGGAAGCCCCCTTTAATAAGGACGCCTCCAGATACCGCCCCCCACCCTATGTGAATGCGTATGGGGTATGATGTACCCCTATCCATTCACCTGGTGAAAAAAGTGTAAATAAAATACTTCCTGATGACGCAATAACGTTTGCGAAACATGTAGTGGCTGCCTGTTCTGCCATATAGTGTCCTGGCATCGGATACTGTCCGCCCTGTACTGCGCATGCACAGCACGGAGCAGAGGAAACTTCGGAAAATCTCCGAAAATGAGCGGTGCATGCGCCGTGAGTCGAGGTGGTAGCCCCACCATCCAAGTGGACATAGGGCTGGCGATATTAGAGGGCCCTTCGCGGGCTCGCTTCGCTCGGCACGCTTCGGGCTTGGCTCCTTTATATTCCCACTCTATGTCCACTTGGATGGTGGGGCTATAACCTGGACTCACTGCAGGCGCCGTTCATCTTCGGCTATTTTCGGAATCTGTGTGTGCTGTGTACTGTGCATGCGCAGTACACAGCGGACACTATCCGATGGGGGACTGTATATGATAGGACACCGGGACTTCTGTTTACCAGATTCGGTGTATGAGGAAGAGGCTTGGCACGTATTAAAAAAATGGCAGAACACAGATCGCCACTGGGGGTTTTTGAGTACATAGAGGGGCCGATTGAATCCATATTCCTACGTACATGGCTGGACATGCTTGGTGCCGGCTCAGGCACAAGCACATGTGAGCGTGAACTTTTTTATTTTAAAACTTTTAAATAAATTTGTTTTGATATACTGCACCATGATGGTCCCTTATATATCTTTGTGAGATAAATAGCACAAGAGGGTTCTATTTTCTGTTTGGAGAAGCTGTTTATGAGTTCCCCAAAAGAAGTGGTTATCCTAAATGAACTAAAGGCGCATATACAGACTAGATCTGGTGGGTGGCCATTTCATTTGGTGGTGGTGAAGTCACTTGGTTGGTGATTATAAGAAGCACTTTATATCTGAAGAGAAGCACTTTGAAATAAGAAGAATCAATCAGCACTGGAGTGATTGTTCTGCATTGTGCACTTTTATTATAGGAGTGATCACTCACTTGGGACATTCATAGTACATTGTAATTCATTTCACATTTTATGTGGTTTAAGGCACTGTTTGGCACTTTAAATTATTTGGCACCACTGCAGGGGGGACCAGCCTGGGATACGGGTCAGGAGGATAGCTCTGCAGGGGTGCCAATATTTTTGAATATTTTGATTATTTTGTTTTTGATTTGCACCACTATATAGCACTTTTGCAATATTTACCATTGTGAAGGAGGAATAATTTTCTTTTGCTAAAAAGGTTCTCACATAAGTACCGCACTTTGGTTAAATTTAATAGCTAACCCACGCTTTATATATTTGTCTAAAGCCAGGCATCTTTTTAGAGGTATGTGCTCAGTGGCTTGTTTTATAAAGATGTAGTGCTACTTGTGAGCAGGAGATGAGGGTTACCCCTCCTTTCACTGTAATTCCGTGTACACACGATCGGACTCTCCGGCAGACCAGAGTCCACCGGACAATTCGCCCGTGTGTGGGCTCCGGTGGACTTTTTCTTTCCAAAAGTCCGGCGGACTTAGAAAGAAGTTTTGACTCAAAATTGTCCGCCAGACTCAGCAGTCCAGCGGACAATCTGCCCATCTGTGTGCTAGTCCGCCTGACTTTTGAAATGAATGGACTTGCCCACACACGGAGAAAAGTCTGTTCATTTTGAACGTGGCTCCAGGTAGTCAGGACTAGCGAAGGAAGTGAATGTCGCCACCTCCAATCGTAGCGAGATTGACACCTCGCTAGCCCTGTCACCTGGTATGGATTTAAAGGGGAACCCATATGCCGAAAAAACGGCGTGGGGGTCCCCCAAAGTCCATAGCAGACCCTCATTCGAGCATGCAGCCCGGATAAGGATAATGCATCGTAGAATTCTATTTGCTTTTCCCACTGCCTGGTCATACAGTTTGCTAATTTTGCAATTATCTGAAATATGTATGTAAAATCTTAAAGTGGTGTTCCAGCCATTTTTTTTTTTAAAGTCAGCAACTACAAACACTGTATCTGCTGACTTTTAATAAGGGCACTTACCTGTCCAGCGAGCCTGCGATGCCGCCCCCCCGAAGGCCAATCCGTGCATTAGATCGGGTGTCGGCGCCGCCATCCTAACTAAGGGAAACGGGCAGTGGAGCCTTGCGGCTTCACTGCCCTTTTCCTACTGCGCATGCGCAAGACGCGCGGCGCTTTGTGAATGGCCCTGTCGTTTTCTGGGACACACACATGTCCCAGAAGACAACGGGGCAGCTCACCAAAGAGGAAGAAGTGAAGGAACAGCAGAATAGGAAGAGGCAGATTAGAAAGACTGCCTAGCAACAGGCTTTTTGGTAAGTAAAAAAAAATGTTTTTTTTCACATTTATTTTAGATATTCTTTGTAGAATGTTAATGTAATTTTTAATTTTAAGGTGGACCACCGCTTTAAAAAAGCATGTACACGTACATGTAGCATGTACATGTAGAGAATAAACTGAATACTTACCTCCTGCTGTCTGCACCACTGAACACCACTCCATTAAAAAAAAATTCCTCTGAAATCCACTGGAAAACCGACACTTCTAGGTGTGTTGATCTCCAGCATTCCTTCTGCTGACCTTCATGTCACTTCTATCTCCTAGACTGACATGGAGGTCAGCAGGAAGAACCAGTGAGGACGTGATCTTCAGCAGCATTGTTCAAGGGACAGGTGGCAGAAAATGTAAGCCTTGTGTTTTTTTTCTCTACAGGTACAAGAATTTCCACTTATTGACACAGATGCTTTAACCACTTCCCACCCGGCCAATGCATATATACGGCCGGGTGGGAGCCGTCTACTCCTGATAGGACGTTCAGGAACGTCCTTCAGGAGTAGCGGGATCGCGCGTGCACGCGCCCGCGCAGCGGCGCGATCCCGATGTGCTCGTGTCACCCGGACACGGCACATCTCAGATCGGCAGGAGGGCTCTGTGATTGGCCCTCCTGATCACATGACGGCTGTGTCCAATCACGGCCGTCATGTGATGTAAACAAACAGCCGGTTGCTAGGCAATCGGCTCTCCTCTCCTCACACGGAAGTCACCGCTGAGGAGAGGAGAGCAGAACGCTGCAGCCGGCTGATGATCAGTGAGTATGGGCTGCTTTTTACAGCTTTTTACTCACTGATCATCAGTGTAGTGTAAACACACAACACACCACACAGTACAAACACAGTCCCCACATATGTCCCCAAAACACACATGTCCCCAAAACATACATGTCCCCAAATAATAAAAACACATGTCCCTAATAATAAAAACATGTCCCCCACATATGTCCCACTAAAATCACATGTCCCAATGATTATCTGCACACATATGTACGTGATCACCTGCACACATATGTACATGATCATTTGCGTACATATGTCCGTGATCACACAAACCAATTATTATAGACTTAACGGAATTTTTTTTACCAAAAACATGTAGCAGAATACATTTTGGCTTAAATTTATGACAAAATTAGATTTTATTTGATTTCTTTTCAAATAGAAAAAAGAAAATAT
Organism: Lithobates pipiens; assembly: GCF_037356315.1. Classification (NCBI taxonomy): domain Eukaryota; kingdom Metazoa; phylum Chordata; class Amphibia; order Anura; family Ranidae; genus Lithobates; species Lithobates pipiens. Next base: position 367,245,662 of record NW_027507758.1, on the reverse strand, counting down.
TGTTTTTTTTCCAAATTTCCGCTATTTTTGCGCTTATATCGCAAAAAAAAAAAACGGAGTCGTGAATAAATAACACCAAAATAAAGCTCTATTTGTGCGAACAAAATGATAACAATTTCATTTGGGTACAGTGTAGCATGACCGCGCAATTGTCACTGAAAGCGCTAAAGCGCTGAAAGCTGAAAATTGGGCTGGGAAGGAAGGGGGTGAAAGTGCCCTGTATTGTAGTGGTTAAGGACAGTTTCAGATAGATTGACCATTTAAAACCCTGGTTGCTAGTCCAGGGTTTTAATTAATTTATGGCTCCACATACACAAAAGGCTGTCACAAATTATTTGTTGAATTAAAATGTAACTGATCTCTTCACTAAATTAACATGCAAGTAACCTTCACTGTCTTTACCCTGCTCCACCCGATACCACCTGTGCACTGCTTGTACTATGCCCCTAGGCATGTCTTCTCATTGGCCTAGAGCAGGGGTCTCCAAACTTTCTAAACAAAGAGACAATTTACTGTCCTTCAGATTTTAAGGGGGCTGACTTTGGACAGTGGGTCTAGATAATGCCTCAGGCTTGGTGGTCAGTTGGAATAAAAAAATACATAGCACTCCTGTGGTTAGGTGGATGAGGAATAGTTCCCAATCATTGGTATTAGCAGGAGAAATAGTGTCCCATCTTTGGCGTCAGAGGAAGAATTGATGCTTCATCATTGGTGCCAGTGGGAAGAATAATACCCCATTGCTGATGTTAAAGGGAGAAAGACCTGGATAAAGGAAAAACAAAGGGCCACATTTAGCCCACGGGCCGCAGTTTGGAGACCACTGGCCTAGAGCATTATCAGAAAAAGTGTTTTGTCCTAAGTAAACCTTTATCAGAAAAATGCAGGGGCTGCCATTGGTGACTTTCTTCTGAAAATTATAGGCTGCTGGAAGTTATTCTAACCCAATGGCCTCAATACTTTCTAAGTTTGCTGACGTGGGACAAGTGTGCAAATCAGGAATATTTGAGTGAATACAAAAGTTTGAACATATATTTATTCAGCATAAGTGACTCAATGCATTGATGCTGGATAGTACGTTTGACAATGAAACAACTAGCGATTTAAGGCTGAGCTCCACCGAAAAAGGGGAAGCTCTGCTTGTTTACTTCTCCCCTCCTCCGCTGCCACATTTGGCACCTATCTGGGGGGGGGGGGTGAGGGGAGCGCGGGTACCTGTTTTTGACAGATACCTGTCCCCACTTCCGGGAGACCTTGCCGTGGGGCCATTCACAAAGCGTAGTGCACTTTGCGCATGCGCAGTATGGAACAGTCTGTGAAGCCACAAGGCTTCAGTGCTGGTCTCCCTTACAAAGAATGTTGGTGGCAGCACTCAAGAGCTGACTGAAAAATCAGCTGGGGTGCCGACATTGCGAGTTCCTGGACAAGTAAGTGTCCTAATATTAAAAATCAGCAGCTACAGTATTTGTTGCTGTCAGCATTTTAGACATTAATGGCTGTGTGTTGAGTTATTTTGAGGGGACAGCAAATTTACACTGTTACACAAGCTGTACACCCACTACTTTACATTGCAGCAAAGTGTAATTTCTTCAGTCTTGTCACATGAAAAGATATAATAAAATATTTACAAAAATGTGAAGGGTGTACTCACTTTTGTGAGATAATGTACATTAATAAAATCATGCATCTAATGTGAGGGTCAGAGGGAAGCATTGCTAATGTTAATAATTGTACAATTATCCTTTAAAACACCTACCCAGTGGTGAATGATACAAGGCCAGTATTAACTCCATACAACATTATGGTCATACAACCATGAAAATACCAGCGGTTCTGACTGCCATGTTAGACTAAGATGTTTGAGAGCTGATTCACACCAGTGGCTGCACTGTGGGACATTCAATAAGTTATTTTGCCCACTGCATGGCGTGAGGTAGTGGATTGCGTCATACTGCACTTTGATGAAGCAAGCTGTGCATGCTGAACAACATGGTGGTGTGAACCAGCCAGGTAGGAGACAAGGCATTTTTGCCTTGTCTTCCAGTGGGATTGCACTGGAATTGCTGCCCAACACAGTCCTACTGATCATAGTCTGAATGGACCCCAAGGTTTGGATGAACTTTGTTCTGTCTTAACAATCTTTTGAAAAGTGTTTTATAATATTTTAAATAATATCTTCATTTAAAAACTTTGACTCAAAGACACTTGCAAATCATAACACAAATTGTGGAGATAAGGCGCCCTGGGGGTCATCTGTCCCTGAACTCTATGAGTTTTACACACTCAGAGAAAATAAAAAAGAGTGCAAGGAATCATGGACTGTTGAAAAATCTGTGATTGTATGCCAAAAAGGTGATGGATTTATTTGTTATAAGATATATACCAGATTGCCCATGATCTCTTCAGTAAGACAGCATTGTTCCTTCTGTACAATTTTAATTATGGATCAGATGTAATGCAATTGTAGTACCATCACTGCAGGAGCCACTGGATGGGTTCTCTGTTCTTTGCTTCGACCTCCTTCAATAACTTCAGTTCCTCTGACATACTAGGTCAGTGATGGCGAACCTTGGCACCCCAGAGATTTTGGAACTACATTTCCCATGATGCTCTGGCACTCTGCAGTGTAGTGGAACATTATGGGAAATGTAGTCCCAAAACCTCTGGGGTGCCAAGGTTCACCATCACTGCACTAGGTTAAGTGAACAAAGCTTGCAATATCAAAGAGATCACTGAAGGCAATATAGGATACATAATAATGATGCTGGGTCAGGAACCAGACTACAAACAAATAAGTTAAAGCAAGTCTCAATATACAGTCACACAATATGATTGGTAACAATAAAGACATGAAACTGGATTAGCAATAGCAATAGAAATAGTATAAATCAACATACAGTATGACCAGTAGTCAACAGTAGGTATAAGACAACACTATGCATCAGGATCAGCATAAACAGTAGCAAGACCATTGTAAGTGCAGGAATGGGCAGTAATGTGGGCAAATTTACCGCGTTCAGGAGACTATACTATCAAAGTGCATTAAGGGTAACTATGCTAGGCCCAGGCTAACTGGACGGAGGTACCGTTTATGTGAGTAGCAGATAGGGGGCTTGTAGTATGGCTTTATAGGGGGTAGTCATTCACTTTTCACTGTTCTTCTGTTGGCTATCGTTGGCGCCCATAAGTAGCATTGGTGCACTTAACAACAGTCTTGGTGAAGCAAGGTACAGCATGCAGTGTAGGTGCTGCGTACTAAGTGTCCTGCTTCTGATGACTCAGTCTCTTCTTATCAGTGTGTGCAAATTGGGCAGTGCATCCTCTTACCAGTCCCCATGGTGCAGCTGTAGACTCCCACTGTAGGAAAGGGATCCCTTTGCTTCTGTGCAGGTGGATTTGGTGACTGGAAGTGAAGGAGGGGAGGGTGAAAGATCATTCCAGTCTCCCTGCAGCAAAGGAGGAATTGATTCAATCACAGCGATCTGTGCAGCGCCACTCCATTGTCATTGTTATCAGACCTCAAGCTCTGGTCCCCACCAATCTGATCTCCCGCAGAGATGTGTTCACACGGGCTGATGTACTCACATGGACTCCCATGCTGCCAAGAGGAAGACGTTTTCAGTGCAGCCCGATAAAAGCTAATTCATCACTCCCCCTCTCCCTCAGTGCCCTATGGAATCTGTTGTGTAAGGGTCCATGAGTCCCATTCTATGGTTGATGTCCCAGACTTAATTTCCCATGAGCCTCATCATTCTGCGTAAAAGTCGATAGGCTTTTCTGGTTATAGCTGTCCCCCTGCTGACAGGAGGAGAACATTCAGCATAGCAGTAGAAAGAAAAACTCACTGTAAAGCCTCATACACACAATCAGACTTTGTACAAACTTTCCAGTGGATTTTTGTACGAAGGGCGTCGGTATACACAGAGCAGGACTTTTTCAGGCAACCTTAACCAAATCATGTGTTTTTTCTGCTCTTTACCGCCACCTTTGGTCAACTTCTGTATTGTTGTCTGATATTTTGCATTGGTTCTGAGCATGCGTGTTTGTACTTTGTACAAAAGTCCTATGGTTTTCTGTACGCTCCATCGGACTTTTGTTGCCAGAAAGTTTGTCCATTCGCACAGCCAACAAAAGTCTGATGAAAACCGAAAAAGTTTGTCCGATGGAGCGTGCACATGGTCGGATGTTGCCTTAAAACAGCTAATTTGCATGTTTTTTGTCAAAAAGTCCAATCATGTGTATGGGCCTTTTAGAGGACAATGTCTCCTCCTCTAATCCAACACCTGGCTACATAATGTATCTCTATGGGTGAATGAATGTAAATGCTTGTGTGTCTGCCCACATCTGAGTTTGTTCAGGTCCACAAAGCCAAACTAAAAAATGAACAGACAAGAAACCAAGCCTATGCAAATGTGATTGCATGGGTCTGATTTCCTACATTAACCTTGCTATGACTCGACTTAGCAGATAATCTGTCTTTTCTGATGAAAAAAAAAAATCATAACTTTTGTCAGTACTCTGTTATCCTGAAATACATATACATACATCTAGCATTTTAGCAACTGTTTTATGTTCTTCAGACTAGTCCAGTGCAGTGGTCTCCGTGGGCCTGATGCAGCCCTTTGCTTCCATTTATCCAACGCTTGGGGAACTATTCCTCTTACAAACATCAACGATGTGGCACAATTCCTCCCACTAACACCTAATGATGGAACATTATTCTTCCCACTGATACCCAATGATAGGGCATGATTCCCTCCACATACACTAATGACAGGGAAGTATTCTTTCCAATGAAACTAATGATGGTGCACAATTAATCATTTTTATACTCCAACTGACCGCCAAGCCAGGGGCATTGTTTACTTCCTTTGATGCTGGGGCATTTTCTAGTCCCTCTATCATCAGTAGTCTCACCCCCTATAGTCTAAAGGACAGTAAACTGGCTCTTTGTTTAGAAAGTTTGGAGACCCCTAGACCAGTCAATAGTCAACTTGGGCCACTATCCTCCTTCCTACCCTTGTAATGAAACTGCAAACACCTCCCTCACTTTCCTAACTGTGGCTGTACTGTGGATACTTCCTTGAAAAGGCTCCAGTGCACTTTTTCTTTGGACTGAAATGTTACTTCCAAGAACTGTAGGAAAATAAATTTACTGCTACAATTTTACTTAACCACTTCCCACCTGGCCTATAGCAGAATGACAGCCGGGCAGTGATCCTGACTGGACGTCGTATGATGTATTTCAGGATAACATGCCGATGCACGCCCGCGGTGGTACGCATCGTAGCAATCAGTGGTGCTGTGTGTCACTCTGACACACTGCATCTCCGATCGTGGTAAGGAGCCCCTGAAGGAGGCTCCTTAGCATGTGATCAGCTGTGGCCAATCACATATGATCACAGCGTGAACCAGGAAGTGCTGGTAAATGGCTTTTCTCGGTTTGTGTTGACAGGGAGAGCCGATCGGTGGATCTCCCTGCCAGAGGGGAGGTCTGCGCTCATAATCAGCACATTGATTATCAGCACAGCCCCCATGAGAGGTGCCCATCAGCTGCCAATCAGTGGTGATCAGCTGCCAGTCTGTGCCCCATCAATAACTCCTCTGTTTCCATCAAAGTGCCAATTAGTGCTCATAAATGTGCCAATCAGTGCCCCATCAGTAATGCCTGTCAGTGCCCTTCAGATGCCAATGGAAATGTCATGTAAATGGCAAATTCATGATTATTACTTACTTTAAATTTTTGATGTATATAGGACTAGCACAGTAAGTATCCTGGTATATTTTACTGACATATCAAATAGCTGTTAAATAGAAAATGCAGGGTTATTGCTTAGACAAATAGAAAGTTTCTTAATACTAATTAATTTAACATCTGTACTGCCAGTGTTCTCAATAGAGGAAAGAATCATCTAGAGACAGTCACATTACAAATACTATATCGTGTTGTTTTAGAAAACTATTTGCATCTATTTGTTGCTCAAGGAGTGGCCAACATACTTTACAGGTCAGCGTGGTAAACAAGAAAATCCAGAATTTCTGTATTGCCCTGAGAGCGTCACAAGTAAACGTTTTTCAGAAAGGCATTTTAGTATAAATTTTCACATCTCAAAGCCTATTTGAGGCACAGTTATTTTTCCATCTGCTAATTAAACAATATAACAATTTGCTATTGCTATCTAGCACCTATTGTATTAAAATATGGTTTAAAGAGCTGTACAGACATAACAGCGTATAACAGTGGTCATCAACCCAGTCCTCAGGGCCCACTAACAGGTCAGGTTTGCAAGATAACTGAAATACATCACAGGTGATATTATTTGCTGCTCAGTGATTGCTGTATTCTAGTCTGCATCTCCCCAAGGTAATACATAAAACCTGGCCTGTTAGTGGGCCCTGAGGACAGGGTTGATGACCACTGGCGTATACCATTACAACCTCAAACCAACCTTTGTAAAAAATGTTGAACAAAATCATGCGGGGCTGAGCACTACTCAGCTAGTCATAGGAAACTTTGTATGAAATAATACAAAGGGTCCTCTGATTGGCTGAGGTGGAGATCATGGCATCATCCACCTTCCTCTCCAACTCAGCCAATCAGAGGAAGCCTTGTACTCATTCAGAAAATGTAAAGTGTATTCTCAATGGCTGAGCAGCACTCAACCTGACTCTATTTTGTCCTGGGAATGAGATCGTAAATTGCTGAACCTCTGCCAGAATGCAGTGCTCTATACTGTATGTAGATGATGCTGTATACAGGTTATACAATGTTGACAGCAGATGTATCTGCTAGTGAAGGTAATAGTTAGCCTGGACCAAACAAAAGATGGAGTTAGGCTTTAATGATGAAGCTGTGTTCATTTTGAACATGAGTATAGGAACAAGATGGAGGGGGGGGGGAGCATAAGGAACTTTCCCATTGATGAGAAGAGCTAGTAGTAGCATATTGAGCTAAAATGAAAGCCTAATCTCTGCTTAACTTAGGTCAAGACTTACCCAGGAGCTATTTTACACGGATGTGTATTGGTGTGGTGTGTCACAAAAAAGCCCAGCTTGCTACATCTTTTGTGTAAATCGATGATATGCAAGTAGCCGACCTCCAGACCTCCGACCACCTTGTAATTCTGTTGCAGCATTACAAGTCCCATGAGGCATAGCAAGACTCTGACAGCCACAAGCATGACACCCAGAGGCAGAGGCATGATGGGACTGGGGCTGGAGGTCCGCTAATTACATATCCCTGGTGTAAATGATAACAAATGTAAACATATGCAAAATACACGGATAAGCCCTAACTTTATAACCACCCAACTGATATTGAGTAGCCCCCCCCGCCATCAAAACAGTCCTGACCTGTCAAGGCATGGATGCCACTAGCCATCCGAAGGTATGCTGTGGTATCTGGCATCAGTAGCAGATCCTTTGGGTCCTGTAAGTTGTGAGCTGGGGCCTCCATGGATAATATTATGCTTTTCCAACACATCTCACTGATGCTTGATTGGTTTGAGATCTGGAGAATATGTAGGCCAAGTTAACACTTCAGACTTGTTGTTTTGTTCCTCAAACCATTCTGGTATCATTTTTGTAGAGTGATAGGGCATTAGCCTGCTAAAAGAAGCCACTTCCATCAGGGAATACCGTTTCCAAAAAGGGGTGTACTTGGTCAGCAACAATGTTTAGGTAGGTGGTACAAGCCAAGCAACATCCACAAGATTGACAGGACCCAAGGTTTCCCAGCAGAACATTACCCCCTGAGCCCCCTTTCGATCCAGTGATATTCATGAGCTTTGCCTCTCCGGAAACTCGCGCTCCTGATTGTTTTTTGGCAGTAGTGAGCCAAGCAGGTGACGGAGGTGGTGGTGCCGAGCCACTGCTCCATGTGTGAATGGGCACACAGAGCCATGGATTAGAAGCTCCCCTGGCAGGAGGGAGGAGCCTGGAGTGCCGGCGTAGGACCCGAGAAGAAGAGGATAAGGACTACTCTGTGCAAAACCATTGCACACAGCAGGTAAGTATAACATGTTTGTTATTTAAAAAAAGAAAAAAAATGAGACTTTAATAAAGCTTTAATCTGTCTGTGGTCATAAAGTTAGGGTTGATCGGTGTACTTATATGTCTAAAACACATCTTAAGTTCACTACATCAAGAACATGTAAATGTAACAAAGTTCTTACTATTTTAGGGAACTTTGGTTTATGACTACATTGATATAAACATCATATGAAAGACAACATAATGCACGGATTTAGATGAATAAAAAAACAGAACAAATATGCTTTAATTTCTTACACAATGGCTTGTATGAAGTAAGTCATGGGTCAATGTGCAAAGGGGCATTACCCCATAGAAGTGAGTTAGCTTTCATTGCTCCCTACTGTTCCAAATAAATAAAAGTGAAATTAGTGTGGACCATTGCTGCATCATTATGTAAGCCCCATACAGTATATATGTTGATTTATGATTTTGATTAAAATTCTGGCACATGAAGATCATAAATATGTCTTTGTTCTGAAGAACTTTGCAAATTACTTGAATGTTTTCCATTCCATTGTCATATGTGCCTTCATGGGTTTTATATTTCTGAGCAGCATAGCTGAAGGCACTGAGTTAACATACATAATCAGGTCACGTCTCTTCTATTTGCATAGTACAGGAGAAACTATGGGACACGCTCAAAGCTTAAAGAGGAACTGCAGTCTGCTCACCTAATTTGTAATAAAAACATCTTTGTCATTCTGAAGCTTCCCTCTAACCACTTTGCATATTATTTTATATATACTGTGATTCTGTACTTGCCAAATATGCTGCAGAAATCTCCCTCCAAGAAGTCTGACTGCATCCATTTTAACTGTGGGCAGCTGAAGGTGCTGCCTGTTGACCTCCTGTATTTACACAGACACACAGAGGCACACCTCCAGCTCTGCATCTCTAATTGGCCCTCTTATGACTCACCCCCCTCCCTTTCTGGCAAACTCCCACAAGAGTGCAAGAGAGAGAGCTGTGCATGATGTCATAAGCCTAGGCTTTTACCACATAAGAAATAGGAAGTAGGCTGTATAAGGTATTTACTGGCAAAAAAAAAAATGTTTTACTATCCAAAATTTTTACTGTTCTACCCTTTCCCCACTCGTTCTACTTCTCCCTTCTTGTGCCCTTCAAATATTTTTTTTTAACTCTGCTATACATATCTTACATCCATACTGTATTTTTTTTAGCCATTTGTCTCCAGTACTGCTGAAAGTGGCACTGATGTTAGGTGTCAGCCCTGCTTTCTACAATATTGTACTGTATGCCCAGGCTAAGATGATGACACTCCCTCATGAGGTGTGTCTATAACGGAATACGTTTTTTTGTCAGCAGAGGGTGGTGCTGTGGACATACATCAATAGATTGTGCCCCGTCCTAATTTTAATGATATCAAATTGACATAAAGCGAATGGACTTTAGTGGCATCACAAATACATAAACTGTTAAAATTTACATATTTTATATACCATGATACATCACAAATAGAACAAGATTTTCAATTTGTTTGTGCTCATTTGCACAAAATACTAATAACTTGCTGGTAGCCTAGTCAGCTCTGATAAAGAATATGCCCCCCGATAAGGGTAATCAATAAGAAATGTTCTAAGCTTGTAATGCATCCATAGCAGTCTGAGCTCACAGGAAGTTGGATGAATGCACTGGCTGCCATTCAGGTTGAAAGAGATATAGCAGACTTTCTGTGCGGAACAACACTACATAGGAGATGAGTATGACAGTGAAAGCTGCTTTCTTCTCTCCCTCTCTACCAGTAGCAGTAGCAGTAGACCAATCAGTGGGAGGCTGAAAGAGAATCATGGGACATGTAGTACTTGAAGTGTAGCTCCACAATGGAGGTCATAGGGTGGAAAACTTCAAGGACCAGGATTCCCTGCATACAGAGATGGAGAGGACAGAACTTCTTTCAGGCAATTTACCGGAGGTTTGGGCAATCTAGAGCCAAAGGGTGCAGACCTGTGGCTGGGGTCTGTACACTACACCAGAGAAGTCAGAGCCTGAGAGGGAGTCCGGGTGCCCTTTTGGTGTTCTGTTTAACCAGACAGAGTCAACCTATCACTGGGGGTCTGTGCCCACACCAGAGACAGAAACACTGAAAGTTCCCCTGCCGTACTGGGACCCATTGCCATGTGTGCCTACAGCCAGTGAGAGCCTGATCATGAGGACCTAATCATGGGGATGGGGCCTTCTGGAACAGCCAACCACCAAGCATATGGGACCAGATCCATTGCATGCCAGGAGTGGTAAATGAAAAAATTCAGCCTAATCCAGTACTGTCCCCAATGATAGCCGGCTTAGTACTGCTAAATAGATGTCAGGTACTCTATAACCACCTCCAGGGGTACCCCTTGTCAGGAACAAATACACCCACCCACTGTTACACTATTTGTGTAGAGTGCACTCAAGGACATTTTTTTGGGTTAGTTAATACCATTATATTTCCCACTGTTTATACCAGTTTAAACTCAATTTAACTTTATTGCAGGCAGTCAGTTACCATATTATAGATAAGTGTTCACCTTATGTAATTTAGCATCTTTAATTGTGTTGCCTGTCTACTGGTTTATGCATTGTGTTTGACTTGCTTTTCAGAATATACTTAATTTATCTAACATCCAGCAGTTTGTGGCCTATTCTGGATGCTAATATACTGTGATAACATCCTAATGCTTAAATCGGAGCTCCACCCTAAAGTGGAACTTCCGCTCATTGGAACCCTCCCCCCCTCTGGCGCCACAATTGGCACCTTTCAGGGGGGAGGGGGGTGCATATACCTGTATAGTACAGGTATTTGCACCCACTTCCGGCATAGATATCCGCAGAATCTGCGGATATTTACGCCACTTCCTGCGGGTCCCCCGCTGTCTGCTGGGAAACACACGGATCCCAGAGACAGCAGGGGCCATCCTTATTGCGCAGCGCGACTCGCGCATGTGCAGTAGGGAACCGGGAAGTGAAACCGCAAGGCTCCACTTCCTGATTTCCATACCCAAGATGGCGGCGGCAGCACCCGAGAGCCGATCGAGAGATCAGCTTGGGGTGCCGACATTGCGGGCGTGCTGGGCGGGTAAGTGTCCTTTTTTCCTGCAGTATTTGTAGCTGCTGACTTTTAAAAAAAAAACGGCGGAACCTCCGCTTTAAAGAGGTTGTAAACCCTCATGTTTATTCACCTTAATGCATCCTATGCATTAAGGTGAAAGAACTTCTGATACTGACCGGCCCCTTAGCCCCCTGTTTTACTCACCTCAGCTTGTTCGTTCCCTCGGCAGAGACAGGCTGTACCTCTCTGCCCAGGCTTCTTGACTCTTGATTGGTTAGATTAATAGCAGCACAGCCATTGGCTCCCACTGTTGTCAATCAAATCCAATGACGTGAGAGGCGGGGGGGCAGGGCTGAGTCCGGTATTCTGTGTCTATGGACGCAAATGCTGGACTCGGGAGCGAGCCTGCAAGGTAACCCCCAGGGAGAGTGCTTCTCCTAGGGCAGTGATGGCGAACCTTGGCACTCCAGATGTTTTGGAACTACATTTCCCATGATGCTCAGGCACTCTGCAGTGTAGTGGAGCATCATGGGAAATGTAGTTTCAAAACATCTGGGGTGCCAAGGTTCGCCATCACTGTCCTAGGGGGTTTATCGATGCGAGGAGGAGCCGTGAGTGCCATTGGGGGACCCCAGAAGAGGAGGATTGGGGCCACACTGTGCAATACGAACTGCACAGTGGAAGTGATATGTTTGTTATTTAAAAAAAAAAAATGAGCATTCAAAAACCGTTTAAGTTACACAGGTGAGAGCAACCTTTACTCTATAATCAGTGGGGACTGAGCAGCTTATGGAGTTGTGGCAGAACAGAGGAGGACCCATCAAACCATTCAAGGGTAGCACTGCAAGTGGTCCTAAAGTCAATTTTTTTTTTACCCTAATGCATTCCCTCACAGGTGTCAAATACAAGGACATTTCATGTGGCCCTCTCCTGCAGCTGTAGGAGAGCTCCAGCCCTTCTCTGGTCCTCCTCCAGACCCATACTTTCTGCTTTCAAACAATGCATCCAGCTTCTTACCAGCAGCAGCATAAAGAAGGGGGATGCACTGTGATGTTAGGGAGAGAAGGGGACTCTGATGGTAGGGTGGTTCTTGACATCTAATGTAAGGGGAGGGGATGCGCTGGACTTCTAATCTTCCTTTTGAGGACAATCATAATGTGAGATCCATAGGCTCCTACTGCTGTCAGTCAAACTCCTGTAAGGAAGAAGCAAGGGCATGGCTTACTGGAGTTGTGTGTGCCTATGGATGCAAACAGCCTGGTTCAGGAGGGCATGTGACAGGTGACTCCATAAAACCCGGCCTGCCAAGAAGGCCAGTAGGGCACTGTTAAAACTAGGTAATGTACTGCTCTGTGCTCATTGTCCTTTAGTATCACTTAAATAAAATATGATAATGAGAGAATACAAAGTTTTGGTTGGCATTTTCATTCTTTAAATAAAAACTAAGCAGTTTTAATGTATGCTGTCCTGACAATTTTATATAAAGAGTTTATGTAAATCTCTGCTGGTTGAGGTTTATACACTTATTTAAGTATTTGTGTATGTTTAAACTTTGTAGAAATGTGCATACAAAAATATTTCTGCTGGTTAACTGTCCCTTGCCTTATCTAACTTAAAATGAAGATAATGGTGTATTTCCACTGACCTGTGTCCAATCGCCTAGGTAATAGTTTTTTGTTTTTTCTCTTGCTCTCTGTCACAATGCCCCAGGCAGGGGCTAGTGTGGTTTCTGCTCAAAGCTTGTGAAGTCTGGCTAACAGGTTCTTGAAAACAAATTAAAAGGGGACAATTAAGACAGGTGGGAGGAGCAGTTCTAAAAGTCAGTACATTTTATGTCTTGCTATGCACTTCATGCTACAGCACATTCCATTATTCATGCTTCAAGAGAAGCAATGTCAAAGGAAATTCTGCATTCAAGCAGTATTTGGACAATGCCGGTCTTCACATGTGGGTGGTGAGTAAACTTTCATATATAAATTGCCATGCTTCGACAGTCCTTGTGCTAGTCATTGTGAACGTTTTTTCTGTGCCATTGATTCATAATATGTGCTGTCAGGCAAGTGAAAGTTTCTGCACACAGGAGGATTGTGGCCATCCTGTACATGACAGTGAATGTCATATTATAGTTTTGTACCTACTGTCAATACAGGTGTCATAAGCACACAGCACCACCTGTTGAGGAAGTGGGCTTCTTAAGACAGGTATGAGTAAAAATTATGGTAAACTCACCCCTAAAACAAATACTTTATTACTCTGATGTCTATGCTCATGTGGCCATGCACACATAGGTTCCCATTAGTAATTATAATAAATTATCATTCAATTTCTATTAATTATCTGTTGTTTCTAATGTCGTCTACACTGTCGGAATTTCCGACAGAAAATCTTAGACGGAAGCTTTTCATCATATATTCCGATCGTGTGTATGCCCCATCGGACTTTTTACATTGAAAATTCTGATGGACCTAGAAAGAGAACATGTTATGAATTTTTCCGACAGAACCAATTCCTATCGGGAAAATCGCTCGTCTGTATGCTGTTCCGACATACCAAAAACAACACATGCTCAGAAGCAAGTATGAGACGGAAGCTATTGGCTACTGGCTATTGAACTTCCTTTTTCTAGTCCCGTTGTATGTGTTGTATGTCACCGTGCTCTTGAGAGTCAGACTTTGGTGTGACCGTGTGTACGCAAGACAGCTTGAGCAGGATTCCATCGGAATTCCGTCGGAGAAACCTTCAGAGTTTATTCCGCTGGAAAAAATGCTTGTGTGTACATGGCATTAGATTGAATATGCCTGATCATTGAGATCTAAGGAGACTTACAGTTTTTATTAATTATTATTATTATACACGATTTATATAGCGTCAACAGTTTACGCAGCGCTTTCAATTACAGTACAGTTCAATACAAAAGGTACAGGAGGGCCCTGCTCGTAGAGCTTACATTCTAAAGGGAGGGGGTGGTGGTACAAAAGGTAATAGCTGCAGAGAATGATTTGATGGGGGTGGCTCGGAGACAGTTGTTAGGTGGGTGTGGGATAGGTTTCCCTGAATAAATGAGTTTTCAGGGATCTCCTAAGATGGACAGGGTAGGGGCTGATCAGACAGACTGGGGCAGGGAGTTCCAGAGGATGGGAGAGGCTCTGGAGAAGTCTTGAAGGCGAGCATGGGAAGAGGTAACACGGGAGCTAGAGAGCAGGAGGTGCTAGGAGGAGCGGAGGGGACAATTTGGACTATATCTGCAGATGAGGTTGGTGATGTAGATGGGGGTGATATTGTGGTTGGCTTTGTATGTTATGGTTAGCATTTTGAATTTTACACGGTGGGGTAGTTGTTGATTATATACTGTATAAATAGCTAGGTGACTATACAGGATTTCACTTTCAGTAGTTATGAAATGGTAGATCTCTTTCTACATATTTTCATTATTTGTCATCTATTAGGTATTGTTTGAAATACAATTTTATTGAGAAATACAAAAGTTACCCAGCTAGTTAGCACAGAAACCCTATTTACATGGCTTCTAATGTTTCTGTTACACAGTTGGAAATTTGTATGAAGCCACAGTGTTGTATCAAGGGATCTCTTGATCCCTACCTCTAAACTAAATGAATCCCAAATTGGAACATATATACAGTATAGCAATGAACGGACTAACAATAGACATACTTTAAAGGTAGCACCATTCTCTTTAAGGCTGGGTTCACACTTTCTCTGCATGTGGCTCACAGCAGGGGTCTGGCACGTCTCCATTCACTGTTTGAAACTGACCAAAAGACACACAGGACTCCTGTGCAAATCCGCACTGGAGCTGCAGTGGAGATATGTGAACCGACTCCATAGAGAGCTGGTCAAAATCTTCTGCTATTGCGAATTGGATATGGGGAACTTGCATCCAATTTGCAATAGTGTGAACCCAGATTAAAGGTCCAGCAACACACCAGAAGTCCAAATTTGCTCAAGGCAGCTGAAGACCCTTAGTAATCATCTGCACCAAATACAACAAACCCCGTTTTTAACTGTGCTTTTAATATCCAGTTAGAAACAGTTGCATTTAGGTTTACTGTGTTGGGGCTGGGGAACTTGTATATGGTTCAGTAACATTCGCTTGCTACTTAAAAAAAATTTGATTGCACCTTTGTTTTTTGTTTTTTTATTTATTTGCACTATAAACAAAAAAAGAGCAACAATTTTGAAAAAAACATAATATTTTTTACTTTTTGCTATAATAAATATCACCCATACATATACAAAAAAATGTCCTCAGTTTAGGCAGATATATATTCCTCTACATATATTTGGTAAAAAAAAAAACGCAATAAGCGTATATTGATTGGTTGACGCAAAAGTTATAGCGTCTAAAAAAAGGGGATAGTTTTATCGCATTTTTATTATGATTTTTTTTTTACTAGTAATGGTGACGATCTGTGATTTTTTATCGGGACTGCGACATTATGGCGGACACATCGGACACTTTTAACACATTTTTGGGACCATTGGCATTTATACAGCGATCAGTGCTATAAAATGATTACTGTAAAAATGTCACAGGCAGTGAAGGGGTTAACACTAGGGAGTGATCAAGGGGTTAACTGTGTTCCCTGTTTGTGTTTCTATCTGTAGGGGAGGGGACTGACCTAGAGAAGTGACGGATCGTGGTTCCTAGCTAATAGGAAGTCACAATCTTTCACTTCTCTCAGAACAGAACAAGGATTTGTGTGTTTGCACACACTCATCCTCGTTCTGCTTCTCGATTGCTTGAGGCCGGTGGTCATCGCGATCATTGGCCACGAACATCGACACCCCCGCTGTGCAGTGAGCGTGGGAGCGCTCCCGGTCCCACGAGCCGACGTATAGCTACGACGGCTCGTGGGATCATGCCGACCTGCCGCAGTAAAATGGCGGCAGCTGGTTGACAAGCGGTTAAGTAAACACCTTTTGTTTAGGTTGCTACATTTTTACTGGGTTTCTGGCAAACTTTCCTAATGAGATGAAATTCTGAAGAAACATTTTAGGTGAGAAAGACATATTTACTTTTCATTTACAATTGAAAAGCCCTTTAATAAGTAGGTATGCACCTACTGAACAGTAATAATAAAACCATTTTATATTCAAAAAGACTTGGGATCCCTACCCTCAAGCCAAAACATTGGATCATAACTGTAAATGATACTTACCTTACACCCAGCTTCACGCTGGAGAGAAAGATGCCACAATCCTTTTGATAAGATCCTGGGAAAGTAAAGATCCTAATCTTGCAAATCTTGCAAGAAGAACTGTTCTTGTGACCCTTATTGTTCCCAGGATCCTGCCAGCAGAATCATGATGTTACCCTCAACCAAGTACCATGAGCAGAAACCAAGTGATAAGTCATTGTGTTTTCTAACTTTTCCTCAAAGGGTGTTTTTTTTACAGGTATGATGTGGGGTTTTGACATGTAGGTAGGGAGCATTTAATTTCAAAGTCCTTTTTAAATTTATACACTTTGGACTTGCTGCTTCATGATATCCTGCAATTCTTTGCACAAAAGACCACTTTTTAGTCCATGGCAATCAATTATCGGTACTGATATTCTATGGAGCAGATATATTCTATAATCGCTAGTTAAATGTAACGACATACATACAGTATATAATTACACAATTGTATATAGTACATTTTTTTTTAGGAAAAATGTTCCTTCTTCAAAGGGTAGTAATACATAAAAAAACATCATATCTCTGCTCTCAGGTTGGTGCTGCGTAATGCAATCTGTGACAAACATCTCCGCCCCTAAACCTTCAATGAACCAGGAACATGACAGTAACCTACACAGCAGTTACCAGACACAGTTCTCTCCTCTCCTTGAAACCAGTCTACCTGTTCCCAGGTCAGTACTATTGTAATGTCGATGTATAGCATCCGTTGCACTGTTTAGTGAACTGAAATCGCTACTGAGTGAAGTGAAACATTCGTTTATATCAGAGTTTAATATTTTATATAATTTGTTTAGTGGTAGTTTGTCATTTATTGAATATTTAAGTGTACATTTTTCAACCCTATGTTTTGGAGCTAAGAGTTTATGTATGTACTGGGCAAGGATGTCCTAAGAGTTTATATTACTGTGTGTTTTAGAACTTTATTTCCTGACAAAGTTACTTTGTTTTTTTGTTTTCAGAGAAGTGAGAAAAAAAAGAGTTTAAAGTGTCACCTAAATAGTTTAGTGAATTAAAGTAGTATAGATCCTTTCTGTGTCTTTTAAATGCAAATGCAGTGCCGTTTTTCACAAATTTACACCAATTCCTAGGACAGGTGTCAGTTTGTTCTCATCCACATTAGCATCGTGCTTCTTATTTTAGGACATCCTTGCCCAGCACATACATATCCACATCATACCCTTCTAGTAAGCGCTGGCATCAAAATCAGAGGACACCACTAGAGATGAGATTCAGGTTCATAGTCAATCCCAAGGATTCTAAAAGGTTTATGAATTGCCAAAAATGTGCAGGTTTGTTGGCAGAAATAAGCCTTTGTCTTCATACCAATATCCAGTAATTTGAAAGAATGGACAATCCAGCCTCTTTCTGTAAAAGGGTGGACTCACAGAAGCCACATTATCAGTTTTTGTTGGAGAAGTTAGGGGGAGCTGATAATTCTGTGTACTGGTTTCTAAATGAATTAATTTTTTAAGATGGCATTGGTACATGTCCCACGTTGCATTGCCCAGCTTTTGCTTAGCAGTAGCCACATTTTAGCCCTGCAGATGGCAAGAACCGAATAAACTATTGGGTTCATCGTAAATGTTGTGGGCTCCGAAGTTTAAACAAAATTCACAAAACTATTTCTGAACCAAAACCCAGGCAGACCTGCTCAACCCTAGACACCACATTGGGATGTACAAAAAAAAAATATGCCTTGTGAAGGATACCGTTCTGTGGGAATACCAGAGAAATTGAAAACTACGTGAAAGGAAAAAGCAAACAGAGGAAAATAGCTCATTAGGTTGTTAATAGATCTTTGAGTTGTTAATGCAAGTTAATGAAACCATGTTCTACATTTATGTGCAAAAGTTTACAGATGATTTAAGAAGAATGTATTACAGTATCTAGGCTTGATAGTGCTAGTTAATTATGCAGGGTTGTTGTTTCATTAAAAGGTTGCCATTCTATAGATAATTATTTCAATGTATAGGTAAAGTGGCCTATGCTATGTTGTAGGGGACATCTAGAAGTGTTAACTGTAATTACGTAGTACCCCAGAAAATGTACCTTTTGTCTGGATTTCCCCCTGAAAAATAGCAGTGCATTTCCTGGTATGCAAGATACCTAGGCACTCCTGTGCCTACAGCCTCTTAGCTGTGTATCTGCGGTATGAATCTAAGGCAATGCTGTCTCCGACTGTTGGTATCACACGATTTGGGGTGAGACTTGGTGATTTTACCTTTGTGCTGCTCACTGATCTCCTTGCTGGTGGCTCTGATTTGAAAGCAATACCCTGTCTCTACTAAAATATTGGATTTGGTAAGTCAGTAATAGAGAAAGCATCAGCGACAACACTGGTGACTGGTCCTTTACCCGCTGTCTACCTTTTTTGTCCCAGCTTTCATAGTTCAGTTCCCTTTTATTGGCTGTCTAAAGGTGAGAATTATCATTTGCAGCAGGAGACTGAATTTTTTTTTCCTGTCATTTGAGAATTGTAGTAGTGATTGTTAGTTACTGCGTACCTAAGGATTCTGGTGGTGTATTTTGCGGTAAGCAGCTTTTAACATCACAATTAAGTTTGAACACTACAACTCTTCTTTTAATAGTCCCCAACTTAAAAATAAACTGTAAAACTAAACTACAACTAAAATGTAATTTCCCTCTTTCAGAACTCTTACCAAATGTCCAAAGTCATAAACTGACACTGTTTACCCAGTTAACCCTTAACCCATAACCAAACCCTTAAAAATTTAAGTTAGAAATATAAAGAAATCGGACCTTCTGCACATCCTGGTCAAAAATGGCATTATCATTTTAGAGGCTCCTGGGGATGAATAAGTTAGGGGGATAAGGCCTGAAAACATTACGCTCCCCAGAGGCATCAGGAAGGCAACTTCTGATTGGGAATTATTGTACAAAATATAACTGGATACTAATAGTTATAGGTTAATTTGATACAGGGAATATCCAATTGCCTCTTGGGGGATAAGGAAGGAAATCCCCCCCCCACCAGCTGGAGCAAATTCATGCTTTATTGGGGAGGAGGGGGGGGGTGCCGCTCTCTGGATCAGCTGTGGGTACAGGATTCCATATATGGAGGTTTTCAAAAGTGTTTTGTTTTATTTAAATACATTTTTTATTTAATTTAAAAAAAAGTTCTGTGGGTTCAACTGGATGGACTTGTGTCTTTTTTCAACCAGATTAACTATGTAAAGGCTTTATATTTTTGTTTATAAAATATATTTATTTTTGCATATTTTTGTCTGTGTTATGATTATGGAGGTTTAACTCAAACCTAAACCCAACTGCCAATCTTAAAATAACTTAACCCCTAAACCACTACCTAACACTAGCCTACCCCTGTAGCAGAATACCTACCTTATCACATGGAGTAACAGTACCGAGATGATGGCTCCAAGGGATTAGGTTTGCATCTGAGGGGGTTGTAGCAGAGTGATGTTTTTTATACTTATCTCTCACATAATAGGAAAGAAGAGAAAAGAAGGATGCCCTGCAGGTGGCTTAATACGTAGAAAGACATCTTATTAGATTAGATCAGTTTTCTCAGAAGGTTTGTTTGACTGGAATAGGATGGATGACCTGGATGTCTCACCTGGCAGCCTGTTAAAAAGGAACACACTGCAGTTGCCTACTGAAGGGAGACAACACTGAATAATTAGCTTGGCCATTACCTGTCATACCAGACACTGACATAGGAATGACAGCAGTCTTCTTTAGGAATTCATTTAGAAATGCTACTGCTAATGTACTATGCATTGCTATGATCTTACTATTTTTTATTAAATGGTAGAAATATTTTGGTTCGCTTTTATCAGTAGAATGGACTATTCAATCAAACAGCACAGGAGGCATAGCTATATAGAGCTAAGATTATTGTAACCAGTTATGGGTTGCCACACTTTGTCCAGTCACTAATTTATCAAAGTGAGAAGTACTGTATGGTCTGTGTGACGATGCTTTTTATGGCCCTCTAAAGAAAGCACCGCTCAGCGCCCTAAATATACCACTTGAGGCTAGTGTGGAGTAAAACTCTAGATCATGTGATTATAACCTAAATTATACAATCACAATGCAGGACCCACTAAAAAATGTGTAAAATATACTAAAAACAATATTAAAATCACTCAAACAACTGAGTTCCTTATAACTTTACAGCAGCGCTCTTGTCATATAATCAAAGATGCCAAGCTTCAATATAATGTTCATATATGGAAATTATGTGATTCAGTGATGTCACATGTAGTGATTAATCGTGAAGAAGCACCTTCCACCAGAAAAAATCCACCATTTTTTCTGGTGGAAGGTGCTAAGCACATATGACATGACTGAATTGCATCATTTCCATATATGAACATTATATTGAAGCTTGCCATCTTTGATTATATGACAAGAGCGCTGCTGCAATGTTATAAGGAACTCAGTTGTTAGAGTGATTTTAACCACTTAACAACCGGCCCGTAGCTGAATGATGGCTACAGGGCGGTTGCTTAACTCTGGGAGGCCATCATATGATGTCCTCCCAGAATTCTTTGGGGGTTGTTTTGGGGTTCTATGTAATTTTCTAGCAAATAAATTATGGTTTTTACATGTAGGAGAGAAATGTCAGAATTGTCCTGGGTGCTCCAGAACGCCTGATGGTGCTCCCTGCATGTTGGGCCTCTGTATGTGGCCACGCTGTGTAAAAGTCTCACACATGTGGTATCGCCGTACTCGGGAGTAATAGCAGAATGTGTTTTAGGGTGTAATTTGTGGTATGCATATGCTGTGTGTGAGAAATAACCTGATAATATGACAATTTTGTGAAAAAAAAAAAGGGAAAAAAAAATCTTGATTTTGCAAAGAATTGTGGGAAAAAATGACAACTTCAAAAAACTCACTATGCCTCTTACTAAATACATTGGAATGTCTGCTTTCCAAAAAGGGGTCATTTGGGGGGTATTTGTACTTTTCTGGCATGTTAGGGTCTCAAGAAATGATATAGGCCATCAGTACTTCAGGTGTGATCAATTTTCAGATATTGGCACCATAGCTTGTGGACTCTATAACTTTCACAGAGACCAAATAATATCCACCAATTTGTACTTATTTTTACCAAAGATATGTAGTGGTATAAATTTTGGCCAAAATTTATGAAGAAAAATTACTAATCTGCTAAATTGTATAAATTATTTTTTTTTACAGAATTTTCGGTCTTTTTTCTTTTATAGCACAAAAAATAAAAAACCCAGCGGTGATTAACCACTTAAGGACCGCCGCATGGCAATGTACGTCGGTGCAATGGCACCGACAGGCACAAGCACGTACATGTAGGTGCTCGCCTTCCAGTGGGTTTGGGGTCCGATCGGACCCCCTCCCGCTGGATGCGGCGGTCCGTTTCGCTTCAGGAGCGATCCGGGATGAGGGGATGACCATTGGTTTCTGGCCATCCCCTCTCTATCGCTCCTGGCGAATGAGAAGCTTCCCCCGCTGTGTATAGTAAACACAGGCAGGGAGGAAGTGAGGTCATTCTTCTCGGGGCGGTCTTATTGACCGTACTACAAGGAGAACACTGAAAGTAAGTGTGCACCAACACTACACTGACATGTAGGTACACATAGGCACACAAACCCCCCCAAACACCCCCCCGATCGCCCCCCGATCCCCCCGCCCCTCTCCACCTCCCAGTCACAGTGTCACTGATTGCAGTGATCATTTATTTATTGATCACTGCATTTAGTGTCAGTTGTGACAGTAAAAACTGTCAGGGCAGTTAGTGTTAGGTCCAGGGTAGCCCCCTACCCCCCCAATAAAGGTTTAACCCCCTGATTGCCCCTAGAGTTAACCCTTTCACCCCTTTTGCCAGTGTCACTAAGCAATCGTTTTTCTGATCGCTGCATTAGTGTCACTGGTGCCGCTAAGTAGCTAGTTATTTTTTTTAGGTTCACCGCCAGGTTTTTATAGCGCTAGGTACCCCGATATACTACCCAATAATGGTTTTAACCCCCTGATTGCCCCTAGTTAACCCTTTTACCCCCTTTTGCAAGTGTCACTAAGCGATCATTTTTCTGATCGCTGCATTAGTGTCACTGGTATCGCTAGGTAGCTAGTTATTTTTTTAGGTTCACCGCCAGGTTTTTATAGCGCTAGGTACCCCAATATACTACCCAATAATGGTTTTAACCCCCTGATTGCCCCTAGTTAACCCTTTTCACCCCCTTTTGCCAGTGTCACTAAGCAATCGTTTTTCTGATCGCTGCATTAGTGTCACTGGTGCCGCTAAGTAGCTAGTTATTTTTTTTAGGTTCACCGCCAGGTTTTTATAGCGCTAGGTACCCCGATATACTACCCAATAATGGTTTTAACCCCCTGATTGCCCCTAGTTAACCCTTTCACCCCCTTTTGCAAGTGTCACTAAGCGATCATTTTTCTGATCGCTGCATTAGTGTCACTGGTATCGCTAGGTAGCTAGTTATTTTTTTAGGTTCACCGCCAGGTTTTTATAGCGCTAGGTACCCCAATATACTACCCAATAATGGTTTTAACCCCCTGATTGCCCCTAGTTAACCCTTTCACCCCCTTTTGCCAGTGTCACTAAGCGATCGTTTTTCTGATCGCTGCATTAGTGTCACTGGTGCCGCTAAGTAGCTAGTTATTTTTTTAGGTTCACCGCCAGGTTTTTATAGCACTAGGTACCCCGATATACTACCCAATAACGGTTTTAACCCCCTGATTGCCCCTAGTTAACCCTTTCACCCCCTTTTGCCAGTGTCACTAAGCGATCATTTTTCTGATCGCTGCATTAGTGTCACTAGTGTCGCTAGGTAGCTAGTTATTTTTTTAGGTTCACCGCCAGGTTTTTTTTTTTGAGGTACCCCCATATACTACCCAATAATGGTTTTAACCCCCTGATTGCCCCTAGTTAACCCTTTCACCAGCGATCACCGTATAAGTGTCACTGGTGACGCTGGTTAGCCAATTAGTTATTTAGGTTCCCCGTCAGGTTTTTATATAGCGCCAGGGACCCCCATATACTACCTAATAAAGATTTTAACCCCCTGATTGCCCCTAGTTAACCCTTTCACCAGGGATCACGTATAAGTGTTACGGGTGACTCTGGTTAGTTAGTTTGCTTTTTATAGCATAAGGGCACCCACCATTTATTACCCAATAAAGGTTTAACCCCCTGATCACCTGGCGGGTGATAGCAATTAGGTTTTAGGGTCAGGGTCTGCGTCGCCCCAGGCAGCGCTAGGTTAGTGTCAGTACCGCTAACACCCACGCGCAAAGCATAAACCTCCCGTAGTGGTATAGAATCTGAACAGATCAATATCAGACTGATTAGATCTATACTAGCATCCCCAGCAGTTTAGGGTTCCAAAAAAACGCATTGTTAGCGGGATCAGCCCAGATACCTGCTAGCACCTGCGTTTTGCCCCTCCGCCCAGCCCACTCAAGTGCAGTATCGATCGATCACTGTCACTTACAAAACACTAAACGCATAACTGCAGTGTTCGCAGAGTCAGGCCTGATCCCTGCGATCGCTAACAGTTTTTTTTGGTAGCGTTTTATATTTAAATCCTGAAGGCAGTACTTGGTTTTCGGAGTCCCGTACGTGGCTAGGCTCCCAAAAAGTCCCCCACATGTGGTATCCCCGTACTCGGGAGAAGCAGCAGAATTTATTTTGGGGTGTAATTTCACTTATGCCCATAGCATGTGTGAGCAATATATCATTTAGTGACAACTTTGTGCAAAAAAAAAAAAAAATTGTAATATTCCTGCAACTTGTGGCAAAATATAAAATATTTCATGGACTCAACATGCCTCTCAGTAAATAGCTTGGGGTGTCTACTTTCCAAAATGGGGTCATTTGGGGGAGTTTTGTGCTATTTTGGCTTTTTATGGCCTTCGAAACTGTGATAGGTAGTGACGAGTGAAATCAAAAATTTACACCCTTAGAAATCCTGAAGGCAGTGATTGGTTTTCGGGGTCCTGTACGCGGCTAGACTCCCAAAAAGTCCCACATATGTGGTATCCCCGTACTCAGGAGAAGCAGCAGAATATATTTTGGCAATTCCACATATAACTATGGCATGTGTGAGCAATATATCATTTAGTGACAACTTTTTGTAAACTTTTTTTTTTTGTCATTATTCAATCACTTGGGACAAAAAAAAAAATATTCAATGGACTCAACATGCCCCTCAGCAATTTCCTTGGGGTGTCTACTTTCCAAAATGGGGTCATTTGGGGGGGGGATTGTACTGCCCTGCCATTTTAGCACCTCAAGAAATGAGATAGACAGTCATAAATTAAAAGCTGTGTAAATTCCAGAAAATGTACTGTAGTTTGTAGACGCTATAACTTTTGCGCAAACCAATAAATATACGCTTATTGACATTTTTTTTTACTAAAGACATGTGGCTGAATAAATTTTGCCCAAAATGTATAACTAAAATTGAGTTTATTCGATTTTTCTTATAACAAAAAGTAGAAAATATTTTTTTTTCTCTAAATTTTCGGTCTTTTTCCATTTATATCGCAAAAAATAAAAATCGCAGAGGCAATCAAATACCATCAAAAGAAAGCTCTATTTGTGGGAAGAAAAGGATGCAAATTTCGTTTGGGTACAACATTGCATGACCGCGCAATTACCAGTTAAAGCAGTGCAGTGCGAAATTGTAAAAAGACCTCTGGTCCTTAGGCTGACAATTGGTCCGGGGCTGAAGTGGTTAAATACCACCAAAAGAAAGCTCTATTTGTGTGAAAAAAAGGACAAAAATTTCATATGGGTCCAGTGTTGCACAACTGAGTATTTGTCATTCAAAATGTGAGAGCACCGAAAGCTGAAAATTGGTCTGGTTATTAAGGGTGTTTAAGTGCCCAGTGGTCAAGTGGTTAATATGTATAGTCGTTTTGTCTTTTTCCCATTGCCTACTTATAGTATTATAGTCTTTTACTATGACACATCACATCCTTTCCAACATTGACAGATTTTCTGAATGCTTACATATCCCAGCTGGTTATGTATTGCATTGAGAATCACATCCATCCTAGCACTATGGTAGTTTTTTTCAAGGGAATAATAACAGTTAACTACCATATTAGAGTCTAATAATCTAATGCCAGTAGCCCTTTAATGCCTTTTGGAATCAATCAATTTTTTTTTTTTTTATTAACAATCTTGTAAGGTTTTTAATTGCTATATTTGCATCAAGTTTTTCTCCATATAAGACATTAATAATAGTAATAGGGTAATATAATGCAGTCATTTCCTTTCTTTCTTTAATGCAGACTGTAAAGTAAAACAAGCAAATTTATTAAGGTCATGCGAACAAAGATGGTCAGCCTATAATCTTTATGACACTGTAATAAATGGACTTAGCCTTACATTTAAAAATACAAGAAACTGCCTCTAATGGCAGTTATTGCATGGTAACCAATTAAACTAGCCAATGATACATGGTAAAAAAATGACTGACAGAAATTGAATACACATTAAAAGCCGGTAGGGCCGGTTGAAGACCTCGTTGTTAGAATGCAACACATTGTGCATTTCTGAAGAAGAGTAGCTATGGAGATTTCAGCAGAGCAGTGTTGTCTGGCTTTTATGTAAACACATTCACATCAGACAACTGGTGCATACCTCCAAACAAAGACTGGTCTAATCAGTTTGGTCTTCCAGTGACACGCCTTCATATACCATCATTGCCCACTTTCTGCTAAATGTCTCTACTGAGAAGTACAGAGGCGTTGCGAGTTCAGAGATAAGGCCAAATTTGCGATTTTTTTTATTATTTTTATTGTATTTGTTAGCAAGTATAATATAACAATGCAATTTAATGCAGATTATCTTATATAATGAAAACAAATATTGTATAGCAACAACTAAGACACATTTTTGGGATTTCACAAATACAGTGAGGGGAAAAAAGTATTTGATCCCCTGCTGATTTTGTACGTTTGCCCACCGACAAAGAAATGATCAGTTTATAGTTTTAATGGTAAGCTTATTTTAATGGTGAGAGACAGAATAACAAAATGATCACATTTCAAAAAAGTTAGAAATTAATTAGCATTTTAATGAGTGAAATAAATATTTGAATAAAGGGCATGCTCCGAATCTGTGCTTGTTACCTGTATAAAAGACACCTGTCCGCAGAAGCAATCAATCAATCAATCAGATTCCAATATCTCCACCATGGCCAAGACCAAAAAGCTGTCCAAGGATGTCAGGGACAAGATTGTACACAAGGCTGGAATGGGCTACAAGACCATCGCCAAGCAGCTTGGTGAAAGGGTGACAACCAGTGGCGGTGTGTCCATAAAGGGCGCAGGAGTGCCGCGCCCTCTTTCCTGCACCGCCATAGATAGATGCATGCATTGCATAAATCTATCTATCTATGGTTGCTGCTGACACCCCCTATTCAGGTGTCCGGCCCATTTTCAGGCGCCGGGCATCTGAATTACAGCGGCGGGGGTGTTTTTTGGAAGCACCTGATTAGAGCCATATGCTCTAATAGGCTCCCAAAAAGGTGAATAGCGGACAAGCTGTTTGTTAGCAAAGCAGAAAAAAAAAGGAATTTGCTTTGCTAACGCTGAATCCACCTCTCAGCCAATCAGGTTGCCAGGTCTGTCACCTGATTGGCTGAAACGTCAGACGCTGTGATTGGATGTCTGAGAGAGAACGGAAGAAGACATGGGGGATGTGCAGGAGACCCCCGCTGACCTGCTCCGAGACAGGTAAGTGCCGGGCAGCATCTGATGGGGCATACTGGCAGCATCTGATGGGGCATACTGGCAGCATCTGATGGGGCATACTGGCAGCATCTGATGGGACACACTGGTGGCATCTGATGGGACACACTGGTGGCATCTGATGGGGCACACTGATGGCATCTGATGGGGCACACTGGCGGCATCTGATAGGGCACATTAACAGCATCTGATGAGGCACATTAGCAGCAATTGATGGGCACACTGGCAGCATCTGATGGGGCACAGTAGCGGAAATTGATGGGCACTCTGGCAGCATCTGATGGGGCACAGTTTGATGGGCTTACTAGCAAAAATTGATGGGCACAATGACTGGGTTTGATCGGCACAGTGGCTGCATTTGATGGCACAGTGGCTGCATTTGATGGGCACAGTTGGTGTGTTTGATGGCGCACAGTGGCTGTGTTTGATGGTACAGTAGCTGCATTTGATGGCAGTGGCGGCCCACCCATAGGGGGCGCCCGGGCGCCGCCCCCCTTCTCCCTAGGTGTAAAAAAAAAAAAAAGTAAAAAAAAAAAAAAAGTAAAAAAAAAAAAACGGGCCCTTTAAGACATAAAAAAAAAAAAAATGTAATTTAACAATTTAACATAGTGTACTGTGGCGCCGGTCACAGTGCACTATGAGAAGCGCCACGTCGATGCAATCACAAGATTGCATCCATGGCGCTTCATTTGCGGGTTAAAAACCCGCCTTGCGGCGCACTGCAGAACGCCGATTAGCTTCCGCCCGTAAAATCACTGTGATTCTACGGGCGGGAGCATTGTCAATCTTAGACAGGCAGGTCACTTCCGGCTTTCGGCTGCTTCACGAAACCCGGAAGTGACGTCGGCAACTCCGTTCCTCAGCCTAAGCGGAGCTGCAAGACAGTCAGGCAGGAGGTGAGTCACCGCATAAAGGCTTTCTAGTTTCTACTTTGTTGAGAATGTTCATGCATTTAGCTGAATGAATGTAAAAAAAGCTTTCACAGCCAGAAAGGTTTCCCCAGGCCAGGCGACTTTTGCCGTGGCCAATCAGAGAATGAGCTCTGAAGGGGGAACTCCACGCCAAATTTCTGAAAAAAAAATTGACGTGGGTTCCCCCTCCGAGAGCATACCAGGCCCTTAGGTCTGGTATGGATTCCAAGGGGAACCCCCTATGCCGAAAAAACGGCGTGGGGGTCCCCCCCAGATCCACACCAGACCCTTATCCGAGCACGCTACCCGGCCGGCCAGGAAAGGGGGTGGGGACGAGCGGGCGCCCCCCCTCCTGAGCCGTACCAGGCCGCGTGCCCTCACCATGGGGGGGTGCCACCCCAAAGCACCTTGTCCCCATGTTGATGAGGACCAGGGCCTCTTCCCGACAACCCTGGCCGTTGGTTGTTGGGGTCTGCGGGCGGGGGGCTTATCGGAATCCGGGAGCCCCCTTTAATAAGGGGGCCCCGGATACCGGCCCCCCACCCTATGTGAATGAGTATGGGGTACAATGTACCCCTACCCATTCACCTGTGAAAAAAAGTACAAAAAAAACACAACACAAGGTTAAAATATATCTTCGGGGGTCTTCTCACCGGACTCCTCCGCTATCTTCTTGTAGCTCTTTTACTAGCGGAGGAGTCCGGCTTTCTTCCTCGCCGCCGGCCTCTTCTTCCGACTTCGGGGGTCTTGTCCCCCTCTTCGGTTCTTCTGCCAGGCCACCGCGCCTTCTTATAGCTCTTTTACAGGCGGTGGCCCGGTCTTCTGTCGCCGCCGCCGCCGCCCGTACTTCTTCTTCTTCTTCTCCAGGAGATGTTGACTCGACGATCTCTCCGGCCGGAATGCCAGGGACGCGCTGCGCTGCCACTTATATAGGGACAATGGGGCGGTGTCACATGGGTTGATGTCACATGGGTTGGTCACATGGGTTGATGTCACATGGTGACCCCGCCCCCTTATGATGTTACAGTCCTGGAGGATGCTGGGACTGTCGCCATGTGACATCAACCCATGTGACCAACCCATGTGACATCAACCCATGTGACATCAACCCATGTGACACCGCCCCATTGTCCCTATATAAGTGGCAGCGGAGCACATCCCTGGAATTCCGGCCGGAGAGATCGTCGAGTCAACATCTCCTGGAGAAGAAGAAGAAGAAGAACGGGCGGCGGCGGCGACGGCGACAGAAGGCCGGGCCACCGCCTGTAAAAGAGCTATAAGAAGGCGCGGTGGCCCGGCAGAAGAACCGAAGAGGGGGACAAGACCCCCGAAGTCGGAAGAAGAGGCCGGCGGTGAGGAAGAAAGCCGGGCTCCTCCGCTAGCAAAAGAGCTACAAGAAGATAGCGGAGGAGTCCGGCGAGAAGACCTCCGAAGACGGAAGACCCCCGGAGCTGTGCAATAAAATATTTTAACCCTGTGTTGTGTTTTTTTTGTACTTTTTTTCACAGGTGAATGGGTAGGGGTACATTGTACCCCATACTCATTCACATAGGGTGGGGGGCCGGTATCCGGGGCCCCCTTATTAAAGGGGGCTCCCGGATTCCGATAAGCCCCCCGCCCGCAGACCCCGACAACCAACGGCCAGGGTTGTCGGGAAGAGGCCCTTGTCCTCATCAACATGGGGACAAGGTGCTTTGGGGTGGGGGGGCCGCCCGCCCCCCCTCCCCCAAGGCACCCCCCCATGTTGAGGGCACGCGGCCTGGTACGGCTCAGGAGGGGGGGGCGCCCGCTCGTCCCCACCCCCTTTCCTGGCCGGCTGGGTAGCGTGCTCGGATAAGGGTCTGGTGTGGATCTGGGGGGGACCCCCACGCCGTTTTTTCGGCGTAGGGGGTTCCCCTTGGAATCCATACCAGGCCTAAGGCCTGGTATGCTCTCAGAGGGGGAACCCACGCCAGTTTTTTTTTCAGATTACATAAGGGGCGTGGTTTATGAGAAGTGGGGGGGGGCAAAATGATGGGCGGGGTCATGATGGGCGGGGTCTAGCGCCCCCCATCCAAAAACTTCACCAGCCGCCACTGTTTGATGGCACAGTGGCTGCGTTTGATGGGCACAGTGGCTGTGTTTGATGAGCATAGTGGCTGCGTTTGATGGGCACAGTGGCTGCGTTTGATGGGCACAGTGGCTGCATTTGATGGCACAGTGACAGCATTTGATGGGCACAGTGGCTGCGTTTGATGGCACAGTGGCAGCGTTTGATGGCACAGTGGCTGCAATTGATTTTTTTTTTCAGTTTGCTTGCGCCCCCCAAAAAATTTTGGAACCTAACTGCCACTGGTGACAACAGTTTGTGTGATAATTCGCAAATGGAAGAAACACAAAATAACTGTCAATTTCCCTCAGTCTGGGGCTCTATGCAATATCTCACCTCGTGGAGTTTCAATGATCATGAGAACGGTGAGGAATTAGTCCAGAACTACACAGGAGAATCTTGTCAATGATCTCAAGGTAGCTGTGACCATAGTCGCCAAGAAAACAATTGGTAACATGCTACACCATGAAGGACTTAAATCCTGCAGTGCCCACAAGGTCCCCTTGCTCAAGAAAGCACATGTACAGGCCCGTCTGAAGTGTACTAATGAACATCGGAATGATTCAGAGGAGAACTGGGTGAAAGTGTTGTGGTCAGATGAAACCAAAATCGAGCTCTTTGGCATCAACTCAACGCGCTGTGTTTGGAAGAGGCCTGGTACGGCCTCTTCCACTGGTACGGCCTGGTACTTCCACTGGTACGGCCTGGTACGGCCAAGAACACCATCTCCACTGTCAAACATGGAGGTGGAAACAGTATGCTTTGGGGGTGTTTTTTTGCAAAGGGGACAGGACAACTTCACTGCATCAAAGGGACGATGGACGAGGGTTATATAGTGTCAAATCTTGGGCGAGAACCTCCTTCCCTCAGCCAGGGCATTGAACATGGGTTGTGGATGGGTATTCCAGCATGACAATGACCCAAAACGCATGCTCAAAAAAAAGCAATTAAGGTCCTGGAGTGGCCTAGGAAAAAATATGTGAAGGGAGCTGATGGTTTGAGTTACCAAACGTCAGCCTTGGAACCTTACTGACTTGGACAGGATCTGCAAAGAGGAATGGAACAAAATCTCTCCTGAGATGTGTGCACACCTGGTGGCCAACTACAAGAAATGCCTGACCTCTGATTGCCAACAAGGGTTTTGCCACCAAGCACTAAGTCATGTTTTGTGAAGGGGTCAAATACTTATTTCACTCATTAAAATGCAAATCACTTTATAAAGTTTTTAAAATGCGTTTTCCTGGATTTTTTTTATTGTTGTTCTGTCTCTCACTGTTAAAATAAACCTACCATTAAAATTATATACTGATAATTTCTTTGTCAGTGGGCAAACGCACAAAATCAGCAGGGGATCAAAAACTTTTTTTCCCATACTGTACCTATTAGCAGGTGCCAAATTATAAACTCCTTCTGATAGCTCCCAAGGGTCCTTCTTTAGAGACCAAATCTCACTATCCCTTGTGTAGCCTCGGTTGTCCCCCTTTTTTATCTGATGTGTACTTCTCTATACAAAATGTACTATTTTACTATAAAAAGTATTAGGCTGCACTAAACTTTTTATCCAAACTATATCACTGCATATGTTATTTTAAAAAGCCAATATAAAGGAAATATAGACCACAAAAAAGTCTTGTGTCATTAGATCTTGATGTAACAGAGGACGTGCCAGGGACATGTCCTTTGCCTACATACTGTGTGTTAAAAGGTGTCCCACTTTATCATTTCAGAAATTTGAGAGGTATGCCTTCTTTGATAATAAAAACTTTCAGATGCTGCCTTGTTGTTTTGTCTGGCTTTACTGCAACATGAGGCAAAAAGGAAGTTCTGGATAGCCGCACTCCAGAATATAGCCTTTATTAGTAAAAAGTCCAACAGATACAAGCCACAGCAAAAAATGGGACAAACAAGCTGATGTGTGAAACGCGTCAGTTGGTTTGTCCCATTTTTTGCTGTGCCTTGTAACTGTTGGACTTTTTACTAATAAAGGCTATGTTCCAGAGTGCGGCTGTCCAGAACTTCCTTTTTGACTCATGTTGCTATATGCTTAGCCGGTACCTGGTGTTCCAGTTCCGTGGAAAGTCTGAGTGCTTTCACACTGGAGTGATGTGCTTGCAGGACGTTAAAAAAAGTCCTGCAAGAAGCCTCTTTCAGGCGGTGCGAGAGCAGTGAATACACCGCTCCTTCACCACCCCTGCCATTGTAATTAATGGGCACCGCTGCTGAAGCGCTTGCAAAGCGATTCGGCAGCAGTGTTTTGCGGGGGCTATTAACCCTTTATTCATCCGACAACGGGGTTAAATGTGCCCCGCTAGTGGCCGAAAAGACACTCAGAGCAGCAGCTCTGCTTGGGTGCACCCACAGCAAGCTGTTTGTTCTGGGGGCACTCTGCTGGAGGGAACGGCCAAGAGCTCCGGCGGGGACCAGAGAAGAAGAGGACCAGGGCTGCTCTGTGCAAAACCACTGCACAAAGCAGGTAAGTATAACATATTTTTTATTTTTATAAAAGAAGAAACTTCCCTTTAATATCACTTTAAGTAACAGAGAATAGATCAGTAGTGGTATACAAACAAAATTTAAAGAGCATTGTTATAATCTGATTATGCAATTTCCTTTAGGCTGCATTCACACCTTGGCGTTTTGAATCGTGGTTCTGCCCATGATTTCAAAATGCCCAGCAACAAATCGCAGAACACACATTTGAGATGAATGGCAACTAAAATCGCAGTGCGGTTCTGCTGCAATTGTTGATCGATAAATCACGCTGTAATCACAGCAAAACGTCACTTTGGAGCTTTTTTTGGATGACATGCTTCACGCCTTAGATCTAAACACAACTATGCAGGACAAGGACCTGATTGATTAGATAGAAACAAATATTACATACAGTAAGTAGCTCCCTGTATTTTATATTTTGCGCAAATCTAGAAGAGATGGTACAGATATCATGTGCATGGCTAGTTTAAGGCTGGGTTCACACCATTGTGAATTGGATGCGGGTTGCTTGCATCCAATTCACGATAGTAGGAGATTTTGACCAGCTCACTATGGACATATCTAGTCACATATCTCTGCAGCAGGTCCAATGCATTTTGCACAAAAATGCTGTGCGTCTTTTGATCCATTTAAGGTCTGAAATCAGCCCAAAATTTGGGCTGAAATCAGACCTGAAACGGTCAACAGGGAAGCACCAGACCCCTGCTGCGGGATGGATGTGTTGATGGTGTGAACCCAAAAGGCATTTCTTGTTTAATAATATCTTCAGACACATCCAAATAAAACACAAATATGAACAGTGGTACTGCGTCTCCTGCTAGAAAAAATAACAGACTCTCATACCTCCCAACTTTTGAACTTCAGAATGAGGGACACTTGAGCAAGGAAGCATCGCACCGCAGCAAATGTGGTCTTGGTTAAACATCTGGCAGTGGGAGGAGCTTAAGGGGCATCATTAAACAAAACTTGGGCTTCCTCATACCTATAAAATATGCTTTTATTATTGTTCCTCAAGCAAGAGTCTCATGGATGCATACAAACCCCAGCACATTCATAAAAAAAAAAAAAAGGATAAAAGCATGCAGGGTTTGGAGTGAATTATGTACAGAGTGCAGGGTTCTGAGATGAGCTATGAACAGAGTGCAGGGTTCTGAGATGAGCTATGAACAGAGTGCAGGTTCTGGGAGGAGCTATGAACAGAGTGCAGGGTTCTGGGATGAGCTATGTACAGAGTGCAGGGTTGTGGGATGAGCTATGTACAGAGTGCAGGGTTGTGGGATGAGCTATGTACAGAGTGCAGGGTTGTGGGATGAGCTATGTACAGAGTGCAGGGTTGTGGGATGAGCTATGTACAGAGTGCAGGGTTCTGGGATGAGCTATGTACAGAGTGCAGGGTTCTGGGATGAGCTATGTACAGAGTGCAGGGTTCTGGGATGAGCTATGTACAGAGTGCAGGGTTGTGGGATGAGCTATTTACAGAGTGCAGGGTTCTGTGGTGAGCTATATACAGAATGCAGGGTTCTGGCATGAGCTATGTGCAGAGTGCAGGGTTCTGGGATGAGCTATGTGCAGAGTGCAGAGTTCTGGGATGAGCTATGTGCAGAGTGCAGAGTTCTGGGATGAACTATGTACAGAGTGCAGGGTTATGAGATGAGCTATGTAAAGAGTGCAGGGTTCTGGGGTGAGTTATATACACAGTTCAGGGTTCAGGGACGAGCTGCATAAACAGTGCAGGGTTCTGCGATGAGATATGTACAGAGGGCAGGGTTCTGGGATGAGCTATATACAGAGTGCAGGGTTCTGGGATGAGCTATGTACAGATTGCAGGGTTGTGGGATGAGCTATGTACAGAGTTCAGGGTTCTGGGATGAGCTGCGTACACAGTGCAGGGTTCTGCGATGAGATATGTACAGAGGGCAGGGTTCTGGGATGAGCTATATACAGAGTGCAGGGTTCTGGGATGAGCTATGTACAGATTGCAGGGTTGTGGGATGAGCTATGTGCAGAGTACAGGGTTCTGGGATGAGCTATATACAGAGTGCAGGGTTCTGGGATGAGCTATATACAGAGTGCAGGGTTCTGAGATGAGCTATGTAAAGAGTGCAGGGTTCTGGGGTGAGTTATGTACAGAGTGCAGAGTTCTGGGATGAGCTATGTACAGAGTGCAGGGTTCTGGGATGAGCTATATAGTGGGTGCAGGGTTCTGAGATGAGCTATATACAGGGTTCATGGTTCTGGGATGAGCTACATACAGAGTGCAGGGTTCTGGGATGAACTGCGTACAGTGTGCAGGGTTCTGAGATTAGCTATTTACAGGGTGCAGCAGAGGCATAATTAGAACCTTCAGGGCTCTGGTGAAAGAAACCGTGAAGGGCCCCCCAACCTCCAGCCTGGGCCATTTTCTCCAGGCCCAGAGCCCTTTCCACTGATCCTCCGGATCCCTTTCACATGCTGTGCAGTCCTGCAGTCTTGGACTCCACCATGGGGACAGAAGGCAAGGGCCCAGTCGCAAGTGCGACCTTTGCTGGTAGTTCCACCAGTGGTGTCAGTGTGGACTGTGATTAGTGTCAGTCAGTACA
This sequence comes from Lithobates pipiens, assembly GCF_037356315.1. Classification (NCBI taxonomy): domain Eukaryota; kingdom Metazoa; phylum Chordata; class Amphibia; order Anura; family Ranidae; genus Lithobates; species Lithobates pipiens. The sequence continues at coordinate 367,210,572 of NW_027507758.1, read as the reverse complement.
GCAGTGAACGTGGTCATTAGGGCAGTGGACCTGGTCAGTAGAGCAGTGGACCTGGTCAGTAGAGCAGGGACCTGGTCAGTAGAGCAGTGGACATGGTTAGTAGAGCAGTGGATATGGTAAGTAGAGCAGTGGATATTGTCATTAGGGCAGTGGATATTGTCAGTAGGGCAGTGGATGTGGTCAGTAGGGCAGTGGGCATGGTCAGTAGAGCAGCGAACATGGCCAGTAGAGCAGTGGACATGGTTAGTAGAGCAGTGGACATGGACAGTAGGGCAGAGGGCATGGTCAGTAGAGCAGTGGACATTGTCAGTAGAGCAGTGGACGTGGTCAGTAGGGCAGTAAACATGGTCAGTAGGGCAGTGGATATGGTCAGTAGAGCAGTGAATATAATCAGTAGGGCAGTGAATGGGATCAGTAGTTTTTAATTTGTGTTTTGTTTTAATTAATTTATTATTTTTACCATTATATTTTATTTTACAATTTTATTTTTATCTTTTTTTTTAACGATTTTTGATGGGAGGGGTGGCAGTGGAGGGCAGTATGATGGGGTGGAGAGCAGTATGATTGGGGGGGTGGCAGTGGAGGGCAGTATGATGGGGTGGAGGGCAGTATGATGGGAGGGGTGGCAGTGGAGGGCAGTATGATGGGAGGGGTGGCAGTGGAGGGTAGCATGAAGGGGTAGAGGACAGTATGATGGGAGGGGGTGGTAGTGGAGGGCAGTATGATGGTCAGTAGAGCAGTGAATATAATCAGCAGGGCAGTGGATGGGATCAGTAGACGGGGCAGTATGATGGGGTGGAGGGCAGTATAATGAAAGGGGAGGCAGTGAGGGCAGTATGGTGGGAGGGTAGTCAGTGGAGGTCAGTATGATGGGAGGGGTGGTAGTGGAGGGCAGTATGATGGGGGGGTGGTAGTGGAGGGCAGTATGATGGGGGGTGGTAGTGGAGGGCAGTATGATGGGGGGGTAGTGGAGGGCAGTATGATGGAAGGGGTAATGGAGGGCCGTATGATGGGAGAGGTGGTAGTGGAGGGCAGTATGATGGGAGCAGTGGTAGTGGAGGCCAGTATGATGGGAGGGGGGCAAGTGGAGGGCAGTATGATGTGTTGGTAGTGGAGGGCCATATTATGGGAGAGGGTGGTAGTGGAGGGCAATATTATGGAAGAAGCAGTAGTGGAGGGCAGTTTGTTGGGGGGTAGATGAGGGCAGTTTGATGGGAGGGGGTAGTGGAGGGCAGTATGATGGAAGGGGGTAGTGGAGGGCAGTATGATGGGAGAAGGGGTAGTGGGGGGCAGTATGATGGGAGAGGGGGGTAGTGTAGGGCATTCTGATGGGAGGGGGATAGTGGAGGGCAGTATGATGGGAGGGGTATTGGAGGGCAGTATGATGGGAGAGGGGGGTAGTGTAGGGCAGTGTGATGGGAGTGGGGGTAGTGGAGGGCAGTATGATGGGATAGGGGGTAGTGTAGGGCAGTATCATGGGAGGAGGAGTAGTGGAGGGCAGTATAATGGGAGGGGGTAGTGGAGGGCACTATGATGGGAGGGGGGGATAGTGGAGGGCAGTATGGGGGGACTGAATAGCAGTGTATGGGAGGGAGCAGAGTGACCATGAGCGTCCTTGAGGCACGGAACATTTGCCAGCAGCAGGAACAGCCTTCAGACAAGACCCAGAGTCAGGGGTGGAGACGAGGCGGAAACAGGGGCGGGGCTTAGGCATTTGGAAGAGGAATTTAAATTCTTCTCCAGGCTCACTCTGAATGCTGGGGCTCTGCTCTCCTCGTCATGACGTCACTGGTTGCTAGATGCCAGGCATGTCGCATCTAGTAACCAGTGGCCAGAGGGCATCAGATCGGCCCAGGGGCAATTCCGGGACATCATATTGTCCCGGAATGAAGGTGCCCAGGATGGGAGACAGACCTCCTAAGGCAGGACTTTCATGGGCAATCCGGGACAGTTGGGAGGTATGGTCACTCTGCTTAGTGGAGGGGTCCATGTTGGTGGAGGGGTTTCCATGTTTGAAACTCACTGAGAAATGTAAAGCTTAAATATCAGCTGGAAGAGGAGCTGGAAGAGGTTTACATTTAAGCTCCTAGCTTTTGTTACTGCTCATATCACCTTTGCTGCAATAGTAACAGTTTTGGAGCGGGCAAAATGGAGGTCTATCCATGCATGAGACAGGGACCTAAAATGTTACCAAACCCAACTCCATGCCCTACAAGAAATGAAAAATAATTAAAATAATATATGGTTTGGAGTTCCTGGTAATAAAAACACTATTATACAATAAGGAGCATACCTAATGGACCCTACAAACCCATCAAAGGCAAAATGTATAAGACAATACAAGCTGCTGCTCTATATCTACACAAAATGTATTTAAAAACAGTACATTAACCACTTCAGACCCGGAAGAATTTACCCACTTCCTGCCCAGGCCATTTTGTGCGATACGGTACTGCATTGCTTTAACTGACAATTGTGTGGTCATGGGACGCTGTACCCAAACAAAATTGATGTCCTTTTTTTCCCCACAAATAGAGCTTTCTTTTGGTGGTATTTGATCACCTCTGTGGTTTTTAGTGACAATTTTGAAAAAAAAAAACAATTTTTTTTTGCTATAATAAATATCCAAAGAATTTTTGATTAAAAAAAATCGCAATAAGTGTATATTGATTGGTTTGTACAAAAGTTATAACAAATACAAAATAGGGGATATATTTATGACATTTTTATTATTCACCTTTAGGGCTGTTACTGATTAAAATTTTTGTCAGGGAATAGGCCGTGGAAGTACTGGCAATCTTGCCAGCAGAAGAAATGGGCGCCATAGGTGCATCATGTGACAGATGGTTCCACCTGCTGGTCTATATAAGGTTGCCTCTGTCTGACCCAAGTTGCTGGATTGTCTTCAGCTCTCCCTGAGTTCCTGAACCTGAACCTGTTTCCTGTTGTCTTGCTGTGACCCGGATTGTTCCTTGGTTTACCCTGATCTTCTCCTCGTTCTGACCCGGCTTACCCTAAGGACTACTCTTCTGCCTAATCAGTCTGTGTGCCTGTGTATGACCTTGGCCTATTTAAAGGACTTGTTTCTATCTGAATACCTCTGCTACTTGTGTGTGACCCTGGCATGCCTTAAGGATATTGCTATTTCCTACACCAGTCTACCTACCCATGTATGATCACTGGTGTTGGATCCTTGGCCAGGCCTTTGCTGACTTCCCTGGATACCCTACGCCCTGTATCCTGTCCACACTCCTTAAGGACTGCTTCCAGCACCTCCTCAAGTTGCCTGCTGCCTTAGAGACTTTAGTACTTCCTACACCAGTCTACCTACCGGTGAATGATCACCAGTGTTGGATCCTTGACCAGGCCTTTGCTGACTTCCCTGGATACCCTGCGCCCTGTATCCTGTCCACACTCCTTAAGGACTGCTTTCAGAACCTCTGCAAGTTGCCTGAAATTGGTCATCTGCTCAAGTCCTGCACATCCTGCTGGCAACCCGTACTTCTTTGAGGATTATACCCTCTGTGCCGACTTCAGGGTATACTGTGCTCAGCCACAAGGGGAGCCGCTCTCAGCATCTCGGCCTCGGAAAGGTAATCTGACATGTTTGTCATTTATCATTTGGATATCCTGATTTTATATTGTTATGTATAATAAAGCATTGTTAATTTTTATCAAACCTTGTGTCTACAAAGTTTAAGCTGGTACTGAGATAGTCCAAAACAATTTGTCCCTTATGGGTGACCGGTAGGGGACCTTTCTGCTAATCGCTTGTCTTTCAAGGTACAATAAATGGCAGCACCTGAAACTGTATGTAGGCAATTCGTGTGTACAATATAACCCTATGTTCTGTAGGATTGTGTTAGGTATAATAGGCCAAGGCCATTCATTACTGGATACTATATTTTATTCTAAAATGTTTATTTGCTGCTGGAACTACGTTATGCATTGGTTTGTATGTCATACACTTTTGTTTGCCTTAGGTTTTTTTAATTTTCTTGCAGAATAATTTAGAAAAGTATGAGTCGGTAATGGGGTCCCTACTCATACTGAGTCCATTATCAATGGCAAGTACTTGAAAAAATAATTTACCTGAGTTCAACTGGATTAATTACACACAAGTTTCCTTATTCTGATCATTACTAACATTTCCAGTGGAATAAACAGTCATCTGTTATGCAACATGACTTCCCTGTTTACATGGTGCATCTCAATTACAAGACCTTTTGATATTTCTGAAGAATCTTTAACAACTGAAAAAATATATCTAACTCTATTTCTGCACAAAAGAGAAAAACTCACTCTTAAAGTGTCACTAAACTCTGGTTTAACAAAAACTCTATTCTATAAGCATGTACTATATTCTGTAAGTGTTTTATGTCACTGCGTTCTTGACGGTCGAAAGTTCAGAGAGCTCTTGTGTGACCGTGTGTATGCATGCAAAGCTTGAGTGGAATTCCATGGGAAAAACCATCCAAGATTTTTCAGATGGAAAATACGCTCTTGTGTACGCCCCGTACATACTTGGAATGTATGACTTTGTACCTGTCATTGCCCAGGATAATATTCTTCCTTAAAGGAGGCTTACTTTTATCTAGATTTATCTAAGTGAGGACAAGCACATTACATGGGGTATTATCTGTGTTTGTATTTCTTGAGTATTGCATTAAGAAGACTTTACTACAAGAAAGTTTGTGGTGAGTGAATCATTTGAGTCTATCAATTTAATCTGTCAAATCTACTTTAAGTGAAAGGTTTCTAATGAATTATGTTTCATGTGAAAACAAACTCATGCATTTACGCACATACATTCTCTCTCTTAGAAAAATATGGCTATTTTTGGGATATGTGTTTTAAAAAGACTTTATTATGCTATGCATCTTAAACATGAAGACAATTGTGGTAACTTCTTCTGAAGATACAAGTTGATTGACTGTTATACTAAAGCTGGCTTGTTTTTTTCATTTATTCAGCATGCTGAACCAAAAAGCCTGGACCAATTCACCTTAAAACTGTGATTAGGGGAATCCTCCCTGGTGCTCTATTGTATTCTGTCAGAACACACAGATCAGCGCTACAGCCATTGGTAGCAGCCACTAATCGAGATGCTTTTATCTGAAGGTAGTTGAACAGAAGTCAATTATAGATGAAATTCTGTTCAACTGCATATTTGCACATGGATTGAAATTTGGCCTGTGACACATTACATTCGGCTACCCATCACATTTTGCTACCCGCTGGAGTGTGCATGTGCGACGCCGCCATATGCGTTCCAACACGGGGCCCCTCGTGGGCTCGCTTCGCTCGCCACTCTTTGGGCACGACCTCGTTCAGACTCTTTGTCCACTTGGATGGTGGGGCTTGAACCTAGACTCAGGGGGGAATGCATATGGGAGAGTCGCGCATGCGCAGTTCAGCTGGTAGCCAAATGTGATTGGGTCGACATATGTGACGAAACATTGGCCACTTTAAGGACCTTAAGTTCATAAGTGTGGCTATACTGCTGCCCCTCTGAAAGGTGATTCATGAGGGATTGGTTCTCAGAGGGCGTTTGTTAGGCAGTGAGGAGGCAATATGTGGGATGCTCAACGCCTGCTTTGACTCTCAAAATGCTGATGTTTTGCAAGTGTATGTCTTGCATGTGATTGCAGGGCAGTTGCGGCAAGGCCACCTTTACATGAATGAGTTGCAGTCAGCAGCGGTACCACCTGATTAATGCCATTTAATTTTTTGCCACAACACAGTAGTGTTGTAGAGAGAGTATCACAACTGCATCATGGTTACAGCCCTGAGCTGCTGCATTTCTGTGTTTACAAAGGAGATACTGCAGGTGTATAGAGGGTCAGTAGAAGGCATTAAAATTCATTAAAAGTCCATTAGGATTGATGTTAAGGCTAATTTCACAATGGCACTAAAAGTAGGCATTTGAGGTGCTTTAAAAATGCTCCTCAAATGCCTATGCAAATGATAAAATGGACAGCACACAGTGCTTTTCACATTATCAAACACAAAGTGTAGCATTGCGTCGTTTCAATTTTGAAGCCTCATGTTGAGTCAGGAGGCATTTAAAGCCTTTCAATTCCTCCCATTCATGTCTATGGTAACGCTTCGCAAACACTCTGCCAGGCATTTGTGGGGCATTAATATAAGTTACTTTCCTCTAATGTCCCATTTAAAAATAGACATTTGTGGAGCGGTTTTATAATGCCCTAACACTCATCAAACACTTCAAAACTGCTCAAAAGGCACTTGGGGAGTGTTTTTAACTCGTCATTAAGGCCCCTTTCACACTGGGGGTGATGGGTGCGTTGGCGTTAAAGCGCCGCGGGGCTTTACTGTCGATTTTGCAGTGCTATTCGGCTGATAGCGGGGCACTTTTACCCCTCACTAGTGGCCGAGAAATGGGTTAAACCACCGCAAAGCACTGCTGCAGCAGCACTATGCCAGCGGTATAGCTGCACTGCCCCATTGATTTCACTGGGCAGGAGCGGTTTGGGAGACCTTCACCGTTCCAAAGATGCTGCTTGCAGGAGTTTTTTTAACGTCCTGCAAGCACACCGCTCCAGTCTGAAAGCACTCAGGCTTTCACACTGGAGAGACAGGAGTGGCCTGTAAAGCGCCTCAGTGTGAAAGGGGTCTTACACTTGTAAAACGCTAGTCTAATAATGCCCATGCAAAAGCTCACTAAGGCCGGTCTAACGCTCATACTAAAGCTCATTGACGCCAGTCTAAAGCCCATACTAAAGCTTATTAATGCATGTCTAGCTCCCATACTAAAGCTCACTGACGCCAGTCTAACTCCCTTACTTAAGCTAAATGATGCAAGTCAAACACCCATACTAAAGCTTATTAAGGCAAGTCTAACGCCAATACTAAAGCTTATTACCACAAGTCTAACGCCTATACTAATGCTATAGGAGCACTTGTTAAGCATTGTGAAATGACAGAGATCTACTGCTACTGGTCTTCAGGAGCAGTGATTGCTGTCATGTGAGTTGTAGCCCATCCCCCCACAGTTAGAATCACTCCCTAGGACACACTTAACCCCATCGCCCCCTAGTGTTTAACCCCTTCGCTGCCAGTGTCATTTACACAGTAATCATTTTTATAGCACTGATCGCCAGGGCCGGACTTACCATTGGGCTTGACTGGGCTCAAGCCCATGGGCCCCGCCCAATAGGGGGCCCTGTGGGCCCTGCCGAGATACATAGATGAGTGTACTCAGCTCGGCTCAGCTCACAGTCATGCCCAGTCCCACCCAATGATGGACATAACACAGGGACTGGGCGTGACTGCCAGAGGACCCGAGAGCCACGAGATACACATGACTCTGTATCTTAGCGGCGCCATTTTTAAACTTCAAGACTGCAATGACAAGGCTGCAAATGACACTGAACAAGGCTGCAGATGGACACTGATAAGGCTGCATTGATGGGCATTTAAATGTAAGTTTTTTTTCCTTAAACTTCCTTCCTAAAAGTTTTTTTCGTTAAAATTCCCTCCTAAACTTGGGGTGCGTGTTACATGCCGGTGCATGTTATACGCCGATAAATACAGTAATGTATAGAAGATAGGGCCCAAAAGTGACTCAAGCCCAGGGGCCCCCACCACCCTAAGTCCTGCCCTGCTGATCGCTGTATAAATGAAAATGGTCCCAAAATAGTGTCAAAAGTGTCCAATGTTTCTGCCATAATGTCACAGTCATAATAAAAATCACAGATTGCTGCCATTACTAACAAAAAAATATATAATAATAAAAATGCCATAAAACTATCCTTTATTTTGTAGACGCTATAACTTTTGTGCAAGCCAATCAATATATGCTTATTGTGATTTTTTTTTTACCAAAAATATGTAGAACAATACATATGGACCTAAACTGAGGGAAAAATGTGTTTTTTTTAATATATTTTTCAGGGATATTTATTATAGCAAAAAGTTAAAAATATTGCTTTTTTTTTCAAAATTGTCGCTCTTTTTTTAAATAAAAACCACAGAGCTGATCAAATAGCACCAAAAGAAAGCTCTGTTTGTGGGGAAAAAAGGGCGTCAATTTTGTTTGGGTGCCACGTCGAATGATCGCGCAATTGTCAGTTAAAGTGACGCAGTGCCAAATCGCAAAAAGTGCTGAAGTGGTTAAGGCAAGCTCTTCAAGGAGTAGAAGCCAACTCTGTATGCCAACAAGGAAATAATAATTTGAAGTTACTACACTTTGGTGCTTTTCTGCTTTTTATTTCCTTGTTGTAATTTCTGTGTTTAGGTGGATGGTCAGTGGACAGTAAACTGTGGCTTACATGCCTCTTTTTTTACTGCCCCTCAACTGCCTGCATGAACAAGCCTTTACTTATTGGTTTCTTCTCTTATATCATTAGCCTGCCACAAGAATGCAGCAAAAGACTTCGGACCAAACTCGATTTCCCTGATCTTCATACTGAATACAGGTCAGTAACTCAAGCAGTATTGTATTATAATACATGATACATGATAATACATGATTTTTATTGCACCAACAGTTTGTGCAGCACTTTACACTATAAAGGCAGACAGTACAGTTACAATACAATAAAATACAAAGACAGTTAAAAGGGGCCTGCTCATAAGAGCTTACAATCTAATAGTATACTTATAGTATACTTTAATGCAATAATGCGTTTATCAGTACAGTATATAATAAAGGATTTCTCAAATAAGGATAGTTAGCCCCTTCCCTCCCAGCACCCACTTTTTTACACCTGGGGGGCAGGAAGAACCAGCCAATCATGTGACCACCATGATTTTCTGTCAATGTTCACATGATCTTAAGCGCGTCCCTCTGGCTCCCACTAAGCGTGCTCTTAGTATCTTAGTGCGCTTAGTAGCTCTGCTGCCCATGAATGCATATGTTCAGCATGTGAATGTTAAAGCTTCACACTCTTTTCCACTGCACATATGCTTTACATGGGCGGTAAGAGGTTAATGATACCTGTACATGGTTGGGACAATTTACTAAAGGACCTGAAAATCTTCAGACAATAATTTGTATAAATATTCATTTCAATTATCCAATCAAGCATAAGGCAAATTCCTGCTCCTTTTGAAGACTCAATGGCAAGTAGATGAAATGCAAAGGAATTTGCTTTTCACATTAATAGATAACTAAAATGACTTTGACTATTCACACAATTTATTTCCAACTAATTTGTAAATCTGCCTCATTTAGTAAGTATCCTATCCTATGGATTGTATTTTGAAGAGCTTTCCACTTAAAGGGATTGTAAAGTGAATTTTTTTTTTTAAATAACAAACATGTTATACTTACCTCCACTGTGCAGCTCGTTTTGCACAGAGTGGCCCCCGAACCTGCTCTTCTGGGATCCCTCGGTGGCTGTCTCGGCTTCCTCCCGCAGGTGCTTCTCACGTTCATGTGAGCTCCCTCGCATTAAGAATGCATTAAGGTGAAAAAGCATTTACCTTTACAACCCCTTTAAACAGACAGTTCTAAAAAGAGTTCAAAATTTCCTGTTTTACAATTGGCTGTAGGTTTTGAAAGAAATAGACATGTATCTATTCACCAGAAGATTAACACTACACATAAATCAATAAGGCACATAGCAACTTCAGACGGAGTGTGGCTGATTTACTAAAAGTGTAGAGCTTCTAACTTCAGCTTGTTCAATAAGCTTTGACAAAAACAAAATCTTAAGGCTGGGTTCACACTGGTACGACATGACAGTCATACCACTTTGGATCCAACTTTGGCCTGCGACTTGAAGTCCAACATGTGTCTGACTTAACTGAACAGGGATCCGACTTTGATCCCCAACAATACCAGCACTGTGTCTGGTATGAATCTTTAGGGGGAACTCCACGCCAAATTAAAAAAAAAAATGGCATGGGTTCCTCCTCCAAGAGCATACCAAGCCCTTTGGTCTGGTATGGATTTTAAGGGGAACCCCCTGCCAAAAAAAACAGTGTGGGGGTCCCTCCAAAATCCATACCAGACCCTTATCCGAGCACACAGCCTGACAGGTCAGTAAAGGGTGTGGGGACAAGTGAGTGCCCCCCTCCTGAACCACACCAGGCCGTATGCCCTCAACATGGGGGGGTGGGTGCTTTGGGTCAGGGGGGCCCTGTGTCCCCCACCCCAAAGCACCTTGTCCCCATATTGATGAGGACAAGGGCCTCTTCCCGACAACCCTGCCGGTTGGTTGTTGGGGTCTATGGGCGGGTGGCTTATTGGAATCTGTAAGCCCCCAGATCCTGCCCCCCCACACTATGTGAATGAGTATGGGGTACCTTATACCCCTACCCATTGACCTGAAAAAAGTGTCAAATATATAACACAGCACACAGGGTGTTAAAGTAATTTATTAAGGCAGCTCCGGCGTCTCTTCTGACTTCTTCTCCCCTTCTCTGGGTCTTCTCTGCTGATGTCTTCTAGCCCTCTCCAGGTCTTCTCCGCTCTCACTCCAGTTCTTCTCCCTCTGTCTGCTGTCTTTTGCCTCTACTGGGTGTGCTCCTCTATCTTCTTCCTCTTTTGCTGGGTCTTCTCCGCTATCTTCTCCCTCTGTTCTTCCGATGTTGACTCAATGCTCTCTCCTGCTCTAATGTCGAGTGAGAGGTGTGCCACTACTTATATTGGCATTGGCAGGGTCATCGGAGACCCACCCCTTATGATATCACCGCCCATCATGCCCTGGGCGAAGATGTCTTAAAGGGCGGGGCCTCCGGATGAGGTCATATGGTGACCCTGCACCATGCCAATATAAGTAGTGGCACACCATGCACCCGGCATTAGAGTGGGAGAGATCATCGAGTCAACATTGGAAGAAGAGTTCCCCTTCAAGATCCTCAACTGACAGCTGATCATGTAGTAAGGGGTCAGGATTGACCCCTTACTTCGATCTGTGATCACCCAAGTCTCATTGGCTCGGTGATCACAGCGTGCGCTCTGCAGGGGGCGTACAGGGAGCATGCAAAGGGGAGGCATCTATGGACGGCCTCCTGGGAAAGTAGATCCACTCTGTAGCCATCATTCAGCTATAGTGTGGATCTGAAGGGGTTAATCAGCAAGATAACTTTTAAAGGTGAAGTTCATATATTAGATTGCATAACACAAGGGGGCTTTTTTTTATTACCCTTTCAATCCTCTCTATTGTCACCAACATGACAATCAAACCCAGTTGCCCCCAATATGCCCCAGACATTCACCTGGACTACATTGCCATAAACGTACCACTAACTTTAACGTGTAAAAACAGACAACAATAAACACATAATCTCATCTGCATTGCAATTGTCCATGAAATATAAAGGGGGAGGGGCATGATAGTACATAAAAGCAAGTTGGAGGGTCATGACAGCCTTTAGGCCAAATGAAAAATAGTCCCAAAGAAAAACACAAAAAAGTCTCTTGTATGGCTTATGAATGTCCATAAAATTCCAAAAAGAAGGAAAAGGAAAATGTCTACATTATAATTTTCATTCTCCTAAACTTTTCCCAAACTTTTGGTTTGATTCTGGGCTCATCCATATTTACATAAATAAATTTTCCACCCCAAACCCTGGCTTTGTAAGGACAGAACACGACATCTACATACAAACTGGAACTGATGCATTGGGCTAGACTTGGGTCTTTGGGCTGGCATCTGGATCTCTCCCTTGTGATGCTCACTGGAATTTCATAGACCTTGGGCATGCCTCATTGCTAACCCTCAAGGTGTCATTCCCAGGAACATTTTCCAGCAGGAGTCCACCTTTATTCATCTCAGCACCTCCCATGGCACTAGAACAACAAAGATGAACAACTAAGATTTATTTTTTTCAAATAACGTTTTATTGAAATTATCAAACAGTAACTGAGAATAGCTTGAGCATTGTGACACACATACAATGCTAGGACATAAGTTTAACCAGTACATATTTGGTGTCAGTACAAAACGTTCTAGGTGGTAAATACTCATGCTCGGCTTACTGCAACAGGTATCAATATTTAATGACAACCCGCCATCTCTGCTCTCCAGATTACGGAGGAACCGGGTCAACTAAGATTTCAATGTAAAAGCTGTAGTAATTTCTTAACATCCAGATAGGGTATAGGGATGGGTATGAATGGGGTTGGCATTTCTTCATGTACATGGAGCTGGGGGTGAATACTGGCTGGGATGGATACTCCTCATTCAACATGAATCTATCTGATGAATTCAGGCAATAACCATTGGAGGTATTAAAAATAATATTCCTCATTAATTCAAACATAAGTAACGCATGCAAAAATATAAATGTTTCTCAGCAAGAGTTTTCATTATATAGATTCAATATTTAACTCTATTTAACTAAAAATATTTCCCAAATCCAGTATATTACAGCAAGATTTCAACAAAACATAAACACTTTAGTTCCTTCTATCCCTGGGACCCAAGTGGACCCAAGTGTCTCAGAACAGAACATTTTACCCAAACACCTATTCTGACTCAGAAGTTAGCCTCCCAAATTTTCAAATATACAACAAAACATTTGATAAATAAACAACAAACTTTTAGGGAAATCTTTTGTAAATATATATATATATCTATATATATATATATCTATATCTATATATATATATATCATATATATCACAGCCTTTCCTCATAGCTAATATCCTCAAGACCCTTTATTAGCTTTGTTGTCCTTCTTTGTACTCCCTCCATTTCCAGTACATCCTTCTTGAGGACTGGTGCTCAGAACTGGACAGCATACTCCAGGTGAGGCCAGACCAGATTCTTGTAGAGCGGGAGAATTATGGCTTTATCCCTGGAGTCAATCCCCTTTTTAATGCATGCCAACATACTGTTTGCTTTGTTAGCAGCAGCTTGACATTGCATGCTATTGCTCATCTACTAGGACCCACAGATCTTTTTCCATCCTGTAGCTGATATTTTCCTCATTACTGAATTGCCATGTCTTGTTCTGCACTGTGTCTCTGTGTAGAGGTGGCCATCTTAGTAGAGGAAGGGCTTTGCTTCCTCATGACAGAACCTCTAGAAAGGAGAATAGAGATCAATACAGACATGAAAGCACCAAATCTGCCAAGACTAGCAGTTAGAAGCAGCAGTGCTCTAGATCTCATACAGCAGATATACAGCTGTAAGGCTGCAGGCACAGGAGTGCCAATATACCCCAGATATGAGGAAGCGTGGTTCGATTTTATATAAGGCATTCAGGACAAAAGGTATTTTTTTCAGGGTGTGCTGCTGAGGTACAATTAACATTTCAGATTTTCCGAGGTTATGCAACACTGTATCTATATGAAATTTTTATCATTTTTTTCACACAAATAGAGCTTTCATTTAGTGGTATCTAATCACCACAGTTTTTTTTTTTCTAAATGAAAAAAAAAAGAACAAACATTTTGAAAAAACACCCGAAAAAAATGTTTTTTATAGCTTGTTTTACAATTTTGTATACAGGTAATTTTTCTCCTTCATTGATGTGCACTGATGAGGCTGCATTGATGGACACTGATGGGCACTGATGAGGTGGCACTGATAGGCAACACTGATTGGCACTGATGAAGTGGCATTGTTGGGCATTGAAGAGGAGGCACTGATGAGGCTGTACTAATAGGCACTGATATATGGCACCGATGGGCACTGATAGGTGGCACTTATAGGCAGCACTGATGGACACTTATGGGTGACACTGATGAGCACTGGTAGGTGGGCACTGATGAGCACTGATAGACAGCAGTGATAGGTGACATTGATGAGGAGGCACTGATGGGCACTGATAGGCTGCACTGATGAGCACCAATAGGCTGAACTGATGGGCACTGATGAGACAGCACTGATGGGCATTGAAAGGCTGCACTGATGAGGTGGCACTAGTGGGCACTGATGAGGAGGCACTGATGGGGCTGCACTGATAGGTAGCCCTGATAGATGGCACTTATGGGCAATGATAGGTGGCACTGATAGGAGGCACTGGAGGGAACTGATAGGTAGCACTGATAGGTGGCACTGATCGATGGTACCATTGGGCATTGGTAGGTGGCACTGATGGGCACTGGTAGGCAGCACTGATAGGTGACACTGATGGGCATTGATTGGCCACACTGATGCACACTGATTGTCAGCACTGATGAGCACTTATTGGCAGCACTGGTGGGCCCTGATAGGCAGCATTGGTGGGCACTGTTGGGACCGCACCGATAATCAGGACACTTATAATCAGTGCCCCTTTCACAAAAGCCGGTTATTGTCTCTCTCCTCAAGCTGTCAGCGCGGGAAAAGGAATGCTGATAACTGGCTTGTGTTTACACCATGGTAAAGAGCTGCTGACTTGCTCTTTACCCTGATCTGTAATCAGCTGTATCTGGAGGACATGGTGATCACAAAGCAAGACCATCCCCCACCCTTGATCCAGCCCTGCTTTAACATGACACATTCTAATTTTATTTAATTCAGGTCCATATTAAACACATGGTATTTTTTATTTCATGGTATAAGGGAGATTGTTGATACAGGTCACACAATGCTGTTGATTTACTGAACAGATTGTACACTTTGCAAGTGCAGTTGCACTCTGCAAGAGCATTAGCTAAAGAGCTGAATAAATGAGGGGAATATCTGCTGACTTCCATCATACCACCATGTGCAAAAAACAATGCTGTTTTTTTCTATTTCCCTTGCATGTGATTGAGTATTCTCTGCAAAGTAAAGCTTTACCTCATTTACCAAGTTCTGGAGCAAATGCCCTTGCAGATTGCAAAGTGCACAGTCTGTTTGCCTTTAGAAAATCAACTCTAATATATTGGTAACATGCAGAAAGCTCTTAACAACTTTAATAAATCAGCCCCCCCTCCCCCCATGTAAGTCAATACTGTAGGACCAGTGTATTGTATACCACAGTCTAAAAATATATAAAAATATACCGTTTATTATTGCTTTGCGGCTTAATGCAGAGCTCCACCCGAAAGGGGAAGTTCCTCTTTAAGGCCTCTTCCCCACTCCTGGTAAATAAATGGCACTTTGGGAAGACCCCTGGCCTAGGCAATTGGAAGTTCCCCCCTCCTCCCTCCCCACAGTCTTCTGGGACACGTGACGGCTTCCAGATGACTACAGGACCATTCATAATGAGCAGCATGGCTCGCGAATGGGCAGTGGGCAACTGACTGTGAAGCTGCAATCTGTCACAGTCGAGTGCCCACAGTTAACATTGTCGCCGTCGCCAGGGACAGACAAAAAGAAGATGAAAACAGCTGGGGTGAGCACACCGCTGGATTGTGGGACAGGTGAGTGGCTGTTTATTAAAAGTCAGCAGCTATGGTTTTTGTAGCTGCTGACTTTAAATTTTTACACAGGAGACTATAGCTCCTCTTTAACTAGGCTGCCTTGGGTATTTTCAAGGAAAATATATTGTAGTGAAAATACTGTTAATGCATTACCACTGGTATTGTAACACTGCCACAAGGGATTTAACAAGGAACTGGAATTGAATATTATAACAAAAATAAGGCCCAAGGCAGAATGTGTGCTTTCCAGTAAACTGAAGAGGTAGTTGATGTATGTGGAAAGATTGGTTTGGGAGTTTCCGTACAATAGTCACGTATTAGCTCAAGGATAAAAGTGATATTATGCAGATATTTGAAGTATTGTAAAAATGCAGCTCCATATCTTGTGATTGATCTGAGAAATGTATTATCTTAGGTTATTATTTTCCTGTCAGATATCTTATAATCTTTGCAAGTAGAAATGATGTAACGTACTTTTTGATTACTAGAGGTTTCCTAAACAGTGCCAGCTGATCCTGATTTCCAAGGTTAAAACCACCGTTTAAAGCGTATTTCCACTTTTGCAGCCAAACTGAGATAACACCTACTTTATATTTGTTGCATGTTTTCATTAACCACTTGCCGATCGCGAACTGTAGTTCTACTGCTACAGTAAGGGCCGGCTATGCAGAATTCTCTCTCTCTCTCTCTCTCTGTGTGTGTGTGTGTGTGTGATTCTGCATTTTTGGGGTAGGGGGCGCACACATGCACATCTGCCTGTCCGGCTCTGCTGTCACTGGCTCTAACACGTACTGATCAGCGGAACCCAGCACTCATCAGAGCAAGTGACAAGAGAGAGCTTTGTGTATGTTAACAGCACAAAGCTCTCTTCTGACAGCTGTGATCTGATGGTATTTGTTTCCCTAAAAAAACAGCACATTGCTAAGTAAAATCAGCACACATCACACACAATAAACATGGTTAGGCACACATTTAAACCTTTGATTGCCTCAGATGTTAACCCCTGTCATTAGTACAGTGTCAGTATATATTGATAGCACTGAGCACAGTGTCATTGGAGATGTCAGTGGCAGTTAGCCAGTTCCCACAAAGTGTCAGTTAGTGGCAGAGTGCCGGCCGTCCTGCTATAAGTAATGATCACTGCCATTACTAGTATAAAAAAAAATGCCAGTATATATCTTATAGTTTGTAGGCACTACAACTTTCACTCAAGCCAATTAATATACACGTATTGGGATTTTTTTTTTACCAAAGACATGTAGCAGAATACATTTTGGCCTAAATATATGAAGAAATTTGATTTTTTTAAGGTTCTTTATAGGGTATGTTTTATAACAGAAAGTAGAAAATATGTTCTTTTTTCATTTATAACACAAAAAATCAAAGACCCTAGTGATAAAATACCACCCAAAGAAAGCTTTATTTGTGGGAAAAAATTATATAAATTTTGTTGGCATACAGCATTGCATGTGCAATCGCCAGTTAAATTAGCGCAGCATCGAATAGCACAAAAATGACCTGGTCATGAAGGGGGTAAAATCTTCTGGAGCTGAAGTCGTTAACATAGATTAACTTTATAGAAAATTATGGTTACCTTTTTCTGTGCTTTTTACTTGCTTAACATTACAAGCTCTCCATGTTTAGGAGGGGATGTCAGCTGTAAACTAGAGTTGAACACTGTCTGTCCTAAAAAGAGTTAAAAATGTGAAAACTGCCCTCCTGCATTGTATTTTAATGAAGCATAGCTTCGGTTTTGTGGGAACAAAGACATTGTAAGACTGTACAGGCTATTAAAAGCATGTGGCTGAGCCACATTGTTATGCCGTCCCCCCCTCCCCCTTCCAACCATCCTACCATCCTATAGTTGCCAACATAGTAAAAAAAATTATAGGAACACTTTTTGTCGTTAGGAGGAGTCTTATTATAATTAGGGGCGAGGCAATCACTTTTAGGCGTGGTGTAGTAGGGAAAGGAAAATGTGGTGCACAAAAATGGGCGTGGTTTAAACAAAATAATGGGTGTGACTTAACTGGGGCGTGGCTCAAAGGGGATGTGGTTTGAGTCTGAGATGAACGAGGGCTGGAGAGAGAAATAAAGAAATAAGGAGGGAAAGAGTGAGAAGGAAGGAAAGAAAGAGGGATGGAGGGAAAGCAGGTCCAGATCCTACACCACAATAGAAATATGTGTATTCCATAAAAGTTTAACAATCATCAGATAAAGATAATCCAAACACCTGGTGTTGGCGCTTCAATTATTCCAGCACCATGGTTGTTATGGTGTCAGAATGATTGAAGGGCATTATTTCTATTTTTACATTGTAATATAAAATGAAATTATTCCACTCACCATAATGCAGAATCAGTGGAAGCCCTGAGCATATCACTTGCCATTGTTGCCTGCAACCAGATGCCATCCCCAGCAGATTCCCTCCTTATACCAGGCATTCCCAGCAGAGTCTCTCCTTACACCAGGTTTCCCCAGCAGAGTTCCTCCTTACATTAGGCGTCCCCAGCAGAGTCATTCCTTACACCAGGTGTCCCCAGCAGGGTCCTCCTTACATCAAGTGTCCCCAGCAGAGTCCTCCTTACATCAAGTGTCCTTAGCAGAGGCCCTTCTTACATCAGATGTTCCCAGTCGAGCCCCTTCTTACATCATGTGTCTCCAGCAGAGTCCCTCCTTACATCAGGTGTCCCCAGCAGAGTCCCTCCTTACACCAGGTTTCCCCAGCAGAGTTCCTCCATACATTAGGCATCCCCAGCAGAGTCATTTCTTACACCAGGTGTCCCCAGCAGAGCCCCTCCTTACATCAGATGTCCCCAGCGGAGCCCCTCATTACATCTGGTGTCCCCAGCGGAGCCCCTCATTACATCTGGTGTCCCCAGTGGAGCCCCTCCTTACATCTGGTGTCCCCAGCGGAGCCCTTGTTTACATCAGGTGTCCCCAGTGGAGTCCCACCGCACATCTGGCTTCCCCTGCAGTGCCCCTCCTTACATCTGGTGTCCCCAGAAGAGCCCCTCCTTAAATCATTTGTTCCCAGTGGAGCCCCTCCTTACAGCATGTGTCCCCAGCAGCAGAGCCCATCCTTACATCTGGTGCCCCCAGCAGCAGAGCCCCTCCTTACATCTGGTGTCCCCAGTGGAGTCCCTCCTCACATCTGGCATCCCCAGCAGAGCTCCTCCTTACATCTGGTGTGCCCAGCGGTGCCCCTCCTTACATCAGTGTCCCCAGCGGAGCCCCTCCTTACATTCAGTGTACAAGAGAATTGTCTACTTGTACACTGAAGAGAGAAGCCGCTTGGCTACACGGATGGAGGCCCCTCCCCTCTCCACTGAACACCCAGGAAAAGCCAGAAAGAGATCTCGCAGCGGCCATCTTTTTGTAGCCCACTGGGTTCTTTGCCCAAAACAGTCCTGATTCCCAGGACAAAGGCAAAATCCCAGGATTTTCATCAGGACAGACTCCAATTGGGACGAGATTCCAAAAACATGGATAGTCCCGGGAAAAATCGGGACTGTTGGCAAGTATGCTATCCCATTTAAACTGCAAAGGCAGCTGGGACAGGATTGTACATGTACACATTCCTCAGCCAGGTCAAAAATGATTGCCCCTGATTGCCCCACTAAATGCGACCCATTCAAATGAATAGGGCCATGCCGTAACTGCCCTGCAACTGTGTGCAATACATGCAGTTGCTGTGTAGTTGTGCGCCATTTACAGCTTTAAAACAGGGGGTCAGGAAGTGACATATTGCCTCCTCACTGCCTGTCAAATGCAAGGGCTGCCCTTAGTATAAGTTTAGTCTTAAAATTTATGTTTATTGCAAAATGGCTTTATTGGGGAAAAAATGCAACAAATTTGTGCAGAGTGCAGTAACCCATAGAAAGCAAGAAGATTTTTCAATAGTCAAATTAGTATAAAAAATTAAGAAATCCAAAGCACAGGTTCAGTTTAATTCTCATTACATGGGTGGATACAATCCAATACTTAATTTACATTGAACTACATTATATACTGTATATTATAATGGACAGGCAAGCTTGGAATTGTAGTGTGGTAATGCTGCAATGCATGTCAATATACAGTACATGTGTGGGTGGGATGCAGTATGATTCATTCTATTGGATGTGCCTTCAGTGCTAATGGAGGTGGCTAAGGTGTGTTGCAATGTGCAACCAAAAATACTGCATGCATAATTTTTGGTACGTTGTGGTGCATTGGGCAACCCATTTTTTTGTGCATCACAAGGCACCTGTTTAATGTACCACAGTTCACCAGGCTGGTGTTTATTTTTGAAAGTGAGCATATAAGGGGAAAGTTTTTTTTTGCCATTTTTAAGCCCCTAACAGGGTCATTTTAGGCTCTATGCTAATTGGAAGAATAGACAGCAGTAGAAGATACGCTACTGAGTTGCTTTCCCTGTGTATTGACTCCCCCATGATTTAATTTTTTTCCTGAATCAATCACATATACAGCTCTTCCTCCATATTTGCATGTGTCTCATCTTCTCTTGCTATTGGTGAATCAGTGGGCGGGGGAAGACAAAATATCAGCCTTTAGCACTGTGACATTCTTGCCCGTACTAGCCAGTCAGGAAAATGTTCAGTGGCAGTACTTTCAGAGGAACAAGGGTGAGGTACATTGCAAAATTGCAACCTTCACCTATGTCTGCCTGATTGCATACAAATTGAAATGAGGTTTGACCTCATATTATATGGTTTTGGTAAATCTAAGGGCCAGTTCACACCACATGCAGTCCAGTGCAAAAATGCATAGAGAGTAGGTTATATGGTTTTCAATGGCATAGTTCACACCAGTGCTTGCAGTTCCAGTGCATTCCAGTTCCAGAAAAAAAACATACTGCATTTTTCCAGTACTGGACTGTACTGGAACGCTGTAAAAAGCATTAAAAACTCACGGGAACACACCGGAATTCACCAAAAACACACTGGAACACCCTTGTTCTTATTTAAGGTTAAGGGAAAAAAAGAGGGGAAAATGCACTGGACTGCATCAAAAATGTACCAAAAATGCATCAAAAACGCACATTCAAAAAAACATTTGGCGTGCATCCGGACTGCGTTTCTATGATGTGAACTGGCCCTAAAAGAAAGTTCTACAGAAAGATTGAACAAAAATGTTATAGTGTGTAGCCAGTTTTAGAATGCTTTCCAGACCTTTGCTCTACTCAAACAGGATGAAAAACTAGGTCCCTATGAGGCACTACTGCCCCGAGGCCCCACTGACATTTTGTGGGCTTCCATGGATAAAGCTTATGCATATGGCCCTTGAGGACAAATGCCAGAGGAAGGGAGTGTATTGTATTTTTTAATACATATATATAATACGTATATAATTATGCCAAAATGTCTTGATTCCACATTTTACTAAAATGCAAATGTCTTTATCCTAATGTCTAATGTCCTAATGTCGCAATGTCTTTAAATGCAAATGTCTTTATCCTAATTTTTTTAAATCAAAAATGTTATTGACTACAACTTAACATGCATACAAGAACAAATAATAAGAAATATACCAGCATGAAAATCATGAGTAGCAAATTAATTAATATGACCATTGTGTGTTTGATTTAGAATGCTTTAATCTAAGGATCTTGTTCCTCTTTGTAGGGCTTAATTACAGCAAAACTGTATTGGAATTAATTTGGAATTACTATCGGGAATTTGTAAAGATCTCTACTTTCTCAAACCCATGAATGAACAAAAACAGTTAAGTGTATGAAAGCTATGTTTTTTACCAGCTGACGATAAACTGCTTGCTAGATATTTTAACTGTAGTAGTCTAACTATGCCATTGTAATGCTGCGTACACACGAGCGGACTGTATGGCGTACTTAGTCCGTCGAAACACATTTCAGCGGACAATCCGCTTGTGTGTGGGCTTCAGCGGACTTTTTCAGCGTGCAGTCCGGCGTACTAAGAATTTCTGATTTTTCGAAATTCTGTCCGTCGTACTTTGGTTTCAGCGGACAATCCGCTCGTCAGTATGCTAGTTCGACGGACTAAGAATGGCGCATGCCCAGAAAGGATTTAAACGGCGGAAGGGTGCTTTGCTGTGTCTTGGACTTACTATTTCTAGTCCCGTCGTACGTGCTGTACACGTCATCGCGCAAGCTTTCGACGGACTGTTTGTGCATCCGTGTGTGGTCAAGTCCGTTCAGTCGAAAGTACGACGGACTGTCCGTCGGATTGTATGACGAACTAAGTACGCCATACAGTCTGCTCGTGTGTATGCGGCATAAGATTAACTCATACTATAGCATTAAAATGCAGAAGCATCTTAACAGTAATTATATAGTGTAAATAGCAATTGCATATTACAATCCATAGCAAATTGATTTTTGAAGCATGTTGCCAACTGAAGGTTGTTTTTTAATTGATTTTCCAGGGTTATTATACACCACTGTTTCTTACATCATGCTATGAAACATAAGTCATATACAATTATTAGAACACTGAGGCTATTTTGCTAAAGTTGTTTAGAATATCCACATAGATTGTGAGAAAATTCACTTTAAGTATCCAATTTTGTGAAAAGCACATTCCCGTTCACTTTGAATACCTAATCATGTGTAAATGAAATAAATAAACAGGAATTT
This sequence comes from Lithobates pipiens, assembly GCF_037356315.1. Taxonomy (NCBI): domain Eukaryota; kingdom Metazoa; phylum Chordata; class Amphibia; order Anura; family Ranidae; genus Lithobates; species Lithobates pipiens. The sequence goes on along the minus strand of NW_027507758.1, from coordinate 367,188,703 downwards.
GCTTTTTACATGATTAAATATCTGAAGTAAATATACACACAATTTACTGAAGAGTGAAGAGTCACAATTCCTGATAAATAAGCCAAATAATTTACCTGCAATTTTCTGATAACTATAATAGTTTATAATAACGCTTTGATAAAAATGGTAGAAGAAACACAATTTTTTGTGTGGTTCTACATACTGTGCTTTTAAACAATTATATCAACTCTCAAGGATTAAAATATGTACAGTATCTCACGGAAGTGAGTACATCCCTCACATTTATGTAAATATTTTATTATATTGTTTCAAGTGACAACACTTGGCGGCACAGTGGTGTAGTGGGTAGCATGCTTGCCTAGTAATAAATAAAGTCACTGGGTCAAATCCTCAACCATGACACTACCTGCCTGGAGTTTGCATGTTCTCCCTGTGCCTGTGTGGGTACAGAGAGTTTCCTCCGGATACTCTGGTTTCCTCCCACACTCCAAAGACATTCTGGTAGGTTAATTGACTTCAGTCCAAAAAACATTGGCCCTAGTATATGAAGGTGAGTTGGGGACCTTGGATTGTGGGCTCCTTGAGGGTAGGGACTGATGATACTCAGGATGGACTGGTGTCTTTATTCAACCTTACTAACTATGTAACACTGAATAAATGACCCTTTGTATACAATATAAAGTAGTGAGTGTACAGCTTGTGTACCAGTGTAAATTTCCCCTCAAAATAACTCAATACACAGCCATTAATGTCTAAACTGCTGGCAACAAATGTGAGTACACCCCTGAAAATTACCAAAGTGTCAATATTTTATGTGGCCACCATTATTTTCCAGCACTGCCTTAACCCTCTTGGGTATGGAGTTCACCAGAGCTTCACAGGTTGCCACTGGAGTCCTCTTCCACTCCTCCATGATGACAACACAGAGCTGGTAGAATTTAGTGACCTTGCGCTCCTCCACCTTCCATTTGAGGATGCCCTACAGATGCTCAATAGGGTTTAGATCTGGAGACATGCTTGGCCAGTCCATCACCTTTACCCTCAGCTTCTTTAGCAAAGCAGTGGTCATCTTGGAGTTGTGTTTAGGGTTGTTATCATGTTGGAATACTGCTCTGTGGCCCAGTCTCCAACTGGAGGGGATCATGCTCTGCTTCATTATGTCACAGTACATGTTGGCATTCATGGTTCCCTCAATAAGCTGTAGCTCCCCAGTGCCAGCAGCACTCATGCAGCCCCAGACCATGACACACCCACCACCATGCTTGACTGTAGGTAAGACACACTTATCTTTGTACTCCTCACCTGGTTGCTACCACACACACTTGACACCATCTGAACCAAATAGGTTTATGTTGGTCTCATCAGACCACAGGACATGGTTCCAGTAATCCATGTCCTTAGTCTGCTTGTCTTCAGCAGACTTTTTATGGGCTTTCTTGTGCATCATCTTTAGAGGAGGCTCCCTTCTCGGACGGCAGCCATGCAGACCATTTAGATGCAGTGTGTGGCATATGGTCTGAGCACTGACAGGCTGACCCCCCCATCCCATTCAACCTCTGCAGCAATGCAGGCAGCACTCCTGCATCTATTTCCCAAAGACTACCTCTGGATATGATGCTGAGCGCGTGCACTCAACTTCTTTGGTCGACCATGGTGAGGCCTGTTCTGAATGGAACCTGTCCTGTTAAACCACTGTATGGTCTTGGCCACCATGCTGCTATGCTATAGAAGATGTACACTCACTACTTTACATTGTAGCAACGTGTTATTTCTTCAGTGTTGTCACAGGAAAAGATATAATAAAATATTTACAAAAATGTGAGGGGTGTACTCACTTTTGTGAGATACTGTAAGTAACCTGTAGGGAATATTTTACAAATGAACATCACATTGATGATTCTGGTAACAAATGAATGCCTACAGAATTGCTAAAGTCACCTTACCTCCTACCATGATGTCACTCCTTTATTGAAAAATCATTGAGTTGTCATTCTGTTGATTCAGATTATACAGCTTTTCAGCTAGTGATGGAGTGGTATACACTAGGTAAGGTGGAGTTGCACTTCAGTGATTCTGTTGGCAGGGTGTCACCAGAGGCAGTATAAAGACCATTTATAGATGTTATCCCCAAAAATGGATCTATAATAACGTTGCTGTTGTAATAATGCCCCCCCCCCCCCTCTTGTTTTCTATCTTATAGGTAAAAATGAAGGAGTGGATTGGAAATTATTTAACATAAATTCAAGGACTAGTGAATACGTACTAATCTTTTATTGGCTCTTTGGAATTTCTGGATTTTTATGAAGTTATTCAAACACACAAAATAATTTTAGTGACTGAGATGGCATATTTTCCCATGGAATACAGACACAAAAGCAACAGATATTTTTGTCCCTTCTTGCCCAAAACGTATTAGTATTTTCACCCAATGTATATACAATATATGCATCTAGCTTCCATGGCAATTCATTTAATAAACTAATTTGTTCAGTTTTCTAATTTCAGATAGTTCAAGGTGTTTGAGCAGTCACATCTTTGACTCTACTTCAAACTGTCATCTGGTGAGCTGTATGTATAGCACTCAGTGACAAGGCATAGCTTTGAGCCTTGTGCCTTTTCAAAAATTACCTTCTTCTGGGTAATGCTAGTAAAGTTTGAAAAACTACGAAAACTCAACTTATAAATGAAGATTTGTATAAGGTACATATTTCAAAATTTAAAACCATTTCGACTTTATTAACTTTGACTTAAAAATTCAGTAATAATTGTTGTACTTTCTATCTTGCAGAAAGGGAACTCCTATTCACACTTCAAAATGTTCCTCAACAGATAAAACACAGAAGGCGAAAAAATTCTGGTCAGCTGCACATCTGATAACATCACCTTTATTTGGACTTATTCAAGAAAGACTCTCCACGCTACAATCAAGGAAACATAGCACTCCACTAACGAATTTCACACCAACATGAGCGATTAGCAATTGCTGGTACTAAAATGTTCGTACAGGCATATATATATATATATATATATATATATATATATATATATATATATATATATATATATATATATATACAGACATGCACTTAATGATTTCTTAATTTTAAGTAACCCTGTGAGGACCAATGAGGCAGAGTTGCGGACATTTGTCGGTAATTACCTGTGTCTCACAATCTACAGAACTAATACAGAATAAATCCTATAAAACCAATAACAAAAAATAAGGATTTCATATACAAATAGATCATGTGGGAGGACTACAAAAACCCAGTATATAAAAATATAGACAAATGTATAAAAATCATTATCTATGTATATATTTTTTCCTTCCCTCCTTCCCATACACCTAATCATGAATACAAAAGTAACCTAAATGGGAGTCAGATCACTAACAAGACAAAGCAAAAACAAAAAACACTGACAATAGTAAAAAGTATAAGTAAAAAGAGTATAAATGAATCAATTAGCCTAGCTTTAAGGGATATTGTCCGAAATATAAAGCTTAAAGGGGTATTGTCCGAAATATAACCAAACATTTTTCATAATAATATGAGACATTCCATCTATTCTGTGGTTACCTTGAGCCTAAAGTCTGGATTTATCTCCTCCCACCCTCTTGGGAACTATAATTTTCTCCATACCCTGTATGCGTATAACTGAAAAATCGCCTGCATGACATTCATTGAAATGTTTAGCCACATTGGTAAAGTGATTTTTTTCCAATATCATATAAATGTTTATGCAGACGGTCCTTCAGTCTGCGGGTTGTATGGATGACAGATTACAAGTAATGACATACACCAAATATTTTGTGTCACAGTTAATAAAAGAAGAAATCTTATGTTTTTGTTAGTACTAGTACTGAATAATGTCACCTCTCTTAAAGAGGAAGTAAACCCTGATGAGTTTACTTCCTCTTTCATTCCCTGCAAAGGCAAAGCATAATGGACTACTATACATCGCATAGTAGCCCATTATGTGTCACTTACCTGACACAGGAGCCAGCGAAGTCGCCGCTGTCCCCTGTAGTCCCCCGCATCCATCTTGTTGGTGGGGTCTCGCAGCTCCGCCACTGTCATTCGGCGAAGCCGCGATGATGTCACTCCCGCGCATGTGCACAGGAGCCGACACGCGCGGCAGCTCCGTCGCTGAGAATGCCGCGCTCAGCGCTGCCCGTTTTCGGGCAAATATCTCCTAAACCATATAGGTTTAGGAGATATTGCTTGGACCTACAGGTAAGCCTTAATCTAGGCTTACCTGTAGGTCAAAGTGGTTTGTAAGGGTTTACAACCACTTTAATATGTGAACAGCATGGACAACTGTTTGCTCCACACTGAAAATTGTCTTTAACTTGCAACCAATGAGAAGAGGTTCTACCCTTTCTAGAGTATAGACTGGGAGACAAAAATCTACCTAACATAGGAGCTCTATGATATACAGTTTTTATGCCTTTTGACAATAGTTGTACATACATGGGATCATTAAAGAAAACAGGTAAATATTTCTCCACTATGGTTAATTAATAAATTTTTCCAAATTCCACACTATATGATGGTGAAAAAACTGGGACATTACTACTGTGGGAAACCCTCCTTTTGTTTTTTAATAGGTTAGCACGTGACCAACCCTTCATCTATTCAAGATGGATGTAGAATAGCTTCTAGATTCAAATCCTTTAAACACTGAAACTGCTTCCTCCTCAAAATTAGTATTATCATTGCATACTCAATGTAACCTCAAGTACTGTCCAACAGGGATGTTCTTTATAATATGGCGGGGGTGCCCATAATCAGCTCTCAGCAAAGCATTCCCGGCAGTTGGTTTTCTATAGAGTTTAGAGGTGACCTGACTGTCTTTAATCACTAAGGTGACGTCCAGAAAGGAAATGGACTTGGGGTCCATAGGGCCCATACATCTTAGATTGAATTCATTGTCATTCAAGTAATTGAGCCAATTCACCAAGCTGCTTACCGCTCTGGAACAAATGAACAGTTGGTAATCAATAAAGTGAAAATAAAGCTTAATAAATAGTCAATGGGGACTGCCAGATCCAAAGAAGCGGGTCCTCTTCCACCAGCCTATGAAGAGGTTGGCCAGAGAACTTGGTTCCCATAGTAGCCCTGAAGCCCCGATTCCCCAGTTTTGAGCATACAGGGTATGGTGAAAACTATAGTTCCTAATAGGGAGGCGATAAATTTAAATTATTATGTAAAAAAATAAGTATTTTGGATCTTTACTTTAGGCTCAAGGAAACCGTTATGACTCAATCATGAATGGGATGTCTCATATTATTATGGATAATGTTTTGATTTATATTGGATAATATCCCTTTAAACTAGGCTAATTGGTTCTTTTATACTAGTGTAGTACTATTGTTGTGGTCAGTGGTTTTTGTTTTTGCTTTGTTAGTGAGCTCACCCCCATTTAGGTTTCTTTTGTATTCATGCATAGGTTTATGGGAAGGGACAAATATATACATAATGATTTTTATACATTTTTCTAGTTCTCCATATGATGTATTTGTACATGAAATACTTTATTTTTTGTTATTGATGTTATAAGATTTTTTCTGTACTAGTTCTGTAGATTGTGAATTGTCAGCAATTGTGCCTCATTGTTCCTCACAGAGTTACTTACAATTAAGAAATCATTAAGTGCATTTGTGCATGCCTGTGTGTGTGTGTGTGTATATATATATATATATATATATATATATATATATATATATATACATACATATACACATGCTTATCGGATGCCGATCATCAATGAATGTTAGCCCGCTTTTGTCAGATAGGCTGCTGTACACATTGGCCGAATTTTGCACAATTTCTGTTGAATCGACTGATATTTGGCTCGTGTGTGCCAGCCTTAAAACAAAAGCACTTCTTATAACTATGATCCTTTCTGGTAAATTAAATATATAGCTATGCTGATTTTTTTTTAAATAATTATCAGGAGTGAAAGCCTTAAGCCGACCCTATATGGATTGAAAATTTCAATCAATGTGTGGGATCCCCAGCTGTACACATGTCAATCTATTGATCAACTTGTGTGCAATCAGCCTGTCAGGTTCCCCCCCCCCCCCCCCCCAACGATTAGTGCTGCTGGCTACAGCTAGCTACATTAATCATTGTGTTCTGCCGACAGGGATTGTTGTTGTGGGATTGATTCACAGTAAGTGTTGATAGGGGAATCAAGCTATTCTCTTTCCTTCCATCAAGAAAATGTAATCATTTATGGCCTTAGTTGTAGATGAGTTGGGTTTTAATTGATAATGTGGTTGCAAATGTTCATTTAGCAAAGTAAATGTTCAGTGCTCCCTTCAATCACTTAATTATGTTTAAAACAATATCCAACACTTTTAAATTACCCTGCACTCAGATGATTAGGTGTTTATAGTCAATATAGTTTCCTTTTGATAAGTGGCCAGTTTCTACTTCTTTAGTAAATCAGTCCTAATATCTGATGACCTTCTGGCATTTGGATAAAGTTTCAGCATAATGGCCTCTTGGGAGAAAGCAGAGGGGAAGAGCAGAAGTGCAGAGAGAGGTTAATACCTGTCATTTATTCCCCCAAAATATGCTAATGCAGCTTTAGTGCTGTTCTAGCAGTAATAAAACAAAAGGGGGACATGTTATTTTGAAAAAAACAAATGTGCTTTAAAGAATACATTGCATAGCAAATGTAAAAAAGCATTTTTGCCCTCTGTTTTTGGGATGAAATTTAAAAACTAACTCTATGCACAGTCTAGGTCTGTTGGAAGGTCGGTATTTGGTCCAGGGGTATTGCTTTACATTTCACCTTCTGTGCTTTGCTGGCTTCAAGGCAAAAATATTAGTTGAATTCAGTAACACTACAGCAAGTGTACTTAATTTAGGAGTTTTGCTTTCCCAGCTAAGGGCAGGGCATCATCAAAACAGAAGTTATAAGCTTATTCTGTTGATTTAGTTATAAATATATGAACAGGTTGTGTGGTTTTTATGAACAGAACCAGAACGTTATTTAATCTTCAGCGACCATGTAGGAAAAATCAGCGGGGGGGAGCAAGGGTCTGTTCTTAGCAGAAAACTAGTAGGTTCTTTTAGGCCTGGTTCACACCTTTGCAGGTTTGCATATTGCAGGTACAGTTTGCATTTTTCAATTCACGCTTTTGATACACTTCTATGCAAGTCTAACCAACTGCCAGAAAAAACTACATCAATAGGAAACCATGTTAAATGGACTGTAGTGTGTTTCTACAAAACTGAAAATGCACTAAAAAATGCATAGGAGTGAAACAGGCCTTAGTCTTCAAAAACACAAACTGATCAATTGGCTCAGCAAAAGTCCTAAAAAAAGGCGAACTCAATGGAAATTTAGTAGTGTGAAAATGAGGAAATAGAAATGTTCTTAATCCTTTTGGCCCTCCAAATTAGGGGAATGGATTTGATTGAATGTTTTTAACATATGCTCTAACACAATTATATAGATATATTATACACAGTGGATATACAAAAAGAATAGATTTAAAGTCAATTAAAGTCAGTATAGCATGCGTCCTGTTGGGTACATTTCCCTTTACTCTTCTTTCCTGTTATAGGGATTTCCCTCTTAGACAGTGGTTACAGCCATAGTTGCACTATTGGAAAATTTACCCTCACCACTCGTTCGGATGACAAGTGTAAAATCTTTGATTGCCTAGCTGTCTCTGTTTTGGTGGCCGTGGTAAAATAGATAAGTAGATAAATAGAAGATGACATTCTGCACTGCTGGGGGTTACTACACTTTGTTATTGCAATTTGCTGTGCTTACTGAATTAGGCTAATGTTTTTAATGCCTTGATATTGCCATAATATGTAGTTCACTGAATTAGAAATATTTAAACAGAAAGGGATCATTTATGAAGAATAACATAAAAGTATTTTTGTTCCATTTTTCATAAATTAGCCTTAATTTGGCACTGCTGTCTTTTTATTTATAGTAATAACCTACAAAGTCACATCTGTATACACTGGTTGATTATAAAAGTACTGAAATGTAATAGATTTTATTGGCATGTATTCATAGCAAACTAAGCTAAGGTGGAGTTGGAGCAGACTACTATACGAAGCCCTAGGCCATTTATTGGTTATATATTTTAGATGTAAAAGTAATTTATATTCTTATATTTGTCAATAAAAGAAACAAAATCCCTTTGTATTTGTGTCTTTGTCTGCGTACTGTTTTTATTTTCTCCATATGCGTCGCATCCGTGTATATACACATACACATTTTATATAATATTTATATATATATATATATATATATATATATATATATCTTGCATGTATACTTTCTTCATATGTGGCATGTATGTATGTGTATATATATATATATATATATATATACATATGTGTGTGTGTATACATATGTGTGTGTGTATATGCAGTGTATATATTTCTAAAAACGTTTATATACACCGAATTGACATCAAGCTGATGAAGTTTATGAAGTTCCCCCTAAAGTGGAAACCAGACGGCTCTCTGAACAGGTAAAATGCAATGATTACAAATATCGTAGTACGTAGCACTAGGCCACTTGATATATTTGATCATAGTTTCAATCCAGTCATTTATTTTTTTCTCCAGGTTTTTCAGAATACACAAATTACATCATGTGAAGAAAAAAACATTTATAGAGGGAATCCAATTGAGGAAATTATTTAAATAACATCAGGTATGTATCTAGATTTCTAACCGTAGGCTACTTAAAGCCCCACTCTGGTCTGCTGTTAAATTTTGGTCCCCCGCACTGCATGGGTTACAGTTTGTTTGGATAAAGGAGAAAGAAATTAGTACAAATAATTACTTTATATTTCACTCACACAGGCTACCTCCTCTTTATAAGACCGGTGGCCCCCCCAAACTTCACTGCCTGACCGGTCTCAGCTTTTTGATATCATCATGTACAATGCAAGACTAGTGGTCCTGCATTTACAGGAGAACGGCGAGGGCCCACCCACATTCTGGAGCATCGAACAGCAGCAAAGCTTTGCTGGGAGGAGTGAGGAATAAGGTATTTGTACTTTTACCTTTCCTCTATATCCAAATGCATTGTGGACCCCACTACACGGGTATGTTTAACAGCCTAGAGTTAGGCTTTAAGTAAACATTTGCATTTTAATGTTTTTATTTTTTATTGTCATAGCAATCTAGTTCTGAATGTAGTAAAATGTGTTTTTGATACCCAAATACATAAATACTCTATGTGTGTATTTTGTAATCTGTATACAGATTTGTAATAATCCAATCTGTCTTATCCTTATTGACCATGTTGTTTCTGTCCTTAAGTTATAAATATTAAATAAGTTTAAATGCTTTGTGATGAAAGCACTTAGTGACTGTAGCAGTTTGGATTACAAATTTTAGCTTTTTCTTTAACCACTCCAGCCCTTTTTGCGATATGGCACTGCGTCGATTTAACTGCCAATTGCGGAGTTATGCGATGCTCTACCCAAACAAAATTGATGTCCTTTTTCCCCACAAATAGAGCCTTGTTTTGGTTGTATTTGATCACCTCTGCGGTTTTTATTTTTTGCACTTTAAACAAAAAAAGACTGACAATTTTGAAAAAAACACAAAATTTTTTACTTTTTGCTATAATAAATGTCCCAAATTAAGAAAATATATATATATATACGTTTTTTACTCGATTTAGGCCGATATTCTTCTACATCTTTTTGGTAAAAAAATCACAATAGGCATATATTGATTGGTTAGTGCAAAAGTTATAGCACCTGCAAAATGTTATTGATTTATGGCATTTTTATTTATTTACTATTTATTATTTATTTACTACTAATACTTTACTATTTTTTTTTTTTTTTTACTAGTAATGGCGGCAGTCTGTGATTTTTATCTGGACTGCGACATTGCGGCAGATAGGTCGGACACCTTTGACACTTTTTTAAAACCATTGACATTTATACAGCAATCAGAGCTTTAAATAGCCACTGATTACTGTATAAATGTCACTGGCAGGGAAGGTGTTAACACTAGGGGGAACTCTGCATGTTCTAACTGTAGGGGGATGGGACTGACTGGAGGAGGGGAACGATCAGTGTTCCTATACACTAGAAACATGCAATTGGTCTCCTCTCCCTTGACAGGACAGGACTAAACACACAGATCCACGTTCCTGCTCTGGACTTCATGGCCGCCTGGCACGCCCATTTACTCCTTAGTAAAGCGGCGGGCATGCACGTGCCCCCATCACGGCAGGAAGTGGAGGCTGTCATATGACGCCTGCCGGGATGGGAGATCCCATCTGCGGATGTCATTTTAATATCAGCGGGATATGAAGTAGTTAATACCATTCATAAGTACGTAATATAACAATAGAAAGGCTGTGTAGTGTTAGTGTGGTGCAAGCTCACAGAGGCTGATTTACTAAGACCCCTTTCACACCAAGGGCGTTTTGCAGGCGCTATAGCGTTAGAAAATCTAACTAAATCTGCCCTAAAACTGCTGCACCATTGTCTGTAGTGTGAAAGCCCCGAGGGCTTTCACACTGCAGAGGTGCGCTGGCAGGACGTCAGGAAAAGTCCTGCCAGGAGCTTCTTTGGAGCGGTGAAGGAGCAGTGTGTTTACCGCTCCTCCACCGCTGCTCCCCATTGAAAGTGCGCTGTAATACCGCCGGCAAAACGCAGCTATTGTAGCGTATTGCCAGCGGTTTTCACCCTTTCTCGGCCGCTAGCAGGGGGTAAAAACGCCCTGCTAGCGGCCGAAATGCGCCGCAAATTTGGCAGTAAAACACCGCCAAAAATAGCGGTGTTTTACCGCCGACGCTATGGGCGGTGTGGTGTGAAAGGGGTCTAAAGGAGTTGAGAATGTTCACAAAAAGAAACTGTATACATATTATGTGCAGTTAAGTAAGTAAACAGCGATTTTCTTTTCGCATGATTGGATAATTGAAATTAATATTCACACATGTGAGTTTGCCAACATTCTCATCTCCTTTAGTAAATCAGCCTTAGTGTCACTTTCTGCAATATCCCAACATCATAAATACTCCTATTGTAGAATTTACATGGTCTATGTAGGATTTACATTGAGGTATGCACTGCAGATTGAACTTGAAGTATTTTCTACAGCAACATATTATTTTATTATGCTTCATTAAATTAACATAAATTGATAATTGACCATTATAGAGTACAATGCTATTTTACTATTTGGCCATGTTCTATATTTGAGTTTCACTGTGCAAGTGCAGAATGTTTGAAAGAGTAATCTTAATCAGATTTTTAAATAGATTAGATAAGTTATTTTATACCCAAAACTGCTAAATTGTACCATTCTTATCAGTGAGCTGTCACAATAGTGGAATATGTAGGTACTGATAAAAGTGGGACAATAATGAGACATTGACAGAAGAATAGACTACACCCACTTGACCAGCCACTGTAGTTGGCCACATTACATATATCACTGTATCTCTGGACAGAGATGAAAACTGTTATTATTAGTAATTAGTATTTTTTTTTTTTAACAGGGAAACAAGATCGCACCAGAATTGAGTTGACACCTCATCTCCAGAAAGTCCTACTGCAGTTTTGAAGAATGTACCTTACTGCTTACAAACCAATAAAGTTATTCCAAAATGCTTGTGTCTGTTTTACTTGTATCTAAACTTAGCCTTGGAGTAGGTATATTGTATTTGTTTTTCTTCTTTTTCTTTTCCTAACCTTTTTCAGTGAAGAAAACACCCAAAGACCACCACAGCTCTTGGTGCACCCTTACTATCACTTTGGTCACGTGAGTACATCTGATAGTTCTATAGCACAGAATAGGTAACTTATAAAACACCAGCCAAAGTAATGTCTGTCAATGATTACTAACAAAAGCCAAAAACATGCTTTAAATAGGTTTATAGTATGACATATTTTGACTTCTTTTAATCTTGAATTGATTTTTGGTTTTCTTAGAAGAATGCCATATTATAAACCTATTTTATATGTATAATCTCTTTGTTTCTTGAATGCATTTATGTTTATTAGTACTTCCTCCCTGGCAAGTGTCACTATGGAATGCTGAACCGCTGATGATAAACCGTGGAATATTCTTATCTGCTGCAGGACTGACCCTTCAATGGTGGCTACACCTTCTAGGAGCATGCTGCCACTGATGTTACTGGACTTTCTTTGTGAATGATATCATACATGCAGTGCATCTTTGCACTGTTTGATCTTATAATGTACTGGTATGTAGAAACTTATCAACCCTGTTGATCTATTTCAGACCCTAGTGTTCTCCAGAATCTTCATGCCAGTGAAGTTACAACTTCAAGTGTGTATGTACAATGGACACAGCCTTTAGGGGGACCTGCAAATTATACAGTGACAGTATCTGGATACCCAGCATCAACACAAAGTCTTAACTCGTCAACCACAGCCATCAATCTAACCAGTCTCATTCCTGGCAACTTGTATATCATTGAGGTCTCAGCCAATGATGTACCTTTTACCATAACTTTAAACACAGGTAATACTTACGTTTCCGTGCACGTTGAGGGATACTGATCTCTGTATATATGGATATTTATGTATTTTTACAATTTTTGTTATTTTTGATAATGTTCAAAAGAAAAGCCAAGTAGTTAGGATCCACTGGCATGCTGTTTTTAACGCTGTATACCTCCATCTTTATTTGGGAGTAAAGGCCAAGACTTTCACATTGTTTTTTAAGTCAACATTTTCATTAAACATAGTTTTAAGGCAAATATTTTTCTTTCTTTTACAGAACCTGGAAAAGTTCAGAATCTTACAATATCTGATTTTAAGACAACATCTATAACTTTAACATGGCAACAACCTGTAGGGAATGTATCTTATTATGTTGTTCAAATGGTTGGAAGTTCATCGTACAATACCACCACACAGACAAATTATACATTTGAAAGCCTGACACCTGGAACTAATTACACGTTTTTGGTGTACTCTGTTGCTAGTAATAAAAGTGGGCAACAAGAAACCAGATCTTCCTACACAAGTAAGTGATTTTCAGCTGCTATGGTCTGCACTCTGCACCAAAGCCAAACTGAACTGACAACAGAAAATGATAATCTCATACATGTGCTGGTGCAGGTATCATGTAACAGGAATTGTCATTGTATGCAAATGATATACAAACAAACATAGTTATGGAAGTGTCTTGAAAGCCTGAACACGTGAATGCTGAATATTGGCATAAGAAATCAAAAATGACCTTCGTTCTCTAGGAATCCCTAAGAGTAGTTACCTATCAGGAATGTAACTAATTACATGACTGCAATTAGTAACAAGTAGTGAAATACTCTAGTTAAAGTGATTCTAAAGTCTAAACTTTTTTTTTTACCTTAAAGCGGTAGTAAACCCGCTGAAGTTTTTTTTTTTTTGACCTGCAAAGGAAAAGGCATAATGAGCTAGCTCATTATGAAATACTTACCTTAGAACGAGGCCCCGACATCTGGCCAGATCCACGCCGAGGGAGCTGACGTGTTCCCTCGGCGTGTCTTCCGGGTATCGTGGCCCCGGTGCTGTGAGTGGCCGGAGCCGTGATATCGTCACTCCCGTGCGTGCGCGTGGGAGATTTCTTTCCAGCAGGGTCCGGCGTCTGCCAGACTTTCAGCCGAGAATCCCCTGTGCGCATGCGCCACTGCAGTCAGCGGCGCATTGTGAGGGGAATATCTCCTAAACCGTATAGGTTTAGGAGATCTTTTTTTTTTACCTACAGGTAAGCCTTATTATAGGCTTTCCTGTAGGGAAAAGTTCTAAAAATGACTATACAACCACTTTAATGGATTCCTTGCATTAAGGAAAACATGTTTAGGCATTGAACTTGGCCCCTTAACCCCCCTGAATTTACCTGACCGCTCCTTTGATTCAGCACTGTGCACGTCTGCAGCTCTTCTCTCACTTCACTTCCAGATCTCACTGGCTTTGCTGGGGCACCAGGAGCCATTGGCTCCTGTTGCTGTCAATCAAAGCCAGTGGCAAAGGAGCAGGGCGGAGTCCTGTTGTCTTCTGTGTCAATGGACGCACAAGTGATGTTCGGGAGTAAGTACACACAAGTCACCCTATGGGAAGGCACTGGATGGAGAGTAGGCGCCAGGAGCACCGACAGGGGACCCAAAAAAGGAGGTTGAGAGCCGCTCTGCAATCGGATTGCACAGAACAGGCAAGTTCAGGTATACCCCACTTTTAAGTACACAATGGGGTTTATTTACTAAAGTTAAAAAGTGCAAAATCAGGCTCACTTCTGCATAGAAACCAATAAGCTGCTAACCCCAGCTTGTTCATTTAAGCTTTGTTAATATAACCTGGAAGCTCATTGGTTTCTATGCAGAAGTGAGCCCGATTTTGCACTTTCCAACTTTAGCAAATAAACCCCATTGTGTACTTAAAATTGGGTATGCCTGAACTTACCTGCTCTGTGCAATCCGATTGCAGAGAGGCTCTGAACCTCCTCTTTTCGGGTTATCTAAAAAAAAATCTTTCTTTTTTTACAATCCCTTTAAGAAAAATATCCAATATTTACCTAATGGGTACATATATTTTGAGCACCATTTCTAGAAAGACATGAGTTTTATTCAAACATGATTCCAATCAGAGCATTTTTTTCCCCATTGAAGGACCACTAAACCTATTTTAAAATATATATGCAATGCTGAATGCTTATTATAATTTCCCTGGCTCTGTTTGGTGCTTGGGAATTAACAGTGCAATATTTACTGCTGATATCTTTTGTGCGTTCTAGTGGACTTAGAGTGTGATGTCAGTATGCATTGAGAAGACCAATTATTGCCCTTCTCAGTGTTAGGTGGCTTAGTGGCAAATCACCATTTTCACTTTTGACTTTATTGTAAATTGTAAAATTAAAATGTAAAGTAGAAAAATACTCAATTGTGCAGTTTTTAAATCAAAAGCCAAATTGCCATGCCCATCCCGAGGCCACAGGGTTGTACTTGTGGTTTCAGCACACATATTTTGCTAGTTCTACCTATATGATTTTCCTGGTTCTTACCAATCTCCGATGGTCAGAGCCAGATTCCACATTCAGAGCTTGTCTGTTTTTGAAATCTAGTAATGATTGGGTAGCAGTTTGAAAGATTACTCTTTACAAGGCTCTGGCACTTCAGAGTTGTTTTATCATGCTCAAGGTTTTTAAATTATTTTATATATGTCTAATAGAAATGATCATGCCTGATAGCTGTAGGGGCTGCATACCTTTTTTTTTGATAAGGCAGAAAAGTTTGAAAATCCCTATCAGGTATTAGAGGTCAGAGGCGTGAAAGAAATGTTCTGTCCCAAGGATGATGTTTTCATCACACAGGAAGTAAAACAAATCTCCCCAAGAACAACACAGACCAAGGTAAAAATGCTTTTTTAGTTAGTTAAGTAGAGCTAAACTAGAATCTCTGTCAGTTTTTTATTGTTGTTTTTTTCTTTGTTGCAGATTTTGCCTCACTTTCTGTCTGGTAAAACATTGCCCCAGAACAGAAAGTGAGAGTAAAAGTGTGACGGAGGAAAAACCTACTTTTCCATCCGTCTGCAGATTGGATCGGGTGATGACGGACTCTGCAGTCCGTCCTCATCCGATCTCCCATAGGGGAGAGCGGCGCTCTGACAGGTCCATCCCTGCGCAGTGTGCAGAGACCGACCTGTCATCTTCCTGCTCAGTGGGGATCGATGGAGCGATCCCTCACTAAGCAGAGCGGGCTCCGTACATGGGCACATCCTTGTAAAGGAGCCCTAACAGAGCTCCAGATAGGATTAAATTGACAGGGGTTCTTGTTCTACAGCTCTTAAATAACCGGCAAGGCAATGTGGGCAGTAAATAGCCTATTCACACAGTTTATCGTACTGTATGAACATTCTCAAATCCATAAGAAATGAGCCCTGTACTATTTCTATAATTATGCAGCCTTGTCCAATGTCGTTTTAGATATTTTTTACATGTTTTCTCCAATAATTTGTTATTAGAAACACATTTTCTGTTATTACTGCGTATTTCCCTAACAGAACCTGCAACAATCAAGAACCTGAAAACAGAAAGTGCTACGATAAATGTTATATCTCTGAGCTGGCAGCAACCCGATGGAATTGTTGATCATTATAAGATTGTGAATTCAAATACATCCTCAACTATTACAAGCTATTCCACCTCTGCTGTGATTGATTCCCTGACACCTGGAAGTCCTTACAGTTTCTGGATCTATGCAGTTATTGGAAGTGACATAGAAGGAGATGGCACAAACATAATTGTCTATACAAGTAAGTTTCATCAAAGTATGGATTATCTGAAATAAAATACAAACACCACACATATCACACACCTCACACGTGAGGTTGTGGGACGGTAAAACAATGCAGTTGTGCTTTCTTTTTACCATCCACAACCATTCCCCCTTTAACTGCAGAGGCAGTGGCTGGGGCCATACACATGATGTGGCCACG
Source organism: Lithobates pipiens (assembly GCF_037356315.1). Lineage (NCBI taxonomy): Eukaryota > Metazoa > Chordata > Amphibia > Anura > Ranidae > Lithobates > Lithobates pipiens. Next base: position 367,172,265 of record NW_027507758.1, on the reverse strand, counting down.
ATGCTTTGTCGCCGCAGCAGGAATTATACCCCCTGTTGTGTTCAAGACATTACCACCCCCAGCTATGTTCCATTCAGGTGAATGGGGCCATGCTGCAACTGCTTTGCAACTGCATGCATTGCGCACCCTTGCAGCACAGTGGTGCCTCATTTAGGGAGTTAAAACAGGTGGTGAGGAGACAACGTATCTTGCACATTTAGATTAAAACATGAACCTGGACTTTTTCTCAAATATTATCTTAGAGCTCATTCGCATATGCTGCTATCATAACCACTGCTCAGAAAAGTGATCCACAGTGGTTAATTTTCAGAGGGTATTTGACATGCAACGGGCCATTGGCTGCAAGCGCTGATCAGATGCTGGTTTACAAGCATATTCCTTTGACAAAAGTTAGTCATTATGCCTAATTCTGTCAGAAATACAGCAGTACACACTAACCAAAAGCTGTTTGTGGTTCCTGGCTTATTTTCCGAGGAGCATCAGTCCTTACTGCTATTGTGAAAAAACCTTAAAAAAGCTGTCCTGCTAGTTTAAAAAAAATGGTTCTGATTTTACAGGGTGAGGGTCAGGATCAAAACTAAAGCTGGGTACACACTGACTGAAAATCATCCAATGTTGGCTAACAGGTTCTCAAATTTTCCCCCAACAAATTTTTGTTGTTGGACTTTCTGATCGTGAGTACACAAGTCCATCGCACAAAAGTCCAAGCATGCTCAGGAGCAGAAGCGGCTGGTCTTGTAAACTAGCATTCATAATGGAGAATTAACATTTGTGACGTGGCCAATTAGGAAATCTCCAAATGCAGTGCACAATTCTCTTCTTCTTTAATGGGATAATAATGAAGCTGCTTTGCTGGTGATACTGATGGAGTTATTGCAAATTAATTTTGAAAGGCTTTTTTTTTTCAAGTGATATCAAGAATAATAATAATAATAGCGCTAATGAAAAACGCAAAAATAAAAGCGTAAATCAACACTCACCAAACTTCTACTAACCCGAAATTAGTAGAAGGAGCCCAAAGGGTGGCATTAAGAGCTTAAAAATCACGTAGTACATCAATTATGTCACTACATTCGTAATTGTTGGCCAACATTTGTGTGACCATGTGTATGCAAGACAAGTTGGAGCCAACAACTTCAAACAAAATGTCATAGTTTTGTTGTCGGAAAGTCCGATCTTGTGTACCGGGTATTAGTGTTAAATAAACTGATGAATACCAAAAAGTGCAAAACTTGGTCTGATTACAAAGTTTTTGATTATCTCCAGGCATGAAGGAGATGGATAACAAGCTAATGTGGTTTATTAGGTCTAATGCATACCCTTTTTTATCAATATTTTAAATCTGTTAAATGTATCTCTTGTCAAAACATGCTTGTAGGCAAATTGTCTCCTGTCTAAATTGTCCCTAGTATGTGTATGCATGATTGTGAGTCAGGGACTTTAGATCGTAAGCTCTTTGGGGGCAGGTACTGATTGTTGGTGCTATATAAATTCCTGTTATTAATAAATAAATAAAACTATTTTTTCCATTTTGGATAAAGTAGGTTTTTCTTTTTCACACAAGTCTGTGATTGAAGTAGGTCAAATGCACCTGGCAGTAAATCCTGAATGTTCTCAGGAGCATCTCAAACTGATGCTATCGACACAAACTCGAAGGCCATTGACCCAGGCCCTAATAATGATGCTACCAGTGTGCAAATCCTGTCTGTGACACAGCATCTATACAACGTGTTCTCTTAAAATAACTCTTTTTAGTTCTCTTTACAGCTTTAAAAATATTTTTATTTTTTGTCCTTAGAACCGGATGTTGTCCAGAATTTGCAAATTATCAATGCTAGCACCACTTCTGTAACGGTCAACTGGAACCCGCCATATGGATATGCAACTTCCTATATGATCCAAATATTACAAAATTCTACTTTTGTAACTAATGTCACTTCAACCTCAGTTACAATTCAGTATCTGACACCTGGAAATTACTATACCTTCCTGGTCTATGCTCTGACTGATAGTCTTGTAATCGGAGCTAGCACGTCCATATCTGATTATACAGGTAAGATTTCGAAAAATAGGAATTATTAGACTAATAAACAATCTTTGTAGTGCTTGTTCAAACACCAAAGTTTACAAAGTGTTTACAGCAAGTATAACGTTTACGATGAATAATACACATAGAATAAACACTTTAAAGGGATGATCTATTTAGAAAAGATTCTCTGTGCAATTAGCAAAACAAATATTTAGCTTAGTTAATTGAGTCGATTCTCTGTTTGATTGTGCATAACAACTTTACATTAAGATAAATGTGAGCATTGGGTTTCTCAGGGGTATAGTTACTTCAGACCAGTGCGCTATTAGAATGGGTTTAGGTGACTGGCAAGGCAGTAGGGGATTAATATAAATCTTTCATAGGTAAACCTACATTTATAAATTGCAGTTTTTAAAATTAAAAAATGTTCAGATTTTTGGTAAAAGGCTCTTTAGCCCTGGTTCACATTGGATCGATTTGGCTTGCGACTTGACAGGTCAAATCGCATGCCAAATTGGTGACAATGGCACCATCCGAATCGGTGCGTCACCGCATTTGTGGCACCGCACAGATTCCAAAAAGTAGTTTCTGTACTACTTTTGGTGACTTCGGGGTGCGCATTCCAAAGACAGAAACCAGCACAGATGTCTCTGACATCGCCCCCGAAGTCAGGACTGACTTGCTGGAATGAAATCGTGCAAGTTCAGCTGAACTCGCACAATCTAATTCCTGCTGTCAGTGTGAACCTGGTCTAAGACCCCTCCACACTGACAATGGGCCGCGTTAGTGGTAAAACACCACCAGTTTTAGCAGCGCTTTACCGCCGTTTTAGTGGCACTTCTCGGCCGCTAGCTAGTGCCCGAAGAAAGAGTTAATAGTGCCTGAAAAGCGCCAATGCCAAACGCTTTGCAGGTGCTTCAGCAGCGGTGTCAATTCATTTCAATGGGCAGGGGCAGTGGAGGAGCAGTGTATACATCGCTCCTCCACCGCCCCAAAGACACTGCTTGCAGCACTTTTTCTAACGTCCTGCCAGCGCATCGCTACAGTGTGAAAGCACTTGGGCTCTCACACTGGGACTGCAGGTGAAGCGTTTTTCAGGTGCTATATTTAGCCCAAAAGCACCTGAAAAACACCCCAGTGGTCTTAAGGTCCATTTTAAACATTACAGTTAGCCAATTGGGGTATTTAAAACTGATCTCAGGGCAAACAACAACTAATACATAGATAGAAGAAACACGCTTTGTTTTACATGCCCAAGGATTTGTATTTCTGTCCATGCAGTCCTGAGATTTTCATAGCTTATCCATGCAGCACAACCCTTCCTGGCAGGGGAGAACCCAGCTGTGGGTGGCAGATGAGCTCACACTGATGAACTGATGAGCTCATCTCTCTGTCACTTCACTCTCTTCTTCTGTCTGCATGTTCCTTGATAGTACATGAGCACAACTGACGAGTTCCTTGTGCTGCTTCTCCCATTCCCTATCTGAGCTCTGCTATGCAAGGGATTGATACCAAATTCATAAAATGAATAAATATATATATATATATATATATATATATATATATATATATATATATGTATATGTATTTTAGTTTGTATTTTCTTCATGTGCCTCAGCTTAAGTTCAGCTTTAGGAATGAGTCAGTGGCGGAATTACCAGGGTCGCACCAGTCGCATTCGTGACTGTGCCCTTGAGTTCTGCCACAGTAGGGGGGCCTGCTGCTGCCCGGGATATAGTACACTGGTCATTTACGGGGAGTCTCTGCTCCACCCATCGTCTCCGTCTGCTCTGCCCATTCTTTCCAGCTGCTCCAGCTGCTCCACCCATCCTCTCCTCCCGCACTCACGGACCCAGTCCCTGCCCACTTCGCTCATCTTCTCTGGCTCCGCCTGCACTGGAGCGTACTCACAGCAAGGCACCCATCTCTCAATATCAACACTGCCACTGATTCCCCACACACACCACCACCACCACTGCACTGGTTCCCCCCACACCACTGCTGCCACTGATAACCCCCACACCACCACCACTACTGCCACTGATACCCCCACACCACCACCACCACTACTGCCACTGATACCACCCACACCACCACCACTGCCACTGATAACCACCACCACTGCCACTGATACCCCCCACACCACCACTACTGCCACTGATACCCCCCACAACACCACTACTGCCACTGATAGCCCCCCAAACCACCAACACCACTACTGCCACTGATACCCCCCCCACACCACCACCACCACTACTGCCACTGATATTCCCCACACCACCACAACCACTGCTGCCACTGATCCACCCCACCATGACCACTACTGCCACTGATACCATTCCCCTCACCACCACTCATCCCATCCCACCCCCCAAACACCACCCTTGCCACGGATCCCATCCTCCACCACCACTGCCACTCATTTCATCCAATGTCCCTCACCACTGCCACTAGACCCATCCACTCATCCCATCCCCCTCCGCCTGCACTCGAGTGTACTCACAGGCCCCGCCTATCATCTCTGCTAGCCCAAGAAAGACCTAGCAAGAGGAGGGACCAAGTGATCTGCAAGTGAGTAGCACCCATCTCTCAATATCAACACTGACACTGATTCCCCACACACACCACCACCACTGCACTGATCCCCCTACACCACTGTTGCCACTGATACCCCCCACACCACCACCCCCACTACTGTCACTGATACCCCCCATACCATCACTACTGCCACTGATACCCTCCACACCACCACTACTGCCACTGATACCCCCCACACCACCACTACTGCCACTGATACCCCCCACACCACCACTACTGCCACTGATACCCCCCACACCACCACTACTGCCACTGATACCCCCCACACCACCACTACTGCCACTGATACCCCCACACCACCACTACTGCCACTGATACCCCCACACCACCACTACTGCCACTGATACCCCCCAGTATGACCACTACTGCCACTGATACCATTCCCCTCCCCACCACTCATCCCATCCCACCCCCCAAACACCACCCTTGCCATGGGTCCCATCCTCCCACCACCGCAGCCACTCATTTCATCCAATGCCCCCCACTGCTGGACCCATCCACTCATCCAATCCCATCCCCCTCCAACCATCACCCTTGACACTGATCTCATTCCCCCCAACACCTCTGCCACTCATCCCATTCAATCCCCCCTACCACTGATCCCACCCCCAACCACAACCCTTGCCACTGATCCTATCCCCCCTCACCGCTGCCAATCATCCCATCTCCCCACCACCATCGCTGCCACTGATCCCTTCCCCATCCAACTGCCCATCTTCTCTGGCTCCGCCTGCACTCGAGCGTACTCACAGGCCCCGCCCATCCTCTCTGCTCACCCAAGCAAGACCTAGCAAGGAGGGGAACCAAGTGATCTGCAAGTGAGTAGCACCCATCCCTCAATATCAATACTGCCACTGATACCCCTCATCACAGCCGCCCATCTTCTCCAGCTCTGCCTGCACTCGAGCGTACTCACAGGCCCCGTCCATCTTCTCTGCTCACCCAAGCAAGACTTAGCAAGGAGGGGGAACCAAGGGATCTGCAAGTGAGTAGCACCCATCTCTCAATATCAACACTACTACTGATTCCCCATACACACCACCACCACCACTGCTGCCACTGATCCCATCTCCACCCAACCGCCCATCTTCTCCATCTCCGCCTGCACTACAGCGTACTCACAGCTCACATCCTCTCTGCTCACCCAAGCAAGACCTAGCAAGGAGGGGGAACCAAGTGATCTGCAAGTGAGTAGCACTCATCCCTCAATATCAACACTGCCACTGATTCCCCACACACACCACCACCACTGCACTGATCCCCTACACCACTGTTGCCACTGATACCCCCCCCACACCACCACCCCCACTAATGTCACTGATACCCCCATACCACCACTACTGCCACTGATACCCCCACACCACTACTACTGCCACTGATACCCCCCACACCACCACTACTGCCACTGATACAACCCCACACCACCACCACCACCACTACTGCCACTGATCCACCCCACCATGACCACTACTGCCACTGATACCATTCCCCTCCCCACCACTCATCCCATCCCACCCCCAACCACCACCCTCGCCATGGATCCCATCCTTCCACCACTACTGCCACTCATTTCCTCATTTCATCCAATTCCTCTCACTGCTCTCACTCATCCCACCCACCCAACCACAACCCTTGCCACTGATCCCATCCCCCCTCACCACTGCCAATCATCCCATCCCCCGACCACCACCGCTGCCACTGATCCCATCCCCACCCAACCACCACTGCTGCTACTAATCCCATCTCTTCCTCATCGCTGCCACTCATACCATCCCACACCACCACCACCGATGCCACTGATCATATCCCTCCCCAACCACCACCACTGCCACTCATCCCAGGGGCGTAACTACAGGGGTCACAATTGCAATAGTGCACAAGTTGCCCCTGAACACCTGGATGGGGGGCATTTATAGGACCAAATCCCCTCCATTTTTCTCCTGCAGCCACTAAAAGGCTGCTTCTCCTCCTCTCCCTCTGATAGGCATTCAGTGGCTGCAGGTGGAAAATGGAGGGAATTTGTTCCCCCTCCTATTCAGGTCCTGCTGCCCCTGGGATCAGTGGAAAGGACCCTGGCCGGAGGTCAGGGGAGCCCTCCATGATTTCTTGCACCGGGGCCCTGAAGGTTCTAGTTATGCCTCTGGAATGAGTGTAGCATTGTCCCTTACTCTGATGTATGTAAACATTAAAGGAAGCATTGTGAACTTATTATTGACTTTAATAGTACTCTTATGTAACCAAATAAAATTGCATTACGTTAGCTGAGTTTGTTAAAGCATGCTCAACTTCCAACTACTTGAAGTAAAGTTATCAGTTTAATTTTTACAAAAAAACATTTTTAAGCCACTTTACAGACTTACTAATATGATTCTCAAAACTTTGATTAATATCAAAATTTACATCACTAACAAGTTTTTTTTTTCCTTCAATGAAAAGGATTTAAAACAAATAATGAGATAATTTCTAATGGCTTCATTCTAGTAATGAAGATTTGCTTAAGAGGAGGTCAATGATAGCATATTAATTAGTAATAAAAGCGATGGTTTATTTCACGGCGCTATAAATGCATATAATATGAATTAATATGCTGATATGATCTCGGCTAGACAATTTGACCACAAACAAGTAGGTATAGGTAGTCTTAAGACAGATAGCTACTAAAAAAGTTGATCACCTGCTTAAGTACAATCTCAAACAAATTGTGAGATGACAAACAAATGGGAAAACTCTGCTTTTGACTAACAACTAATACCTGTATATTTTGTAGTACCTGAGGTTGTGAAGAACCTGAACACACAGAATATCACCACCACTTCTATATCTCTGAGCTGGGACAAACCAGATGGAAATGTCAGTTCATATTATATCCAGATCCTGGAAGATCCAACTTTTGATAAGAATGTGACTACAACCTCTGACACAATTACGGGCTTGACACCTGGAAATTATTATACCTTCCTGGTCTCTGCTGTTGTCGATGGTGGTTATGTAAAGGGAACTCCCAATGTTACATCTGACTACACAAGTGAGTTATCAAAATAACTATTATTTGCATGGTAATCCTTAATTAAAAATAAATAATTAATGCTACTAGTTTGTATTGCTGGGTAGGGATGAGCCGAACACCCCCCCCCCCCCCACCCCCGGTTCGGTTCGCAGCAGAAAATGCGAACAGGCAAAAACTTTGTTTGAACACACGAACAGCGTTAAAGTCTATGGGACACAAACATGAATAATCAAAAGTGCTCATTTTAAAGGCTTTATGCAAGTTATTGCCATAAAAAGTGTTTGGGGACCTGAGTCTTGCCCCAGGGGACATGTTTTAATGCAAAAAAAAAGTTTTAAAAACTGCAGTTTTTTCGAGAGCAGTGATTTTAATAATGCTTAAAGTGAAACAATAAAAGTGAACTATTCCTTTAAATTTCCTACCTGGGGGGTGTCTATAGTATGCCTGTAAAGTGGCGCATGTTTCCCATGTTTACAACAGTCCCTGCACAAAATGACATTTCTAAAGGAAAAAAAGTAATTTAAAAGTACTTTGCGGCTATAATAAATTGTGGGTCCCTGCAATACACATGAAAGTCATTGAAAAAAAACGGCGTGGGATTCCCCCACAGTCCATCCCCAGGCCCTTTGGGTCTGGTATGAATATTAAGGGGAACCCTGAACCAAAATTTAAAAAACATTGCATGGGGGTCCCCCCAAATTCCATACCAGGCCCTTCAGGTCTGGTATGGATATTAAGGGGAACCCCATGCCAAAATGAAAAAAGAAAAATGGCATGGGGGCCCCCTCAAAATCCATACCAGACTCCATTTTTTTTTACCAAAAATATGTAGAAGAATACATATTGGCCTAAACTAATAAAGAAATTATTTTTTTCTTTTTTTAATTTGGGATACTTGTTATAGCAAAAAGTAAAAACATTGTGTTTTAAAAAAAATTACGCTCTTCTTTTGTTTATAGTGCACAAAATAAAACCCGCAAAGGTGATCAAATACCCCCAAAAGAAAGCTGTATTTGTGGGGAAAAAAGGATGTAAATTTTGTTAGGGTACAACATCGCACAATTGCGTAATTATTAGTTAAAGTGACACAGTATGGTATCGCAAAAGATGGCCTGGTCAGGAAGGGGGTAAATTCTTCTGGGGCTGAAGTAGTTAAAGAGTTGAGAATCTTCACAAAATAAATTGTGCAATTATTTACTTCAATTATCCAAACAAAATGTAGATGGATATATATAACCACTTGCATACTGGGCACTTAAACACCCCTCCTGCCCAGACCAAGTTTCAGCTTTCGGTGCTCTCACACTTTGAATCACAATTACTCAGTCATGCAACACTGTACACAAATACATTTTTGTCCTTTTTTCCCCCACAAATAGAGCTTTCTTTTGGTGGTATTTGATCACCTCTGGGTTTTTTATTTTTTTTGCTATAATTGAAAAAAGACTGAATTAAAAAAAAAAAAAACATTTTTCTTTATTTCTTTGATATCATTTTGCAAATTATTAATTTTTCTTCATAAATTTTGGCCAAAGATTATACTGCTAAATACAGTATCTTTGGTAAAAAATAACCCAAATTAGTGGATATTATTTGGTCTTTGTGAAAGTTAGAAAGTCCACAAGCTGTGGTGCAAATCACACAAAATTGATCACATCTGATGTACTGGTGTACTAATTTCTTGCGACCTGAACAAGCCAGAAAAGTACAAATACCCCCCAAATGACCCCTTTTTTGAAAGTAGACATTCCAAGGTATTTAGAAAGAGGCATGGTGAGCTTTTTGATGTTGTCATTTTTTCCCACAATTCTTTGCAAAATGAAGATTTTTTATTTTATTTACATTTTTTCCACAAAATTGTCATTGTAATAGGTTATTTCTCTGACGTGGCATGTGTATACCACAAATAATGCCCAAAATAAATTCTGCTACTCCTCCTGAGTATTACGATACCACATGTGTGGGACTTTTCCACAGCCTGGCCACATAGAGAGGCCCAACATGCAGGGAGCGCCGTCACGTGTTCTAGGAGCATAAATTACACACCTAACTTGTTGACTAACTATTACACTTTTGAAGGCCCTGGAGCACCAGGACAATGACACATGACACCGACGTGGCACTGATGACAGATGGCACTGATACGTGGCACTGATACGTGGCACTGATGACAGATGCCACTAATACATGGCACTGATGACACGTGGCACTGATGACAGATGGCACTTATACGTGGCACTGATGACATGTGGCACTGATGACACATGGCACTAATACGTGGCACTGATGACAGCTGGCACTAATACGTGGCACTAATGACACGTGACACTGACAGATGGCATTAATATGTGGCACTGATGACAGATGGCACTTATACGTGGCACTGATGACATGTGGCACTGATGACACATGGCACTAATACGCAGCAATGATAACAGATGGCACTAATACATGGCACTGATGGCACGTTACACTGATGACAGATGGCACTGATACCTGGCATTGATGGCACATGACACTGATAACAGATGGCACATGACACTGACAGGTGGCACTGATGACAGATGGCACTGATACGTGGCACTGATGACAGATGGCACTGATGCGTGGCACTGATGACAGATGGCACGAATATGTGGCACTGATGACATGTGACACTGATATGGCACTGATGACATGTGGCACTGATGACAGATGGCACTATGTGGCACTGATGACACGTGGCACTGATGTGGCACTGATGACAGATGGCACTTACATGTAGCACTGGGGACAGATGACACTAAGGACAGGTGGCACTGATGACAGATGGCACTGATGACAGTTGGCACTGATGACAGATGGCACTGATGACAGAATGCACTAGGGACAGATGGCACTGATGACAGGTGGCACTGGCAACAGAGGGCACTAACAAGTGGCAGTGGGGGCAGATGGCAGTGGGGTCAGTGGGGACAGGTGGCAGTGGGGACAGATGGGCACTTTGTTTTATTTTTATTTTTTTACACTAACCGCTGCATCTCTGCAGAGGTTCATCTCTCCCTCCTCACGCGCTGTCTCTGGCGATGAGAGATGATCTCATATGTTTACATATGAGATCATCTCTCATTGGGCATGCCGATCACGCTGTAAACAGCCGCTGTGATTGGCCATTTAAGCTGCATTCACACCTGAGCATAGCGTTTTCAAGCGTTTTTTTGCTTCGTTTTTTACAGCGATTTGCGGCGTTTTTTACCGCTATTTGCCGCGATTTTGTGCAGGGCAAAAGGTCATCAATGTTAAAAGAAGAAAAACGCCCAAATCTGCTCAATTCGAGCGACAAAAAAGGGTCCGGAACTTGTTTGAGCTTCAGGCGTTCGGCTTCAGGCGACATGTAGTGGAGATGTGAACCATCTCCATTGAGAATAATAGAATTTTGCCTCTCTAGCGTTTTGTAGCTTCAGGCTTCAAGCTACAAAACACTCAAGTGTGAATGGGGTCTTACAGCGATCTGTGACTGGCTGTGTCCGGGGGACATGGCCAGCACAGAACTTCCCCGATGCGTGCCCGCTGCGGCGCGCAGAGGAGAAGTTAAAGGGAGGACGTCTAGGGACGCCCTCCCGGCAGATAGCGTTCGCGCTGTAGCCATCTTTTGGCTATAGTGCGGGCGCGAAGTGGATATATATATGGAATGAAGTGAATATTCACAAAATTTACTGTGTGAAGATTCTGAAATTCTTTTAGTAAATCAACCAAATTGCGCAGTATCACTATTATATGCATTTATAGCTCCATGAAAAAAAACCTCACTTTTATTACTGATTAATATTCTGATATGATCTCCTTAGCTAGACAATTTGACTATGTACATATATATACCTAGTATAGGTAGTCTTAAGACAGATTTCTACTATAAAAGTTGATCACCTGTTCGAGTACAATCTCAAACAAATTGTGAGATCACAAACAAATGTAAAAAACTCTGCTTTAGACTAACAACTAATACCTGTATATTTTGTAGTACCTGATGTTGTGAAGAACCTGAACACACAGAATATCACCACCACTTCTATATCTCTGAGCTGGGACAAACCAGATGGAAATGTCAGTTCATATTATATCCAGATCCTGGAAGATCCAACTTTTGATAGGAATGTGACTACAACCTCTGACACAATTACGGGATTGACACCTGGAAATTATTATACCTTCCTGGTCTCTGCTGGTGTTGATGGTGGTAATGTAAAGGGAGCTCCCAATATTACAACTGACTACACAAGTGAGTTATCAAAAGAACTATAAGTTGCATGGTAATCCTTAATTAAAAATAAATAATTAATGCTACTAGTTTGTATTGCTGAGGCATTTCAGCTACATTTTGGAAAATAGCACTTTCTTAGGTAGCGTGCACTGTGTTTGTTTTTCCTTTGGGAAACTTCAGAAATACTGTAACAAAAATATGTAAGTAGGCGAATGTTGTGTAGAACAATAAGGGTGTGCAACTTAAAGTGGTTATGAAGCCACTTTCTTTACATAATGGAATCCCCTGTGTTGTATTAAGTTATGTTCCCCACTCTATGTGCTTTATAAAAAAATATGTAGATATATACCTTAAGAGCAGTTCTCAGCGCTCACGTGACCGCCCGCCGCTGTCTTCCCAATCTGAGAACTACAGCAGCAGGGCTGAGAAACCTTAAGACAGATAGCTACTAAAAAAGTTGATCACCTGCTTAAGTACAATCTCAAACAAATTGTGAGATGACAAACAAATGTGAAAACTCTGCTTTTGACTAACAACTAATACCTGTATATTTTGTAGTACCTGAGGTTGTGAAGAACCTGAACACACAGAATATCACCACCACTTCTATATCTCTGAGCTGGAACAAACCAGATGGAAATGTCAGTTCATATTATATCCAGATCCTTGAAGATCCAACTTTTGATAGGAATGTGACTACAACCTCTGACACAATTACGGGATTGACACCTGGAAATTATTATACCTTCCTAGTCTCTGCTGTTGTTGATGGTGGTAATGTAAAGGGAGCTCCCAATATTACAACTGACTACACAAGTAAGTTATCAAATTAATTATTAATTGCATGATATTCCATAAGTAAAAATAAATAATTAAAGTGATTGTAAAGGTAAATAAAAAAACAAATAAAAAAACAAAAAAAAAAACAAAAAAAAAACATATCATGCTTACCTCCACTGTGCAGCTCGTTTTACACAGAGTGGCCGTGAACCTGCTCTTCTGGGGTTCCCTGGTGGCTCTCATGGCTCCTCTCCACATCTGATAACCTCTCGGAAAAGCCCTTCCCCGAGGGGGTTACCTTGCAGGTGCGCTCCCGAGTCCAGCCTTCAGTGTCCATAGAGGCCAAGTGCAGGACTCGGCTCCACCCCCCGGCACTCGCATCTTGAATTTGATTGACAGCAGCGGGAGCCAATGCCCGCACTGCTATCAATCTATACAATCAAGAGCTGAGAACCCCAGGCAGAGAGACAGTGCGTCCACGCTGGGTCAAGTTCGAGGGTTCAGGTAAGTAAAATGGGGGGGCTGGGGGGCCGGTTACTGACAGGTGTTTTTTCCCCTTAATGCATAGGATGCATTAAGGGGAAAAAACATGAAGGTTTACAACCCCTTTAATGCTAATAGCTTCTATTGCTGAGGCATTTCTGCTACATTTTGTAAAACAGCACTTTCTTAGGTAGTGCGCACTGTGTTTTTCTTTCCTTTGGGTAACTGCTGAAATTCTGGACAAAAATGTGTAGGTAGGCCAGTGTTGTGTAGAACAATAAGGGTTCGCAACTTAAAGAGCTGAAAATAACCAAAATAAACTGTGCACATTTTTACTTCAATTACCTAAGTGTACATGAATATATATATTTTAAAATAAGGAATGAAGTGAATATTCACAAAATTTATTGTGTGAAGTTTCTCAAATTCTTTAGTAAATCAACCAAATTGTGCAGTGTCACACTATTATATGCATTTATAGCGCCATGAAAAAACCCTCACTTGTATTACTAATTAATATGCTGATATGATCTCTTCAACTAGACAATTTGACCATGAAAATTTAGCATAGGTAGTCTTAGGACAGATAGCTACTATAAAAGTTGATCACCTTCTCAATCTCAAACAAGTTGTGATATGACAAACAAATGTGAAAACTCTGCTTTAGACTAACAACTAATACCTGTAAATTTTGTAGTACCTGAGGTTGTGAAGAACCTGAACACACAGAATATCACCACCACTTCTATATCTCTGAGCTGGGACAAACCAGATGGAAATGTCAGTTCATATTATATCCAGATCCTGGAAGATCCAACTTTTGATAGGAATGTGACTACAACCTCTGACACAATTACGGGATTGACACCTGGAAATTATTATACCTTCCTGGTTTCTGCTGTTGTCGATGGTGGTAATGTAAAGGGAGCTCCCAATATTACAACTGACTACACAAGTGAGTTATCAAAATAACTATTAATTGCATTTTAATACTTAATTAAAAATAAATAATTAATGCTACTAGTTTGTATTGCTGAGGCATTTCAGCTACATTTTTGGAAAATAGCACTTTCTTAATGTGTTTGTCTTTCCTTTTTGTAAGTTCAGAAATACTGTAACAAAAATATGTAAGTAGGCAAATGTTGTGTAGAACAATAAGGGTGTGCAACTTAAAGTGGTTATGAAGCCACTTGTTTTTACTTAATGGAATCCCCTGTGTTGTATTAATGTTCCCCACTGTATGTGCTTTTATAAAAAAATATGTAGCTCTATACTTTATTTAAGAGTACTTCTAAGCGCTCATGTGACCGCCCGCCGCTGTCTTCCCAATCTGAGAACTACAGTGGCGGGGCTGAGAAACCTGGCTGACGTTAGCTGGGAGGAGAGGAGGAGAGATGTGGGTGGTCACGTGAGTGCAAGTGGCACTCTGAAATAAGGTATATATCGGTTTTTTATTAAAGCATATACAGTGGGCAACATAACTTAATGTAGCACAAGGGATTCCATTAACAAAGCACAGTAATCATAGCACCAGGAGGTGACAGGCAGAGAGGGGGAGTGAGGAGAAACAGAGCTGACAGGCAGAGAGGGGGAGTGAGGAGAAACAGCGGATGATGGAGGCACGTAAACTGACCATGGTATCAGAGGATCAGCAGCCATGATAAACGTGGTCAGTTTACAGAGGGAGGACAGTACCAGGCAGGATCAGCCAAATAGTTTAGATTATACAAAGGGCCAAATTACACAGCATTAGCACTGTGCTGTTATTCATGCTTTAAAGGAACAGGATCATTTTTTTTAAGGTTACAACCACTTTAACCGCTTCCCAACCTGCTCCTGTATTTATACGGCAGCAGAATGGCTCAGCTGCGCAAGTCACCGTGTACATACTGATGCTCCTCTAAGAGCAATAGCAGGCGTGTGCTCGCTGCATGGGGACCCAATGCACATGGCCGGCACGATCACTGCTGGCCACCCGGGATTGCGGACACGAGAGCAGGAACGGGGATTTATCTGTGTAAATACACAAATCCCTTTCCTGTTAGGGGAGGAGAAACAGATCTTCTGTTACTACGAAGTAGCAAAATGGATATGTCTCCTCCCCCAGTCAGTTCAATCCCTTTAAAGTTAGAACACATCTAGGGAACACATATTTAACCCCTTGATTGCCCCCTAGTGTTAACCCCTTCACTGCCAGTGACATTTATACAGTAATCAGTGGTTATTTTGAACTCTGATCGATGTATAAATGTCAATGGTCCCAAAAAAATGTCAAAAGTGTTTGATATGTTCATCACAATGTCGCAGTCCTGATAAAAAACGATGATCGCTGCCATTACTAGGAAAAAATAAAAAAAATAAAAATGGCATAAATCTATCCCCTATCTTGTAGACGCTATAACTTTTGCGCAAACCACTCAACATACGCTTATTGTGATTTTTTTTACCAAAAATATGTAGAAGAATACATATTGGACTAAACTGAAGAAGATTTTTTTATTTTTTTTTATTTGGGATATGTATTATGGCAAATAGTGAAAAATATTGTGTTTCTTTCAAAATTGATGCTCTCCATTTGTTTAATGCGCAAAAAATAAAAGCTGCAAAGGTGATCAAATACCACCAAAAGAAAGCTCTATTTGTGGGGAAAAAAAAGGATGTGAACTTTGTTTGGGTATAACGTCGCACAACCGCACCATTGTCAGTTAAAGCGACGCAGTATCGCAAAAAATGGCCTGGTCAAGAAGGGGGTGAATTCTTCCGGGGCTGAAGTAGTTAAAGAGTTGAAAATCTTCACACAATAAATTGTGCAATTGTTTACTTCAATTATCCAACTAAGTGTAGATGAATATATATATTTTAAGATAAGGAATTAAATGAATATTCACAAAATTTACTGTGTGAAGATTCTCAAATCCTTTAGTAAATCAACCAAATTGCACAGTGTCACACTATTATATGCATTTATAGCGGCATTAAAAAAAATCTCACTTTTATTACTTATTAATATTCAGATATGATCTCCTCAGCTACACAATTTGACCATGTACATATAGTATAGGTAGTCTTAAGCAGGGCTTTTTTTCAGTGGGAACATGGTAAAACACAGTTCCGGCACATCCAGCACTGAATGTATGTAATAGTATGGAGTGTGGGGTGTGCTGGAGGGTCTATTGATGTTGGCTGCTGGGGGATCTATTGCCACTGGTGGGGGTCTGATTTTGTGTGAGGGTCTATTGCTGCTGATGGGGAATTTATTGTTGCTGGAAGAGATCTACTGTTGAGGGAGAGGTCTATATTTACTGGCTGCTGGAGGATCTATTGATGCTTGCTGCTGGGAGATCTGTTGTTGCTGCTGGGGGTGGGGGGGTCTAATGTTGCTTGCGTGGATATTTTGTTACTAGGTGTGATATTTTGTTGTGGGTGGTTCACTGTTGCTGCAGGGAATCTATTGTTGTTGGGGTGGAATCCATTGTTGCTGGGGGAGTCTATTGTTGCTGGGGAAGTCTATTGTTGGGATTCTATTGTTGCTGGCTGCAGGGGATCTATTTTACTGCTTTTCTTTTTAGCATTAACATGTTCCATACACATAATTTGGCACCACAAAATTACACTTTGTTCTGTATTCTCTAAAAGGGGCAGTACTGGTAGGTGGGTAGGGGGTGGAATCAAGGGATGATGGTGAGAGGTGGGTAGGGGGAAGAGACAAGGGGTGACTCAGACGGGGGAGTTCCTGTACCTATTCTCTGAGAAAAAAAGCCCTGGTCTTAAGACAGACAGTTAATATAAAAGTTGATCACCTGTTCGAGTACAATCTCAAACTAATTGTGATATGACAAACAAATGTGAAAACTCTGCTTTAGACTAACAACTAATACCTGTATATTTTGTAGTACCTGAGGTTGTGAAGAACCTGAACACACAGAATATCACCACCACTTCTATATCTCTGAGCTGGGACAAACCAGATGGAAATGTCAGTTCATATTATATCCAGATCCTGGAAGATCCAACTTTTGATAGGAATGTGACTACAACCTCTGACACAATTACGGGATTGACACCTGGAAATTATTATACCTTCCTGGTTTCTGCTGTTGTTGATGGTGGTAAAGTAAAGGGAACTCCCAATATTACAACTGACTACACAAGTGAGTTATCAAAATAATTATTAATTGCATGATATTCCATAATTAAAAATAAATAATGAAACTTATTGTAAAGGTAAATAAAAACAAAAACAAAACAAAAAAAACAAACATATTATACTTGCCTCCACTGTGCAGCTTGTTTTGCACAGACTGGCTTCGAACTTCTGGGCTCCCCCCGGGGGCTCTCTTTGCTCCTCCCCACATCAAATAACCCCCTCGGAGAAGCGCTTTCCGAAGGGGGTTACCTTGTGGGTGTGCTCCAGAGTCCAGTCATCATGTCCATAGACGCCGAATGCAGGATTCGGCCCCGCCCACCTGCGCTCGCGTCTTGGATTTGATTGAAAGCAACAGGAGCCAATGACTGCGTCAATCTATCCAATCAAGAGCCGAAAACCCCAAGTTGAGAAACAGTGCTTCCCCGCCGGGTCAAGTTCGAGGGTTCAGGTGAGTAAAATGGGGTGGCTGGAGGGGCTGGGGGGGGCGGTCACTGACAGGTGTTTTTTTACCTTAATGCATAGGATGCATTAAGGTGAAAAAAACACGAAGATTTACAACCCCTTTAATGCTAATAGCTTCTATTGCTGAGGGATTTCTGCTACATTTTGAAAAACAGCACTTTCTTAGGTAGTGTGCACTGTTTTTCTTTCCTTTGGGTAACTGCTGAAATGCTGGAACAAAAATGTGTAAGTAGGCCAATGTTGTGCAGAACAATAAGAGTTTGCAACTTAAAGAGTTGAGAATCTTCACAAAATAAATTGTGCAAATATTTACTTCAATTATCTAAACAAAATGTAGATGAATATATGTGTATATATATATATATATATATATATATATATATATATATATATATATATTAATTAAAGTAAGGAATGAAGTGAATATTCACAAAATTTATTGTGTGAAGATTCTCAAATCCTTTAGTAAATCAACCAAATTGCGCAGTATCACTATTATATGCATTTATAACTGCATGTGAAAAAAAAAACCTTCACATTTATTACTAATTAATATTCTGATAGGATCTCCTTAGCTAGACAATTTGACCATGAACATATAGCATAGCTGCTATAAAAATTAATCCGCTGTTCAAGTACAATCTCAAACAAATTGTGAGATGACAAACAAATGACAAACGAATGTGAAAACTCTGCTGCAGCCTTAAAGCTAATACCTGTATATTTTGTAGTACCTGAGGTTGTGAAGAACCTGAACACACAGAATATCACCACCACTTCTATATCTCTGAGCTGGGACAAACCAGATGGAAATGTCAGTTCATATTATATCCAGATTCTGGAAGATCCAACTTTTGATAGGAATGTGACTACAACCTCTGACACAATTACGGGATTGACACCTGGAAATTATTATACCTTCCTGGTCTCTGCTGTTGTTGATGGTGGTAATGTAAAGGGAGCTCCCAATATAACAACTGACTACACAAGTGAGTTATCAAAATAATTATGAATTGCATGATATTCTATAATTTAAAATAAATAATGAAAGTGATTGTAAAGGTAAATAAAAAAAAAAAAAAAAATATATCCTACTTACCTCCACTGTGCAGCTCGTTTTGCAAAGAGTGGCCTCGAACCTGCTCTTCTGGGGTTCCCTGGCAGCTCTCGTGGCTTCTCCCCATATCTGATAACCCCCTCAGAAAAGCGCTTCCCCGAGCGGGTTACCTTGCAGGCGCGCTCCTGAGTCCAGCATTCGGCATCCATAGAGGCCAAATGCAGGACTCGGGTCCACCTCCGGCGCTCGCATCTTAGATTTGATTGACAGCAGCGGGAGCCAATGGCTGCGCTGCTATCAATCTATCCAATCAAGAGCCGAGAACCCCAGGTAGAGAGACAGTGCGTCCCCGCTGGGTCAAGTTCAAGGGTTCAGGTAAGCAAAATGGGGGAGGCTGGGGTGCCGGTCACTGACAGGTGTTTTTTCACCTTAACCTCCCTATCGGTAATCCCGAGTCTGGCTCGGGTTGGGATTTTAGCAACATAAGCGTTAACCACGAGCCAGACTCGGGATCGCATCGCTGGACACAGGGAGAGGTTACTTACCTTGTCCCCTGGATCCAGCGATGTCCTCCGCGCTGTGTGTGCGAGCCGTTCCTCCGCTCAATTCACACAGTGCCCGAATGCCGCCGAGCTCCGTTCCCTGCGACATTACGGCACACGGGAGCGGAGATCGGCGCCAAATTCAAAAAAGTAAAAACACACAAAACACAGAAGTACTGTAATCTTACAGATTACAGTACTGTATAAAAAAAAGACACACCCCCTAGTGGTCTGTGCAGTGCCCTGCATGCATTTTTATATTATAAATACTGTTTTTTCTGCCTGGAATTTGGAGATTGTCCATAGCAACCAAAAAGTGTCCCTTTATGTCAAAAGTGATTTTAGACCAACTAGAAAACAGTGATAATAAATTATAATCACTTGCAGAATTGAGCGATAGCGATTTGTGGGGAAATTCGTCATCAAACACTAATTCTAATGACAGCGACAATTCTGCAAATTAGCACATTTCATTGTTTTTGGATTTGATTACATTATTGAATAATTTTTATTATTATTTATTATATTATAAACTTTATCATACCCGGGATGTCTGCTAGACTCTGGTTTGAACAGATTTAAGAGAGTTATTCCTAAGAATTACAGGACTACAATATAAAATGCCAAATTTCCATGCAAAATAATTGTACCACTTTCAGCACCTAAAACCAGAACTAATCATACCGCCAGGGAGGTTAATGTATAGGATGCATTAAGGTGAAAAAACACTAAAGTTTACAACACATTTAATGCTAATTGTTTCTATAGCTGAGGCATTTCTGCTACATTTTTAAAAACAGCACTTTCTTAGGTACAGGCATACCCCACGTTTAAGTACACAATGGGGTTTATTTACTAAAGCTGGAAAGTGCAAAATCAGGCTCACTTCTGCATAGAAACCAATGAGCTTCTAACCCCAGCTTGTTCAATTAATCTTTGGTTATAAAACCTGGAGCCTGAATTTGCACTTTCCAGCTTTAGTAAATAAACCCCATTGTGTACTTAAAAGTGGGGTATGCCTGTAGTGTGCACTGTGTTTTTCTTTCCTTTGGGTAACTGCTGAAATTCTGGAACAAAAATGTGTAAGTAGGCCAATGTTGTGTAGAACAATAAGAGTTTGCAACTTAAAGAGTTGAAAATCTTCACAAAATAAACTGTGCAAATATTTACTTCAATTATACAACTAAGTGTAGACAAATATATATATTTTAAAATAAAGAATGAAGTGAATATTCGTAAAATTTATTGTTTGAAGATTCTCAAATCCTTTAGTAAATCAATTGTGCAGTGTCACTATTAAATGCATTTATAGCGCCATGAAAAAACCCCTCACTTTTATTACTAATTAATATTCTGGTATGATCTCCTTAGCTAGACAATTTGACCCTGAACATATAGTATAGGTAGTCTTAAGACAGATTTCTACTATAAAAGTTGATCACCTGCTTGAGTACAATCTCAAACAAATTGTGATATGACAAACAAATGTGAAAACTCTGCTTTTGACTAACAACTAATACCTGTATATTTTGTAGTACCTGAGGTGGTGAAGAACCTGAACACACAGAATATCACCACCACTTCTATATCTCTGAGCTGGGACAAACCAGATGGAAATGTCAGTTCATATTATATCCAGATCCTGGAAGATCCAACTTTTGATAGGAATGTGACTACAACCTCTGACACAATTACGGGATTGACACCTGGAAATTATTATACCTTCCTGGTCTCTGCTGGTGTTGATGGTGGTAACGTAAAGGGGACTCCCAATGTTACAAATGACTACCCAAGTGAGTTATCGAAATAACTATTAGTTGCATGGTAATCATTAATTAAAGATAAATAATTAATGCTGCTAGTTTGTATTGCTGAGGCATTTCAGCTACATTTTGGAAAACAGCACATTCTTAGGTAGCGTGCACTGTGTTTTTCTTTCCTTTGGGTAACTTCAGAAATGCTGTATAAAAAAATATGTAGATATATACTTTAAGAGCAGTTATCAGAGCTCACATGACCACCTGCCGCCATCCTCCTAATCTGAGAACTACAGCAGCGGGGCTGAGAAACCTGGCTAAGGTCAGCTGGGAGGAGAGGAGGAGAGAGGCAGGTGGTCAAGTGAGCGCCAAGTGGCGCTCTGAAATAAGGTATATATCTATATTTTTTTGAAGTACATACAGTGGGGAACATAACTTAATGTAGCACAGGGGATTCCATTAACAAAGCACAGTAATTATAGCACCAGGAGGGGCGGGCACTGACACAGAGCTGACAGGCGGCAGAGAGGGGTAGAGAGCAGAGACAGCAGATGATGGAGGCAAGTAAACTGACCACGGTATCAGGGGATCAGCAGCCATGATACACATGGTCAGTTTACATGGGGGAGGACAGCACCAGGCAGGATCAGCCAAGTATTTGAGATTATTCAAAGGGCCAAATTACACAGCACACGCACTATGCTGTTTGTTCTTCATGCTTTAAAGGAAAAGGATTCATTGTTTTAAGGTTACAACCACTATTTTAAAATAAGAAATTAAGTGAATATTCACAATTTATTGTGTGAAGATTCTCAAATCCTTTAGTAAATCAACCAAATTGTGCGGTGTCACACTATTATATGCATTCATAGCGCCATGAAAAAAAACCTCACTTTTAGTACTAATTTATATGCTGATATGATCTCAGCTAGACAATTTGACTACAAACAAGTAGTATAGGTAGTCTTAAGACAGATAGCTACTACAAAAGTTGAACACCTGCTTGAGTACAATCTCAAACAAATTGTGAGATGACAAACAAATGTGAAAACTCTGCTTTAGACTAACAATTAATACCTGTATATTTTGTAGTACCTGAGGTTGTGAAGAACCTGAACACACAGAATATCACCACCACTTCTATATCTCTGAGTTGGGACAAACCAGATGGAAATGTCAGTTCATATTATATCCAGATCCTGGAAGATCCAACTTTTGATAAGAATGTGACTACAACCTCTGACACAATTACGGGATTGACACCTGGAAATTATTATACCTTCCTGGTCTCTGCAGGTGTCGATGGCGGTAATGTAAAGGGAACTCCCAATATTACAACTGACTACACAAGTGAGTTATCAAAAGATCTATTAGTTGCATGGTAATCCTTAATTTAAAATAAATAATTAATGCTACTAGTTTGTATTACTGAGTAGGGATGAGCCGAATACCCCCCCGGTTCGGTTCGCAGCAGAACATGCAAAAAATTAGTTTGAACACGCGAACAACGTTAAAGTCTATGGGACACAAACATGAATAATCAAAAGTGCTAATTTTAAAGGCTTTTATGCAAGTTATTGCCATAAAAAGTGTTTGGGGACCTGAGTCCTGCCCCAGGGGACATGTACCAATGCAAAAAAAAGTTTTAAAAACTAAAGTTTTGTCGAGAGCAGTGAGTTTAAACACTTATAGACCGGACCATTTTGCGATTCAGCACTGCGCCGCTTTAACTGACAATTGCGCGGTCGTGGGTGGCAGTGTAGGGGTTAAGTGTTCTTAGGGGTGTGTTACTTACTGTTGGGGGCTGGGCTTTAATTTAGTGAACACTGATCTCTGCTCCAATCACATGGAGCAGAGATCAGCGTCACAGTTGCTAGGCAGAATGGAGAAATGCTGTTTACAACGGCATTTCTTCATTCGGCCGCTCCATGAGACGATCGCGGGTATGCCCGCAGCGATCGAGTCCGCGGGTCCCGCGACCGGACTCACAGGGGTCCCGACCAGCTCGGGAGCGCGCCGCCGGCGGCGCGGTCCCGGTGGCAGGGCGGCAAATTTAAAGGGACGTACAGGTACGCCTATTTGCCTGCCCGTGCCATTCTGCCGACGTACATCGGCGTGTGGTGGTCGGCAACTGGTTAATAATCCTTAAAGTGAAACAATACAAGTGAACTATTCCTTTAAATTTACTACCTGGGGGTGTCTATAGTATGCCTGTAAAGTGGCGCATGTTTCCCGTGTTTACAACAGTCCCTGCACAAAATGACATTTCTAAAGGAAAAAAAGTAATTTAAAAGTACTTTGCGGCTATAATAAATTGTAGGTCCCTGCAATACACATGAAAGTCATTGAAAAAAAACAGCATGGGATTCCCCCACAGTCCATTCCCAGGCCCATTGGGTCTGGTATGAATATTAAGGGGAACCCTGATTTAAAAAACATTGCGTGGGGGTCCCCCCAAATTCCATACCAGGCCCTTCAGGTCTGGTATGGATATTAAGGGGAACCCCATGCCAAAATGAAAAAATAAAAATGGCATGGGGGTCCCCCTCAAAATCCATACCAGACTTCTGTTTTTTAACAAAAATATGTAGAAGAATACATATTGGCCTAAACTAATGAAGAAATTATTTTTTTCTTTTTTTAATTTGGGATACTTGTTATAGCAAAAAGTAAAAACATTGTGTTTTAAAAAAAAATTACGCTCTTCTTTTGTTTATATTGCACAAAATAAAAGCCGCAAAGGTGATCAAATACCACCAAAAGAAAGCTCTATTTGTGGGGAAAAAATGTAAATTTTGTTAGGGTACAACATCGCACAATTGCGCAATTATTAATTAAAGCGACACAGTGTGGTTTCGTTAAAGATGGCCTGGTCAGGAAGGGGGTAAATTCTTCCGGGGCTGAAGTAGTTAAAGAGTTGAGAATCTTCACAAAATAAATTGTGCAATTATTTACTTCAATTATCCAAACAAAATGTAGATGGATATATATAACCACTTGCCTACTGGGCACTTAAACACCCCTCCTGCCCAGACCAATTTTCAGCTTTCGGTGCTCTCACACTTTGAATGACAATTACTCAGTCATGCAACACAGTACACAAATGAATTTTTGTCCTTTTTTCCCACAAATAGAGCTTTCTTTTGGTGGTATTTGATCACCTCTGTTTTTTTTATTTTTTGCGCTATTTTTTCTTCATAAATTTTGGCCAAAATTTATACTGCTACATACAGTATCTTTGGTAAAAATAACAGCTTGTGGACTTTCTAACTTTCACAAAGACCAAATTAGTGGATATTATTTGGTCTTTGTGAAAGTTAGAAAGTCCACAAGCTGTGGTGCAAATCACACAAAATTTATCACATCTGATGTACTGGTGGCCTATCTAATTTCTTGCGACCCGAACAAGCCAGGAAAGTACAAATACCCCCCAAATGACCCCTTTTTTGAAAGTAGACATTCCAAGGTATTTAGGAAGAGGCATGGTGAGCTTTTTGATGTTGTAATTTTTTCTCATCAATTCTTTGCAAAATTAAGATTTTTTATTTTATTTAAAATTTTTCCACAAAACTGTCATTGTAATAGGTTATTTCTCTCACGTGGCATGTGTATACCACAAATAATGCCCCAACATAAATTCTGCTTCTCCTCCTGAGTATTACGATACCACATGTGTGGGACTTTTCCACAGCCTGGCCACATAGAGAGGCCCAACATGCAGGGAGCGCCGTCACGTGTTCTAGAAGCATAAATTACACATCTAACTTGTTGACTAACTATTACACTTTTGAAAGCCCTGGAGCACCAGGACAATGACACATGACACCGACGTGGCACTGATGACAGATGGCACTGATGACACGTGGCACTGATACGTGGCACTGATGACAGATTCCATTAATACATGGCACTGATGACACGTGGCACTGACAGATGGCACGAATATGTGGTACTAATGACAGATGGCACTTATACATGGCACTGATGACATGTGGCACTGATGACACATGGCACTAATACGTGCCACTGATGACAGATGGCACTAATACGTGGCACTGGTGACACGTGACACTGACAGATCACATTAATATGTGGCACTGATGACAGATGGCACTTATACGTGGCACTGATGACATGTGGCACTAATATGTGGCACTGATGACAGATGGCACTAATACATGGCACAGATGACACGTGACACTGATGACAGATGGCACTGATACCTGGCATTGATGACACGTGACACTGATAACAGATGGCACGTGACACTGTCAGGTGGCACTGATGACAGATGGCACTGATACATGGCACTGATTACAGATGGCACTAATATGTGGCACTGATGACATGTGACGCTGATATGGCACTGGTGACAGATGGCACTATGTGGCCCTGATGACATGTGGCACTGATGTGGCACTGATGACAGATGGCACTATGTGGCACTGATGACACATGACACTGATGTGGCACTGATGGCAGGTGGCACTGATGACAGATGCCACTTATACGTGGCACTGGAGACAGATGACACTGAGGACAGATGGCACTGATGACAAATGGCACTGATCACAGATGGCACTGGGGACAGATGGCACTGATGACAGGTGGCACTGGGGACAGATGGCACTGATGACAGGTGGCAGTGGGGGCAGATGGCACTAACAGGTGGCAGTGGGGGCAGATGGCAGTGGGGTCAGTGGGGACAGGTGGCAGTGGGGACAGCTGGGCACTTTGTTTTAATTTTTTTATTTTTTACACTAACCGCTGCAGAGATGCAGCGGTTCATCTCTCCCTCCTCACGCGCTGTCTCTGTGTGAGGAGAGAGAGCCGGCAATGAGAGATGATCTCATATGTTTACATATGAGATCATCTCTCATTGGGCACGCCAATCGCGCTGTAAATGGCCACTGTGATTGGCCGTTTACAGCGATCTGTGACTGGCCGGGGGACACGGCCAGCACAGAACTTCCCCGATGCGTGCCCGTGACGGCGCGCAGACGGGAAGTTAAAGGGAGGTTGTCCAGGGATGCCCTCCGGCAGATAGCGTCCGCGCTGTAGCCATCTTTTGGCTATAGTGCGGGCGCGAAGTGTGTATATATATATATATATATATATATATATATATATATATATATGGAATGAAGTGAATATTTACAAAATTTATTGTGTGAAGATTCTCAAATCCTTTAGTAAATCAACCAAATTGCGCAGTATCACTATTATATGCATTTATAGCTCCATGAAAAAAAACTCACTTTTATTACTGATTAATATTCTGATATGATCTCCTTAGCTAGACAATTTGACTATGTACATATATATACCTAGTATAGGTAGTCTTAAAGCGGAGCTCCACCCTAAAGTGGAGCTTCCACTCATTGGAACCCTCCCCCCCTCCGGCGCCACAATTGGCACCTTTCAGGGGGGAGGGGGGTGCAGGTACCTGTACAGTACAGGTATCTGCACCCGCTTCCGGCATAGATATCTGCAGAAATGACGCCCCTTTCCGCAGAATCTATGCCCCTTTCCGGCGGTCCCCCGCTGTCTGCTGGGAAACACACGGATCCCAGAAACACCGGGAACCATCCTTATTGCGCAGCGTGACTCGCGCATGCGCAGTAGGGAACCGGGAAATTAAGCCGCGAGGCTCCACTTCCTGATTCCCATACCCAAGATGGCGGCGGCAGCACCCGAGAGACGATCAAGAGATCGGCTTCGGGTTCAGAGAGCGCAGGCGCGCTGGGCGAGTAAGTGTCCTTATTTTAAAAGTCAGCAGCTGCAGTATTTGTAGCTGCTGGCTTTTAAAAAAAAAACGGCGGAACTCCCGCTTTAAGACAGATTTCTACTATAAAAGTTGATCACCTGTTCGAGTGGCAGGTGGTCACGTGAGCACCAAGTGGCGCTCTGAAATAAGGTATATATCTACATATTTTTTTAAAGTACATACAGTGGGGAACATAACTTAATGTAGCACAGGGGATTCCATTACCAAAGCACAGTAATTATAGCACCAGGAGGGGCGGGCACTGACACAGAGCTGACAGACGGCAGAGAGGGGTAGAGAGCAGAGACAGCAGATGATGGAGGCACGTAAACTGACCACGGTATCAGGGGATCAGCAGCCATGATACACATGGTCAGTTTACATGGGGGAGGACAGCACCAGGCAGGATCAGCCAAGTATTTGAGATTATTCAAAGGGCCAAATTACACAGCACACGCACTATGCTGTTTGTTCTTCATGCTTTAAAGGAAAAGGATTCATTGTTTTAAGGTTACAACCACTATTTTAAAATAAGAAATTAAGTGAATATTCACAATTTATTGTGTGAAGATTCTCAAATCCTTTAGTAAATCAACCAAATTGTGCGGTGTCACACTATTATATGCTTTCATAGCGCCATGAAAAAAAACCTCACTTTTATTACTAATTAATATGCTGATATGATCTCAGCTAGACAATTTGACTACAAACAAGTAGTATAGGTAGTCTTAAGACAGATAGCTACTACAAAAGTTGAACACCTGCTTGAGTACAATCTCAAACAAATTGTGAGATGACAAACAAATGTGAAAACTCTGCTTTAGACTAACAATTAATACCTGTATATTTTGTAGTACCTGAGGTTGTGAAGAACCTGAACACACAGAATATCACCACCACTTCTATATCTCTGAGCTGGGACAAACCAGATGGAAATGTCAGTTCATATTATATCCAGATCCTGGAAGATCCAACTTTTGATAGGAATGTGACTACAACCTCTGACACAATTACGGGATTGACACCTGGAAATTATTATACCTTCCTGGTCTCTGCAGGTGTTGATGGTGGTAATGTAAAGGGAGCTCCCAATATTACAACTGACTACACAAGTGAGTTATCAAAATAACTATTAGTTGCATGGTAATCCTTAATTAAAAATAAATAATTAATGCTGCTAGTTTGTATTGCTGAGGCATTTCAGCTACATTTTGGAAAATAGCACTTTCTTAGGTAGCGTGCACTGTGTTTGTCTTTCCTTTGGGAAACTTGAGAAATGCTGTAACAAAAATATGTAAGTAGGCGAATGTTGTGTAGAACAATAAGGGTATGCATCTTAAAGTGGTTATGAAGCCACTTTCTTTACATAATAGAATCCCCTGTGTTGTATTAAGTTATGTTCGCCACTCTATGTGGTTTATAAAAAAAATATGTAGATATATACCTTAAAAACATTTCTCAGCGCTCACGTGACTGCCCGCCACTGTCTTCCCAATCTGAGAACTACAGCAGCTGGGCTTAGAAACCTGGGTAAGGTCAGCTGTGAGGAGAGAGGCAGGTGGTCACGTGAGCACCAAGTGGCGCTCTGAAATAAGGTATATATCTACATATTTTTTTAAAGTACATACAGTGGGGAACATAACTTAATGTAGCACAGGGGATTCCATTAACAAAGCACAGTAATTATAGCACCAGGAGGGGCGGGCACTGACACAGAGCTGACAGGCGGCAGAGAGAGGTAGAGAGGAGAGTCAGTGGATTATGGAGGCACATAAACTGACCACGGTATCAGGGGATCAGCAGCCATGATACACATGGTCAGTTTACATGGGGGAGGACAGCACCAGGCAGGATCAGCCATGTATTTGAGATTATTCAAAGGGCTAAATTACACAGCACAATCACTATGCTGTTATTCATGCTTTAAATGAACAGGATCCATTTTTTTAAGGTTACAACCACTATTTTAAAATAAGAAATTAAGTGAATATTCACAATTTATTGTGTGAAGATTCTCAAATCCTTTAGTAAATCAACCAAATTTTGCAGTGTCACACTATTATATGCATTCATAGCGCTGTGAAATAAACCCTCGCTTTTATTACTAATTAATATGCTGATATGATCTCCTCAGCTAGACAATTTGACCACAAACAAGTAGTATAGGTAGTCTTAAGACAGATAGCTACTATAAAAGTTGATCACCTGCTTGAGTATAAGCTCAAACAAATTGTGAGATGACAAACTAATGTGAAAACTCTGCTTTAGACTAACAACTAATACCTGTATATTTTGTAGTACCTGAGGTTGTGAAGAACCTGAACACACAGAATATCACCACCACTTCTATATCTCTGAGCTGGGACAAACCAGATGGAAATGTCAGTTCATATTATATCCAGATCCTGGAAGATCCAACTTTTGATAAGAATGTGACTACAACCTCTGACACAATTACGGGATTGACACCTGGAAATTATTATACCTTCCTGGTCTCTGCAGGTGTTGATGGTGGTAATGTAAAGGGAGCTCCCAATATTACAACTGACTACACAAGTGAGTTATCAAATAAATTATTTATTGCATGATATTCCATAATTAAAAATAAATAATTAAAGTGATTGTAAAGGTAAATCGCGCTGTAAATGGCCGCTGTGATTGGCTGTTTACAGCGATCTGTGACTGGCTGTGTCCGGGGGACATGGCCAGCACAGAACTTCCCCGATGCGTGCCCGCGGCTGCGCACAGACGGGAAGTTAAAGGGAGGTCGTCCAGGGACCCCCTCCCGGCAGATAGCGTCCGTGCTGTAGCCATCTTTTGGCTATAACGCGGGCGCGGAGTGTATATATATATATATATATATATATATATACATACATATATATGGAATGAAGTGAATATTCACAAAATTTATTGTGTGAAGATTATCAAAACCTTTAGTAAATCAACCAAATTGCGCAGTATCACTATTATATGCATTTATAGCTCCATGAAAAAAACCTCACTTTTATTACTGATTAATATTCTGATTTGATCTCCTTAGCTAGACAATTTGACTATGTACATATATATACCTTGTATAGGTAGTCTTAAGACAGATTTCTACTATAAAAGTTGATCACCTGTTCGAGTACAATCTCAAACAAATTGTGAGATGACAAACAAATGTTAAAACTCTGCTGCAGCCTAAAAGCTAATACCTGTATATTTTGTAGTACCTGAGGTTGTGAAGAACCTGAACACACAGAATATCACCACCACTTCTATATCTCTGAGCTGGGACAAACCAGATGGAAATGTCAGTTCATATTATATCCAGATCCTGGAAGATCCAACTTTTGATAGGAATGTGACTACAACCTCTGACACAATTACGGGATTGACACCTGGAAATTATTATACCTTCCTGGTCTCTGCAGGTGTTGATGGTGGTAATGTAAAGGGAGCTCCCAATATTACAACTGACTACACAAGTGAGTTATCAAAAGATCTATTAGTTGCATGGTAATCCTTAATTAAAAATAAATAATTAATGCTGCTAGTTTGTATTGCTGAGGCATTTCAGCTACATTTTGGAAAATAGCACTTTCTTAGGTAGCGTGCACTGTGTTTGTCTTTCCTTTGGGAAACTTGAGAAATGCTGTAACAAAAATATGTAAGTAGGCGAATGTTGTGTAGAACAATAAGGGTGTGCATCTTAAAGTGGTTATGAAGCCACTTTCTTTACATAATAGAATCCCCTGTGTTGTATTAAGTTATGTTTGCCACTCTATGTGGTTTATAAAAAAAATATGTAGATATATACCTTAAAAACATTTCTCAGCGCTCACGTGACTGCCCGCCACTGTCTTTCCAATCTGAGAACTACAGCAGCTGGGCTTAGAAACCTGGGTAAGGTCAGCTGTGAGGAGAGTGGCAGGTGGTCACGTGAGCACCAAGTGGCGCTCTGAAATAAGGTATATATCTACATATTTTTTTAAAGTACATACAGTGGGGAACATAACTTAATGTAGCACAGGGGATTCCATTAACAAAGCACAGTAATTATAGCACCAGGAGGGGCGGGCACTGACACAGAGCTGACAGGTGGCAGAGAGAGGTAGAGAGGAGAGTCAGTGGATTATGGAGGCACATAAACTGACCACGGTATCAGGGGATCAGCAGCCATGATACACATGGTCAGTTTACATGGGGGAGAACAGCACCAGGCAGGATCAGCCATGTATTTGAGATTATTCAAAGGGCCAAATTACACAGCACAAGCACTATGCTGTTATTCATGCTTTAAATGAACAGGATCCATTTTTTTAAGGTTACAACCACTATTTTAAAATAAGAAATTAAGTGAATATTCACAATTTATTGTGTGAAGATTCTCAAATCCTTTAGTAAATCAACCAAATTGTGCAGTGTCACACTATTATATGCATTCATAGCGCTGTGAAATAAACCCTCGCTTTTATTACTAATTAATATGCTGATATGATCTCCTCAGCTAGACAATTTGACCACAAACAAGTAGTATAGGTAGTCTTAAGACAGATAGCTACTATAAAAGTTGATCACCTGCTTGAGTATAAGCTCAAACAAATTGTGAGATGACAAACTAATGTGAAAACTCTGCTTTAGACTAACAACTAATACCTGTATATTTTGTAGTACCTGAGGTTGTGAAGAACCTGAACACACAGAATATCACCACCACTTCTATATCTCTGAGCTGGGACAAACCAGATGGAAATGTCAGTTCATATTATATCCAGATCCTGGAAGATCCAACTTTTGATAAGAATGTGACTACAACCTCTGACACAATTACGGGATTGACACCTGGAAATTATTATACCTTCCTGGTCTCTGCAGGTGTTGATGGTGGTAATGTAAAGGGAGCTCCCAATATTACAACTGACTACACAAGTGAGTTATCAAATAAATTATTTATTGCATGATATTCCATAATTAAAAATAAATAATTAAAGTGATTGTAAAGGTAAATCGCGCTGTAAATGGCCGCTGTGATTGGCTGTTTACAGCGATCTGTGACTGGCTGTGTCCGGGGGACATGGCCAGCACAGAACTTCCCCGATGCGTGCCCGCGGCTGTGCACAGACGGGAAGTTAAAGGGAGGTCATCCAGGGACCCCCTCCCGGCAGATAGCGTCCGCGCTGTAGCCATCTTTTGGCTATAACGCGGGCGCGGAGTGTATATATATATATATATATATATATATATATATATATATATACATACATATATATGGAATGAAGTGAATATTCACAAAATTTATTGTGTGAAGATTATCAAAACCTTTAGTAAATCAACCAAATTGCGCAGTATCACTATTATATGCATTTATAGCTCCATGAAAAAAACCTCACTTTTATTACTGATTAATATTCTGATTTGATCTCCTTAGCTAGACAATTTGACTATGTACATATATATACCTTGTATAGGTAGTCTTAAGACAGATTTCTACTATAAAAGTTGATCACCTGTTCGAGTACAATCTCAAACAAATTGTGAGATGACAAACAAATGTTAAAACTCTGCTGCAGCCTAAAAGCTAATACCTGTATATTTTGTAGTACCTGAGGTTGTGAAGAACCTGAACACACAGAATATCACCACCACTTCTATATCTCTGAGCTGGGACAAACCAGATGGAAATGTCAGTTCATATTATATCCAGATCCTGGAAGATCCAACTTTTGATAGGAATGTGACTACAACCTCTGACACAATTACGGGATTGACACCTGGAAATTATTATACCTTCCTGGTCTCTGCAGGTGTTGAGGGTGGTAATGTAAAGGGAGCTCCCAATATTACAACTGACTACACAAGTGAGTTATCAAAATAACTATTAATTTCATTTTAATCCTTAATTAAAAATAAATAATGAATGCTACTAGTTTGTATTGCTGAGGCATTTCAGCTACATTTTTGGAAAATAGCACTTTCTTATTGTGTTTGTCTTTCCTTTGGGTAACTTCAGAAATACTGTAACAAAAATATGTAAGTAGGCAAATGTTGTGTAGAACAATAAGGGTGTGCAACTTAAAGTGGTTATACAGCCACTTGTTTTTACTTAATGGAATCCCCTGTGTGGTATTAATGTTCCCCACTGTATGTGCTTTTATAAAAAAATATGTAGCTCTATACTTTATTTAAGAGTACTTCTAAGCACTCATGTGACCGCCCGCCGCTGTCTTCCTAATCTGAGAACTACAGTGGTGGGGCTGAGAAACCTGGCTGACGTTAGCTGGGAGGAGAGGAGGAGAGATGCGGGTGGTCACGTGAGCGCCAAGTGGTGCTCTGAAATAAGGTATATATCTATATTTTTTTTAAAGTACATACAGTGGGGAACATAACTTAATGTAGCACAGGGGATTGCAATAACAAAGCACAGTATTCATAGCACCAGGAAGAGCGGGCACCGACAAAAGGGGAGAGAGGAGACACAGCGGATGATGGAGGCATGTAAACTGACCACGGTATCAGGAGATCAGCAGGTATGATAAACGTGGTCAGTTTACAGTGGTGAGGACAGCATCAGGCAGGATCAGCCAAGTATTTTAGATGATAAAAAGGGCCAATTTACACAGCACAAGTACTGTGCTGTTATTCATGCGGTAAAAGAAAAGGATCCTTTTTGTTTAAGGTTACAACCACTTTAACTACTTTCTGACTGGCTCCTGTATATATACAGTGGCAGAATGGCTCAGCTGCGTGAATCGCTGTATATATACTGTGGCTTCTCTAAGAGCCATAGCAGGTGTGTGCCCCCGCTGCACGGCAGGGGACCCGATGCGCGTGGCCTGCAGGCACGATCCCTACTGGCCAACTGTGATTGTGCCCACAAGATCAGTAATGGGGATTTGTGTGTGTAAACACACAAATCCCTTTCCTGTCAGGGGAGGAGAAACCGACTGTGTGTTCCTACTAAGTCAGTCCAATCCCCTCATAGTTAGAATATACCAACGGATCACACATTTAACCCCTTGATCGCCCCCTAGTGTTAATACATCCACTGCCAGTGACATTTATACACTAATCAGTGTTTATTTTTTAACTCTGATTGATGTATAAATGTCAATGGTCCCAAAAAAGTGTCTAAAGTGTCTGATCTGTCCACCGCAATGTCACAGTCCCAATAAAAATCGCTGATCGCCACCATTACTAGTAAAAATAATAATAAAAATGCCATAAATCTATCCCCCATCTTATAAACGCTATAACCTTTGCGCAAACCACTCAATATACACTTATTGCGATTTTTTTACCAAAAATATGTAGAAGAATATTGGACTAAACTGCTGAAGACTTTTTTTTATCTTTCTTTAAATTTTGAATATTTATTATAGCAAAAAGTAAAAAAATATATATATTTTTTAAATTGACGCTATTCTTTTGTTTATAGCGCAAAAAAGGATGTAAATTTTGTTTGAGTACAATGTTGCACAATCGTGCAATTGTCAGTTAAAGCGACGCAGTGCGGTATTGCAAAAAATGGCCTGGTCAGGAAGGGGGTAAATTCTTCTGGGGCTGAAGTTGTTAAAGAGTTGAGAATCCTCACAAAATAAATTGTGCAATTATTTACTTCAATTATCTAACTAAGTGTAAATGAATATATAGATTTTTAAATAAGGAATGAAGTGAATATTCACAAAATTTATTGAGTGAAGAATGTATTAAGTCAAATCCTTCAGTAGTAAATCAACCAAATTGTGCAGTGTCACACTATTATATGCATTCATAGCGCCATGAAAAAACCCTCACTTTTATTACTAATTAATATGCTGATATGATCTCAGCTAGACAATGTGACCATGAACATATAGTATAGGTAGTCTTAGGCCGCGTACACACGGGCGGACTGTTCGCCCAACCTTGTCCGCTGAACAGTGTTTGGGCGGACAGTCCGCTCGTGTGTGGGCTTTCAGCGGACAGTTTCAGCGGACAGTTGGACGGACAAAGTCTTTCGGAAATTCCGAAAAACTGTCCGCTGAAACTGTGTTTGAGCGAACAGTCCGCCCGTGTGTGGGCTTGTCCGCTGTACTTTCGAAATGAGCGGACTGTTCCCGCTCGGAAAGTCCGCCCATTTCGAGCGCGTGTACAGGTAGGCGGGGCCCGCGAAGGAGACGTCGCGGGCTCCGCCGCCTGGAATGGGCTTAAAGGGGAACCCCAACGCCGAAAAAAAATCGGCGTGGGGGTTCCCCCCAAGTCCACACCAGACCCTTGTCCGAGCACGCTACCCGGCCGGCCAGGAAAGGGGGGCGAGCGAGCGCGCCCCCCCCTCCTGAGCCGTACCAGGCCGCGTGCCCTCAACATGGGGGGTGCCTTGGGGAAGGGGGGGCCGCGCGGCCCCCCCACCCCAAAGCACCTTGTCCCCATGTTGATGAGGACAAGGGCCTCTTCCCGACAACCCTGGCCGTTGGTTGTCGGGGTCTGCGGGCGGGGGGCTTATCGGAATCCGGGAGCCCCCTTTAAGAAGGGGGCCCCCGGATACCGGCCCCCCACCCTATGTGAATGAGTATGGGGTACAATGTACCCCTACCCATTCACCTGTGAACTAAAGTACAATAAAAAACACAACACAGAGAAAAAATATTTTATTGCACAGCTCCGGGGGTCTTCCGTCTTCGGGGGTCTTCTCGCCGGACTCCTCCGCTATGTGTGTGTAGCTCTTTTGCTAGCGGAGGAGTCCGGCTTTCTTCCTCCCCGCCGCCGGCCTCTTCTCCCGACTTCGGGGGTCTTGTCCCCCTCTTCGGTTCTTCTGCCGGGCCACCGCGCCTGGTCCGGTGGCCCGGTCTTCTGTCGCCGTCTTCCGTTCTTCTGTCGCCGCCTTCGGTTCTTCTGCCGGGCCACCGCGCCTTCTTGTAGCTCTTTTACAGGCGGTGGCCCGGTCTTCTGTCGCCGCCGCCGCCTTCCGTTCTTGTTCTTCTTCTTGTTCTTCTTCTTCTCCTGGAGATGTTGACTCGACGAGCTCTCCGGCCGGAATGCCAGAGCCGCGCTGTGCGGTCACTTATATAGTGACAATGGGGCGGTGTCACATGGTATATGTCACATGGTGACCCCGCCCCCTTACGATGTCATAGTCCCCATGTGACATCAACCCATGTGACCAACCCATGTGACATATACCATGTGACACCGCCCCATTGTCACTATATAAGTGGCAGCGGAGCGTGTCCCTGGCATTCCGGCCGGAGAGCTCGTCGAGTCAACATCTCCAGGAGAAGAAGAAGAACAAGAAGAAGAACAAGAACGGAAGGCGGCGGCGGCGACAGAAGACCGGGCCACCGCCTGTAAAAGAGCTACAAGAAGGCGCGGTGGCCCGGCAGAAGAACCGAAGGCGGCGACAGAAGAACGGAAGACGGCGACAGAAGACCGGGCCACCGGACCAGGCGCGGTGGCCCGGCAGAAGAACCGAAGAGGGGGACAAGACCCCCGAAGTCGGGAGAAGAGGCCGGCGGCGGGGAGGAAGAAAGCCGGACTCCTCCGCTAGCAAAAGAGCTACACACACATAGCGGAGGAGTCCGGCGAGAAGACCCCCGAAGACGGAAGACCCCCGGAGCTGTGCAATAAAATATTTTTTCTCTGTGTTGTGTTTTTTATTGTACTTTAGTTCACAGGTGAATGGGTAGGGGTACATTGTACCCCATACTCATTCACATAGGGTGGGGGGCCGGTATCCGGGGGCCCCCTTCTTAAAGGGGGCTCCCGGATTCCGATAAGCCCCCCGCCCGCAGACCCCGACAACCAACGGCCAGGGTTGTCGGGAAGAGGCCCTTGTCCTCATCAACATGGGGACAAGGTGCTTTGGGGTGGGGGGGCCGCGCGGCCCCCCCTTCCCCAAGGCACCCCCCATGTTGAGGGCACGCGGCCTGGTACGGCTCAGGAGGGGGGGCACGCTCGCTCGCCCCCCTTTCCTGGCCGGCCGGGTAGCGTGCTCGGACAAGGGTCTGGTGTGGACTTGGGGGGAACCCCCACGCCGATTTTTTTCGGCGTTGGGGTTCCCCTTTAAGCCCATTCCAGGCGGCGGAGCCCGCGACGTCTCCTTCGCGGGCCACGCCTACCTGTACACGCGCTCGAAATGGGCGGATTTGCCTCCGCCTTACGTGGGCGAGTCCGTTCATTTCAAAAGTTGAGCGAACTGTTTGCCCAACCTTGTT
This sequence comes from Lithobates pipiens, assembly GCF_037356315.1. NCBI lineage: Eukaryota > Metazoa > Chordata > Amphibia > Anura > Ranidae > Lithobates > Lithobates pipiens. The sequence goes on along the minus strand of NW_027507758.1, from coordinate 367,135,218 downwards.
CGTCAAACAGTCCGCTCGTGTGTGGGCAAGTCCGCTCATGCAAATTTTGAGCGGACTGTTTGATGAAACTGTTTGCCGAACAAGGTTGGGCGAACAGTCCGCCCGTGTGTACGCGGCCTTAGGACAGATAGCTACTATAAAAGTTGATCACCTGCTTGAGTATAATCTCAAACAAATTGTGAGATGACAAACTAATGTGAAAACTCTGCTTTAGACTAACAACTAATACCTGTATATTTTGTAGTACCTGAGGTTGTGAAGAACCTGAACACACAGAATATCACCACCACTTCTATATCTCTGAGCTGGGACAAACCAGATGGAAATGTCAGTTCATATTATATCCAGATCCTGGAAGATCCAACTTTTGATAAGAATGTGACTACAACCTCTGACACAATTACGGGACTGACACCTGGAAATTATTATACCTTCCTGGTCTCTGCTGGTGTTGATGGTGGTAATGTAAAGGGAGCTCCCAATATAACAACTGACTACACAAGTGAGTTATCAAAATAATTATTAGTTGCATGGTAATCCTTAATTAAAAATACATAATTAATGCTACTAGTTTGTGTTGCTGAGGCATTTCAGCTACATTTTGGAAAATAGCACTTTCTTAGATAGTGTGCACTGTGTGTGTCTTTCCTTTGGGTAAGTTCAGAAATGCTGTCACAAAAATATGTAAGTAGGCGAAATGTTGTATAGAACAATAAGGGCGTGCAACTTAAAGTGGTTATAAAGCCACATTGTTTACTTAATGGAATCCCCTGTGTTGTATTAAGTTATGTTCCCCACTGTATGTGCTTTATAAAAAAATGTTGATATATACCTTTTTTAAGAGCACTTTTCAGCACTCAAGTGACCGCCCACCGCTGTCTTCCCAATCTGAGAACTACAGCCGCGGGGCTGAGAAACCTGGCTGATGTCAGCTGGGCGGAGGGAGGAGAGAAGGAGAGAGGTGGGTGGTCACGTGAGTGTCAAGTGAAGCTCTGAAATAAGGTATATATCTACATATTTTTTTTAAAGCACATACAGCGGGGAACATAACTTAATGTAGTACAGGGGATTCCATTAACAAAGCACAGTAATTATATCACCAGGAGGGGCGGGCACTGACACAGAGCTAACAGGCAGAGAGGGGGAGAGAGGAGAGTCAGCGGATGATGGAGGTGCATAAACTGACCACGGTATCAGGGGATCAGCAGCCATGATAAACGTGGTCAGTTTACATGGGGGGGGGGGGACAGCACCAGGCAGGATCGGCAAAGTGTTTTAGAAGATACAAAGGGCCAAATTAAACAGCACAAGCACTGTGCTGTTATTGCTTTAAAGGAACAGGAACAGTAGGAGCGTGCGCACACCTGCTGCATATGGCCGGCAGACGCTATTCTTTCCGGCCATCCATGATTTTGGGCACAAGGGCAGGAAAGGGGATCCCTGTCCTGTCAGGGGAGGAGAAACAGTGTGTGTGTTTCTACTAAGTAGGAAAAACAATATGTCTCCTCCCCCAGTCAGTCCAATACCCTCACAGCTAGAACAAACCTAGGGAACACACATTTAACCTATTTATCACCCCATAGTGTTAACCCCTTCACTGCCCATGACATTTATACAGTAATCAGTGCCAGTGGCTATTTTTAACTCTGATCGCTGTATAAATGTCAATGGTCCCCAAAAAGTGTCAAAAGTGTCTGATCTGTCCACCGCAATGTCGCAGTCCTGATAAAAATCGCTGATCGCTGCCATTACTATTAAAAAATAAAAATAAAAAATGCCATAAATCTATCCTCTATTTTGTAGACGCTATAACTTTTGCGCAAACCACTCAATATACACGATTTTTTTTTCACCAAAAATATGATGAATACATATTGGTCTAAACTGATGAAGAAATTTTTTTTTTTTTATTGGAATATTTATTAGAACAAAAAATAAAAAATAGTGTGCTTTTTTCAAAATGGTCGCTCTTCTTCTGTTTTATAGCACAAAAAATAAAAACCAAAGAGTTGATCAAATACCACCAAAAGAAAGCTCTATTTGTGGGGAAAAAAAGGACTTAAATTTTGTTTGGGTACAACGTCGCACGACTGCGTAATTGTCAGTTAAAGCGACGCAGTGCCGTATCACAAAAATGGCCTGGTCAGGAAGGGGGAAATTCTTCCGGGGTTGAAGTGGTTAAAGAGTTGAGAATGAAGCGCAATGAAATTACCTCACTTTTATTACTAGTTAATATTCTGACATAATCTCCTGTGCTAGACAATTTGACCATGTACATATAGTATAGGTAGTCTTAGGACAGATAGCTACTATAAAAGTTGATCACCTGCTTGAGTACAGTCTCAAACAAATTGTGAGATGACAAACAAATGTGAAAATTCTACTTTAGACTAACAACGAATACCTGTATATTTTGTAGTACCTGAGGTTGTGAAGAACCTGAACACACAGAATATCACCACCACTTCTATATCTCTGAGCTGGGACAAACCAGATGGAAATGTCAGTTCATATTATATCCAGATCCTGGAAGATCCAACTTTTGATAGGAATGTGACTACAACCTCTGACACAATTACGGGCTTGACACCTGGAAATTATTATACCTTCCTGGTCTCTGCTGGTGTTGATGGTGGTAATGTAAAGGGAGCTCCCAATTTTACAACTGACTACACAAGTGAGTTATCAAAATAACTATTAGTTGCATGGTAATCCTTAATTAAAAATAAATAATTAATGCTACTAGTTTGTATTGCTGAGGCTTTTCAGCTACATTTTGGAAAACAGCACTTTCTTAGGTAGTGTGCACTGTGTTTTTCTTTCCTTTGGGTAACTTCAGAAATGCTGTAATAAAAATATGTAAGTAGGCAAATGTTGTGTAGAACAATAAAGGTGTGTAACTTAAAGTGGTTATAAAGCCACTTTCTTTACTTAATGCAATCCCCTGTATTGTATTAAGTTATGTTCCCCACTGTATGTGCTTTATAAAAAATATGTAGATATATACCATATTTAAAAACACTTCTCAGTGCTCACATGACCGCCCGCCACTGTCTTCCCAATCTGAAAACTACAGCGGAGGGGCTGAGAAACCTGGCTGACATCAGCTGGGAGGAGGGAGGAGAGAGGAGGGTGGTCACGTGAGCGCCAAGTGGCACTCTGAAATAAGGTATACATGTACATTTTTTTTTAAAGCACATACAGTGGGGAACATAACTTAATGTGGCACAGGGGATTTCATTAACAAAGCACAGTAATTATAGCACCAGGAGGAGCGGGCACTGACACAGAGCTGACAGGCAGAGAGGGGGAGAGAGGAGAGACAGCGGATGATGGAGGCACACAAACTGACGAAGGTATCAGAGGATCAGCAGCCATGATAAACGTGGTCAGTTTACAGGGGGAGGACAGCACCAGGCAGGATCAGCCAAGTCCTTTAGATGGTACATAGGGCCAAATTACACAGCACAAGCACTGTGCTGTTATTCATGCTTTAAAGGAACTGGATCCATTCTTTTAGGTTTACAACCACTTTAAAGAGTTGAGAATCTTCACAAAATAAATTATGCAATTATTTACTTTTATTATCCAACTAAGTGCAGATGAATATATATATATTTTTAAATAAGGAATTACCGTATATACTCGAGTATAAGCCGAGATTTTCAGCCTCTTTTTTGAGGCTGAAAGTGCCCCCCTCGGCTTATACTCGAGTCATCACTGTCTGCCTGCTCGATCAGCGTATCGAGCAGACAGACAGCGGCCATTCTAACATTCAAACGCCGCGCCTCCGCCTCCGCCTTCGCCTGTGATAGGCGGAACACTGAATTTCCCAGCAGCCTGTGTTCCGCCTATCACGGACATCGTCTCATCCTCGTACTACGGACGAGGATGAGACGATGTCCGTGATAGGCGGAACACAGGCTGCTGGGAAATTGAGTGTTCCGCCTATCACGGACATCCGATAGGCGGAACACTCAATTTCCCAGCAGTCAGTGGGAAATTGAGTGTTCCGCCTATCACCGACGGAGGTGCGGCTTTTGAATCCTAGAATGGCCGCCGACGAAGAGCTGAAGGACGGAGGCTCGGCTCGGGATGGGACGGGCCGGGCCGGGACGGGCCGGGCCGGGACGGGACGCAGGCTGGACGGGACGCAGGCTGGACGGGACGCAGGCTGGACGGACACAGGCTGGACGGACACAGGCAGGCTGGACACAGGTAGGCTGCACGGACACACACACACACACACACACACACACACACACACACACGGTTGCATGGACACACACACACACACACACGGATGCATGGACACACACACACACACACACACACACACACACACACACACACACACACGGATGCATGGACACACACACACACACACACACACACGGATGGATGGACACACACACAGGGATGGATGGACCCACAGGGATGGACGGACACACAGGGATGGACAGGCATGTCTCACCCTCGGCTTATACACGAGTCAATAATTTTTTCCAGTTTTTTGGGGGTAAATTGGGGGCCTCGGCTTATATTCGGGTCGGCCTATACTCGAGTATATACGGTAAGTCAATATTCATAAAATGTATTGTGTGTAGATTCTCAAATCCTTTAATAAATAAACCAAATTGTGCAGTGTAACACTATTATATGCATTTATAGCTCCATGAAGAAAAACCTCACTTTTATAACTAATTAATATTCTGAGCTCCTCAGCTAGACAATTTGACCATGTTCATATAGTATACAGGCATACCCTACTTTTAAGTACACAATGGGGTATATTTACTAAAGTTAGAAAGTGCAAAATCAGTCTCACTTCTGCATAGAAACCGGTGAGCTTCCAAGTTTTTACCCATGCTTCATTGAACAAGCCGAGGTTTGGTTTCTATGCAGAAGTGAGCCTGATGTACTTGTACTTAAAAGTGGGGTATGCCTGGGTAAGTAGGCTTAAGACAGATAGCTACTATAAAATGTGATCACATGTTCGAGTACAATCTCAAATAAGTTGTGAGATGACAAACAAATGTGAAAACTCTGCTGCAGCCTAAAAGCTAATACCTGTAAATTTTGTAGTACCTGAGGTTGTGAAGAACCTGAACACACAGAATATCACCACCACTTCTATATCTCTGAGCTGGGACAAACCAGATGGGAATGTCAGTTCATATTATATCCAGATCCTGGAAGATCCAACTTTTGATAGGAATGTGACTACAACCTCTGACACAATTACGGGATTGACACCTGGAAATTATTATACCTTCCTGGTCTCTGCAGGTGTCGATGGGGGTAATGTAAAGGGAGCTCCCAATATTACAACTGACTACACAAGTGAGTTATCAAAATAATTATTAATTGCATAATATTTCATAATTAAAAATAAATAATTAATACTAATAATTTCTATTGCTGAGGCATTTCAGCTACATTTTGTAAAACAGCACTTTCTTAGGTAATGTGCACTGTGTTTTTCTTTCCTTTGGGTAAATGCGGGAACAAAAATGTGTAAGTAGGCCAATGTTGTGTAGAACAATAAGGCCGCGTACACACGCGGGGACTGTTCGGCCAACTTTGTCCGTCAAACAGTTTCGGCAAACAGTCCGCTCAAAATTAGCATGGACGGACATGGCCACACACGACGTACGAACAGTTTGCTGAAACCGTGCGCGATGACGTGAACGGCACGTACGACGGGACGAAAAATACGACGTCCTATACACTGCATTATAACTTTCGGGGTGTAAATCCTTTCTGAGCATGCGCGGAACTTAGTTTGACGAACAAGCCTACACACGAGGGAACTGTTCGCTGAAACAAGGTTTCAGCGGACAGTTTTTCGGAAATTCCGAAAAACCTTGTTCAGCGGACTGTTCGCTGAAACTGTCCGCTGAACGCCCACACACGGGCGGACTGTCCGCCGAAACACTGTTCAGCGGACAAAGTTGGCCGAACAGTCCCCGCGTGTGTACGCGGCCTAAGGGTTTGCAACTTAAAGAGCTGAGAATCTTCACAAAATAAATTGTGCAAATATTTACTTCAATTATCCAATATATATATTTTAAAATAACCCCTTTCCACCGAGTGTCCGCAGATATGCGGCCTTGGCTTTCCAGGGATAACAACCGATGCGGCTAAAAGCCACTCGATTATTATACCGGAGGAGGGGGAGTGGCCACCCCTCCTCCCGCCGCCTCCTACCGCCTGATCAAGCCTCTGTCCTACCGGAAGATCTGATCCACGATCTGCCACTTCCGGCGGCTATGGACAGACTGGCATGAAGACGGAAAGCCTGAAGCCATGAAGCCTGATTGTAAACACGGCACAACGTCACTTCCTGTTTACTCGGCTGCCAATGGCACTGGTTTTAAAAAAATATACAGTATTCAGAATTGCTGAAAATGGCAATCTGAATACTTTGAAGTGCAAAGGAGGGATTGTAGGTTTTTTAGAGTACCTGTCACCACCTATTACTGTCACAAGGGATGTTTACATTCCTTGTGACAGCAATAAAAGTGATCAAATTATTTTTTTAAACACAATTTAATAATGTAAAAATAAATAAAATAAATAAGAACATTTTTCTTTAAAGCGCCCTGTCCTCATGAGCTCACGCAGCAAAGAAAACGCATATGGAAGTCACGCCCGATTATGTAAACGGCTTTCAACTTACTCATGTGAGGCTTCACTATGATCGTCAGAGCGAAATCAATAATTCTAGCACTAGACCTCCTTTGTAACTATAACCTGGTAACTATGGAGATTTTTAGGTACCGTCGTTTGTCGCCATTCCACGAGCATGTGCAATTATGAAGCATGACATGTTTGGTTTGGTATCTATTTACCCAAAAAGTTGCGTTTAAAACATCGCTGCACGAATACCATGTGACATAAAATATTGCAACAATCGCCATTTTATTCTCTAAATTCTCTGCTAAAAAAATATATATAATGTTTGGGGGCTCTAAGTAATTTTCTACCAAAAAATACGGATTTTAACTTGTAAACACCATGTCAGAAATAGGCTTAGGCCGCGTACACACACGCGGACTGTTCGCCCAACCTTGTTCGTCAAACAGTTTCGGCAAACAGTCCGCTCAAAATTAGCATGGACGGACATGGCCACACACGACGAACGAACAGTTTGCTGAAACCGTGCGCGATGACGTGAACGGCACGTACGACGGGACGAAAAATACGACGTCCTATACACTGCATTATAACTTTCGGCGTGTAAATCCTTTCTGAGCATGCGCGGAACTTAGTTTGACGAACAAGCCTACACACGGGCGGACTGTTCGCTGAAACAAGGTTTCAGCGGACAGTTTTTCGGAAATTCCGTAAAACCTTGTTCGTCAAACTGTCCGCTGAAACTGTCCGCTGAAAGCCCACACACGAGCGGACTGTCCGCCCAAACACTGTTCAGCGGACAAAGTTGGGCGAACAGTCCGCCCGTGTGTACGCGGCCTTAGTCATGACAGGGATAAAGAATGAAGTGAATATTCACAAAATTTATTTTGTGAAGATTCCCAAATCCTTTAGTAAATCCAACCAAATTGTGCAGTGTCTCACTATTATATGCATTTATAGCTCCATGAAAAAACCTTCACTTTTATTACTACTTATGACTGCCAGTGATTAGAGTGTTCTCTATGTAGCACTGCTCCGGTAGCAGTTCTCCCTAGATAGTTTTTTTCCGCAGCCAGCCACACATTCACATTCACTTGTTTCTCCAAGGATCAGTCTAGGAGTGTTTTATTTTTTTTTTCGTTTTTATTTTTGGAGAACTTGGACAGGCGGGATAGTCCAGAATAAAGAGCTTGTACAGTTGAAGACTTTAACTATTCTTTCGGATAAACTATGATGAAGTCCATGCTTGAAGCAAACAACAGACTTCAGCTTTAAGGCAGCAGTAGTAAAGGCGTAGCAAGCCTGAGCAGAGTCCTTTGAAGTAGAGGATTAAATGGACAAAGTTTTTTGGAACACAAGCCAGTGTTCCCTTTAGCTAGACCTGCAGCTGACTATCTAGTACCAGAGGGGGGTAACTAAAACTCAGTCTTTAAGGTCCTTTAGGGGTGTCTTAACTCACAGGGCCCAAAAGCAAATGAATGCCTTCCTCGGTGATACCAGACCAGATTTGCAGTAGACAGCCCCTCAGTCAACTTAGTAGAACCCAGGTCTCAGCAAGTCTCAGCATTTAGGCCCACAGGTTTTCCATCTGAGGCTGCACAGCAATAGTTGCCTGGGAGGGCAATGCACCCTTTACAAGGCTGGAACAATCCTATAGAGTTAAGGCCCAGAGCTCAGTGTGCTTACAGAATATATATACAGTAGTTACCCGGCATATCATCAGAGCCAGTCTTTCTGGGATAGGCTGGGGCTGTATCATTATTCATGTTGTCATCTGCATAGCTCCACACCTATCATCCAGAAATGTCTCAAGTTTCCTGGATAGAGAGGAACACACAGCAGAACTGGCTAAATGATCACAGCTCACCAAGTACAGTGAGCTAACTATGCTTTTACCTAACAAATAATTGCAGTCACATTGACTACAATGGGACAACTAAATTTACCTATCAAAAACACAACTAACTCTATATATATATATATATATATATATAAACTTAGCACCTACCTAGGAAGGTGCTACATTTACATTTAACCTGTGCTTATGTGTTGTATTGTAAACCAACATGAGTACAACAACATAATTCAGGCTTTAAGTAACATTTTAAAAATATAAACATTTTAAAGATATAATTCAGGATCAGGAAGGTTAATGGATACTGTTGTGTTGCATCCTCATCCATACTAAATGATATTATTATTATGATATATTGTAACTGTAAGCCCTTTGAGGAAGTTTTGGTCATACATAACAGCAGATTAAGCAACAGACTTAAACAACCAAGCCGGCTTAAGAAATTATAAAATGTAGGAGCAATATTAGCGCATGCTAGTTATTTGTTTATTTTTCCAGTTATGCTATGTAATTAAAGCCAAGCTTTAACTAAATGTTTATTTTACTAGTTTTACATAGAACAGGGAATGGTTAAAGCCTCTGTACAGTTTTTATTGTCATCTCTACCCCTAGCTGGGATAGTTCCCTTCATTTCCTGTCAGGATAGCAAGTGATGATAGATCTTTGCACCAAAGAAAAACACATTTTAGTAGTGGGGAAGTGCTAGAACATCTAACAATGTTTATATTCCTGTCCTGGTGACTACCAATGCCTCCCTTTTTGTATGGTCATCACATGGTCAGGAATGGAGGGAAACTCTCCCTAACTGGGTCAGTGACAAAATATTTTTATCTCCCCCCATGCTATCCAAAGAATACATGTTTGGAGCTAGGTTTTAAGATGTAGGGCCTTTACTCTGTTGTGAGTTTACTAATCTAACAGCTCACCCCTTTACTTTGCAGTACCTGAGGTAGTGAAGAATCTGACCACAGGAAATATCACCACCACTTCTGTATCTCTGAGCTGGGAGAAACCAGATGGAAATGCAAGTTTATATTTCATCCAGATTCTCGGAGAGCCAACTTTTAATAAAACTGTGACCACAACCTCTGCTACAATTGAAAACATGACACCTGGAAATTATTACACCTTCCTGGTTGCTTCTGTTGTTGATGACAATATACAAGGAGAATATCGTACTGTATCAGCATTCACATGTGAGTGACTGCCATATTAGATGGATGTTATTATAAAACACTTGTTCAAATAGGTTCACCTTCTCAATTCTAATCTCAAATGGCTGTATGTTGATTTGGTTTCCAGCGGGAGTTAAAAGCTTGCCAGTCTTAAATAGAAATATTGTTACACTATGAAAATTATTATGGACTAAAGCAGGGGTTGCCAACCAGTGGCCCGGTGGCCACATGTGACTCGCGGAGCCCTTTGATGTGGCCCGCGACCTCCTGCTCTGGAATGGCAGGTTAGCAAGCCCAGATCGCAGGTTTCCAACCCATCATACCACATCATCGGTGTTGTGAATGAAGCAGGTGGTAGAGGAAGAAAACGGCTGCAGAGAAGAGCCCATAAGCCGATGCTTCCTGTACAGCGCCGGCTTTTGCCACAGGCAGAGTCTATGGCAAAGTTCAGTTAATCCACTGGATAGACACAGGTGCACTATGCTGGACCTGCAGTGTGGGTAATCATCAGTGTGAAAGCAGTTTAGGCCCTTTTTACACGATCGGTCCTACCCAATAGGACCCTCAATTCACCTCTACAGAGCGGCAGATGTAAACAGACTTTTGTCCGTTTACACCCGCCTGCCTCCAATCCGGTCCTAAAAATCCAATAAAAAAAAAATAGAATGGAGTTCGCCCCCTTCCATCTAGGTGGATCAGATTTGAGGGCCTATAGAGTAGCCGTAACCTGTCATCCATCCATTGTGGTTACCAAGGTTACCTGGTTACCAAGTTGCTTAATTGACCCTCACTTTTAAAAAGGCTGGGCACCCCTGGACTAAAGCAACATGTTCTCTGTTTTGCATGTGCGACATTGGGGTTGGTTTACTAAACAAAATAGAGATCGTTCCCTTGGTAAAGTTAAGGTTCACTTTGGAAAGTGAATGTTACCTTAGCTTAGTGAATAACATGACATTTTGTTTACGTCAGTCATCCGATCATATCCTAGTTAAAATCATATTTTACATTTTCATCAAGTAAGTTTGGTTTAACAAAATGAATAAAGCCTCATCTTATTCTCTAAACCAGCCCTCAAATTTTCACTCGCCTGCTTGCATTTGCCACGTGGAAATTAGCTGAGGGCAGTTGCAAAGCAGGGGCGGCCTGGGCCGACGGTTTCCTGGCTGATTGTTTCTGGCAGAAGCGGTAAAGCCTTTTCTCCAGAGCAATTGCCTCCCTGCCCCCTGGGCTGCTCTGGTGCTCTGTAAAAAAGGCTGCACCACTTATGCCAGAAGTGATCAGCCAGGAAACTGTCAGGGGGAGAGCCAGCCTGATCACACAGAGCGGGGATCTTCTGCTGTGACACAGCTTGGAGATGAAATGTCGGCGGCTGTCAAACAAAGCCCTGCCTCCTGAACTGGGTCCTATGAAAGACAGCAGATAGATAGGTAGACAGATTGACAGTGGTTGGCGTTTAATCTCCAAGCTGTGTTACAGCGGTAAATCTCCGCTCTGTGTGATCCAGCTGGCAATAATCCAGATTCCTCCCTGTGATCCCTGCTGCTTTGATGGGCACTGATGAGGCTTCATTTATGAGCACTGATAGGCTACGCTGATGGGCACTGGTAGGCTGGATTGATGGGCAATGGTAAGGCTGCACTGATGGCCACTAATGAGGTGGCGCTGATGGTCACTTATGATGTGGCACTAATAAGCTGCACTGATTAAGCTGCATTGATAAGGCAGCACTGATATGCTGCACTGGTGGACACTGATATGCTGCACTGATGGGCACTAATTGGCTGCACTGATGGGTGCTAAAAGGCTGTACTAATGGCCACTGATGAGGCTGCACTGATGGCCACTGATGAGGCTTCACTGATGGGCACTGATAGGCTGCACTGATGGGCACTAATAAGACTGCATTGATGGGCATTGATGAGGCTGCACTAATGGGCACTGATGAGACTGCACTGATGAGGCTGCACTGATGGGCACTGACAGGCTGCACTGATGGGCACTGGTGAGTCTGCACTGATGGGCGCTGATAGGCTGCACTGATAGGCTGCACTGGTGGGCACTGATAAGGCTGCAGTGATGGCCACTGATGAGGCTGCACTGATGGGCACTGATGAGGCTGCGCTAATGGGTGCTGATATGCTTTCTTGTTAATATTGTTAAAGTTGTTGTTGTTAATCTTTATTTTTTGTAACTTAATTCTGCATAAAACAGTTAACAGTGCCATGTCATGAGATATATATATAGCTTATAGCAGGGCTCAAAATTTCAAGTCTTAAAAGCTACTTGCCCCCAGTTGCCCCACCCAACCCATATCATGCCCCACCTCTAACTCCACCCCTAAACACACTGATAGGCACTGATGGGTACCGATATGCTTTATGTTAATATTGTTAAGATTGTTGTTGTTAATCCTCATTTTTGTAACTTAATTCTGCATAGAACATTTCACAGTGCCATTTCATGAGATCATTTATGAGGGTGTGTTTAGGGGTGGAATTAGAGGTGTGCAGGGTAGGGGTTGGGTAGGGCAACTGGTGGCAAGTAGTTCTTAAGACCTGGCTAGCAGCTCAGGACTTGAAATTTTGAGCCCACACTTATCAAGATTCACATGTGAACTGTCTGTATTCCTTTAGCCATTGACCCCAAGTTATAATACTTCTGTTGCTGTCCATCATCTTTGGCATTTCTTTAAACAGTCATGTTTTTATCCATCTTACTACACACCTTTTAGACCCTGATGTAGTGAAGAACCTGAAGACAGGAAATATCACCACCACATCTATATCTTTGAGCTGGGAGAAACCAAATGGAAATGTCAGTTCATATTTCATCCAGAGCCTGGGCAATTCAACCCTCAATACAACTGTGACTACAACTTCTCTTACCTTTGATGGGCTGACACCTGGAAATTATTATTCCTTTCTGGTCTCTGCTCTAGTAGATACAAATAATTTACAGGGAGAAGGTGTTTACACGTCAGCAAATACAGGTATGTCAATCATGCAACAAGCTGATTGGTTAATGTTGTTTAAGGCGATCTTACACTAGCATCATAATACTTGAGCTTCAGCAAATTAAGCCTAAATTGTAAAGGATAATAAATGCATTCAGCAACAGACAGTAGATAGAAATGTATGATGACAATAATGTTTGTTGATAGATGCATTTGAAATATACCACATTTTCCCTCTAGACTATCTTATATCAATTTAATATGAGTTTTGGCCAATTTAAAGATTGTCATAAGCCTCACGCTGGTCATACATGGGTCCGTTTTTTTTTTTGTACAACCAGTGGGTTGAACAAAAAAAAAGACCCGATTCCCCCATTCACACACTCAATGTGAATGCGGGAGTTCTCCCGTTATGTAATTGTTTTCTGATGGCGAGAAAGTCTACACAGATCAGTGCTGCAGTCTATAGCCTGCAATACTGATCAAGCCAGAAAATTTGTAGGTTGACTTCTAGGTTGACTGCTGATCTGGTCAAATTTCCATCCACGTGTGGCCAGCTTTAGTGATTTTAGTTATCATCACTGGATATTGCTATTCTCATGTCATTAAGATGGCAGTGTTTCATTATTCATTACAATTGCAATGTTTTGTTACATTTGTTAATTTTGCAAATTAAATAAATAGAAAAGGAAATATGAAAGGAAAACCAAATGTATATAGATATAAAAAAATCATAAATACCCTTTTTCCCATTTTTATACGTGCTCACATTTCCTCTGTTCACAGCTGCTTAAGAGCTGGGGGAGGAAAAACAGCCATACACTGAACTTCCCAGTGCAAGACTGTGTGTGTGTGTGTGTGTGTGTGTGTGTGTGTGTGTGTGTGTGGGAAGGCGGGGGGGGGGGGGGGTTGTGTCAAGACAAGTCTGATCATTGGAGGAGATCACACTGAGTTCCCAACACAACTAGAGAACTGGCCATGCTGTGCTCTCCTGCTTAGTGTGGTCAGTTTTTAATAGGAAAGCAGGGGGACTGGCAGGAACACCAGGGATTTCACACAGAAGAAGCAATACAAAGCCAACAGTTTTTTTTTTTTTTTCATAGATGTAAATGGTACAGCAGGCACATATGAGGAATATGACATGTTGTGTTTACACTTTAAGGTTTACATGCCTTAAACAATATTATATAGAGTAGTTGTCTTCTAATTTCTTTACGTTTTTATTAGTTTCTCAGATACATTACAAATGCTTCTTGGAAACATTTATATATAGGTACAGAAAGGAAAAATACATACAAACAGGTTAAATAAACAAAGGTGTTATCAATCCAATCTACAATTAAACATTGTCAATGAGTTAAAATTCAATGGTAGGAACTATATACCCTATCAACCCCATTGGGACCATATTGTCAATAGGGAATGTTCCTAAACTAAAAAGGGAATGGGGAAGCCAAAGGAAAGCAATATGGAAGTCACTTTGAAATTCAACATGTAGAGAAAGGAATCACAATGGTTATTAAAATCCTTCAGATAATTTTAAGCTTTAGGATGTACCAACCAGGCTTGTCAAATCCTTTTCAATTTTGCAATGTTAAAGTTTTTGTACGCAACATTAGTTCATAGTGGGCCTGTGTGTTTACTCTTAATATCACATCAAGGAGATTGGGACCAATATTTGATTTCCACAGTTTAGCTATGGTGAGCCTTTCTGCTATTAATATATTGGCCACAATAGTTCTGTAGTCTAATGAGTATATATCAATGTTTAATCCTAATAGAGCTGTTGCAGGGTTAAGAGAAATTCGATTACCCATAAAGGGATGCAATAAAAGAAGATACAGCCTTCCAGAAGCTGGAGAGGTTTTTGCAGTTCCCATATTTATGATATAATGTTCTTATTTGATCACTGCAACTCCAACAGATAGGAGAGGAAAATAGGGAAGATTTTTTAAAGTTTATAGGGCGTCAAATACCAACAGTTAAGTCTTTTTTTGAAATTCTCCCAGTGTTCTATACAAGATGTTGCAGATTGGTTTAATTTAATAACTGTATGCCAGGACTCCCCACTTAAGCATATTAGTAATCTTTATATCAATGGCAAATAAAGCCAGAAAATGATAAAAAAAAAGATTTACCTTTTAGTATTATGTCCTCTGTTAGAAGAAAAAAGAATCCATATTTCTACAGGGATTGATAGTTTGTCTTCAGGATCAATATTTTTAAGTCATTTAATCTTACAAATTTTGTTCTTTATAGATTTCTTATGCATGTCAGGTAAAGTTGTGTCTGTTGAACCCTTGGTACACCCAAGTAGAAAGATTCTTTCACCATAGCAGAACAAATGTGAGTTGCCACATCCCTGTTATATGGAAAGAATGAATTTCCCCCTCAAATGGGACTTTAAATGGCAACAACACAAATTAGTATATAAAATGGTATTGCAGCCTGTCAGATCCCGCAGGTAATGCCGTGGCACCCTCCCCCAACATGCATACTATTGAGCTGGTGACAAGAACTTTGGAAGCTAGAACAAAGGGGTCTCTTAGTTAGGGTCAGGTCAACACTTTATTGCAGAGTGAGATTGGGAGTATAGTGAGTAATGTCTCTGGCTCCCTGCGCTGTATATGAAGATCCGTCATCCATCCTGGCAGTGTCTGCAGTGTCTGCCAGACTTTGCATGTTGGTGGAGAGTGCCACGTCATTACCTGCGGGGTCTGAGAGGCTGCAACGGAGGCTAGACCAGACCTCTTCAAACGCCATCTAATGACAGTGACAACTTCCTTTTAAATATACATGTTTTCTTGAACATCTTTGTATCTGGGTGCTGTGTCATTCACTTCATACCGTAGAATACAAATTCTTCTATATTAATACCCCTGACAAAAGGGCTTTGAACCTGAAACGCGTTGCGTACCGAAAAGTCTACCTCGGATACTGGAGAGTAACTACTTGAATATATATATATATATATATATATATATATATATATATATATATATATATATATATATATATATATATATATATATATATATATATATATATATATATATATATATATATATATATTCTACCGCAAGAAAACTATGTTATTTGTTTATTGACTTTGTGTATTTTAATAATCATCATAATTGTCTTGATGATTTTTTATAATTTTTTTTCAATAAATACCATTTTATATACTAATTTGTGTTGTTGCCATTTAAAGTCCAATTTGAGGGGTAAATTCATTCTTTCCTTGATACACCCAAAGGTTGACAGACATACGAGCTTTGCAATAATCCATCACTCGTAAAGGGGTATGTATCTGTAACCCATTAGTAAAGATGTTCAACTCACCTGTTACAGTGTACATAGCGCTTCAAATGTTCTTTACTAATCAAATCATTAAGGGTGAGCTTAAGGTTTGCCACTACCATGGGTTCACGTTGAATCCCTGTAAATTGTGATGCTCCCAAATTGCAAACTCTTTGCTGAAAAGTTTGCAGGTCTACTACTAGAAATAGAGAACAACATATAATGTTATGCATACCCTTTTCCTTCCTTCGTTGAGCCAAGAATTTGAAGGAATATATATCCCAGCCCCCTGCTCTTTGAAAGAGCAGGCTCACAGAATGCATACTGTCAGTGTATGTTTGAACAATAAGAAGAGCTGACAATTCTCTGTAAGGAGGGTTACTGGTTTTTAAGTTTTTATTTTGGCATTGGAACATGGCCTCTATGGCAGTGCCCAACCTAGGCTTGCTTAATAGCCCTACAAATGAGCAGCCCAATAGTTCATCACAGCGTTCATAAACTTTAAGCAAGATCTGCATAACTGTTCACAAATCAAAAACAGGCAGATTCACTCATCTATACTAATTATGTAATATCATTGTATATACTGCATTAAAGCTTAAAATATGCAGCAATGTGCTTACCATGCTCTCATACAGTCATCAGATGGTATACAAAGCCAAAAAGACTGTATCCTTGCATTTGTTTGGATGCATAAATACACGTCATGTTGTATTAAAAAAAAAATGAAAAAAAATACTTTATTTAATTTGCAAATAACTTTGCAATATTTTTTTTTTTTTTTTTAACAGACGCTTAATTTTAGTGTTCTTTTAAACAGTACAAATTATGGAATAAAATGCATACTTTTTGTCGACAGTAAAAAAATGTTTTTGAACAATGATCAAAGTAGTAAAAAATGCAGTTATTTATTGTGTTACTTTTTGTCTATGTACTGCATAATAAAAATAATTTTTGCAAGACAACATAACCAAAAGAAAGCCTTGTTTGTCCTGAAAAATAATAAATGTAACACTTTGTTATCGTAACCTATGATAAATGTATTGCTGAATAAACAGGCCCAAACCATGTAAAATTATGAATGCTGCAGTGATTAAAATATGTAAATAGCTAATATACAGTTATACAGAGGCCTTCACTCATTTTTACTTATATACATAACATCCAATTTCTGTGTTTTGTAGTACCTGAAATAGTGAAGAACCTGACCACAGGAAATATCACCAGCACTTCTATACCTTTGAGCTGGGAGAAACCAGATGGAAATGCCAGCTTTTATTTCATCCAGATCCTGGGAGAGCCAGCTTTCAATAGAAATGTGACTACAACTTCTGATACAATAGAAGGCTTGACACCTGGAAACTATTACTCCTTCCTGGTTGCTGCTGTTGTTGGTGATATGTACATATATGTACAAGGAGAAATTAGGACTGTGTCAGCATACATGTGTAAGTAATTATTATCTTTTAAAATGTGTACTATTCTTGAATTGTACCTCTTTATATCATTATTTTCAGATTCTGTGGCTATTAATCATTTGTATTATGTACCTTGTAGACCCAGATGTAATTAAGAATTTGGCTACAGAGAACATCACCACCACTTCTATATCTCTGAGCTGGGGGAAACCAGATGGAAATGTCAGTTCCTATTTCATCCAGATTCTGGGAGATCCAACTTTCAATAAGAATGTGACTTCAACCTCTGACACAATAGAAGGCCTGACAGCTGGAAATTATTACACCTTTTTGGTTAATGCTCTTGTTGATAACATAAATGGAGCAATTAGCAACATATCTAAATACACAAGTAAGTCATTACTATTGTACAGATTGTAAAATGTGGTATTTTTTTCCAATAAAGGCAGAGTTCTGTAGTCATATATGACTTATCTTGGATTCCAGTGAAGGGAGTAACTAAAAAAAAAAAACAGTTATCTATTGTATGGGTTTTCATAAAACACATAAGAAGAAATCTGCTTTATTTTTTGATGAACTGCAACATGCTTTATTGGTACTAGATGTTGTAGGTCAGAAAGACTTTTTCTTACTTGTCATATGTGACCCCCCAGATGAACATGGAGTCATGTCTGACACATAAGAGAAAGTCTGCCTGACCTATCTGGTACCAATAAAGTTTGTTGCAGCTCAGCAAAAGTCAAAGCAGAGTGTGGCTTATGTATTTGTATGCCTGGAGCAGATCTTGGAAAACCTGTGCACCCTCAACCGGTGAGTGTGAGGGCCTGTTAACACCAGAACGCGGTGTGGGAAACCCATCTTCCGTGCATGCTTCCAACACTGTGTTCAAAACACACTGCAGTTGCGACTTGCAGCCGGTGTTGATAAGTTAATGACACCCCAAATGCAGGTCGCGAATGCAGTGCTTTTGCCCGCACTGGATTGCTTGGTACAAAGGTACCATGAGATCCGGTTGCAGTGCGTTTGCAAAAGTAGTGCATGCTACTTTTGGTGCAGTGCAGGTGCAGCATGATTTTGGCGCATTCAAAATAAATGGGCTGAAACTGCACCGCACAGAACTGCAGATGAAGCACAGCTTATTCCTGTGCAATTTCCAGTGTGAACAGGCCCTGTTTGCCTTGCTCTGTTCCATTTACATGCGTTAATGTGTTATCATAGCCTCCACATTTTTCCTAGGAATCCTTGATTTTACTGATACATATGTGGACTTAACTAGTGTTAAGGAGCAGATTATCTGTATGGGGATGAAGTGTAAAATCACAGTTTTAACATGCTCTGAACCTCTAACCTATAATAACAGTGATGCCAATGCCTATCTTGCCTGCCTGGCTCCTTTTTACCTTTTAGTGTTTTCCAAGTTGATTACACAATTAGATGGTTTAAAAGGCTGAATAAGAAAACAATGCTAATATATTTTTTTATTTACAGGACCTGCCCCTGTGACTAATATGAAAGCATCTAAGGTAGACAACAGAACAATGTATGTCAGCTGGCAGCATCCAGAAGGTAACACAAGTTACTATCAAATTGAATTGTTGGGAGACCCACCCCAGAATCTCACTGCGGCTACAGAATCTGTGACTATTTCCAACCTGACCAGTGGAAACCAATATACAGTGAGAGTCACTGCAGTTGCAGGTGGAGATTTGCTGGGGGACAGCAGTGACATTGCTGTACTAGGTAAGTACAAAATTAACCAAGACTCTGATAGTCAGTACTCCTAAACCACTTACCAATACCTTTAAAGTTTAAAAATGCATACATGTATATTAAATAAACAAACAGTTCATAAGCATATGGAAAATTATGTGCAAATAAATAATGTAAAATATCTACAAGATAATATACAGAATAGCAAAACACTTACTGTAAGTGCTAAAAAAATGAATAAACAAATGTGATTGACAATATAAAATCCATTCATAATTCACAAGGTGCTGTCAAATACACACAAATTACTCAACATCCAAACTCCCATTGTTTTCAGTTGTGCCTTTTCACATCTGAGCATAGTGTTGCTTGAAGCCCATAGCCCAAAAAAAGTGCATCAGCTTCTTTTGAGCTACAAGCTTTAAGCATATTTGGCACTAATATACTTTTTCTTCTCCCTAGTAACTAGTTTTCTTTGGGTAATGATTAAGCACAGGTTGGATGTGTGAAACGCGTCTACGTCACTAAAAATCTGGTGTTCCTGGTGATTTTTAATAAAAGCACTTTGTTTTGGAACCCTTGGATGTGCGGCTATTCTTCTTTTTTCAAGTATCCCACGAAGGCGGGCCGGGGCTAGCACTACTTGGTTCCATTTGTATCATTGCACACACTGGAGCAGCAGATTCCTTCTTCCTTAACTAGTTTTCCTATAGCTAAAAAATTTTTTTTAAATGCTCAAGCCTTAGACGCCCACGAAAACGCACAAAAACACCTCTTCAAAAGCTAAAGAACAATCCTGCAAAATGAACAACAACACTCAGCTCAAGTGTGAATGCAGCCTTAAAGGCAACTGAGGATAATATTAACTTTTCATGAATTATAAACATGTCTGACATAAATGAACATCTATGTGTTGTCGACTGTAATTAATCAGGTTCAAACTTGCACTAAAAGATTATAGTTGGAAATGTAAGGTTTTATTATGATCACTTACTCTTATTTTATACACTTTGATAACAGATGCTGATATGCAGTATCTCACAAATGTGAGTACACCCCTCGTATTTTTGTATATATTTTCATGTGACAACACTGAAGAAATTACACTTTGCTGCAATGTAAAGTAGTGAGTGTACAGCTTGTATAACCGTGTACATTTTCTGTCCCCTCAAAAAAACTCACCACACGGCTGATGTCTAAACCACTGGCAACAAAAGTGAGTATACCCCTAAGTTAAAATGGCCAAATTGGGCCCAATTAGCCATTTTCCCTCCCCGATGTCATGTGACTCATTATTGTTACAAGGTCTCAGGTGTGAATGGGGAGCAGGTGTGTTAAATTTGGTATTATCGCTCTCACTCTCTCATACTGGTCACTGGAAGTTCAACATGGCACCTCATGGCAAAGAACTCTCTGAGAATCTGAAAAAAAGTATTGTTGCTCTACATAAAGATGGCCTAGGCTATAAGAAGATTGCCAAGACCCTGAAACTGAGCTTCAGCATGGTGGCCAAGACCATACAGAGGTGTAACAGGACAGGTTCCACTCAGAACAGGCCTCGGCATGGTCGACCAAAGAAGTTGAGTACACTTGCTCAGCATCATATTCAGAGGTTGTTTTTGGGAAATAGAAGTATGAGTGCTGCCAGTGCTGCAGAGGTTGAATGGGTGAAGTGTCAGCCTGTCAGTGCTCAGACCATATGCCACACACTGCATCAAATTGGTCTGCATGGCTGTCGTCCCAGAAGGAAGCCTCTTCTTTTTTTAAATCAAATCCTTTTTATTATTTTATCTAAAGATGTAGCACAAGACAGTCCACAAACAATTTGCTGAAGACATGCAGACTAAGGACATTGATTATTGGAACCATGTCATGTAGTCTGATGAGATCAAGATAAACTTATTTGGTT
Source organism: Lithobates pipiens (assembly GCF_037356315.1). Lineage (NCBI taxonomy): Eukaryota > Metazoa > Chordata > Amphibia > Anura > Ranidae > Lithobates > Lithobates pipiens. The sequence continues at coordinate 367,114,259 of NW_027507758.1, read as the reverse complement.
CAGATGGTGTCAAGCGTGTGTGTTGGCAACCAGGTGAGGAGTACAAAGACAAGTGTGTCTTGCCTACAGTTAAGCATGGTGGTGGAAGTGTCATGGTTTGGGGCTGCATGAGTTCTTCCGGCCCTGGGGAGCTACAGTTCAACAGTTCATTGAGGGAACCATGAATGTCAACGTGTACTGTGAGATACTGAAGCAGAGCATGATTTGCTCCCTTTGGTGACTGGGCCGCAGGGCAATGTTCCAACATGATAATGACCCCAAACACACCTTCAAGATGACCACTGCCTTGCTAAAGAAGCTGAGGGTAAAGGTGATGGACTGGCCAAGCATGTCTCCAGATCTAAACCCTATTGAGCATCTGTGGCCCATCCTCAAATGGAAGATGGAGGAGCGTAAGATCTCTAACAACCACCCGCTCTGTGATGTCGTCATGGAGGAGTGGAAGAAGACTCCAGTGGCGACCTGTGAAGCTCTGGTGAACTCCATGCCCAAGAGGGTTAAGGCAGTGCTGGAAATGAAGAGTGGCCACACAAAATATTGACACTTTGGCCCTAATTTGGACATTTTCACTTAGGGGTGTACTCACTTTTGTTGGCAGCAGTTTAGAAATGAATGGCTGTGTTGAGTTATTTTGAAGGGACAGCAAATTGACTCTGTTATACAAGCTATACAGTCACTACTTTACATTGTAGCAAAGTGTAATTTCTTTAGTGTTGTCACATGAAAAGATATAATAAAATATTTACAAAAATGTGAGGGGTGTACTCACTTTTGTGAGATACTGTACATTATCAGACATCCTTAGAAACATAACTAAGGAGAAGTAACATATTAACAATTTGTGTTCTGTTCTTTAGCATGAACAGTATGTATGTAATGTTTGATATAAAAAAAAGTAGCAATCAAATCATGAAATACATGTGCCATTAAATTGTACATTTCCTCTCCAGTTTCAGATGTCATAACAGCTACTGAAATTTCCTCCACTACTGTGATTCTTAATTGGACGCCAGACTTGGGAGAGAATTCATCATATGGCATCTTGGTCTATGGAGAACCAATCAGTAATGTGACTGTGAATACTAGCGAAGTGCAAATTGCCAATCTGATAGCTGGAAATTTTTATACTATCCAGCTTTTGGCATATCGAAATAGTGTACTTTTATATGGATACAGCAGTGAGATCACGTTGTATACTCGTAAGTAATTATTTTTTCTTTGTCATTATGAGACATTGTTATATGGCCTTTTGTTCAACATGTAAATATATGACTACACAGTTATAGCATCTTACATTGTATAGACCTCTGCATAGTCAGAGCTACTAGAGCTTCAGAATAACTCAATAGGTAAACTGATGGATTAATCGGCAGCACCACCTCCCCACAATTATAGTCCAACATCTTTTTGGTTGTCACCTTCAACTAGCAACATTACATATCAATTTTGTGATAAAATCATGTTTATTAGACAATATTGATTAAAATAATTCATTAAAATTATGTTACAGATTGTTGTATTCTTATATCCAATATAATACAAAACATGCAAAGACTTTAGCTAACTAGCCCCTGTTGCTGTACATTCAGAAAATGTTTGGTCATACTTACACTTTAAGGTTCGATTCACACAAGGGCAACTTGTCAGGCAACTTAGCCTTCTCACAAGTCATGTCCCGTTCTGTACAATGAAACCATTCTAATCAGAGTGACACAAGTCGCTCCGACTTAGAAAAAGGTTCCTGTATGACTTTGGGGGCAACTTGAGGAAACTTGCATTGACTTCTATAGAGAAGTCATTTTGCAAGTCTCTGCATTTTGCAAGTCTCTGTCGTGTCCAGGTCGCCTGACGCAGTCACACTGCATGTCGCGCTGCCTCAGTGTGAACTGACACTAAGTCAAGGCATGCCCGTATCTATTTATAAAGAATGATATACATGACCCATAAACATTTTTAACTATGCATGCTTAACGTTCATCACCACTGTTCACTCAAAGATAAACTCAAAACAAATATGTCCAATATTAGGGTTTATTACTGTTCAGGTTGTTTTTTATGTATTCTATATTTTCTAAACTAGCCAAAGGTTCTGGAAGATTCAAGGGGGGGGGGGGGGGGCTATAAAACTTCTCAGTAGACAGGAATGTTGGTAATTACATCAGGGACAGGGGCTGACTTGGTGATTCAAACTCCACTTATAGGAGGAACATAATTTTTGAGTGAATTGACTCTCTAAAGTATGGATGCTGATAGGACAACACAGGACTTTTCCCCACTAAAATGTAAAGCTGAACTCTGGGAAAATGAAAAAAATTCTCCCTTGCAGTGGCCTGCACATACATTGCAAGTGTTATTTGCTCATTTACATCTAGGGGGACCAGGTACAGTTTACTTACCGCTCCTGCAGGCTCCTCCACACTGCTATGGCCAGTCCCTGCAACCTCCTCTCCTTTTCACTTCAGAGGTCTAAGGTCCCCTGACATCATTTAGACTGATACAGGGCCTATAGCCCTCTATATCCCTGTACAGGATGTGAGGACACTGAAAGACAGTCCACAGCTGGCAAGAAGGGGAGCGCAGTCTGCCAGGGGACTGGAGGATCAGGTAAGTAAAAGTGCATTTAACGGTCATAGAGAGAAACGAGCAGTTAACCATTGTAGAGTACAAAGAAGGACTTTTAGTTTTGACGGAGTTGAGATTTAATTAATTACGTTTTTATTTTGTCCTGCCCCTGTCCATTTTATTTGTGTCAAGTATTGCTGGAGTTCAGTTTTATCAGAAATTACAAAGTAAAGAGAACGTTTTTTTGTGATATACTTTATATTTTGTACTGAGTATTAGTTTTAATTTTTTTTAATCATTTTGTTTTTAACATTATAATCTTTACACATATCTAGGTATATAAATGTACAATTGTCATATTGTTTTTTTTTTTTTTTTTGATTGCAGTACCCGGAGTAGTTGGAAATTTTCTGGTTTCCAATTGGTCCACTAACTCCATAGATCTAAGCTGGCTCCCTCCAGTTGGCAATCACAGTTACTATCTGATTGAGGTAACGGGAGATGTATCCATCAGCAACATAACAACTGATCAGACATTCACTGTCCAAAGCCTGACACCTGGAAACAAATATACAGTCACTGTCCGAGCTGTTACTGGCCAAAATGTTCAAGGAAATGCTTCTCAGAGCACAGTTTTTACAAGTGAGTATACTAATCATCATGTATTATGTTATGTAGCACACAAAGTTCATAATATCTGGTCACAAAGACTTTTTTGACCATGCTGACAAAATGAAAACCTAAAGACCTAACTTAATAAATATTGCACACTTTATATAGAGATTGCATGGGCTTTGGGGGTACCTCATCAATGGGAAAATTGTTTTAGAAATTGGACAAAGTGAGTGGACTTTACAGGTACCAGTGAAGGAGGATCAAAACATAATAATATTAAATATCTAGTTCAACATTGCCGCTGCAATGACTCCTAACAGCCTGCCCACTGGCTGATGGTTTTGGGATAAAACAGAGTTTTTAGTACTGGCCATTTGGTACACGAGGTTTGTAGTTTTTGTCTCTTTTTATGTTAAAGATCAAAATGACAGGAGATAAAGCTTGCAGTGAACGCACATGATTTTCACAATTATGGCATGAATAACTGTGTGAGTTAGCAGCCAAGAAAAGAAAGTTAAAAATAATAAGTAATTCATAGCTGATTTTTTGCTTTTCTTCCAGAACCTGAAGTGGTTAAAAGCCTGACAATATTCAGCTTCTCTGACACATTTGTATCTCTGAGCTGGCTGCCTCCAGATGGAAACATAAGTTCCTATGTAATAAAAATCCAGCAAAATGACACCTACTATGCAAGTACAACAGAGAATTACTTTACAGTACAAGATCTGACACCTGGGATGTACTACACCTTCCTGGTTTATGCTCTGGCTGGTTCCAACACTGTGTCAGGAAACATCTCAGTGATATCTAGTTATACAAGTAAGTAGCTGCCACGTAGCAACAGCAAAACATTGGGAACTCATAAAATGTATCTACCCAGTCTAATGATACTTCAAATTATATTTATAGAAAAAGCTAATACAGGTGATACTTGAAAAATTAGAATATCGTGAAAAAGTTCATTTATTTCTCTAATGCAACTTAAAAGGTGAAACTAATATATGAGATAGACTCATTACATGCAAAGCAAGATAGTTCAAGCCGTGATTTGTCATAATTGTGATGATTATGGTTTACAGCTCATGAAAACCCCAAATCCATAATCTTAGAAAATTAGAATATTGTGAAAAGGTGTAATATTCTAGGCTCAAAGTGTCCCACTCTAATCAGCTAATTAAGCCATAACACCTGCAAAGGGTTTCTGAGCCATTAAATGGTCTCTCAGTTTGGTTCAGTAGGAATCACAATCATGGGAAAGACTGCTAACCTGACAGTTGTGCACAAAACCATCATTGACACCCTCCATAAGAAGGGAAAGCCTCAAAAGGTAATTGCAAAAGAAGTTGGATGTTCCCGAAGTGCTGTATCAAAGCACATTAATAGAAAGTTTTGTGGAAGGGAAAAGTGTGTAAGAAAAAGGCGCACAAGCAGCAGGGATGACCGCAGCCTGGAGAGGATTGTCGGGAAAAGGCCATTCAAAAGTGTTGGGGACTTTCACAAGGAGTGGACTGAGGCTGGAGTCAGTGCATCAAAAGCCACCACACACAGACGGATCCTGGACATGGGCTTCAAATGTCATATTCCTCTTGTCAAGCCACTCCTGAACAACAAACAACATCAGAAGTAGGGATGAGCTTCGAGTTCGAGTCAAACTCATGTTCGACTCGAACATTGCCTGTTCGGTGAACAGTGAAACATTTGGAGTTTTCGTGGCAAATTCGGAAAGCCACGGAACACCCTGTACAAGTCTATGGGAGAAATCTAAAGTGCTAATTTTAAAGGCTAATATGCAAGTTACTGTCCTAAAAAGTGTTTGGGGACCTGGGTCCTGCCTCAGGGGACATGTATCATTGCAAAAAAAGTTTTAAAAACTGCAATTTTTTCGGGAGCAGGGATTTTAATAATGATTAAAGTGAAACAATAAAAGTGTAATATTCCTTTAAATTTCATACCTGGGGGGTGTCTATAGTAATCCTGTGAAGGGGCGCATATTTTCTGTGCTTAGAACTGTCCCTGCACAAAGTGTCAGTTCTGCAGGAAAAAAAGCCATTTAAAATCACTCGCGGCTATAATGAATTGGCTGCTCCCATAATACAGAGAACACTCATTGAAAGACATTGATAAAAAAAAAAGAAGAAGATTCAAGGGGGGGGGGGGGGGCTATAAAACTTCTCAGTAGACAGGAATGTTGGTAATTACATCAGGGACAGGGGCTGACTTGGTGATTCAAACTCCACTTATAGGAGGGACATCATTTTTGAGTGAATTGACTCTCTAACATATGGATGCTGATAGGACAACACAGGACTTTTCCCCACTAAAATGTAAAGCTGAACTCTGGGAAAACAAAAAATTCTCCCTTGAAGTGGGCCTGCACATGCATTGCAAGTGTTATCTGCTCATTTACATCTAAGGGAACCAGGTACGGTTTACTTACCGCTCCTGCAGGCTCCTTCACACTGCTATGGCCAGTCCCTGCAACCTCCTCTCCTTTTCACTCCAGAGGTCTAAGGTCCCCTGACATCATTTAGACTGATACAGGGCCTATAGCCCTGTACAGGATGTGAGGACACTGAAAGACAGTCCACAGCTGGCATGAAGGGGAGCGCAGTCTGCCAGGAGACTGGAGGATCAGGTAAGTAAAAGTGCATTTAACTGTCATAGAGAGAAACGAGCAGTTAACCCTTGTAGAGTTCAAAGAAGGACTTTTAGTTTTGATGGAGTTGAGATTTAATTAATTACGTTTTTATTTCTCCTGCCCCTGTCCATTTTATTTGTGTCAAGTATTGCTGGAGTTCAGTTTTATCAGAAATTACAAAGTAAAGAGAACGTTTTTTTGTGGTATACTTTATATTTTGTACTGAGTATTAGTTTTAATTTTATTAATCATTTTGTTTTTAACATTATAATCTTTACACATATCTAGGTATATAAATGTACAAATGTCATATTGTTTTTTTTTTTGTTTTTTTTTTATTGCAGTACCCGGAGTAGTTGGAAATTTTCTGGTTTCCAATGTGTCCACTAACTCCATAGATCTAAGCTGGCTCCCTCCAGTTGGCAATCACAGTTACTATCTGATTGAGGTAACGGGAGATGTATCCATCAGCAACATAACAACTGATCAGACATTCACTGTCCAAAGCCTGACGCCTGGAAACAAATATACAGTCACTGTCCGAGCTGTTACTGGCCAAAATGTTCAAGGAAATGCTTCTCAGAGCACAGTTTTTACAAGTGAGTATGCTAATCATCATGTATTATGTTATGTAGCACACAAAGTTCATAATATCTGGTTACAAAGACTTTTTTGACCATGCTGACAAAATGAAAACCTAAAGACCTAACTTAATAAATATTGAACACTTTATATAGAGATTGCATGGGCTTTGGGGGTACCTCATCAATGGGAAAATTGTTTTAGAAATCGGACAAAGTGAGTGGACTTTACAGGTACCAGTGAAGGAGGATCAAAACATAATAATATTAAATATCTAGTTCAACATTGCCGCTGCAATGACTCCTAACAGCCTGCCCACTGGCTGATGGTTTTGGGATAAAACAGAGTTTTTAGTACTGGCCATTTGGTACACGAGGTTTGTAGTTTTTGTCTCTTTTTATGTTAAAGATCAAAATGACAGGAGATAAAGCTTGCAGTGAACGCACATGATTTTCACAATTATGGCATGAATAACTGTGTGAGTTTGCAGTATCATTCATGGTAGCAGCCAAGAAAAGAAAGTTAAAAATAATAAGTAATTCATAGCTGATTTTTTGCTTTTCTTCCAGAACCTGAAGTGGTTAAAAGCCTGACAATATTCAGCTTCTCTGACACATTTGTATCTCTGAGCTGGCTGCCTCCAGATGGAAACATAAGTTCCTATGTAATAAAAATCCAGCAAAATGACACCTACTATGCAAGTACAACAGAGAATTACTTTACAGTACAAGATCTGACACCTGGGATGTACTACACCTTCCTGGTTTATGCTCTGGCTGGTTCCAACACTGTGTCAGGAAACATCTCAGTGATATCTAGTTATACAAGTAAGTAGCTGCCACGTAGCAACAGCAAAACATTGGGAACTCATAAAATGTATCTACCCAGTCTAATGATACTTCAAATTATATTTATAGAAAAAGCTAATACAGGTGATACTTGAAAAATTAGAATATCGTGAAAAAGTTCATTTATTTCTCTAATGCAACTTAAAAGGTGAAACTAATATATGAGATAGACTCATTACATGCAAAGCAAGATAGTTCAAGCCGTGATTTGTCATAATTGTGATGATTATGGTTTACAGCTCATGAAAACCCCAAATCCATAATCTTAGAAAATTAGAATATTGTGAAAAGGTGTAATATTCTAGGCTCAAAGTGTCCCACTCTAATCAGCTAATTAAGCCATAACACCTGCAAAGGGTTTCTGAGCCATTAAATGGTCTCTCAGTTTGGTTCAGTAGGAATCACAATCATGGGAAAGACTGCTAACCTGACAGTTGTGCACAAAACCATCATTGACACCCTCCATAAGAAGGGAAAGCCTCAAAAGGTAATTGCAAAAGAAGTTGGATGTTCCCGAAGTGCTGTATCAAAGCACATTAATAGAAAGTTTTGTGGAAGGGAAAAGTGTGTAAGAAAAAGGCGCACAAGCAGCAGGGATGACCGCAGACTGGAGAGGATTGTCGGGAAAAGGCCATTCAAAAGTGTTGGGGACTTTCACAAGGAGTGGACTGAGGCTGGAGTCAGTGCATCAAGAGCCACCACACACAGACGGATCCTGGACATGGGCTTCAAATGTCATATTCCTCTTGTCAAGCCACTCCTGAACAACAAACAACGTCAGAAGTAGGGATGAGCTTCGAGTTCGAGTCAAACTCATGTTCGATTTGAACATTGCCTGTTCGCCTGTGAACAATTTGGGGTGTTTGCGGCAAATTTGGAAAGCCGGAACACCCTGTACAAGTCTATAGGAGAAATCGAAAGTGCTAATTTTAAAGGCTAATATGCAAGTTACTGTCCTAAAAAGTGTTTGGGGACCTGGGTCCTGCCCCAAGGGACATGTATCAATGCAAAAAAAAAGTTTTTCGGAAGCAATTTTTTCGGGAGCAGTGATTTTAATAATGATTAAAGTGAAACAATAAAAGTGTAATATTTTAATAATAAATTTCATACCTGGGGGGTGTCTATAGTATGCCTGTGAAGGGGCGCATATTTTCCGTGCTTAGAACTGTCCCTGCACAAAGTGTCAGTTCTGCAGGAAAAAAAGTCATTTAAAATTGCTCGTGGCTATAATGAATTGGCGGCTCCCGTAATACAGAGAACACTCATTGAAAGTCATGGATAAAAAGAAAAAAGTGTGGGATTCCCCCAAATTAAATTACCAGGACCTTCAGGTCTGGTATGGATATTAAGGGGAACCCCGCGTAAGGGGTACTTTTGTACCCCCTTACCATTTCAAACAGGGGGGCCAGGATCTGGGGGTCCCCTTGTTAAAGGGGGCCTCCAGATTCTGATAAGCCCCCCGCCCGCAGACCCCCACAACCACTGGCCAGGGTTGTGGGGATGAGGCCCTTGTCCCCATCAACATGGGGACATGGTGCTTTGGGGGGACCCCAAAGCATCCTCCCAATGTTGAGGGCATGTGGTCTGGTATGGTTCAGGAGGGGGGCGCTCTCTCGTCTCCCCCTCTTTTCCTCTGGCCTGCCAGGTTACATGCTCGGATAAAGGGTCTGGTATGGATTTTTAGGGGGAATGCCATGTACATTTTTTTTAAATTTGACGCGGGGTTCCCCTTAATATCCATACCAGACATGAAGGGCCTGGTAATTTAATTTGGAGGAACCCCACGCTTTTTTTTTTATCAATGACTTTCAATGAGTGTTCTCTGTATTACAGGAGCCGACAATTCATTATAGCCGCAAGTGATTTTAAATTACTTTTTTCCTGCAGAAATGACACTTTGTGCAGGGACAGTTCTAAGCACGGGAAACATACGCCCCTTCACAGGCATACTATAGACACCCCTCAGGTATGAAATTTAAAGGAATATTACACTTTTATTGTTTCACTTTAATCATTATTAAAATCACTGCTCCCGAAAAAATGGCAGTTTTTTAAAACTTTTTTTTGCATTGATGCATATCCCCTGGGGCAGGACCCAGGTCCCCAAACACTTTTTAGGACAGTAACTTGCATATTAGCCTTTAAAATTAGCACTTTAGATTTTGAGCGTTCGAGTCCCATAGACTTTAATAGGGTTCTAAAGTTCACACGAAGTTTAGGTCTGTTTGCAGGTTGTGGTGCGAATCGAACTGGGGGGTGTTCGGCTCATCCTTAGTCAGAAGCATCTTACCTGGGCTAAAGAGAAACAGACCTGGTCTGTTGCTCAGTGATCCAAAGTCCTCTTTTCTGATGAGAGCAAATTTTGCATCTCATTTGGAAACCAAGGACCCAGAGTATGGAGGAAGAATGCAGAGGCACACACTGCAAGATGCTTAAAGTCCAGTGTGAAGTTTCCACAGTCCATGTTGATTTGGGGAGCCATGTCATCTGCTGGTGTTGGTCCACTGTGCTTCATTAGGTCCAGGTTCAATGCAGCCTCCTACCAGGAGATTTTGGAGCACTTCATGCTTCCTTCCACACATGAGCACTATGGGAATGCTGACTTCATTTTCCATCAAGACTTGGCACCTGCCCACACTGCCAAAAGCACCAAAACCTAGTTCAATGACCGTGGAATTACTGTGCTTGACTGGCCAGCAAACCCACCTGACCTGAACCCCATAGAGAATCTGTGGAGCATTGCCAAGAGAAGGATGAGAGACATGAGACCGAACAATGCAGAATTGCTGAAGGCCACTATTGTCTTCCATAACACCTCAGCAGTGCCACAGGCTGATAGCTTCCATACCACGCCGCATTAAGGCTGTAATTGCTGCAAAAGGGGCCCAAACCAAGTTCTGAGTACATATGTATGCTTATACTTTTCAAAGGTTCAATATTATTCTATGTACTTTGTACAATCCTTGTTTTATTGATTGCATGTAATATTTTAATTTTCTTTGATTGTTGATTTGGGGTTTTCATGAGCTATAAGCCATAATCATCACAATTATGACAAATTACAGCTTGAACTATCTTGCTTTGCATGTAATGAGTCTATCTCATATATTAGTTCCACCTTTTAAGTTGCATTAGTGAAATAAATGAACTTTTGCGTGATAATTCAAATTTTTAAAGTAAAAAGGCTTGGATTTTGTGATACTATGTACATCAGTATGGATTTCCAGGCTTCTAAATACAATGATTTTGTAATAAGTCTGTTAACCACTTGACCTCCAGAAAATTTACCCCCTTCATGATACAGCATTTGGTTATTTTAACAGACATTTGCATGGTCATGCGACACTGTACACAAATAAAATGTATGTACCGTATTTATCGGCGTATAACACGCACTTTTTTACCCTGAAAACAGAGGGTAAACTGTGCCTGCGTGTTATACGCCGATATTTGTTTTTTTTTTCACGGGGGGGGGGGGGATTCGGGCGGTGCGTCCGACACTCCTGGCCGTGGGACAGTGCTGCCAGGACAACTCCGGAATGAAAAAAACTGCCAGCCACCTTCCACACACCGCTCCCCCATGCCATTGTATGGCAATTCAAACCCCTCCACCAACGCCGCTCTCCTCCTCCCGCTCCGCCCCCTTCCTCGAGTGTAGCTTGTGATTGGACGAGGAGAGCGGTCATGTGACCGTCAATGATTCAGAGCAGAGACATGTCACATGACTGGGTCCACGGCGCCAATGGAGGTGTTCAAAAGCTCCATAGGTGACACAGGAGGAGCGGCGCACGAGAAGGGGCCGGCAGCGATGGCAATGGAGGTATTCACTAGCTCTGATCCAGAGCATGCTGGCAATGCCGTCCCAGGAGACTTGGTGTTCTCCTGGGAGTGCAGAGGAGGAGGGGGGCTTTATAATGAAAGGGGCCTGTGTACCATGCGGGGGCTCATTGTGTCATGGAGGGGGGCTCAGTGTGTCATGAAGGGGGCTTCAGTGTGTCATGGAGGGGGGCTCAGTGTGTCATGGAGGGGGGCTCAGTGTGTCATGGAAGGGTCTCAGTGTGTCATGGAAGGGTCTCAGTGTGTCATGGAAGGGTTTCAGTGTGTCATGCAGGGGGCTCAGTGTGTCATGCAGGGGGCTCAGTGTGTCATGCAGGGGGTCTGTGTGTTAGCAGGGGGCTCAGTGTACCATGCAGGGGGTCTGTGTGTTATGCAGGGAGCTCTGTGTACCATGCAGGGGGCTCAGAGGTCTGTGGAAAGTTTTTTTCCTGAAACTTCCCTCTTAAAGTTAAGGTGCGTGTTATACGTCGGTGCGTGTTATACGCCGATAAATACAGTAATTATTTTCCCACAAATAGTGCTTTTTTATGGTATTTGATCACCACTATGTTTTTTATTTTTTGTGCTATAAACAAAAAAAATAACAATTTTGAAAAAAAAAAAAAACAATACCTTCTGCTATAAAACATTAAAAAAATCGATTTCTTCATAAATGTTGGCCAATATGTATTCTAGACATGTGCAGAGTCAAATATTTCGTTTCGGAATTTCGTTTTCGTCCGAAAACTTAATTTATTTAGTTACTCCCAAAATTCGTTTTTATTTATTTCGTTTTTCGTTCAAAAATTGCATTCGTCCGAAAATCCACATGAATTACGGTCGAATCTGTCTTTGAAGGCTTATGGTGTCTGTCGAATGTATAAAGAAGATTCGACGTAGCTAGTATATAGCGTACTTTAGAACCCCTATTAAAGTCTATGGGACTCCAACGTTCAAAATCTAAAGTGCTCATTTTAAAGACTAATTTGCAAGTTACTGTCCTAAAAAGTGTTTGGGGACCCGGGTCCTGCCCGAGGGGACATGTATCAATGCAAAAAAAAGTTTTAAAAACTGACGTTTTTCAGGAGCAGTGATTTTAATAATGATTAAAGTGAAACAATAAAAGTGTAATATTCCTTTAAATTTCGTAGTGGGGGGTTGTCTATGGTATGCCTGTGAAGGGGCGCATGTTTCTGGTGCTTAGAACTGTCCCTGCACAAAGTGTCATTTATGCAGGAAAAAAAGTCCTTTAAAATCACTCGCAGCTATTATGAATTGTCGGCTCCGTAATACAGAGAACACTCATTGAAAGTCTGATAAAAAAAAAAAAGCGTGGGGGTCCCCCATATTCAATTACCAGGCTCTTCAGGTCTGGTATGGATATTAAGGGGAACCCTGCCTCAAATTTAAGAAAAAAATTGACGTGGGGTTCCCCCTAAATATCCATAACCAGACCCTTCAGGTCTGGTATGGATATTAAGGGGAACCCCGCGTCAAATTTAAAAAAAATTGACGTGGGGTTCCCCCTAAAAATCCATACCAGACCCTTTATCCGAGCACGCAACCTGGCAGGCCGCAGGAAAAGAGGGGGGGACGAGAGAGCGGCCCCCCCTCCCTCCTGAACCGTACCAGGCTACATGCCCTCAACATTGGGAGGATGCTTTGGGGGTCTGTGACCCCTCAAAGCACCTTGTCCCCATGTTGATGAGGACAAGGGCCTCATCCCCACAACCGTGGCCGGTGGTTGTGGGGGTCTGCGGGCGGGGGGCTTATCAGAATCTGGAAGCCCCCTTTAACAAGGGGATCCCCAGATCCCGCCCCCCCCCTGTTTGAAATGGTAAGGGGGTACAAAAGTACCCCTACCATTTCACAAAGAAAGTGTAAAAAATAGTTAAATAAGACAAACACACTTTTGAAAAATTCCTTTATTAAAAATAAAAAAAATAAAAAAAAGATTCCAGCGGTGGTAATCCACTCTTGCTATCCAGCGACGGACGGTCATCTCTCCAGCCATGGCTCATCTCATCCAGCGCAGTGAATCCATCCTTCTTCTGTCTCCACGGAGGAGACACTGCAAGGATTCCGGCGGTCTGACGTTTCTTATATACGGAGGGCGGGGCCACCCGTCACCTGACCCCGCCCTCCTCTGACGCAAGGGGAAACCCGGGGTTCCCTGTGACGTATGGGTGACCCCGCACCCCTCTGATGTAACGGAAACCTGCCTGTGTTACATCAGAGGGGTGCGGGGTCACCCATACGTCACAGGGAACCCCGGGTTTCCAATTGCGTCAGAGGGGGGCGGGGTCAGGTGACGGGTGGCCCCCGCCCTCCGTATATAAGAAACGTCAGACCGCCGGAATCCTTGCAGTGTCTCCTCCGTGGAGACAGAAGAAGGATGGATTCGCTGCGCTGGATGAGATGAGCCATCACTGGAGAGATGACCGTCCGTCGCTGGATAGCAAGAGTGGATTACCACCGCTGAAATCTTTTTTTTTATTTTTTTTATTTTTCATAAAGGAATTTTTCAAAAGTGTGTTTGTCTTATTTAACTATTTTTTACACTTTCTTTGTGAAATGGTAGGGGTACTTTTGTACCCCCTTACCATTTCAAACAGGGGGGCGGGATCTGGGGGTCCCCTTGTTAAAGGGGGCTTCCAGATTCTGATAAACCCCCCCGCCCGCAGACCCCCACAACCACCGGCCACGGTTGTGGGGATGAGGCCCTTGTCCTCATCAACATGGGGACAAGGTGCTTTGAGGGGTCACAGACCCCCAAAGCATCCTCCCAATGTTGAGGGCATGTGGCCTGGTACGGTTCAGGAGGGAGGGGGGGGCCGCTCTCTCGTCCCCCCCTCTTTTCCTGCGGCCTGCCAGGTTGCGTGCTCGGATAAAGGGTCTGGTATGGATTTTTAGGGGGAACCCCACGTCAATTTTTTTTTAAATTTGACGCGGGGTTCCCCTTAATATCCATACCAGACCTGAAGGGTCTGGTTATGGATATTTAGGGGGAACCCCACATCAATTCTTTTCTTAAATTTGAGGCAGGGTTCCCCTTAATATCCATACCAGACCTGAAGGGCTTGGTAATTGAATTTGGGGGACCCCCACGCTTTTTTTTTTTTATTATTCTTTTTTTTTTTATCAATGACTTTCAATGAGTGTTCTCTGTATTACGGAGCCGACAATTCATAATAGCTGCGAGTGATTTTAAAGGACTTTTTTTCCTGCATAAATGACACTTTGTGCAGGGACAGTTCTAAGCACCAGAAACATGTGCCCCTTCACAGGCATACTACACTTTTATTGTTTCACTTTAATCATTATTAAAATCACTGCTCCCGAAAAAACGGCCGTTTTTAAAACTTTTTTTTGCATTGATACATGTCCCCTGGGGCAGGACCCAGGTCCCCAAACACTTTTTAGGACAGTAACTTGCAGAATCTTTTCTCTCTGTCAAATCTTTTTTCCCTGTCGAATATTTTCTCTATATAATCTTGTACTAATAGAGGTAAGGTTAGGCACAATCGACCACAGGTTCTATAGACAGATTGTTATTGTCAGAGTCATGTCGAATCTCCTATTCTATATCGAACTGTTGTAACAACGAAAACGAAAATAAAGCATTTATTTATGTCGGATCTTTTGTTTTTCGGATTCTGTGCTTTCGTTATTTGTCAAAACGAAAATGAAAATAGCTGAAATGCGGATGAAAATGCATTCGGACAAAAACTAATGCACATGTCTAATGTATTCTGCTACATGTTTTTGGTAAAAAAAAATCCCAATAAGTGTATATTGATTGGTTTAAATGAATGTTATCATGTCTACAAACTATGGGATATATTTATGGAATTTGTTTTTGGGACTGCCATTGTGGCAGACTGTCAGATGTTAATTGACACTTTTGACACTTTTTTGGAACCAGTGACCCTAATACAGTGATCAGTGCCAAAAATATTAGTCGTTGTACTAATGACACTGGATGGGAACTGGTTAAACATCAAGGTGATCAAAGGGTTAACTGTGTGCCTAGCCAGTGTTTTTGTGTTTACTGGGTGCTTCTTTAACTAGTGGAAGAAAGTGATTCTTATCCTCCCCCCTTGTTTACATAGGCATATATAATTTGTTCATGTTTTACTAATGATCATCGAGAGCCGGAGGACATTGAGTCCTCGGGACTCACAGATTAGTTTCTGCTGTGAATTATTACAGCAGAAGCGGTGACCTGTAGGCGGAAATGCAGAATCGCGAATATATATATATATATATATATATATATATATATATATATTAGACTTGTGCACAACGGAAAATTTTGTTTAGTTTCGGTTCGTTGTCATTCGTAAAATACATAATTTCATTCTGTTATATTCGTTATGTTACATTAATACGTTTTCGGAAAATTCGTTATTATTCGTAGAGTGTCGAGTTCATTCGTTCGTATTCGTTGAAATTCGCTATTTATGTATGTATAGACATTTCGTGATAATAATTCGTAGTTTGGAAAGTCGTTTGTTTATTGAATCTTTTAACACACACAATGACAACGTCTCTTCTCCTCGGCTCAAATACAATACAACACCCTTCTAACTCAGTTCTCAGGAATGCACTTTGCCAGTAATCCAACCTCCGACACAAAATTTATTAGCTGATTGGACTATAAGATAAGTTACTTTGAGCTGACCTTTTGTTTCATTAGATCTTTAAAGAATTACCAAATTCATTCGAATTCATTCAAATTAATTTGTTATATTTCTTTGGTATTCGTTGTTATTCGTTATTTTTTTTATTCGGATGCATCCAAATGTCTGAAAGATGCAAAATTCGGCTGAATTTCGGTTTGTTACGAAACAAATTGCACAAGCCTAATATATATGTGTATATATGTGATTCTGCCCAAGGCTGCCGTCCTGTAGCAGTAACAGTACTATAGGGCAGTCAGCAAGTAGTCAAGCAGTGCTGAATCCTAAGTTAGTGTAATTAACACATATCCAATGGGGAAGTGAATATGAGGAAGTGTATTTGCTAATGATTATGGGCAGCATAGTGGCCAAGTGGTTAGCACCTCCACTTAGCAGTACTAGAAACATTGGTTCAAATCCCAACCACAAAACCACCTGCATGGGGTTTGCATTTTCTCTCTGTGCCTGCATGGGTTTCCCCTCCACACTCCACAGATATGCTGGTAGCCTGGTAGGTTAATTGACTCAAGTCTAAAATTGGCCCCAATGTATGAATGTGAGTTAGGAACCTTAGATTGTAAGCTCCTTGAGGACAGGGATCGAATCAAATGTATAATATATATGTAAAGCACTGCGCAAACTGATGACGCTATATAAGTACCTGTAATAAATAAATTATAGCTTAAGTGGTTATTAACTGTAGCATAATGTCTAGTAGACCATGCTATTGCTATTGCTAATTGGAACCAGTAGAGGCAAACAATGGGAAAACATTAGGTAGCACAGTGCCTAATAGTGATGGACGAACTTCCGACGGGACGTTTCGCGAACGCGAAATGCGAACGGACCCAAACGTTCGCGAAACCGACCGTTCGCCGCGGGCCCCATTGACTTCAATGGGAGGCGAACTTTGCAAACCTTCATGTCGAATTTGCGGCCACGTGGTAATTATTAGGGGGTAAAACGTAGTCCCACCATCTGGACAATGACATAATACATGTATGAGGTGAATTTGGGATCGATAACTACAAGCATTTTTATTTTATTTGGGAAATTGTTCTAACAATTCAGGACTATGGAGCTAATGAAGGCAATGGAGGAGAGGGAAGGTCAGGGACCAGGGTAGGCAAAGAAGAGGGTGCAGGAGATGATCACCAGCAGCGTGACATACCGGAATGACACATGCACCGTGATAGAGGCATCTGACAGCAGCACCGTAATACAGAGCACTGACAGCAGCACCGTGACATACAGCGCTGACAGCAGCACCGTGACATACAGCGCTGACAGCAGCACCGTGACATACAGCGCTGACAGCAGCACCGTGACATACAGCGCTGACAGCAGCACCGTGACATACAGCGCTGACAGCAGCACCGTGACATACAGCGCTGACAGCAGCACCGTGACATACAGCGCTGACAGCAGCACCGTGACATACAGCGCTGACAGCAGCACCGTGACATACAGCGCTGACAGCAGCACCGTGACATACAGCACTGACAGCAGCACCGTAAGCAGCCCCAGGAGGAAGTCAGCACAGCACAGGGATGGTGTGATCCCCTCATAATAAGAACCCCCAGGAGGAAGTCAGCACAGCACAGGGATAGTGTGATCCCTTCATAATAAGAACCCCCAGGAGGAAGTCAGCACAGCACAGGGATATCATAAGCAGCCCCAGTAGAAATATGACACCGCTCAACCTCTTCAAAGAGGAGGGTAGGGGCATATAGTACGGTGTGCTTTTTTGGGTCAAGGAAGTGAGCCAAATGAATTAAGAAGGTCTGTGTGCTTGATTAAAAAAATAGTTTATAGACATATACATGGTCTACTGGTCACATGTGTTGAATTCCTCCGAGATCCATGCCTCATTCATTTTTAGAAATGTGAGGTAGTTAACACTGTGGTGAGCTAGGCGAGTACGCTTATCGGTCACAATCCCCCCTGCTGCGCTGAACGTCCTTTCGGACAGGACACTGGATGAGGGGCAAGCCAACAGTTCGATTGCAAATTGGGCAAGCTCTGGCCAGAGGTCAAGCCTGCCCACCCAGTAGTCTAGGGGTTCATCACTCCTCAGAGCGTCCACATCGGCCGTTAACCCAATGTAGTCGGACACCTGACGGTCTAGGCGTTCCCTGATGCTGGATCCGGATGACACCTGTCGATGGGTCGGCTGAAAGAATGACCTCATATCCGAAGTCACCAACACATCTTCAAACCGGCCTCTTCTTGCAGGCGCTGTTGGATTGGTACCCGCAAATCCTTCTCTGGGAGTGGGAATTGCTCCTCTGCCAGCGCACGCAAAAGCAGAATGCAGCATTTCTCGAAGCAAGGCCTGGAAGTGCTGCATTCTGACAGCCCTCTGCGACGGCGGTAACATTTCCGCCATTTTGTGTTTGTACCGGGGGTCTAAGTACGTTGCCACCCAGTACTGGTCCTTGACCCTCATGCTTTTTATACGGGGGTCCCTATTAAAACACTGGAGCATGAAGGCCCCCATTTGCACTAAAGTGGAAGCGGTGTGGTGGCCTGGCTCCTGCTCATCATCCAGGATAATGTCGTCCTCTTCATTCTCCTCTCCCCATCCTCGCACAACAGGGATCCCAGAAAGGTTTAAAGCATGCTCTTCTTGCTCCTGCTCATCCGCCCCGGCACCATCCTCCTCTGACTCCTCATCAGACTCCTGTTGTTGACTTGTCTCAGATAGAGTAGCCCCCCCTGGGAATTCATCCAGCATTGCGACTTCCTCATCTTCCCGCTCCTGCTCCTCCACAGCCTGATCAATGACACGACGCAATGCACGCTCCAGAAAGAAGGCATAAGGTACCATGTCACTGATGGCGCCATGGCTGCGACTGACCAGTTTGGTGATCTCCTCAAATGGCCGCAGAAGTCTGCATGTGTCGCGCATGAGCAGCCACTGGCGCGGTGAAAAAAAACCCAGCTCCCCAGAACCGTTTCTTTCGCAGAGTTCATACAGGTAGACGTTAACTGCACGTTTCTGCTGGAGCAGCCTATCAAGCATATAGAAGGTTGAGTTCCATCGCGTCGGGCAATCGCAAATAAGACGTCTGACCGGCAGATGGTGTCGCCGCTGAATGTCAGCAAGGCGAGCCATGGCCGTGTAAGATCTTCTGAAATGGGCCGAGATTTTCCTTGCCTGCCGCAAGATGTCCTGGACCCCAGGGTATTTGACAAGGAATCGCTGCACGACCAAGTTTAAGACGTGTGCCATGCACGGCACGTGCGTGATTTTGCCCTGTTTCAATGCGCTAAGCAGATTGGCACCGTTGTCACACACCACTTTACCAACTGTCAAATTGAGCGGTGTTAGCCACTCATCTGCCTGTGAACGCAAAGCTGAAAGGAGTGCCGGGCCAGTGTGGCTCTTTGCTTCCAGGCACAACAGACGCAGCACGGCATGGCAACGTCTCACCTGGCATGTGGAATAGGTTCTGGGGAGCTTGGGCGGTGCAGTGGAAGAGACGCTAGCAGCGGAAAAGGAGGAGGCAGCTGAGGAGGAGAGGGAGGAGGATGGAGTAGGAGGAGGAGAAGAAGAGTCAGGCCTGCATGCAATCCGTGGCGGTAAAACCAAATCTACACGGGTGCCACGGGTTACATGCTTGACGGCCGTCAGAAGGTTCACCCAGTGGGCAGTAAAACTGATATACCTTCCCTGCCCGTGTTTGCTAGACCACGTGTCTGTGGTCAGATGTATCTTGGCACCGACACTGTGTGCCAGAGATACATTCACTTGCCGCTGAACATGGCCATATAGCTCTGGGATGCCCTTCTCTGAGAAATACTTCCTTCCTGGGACCTTCCATTGTGGTGTTCCAATGGCCACAAATTTGCGAAAGGCCTCCGAGTCCACCAGTTTATATGGCAGTAGTTGGCGGGCTATGAGTTCTGACAAGCCAGCCGCCAACCGTTGGGCAAGAGGGTTATCCGGCATCATCATTTTTTTACGCTCAAACATTAGGCCCACGGAAGCCTGCCTTTTTGCAGAAAAATGTGAGCTTGGCGTGATGGAAGGTGGAGTGGAGGACAATTGTGAGGAGAGAGGAGAAGGAGAAGTAGAAGACGAGGCTGGACGGTGAGAGCCTGCAGTGTGGCTTTGTGTGTTCCGTTGCTCCCACTGGGCTCGGTGATGGCTGCTCATGTGCCTTCTTAAGGCGGTCGTCCCTAGGTGAGTATTGGGCTTACCGCGACTAACGCGTTGACTGCAAAGATTGCAGATGGCAACGCTATTGTCAGCAGCGGACACGTTAAAAAAAGCCCACACTGCGGAGCCATGTGCCGGTGTCCTGGGAGCGCCAGATGTGACCGTACATGGTCGATGACTCGCTCCTGATACATTTGCAGTCTGCTTTGTCCCTGCTGTGCAATGTAAGTCATTGCTGCTTCTCCTCCCTATCTGCTGGTCCATATCTCCCTCTGAACTCCCCTCCTCTTCCTCTCTTGTGGGCACCCACGTGACATCACTAGACACGTCATCATCAACGTCACCTTCCCCACCGCTATAAGTAGAGATCTCGGAGTAGGCAGCAACACCGGGGACCAACCTCCTCCTTGGGCTGATCTGGGTACTGGCGTCAGACTGCTGAGTAGCGCTTGTTGCTACCTCCTCTTCCTGATCCAATACCAAGAGTGGCTGCGCATCAGAAATGTCCTCTTGATATGGATCGGAAAATAATTCCAGTGACTCAAGCGGAAGGTATGTGGTGGTGGTGGTGGTGGTCGTGTTGTTGGTGGTAGTGTCTTTGGGGGTGCACATAGCAGAGAGTGAAGAAGAGGGTGCAGATCGAGAGGATGAGGAGGGTGCAGAAGAGTAAGGCTGAGCGAGCCACTCAACCAAGTCTGGTGCATCCTTTAAAGTAATTGAACGCACCTTCTGCAACTTCCCACTTTGGCTCAAGCCTGTTGCTCCTGCCCTACCCCTACCACCCCTGCGGAAGGGCCTGCCTCTTCCTCTGCATGTCATTTTTTAAATGACCCTGTGACAAAACTCTTAGTCCCTATACCGCTGAAGGACTGCTGCAGTATAGGTGAGCGGTCAGCAGTGGTGCACGTCAACCCTATCTATTGTGGACCTATAGCGGTCCTTACAGAACAGCAGACTGTACCGCACTCAAGCCTATGTACCGTAGCACCCTATACCAAGTTACCAGTCCTTATAAGAACTTTTGTGGACCAAGCAGGTTGTGTATTAGTGTTTAGCAGACTGTACGTCAGTCCCTATACCGCTGAAGGACTGCTGCAGTATAGGGCAGCGGTCAGCAGTGGTGCACGTCAACCCTATCTATTGTGGACCGATAGCGGTCCTTACAGAACAGCAGACTGTACCGCACTCAAGCCTATGTACCGTAGCACCCTATACCAAGTTACCAGTCCTTATAAGAACTTTTGTGGACCAAGCAGGTTGTGTATTAGTGTTTAGCAGACTGTACGTCAGTCCCTATACCGCTGAAGGACTGCTGCAGTATAGGGCAGCGGTCAGCAGTGGTGCACGTCAACCCTATCTATTGTGGACCGATAGCGGTCCTTACAGAACAGCAGACTGTACCACACTCAAGCCTATGTACCGTAGCACCCTATACCAAGTTACCAGTCCTTATAAGAACTTTTGTGGACCAAGCAGGTTGTGTATTAGTGTTTAGCAGACTGTACGTCAGTCCCTATACCGCTGAAGGACTGCTGCAGTATAGGGCAGCGGTCAGCAGTGGTGCACGTCAACCCTATCTATTGTGGACCGATAGCGGTCCTTACAGAACAGCAGACTGTACCGCACTCAAGCCTATGTACCGTAGCACCCTATACCAAGTTACCAGTCCTTATAAGAACTTTTGTGGACCAAGCAGGTTGTGTATTAGTGTTTAGCAGACTGTACGTCAGTCCCTATACCGCTGAAGGACTGCTGCAGTATAGGGCAGCGGTCAGCAGTGGTGCACGTCAACCCTATCTATTGTGGACCGATAGCGGTCCTTACAGAACAGCAGACTGTACCGCACTCAAGCCTATGTACCGTAGCACCCTATACCAAGTTACCAGTCCTTATAAGAACTTTTGTGGACCAAGCAGGTTGTGTATTAGTGTTTAGCAGACTGTACGTCAGTCCCTATACCGCTGAAGGACTGCTGCAGTATAGGGCAGCGGTCAGCAGTGGTGCACGTCAACCCTATCTATTGTGGACCGATAGCGGTCCTTACAGAACAGCAGACTGTACCGCACTCAAGCCTATGTACCGTAGCACCCTATACCAAGTTACCAGTCCTTATAAGAACTTTTGTGGACCAAGCAGGTTGTGTATTAGTGTTTAGCAGACTGTACGTCAGTCCCTATACCGCTGAAGGACTGCTGCAGTATAGGGCAGCGGTCAGCAGTGGTGCACGTCAACCCTATCTATTGTGGACCGATAGCGGTCCTTACAGAACAGCAGACTGTACCGCACTCAAGCCTATGTACCGTAGCACCCTATACCAAGTTACCAGTCCTTATAAGAACTTTTGTGGACCAAGCAGGTTGTGTATTAGTGTTTAGCAGACTGTACGTCAGTCCCTATACCGCTGAAGGACTGCTGCAGTATAGGGCAGCGGTCAGCAGTGGTGCACGTCAACCCTATCTATTGTGGACCGATAGCGGTCCTTACAGAACAGCAGACTGTACCGCACTCAAGCCTATGTACCGTAGCACCCTATACCAAGTTACCAGTCCTTATAAGAACTTTTGTGGACCAAGCAGGTTGTGTATTAGTGTTTAGCAGACTGTACGTCAGTCCCTATACCGCTGAAGGACTGCTGCAGTATAGGGCAGCGGTCAGCAGTGGTGCACGTCAACCCTATCTATTGTGGACCGATAGCGGTCCTTACAGAACAGCAGACTGTACCGCACTCAAGCCTATGTACCGTAGCACCCTATACCAAGTTACCAGTCCTTATAAGAACTTTTGTGGACCAAGCAGGTTGTGTATTAGTGTTTAGCAGACTGTACGTCAGTCCCTATACCGCTGAAGGACTGCTGCAGTATAGGGCAGCGGTCAGCAGTGGTGCACGTCAACCCTATCTATTGTGGACCGATAGCGGTCCTTACAGAACAGCAGACTGTACCGCACTCAAGCCTATGTACCGTAGCACCCTATACCAAGTTACCAGTCCTTATAAGAACTTTTGTGGAACAAGTGAGTTGTGAATGTTTAGCAGACTGCAGCAGAAGGGCAGCAGTCAAGTATAATATCCTTTCTATATTTGGAAGAAAGAATATTATACATGTACAAGCCTATTACTGTACCACTGATACCAGTCCTGAAAAGAACCTTTGTGGAACTAATAATAACAGCAAGTCTTTAAAATTACCCTCACTGCCTGACAACACTGCTTCCTTCCTGTCCCTATACAAATTGGCAAAAAAAGAGAACGATTAGTGGTTACTGGAACAGCTCTTTTGTGGACCTTGATAGTAACAGCTAATGATGATGATGATGATGATGATGATGAAAGACTAATCTGGCTGTCCCTGTAGCATACACCGTCCTTTCCCTTTCTCTAAACTAACAAAAGACACTCAGGCTGCTGCAAGAATCAGCAGCACAGCAAACCTATCAACACCTAACACCTATACCAGTCCTGAAAAGAACTTTTGTGTACCAAATAGCTAGTGGTTTATCTCTCCCTACTCCACACAGGAACCTGTCCCTATCTTAACAGAAGAAAGAATGTAAAATGGCCACCGGATCGGGTGTATTTATAGGTTAGGGGGAATGTACAAGTGTCCATGTGCTGTCATGTCTCAATTGGCTGTCCTGTATCACATGATAAACGTGTCACCAAAGGTTAAAGTTCTTGTATACATTAAACACGTAAGTCCGCCGCGGCGAACGACGGAAAAAGGCGTTCGAACGTGCGGACCGCGAATGTCGGAAATTCGCCGCGAAACGACCGCCGGGCGAACCGTTCGGCCATCACTAGTGCCTAAGCCATTTTTTCGACCTTTGCATATTCTTTGTATTTACTGTATGTAGTTTGTTATACTCCCTTTAGACCCCTTTCACACTGGGGCGCTTTTCAGGCACTACAGTGCTAAAAATAGCACCTTCACTGCTCCTGCCCATTGAAATCAATGGCGCAGCGCAGCTATACCGCCAGCATAGTGCTGCTGTAGCAGCGCTTTGTGGTGGTTTTTAACCCTTTCTCAGCCACTAGCGGGGGCTAAAACCGCCCTGCTATCGACCAAATAGTGCCGCTAAAAAGATGGTAAAGCGGCGCTAAAAATAGCGCTGCTTCACCTCCGACACTGCCGCTGACCCAGTGTGAAAGGGGCCTTAAGGTTTACCAGTTTATATCATGTCCTTTAAAAATAACAATAGTAATTACAGATATAGCAGCAGCACTTACCTTAAAGTAGAACTTTAGGCAATTTTTTCATTTTTTTTCATTTTGGATAGAGCAAGTGAGACTTTTTTCTGATTTTTTTTTTTCCCCTGTGTGTCCCATTGCAGAGATTTCCCCTTCCTGTCCCACTGCTAAACAGGAAGTAAAAGGATATCTCTGCAAATTAAGGGAATTCCTTGGGGAACTCCAGGTCACTAAAACTTATGCTCCCATTGGACGATTTCCCCATGTATTACTTTTCTGGGGACAACCCGAAATTTGGGATTTTCTTTTACTTTCAGTTTCAATGATGGCACAGACAGTAATAAAAACTGACAAGCATTCTAACCCCTCTGAACTCTATCCAAAACTAAAAATAATTTAAAAAGGAGAGCTGGTGTAGTTCAGGACAGGTGCTACATGCTGGTGAGGTCTGGCCTTAGCTTAAAGCCTTAAAGCAGTCTAGCTGTGGGCAGGGCTAGCAGTAGGCTGTAGCATATTGGTAATGTAGGCATAAGTAAGGGCAGGTGATGATCAATAGCATAGTCCAAACTCCAGGCAAGGGTCAAAGCAGGTGACAATCATTAGCTTAAATTTAAATCTAGGCAGGGGGTAGGATAGGCAGCAATCATAGAAGTAAACCAGGTCCAGGCAAGGGTCAAGCAGGCTGAATCAATCCGGAATCAAGTTTAAGTACTATCACAAGCTCATAGCCTGGTCCCTGTGACGTTAAAATAGGGCACAGCAATGCTGTTGACCAGTCAGCGCAGAGGAGGTAGAAAAGGCAATGCTGAGCTTTTGTCTTGTAATGAGGATGCAACCATACCTCCCAACATTTTGAGATGGGAATGAGGGACACCTACTAGCAAATGTATGTAGGCATAGAACACACCCCCTGTCACACCTTCTTAAAGCGGGATTTCACTGTGGAAAAAAATATTAAAAGCCAGCAGCTACAAATACTGCAGCTGCTGACTTTTAATAAATGGACACTCACCTGTCCCAGGGTCCAGCGATGCCGGCAGCCGAGGCCGATCGATCGCTCGGCTCTCGGATGCTGCCGCCACCATTCTAGGTGAGGGAATCAGGAAGTGAAGCGCTGCGGCTTCACTTCCTGGTTCCATACTGTGCATGCGCGAGTTGTGCAGCGCAATAGGAATTGTCCGTGCTGTCTCTGGGACCCGTGTGTGTCCCAGTAGACAGCGCGCAGGGACAGGGAGAGGCATTTCCCCATAAGAAATAATGGAAACTCAGATGATTCATTCCACAGCCATTTATTCATAAGCCCTTCAATTTATAGTCCATATAAAAAGATTATAGCAACGTGATAGATTGTACAACCATAAAATGTCCATCCACAAATGGAAGCCTCCACAAGGGGATAAGAAGCAAAATCCAGCAGGGGCTACAGATGAAGGTACAACATTTAGCAACTCACATGGTTGATGATTAAAAGAGGCACATCTAAGTATGCAGGCATCCGGGGTAAATCTGTCCATATAGACTGTCCCCTGCACCACTGACTCACCAATGTCGGTCTGCAATTATGACCAGAAAGACTACCCCCTGCAGTAGAGCGACTTGAGAGCGAGGCTTGGAGTGCTCGTGGAAGGGATAACGTCCATGGTGGTGAGAAGGATGGTCTATGTGGACAGCTTTACCCCAGTTGCCTGCATAGTTAGATGTGCCTGTTTAAATCATCAACCATGTGAGTTGATAAATGTTGTACCTTCATTAAATGTAACCATATTGCTACACTTAGAGGTGCCTCTCTTCTCTTTTATACTCAGTTGTATCATGATGCTACTTGTATATCAAGACATCGCTTGTATATCAAGTCAAAATGTATTTATACATTTTGCTTGTCTTTCAAAATACTCTCAAACCAAGGTTTTACTGTATTTGTGTTTTTCTGTTTACGATATACTTGAGCATTTAATGCAGATATGTTGTTACTGCTATCTGGTTTGTTGGACACATCCTCCAGCCTGGACTGTATTGTCCCTAATGATATGTGTCATTCTATAGGCGATAACCATTGTTGCTGACTTTTGTTATTATCTTACTATGTCTTATTTTCGAGAAAACAGGGTATTCTAGAAATCTTCTTTATACACTAGAAGTATTTAAACCTGAACAAGTAAGTGGGAATTTTAGGGTGTAATCAGGATCACACACAAATATTTTATATATGTTTTAAAAATATAGATTAAAATAACATGTTTGCATTAAAAAGCACTAGCTACATTACATGTACAAAATAAACGTGTGATATAATTGTACATATGTCACCATATGCATCTGCCTGGAGTTGGCATGTTCTCCCTGTGCTTGTGTGGGTTTCCTCCGGGTACTCCGGTTTCCTCCCACACTCTAAAGACATGCTGGTAGGGTAATCAGATCCTGTCTAAATTGGCCCTAGTATGTGTATGACTGTGTGTTAGGGACCTTAGATTCTAAGCTCCTTGAGGGTAGGGACTGATGTCGATGTACAATGTATATGTAAAGCTCTGTGTAAATTGACGGCGCTATTTAAGTACCTGAAATAAATACAAAAATAAATAAATAATGTGTTAAAAGATTCAATAAACAAACGACTTTCCAAACTATCAGCAGCACTATGAAAAAGACATCCTATTATCACCAGTGTTCCCTTGTATAGCCAGGTATTACTTATAAAATTATAATACATATAATGTTCTCTCCATTGGCTATATTTTACAATGGGAACACATTTCACGCAATTATTTTTCCTCAAGTTATATTAGAATTAATATCAGAAGCACTATGAAAAAGACAGAATAAGGTTATGGTAATCCTAATTATATATAGCTATATATATATATCTATAGCTATATATAATTAGGATTACCAATACCTTATTCTGTCTTTTTCATAGTGCTGCCGATAGTTTGGAAAGTCGTTTGTTTATTGAATCTTTTAACACACACAATGACAATGTGTCTTCTCCTCGGCTCAAATACAATACAACACCCTTCTAACTCGGTTTTCAAGAATGCACTTTGCCAGTAATCCATCCTCCGGCACAAAATTAATTAGCTGATTGGACTATAAGATTTACTTTGAGCTGACCTTTTGTTTCATTAGATCTTTAAAGAATTACCAAATTCATTCGAATTCATTTGTTATATTTCTTTCGTATTCGTTGTTATTCATTATTTTTATTTTTTTATTCGGACATTCGGATGCATCCGAATGTCCGAAAGATGCAAAATTCGGCCGAATTTTGATTCGTTACGAAACGAATTGCACAAGCCTAGTGGGAATTAAAAAATAATGCATGTCTCTTAGGCTAGTGCACAAGATATGCAAATCACCTGTCAATCACAGCAAGGGGTTATGCCGCGTACACACGAGCGGACTGTATGGCGTACTTAGTCCGTCATACAATCCGACGGACAGTGCGTCATACTTTCGACTGATCGGACTTGACCACACACGGATGCACAAACAGTCCGTCGAAAGCTTGCGCGATGACGTGTACAGCACGTACGACGGGACTAGAAATAGGAAGTCCAATACACAGCAAAGCACCCTTCTGCTATGTAAATCCTTTCTGGGCATGTGCCATTCTTAGTCCGTCGAACTAGCCTACTGACGAGCGGATTGTCCGCTGAAACCAAAGTACGACGGACAGAATTTCGAAAAATCCAAAATACTTAGTACGCCAGACTGAACGCTGAAAAAGTCAGCTGAAGCCCACACACGAGCGGACTGTCCGCTGAAATGTGTTTCGATGGACTAAGTACGCCATACAGTCGCCCGTGTGTACGCGGCATAAGAACGGACAAAGTTTTCACAGTTTGTCTGTTTTATTTCACTGAAAAAAGATATGAGGATTGCTCAGAGCTCGATTAACTCTTTGTAGCAAGACTGGGCACAACTCATCTCAAATCCCATACTCTATATTGTGCCAGACA
Organism: Lithobates pipiens; assembly: GCF_037356315.1. Classification (NCBI taxonomy): domain Eukaryota; kingdom Metazoa; phylum Chordata; class Amphibia; order Anura; family Ranidae; genus Lithobates; species Lithobates pipiens. Next base: position 367,086,209 of record NW_027507758.1, on the reverse strand, counting down.
AGAAAATAAATAAAAAATTTTGGCTTTACATCCACTTTAATTCTAATATAGAAAAAAGGGGGAAAACACCGCGCTGTATCAAACTAACAAAAAACAAGTGGAAAAACATCTGCCAACACTTCAAACAAACAAAGTTAAACAATTTAAAACAGTAAATAGTGTAGCGCTTCTATTAAGTGAATGTGTAATCCCATAAGGAAAATCCGAACACGATCACAGAAAATCAAATTAATCAGTAATCACATAGGAAAATCGGTAATCACATTGGGAAAGTCCATATACAATCACAAATAATAATAAATAAATAAAGTCCTCTGTAGTGTGACTGGTGCACCAAGAGTGTAATGAAGATTCTTCAGAAAAGATAGGCGTTTCACTAGTCAAATGCAACCCAATATGTCAGCTTGTCTGAAGATATCAAAAAAGTGGGTAGAATACTCTTACCGAATATGATGGACTCACACGGTCTTACGACAGTTGAGTCGGAAACGCTTGGGGTCCAGACCTAGGACCAGATGGTAAATTGGTGGGGGTCCGACCAGATGTTGAGAAGACTCCAAACGACTGAAGACCGTAGGGGGTGTCTCACAGGGGGTTCTCCGGAATGTTCCTCAGGTTGTCCAATTCGGATGTGGCTCGATTGGAATTACAACCCCAAGTGAGGGGTGAGGGGTTTGTAGAGTTTAGAACAAAAAAGAAAAAAGATAGCTCCACATGGTGCGGGTCAAAAAATATTAACCGTCAGGTTTTATTAAAAGGTCATATACTTGAATAAAAATTATGACAGGTGATCACAAGTGAACAAAATAAAAGCAATGTGGGGTGCCAAAAGCGATCCCGACGCGTTTTGACATAGAGTGTCTTCAACAGGGGCCCTGTTGAAGACACTCTATGTCGAAACGCTTTCCGACTCAACTGTCGTAAGACCATGTGAGTCCATCATATTCGGTAAGAGTATTCTACCCACTTTTTTGATATCTTCAGACAAGCTGACATATTGGGTTGCATTTGACTAATGAAACGCCTATCTTTTCTGAAGAATCTTCATTACACTCTTGGTGCACCAGTCACACTACAGAGGACTTTATTTATTTATTATTATTTGTGATTGTATATGGACTTTCCCCATGTGATTACCGATTTTCCTATGTGATTACTGATTAATTAGATTTTCTGTGATCGTATTCGGATTTTCCTTATGGGATTACACATTCACTTAATAGAAGCGCTACGCTATTTACTTTACGTTTTAATTCTAATATAACCTGAGCAAAAATAATTGTGTGAAATGTGTTCCCATTGTAAAATATGGCTAATGGAGAGAACATTATATATATAACCCTGAAAAAAAACCCCACCATAATCCCCCCTCCACCAAATGATTTGAACCAGTGCACAAGCAAGGTCCATAAAGACATGGATGAGCAAGTTTGGGAGGGGGAGGACTGACCTGCACAGAGTCCTGACCTCAACCCGATAGAGCACATTTTGGATGAATTAGAGCATAGACTGCAAGCCAGGCTCCATCTGACTTTTTCTGTCGGAATGTCTGACCAACAAAGTTTGAGAGTTGGATATAACATTTTCCGACAACATGATCCGATCGGACTTCATTCAATCATTTGTAGAGAATTCCGATTGGACAAAGTGCCACGCATGCTCAGATTAAATTACGATACCAAAGCTATTGGCCACTAGCCTGAACGTAGTTCCATCATAATGATCGAACGCCATCACGTTCCGAACGATCGGATTTTCCGGCAACTTTGTCCGACCGTGTGTATGCAACACCATTTCGGACAAAATCCGTTTGAAAAAATCCGCCGGATTTTGTTGTCGGAATGTCCGACCGTGTGTACAAGGGCATATTGTCTGAAACAAATTAGCTACAGTACATATTCACTGTCATATGCAAATATTACAACACACAGCTTGACTGATATTTTTAAACATAAACAAGTATTAGTATTAATATAACAACCATTTAAAACTCAAGTTTAGGTATGGTGATTTAAAAAAAAAATAGATTTCCATTTGTTTAAACATTCTGACAAAACTAAATGCGTATTGCTAGATTTAAATGTTCTGCCGTACCTATCAAAAGAAAATGGTGCCCTGGATGAACAGTACAGCACCGTATAAATATCTCATAAATCAAAATGCCCCTTTCATACACAATTTTAACTACAGTGTATACTGTACAATGAAATCCATCTTTTTCAGCACCTCTGCAACTTTCCCCTGCAAGATCATTTTAGAACAGACCCTAAATTCATAAATTGTGTACTAGAATGTATGGATATCTGCTGTGAGTTGAATTGTAAGTTTAACCAATTCAGCCCCAGAAGGATTTGCCTCCTTAATGACCAGGCAATTTTTTGCGAAAACGGCACTGTGTCACTTTAACTGACAATTGCGCAGATGTGCGATGCTGCACCCAAACAAATTTGACGTCCTTTTTTTCCCTACAAATAGAGCTTTGTTTTGATGGTATTTGATCACCTCTATGGCTTTTAGTTATTAAAACAACGCAAACAGCTATGATGATTTGCGCAGGAGAGCCGACCTGCCACAGGATGATGATGACGGCTGGTCGGCTAGTGGTTAATATTTGCCATATTGCGTGTAATATGATTATCTCCTATGATCGTCAGCTCCATCTAGTGACCATAAGGCTGTATAATTTCTTTAAATACCACAATGAAGTAAAATGACAGCGTTATGGCCGCTAGCTGTAGGTGACGTTCATAGGATATAATAATATTATAAACAACATGGAAAACATTTTGTGGTTAAGATAGCTACATGGAGAATGTTTTATACATCAGCCCCATGTTTATTGCAATCCACCCCTTCTAGTACATTAATCTGCTTCAGATTCAAATGACACTTTTCTTTAACTCAACTAACAATACTGATTTACACATTGTTTAGAAACTTTACACACCATTAAACAGTCCATTGTCCTGCATACCATTAACTATGCAGCTTTTCTTAACCACTTGTGGACCGCCCACCGTACAGTTACTGTGATCTGATACTTCCGGGTCTGGGGCATGCGCTGCCGCAGATGACCTACATGTAAACAAGGCAGATTGTCATTCTGCAAAGCAGGAATGCAGATCTTTGCCTTCCCCTAGTTAAAGCACCCACCCACAATGAGTAAGTACAACCTAGGCACACATTTAACCCTTTGATTACCCCCTGACGTTAACCCCTTCCCTGCTAGTGTCATTAGTACAGTGACGGTGCATATTTTTTTGGCATTGATCACTGTATTTGTGTGACTGGTCCCCAAAAAGTGTCAAAAGTGTGAGTAAGGTATCTTATTTGTCCACCGCAATCCCGCTATAAGTCGCTAATTGTTTTAATTAGTATTAAAAAAAAAGATATATATATATATATATATATATATATATATATATATATATATATATATATATATATAAAAATAAAAATAACTTTTACGCAAACCAATCAATATACACTTATCGGGATTTTTTTTACCAAAAATATGTAGCAGAATACATATTGGCCTACATTGAATAGAAATTTGTTTTTTATTATTAGGTATGTTTTATAGCAGAAACTAAAAAATATTATTTTTCTTTTTTTTAAATTGTGTTTTTTTTTGTTTATAGCGCAGAAAATAAAACACATATAGGTGAACAAATACCACCAAAAGAAAGCTCTATTTGTGGGGAGAAAAAAAGACAAAGATTTTATTTGCTTACAGCATCGCACGACTGCACATTTGTCAGTTAAAGTAACAGTGCCGTATTGCAAAAAATGGCCTGATCATGAAGGGGGGTAAAGCCTCCGGAGCTGAAGTGGTTAATCCATGCAACAAATTTTAATGTAATTTGTGGCCTATGAATTAAAGACACTTAACATTTCAAAGCACTGAAAAAATGCTGCCATGTTTTGCCATTTGAACAAAGTGGCTTCTGGTCCAAGGTACAGTCATGTTCTATTTATTTTCAGTACACTCAGATAGTCCCAAATGCTCTATTGTACAAAACTGACCACAGATTTTATGGTTGAGCATTGACCTGCCTCCTTCCTCTTACACACCTTACTGGCCATTGTACAAGTTTCTTGCTCTGTGGACCTGCAGTCATCTTAGAAAGTTAGGTGAACACACAATTTTACTTTGATGTGAACTCAAGGCCTTCATAGTTGAGCGTAGACAACGCATCTGCCTTGTGTGTGACCAGATCAAAATCTAGGTATTATGAATTAAATTTATATAAACCTACTAGAATGAAATATGACAATTGATTTTTTATCTATTTTTAAAGTGGAGGGCCACCCAAAAATAAAAAATAACATTAACATGCTCAAAAAAAATATAAAAAAAATTGTTTTACTTACCAGAAACACCTGTTGCTAGGCAGTCTTCCTAATCTGGCTCTTCCGATTCCGCGGCGCTTCCTCCTTTTCAGTGAGCTGTGTGTCCCAGAAAACAACAGGGCCATTCACAAAGCGCGGAGTGACGTGCCCATGCGCAGCAGGAAATGGGCAGTGAAGCCACAGGGCTCCACTGCCTTTTTCCCTTCGTTAAGAGGGCGGCGCCGGCACCTGATCTGATAGATGGATCGGGCTGGGGGGTCAACATCACGAGTTCGCTGGACAGGTAAGTGCCCTTATAAAAAATCAGCAGCTACAAACTGCTGCCTTTCAAAAAAATAAATGCGGCTGGAACACCACTTTAAGCACCTGAACCAGTGAAAATCCTGATAGTAAAGAACATAACTACCACTTCTATATCTCTGAGCTGGGAGAAACCAAATGGAAATGCCAGTTCATATTTCATCCAAGTGCTCGGAAATCCAGCTTTTAATAAAACTGCCAATACAACTTCTAATACAGTTGAAGGCCTGACACCTGGATATTATTACACCTTATTACACCTTTGTGGTCTCAACTGTTGTTGGGGAAAATGAAAGTCAAAGCAAACTATACTCTATATTAGAATACACAAGTAAGTCATATGCATCATAGAAACAGATAACTATTGCCTTACCTATTTTCATCGTTCTTCTGTACACTGAATGTCTTGCAAGTGCCATGGTCTGTAAACAGTAATGTGCCTCATATTTGAAACCTACTATCCTTCAATCTACATATTTATACACGGCTTGTTTGTTTTTTCACTATAGTACCCAAAGTAGTGAAGAACCTGACAGCAGAGAATATCACCACCACTTCTATATCTCTGAGATGGGACAAACCAGATGGAAATGTCAGTTCATATTACATACAAATAATAGGAGAATCAAATTCCAATACAACTGTAACTACAACTTATAGTACAATAGAAGGCCTGACACCTGGAAATTATTACACCTTTCTGGTCTCTGCCCGTGTCGGTGAAAATAATGTACAAGGAAATAATACTGTGATAGCTGAATACACAAGTGAGTTTACACCCAGCTAAAAATCTATTTCTATACTTTATCTTTTACATTTGTTTCAAAACATTTTTACAAAGTAAAAAAAAAAGGACATATGAAAATAATTACATGTCTTATGGCTCTTAGAAGCCGAGGATGTTTCATACATACTAACCATCACTATTTACTATTGTGTACATTGTAGAACCTGGAGTGGTGAAGAACCTGAAGACAGAGAATATCACCACCACTTCTATATCTCTGAGCTGGGAGAAACCAGATGGAAATGCCAGTTCTTATTTTATCCAGATCCTGGAAGATCCAACCTTTGATATGAATGTAACGACAACGTCTTATACAATTGAAATCCTAACACCTGGAAATTATTACACCATTCTGGTCTATGCTCAAGTTGGAGAAAATAATGTGCAAGGAGGATATGATATTGTATCTAATTACACTAGTAAGTTATTGCTGTTTTAGATAATATGCATTTTTTGTTATTGTACCATGTTCTGTATATGGTAATGTAGGGTCATATTTGATATTTACTATCCTTCATATTACATATTTATACACGGCCTGTTTGTGTCTGCACTGTAGTACCTGGAGTAGTGAAGAACCTGACAGCAGAGAATATCACTACCACTTCTATATCTCTGAGATGGGACAAACCAGATGGAAATGTCAGTTCTTATTACATCCAAATCCTGGAAGATCCACGGTTTAATACAATTGCAACTACAACTTATGATATAATAGAAGGCCTGACACCTGGAAATTATTACACCTTTCTGGTCTCTGCCCGTGTTGGTGAAAATAATGTACAAGGAAATAATACTGTGATAGCTTTATACACAAGTAAGTTTACACTAGACCCGTTAACAAAAAAAATTCCATACTTTTTCTTTTACTATTGTTTCAACGCGTTTTTACAAAGTCAAAAAAGGACATATGAAAATAATTACATGTCTTATGGCTCTTAGAAGCCGAGGATGTTTCATACATACTAACCATCACTATTTACTATTGTGTACATTGTAGAACCTGGAGTGGTGAAGAACCTGAAGACAGAGAATATCACCACCACTTCTATATCTCTGAGCTGGGAGAAACCAGATGGAAATGCCAGTTCTTATTTTATCCAGATCCTGGAAGATCCAACCTTTGATATGAATGTAACGACAACATCTTATACAATTGAAATCCTAACACCTGGAAATTATTACACCATTCTGGTCTATGCTCAAGTTGGAGAAAATAATGTGCAAGGGGAATATGATATTGTATCTAATTACACTAGTAAGTTATTGCTGTTTTAGATAATATGTATTTTTTGTTATTGCACTATGTTCTGTATATGGTAATGTAGGGTCATATTTGATAGTTACTGTCCTTCATATTACATATTTATACACGGCCTGTTTGTGTCTGCATTGTAGTACCTGGAGTAGTGAAGAACCTGACAGCAGAGAATATCACCACCACTTCTATATCTCTGAGATGGGACAAACCAGATGGAAATGTCAGTTCATATTACATACAAATAATAGGAGAACCAAATTCCAATACAACTGTAACTACAACTTATAGTACAATAGAAGGCCTGACACCTGGAAATTATTACACCTTTCTGGTCTCTGCCCGTGTCGGTGAAAATAATGTACAAGGAAATAATACTGTGATAGCTGAATACACAAGTGAGTTTACACCCAGCTAAAAATCTATTTCTATACTTTATCTTTTACATTTGTTTCAAAACATTTTTACAAAGTAAAAAAAAAAGGACATATGAAAATAATTACATGTCTTATGGCTCTTAGAAGCCGAGGATGTTTCATACATACTAACCATCACTATTTACTATTGTGTACATTGTAGAACCTGGAGTGGTGAAGAACCTGAAGACAGAGAATATCACCACCACTTCTATAGCTCTGAGCTGGGAGAAACCAGATGGAAATGTCAGTTCTTATTTTATCCAGATCCTGGAAGATCCAACCTTTGATATGAATGTAACAACAACGTCTTATACAATTGAAATCCTAACACCTGGAAATTATTACACCATCCTAATCTATGCTCAAGTTGGAGAAAATAATGTGCAAGGAGGATATGATATTGTATCTAATTACACTAGTAAGTTATTGCTGTTTTAGATAATATGCATTTTTTGTTATTGTACCATGTTCTGTATATGGTAATGTAGGGTCATATTTGATATTTACTATCCTTCATATTACATATTTATACACGGCCTGTTTGTGTCTGCACTGTAGTACCTGAAGTAGTAAAGAACCTGACAGCAGAGAATATCACCACCACTTCTATATCTCTGAGATGGGACAAACCAGATGGAAATGTCAGTTCTTATTACATCCAAATCCTGGAAGATCCACGGTTTAATACAATTGCAACTACAACTTATGATATAATAGAAGGCCTGACACCTGGAAATTATTACACCTTTCTGGTCTCTGCCCGTGTTGGTGAAAATAATGTACAAGGAAATAATACTGTGATAGCTTTATACACAAGTAAGTTTACACTAGACCCGTTAACAAAAAAAATTCCATACTTTTTCTTTTACTATTGTTTCAACGCGTTTTTACAAAGTCAAAAAAGGACATATGAAAATCATTACATGTCTTAGGGCTCTTACAAGCCGAGGATGTTTCATACATACTAACCAACACTATTTACTATTGTATACATTGTAGAACCTGGAGTGGTGAAGAACCTGAAGACAGAGAATATCACCACCACTTCTATATCTCTGAGCTGGGAGAAACCAGATGGAAATGCCAGTTCTTATTTTATCCAGATCCTGGAAGATCCAACCTTTGATATGAATGTAACGACAACGTCTTATACAATTGAAATCCTAACACCTGGAAATTATTACACCATTCTGGTCTATGCTCAAGTTGGAGAAAATAATGTGCAAGGGGAATATGATATTGTATCTAATTACACTAGTAAGTTATTGCTGTTTTAGATAATATGTATTTTTTGTTATTGCACCATGTTCTGTATATGGTAATGTAGGGTCATATTTGATAGTTACTGTCCTTCATATTACATATTTATACACGGCCTGTTTGTGTCTGCATTGTAGTACCTGGAGTAGTGAAGAACCTGACAGCAGAGAATATCACCACCACTTCTATATCTCTGAGATGGGACAAACCAGATGGAAATGTCAGTTCTTATTACATCCAAATCCTGGAAGATCCACGGTTTAATACAATTGCAACTACAACTTATGATATAATAGAAGGCCTGACACCTGGAAATTATTACACCTTTCTGGTCTCTGCCCGTGTTGGTGAAAATAATGTACAAGGAAATAATACTGTGATAGCTTTATACACAAGTAAGTTTACACTAGACCCGTTAACAAAAAAAATTCCATACTTTTTCTTTTACTATTGTTTCAACGGGTTTTTACAAAGTCAAAAAAGGACATATGAAAATCATTACATGTCTTAGGGCTCTTACAAGCCGAGGATGTTTCATACATACTAACCAACACTATTTACTATTGTGTACATTGTAGAACCTGGAGTGGTGAAGAACCTGAAGACAGAGAATATCACCACCACTTCTATATCTCTGAGCTGGGAGAAACCAGATGGAAATGCCAGTTCTTATTTTATCCAGATCCTGGAAGATCCAACCTTTCATATGAATGTAACAACAACGTCTTATACAATTGAAATCCTAACACCTGGAAATTATTACACTATCCTGGTCTATGCTCAAGTTGGAGAAAATAATGTGCAAGGGGAATATGATATTGTATCTAATTACACTAGTAAGTTATTGCTGTTTTAGATAATATGTGTTTTTTGTTATTGCACCATGTTCTGTATATGGTAATGTAGGGTCATATTTGATATTTACTGTCCTTCATATTACATATTTATACACGGCCTGTTTGTGTCTGCACTGTAGTACCTGGAGTAGTGAAGAATCTGACAGCAGAGAATATCACCACCACTTCTATATCTCTGGGATGGGACAAACCAGATGGAAATGTCAGTTCTTATTACATCCAAATCCTGGAAGATCCACGTTTTAATACAATTGCAACTACAACTTATGATATAATAGAAGGCCTGACACCTGGAAATTATTACACCTTTCTGGTCTCTGCCCGTGTCGGTGAAAATAATGTACAAGGAAATAATACTGTGATAGCTTTATACACAAGTAAGTTTACACTAGACCCGTTAACAAAAAAAAAAATCCATACTTTTTCTTTTACAATTGTTTCAACACTTTTTTACAAAGTCTATAAAGGACATATGAAATCATTGCATGTCTTATGGCTCTTACAAGCCAAGGATGTTTCACACATACTAACCATCAGGGGCGTAACTATAGGGGGTGCAGCAGTCGCGACCGCAACTGGGCCCTGTGCTGCAGGGGGCCCATGCAGCCCCCCTCTACATATGGCCTGTAGCAGCATAGGCAGCTACCCTGTTTCCCCTAAAATAAGACCTAGTGTGATTGTCGGTGATAGCTTCAATAAAAGCCCTACCCCCCAAAAAAGCCCTAGTTAAAGTCCTTGTAGGTCTTCTTTTCAGGGTAGGGCTTATTTTTGAGGAAAAAGAGTAGGGCTTATTTGGGTGGTAGGGCTTATATTGTAGCCAGCACTGACAATCACGCTAGGTCTTATTTTAGGGGAAACAGGGTAGGGGTACCAGTGCACCATGCACACGGGTGGCTGGAGGTAGAGGGTGACTAGCAGAGCTCCATGCTCGACTATCGCACTGGCTGCTCTTTAGTTGTGCATTCCCTGCATGACCTTTGTCCTCGGCCGGCTCCTCAGAGTACCCCTCTCCTGCTCTATGCATTGCCGCTCAGTCCGATACTCAGCAATACTCTTCCATCCATCCATTCTCAGCCAGCCAGATAAAAAAATAAAATAATTAAAAAAAAACTACTGATGCCAGTGGTGGAACTACAGGACTCACAAAGGTCATACCTGTGACCGCACCCTGGAGTTCCACCGCCGGACTCGGAGGGAAGGGCCCTGGCTGGGGTTTCCTGGGGGCCCTTCATGGTTTCTTGCATCGGGGCCCTGAAGGTTCTAGTTACGCCACTGCTAACCATCACTATTTACTATTGTGTATATTGTAGAACCTGGAGTGGTGAAGAACCTGAAGACAGAGAATATCACCACCACTTCTATATCTCTGAGCTGGGAGAAACCAGATGGAAATGCCAGTTCTTATTTTATCCAGATCCTGGAAGATCCAACCTTTGATATGAATGTAACAACAACGTCTTATACAATTGAAATCCTAACACCTGGAAATTATTACACCATCCTGGTCTATGCTCAAGTTGGAGAAAATAATGTGCAAGGGGAATATGACATTGTATTTAATTACACTAGTAAGTTATTGCAGTTTTAGATAATATGTATTTTTTGTTATTGTACCATGTTCTGTAAATGGTAATGTAGAGTCATATTTGATATTTACTGTCCTTCATATTACATATTTATACACGCCCTGTTTGTGTCTGCACTGTAGTACCTGAAGTAGTGAAGAACCTGACAGCAGAGAATATCACCACCACTTCTATATCTCTGAGATGGGACAAACCAGATGGAAATGTCAGTTCTTATTACATCCAAATCCTGGAAGATTCACGGTTTAATACAATTGCAACTACAACTTATGATATAATAGAAGGCCTGACACCTGGAAATTATTACACCTTTCTGATCTCTGCCCGTGTTGGTGAAAATAATGTACAAGGAAATAATACTGTGATAGCTTTATACACAAGTAAGTTTTCACTAGACTCGTTAACAAAAAAAAATTCCATACTTTTTCTTTTACTATTGTTTCAACGCGTTTTTACAAAGTCAATAAAGGACATATGAAATTATTACATGTCTTATGGCTCTTACAAGCCTAGGATGTTTCATACACACTAACCATTACTATGTACTATTGTGTACATTGTAGAACCTGGAGTGGTGAAGAACCTGAAGACAGAGAATATCACCACCACTTCTATATCTCTGAGCTGGGAGAAACCAGATGGAAATGCCAGTTCTTATTTTATCCAGATCCTGGAAGATCCAACCTTTGATATGAATGTAACAACAACGTCTTATACAATTGAAATCCTAACACCTGGAAATTATTACACCATTCTGGTCTATGCTCAAGTTGGAGAAAATAATTTGCAAGGGGGATATGATATTGTATCTAATTACACTAGTAAGTTATTGCTGGTTTAGATAATATGTATTTTTTGTTATTGCACCATGTTCTGTATATGGTAATGTAGGGTCATATTTGATAGTTACTGTCCTTCATATTACATATTTATACACGGCCTGTTTGTGTCTGCATTGTAGTACCTGGAGTAGTGAAGAACCTGACAGCAGAGAATATCACCACCACTTCTATATCTCTGAGATGGGACAAACCAGATGGAAATGTCAGTTCTTATTACATCCAAATCCTGGAAGATCCACGGTTTAATACAATTGCAACTACAACTTATGATATAATAGAAGGCCTGACACCTGGAAATTATTACACCTTTCTGGTCTCTGCCCGTGTTGGTGAAAATAATGTACAAGGAAATAATACTGTGATAGCTTTATACACAAGTAAGTTTACACTAGACCCGTTAACAAAAAAAATTCCATACTTTTTCTTTTACTATTGTTTCAACGGGTTTTTACAAAGTCAAAAAAGGACATATGAAAATCATTACATGTCTTAGGGCTCTTACAAGCCGAGGATGTTTCATACATACTAACCAACACTATTTACTATTGTGTACATTGTAGAACCTGGAGTGGTGAAGAACCTGAAGACAGAGAATATCACCACCACTTCTATATCTCTGAGCTGGGAGAAACCAGATGGAAATGCCAGTTCTTATTTTATCCAGATCCTGGAAGATCCAACCTTTCATATGAATGTAACAACAACGTCTTATACAATTGAAATCCTAACACCTGGAAATTATTACACTATCCTGGTCTATGCTCAAGTTGGAGAAAATAATGTGCAAGGGGAATATGATATTGTATCTAATTACACTAGTAAGTTATTGCTGTTTTAGATAATATGTGTTTTTTGTTATTGCACCATGTTCTGTATATGGTAATGTAGGGTCATATTTGATATTTACTGTCCTTCATATTACATATTTATACACGGCCTGTTTGTGTCTGCACTGTAGTACCTGGAGTAGTGAAGAATCTGACAGCAGAGAATATCACCACCACTTCTATATCTCTGGGATGGGACAAACCAGATGGAAATGTCAGTTCTTATTACATCCAAATCCTGGAAGATCCACGTTTTAATACAATTGCAACTACAACTTATGATATAATAGAAGGCCTGACACCTGGAAATTATTACACCTTTCTGGTCTCTGCCCGTGTCGGTGAAAATAATGTACAAGGAAATAATACTGTGATAGCTTTATACACAAGTAAGTTTACACTAGACCCGTTAACAAAAAAAAAAATCCATACTTTTTCTTTTACAATTGTTTCAACACTTTTTTACAAAGTCTATAAAGGACATATGAAATCATTGCATGTCTTATGGCTCTTACAAGCCAAGGATGTTTCACACATACTAACCATCAGGGGCGTAACTATAGGGGGTGCAGCAGTCGCGACCGCAACTGGGCCCTGTGCTGCAGGGGGCCCATGCAGCCCCCCTCTACATATGGCCTGTAGCAGCATAGGCAGCTACCCTGTTTCCCCTAAAATAAGACCTAGTGTGATTGTCGGTGATAGCTTCAATAAAAGCCCTACCCCCCAAAAAAGCCCTAGTTAAAGTCCTTGTAGGTCTTCTTTTCAGGGTAGGGCTTATTTTTGAGGAAAAAGAGTAGGGCTTATTTGGGTGGTAGGGCTTATATTGTAGCCAGCACTGACAATCACGCTAGGTCTTATTTTAGGGGAAACAGGGTAGGGGTACCAGTGCACCATGCACACGGGTGGCTGGAGGTAGAGGGTGACTAGCAGAGCTCCATGCTCGACTATCGCACTGGCTGCTCTTTAGTTGTGCATTCCCTGCATGACCTTTGTCTTCGGCCGGCTCCTCAGAGTACCCCTCTCCTGCTCTATGCATTGCCGCTCAGTCCGATACTCAGCAATACTCTTCCATCCATCCATTCTCAGCCAGCCAGATAAAAAAATAAAATAATTAAAAAAAAACTACTGATGCCAGTGGTGGAACTACAGGACTCACAAAGGTCATACCTGTGACCGCACCCTGGAGTTCCACCGCCGGACTCGGAGGGAAGGGCCCTGGCTGGGGTTTCCTGGGGGCCCTTCATGGTTTCTTGCATCGGGGCCCTGAAGGTTCTAGTTACGCCACTGCTAACCATCACTATTTACTATTGTGTATATTGTAGAACCTGGAGTGGTGAAGAACCTGAAGACAGAGAATATCACCACCACTTCTATATCTCTGAGCTGGGAGAAACCAGATGGAAATGCCAGTTCTTATTTTATCCAGATCCTGGAAGATCCAACCTTTGATATGAATGTAACAACAACGTCTTATACAATTGAAATCCTAACACCTGGAAATTATTACACCATCCTGGTCTATGCTCAAGTTGGAGAAAATAATGTGCAAGGGGAATATGACATTGTATTTAATTACACTAGTAAGTTATTGCAGTTTTAGATAATATGTATTTTTTGTTATTGTACCATGTTCTGTAAATGGTAATGTAGAGTCATATTTGATATTTACTGTCCTTCATATTACATATTTATACACGCCATGTTTGTGTCTGCACTGTAGTACCTGAAGTAGTGAAGAACCTGAAAGCAGAGAATATCACCACCACTTCTATATCTCTGAGATGGGACAAACCAGATGGAAATGTCAGTTCTTATTACATCCAAATCCTGGAAGATTCACGGTTTAATACAATTGCAACTACAACTTATGATATAATAGAAGGCCTGACACCTGGAAATTATTACACCTTTCTGATCTCTGCCCGTGTTGGTGAAAATAATGTACAAGGAAATAATACTGTGATAGCTTTATACACAAGTAAGTTTTCACTAGACTCGTTAACAAAAAAAAATTCCATACTTTTTCTTTTACTATTGTTTCAACGCGTTTTTACAAAGTCAATAAAGGACATATGAAATTATTACATGTCTTATGGCTCTTACAAGCCTAGGATGTTTCATACACACTAACCATTACTATGTACTATTGTGTACATTGTAGAACCTGGAGTGGTGAAGAACCTGAAGACAGAGAATATCACCACCACTTCTATATCTCTGAGCTGGGAGAAACCAGATGGAAATGCCAGTTCTTATTTTATCCAGATCCTGGAAGATCCAACCTTTGATATGAATGTAACAACAACGTCTTATACAATTGAAATCCTAACACCTGGAAATTATTACACCATTCTGGTCTATGCTCAAGTTGGAGAAAATAATTTGCAAGGGGGATATGATATTGTATCTAATTACACTAGTAAGTTATTGCTGGTTTAGATAATATGTATTTTTTGTTATTGCACCATGTTCTGTATATGGTAATGTAGGGTCATATTTGATATTTACTGTCCTTCATATTACATATTTATACACGGCCTGTTTGTGTCTGCACTGTAGTACCTGGAGTAGTGAAGAACCTGACAGCAGAGAATATCACCACCACTTCTATATCTCTGAGATGGGACAAACCAGATGGAAATGTCAGTTCTTATTACATCCAAATCCTGGAAGATCCACGTTTTAATACAATTGCAACTACAACTTATGATATAATAGAAGGCCTGACACCTGGAAATTATTACACCTTTCTGGTCTCTGCCCGTGTCGGTGAAAATAATGTACAAGGAAAAAATGTTATGATAGCTGAATACACAAGTAAGTTTACACTAAACCCAGCGAAAAATCTATTTCCATACATTTTCTTTTACATTTGTTTTACTACCAATTTGAGAAGGAAGAGAGGAAGAAACATGTTAGTGGCTAGAGAGTGGCAATCTGACTTCATATAAAATAAATGTCAAATGCTGGTTTGCTTGCCATCTTTCAGAGTGGAGCAGAGTTCTTGTTGTATCTTCATCCAGCCTTAGTTATCCTGCTTTCCTTAAACTGCTGTGGTGAAACTGCAAACCACTCGTGACATAGCCACTCAGGAAAGAGCCATGGTGTCTGTGCCACCCCATAGGCTGCTTTAAATTTAAGGGAGAGTAAGCAGGCATGCATTTCTAAATTATTCTAGAGTCTGATTTGAGACACCTGAATATAAGAGAGAAGATGGCCAATACCAGACCAGCTATAGACACATGCTAGGGTCGTAAAGATCATTATCTCTC
Organism: Lithobates pipiens; assembly: GCF_037356315.1. NCBI lineage: Eukaryota > Metazoa > Chordata > Amphibia > Anura > Ranidae > Lithobates > Lithobates pipiens. Next base: position 367,070,448 of record NW_027507758.1, on the reverse strand, counting down.
TTTTTCACCCGAGCCAAATGGGGTTGAGAATCAATCACCAGTAATGTTGCTATTACAGTGTGTTTGTTATAGAGCTAGCATTAAATATAGAAGTTTAAAGATATGGCAGCAGAAGACATTTACCAAAAATGATACAGCAAGGTCAGATAGTTCAGCAGAGTAGAGTGTACAGATGGATAGAAATCATTTGCCTGTACAGCAAACAGAGAAGACATGATCAGAATTGATAACTGCAGAGGTGAAACTGTGCATCACTCATGACAGAGCCACTCAGGAAAGAGCTATGGTGTCTGTGCCCTGCCCCTGTCTGAATTGTAATGTAATGAATTAAACATGTAATGGATTAAACATGTTCATCCTGTTGTCATTTATGTTTACTTCTCAGAGCCTGGCATAATAAAGAATCTGGTCACTAATAATGTCAACACCTCCTCTATATCTCTAAGTTGGGAGAAACCAGATGGAAATGTCAGTTATTATTCCGTGCAGATCTTAGGAGTGCCAGCATTAAGTATAAATGTATCTGCAACTTCTGCTAATCTTGGTGGCCTGATAGCTGGAAATTATTACACAGTTCTCATCAATGTTCTAGTTAAGGGTGATGTTATCCCTGGAGAAATATATGCAATAAATGTGTACACACGTGAGTAATCTCTAAGTATGACATCGTGAAACCCAGTGATCAAAGTAATTTAAATATGCTAAGGTACTGATGAGATTAGAGTTTAAAAAGAGAAATGTATGCACTAATCTGTTCAAGTGTATCTAAACCAAATAAAAAAAATGTAATATATTGCAGTTTACCAGTCACTTGATGCATTTGAATATCAGAATAAAAAAGAGCTTTCCAATCGTCACACTGTACTGTGCCGAGTTAAAAAAAAAATTGCCTGCACATATCATATACAGTGGTGGCGAGGTAAGGGAGTTGAAGAGAGCTGGGGGATAAAATTCAGCAGAGAAGAGAGCTGGGGGGGGGGGGGGGTATGCTGAGAGGAGAGCTGCGGGGGGGGGGGGGGGATTTTGCAGAGTGGAGAATCGGGAAAGTGTGTGTATGGCGGGGGAGCAGAATTTATGCAGATTATGCAGATATGGGAGCTGGGGGGGATTTTAGAAAAGATGGGAGCTGGGGGGGTGTTTTACAGAGAGGAGAACTGGTAAAGTGTGTGTGTGTGGGGGGCGGAGTAAATTTATGCAGAGAGGGGAGCTGGGAAAGATTTTAGAAGAGAGGAGAGGTGGGGCATAATTTGTGCAGAAAGGAAAGCTGGGGGGGATTTTTCAGAGAGGAGAACTGGGAAAGTGTGTGTGTGGGGGGAATTCATGCAGAGAGGGGATTTGGGGGGAATTTGAGCAGAGAGGAGAGCTGGGTGGGGGTGATCTGTGCAGAGAGGAGAACTGGGTAAGGGGAGATTTGTGCAGAGGTAAGCGCTGCAGAAGGCAGGTTGTGCAAACAGAAAGCTGTGGAGCAGATTGTGCAGGGTGAGAGATGTGGGGGATGCTAGTGGTGCAGAGGTGAAACGTGGCAGTGGTAAGAGCTGTGGATTTGGCTATGCTTTAGATTGGGGTGAAGAGGGGAGGGGGCAGAGACAATGAGAATAGGGAAGCAGAGGTGAGTTGTGGACTGGGAGTGTAAGCTGTGGTTGGAGGGGTACAGAGGTTAGATTTTGACAAGGAGGGCAAAGGTGCATTGTGGATGGGGGTGCTAAGGTTAACTGTGGATAGGGATGCAGAGTTCAACTGTGGACAGGGGAAAAAAGAGGGGAGCTGTGAATGAGGGTGGCAGAGGTAAGCTAAGAGGTTTGCAGAGGTGAGAATTTTTGCTTAGGGCAGAGCAGGGAAATTTTCCGGGGAACTGTAAAGCATACATGGTTCAGTGACCAAGAGTATATAATGTATGGCACAGTATGCAGGGTACAGTGGTAAGAATTTTTTAATACACCTTGAACATTACATTACAGACTCAAGAACCGCTATACTCTGTATGCTGTGCTGTATGTTACATATCTTTTACAATGTATGTTACATTTTAAAGACCTGTGGATGTGTACACAGGGCTATATGTTGCATAGTCCTAAAAAAAAGGGACGCTTCACATTAAACTGTACCTTTTGCAGATTTTTTTCTGTGTGATATGCAAATCTCACAACTGCACTATACACACTCCTGAGCCCTGTGTGTTACGCATTCCTGAGTCCTAAACTTTGTTTTACATATTCCTAAACTATGTGCCTTGTGCGATATGCAGTTCTAAGCCTTAACTTATTACTATTATTTGGTGCCACTATTATTTGGTGGAAACTAGTATACTAAGCACCTGATATATGGCACCTAGAGTGGTCTAGGCGCTTAGAATAAGCACGGTCCTTTTGGGCTTTTTATATGATACTGTTGGGCTTTATATTTTATATTTTATGTTTCATAAGATTAGCTCATTATTTACAAGCGTGCTGATCATTTTTTATATATATTTTTTCACCATTCTTTCACTATTTGTTTCAGTTTATTGGTATTAATTATTTTGCATTTAAGGGTATAGCGCCAGATCTATTTCCCCTTCTTTCAAAAAATCTGCATAACCTTTTTATATATACTTTTTATCTTATTATCTGATAATTCAGTTGGAAGAAAATACATTCAGTTAATTCTTTCTGGAGTATCATTCTGGAATACTAAAACAGATATTTATATATTTATTTTGATGTTTTAAAGTTCAAGTTTCAAACCTCAAATGCATTTTTTTTAAATCTAGAACCTGGTATGGTGAGAAATGTCCTAATTACAAATGTAACTACTGAATCTGTTGACCTGAGTTGGCTTCCACCAGATGGTAATTACAGCTACTATAAAATAGAGGTGCCTGAAGGTATATTTCCAAATACGACAACCTCACAGTCCATTTCCATACAAGGACTGACACCAGGAAAGCAATACAGTGTCCAAATAATAGCAGTCACTGGGCCAGATGTGCAAGGAGAAGCCGAGATTACACCCACTTATACAAGTGAGTAGCGATAAATAGATGAACAACTGCATAGAAGTACCAATAATTGTGGACCAACTTAGATATCAGTAGATTTACAAATTCACGCAGAGAAACCTTAATTCAGCATAAGTATATAATGTTTGTTATCTATGTTATGTTTTATATAATTAGATTTCTGTAGCCGTCACTACCAAAAGACAGTATGTATAATACACTAGTGTGATTTCTTCTGTGTCTGCTGTTGCTCTGAATGCACTAGAATGGATCAAATAATTATCTATGGTGCCCATTTGCATCAGTGAAAAATGGTGCAAACGGTGTGAATTTTAAAAAGGTGCAGGTGCCCCATAGATTTCAATGTGAGCGCATGAAAAGCACATGAAGGAAACATGTACATGCAATTTTAGTGCATTTTTGGGAGGATTTTGTGACTAACAACCAGTCTTTCCCTCCTGCAAAAAACAGCATTAAAATGCATCAAAAACACACAAAAAAATGCATGAGCATGTAGTAGCAATAGTGTGAACCTAGGCTAAATTATTGTATTTATTGGTGTAAAACACGCATATGCATATAACACGCACCCCAATTTTAAGAGGGAAGTTTAAGAAAAAAAAATTTCACAGCCCCCCTCCCCCTGCACAGTACACAGCCACCCCCCCCCCCCTGCACAGTACACAGCTCCCCTCCCTATGCAATGTAGACAGCCACCCTGCACTCTCAGGAGACCCCCCAGACTCCTGGGGCAGCACTGCCATTATACTCTCTACAGTTAAGAAAAAATCACTGCCATCCTCTTCTACACTGCTTCTCCTGTGTCATTGTCATTGTAAAACAAAGTTTCTAAATACCTCATTAGCTTTGCTCTTTCAATGACCCAGTCACATGATTGCTCTCCTCTGATGTTTCATAGATGTTCATGTGACCACTCTCCTCCTCCAATCTAAAGCTACACTCGGAGGAGGGGGAGGAGGAGAGCAGCCAGAAAAAAAACAAGCTATTGAGGTATTTAGAAGCTTTGTTTTACAATGACAGTGACACAGGAAAAGCAGTGTAGGAGAAGGGGCTGACACCCCCCAATGTGTGCCACCCAGGGCAGACCTCCCAATCCCCGCCCCCCCCTTCCACTGCCGTTGGTAAAAAAATATATCGGCATATAACACGCAGGCACTGTTTACCCTCTATTTTCAGGGGTAAAAAGTGTGTGTTATATGCTGATAAGTACGGTAAATCCAATAGCAATATCTGTAATAATATATTTTTTTGTAAATAAATATTATATTATATATTCTATACGGCAAACAAAATAAAACCAAAAGTGTTGGCTGTGCCTATCCGTGTGCAATCCAATAATGTTTTGAAACCAAAAACTTACTTTCAAACCATAAAACTGCTTTCATTATTCAGTGACAACCTTTCTTGTGTACAATAAAATAAAACAAATGTGACAATCCCATTCAAATAATGTTCAATTAGTAGTGTTTTTCTTCTTTCAAATATTTTTCCCTTTAAATGTGCTTCTCATATCCCACAGTTTTTCCACCTTCACTCTTGTGGAAGTCATGTGATCGTGAAGATACGCTTGTTTGCAATTATGGGAACACAATATTTTGGTTGCAGCCATCAGATACAAGTTAGACGTGAGGGACACATTAGGTTAGGGAGTGCATGATAACACACTGTATTATGTACTTCTATACTGTGTTACTGCTAAAAAAAAGGATTGGTACAAATAGAACACTCAAAGAATTGTGAAAATCAATATAGATAAAGGTAAAGTTTTTTTCGGCTTTTTTTGTTTCAATGTTTTTATTGAAGTTTTTCACAAAACAGAATATTAAACAGAATTGGTCATACAATGAGATACAGTAATGAGAATCATTTGAATATAGACATATGACAACAGACTTAGGTGAACAATATAAACAATACTAAGTGCTAAGCATCGAGTTTAGGGCACTGTTCTACACCCCCAGACACTCCAGCTGGGAGCAAACTGTGTGTGCAGGGGGGGGGGGGGGCGACAACACAACCCACCTTTCATTTCGATGAGTTTATCTAAAGATTAACAGTATAAGAGGGGTGGTACACAACACAGATTTTTAGTATTTTATTTGGAAAATGTATATGTATACAGTACATTGGTGTACAGTTTCTAATACAGTGCAGCTGATGTCCAGTTTCTAATACAGTGCAGGTGGTGTACACAGTATATAATACAAAAAAAACCATCATGTCCGGAAGGCCACCAAGGAGAGGCAGACACTCACAGGCCACTAAAAGAGTGCAAGCAGCCTCTGTGTCTACAGTCAACAGTGGTGGTCATGGACATGGTGAATCCTCTGCAGGTGGCTGCGGGGCACGCTTGTCCTTTTTTTTTCTGCTCCTGGCCATGTTAAGCCACATCATACAGAAGAGTTGGTGCTGCCTATCCTATTCCTCCTGAATCTTTATGATGCTAGATTCCAAGAATATGTTTAGCTTAGGGCACCACCAACACCCAAGGGGTGGGGGGGTGTCAATAGTAAGCCTGTAAAGTGGAGCGTGTTTCCTGTGCTTAGAACCGTCCCTGCACAAAATGACATTTCTAAAGGAATAAAAGTCTTTTAAAACTGCTTGAGGCTTTAATGTAATGTTGGGTCCCGGCAATAGGGATGACATGGACAGTATTTCTGCGGCTCCTACAGAAGTAGCGTTACACATACATAAAAATCACAGTCACTTCCAGCACTAATAGGTCTTCCAAGGTGTAGAGTAACAGATGTCAAATAAAATGGTGGTGTGAAAGGTATATATGGTATCCAAAACTGGGTGGATGCTGCCTTGCTCAGATGGGGTAATCTGAAAGGAACTACAAGAAAAACAGAAATGGAAGGCGCGCACACCTAGTGCATTACCAAAGCTCTGAGGAAGGGGGTGCGCCCCCGAAATGCGTAAGTTGTACCCCGTGTTCTGTGCTTGTCCATGCATTGTTTTTTAGCCCTTTTGTCAGTTGCATTTTGTGAGTACCCACTTTTATATAAAACATTTTTTTTATTAAATTATCTTTGGTAATGCACTAGGTGTACGCGTCTTCCATTTCTGTTTTCCTTATAGTTAAACATCACACTAATGTGATATAATTTAATCAGAAGACTTTATTGATAATATATTTGCAGTAAATATATGGGGGGATGTAAATAATAACAACCACTTTTGTTTACAGGTAAGCCTATAATTAGGCATACCTGTAGCTACACTGGATATCTCCTAAACCTGCACGGTTTAGGAGATATCCCCTGTATTTGCGCACCGAAGCAATGGCAGTACGTGCCGTTGCTTCAGCTAGACTGTGCCGTTACCGGCGGCTCCTGCGCGCATAACAATCACAGCGTCGGAGTCGTGATATCTGGAAGTAACTCTGGGGAGAAATTTTGCCGGCCAGTGCTGTGGCACCGTAGCGGGGGCTTTGATCTCAGGTAAGTAATTCATAATGAGCTAGTATGCTATGCATACTAGCTCATTATGCCTTTGTCTTGCAGGTTTTTTTTTTGGGGGGGGGGGTCTTTTCTAGGGTTTACAACCACTTTAATCCCTTTAAAAGGGTAGACTACAAATGCTAAAAAGTATAATTCACAGGACTTTGGCAAAATTAAATAAATGCTCTGCTACTCAAGGCAATGTAGAAATAGAGATGAGCTCAGGCATCATTCCAACTTGTTCTACCTCCCCAATGTAACCACTGAAATTGTGATCTCTAGAACTGATCCAGCTGTGACAAGATAGCTGTAACTTACAGTCTCAGTAGACTAGCATACAGTGACACAATTCAAATGACATATTTCAGATTGTAAAAAGCTTTAATAAAAAACTTGGGATAGTTGACCATGTACCAGTGCTAATGTACCATTAGGATCTTAATGCACCCAGGCAGTCATAGCTGTATATCCAGAAAGCATATATCCATGAAATCCACAAAAAAAAATGAAGTCCTCCCAGAACACGCCTCACACATGCCCCACCGGCCACGCTGTGGTGCAATCTGCCACATTATTCCTTGTCCCGGCCACTGCTGGTATCATGTGATAACTGTGGCCAATCACAACCAGCAGATCATATGACAATTGTACACAATGAATCGCTTTGATTCATACCATTCATTGTGCACGGTTGTGTGGATCTCTGTGATTGGTCACAGTGATCACATAGTACAGATAGGGCAAATCACATCACTTTTTATATCAAGCCCTGGTCCTGGGATTCTCTTGACATTACTTCTGGTACGCTGGTTTGTTGTGATTCATTGGCTGGCATACAGTCTAGCTGGTATGAGAACTTTCTCCATATTTGCTGCTTCAGTCGCTTTAGCTCGTGCTTGTTTATGTGAATTTCCATAGATACCTACAATCAGCATTTTTCTAAAGTGTGAGTTTTTACTGTGTGTTTAAATAAACTTTCTTTGTGGTTTTCATGGATACATGCTTCCTGGATATACATCTATCTCATATGACTACCTGGGTGAATTAAGATCCTAGTGGTACATTAGCAGTATTACATGGTCAACTATCCCAAGAGCTTTTGGTGTTTTAGGTTTATTCTTGTCTGTTCCACTACTTCAAGTGACAATTGGGATTTTGACCAACAACATTCTGCCACACATTTGATAATTCATGACAAGACTTTAGTGCCTGAAAGTGAGAATCAAATACTTGAGCAGATTTTTACAGTTGAACATCAGATTAGGTCAAAAATGAATAATATAAAAACAACTCCAGTTGAATACATATGTCCAGAATAGAACTAAAGCATAATGAAAAGGGGGTGGGACTTCCTGTCCCATGGCCAGCATGGGAAGTAAGAGGAAATCCCTCCATAGTGAGGAAATCCCAGGGTGTTACCAGAAATAGTGTCCCCATTGGGAGATTTCCCTTCTATTACTGTTCTGGTGTCAACTCATATCTTGGGATTTTCTCTTATTTTTACTTTTGGCTGTAATGGTAAACAGAACAAAATAGAGAGGATGAATCTCCCTAACCAAGACACAGTCCTCAAAAAAACTGACAGGTATTCTAATACTTGTTCAATCTATCCAAAACTGCCGTATATACTCGAGTATAGGTCGATCCGAATATAAGCCGAGGCCCCCAATTTACCACAAAAAAAATGGGAAAACTTATTGACTCGTGTATAAGCCAAGGGTGAGACATGCCTGTCCATCCCTGTGTGTCCGTCCATCCCTGTGTGTCCGTCCATCCCTGTGTGTCCGTCCATCCCTGTGTTTCCAGCCGCCCTGTGTGTCCAGCCACCCTGTGTGTCCAGCCTACCTGTGTCGTGTGTCCAGCCTACCTGTGTCCTGAGCCTGTGTCCTTCTGCACATACGGCGGCCATGCCAGGATCGCCGCACCTCTTCTCGTCTGTGACAGACGGCGGCCATTCCACTGTTCAAAAGCCGTGCCTCCGTCTGTGATAGGCGGAACACTCAATTTCCCAGCAGTCTGTGTTCCGCCTATCACGGACATCCTCTCATCCTCGTCCGTAGTATGAGGATGAGCGGATGTCCGTGATAGGTGGACCACTGACTGCTGGGAAATTGAGTGTTCCGCCTATCACAGACAGGGAGGCGCGGCTTTTGAATAGTGGAATGGCCGCCGTCTGTCTGCACGACACGCTGATCGGGTAGACAGACGGCGGTGACTCGAGTATAAGCCGAGGGGGGCACTTTCAGCCTAAAAAAAGGGGCTGAAAATCTCGGCTTATACTCGAGTATATACGGTATATAAAAAAACGTTTTACCTCTAGTTACACTTTATTCCAGAGATTGTGAACCACAGTGTAAACTTTTTTTTCATAACTTACAAATGTTTACAATACAATACTGTCAGCACTGTAGATAGTATTTTTTAATTCTGTTTTGTAAAGCTTGCATACATATGTCATTTATATAAACTGGTTTATCTGTTTCCACAGGGCCAGGAATGGTTTATAGTATTATACCATTTGTGATCCAAACTTCTTCTGTGCATCTGACGTGGCAGCTACCAATTCTGGGAGCCTGGTCCTACTATGTGATAAGAATGCAGGAGAATTCCACCTTTTATTTGACAACAAACAATGAACATATTCTAATTAGTGAATTGATTCCAGGGAATTATTACACTTTCTTAATCTCAGTTAAATATTTTGACTTGGAGGGCATACAACAGTCCATTTCTTTGTACACAAGTGAGTATATCTATACCACACAAGGCTGTTTATTGTATCTAAATATTGACACAAAAGGGAGTAGTGTGTTAATAGGCAGTGGCTTTCCCACTTTGAATAAAAGGTAATCGATTTGAAATCTCTGGGCAAAATACATGGAAAGGACAATCAGACATCAGCTCTTATTTTTGTTCAAGGCCCTAGCTGTGACACCTTCATTTGCTGTTGACTTTTCTTCAATTGAAAAAAAGGCCATTATTTGCAGAAATCCAATCCATCACAACAGACCCATCCTTTCTGAAAGAATTACCGTATATAGGAGAGGTCCCTTTCTATTAAACAAAGTGAGCTGCAAAGCAAGATTTCTCTGCTGTGCTGCCACTTTAGATCACCCATAGTGTTATTTTAAATTTTAGATTTAGATTTTAGATTTTAGATTTGACTACCAGTAAAATAGTTTTCAAAAGATAATACATTTTTTTATGTGGAAGAATGAAAGATATCTAATTTACATGAATGTTTACAGGACCTGCCACTGTCATTAATTTGACAGCCTCAAGAATCAACAGCAGTGCAATAAACGTTAGCTGGCAGCTCCCAGAAGGCAACCGAAGTTACTATCAAGTAGATGTGGTTGGAGATCCAGCTCAAAGTTTCAATGTCACAACAGAATCAGGATCTGTATCTAACCTCACCATTGGCAACCCATACACTGTGAAAGTCGCTGCAGTTGCAGCTAATGGTCTACTAGGGGAAAGCAGTAATATTTTTGTAGCAGGTGAGTTGCAAATGACCATTGAATCATTGCACATATAAATCATCTTTAACAAATATCAAAATAAATAAATAAAACAGAAGTCAATTAAAGAAAAATTATTCTGCTACTTTTTATCATTGCCAAAAGATTTAATTTGTACTTTCATATGGTCCCAGGATATCACATGCTAAAGAGCCATGGAAACAAGTGGAAAGGACTTCACTCTAGGAAGTCCGCTAACTGTATTCAATGAACCTTAGCAGCTGTGATAAAAAAGCCTGCAGACTACAATATTCAGAATCAAACCAAACTGCTGATTATCCAGTATAATCCTTTCACATTTCCCTCTGCAGTGTCGAATGTCTTCAGTTTGACCAACATTTACTCCACCTCTGTCTGGCTGAATTGGGATACATATGCTGTCAAGAATGCAACTTACATCATCTCTGTCAGTGGAGAACCATCCACCTATGAGACTTTTAATACCACTGAAATACAGATATATAATCTGACAGCGGGAAACTGTTACACGTTTGCAATCTCTGCATCATTAAATACATTTTTCCTGTACGGTTATGGTGGTGAAATTACTTGGTGCACACGTAAGTATCCTTTTTCCTGTTATATACCCACTACACTTTTTCAGATGTAAGATTTATAGGTACTTAATTAAGAATTGGTTGTTTTTGTGAACAATGTGTTTACTTTAATGGCAGTGAAGTAATGTCTTCCATGTCTTTTGATTAAAACACTGGGAAATCTGTACGTTTTCAACATTGACTAAGGCTTTGGTTCATCAATGTTATTGCCAACACCATTTATTGTTTTTGATTTGCATTACTCTTTCTACTTCAAAGAGTAATGATCATTTTTCAAAACTGTGACAAGTAAATCTTCACAGATTTGCTTAAGCAGCAAATCTATACCTGTGATCCGGTTAATTTTACTGGCTTATCTGTCAAAATATATACGATGATTGGTAAAGTGGTCCACCTATATTAGTCCTCTTTTATATCATGTGCTTCCATTTGGAGCATAAATTCTCCTCCCACAGAGCGAACACAAGATCCTACTCGTCCTCTGTAAAGAGATTCAAATACGTGGATTGTAAACTCTAATTACAACATTTACATTGTGAGGGTATGTTGTCATAGCATTGTTAACACATTGTTGCATGTGCTAAGCTACTGGTTTATTCAGTTGCTGACTTTTTGTATGTGGAAGACCTGCTGAAGGTTATTTAATGAGGAAGTGGACTAATAAAGTGTCCTAATGACCCTTTTCCAATTCACTGAGTAGAGGTAATTGTCTGGCAGAGTAAAGCAGTGATCTGTGGTGAACATCCAACACATGAATCAGTTTCCTTATCATTAACCACTTACAGACCGGACCATTTTGCTGGTCAAAGACCAGACCACTTTTTGCGATTAGACACTGCGTCGATTTAACTGACAATTGCGTGGTCGTGCGACGTGGCTCCCAAACAAAATTGACGTCCTTTTTTTCCCACAAATAGAGCTTTCTTTTGGTGGTATTTGATCACCCCTGCGCTTTTTATTTTTTGCGCTATAAACAAAAGTATAGCGACAATTTTGAAAAAAACGCATTATTTTTTACTTTTTGTTATAATAAATATCCCCCAAAAATATATAAAAAAACATTTTTTTCCCTCAGTTTAGGTCGATATGTATTCTTCTTCATATTTTTGGTAAAAAAAATCGCAATAAGCGATTATTGATTGGTTTCCGCAAAAGTTATAGTGTTTACAAAATAGGGATAGTTTTATAGCATTTTTATTAATAATTTTTTATTATTTTTTTTTTTTACTAGTAATGGCGACGATCAGCGATTTTTATTGTGACTGCGACATTGTGGGGGACACATCGGACATTTTTGACACATTTTTGGGACCATTGTCATTTATACAGTAATCACTGCTATATAAATGCAGTGATTCCTGTGTAAATGACACTGGCAGTGAAGGGGTTAACCAGTCAGTGGCAGTGTAGGGGTTAAGTGTTCCTAGGGGTGTGTTACTAACTGTGGGGGGGTTGGGCTTTCATTTAGTGAACACTGATCTCTGCTCCAATCACATGGAGCAGAGATCAGCGTCACTAGTTGCTAGGCAGAATGGAGAAATGCTGTTTACACTGCATTTCCTCCATTCAGCCGTCCCGTGAGACGATCGCGGGGATGCCCGCGGCGATCGAGTCCGCGGGTCCCGCGACCGGACTCACGGGGGTCCCGACCAGTGCGGGAGTGCGCCGCCGGCGGCGCGCTCCTGATGGCAGGGCGGCATTGAATATTGGACGTACCTGTACGCCAATATGCCTGCCCGTGCCATTCTGTCGACGTACATCGTCGTGCGCTGGTCGGGAACCGGTTAATGTAACAAAAAGCAACAAATGGGGTTACAAGTTTGTCATTGTAATGGAATGTAAGACATCCTTGTTCCTCCCTGTTTCATCCTTTCCCCAAAATTGGTCTCCATGGAGGTGTCTTCATGGATCTCAAAGTATGCATAGATATACAAACATCTCCCAACCAAACCATTATGCAATGCTCTCCTTTGATCAGATGGCAATATTTTGTTTATGAGAATGATTCTACAAAATATAGTAGATATAAGTAATTTATATGATAGTAGCTGTTGATTTGTATTGTACTGATTTAGTCAGCTATTTCCTTTCTTTGAATATGCTGTATTTGTTTAGGGGAAGCATCAAAATAATTTTCTTTACTTGCTGTCTTCTCTATCTTCTGATTACAGAACCCGGACCAGTCAAGCAAGTGCTTACGGCAAATATAACAACCAGCTCTGTTGATATTAGTTGGCTACCTCCAGATGGAAATCACAGCTACTATCAGATTCAAGTTACAGGAAATACCTATGCAAACCAAACAGTATCACAGTCATGGCCTGTTCAAGGACTGACACCTGGAAACCAATACACAATTGATATCAATGCTGTAAATGGACAGGGTATGGCAGGAATTTCTTCAGGAGTGACTATTACTACCAGTAAGTATAATAATTGATAAGCCTTTGTAGGGTTTGTTTTAATTCTGTGTAATCCTGTAAGATTACACACTGTGGTCAGGATAAAAGACTAGTAAATATAACCAAGTAACTGGTAACTATAAACGACTGACAACTATAACCTACAAGGTATGTGCAGAACTTGGACCTAGCATTAAAGATGTTGCTCATATAAGCAAGTTAAGTAATATGTAAAGATATCATGATAGTCTGCTTATACCTTTCTCATTGCCTTGTGGCACCCCTTCATGTGGGCTTCCTTTCTGGTAGGCAGAACAGCTTCCTGGACACGTGATCATTGTGATTGGTTCTCACAGCGGCCATATGATTGGAAGCCCATGCCGCTGGCTATTAATCACAAACCATGGTAGGGAGCTGTCAGAGACAGCTCAGTCAATGTGCTGGAGCATGCAGTGAGCACACCGTCATAACAGAATCTCAGAGCAACATGGACACATATGCCACTGCATATATGATTTACAGTGGCAAGAAGAGGTTAACTATGACTTTATATTCCATTCTCCCCAAAAGACTATTTCCATCTTTGTTCAAAACTCAACATTTACTTGCTAGACTAAAATGTTTGCCCAGTCATGTAGATATCTGTTCTGCAGAAGCAGGTTTTATGTTAACAGCTGTGTTCACACATGTTGTGTAAAACAGAGAATCCCCCTACTGCTAACAAAATTTACAACATATAGGTGTCCTTTTATGAAGCAGTGAAATCTATTCACTGCTTCATTCTCCGGCATTCACATAGGTGATCTTTCTCCTCTGTGTGCCACTATATGAAGCGGAGTAGATCGCTTCACCCTTGGAGGAGTGAAGCGATCTACAAACGCTTCTAACACTGGAGAACGGCCCCTAATACTGGAATCTCGGGAGACTTTACGAGATTACAGTACTAGAAATTCACTGATACACAGAGATGTCAATATATTAAGCAGTGATAAATTATCACAGCTCAATACACTGACACGCGGTGTGATTAATGTTAGTGAAATAAAGCGTCCCCCTACATAATATATACATGTATACACACACAGACATTATATATACATGTATATACACACACATTATATATATATATACATATACACATTTTATATATATATATATATATATATATATGTATATATATGTATACACATACATATGACAGGGGGACATGGTTACAGTGTTGGGGGGTCTGAACGAGGCATAAGGAAGTTAATTATCTTCCTCTTTCCTCCTCAGATCCCCCGATTCCCTCTTCACTACCCTGGTTCTCCACCTCTGAGTTGGTGAATCGGGGCGTGTGAATTCTGACACAGATCACAAGTGAAGCGCTGAGATCACAGCTTCATATAGTGACCGTTACTGTGTCAGTCTATGAGGATTCTCCATGTGCGGAGATAATCGGCGGGAGAACAAGTTCAAACACATCTCCCCCCGATTATCTCTGGTTTATATACTGTTTATGGGCTGTGATCAGCGGCGATCCTCTGGATCTCCACTGATCATTGCTTCATAAACGGACACCTATGTCTGAGTGATCGCTGGGTGAGGAGAAATTCAGGAAATCTACCATTATCTAGTAGAGCTCTATTACTAATTCTATATGAAGACTTTAGTGCATTTTACATTTAATTGTCAGAACCTTATCAAGAGACACAATATGCTGTTCCCTAGAATGGCACCAGACCAAGGGCTGAGTTAGAAAAGTAAGAAAATAAAAGACCTTTTTTTTGCCAGTGCCATTGTTTTATAATACTGTAGGCAATGTCCAAAATGTTTAGCAATTCAGTTATGTAGCACAGTGACATATCTACAGATACTGTAGATATGTCAGGGTTTTGGCCCAGACCTGAATTTTGTTTTAAGCCAGACCTGCGCAATTATTAGAACTTGACAACAATCTAATTTAAAGGAGAACTAAAGACAGTTTTTGGACAGCGAAGAGAGGGTTATAACCCCTACTAATGTTATTTTTTATTTTTTTCATTCCTGGTTGCCCTTCGGGTCACACAACTAGTTCCCCCATTGGCAGGTTTCTCCTCTATTCCTGTTCTGGGGACAACCCAAAATTTGTGATTTTCTTGTATTTCCAGTAGTAAAGGTAAATAGGACAAAAGAGAGGGTTAATCTCCCAAACCAAATCTCCCTAAGGCCGCGTACACACGGGCGGACTGTATGGCCTACTTAGTCCGTCGAAACACATTTCAGCGGACAGTCCGCTCGTGTGTGGGCTTCAGCGGACTTTTTCAGCGTGCAGTCTGGCGTACTAAGTATTTTGGATTTTTCGAAATTCTGTCCGTCATACTTTGGTTTCAGCGGACAATCCGCTCGTGAGTAGGCTAGTTCGATGGACTAAGAATGGCGCATGCTCAGAAAGGATTTACACGGCGGAAGGGTGCATTGCTGTGTATTGGACTATGTATTGTACTGTGTATTCCTATTTCTAATCCCGTCGTACGTGCTGTACACGTCATCGCGCAAGCTTTCGACGGACTGTTTGTGCATCCGTGTGTGGTCAAGTCCGTTCATTCGAAAGTATGACGGACTGTCCGTCGGATTGTATGACGGACTAAGTAGGCCATACAGTCCGCCCGTGTGTACGCGGCCTAACAGACAACAATAAAAACAAGTTTTTTAATTCTACTCCACTCTTTCCAAAACTAAAGAAACAAGTTTTGACTTTAGTCATACTTTAATGGTTAGATCAACATTACGCTTCTTGTATCATCTAATGATTCCAGAGGTAAGATTATGAGAATTTTCCTTTAGTAGCCTGAACCATAATGAAGGTGCCCCTAACAAGTGAGTGTATCGGGGGAACATGAAACCAACATCTGATTGATAACAGACATTATGTAAGTAAGTAAGTGCACACAACGGCATTCTTCAGAAGAATATTTTACCAGTGTATAAATTAGTGCACCAAAATTCCAAAATATCAACGTTGGATAAAGGTGACTTTAACTGGGATTTTTGTGTTTCTCTTTTTTATGTATGGTTTCTTCTGTATAGTAAAAAAAATAGCATTATTAATTTTATTGAGAACCCATCATGCAATTATGAACTTGAAAGTAACTGATAACATTAAAATACCTTATGACCTGTGATAAAAGTTTCAACAAATAAACAAATGCAGTAATTTTAATTTTCAGTGTCAAGCTTATATCTAATGTTTTTTCTTAGAACCAGAAAAGGTGCAGAACCTGACAATATTCACCACCACGGACACGTCTGTAACTCTGAGCTGGCAGCCTCCAGATGGAAGCATAAGCTCATATCTCATTAATATCCAGCAAAATGAAACCTATAATCAAACAACCAACCTGAACACTTTTATAGTTATTGGTTTGACCCCTGGGACTTACTACATTTTCAATGTCTCAGCTTTGGCTGGCTTTGATACTGTAAGAGGAGAAAGTGCATTGGCTGCAGGTTATGCACGTAAGTGTCTACTGACAGAATATAAATGATACAGATTTGACTTACTATATATATATATATATATATATATATATATATATATATATATATATATAAAAACTATATACGGTACAGGCATACCCCACTTTTAAGTACGCAATGGGATTTATTTTCTAAAGCTGGAAAGTGCAAAATCAGGCTCACTTTTGCATAGAAACCAATGAGCTTCCAGGTTTTATTACCAAAGCTTAATTGAACAAGCTAAGGTTAGAAGCTCATTGGTTTCTATGCAGAAATTAGCCTGATTTTGCACTTTCCAACTTTAGTAAATAAACCCCATTGTGTACTTAAAAGTGGGGTATGCCTGTATCTCACCAAAGTGAGTACACCCCTCACATTTCTGTAAATATTTTATTATATCTTTTCATGTGACAACACTGAAGAAATGACACTTTGCTACAATGTAAAGTAGTGAGTGTACAGCTTGTATAACAGTGTAAATTTGCTGTCCCAGCAAGGAGCATGGAGCATGGGCATGGAGTTCACCAGAGCTTCACAGGTTGCCACTGGAGTCCTCTTCCACTCCTCCATGATGATATCTCAGAGCTGGTCTATGTTAGAGACCTTGCACTCCTCCACCTTCCTTTTGAGGATGCCCCACAGATGCTCAATAGGGTTTAGTACTGGAGACATGCTTGGGCAGATCATCACCTTTACCCTCAGCTTCTTTAGCAAGGCAAAGGTTGTCTTGGAGGTGTGTTTGGGGTCATTATCATGTTGGAATACTGCCCTGTGGCCCAGGCTCCGAAGGGAGTTGATCATGCTCTGCTGCAGTATGTCACAGTACATGTTGGCATTCCTGGTTCCCTCAATGAACTGTAGTTTCCTAGTGCCGGCAGCACTCATGCAACTTCAGACCATGACACTCCCAACACCATGCTCAACTGTAGGCAAGACACACTTGCCTTTGTACTCCTCATCTGGTTGCCGTCACACACGATTGACACCATCTGAACCAAATAAGTTTATCTTGCTCTCATCAGACCACAGGACATGGTTCCAGTAATCCATGTCCTTCGTCTGCTTGTCTTCAGCAAACTATTTGTGGGCTTTCTTGTGCATCATCTTCAGAAGAGGCTTCCTTTTGGGATGACAGCCATGCAGACCAATTTTATGCAGTGTGCGACATATGGTCTGAGCACTAACAGGCTGACCCCCCACCCTTTCAACTTCTGCAGCAATGCTGGTAGCACTCATAAATCATTTTCCCAGAGACAACCTCTGGATATGACACTGAGCATGTGCACCCAACTTCTTTGGTCGACCATGGAGAGGCCTGTTCTGAGTGGAACCTGTCCTGTTAAACTGCTGTATTGTCTTGGCCAACTTGCTGCAGTTCAGCTTCAGGGTCTTGGCAATCTTCTTATAGCCTAGTCCATCTTTAGTTAGAGCAACAATTCTTTTTTTCAGATACCCAGAGAGTTCATTTCTATGAGGTGCCCTGTTGAACGTCCAGTGATCAGTATGAGAGAGTGAGAGCGATAACACCAAATTTAACACACCTGCTCCCAATTCACACCTGAGACCTTGTAACACTAATGAGTCACATGACACCAACGAGGGAAAATGGCTAATTGGACATTTTTACTTAGGGGTGTACTCACTTTTGTTGTCAGCGGTTTAGACATTAATCGCTGTGTGTTAAGTTATTTTGAGGGGACGGCAAATTTACACTGTTATACAAGCTGTATACTCACTGCTGTAGCAAAGTGTAATGTCTTCAGTGTTGTCACATGAAAAGATATAATAAAAATGTGAGGGGTATACTCACTTTTGTGAGTTACTATATATATATATATATATATATATATATATATATATATATATATATATATATATATATGTAAATGTAAATGAACTGTGATTGGCTTAGCACTGTGCATTCAAATATATTTTTAAATGCATACCCAAACATTAAAAACAAAAATGCAATATATTGCAGTTTACCAATCTTTAGATGTGTTATCAGCAATACTTTCCATTTTTCCTTTATTTTTACCTGGTGATCCTGCCCGTAACATACTTCCTGTCCATTTGGTTACTCCCTATATTCTATCTATGGAGGAGCAGTGTTATCACCCTAACCTGCTCTCTTGAATTGGACTGCAAACACCTCCTCCTCTTCTCATCTCCTTTACATAGGGGAATGTTTTTTTTAGTTTACAGAAGATGAGAAAAATGGGAAAGATTATAACATTGTTTGAGATTTCAGTTCAGTGCACAGGAAGTTACAAGAATTTTGAATTTCTGGTAGGATCAATGGGTGTTTTTTCTGTATTTACAGAAAATGTTCTAAGCCTAATAAAAGAAAACAATGCACCACATCTGAAGACTAGTAAGCTGCAAAGTGCTACTTTTTTGTTCTTGGGTTTAGACATCATTTAATAATTATGCATCCATATACAGCAAAGCTTGTGTGAAACCATGTTTGTGTTATTTTATACAGAGACTGAACCTGAGCCTCCACTTGATTATTGAGGAGAAGCAACCATTTCTGTTTATTCTGTTCTTCTAGAGTACAAAAAATATTCTCAGTACATATTTAAATACATGTTCACACCACAATATCACCATTTGTTGCAAGAGCAGAAAAAGCGATCTCACTTTCACAACTTCTTTTTGTTTTATGACGTGTGAGTCTGAAGCTTGTCCTAATTAGAAATAGGCATCTTTGAGAACAAACTACTGTATTGGAGTGCTAGAATGAAATTCTGAATCTTACAAAACAGCACCACATTACCGCCTAGAGAAAAAAATATAACAATTTATCACTGTCACACCCATTTCACACCCATTGTCACACCCATTTGAACAGACATGTTTATTTTGCATGAAAGTGCGCATTTATTACGTTTATATGTAAAACACATTTAGGAACTCTGTGGAAAGTCACTCATATTGGGTTACTGATTTCAATAAAACCTTCCCCTGGATATGGCCATATAGACCTGCAATGACTTCAGTATGGCAAAAAAACTTGTAGCCTCTACCAGGGTGCATGTGAGCTGGATATCCATCATATGCACGTGGGGTCTTACTGCTCAGAACCTCCACATAACAGCAGTTTGAACAGCACCTTTAAGTAACTATAATGCTGCGTACACACGATCGGAAATGCTGCCAGCAAAACTCCGATGAGAGCTTTTTGTCGGAAAATGTGACTGCGTGTATGCTCCATCGGTCTTTTACTGGCGGAATTCCAGTCAGCAAAAGATTGAGAGCAGGTTCTCTATTTTTTGTTCGGGAAAAGTTCCTATCCGAAAATACAGTCATCTGTATGCAATTGAGAAGCGCAAAAAATCATGCATGCTCGGAAACAATTCAACACATGCTCGGAGGCATTGAACTTAATTTTCTCGGCTGATCTTTTTGTTGTACGTCACCGCGTTCTTGAAGGTTGAAAATTCAGAAAACTTTTGTGTGACCATGTGTATGCAAGACAAGCTTGAGCGGAATTCCATCGTAAAAAACAGCCAAGATTTTTCGGATGGAAATTCCACTCGTGTGTAAGTGGCTACCATTAGGCTACCACTACTGAGAAAACTGCACAGCTTTGTTTGGACCAATCAAACCAAGAAATTAGCACATTACATTTTTTTTTAAACTTAATTTGAAAATAAACTTTTTTTTTTTAACACTAATCTTCAATAACCTCTTTTTCTCTGCAGTACCTGGAATAGTAAAGAACCTGATAAAAGAAAATATCACCACCACTTCTATATCTCTGAGCTGGGAGAAACCAGATGGAAACGCCAGCTCTTATTTAATTCAGATCCTGGAAGAGCCAGCTTTCAATAGGAAAGCAACTACAACTTCTGACATTATTGAAGGCCTGACACCTGGAAATTATTACACCTTCCTGGTCTCTTCCTTTGTTGAAAATGTCCAGGGCAGCAGCTTAGTTATATCTAGCTATACAAGTAAGTATGCTGACCACAAACATAGTAATACGAGATTCAGCTGTGAACACCTTCAACCTTCTATAAAGCTAAAGGCCTGACAATGGAAAATAATTGCACCTTCCTGGTTACTGCACTTGTTTATGAAAGCACAAGGAAGAAATTGTACTGCTTTTCACATATACAAATGAGTTGTCCTTAATGTAAACCAGCCTTTCTGAAACTTTTTATGCAAGAATAACCCTTTAAATAATTTTCAGGTTTTGGAAAACCGCTTCCAATATTAATCAGGACTCTCCCTTATAAGAATGTCCCCCTCATTTTGGTGGTGAGAAGATCCCCTTCCCCCACAGGCAGCTAAAAAGATCATAGTGCCATGTCACTAGCTCTGCCAAGTGGCAATGGACCTGGAAATACCCATGCACCATCAGATAGTAAGTCAGTCAGCTCAAGGATCCCTAGCAACTTCTGCAAGAATCCCAGGATTCTGCAGAAACTTGGTTGAGAGTAGCTGGTCTAGACAATAGGGCATCCTTTTGTACCTGGCATTTGGGTCCTATATTTACTATACATGTCTAAGCCCTTGTACACACGATCGGAGAATCCGTCGGAATGTGTCCTATCGGACAGTGTTGTCGGATAATCCGACTATGTGTGGTATGCATCGGACTGTTTCCGTCGGAATATCCGTCGGACCAAATTTTCCAACTTGCTGGAAATATTTTCCGACAAACTGGTCTGATAGGACATACTCCGATCATGTGTAGAGAATTCCGATCGGACAAAGTGCCACGCATGCTCAGATCAAATTCCTACATCAAAGTTATTGGCTACTAGCCTGAACGTAGTCCCATCGTAATGAAATTACCTCATCATGTTCTGAAAGATCGGATTTTTCGACAACTTTGTCTGACAGTGTGTATGCAACAGTTTGGGACAAGATCCGATGGACAAAATCCGATGGCTTTGGTTGTCGGAATCTCCGACCGTGTGTACAAGGGCTAATACATATATTGTGAAATTATGAAAAGTAGTTGGCATCTGTATATGAATAAAATTGATATGTTATAATCAAGGAACCACATAATCATAGTCGTAAGGTATATCCCTATTTTAAGGGCCCAACTCAAAGTTAATCCACTTTGGTTTAAAACTCTGTAATGATTTCTGTTTACAGAACCTGAAATAGTGAAAAACCTCACTATATGGAGTATCACCACCACTTCTATATCTCTGAGCTGGGATAAACCGTATGGAAATGCCAGTTCATATTTCATCCACATCCTGGGGGATCCAACGTTCAATAGGACTGCAACTACAACTTCTTACATTATTGAAGGCCTGGTACCTGGAAATTATTACACTATCCTGGTCTCTGCTCATGCTGGTGATATTGCAGTGCAAGGAGATTATGTTTCTCTATCTACACACACAAGTGAGTGTTGGTGGGGTGAAATACAAAAGAGTTATATTTATTCTGAAAACATGAACATACTGCATTTCCTATATATTTTAATTCTGGTCATCTAGGGGATGATTTACTAAAGGCAAAAAGCTGTTCTTTGCAACTTTGCAAATAATACCATATGATTGGATGATGAACTTCACCTCATTAACTATGCTCTGTGAAAAATTGCCCTTCAAAGTGCAATTTACCCTGCAATGTGAACACAATGAACAGTCTATCTGCATCTAGTAAATTAACAGTCTATCTGCATCTAGTAAATTAAACCCATATAATTTATTACAACTTCCTGGTCTCTGCTCTTGTTGGTTAAAATATTCTGCATTGCAAAAATATACCTGTGTATGCACACAAGTGAGTTCTCATAGTGTTAGGCAATGTCACAAATGTTCAAATGGTGGGCTGGATTTATCCTCCAAAGTGAAACTAAACCAACTAACTTAACTGTTTCCCAAAAGAAAACTGCAGTTAGAAATGTTCAATAGACATTATAACATCCTTAATCAAACCTACTGTATCAATGTTTTCTGCAGTACTTTCATTTACATGCTGCCTACTAGCAAATGCACAGTTCATGCTTCATTCAAGGCATGCCTCTAGTGTTCCTGTCACAGTTGACAGTGTGTTCATGTCAGTTATCCAACAAACTTTAAAGCCCTCAAATGTCTATTGTTATATATGGTCACATGTGCAGCACCATGACAACTGCAGAACTAAACAGAGGCTAAGATGGCACCACCCAAAGTGAACAGGAGGGTTTAGTTCTACGTAAATTTGAAATTGAATAGCTATCCTTGTGTTTTCCTACATTGTAGGTCATATGTTTTCCTAATTGTTGTCATATGTTTGCTTGAACCTTAAAATTTATTGGGGTGAAGAGGGATTGGAACACCTGTCAGGCTTGTATTGCTGTCTCTGTCCCCATAAGAGAGATTCACCTATTTATTAGGATTACATTATTAATGAGATTGAAAATGAAAGAAGATCCCAAATTTTGGGTCATCATTAGAACAGTAATAGAGAGAAAATCCTCTAATGTGGACACTAGTTATAGTCACCCTGGTGACACTGACAACCAGTGATTCTCTCACTTTGGAGGATTTTACTCTAACCTCCTGTTTTGGCTATGGAACAGGAAGTGAAGAAAAATCTCCCCAATGGGACACAGATGGAAAGATGGAATTACTTTATTCAAAATGAAGAATATAAGTTTTGCCTTTAGATATACTTTAAGTTGACCATACACTATACAATAATCATATCTTTGATAGATCTACCAATAATCACATAGTACAAAGGGCCCACTTGTTGAAATACAAAATTAATGGGTTTCTTAGTTGTGTCCTCATATTACATAGTTTTGGTAAATTTAAAGAAGCTTGTGCAAATACTGTACACTCAGATTGTAGTGTGCATGACAACCTTTAATTTTATTTTGTATTTTGTAGCTGTGTATTCACGAGTTAAAAAAATTCCCAATTAACAATCATATCATAGCATGCAAGGGGGAGTCAATGTCAACACCACCCACAGCCCCTACCTTCCAGATGTTCATCTGATCACTCACCAGGGCCATCAAAGTGTAATAAGGCAGGGAAAAAATAAGATGCTCCCACACAATATGCACATATCAAAAGATTGTTCCTACATATTTGAGTAATTAATGCCCCTGACAATATATAGCAATTTCCGTTTGCAAATTTTTTTTTGCATTTGTAGCATAGTACCGGGTTGAATTTTCTAATTACTCTGATCTAGTTTTAAATACAGTTTGTAAAACCATTTTTGTTCACATTTTATGCAATTTTTAATCATTTATATAATTTCTGTGAAATGTTTTATGTTTTATGTCATTATTATGTCTACACTGTGAGTGTCACAGAGTATTGCCAATTGCTTACTTTTATCAGATAACCCTCACTTTGCATGCAAGGGTGACTCCATAGGACACTGCAAGATAAAGGAGCCTGAAATATTAAACCTGGGAGAGTGATCATGGTACCATCTTAAACGAGAGCATTAAAATATAAAGAAGAAGCATATCCAATAAGTGGTTAAATCAGTTTTTGAAATTGCTTAAAAAAGAGGGTTTACCACCCTTGACTGTCAGCAGTACATTTACTGCTGCCAGGCAGCTCCCCCACGCACTGCGACATACCCGGGCATCGCGGAGCACATGCACACTGGTGAGCCACCTGGATCTCTGTACAGGGGACACAGTAGAAGCTGTGGTGCTCACTATTGGGCCACTGTGAGGTTATACCACAAGATTGCTGTGTGATCACATAACCCCTAGTAAACAATAGTCATGCATGGAATCCGTTTATGAAATTGTTTACTACTGTGTGTGACTAGGGATTGCACAACAGTGATCGCATAGTACCTGGGCAAATCACGACACCCTGCACCATGTGATAGCTGTGGGCCAAGCACGGCATAACATTAGTAATCAATAAGTCATGGTCGAAAGCCATTCATGACTGTTCATCAGTGTAACAAGCAATCACAGTGTCAAAAAAATAAAAAATACACCATCAACCCCTCAGGGTAGTAGAGTGGCACTAAACTACTCTGATGAGTAGTCTTCAGAGAAGCCTACCCCACCCACACCTAACTGTATTTTCATTTTCTCCATCAGCTCACCCCCCACAGTTATTACCTTTTGTTTCAACTTGACCCTCCCTTCTAGATTGTAAGCTCTAACGAGCAGGGCCCTCTGATCCCTCCTGTATTGATTTGTATTGTAAGTGTACTGTCTGCCCTCATATTGTAAAGCGCTGCGCAAACTGTTGGCGCTATATAAATCCTGAATAATAATAAATAATAATAATGAGAGTATGTTAACAAAATGTAAAAAAACTCATCTTAAAAAATACTGTCACCAGTATGTATTCCTGACCACGGCCACACCAGTAATTTGCTAATGCTGCACTGCCCTGGTGATAGTATATAAACAAATAATTGTGAAAAAAACATTATTTATTTAATTTGTTAATTTTCTAAAAAAAATTACAACTTCAAAAAACTCGCCATGACTCTTACTAAATACCTCTCATTTTGGGGGGGGGGGGGGGGTATATTTGTACTGCCCTAGCATTTTAGAGCCTCTAGAAATGAGAGAGGCAGTTAGAACATATATACAGTATTGTAGTTTGTAGACTCTATAACTTACAAAAAGACTAAACAAGTAACACTGATTTGGGTTATTCCTTCCAAAGAAATGTAGCTGACTACATTTTAACCTAAACAAAAGGTTATTTGTTTGAAAATTATTTATACATTTTATGTCTACTTTGTAGTACCTGAAATTGTGAAGAACCTGAACACAGGGCATATCACCACCATTTATATATCTCCCGTGTGTATGCAAGACAAGCTTGAGCGGAATTCCATCAGAAAAAACAGCCAAGATTTTTCGGATGGAAATTCCGCTCGTGTGTAAGCGGCATTAGGCTACCATTACTGAGAAAATTGCACAGCTTTGTTTGGACCAATCAAACCAAGAAATTAGCACATTCAAATTTTTTTTTTAAACTTAATTTGAAAATAAACTTTTTTTAACACTAATCTTCAAAACTTTTTTTATTGATACATGTCCCCCAAGGCTGGACCCGGACCCCTATAACCATGTTATGCCCAATTACTTGCTTACAAGCCTTCAAAATGGGCACTTTTGATTTTTGATGTTCGGGTCCCATTGACCTTATTGAGGTTCGTTATTCGGGCCTGAACTTTCACGGAGTTCGGAAGTTCTGGTGTGAACTGAACAGGGGTCTGTTTGGCCCATCCCTAATATTGATATGTACCATACTAGAGCACTGAAAACATTTTGCTACTATATTGATCCCTCACTTTGGTCCGTAACTGTAAGGCCGCGTACACACGCGCGGACTGTTCGCCCAACTTTGTCCGTCCAACAGTTTCGGCAAACAGTCCGCTCAAACTTAGCATGGACGGACATGGCCACACACGACGGACGAACAGTTTGCTGAAACCGTGCGCGATGACGTTTCGGCACGCACGACGGATCGAAAATTTCGACGTCCAATACACTGCAATGCAACCTTCCGACGTGGAAATCCTTTCTGAGCATGCGCGAGACTTAGTTGGCCGAACAAGCCTACACACGAGCGAACAGTCCGCTGAAACCTTGTTTCAGCGGACAGTTTTTCGGAATTTCCGTAAGACCTTGTTCGTCCAACTGTCCGCTGAAACTGTCCGCTGAAGCCCCACACACGAGCGGACTGTCCGCCCAAACACTGTTCAGCGGACAAGGTTGGGCGAACAGTCCGCCCGTGTGTACGCGGCCTAACACAAAATTGCAGTTTATATTTGTACCCAACCTGTAGCAATTATATTTACAAAAAAAAAATCAGTGTTCAAAATCGAATAAATTCAATTAATACATTTGGAGCTAGAGGTGGCAATGCCATTTTATGAACAATTTCTTGAGTTTTTAATAATGTTATGTACATGCAGTTTTGTGCCTACAGTGCTTAGTATACATTATGTGTAAACTGGTATACATTCCACCTAATGGTTGTGGTAATTTTCTGTCTGATCTGTAGTACCTGACATCGTGAAGAACCTGAACACACAGCATATCACCACCACTTCAATATCTCTAAGCTGGGATAAACCAGATGGAAATGCCAGCTCTTATTTAATTCAGATCCTGGGAGAGCCAGCTTTCAATAAGAATGTAACTACAACTTCTGACATTATTGAAGGCCTGACACCTGGAAATTATTACACCTTCCTTGTCTCAGCCTTTGTCGATAATACCCAAGGCTACAGCTCAGCAATAGCTAACTATACAAGTGAGTATCAAGCTTAATGCAGGCTACACACATATCAACTTTTAGTAGAACTTTGTCTTCAACTTCTTATAGACTAGAAGGCCTGACACCTGGAAATTAGTACACCTTCCTGGTCTCTAACCTTGTTGATTATGTTGACAATATGTAAAAAAAATTGTGAAAAAAACGAATTGTATTTAATTTCTTTATTTTTTAAACAATTATGACGCAAAAATAACAACTTCAAAAAACTCGCCATGCCTCTTACTAAATACCTTGGACTATATACTTTGTAAAAATAGGTCATTTGTACTGTCCTAGCATTTTAAGGCATCCAGAAATGAGAGAGGCAGTCAATCAGAATGATCAATGATCAGCAATAGCTAACTATACAAGTGAGTATCAAGCTTTATGCTGTGCTTTCAACTTCTTATAGACTAGAAGACCTGACACCTTCCTGGTGTCTGCTCTTGTGGATAATGTTGACAATATGTAAAACAATTATTTAAATTCTTAATTTTTCAAAAAATTCTAACAAAAAATTGCAACTTCAAAAAACTCGCCATGCATATTACTAGCTATTACTTACTAAATACCTTGGACTGTCTACTTTACAAAAAGGGGTGATGTGGGTTCAATTGTACTGTTCTGGCATTTTAGAGACCTAAAGAATTAGAGAGGGAGTCAGTAGTATATCAGGATTAATCAATTTTCAAAAATGTTGTAGACCCTATAACTTTCACACAGACTAAATAATATACACTGGTTTGAGTTATTCTTGCCAAAGAAATATAGCAGAAAAATTGTATAATAGAAACTCAAAAAAACTTTTTTATTTTTAAATGTTGGGATTTTTATAAATTATGTACCAAAAAAAAAAAAAAACAGTAGTGATTAAATACCACAAAAAGAAGGCTCTATTTGTGTGAAAAAATAACTATATACATTTAATTTGGTTACAGTGTTGATTGACGGAGCAATTACCAATTGAAGTAGCACAGTGATGAATGACAGAAAATGCCCTAATCATGAAGGGAATAAAATCTTCCAGCAGTCAAGTGGTTAATATCACTTTAACCATCTGGCATCCGCACTATGGCCGAATGATGGCCACAGCGAGGATGCGAATTCCTGGAAAGGCAATCATATGATGTCCTCCCCTCTGCACGCTCCCTGCGTGCACGTGCAGAGCGAGCTGTGATCACCGAGTCACTGAGACTCGGGTGATCACTGATCTGAGTAAGGGGCCGATCCCTGCCCCTTCCCATGTGATCAGATGTCAGCCAGCTGATCACATGATCAAAACAAAAGCTCGGTGATCATTTTCTTTTCTCCTCATGCTGACAGCGGAGGAGAAAAAAAAAGCCGATCACTGGCTCAGCTTAAACGAAGAGGCAATTATGCCTCATAATTGGATCCGTAAAGTGCCCATGAGTGCCACCTATCAATGCCCACATGTGCCACCTATCAATGCCCACCAGTGGTGCCAATCAGTGCCACATAGAAGTGCTGCCTATCAGTGTAACCGATCAGTGCCCATCACTGCCACCCATCAGTGCCCATCACTGACACCTATCGGTGCCCATCACTGCCGTCTCAACAGCGTACATCAATGATGGAAAAAAATTACCAGTTTTAAAATTTTATAACAAAATGTAAAAAATTTGTATTTTTAAAAAAATTCAGTCTTTTTACATTTTTTTAAACAAAAAATAAAAATTGCACAGTTGATTACATACCACCAAAAGAAGGCTCTATTTGGGGTTAAAAATTACAAAAATGTAATATGGGTACAGTGTTGTATGACTGCACAATTGTCATGCAAAGTGCATCAGCGCTGAAAGCTGAAAATTGGTCTGAATAGGAAGGGGGTTTAACCACATTCAGACCGGACCAATTTGCTGGTCAAAGACCAGACCACTTTTTGCGATTCGGCACTGCGTCGCTTTAACTGACAATTGCGCGATCGTGCGACGTGGCTCCCAAACAAAATTGACGTCCTTTTTTTCCCACAAATAGAGCTTTCTTTTGGTGGTATTTGATCACCCCTGCGTTTTTTTTTCTTGCGCTATAAACAAAAATAGAGCGACAATTTTGAAAAAAACACATTATTTTTTACTTTTTGTTATAATAAATATCCCCCAAAAATATATAAAAAAACATTTTTTTCCCTCAGTTTAGGCCGATACGTATTCTTCTACATATTTTTGGTAAAAAAAAATCGCAATAAGCGATTATTGATTGGTTTGCGCAAAAGTTATAGCGTTTACAAAATAGGGATAGTTTTATAGCATTTTTATTAATAATTTTTTATTATTTTTTTTTTTACTAGTAATGGCGGCGATCAGCGATTTTTATTGTGACTGTGACATTGTGGGGGACCCATCGGACATTTTTGACACATTTTTGGGACCATTGTCATTTATACAGTAATCACTGCTATATAAATGCAGTGATTCCTGTGTAAATGACACTGGCAGTGAAGGGGTTAACCAGTGGGTGGCAGTGTAGGGGTTAAGTGTTCCTAGGGGTGTGTTACTAACTGTGGGGGGGTTGGGCTTTCATTTAGTGAACACTGATCTCTGCTCCAATCACATGGAGCAGAGATCAGCGTCACTAGTTGCTAGGCAGAATGGAGAAATGCTGTTTACTCGGCATTTCCTCCATTCGGCCGCTCCGTGAGACGATCGCGGGGATGCCCGCGGCGATCGAGTCCGTGGGTCCCGCGACCGGACTCACGGGGGTCCCGACCAGCGCGGGACCCGATGGCAGGGCGGCATTGAATATTGGACGTACCTGTACGCCAATATGCCTGCCCATGCCATTCTGTCGAAGTACATCGTTGTGCGCTGGTCGGGAAGTGGTTAAGTGCCTAGTAAGCAAGTGGTTAAGCAGCTTGATAAATTAGAGATATTAATATGTACCATACTAGAGCAATGGAAACATTTTGTTATTAGATTCATCTCTAACTTTGCTCCATAACCATAACAAAAAATTGTAGTTTATATTTTTACTTAACCTGTAGTACCTATATATGCAACAAGAAATCAGTGCCCAAAGCTGAATCACACATTTGGATAGATTTACACATTTGGAGCTAGAGGTGGCAATGCTATTCCAACATTAATTTTATGAACAATTCCCTGAGTTTTAATAATGTTATTTAAATGCAGTTTTGTGCCTACAGTGCTTAATATACATGTGTAAAATGGCAAACATTCCTCCTAATGGTTGTGGTAAATATGATCACATCCCTGGAAATTGGTTTTCTGCAATATCATAAAATTTTCTGTCTACTTTGTAGTACTTTGTTTAACCCCCCGGCAGTATTCTTGAGTCTGGCAGTATTCTTGAGTCTGGGTGAAAATTTAGTACCATTAGCGGTAACCCTGAGCCAGACCCTGGATCCAGTGATGTCCCCCCCGCAGTGCGAGCGAGCGGGGACAGAGAACGGCGCCAAATTCAAAAAGTAAAACACACACATTACATACAGTATAATGTAATCTTACAGATTACATTGCTGTATGTAATTATTTCACATCTCCTTTAAACTATTGGTTTCTCCGGTGTCCTGCATGTAGTTTTATATTATAAAAACTGTTCTTTCTGCCCGGAAACTGGAGATTGTCCATAGCAACCAAAACTGTCCCTTTACATCAAAATTGATTTTAGACCAGCTAGAAAACAGCGATAATAAATTGGAATCACTCACAGAATTGAGCGATATCGATTTGTGGGGATATCTGTCATCAAACATTGAAAAGTAATGACAGTGGCAATTCTGCAACTGAGCAAATTTCAGCATTTTTGATTTGATTACATTATTAAATATTTTTTATTATTGTTATATCATTATTTGGTATTATTATAATTATTTATAGTTATTTATTATATTATAATTTATGATTTCATTTTTCAAACTTTATCATACCCGAGATGTCTGCTAGACTCTTGTTTGGACAGATTTAAGTGAGTTATTCCTAAGAATTACAGGACTACAATATAAAACACCAAATTTTAATGCAAAATAATTATACCGGTTTCAGCACCTAAAACCTGAAATAATCATACCGCTAGGGAGGTTAAACTTAATTCTAAAAAAAACTTTTTTTGTAACACTAATGCTCAATAACCTCTTTTGCTCTGCAGTACCTGGAATAGTAGAGAACCTGATAGAAGAAAATATCACCACCACTTCAATATCTCTGAGCTGGGAGAAACCAGATGGAAATGCTAGCTTTTATTTCATTCAGATCCTGGGAGAGCCAGCTTTCAATAAGAATGTGACTAAAACTTCTGACATTATTGAAGGCCTGACACCTGGAAATTATTACACCTTCTTTGTCTCTGCTTTTGTTGATAATATCCAAGGCAAAAGCTCAGTAATAGCTAACTATACAAGTGAGTATCAACCTTTATGCAGACCACACAAATATCAACCTTTATTAGACTTTGCTTTCAACTTCTCATAGACTAGAAGACCTGACACCTTGAAATTGGTACACCTTCCTGGTGGCTGCTCTTTTTGATAATGTTGACAATATGTAAAACAATTATTTAATGCAAAATAATTATATCGGTTTCAGCACCTAAAACCTGAAATAATCATACCGTCAGGGAGGTTAAACTTAATTCTAAAAAAAACTTTTTTGTAATACTAATACTCAATAACCTCTTTTGCTCTGCAGTACCTGGAATAGTAAAGAACCTGATAGAAGAAAATATCACCACCACTTCAATATCTCTGAGCTGGGAGAAACCAGATGGAAATGCCAGCTTTTATTTCATTCAGATCCTGGGAGAGCCAGCTTTCAATAAGAATGTGACTAAAACTTCTGACATTATTGAAGGCCTAACACCTGGAAATTATTACACCTTCTTTGTCTCTGTTTTTGTTGATAATATCCAAGGCAACAGCTCAGTAATAGCTAACTATACAAGTGAGTATCAAGCTTTATGCAGGCCACACAAATGTCAACCTTTAGTAAAACTTTGCTTTCAACATCTTATAGACTAGAAGACCTGACACTTTGAAATTAGTATACCTTCCTGGTGTCTGCTCTCGTTGATAATGTTTGACAATATGTAAAAAAAAATGATTTAAATTCTTCATTTTTCAAAAAATTCTAACGAAAAATTACAATTCAAAAAACTCGCCATGCCTCTTACTACATACCTTGGACTGTCTACATTACAAAAATTAGTGATGTGGGTTCTTTTGTAGTGTTCTGGTATTTTATAGACCTAAGGAATTAGAGAGGCAGTCAGTACATCACGATTGATCAATTTTCAAAAATGTTGTAGACCCTTCAACTTTCACACAGGCTAAATAATATACACTGGTTTCAGTTATTCTTGCAAAAGAAATACAGCAAATAGGTGCATAATAGAAACTCAGAAAAACTGTTTTATTTTTAAATGTTGGTATTTTTTATAAATGATGTACCAAAAAGAAAAAAAAACAGTAGTGATTAAATACCACAATAAGAAAGCTCTATTTGGGTGAAAAAAAAACTATATACATTTAATTTGGTTAGAGTGTTGATTGACTGAGCAATTGGCAATTGAACTAGCAAAGTGATGAATGACAGAAAATGCCCTAATCATATAGGGAATAAAATCTCACAGCATTCAAGTGGTTAATATCACTTTAAGCAGCTTGATAAATTAGAGATATTGATATGTACTATAAAAGAAAAATGAAAACATTGTGTTATTAGATTCATCTCTAACTTTGCTCCATAACCATAACAGAAAATGGTAGTTTCTATTTTTATTCAACCTGTAGTACCTATATATATATATACACAAGTGCCCAAATCTGAATGAACTAGATTGAAACATTTGAAACTAGAGGTGGCAATTCTATTCCAATATTAATTTTATGAACAATTCCCTGAGTTTTAATAACATTATCTAAATGCAGTTTTGTGCCTAAAGTGCTTAATATACATGTGCAAAATGGCAAACATTTATCCTAATGGTTGTGGTAAATATGATCACATCCTTGGATATTGGTTTTCTGCAATATCATAAAATGTTCTGTCTACTTGGTAGTACTTTGTTTAAACTTAATTCTAAAAATAAACCTTTTTTTGTAACACTAATGCTCAATAACCTCTTTTGCTCTGCAGTACCTGGAATAGTAAAGAACCTGATAGAAGAAAATATCACCACCACTTCAATATCTCTGAGCTGGGAGAAACCAGATGGAAATGCCAGCTTTTATTTCATTCAGATCCTGGGAGAGCCAGCTTTCAATAAGAATGTGACTAAAACTTCTGACATTATTGAAGGCCTAACACCTGGAAATTATTACACCTTCTTTGTCTCTGCTTTTGTTGATAATATCCAAGGCAACAGCTCAGTAATAGCTAACTATACAAGTGAGTATCAAGCTTTATTCAGGCCACACAAATGTCAACCTTTAGTAAAACTTTGCTTTCAACATCTTATAGACTAGAAGACCTGACACTTTGAAATTAGTATACCTTCCTGGTGTCTGCTCTCGTTGATAATGTTTGACAATATGTAAAAAAAAATGATTTAAATTCTTCATTTTTCAAAAAATTCTAACGAAAAATTACAATTCAAAAAACTCGCCATGCCTCTTACTACATACCTTGGACTGTCTACATTACAAAAATTAGTGATGTGGGTTCTTTTGTAGTGTTCTGGTATTTTATAGACCTAAGGAATTAGAGAGGCAGTCAGTACATCACGATTGATCAATTTTCAAAAATGTTGTAGACCCTTCAACTTTCACACAGGCTAAATAATATACACTGGTTTCAGTTATTCTTGCAAAAGAAATACAGCAAAAAGGTGCATAATAGAAACTCAGAAAAACTGTTTTATTTTTAAATGTTGGTATTTTTTATAAATGATGTACCAAAAAGAAAAAAAAACAGTAGTGATTAAATACCACAATAAGAAAGCTCTATTTGGGTGAAAAAAAAACTATATACATTTAATTTGGTTAGAGTGTTGATTGACTGAGCAATTGGCAATTGAACTAGCAAAGTGATGAATGACAGAAAATGCCCTAATCATATAGGGAATAAAATCTCACAGCATTCAAGTGGTTAATATCACTTTAAGCAGCTTGATAAATTAGAGATATTGATATGTACTATAAAAGAAAAATGAAAACATTGTGTTATTAGATTCATCTCTAACTTTGCTCCATAACCATAACAGAAAATGGTAGTTTCTATTTTTATTCAACCTGTAGTACCTATATATATATATACACAAGTGCCCAAATCTGAATGAACTAGATTGAAACATTTGAAACTAGAGGTGGCAATTCTATTCCAATATTAATTTTATGAACAATTCCCTGAGTTTTAATAACATTATCTAAATGCAGTTTTGTGCCTAAAGTGCTTAATATACATGTGCAAAATGGCAAACATTTATCCTAATGGTTGTGGTAAATATGATCACATCCTTGGATATTGGTTTTCTGCAATATCATAAAATGTTCTGTCTACTTGGTAGTACTTTGTTTAAACTTAATTCTAAAAATAAACCTTTTTTTGTAACACTAATGCTCAATAACCTCTTTTGCTCTGCAGTACCTGGAATAGTAAAGAACCTGATAGAAGAAAATATCACCACCACTTCAATATCTCTGAGCTGGGAGAAACCAGATGGAAATGCCAGCTTTTATTTCATTCAGATCCTGGGAGAGCCAGCTTTCAATAAGAATGTGACTAAAACTTCTGACATTATTGAAGGCCTAACACCTGGAAATTATTACACCTTCTTTGTCTCTGCTTTTGTTGATAATATCCAAGGCAACAGCTCAGTAATAGCTAACTATACAAGTGAGTATCAAGCTTTATTCAGGCCACACAAATGTCAACCTTTAGTAAAACTTTGCTTTCAACATCTTATAGACTAGAAGACCTGACACTTTGAAATTAGTATACCTTCCTGGTGTCTGCTCTCGTTGATAATGTTTGACAATATGTAAAAAAAAATGATTTAAATTCTTCATTTTTCAAAAAATTCTAACGAAAAATTACAATTCAAAAAACTCGCCATGCCTCTTACTACATACCTTGGACTGTCTAAATTACAAAAATTAGTGATGTGGGTTCTTTTGTAGTGTTCTGGTATTTTATAGACCTAAGGAATTAGAGAGGCAGTCAGTACATCACGATTGATCAATTTTCAAAAAGGTTGTAGACCCTTCAACTTTCACACAGGCTAAATAATATACACTGGTTTCAGTTATTCTTGCAAAAGAAATACAGCAAATAGGTGCATAATAGAAACTCAGAAAAACTGTTTTATTTTTAAATGTTGGTATTTTTTATAAATGATGTACCAAAAAGAAAAAAAAACAGTAGTGATTAAATACCACAATAAGAAAGCTCTATTTGGGTGAAAAAAAAACTATATACATTTAATTTGGTTAGAGTGTTGATTGACTGAGCAATTGGCAATTGAACTAGCAAAGTGATGAATGACAGAAAATGCCCTAATCATATAGGGAATAAAATCTCACAGCATTCAAGTGGTTAATATCACTTTAAGCAGCTTGATAAATTAAAGATATTGGTATGTACTATAAAAGAAAAATGAAAACATTGTGTTATTAGATTCATCTCTAACTTTGCTCCATAACCATAACAAAAAATGGTAGTTTCTATTTTTATTCAACCTGTAGTACCTATATATATATACACAAGTGCCCAAATCTGAATGAACTAGATTGAAACATTTGAAACTAGAGGTGGCAATTCTATTCCAATATTAATTTTATGAACAATTCCCTGAGTTTTAATAACATTATCTAAATGCAGTTTTGTGCCTAAAGTGCTTAATATACATGTGCAAAATGGCAAACATTTATCCTAATGGTTGTGGTAAATATGATCACATCCTTGGATATTGGTTTTCTGCAATATCATAAAATGTTCTGTCTACTTGGTAGTACTTTGTTTAAACTTAATTCTAAAAATAAACCTTTTTTTGTAACACTAATGCTCAATAACCTCTTTTGCTCTGCAGTACCTGGAATAGTAAAGAACCTGATAGAAGAAAATATCACCACCACTTCAATATCTCTGAGCTGGGAGAAACCAGATGGAAATGCCAGCTTTTATTTCATTCAGATCCTGGGAGAGCCAGCTTTCAATAAGAATGTGACTAAAACTTCTGACATTATTGAAGGCCTAACACCTGGAAATTATTACACCTTCTTTGTCTCTGCTTTTGTTGATAATATCCAAGGCAACAGCTCAGTAATAGCTAACTATACAAGTGAGTATCAAGCTTTATGCAGGCCACACAAATGTCAACCTTTAGTAAAACTTTGCTTTCAACATCTTATAGACTAGAAGACCTGACACTTTGAAATTAGTATACCTTCCTGGTGTCTGCTCTCGTTGATAATGTTTGACAATATGTAAAAAAAAATATTTAAATTCTTCATTTTTCAAAAAATTCTAACGAAAAATTACAATTCAAAAAACTTGCCATGCCTCTTACTACATACCTTGGACTGTCTACATTACAAAAATTAGTGATGTGGGTTCTTTTGTAGTGTTCTGGTATTTTATAGACCTAAGGAATTAGAGAGGCAGTCAGTACATCACGATTGATCAATTTTCAAAAATGTTGTAGACCCTTCAACTTTCACACAGGCTAAATAATATACACTGGTTTCAGTTATTCTTGCAAAAGAAATACAGCAAAAAGGTGCATAATAGAAACTCAGAAAAACTGTTTTATTTTTAAATGTTGGTATTTTTTATAAATGATGTACCAAAAAGAAAAAAAAACAGTAGTGATTAAATACCACAATAAGAAAGCTCTATTTGGGTGAAAAAAAAAACTATATACATTTAATTTGGTTAGAGTGTTGATTGACTGAGCAATTGGCAATTGAACTAGCAAAGTGATGAATGACAGAAAATGTCCTAATCATATAGGGAATAAAATCTCACAGCATTCAAGTGGTTAATATCACTTTAAGCAGCTTGATAAATTAGAGATATTGATATGTACTATAAAAGAAAAATGAAAACATTGTGTTATTAGATTCATCTCTAACTTTGCTCCATAACCATAACAAAAAATGGTAGTTTCTATTTTTATTCAACCTGTAGTACCTATATATATATATATATATATATATACACACGTGCCCAAATCTGAATGAACTAAATTGAAACATTTGAAACTAGAGGTGGCAATTCTATTCCAATATTAATTTTATGAACAATTCCCTGAGTTTTAATAACATTATCTAAATGCAGTTTTGTGCCTAAAGTGCTTAATATACATGTGCAAAATGGCAAACATTTATCCTAATGGTTGTGGTAAATATGATCACATCCTTGGATATTGGTTTTCTGCAATATCATAAAATGTTCTGTCTACTTGGTAGTACTTTGTTTAAACTTAATTCTAAAAATAAACCTTTTTTTGTAACACTAATGCTCAATAACCTCTTTTGCTCTGCAGTACCTGGAATAGTAAAGAACCTGATAGAAGAAAATATCACCACCACTTCAATATCTCTGAGCTGGGAGAAACCAGATGGAAATGCCAGCTTTTATTTCATTCAGATCCTGGGAGAGCCAGCTTTCAATAAGAATGTGACTAAAACTTCTGACATTATTGAAGGCCTAACACCTGGAAATTATTACACCTTCTTTGTCTCTGCTTTTGTTGATAATATCCAAGGCAACAGCTCAGTAATAGCTAACTATACAAGTGAGTATCAAGCTTTATGCAGGCCACACAAATGTCAACCTTTAGTAAAACTTTGCTTTCCACATCTTATAGACTAGAAGACCTGACACTTTTGAAATTAGTATACCTTCCTGGTGTCTGCTCTCGTTGATAATGTTTGACAATATGTAAAAAAAAATGATTTAAATTCTTCATTTTTCAAAAAATTCTAACGAAAAATTACAATTCAAAAAACTTGCCATGCCTCTTACTACATACCTTGGACTGTCTACATTACAAAAATTAGTGATGTGGGTTCTTTTGTAGTGTTCTGGTATTTTATAGACCTAAGGAATTAGAGAGGCAGTCAGTACATCACGATTGATCAATTTTCAAAAATGTTGTAGACCCTTCAACTTTCACACAGGCTAAATAATATACACTGGTTTCAGTTATTCTTGCAAAAGAAATACAGCAAAAAGGTGCATAATAGAAACTCAGAAAAACTGTTTTATTTTTAAATGTTGGTATTTTTTATAAATGATGTACCAAAAAGAAAAAAAAACAGTAGTGATTAAATACCACAATAAGAAAGCTCTATTTGGGTGAAAAAAAAACTATATACATTTAATTTGGTTAGAGTGTTGATTGACTGAGCAATTGGCAATTGAACTAGCAAAGTGATGAATGACAGAAAATGCCCTAATCATATAGGGAATAAAATCTCACAGCATTCAAGTGGTTAATATCACTTTAAGCAGCTTGATAAATTAAAGATATTGATATGTACTATAAAAGAAAAATGAAAACATTGTGTTATTAGATTCATCTCTAACTTTGCTCCATAACCATAACAAAAAATGGTAGTTTCTATTTTTATTCAACCTGTAGTACCTATATATATATACACAAGTGCCCAAATCTGAATGAACTAGATTGAAACATTTGAAACTAGAGGTGGCAATTCTATTCCAATATTAATTTTATGAACAATTCCCTGAGTTTTAATAACATTATCTAAATGCAGTTTTGTGCCTAAAGTGCTTAATATACATGTGCAAAATGGCAAACATTTATCCTAATGGTTGTGGTAAATATGATCACATCCTTGGATATTGGTTTTCTGCAATATCATAAAATGTTCTGTCTACTTGGTAGTACTTTGTTTAAACTTAATTCTAAAAATAAACCTTTTTTTGTAACACTAATGCTCAATAACCTCTTTTGCTCTGCAGTACCTGGAATAGTAAAGAACCTGATAGAAGAAAATATCACCACCACTTCAATATCTCTGAGCTGGGAGAAACCAGATGGAAATGCCAGCTTTTATTTCATTCAGATCCTGGGAGAGCCAGCTTTCAATAAGAATGTGACTAAAACTTCTGACATTATTGAAGGCCTAACACCTGGAAATTATTACACCTTCTTTGTCTCTGCTTTTGTTGATAATATCCAAGGCAACAGCTCAGTAATAGCTAACTATACAAGTGAGTATCAAGCTTTATGCAGGCCACACAAATGTCAACCTTTAGTAAAACTTTGCTTTCCACATCTTATAGACTAGAAGACCTGACACTTTGAAATTAGTATACCTTCCTGGTGTCTGCTCTCGTTGATAATGTTTGACAATATGTAAAAAAAAATGATTTAAATTCTTCATTTTTCAAAAAATTCTAACGAAAAATTACAATTCAAAAAACTTGCCATGCCTCTTACTACATACCTTGGACTGTCTACATTACAAAAATTAGTGATGTGGGTTCTTTTGTAGTGTTCTGGTATTTTATAGACCTAAGGAATTAGAGAGGCAGTCAGTACATCACGATTGATCAATTTTCAAAAATGTTGTAGACCCTTCAACTTTCACACAGGCTAAATAATATACACTGGTTTCAGTTATTCTTGCAAAAGAAATACAGCAAAAAGGTGCATAATAGAAACTCAGAAAAACTGTTTTATTTTTAAATGTTGGTATTTTTTATAAATGATGTACCAAAAAGAAAAAAAAACAGTAGTGATTAAATACCACAATAAGAAAGCTCTATTTGGGTGAAAAAAAAACTATATACATTTAATTTGGTTAGAGTGTTGATTGACTGAGCAATTGGCAATTGAACTAGCAAAGTGATGAATGACAGAAAATGTCCTAATCATATAGGGAATAAAATCTCACAGCATTCAAGTGGTTAATATCACTTTAAGCAGCTTGATAAATTAGAGATATTGATATGTACTATAAAAGAAAAATGAAAACATTGTGTTATTAGATTCATCTCTAACTTTGCTCCATAACCATAACAAAAAATGGTAGTTTCTATTTTTATTCAACCTGTAGTACCTATATATATATATATATATATATATATACACACGTGCCCAAATCTGAATGAACTAAATTGAAACATTTGAAACTAGAGGTGGCAATTCTATTCCAATATTAATTTTATGAACAATTCCCTGAGTTTTAATAACATTATCTAAATGCAGTTTTGTGCCTAAAGTGCTTAATATACATGTGCAAAATGGCAAACATTTATCCTAATGGTTGTGGTAAATATGATCACATCCTTGGATATTGGTTTTCTGCAATATCATAAAATGTTCTGTCTACTTGGTAGTACTTTGTTTAAACTTAATTCTAAAAATAAACCTTTTTTTGTAACACTAATGCTCAATAACCTCTTTTGCTCTGCAGTACCTGGAATAGTAAAGAACCTGATAGAAGAAAATATCACCACCACTTCAATATCTCTGAGCTGGGAGAAACCAGATGGAAATGCCAGCTTTTATTTCATTCAGATCCTGGGAGAGCCAGCTTTCAATAAGAATGTGACTAAAACTTCTGACATTATTGAAGGCCTAACACCTGGAAATTATTACACCTTCTTTGTCTCTGCTTTTGTTGATAATATCCAAGGCAACAGCTCAGTAATAGCTAACTATACAAGTGAGTATCAAGCTTTATGCAGGCCACACAAATGTCAACCTTTAGTAAAACTTTGCTTTCAACATCTTATAGACTAGAAGACCTGACACTTTGAAATTAGTATACCTTCCTGGTGTCTGCTCTCGTTGATAATGTTTGACAATATGTAAAAAAAAATATTTAAATTCTTCATTTTTCAAAAAATTCTAACGAAAAATTACAATTCAAAAAACTTGCCATGCCTCTTACTACATACCTTGGACTGTCTACATTACAAAAATTAGTGATGTGGGTTCTTTTGTAGTGTTCTGGTATTTTATAGACCTAAGGAATTAGAGAGGCAGTCAGTACATCACGATTGATCAATTTTCAAAAATGTTGTAGACCCTTCAACTTTCACACAGGCTAAATAATATACACTGGTTTCAGTTATTCTTGCAAAAGAAATACAGCAAAAAGGTGCATAATAGAAACTCAGAAAAACTGTTTTATTTTTAAATGTTGGTATTTTTTATAAATGATGTACCAAAAAGAAAAAAAAACAGTAGTGATTAAATACCACAATAAGAAAGCTCTATTTGGGTGAAAAAAAAACTATATACATTTAATTTGGTTAGAGTGTTGATTGACTGAGCAATTGGCAATTGAACTAGCAAAGTGATGAATGACAGAAAATGTCCTAATCATATAGGGAATAAAATCTCACAGCATTCAAGTGGTTAATATCACTTTAAGCAGCTTGATAAATTAGAGATATTGATATGTACTATAAAAGAAAAATGAAAACATTGTGTTATTAGATTCATCTCTAACTTTGCTCCATAACCATAACAAAAAATGGTAGTTTCTATTTTTATTCAACCTGTAGTACCTATATATATATATATATATACACACGTGCCCAAATCTGAATGAACTAAATTGAAACATTTGAAACTAGAGGTGGCAATTCTATTCCAATATTAATTTTATGAACAATTCCCTGAGTTTTAATAACATTATCTAAATGCAGTTTTGTGCCTAAAGTGCTTAATATACATGTGCAAAATGGCAAACATTTATCCTAACGATTGTGGTAAATATGATCACATCCTTGGATATTGGTTTTCTGCAATATCATAAAATGTTCTGTCTACTTGGTAGTACTTTGTTTAAACTTAATTCTAAAAATAAACCTTTTTTTGTAACACTAATGCTCAATAACCTCTTTTGCTCTGCAGTACCTGGAATAGTAAAGAACCTGATAGAAGAAAATATCACCACCACTTCAATATCTCTGAGCTGGGAGAAACCAGATGGAAATGCCAGCTTTTATTTCATTCAGATCCTGGGAGAGCCAGCTTTCAATAAGAATGTGACTAAAACTTCTGACATTATTGAAGGCCTGACACCTGGAAATTATTACACCTTCTTTGTCTCTGCTTTTGTTGATAATATCCAAGGCAACAGCTCAGTAATAGCTAACTATACAAGTGAGTATCAAGCTTTATGCAGGCCACACAAATATAAACCTTTAGTAAA
The DNA here is from genome assembly GCF_037356315.1 of Lithobates pipiens. NCBI lineage: Eukaryota > Metazoa > Chordata > Amphibia > Anura > Ranidae > Lithobates > Lithobates pipiens. Next base: position 367,028,709 of record NW_027507758.1, on the reverse strand, counting down.
ACTGTGCTTTAAACTTCTTATAGATTTAGAAGACCTGACACCTTAAAATTAGTACACCTTCCTGGTGTCTGCTCTTGTTGATAATGTTGACAATATGTAAAAAAAAATATTTTAATTCTTAATTTTTCAAGGTCTAACAAGGGTGATGTGGGTTCTTTTGTACTGTTCTGGCATTTTAGAGACCTAAGGAATTAGAGAGGCAGTCAGTACATCAGGATTGATCAATTTTCAAAAATGTTGTAGACCCTATTACTTTCACACAGGCTAAATAATATACACTGATTGAGTTATTCTTGCCAAGGAAATATAGCAGAAAAATTGTATAATAGAAACTCAGAAAAACATTTTTATTCGTAAATGTTGGGATTTTTATAAATGATGTACCAAAAAGAAAAAAAAAAACAGTAGTGATTAACCTCCCTAGAGGTAATCCCGAGTCTGGCTCGGGTTGGGAATTTACTAGCAGGAGCGGTAACCCCGAGCCAGACTCGGGATCGCACCGCTGGATGCAGGGGAGGACACAGCGTGACTTACTTACCTTGTCCCCTGGATCCAGGGATGTCCTCCGCGCTGTGTGATCGAGTTGTCCTCCGCTTGATTCACAGTGCCGAATGCTGCCGAGCTCCGTTCCCTGCGACGTTACGGCGCACGGGAGCGGAGAACGGCGGCAAATTCAAAAAAGTAAAAACACACAAAACACACACAGTACTGTAATCTTACAGATTACAGTGCTGTATTAAAAATTACACACACCCTTTGTCCCTAGTGGTCTGTGCAGTGCCCTGCATGCACTTTTATATTATAAATACTGTTTTTTCTGCCTGGAATTTGGAGATTGTTCATAGCAACCAGAAAGTGTCCCTTTTTCAGTGTTTTAGGATTTGATTACATTATTGAATAATTTTTATTATTCTTTATTATACTATAAACTTTATCATACCCGGGATGTCTGCTAGACTCTGGTTTGAAGAGATTTAAGAGCGTTATTCCTAAAAATTACAGGACTACAAAATAAAACGCCAGATTTCCATGCAAAATAATTGTACCGCTTTCAGCACCTAATTCCAGACTGAATCATACCGCCAGGGAGGTTAAATACCACAAAAAGAAAGCTCTATTTGTGTGAAAAAAAAACTATATACATTTAACTTGGTTACAGTGTTGATTGACTGATCAATTGCCAACTGAAGTAGCAAAGTGATGAATGACAGAAAATGCCCTAATCATGAAAGGAAAAAAAACTTTTTTTGTAACACTAATGTTCAATAACCTCTTTTGCTCTGCAGTACCTGGAATAGTAAAGAACCTGATAGAAGAAAATATCACCACCACTTCAATATCTCTGAGCTGGGACAAACCAGATGGAAATGCTAGCTTTTATTCCATTCAAATCCTGGGAGAGCCAGCTTTTATTAAGAATGTAACTAAAACTTCTGACATTATTGAAGGCCTGACACCTGGAAATTATTACACCTTCTTTGTCTCTGCTTTTGTTGATAATATCCAAGGCAACAGCTCAGTAATAGCTAACTATACAAGTGAGTATCAAGCTTTATGCAGGCCACACAAATGTCAACCTTTAGTAAAACTTTGCTTTAACATCTTATAGACTAGAAGACCTGACACTTTGAAATTAGTACACCTTCCTGGTGTCTTCTCTTGTTGATAATGTTTGACAATATGTAAAAAAAAAATATTTAAATTCTTAATTTTTCAAAAAGTTCTAACGAAAAATTACAATTCAAAAAACTTACCATGCCTCTTACTACATACCTTGGACTGTCTACATTACAAAAATTAGTGATGTGGGTTCTTTTGTACTGTTCTGGCATTTTATAGACCTAATGAATTAGAGAGGCAGTCAGTAAATCAGGATTGATCAATTTTCAAAAATGTTGTAGACCCATTAACTTTCACAAAGGCTAAAAAATATACATTGATTTAAGTTATTCTTGCCAAAGAAATATAGCAAAATATTGTATAATAGAAAATCAGAAAAACTTTTTTATTTTTAAATGTTGGGATTTTTATAAATTATGTACCAAAAAGAAAAAAAAAACAGTAGTGATTAAATACCACAAAAAGAAGGCTCTATTTGTGTGAAAAAAAACTATATACATTTAATTTGGTTACAGTGTTGATTGACTGAGCAATTGCCAATTGAATTAGCACAGTGATGATTGACAGAAAATTCCCTAATCATAAAGGAAATAAAATCTCCCAGCAGTCAAGTGGTTAATATCACTTTAAGCAGCTTGATAAATTAGAGATATTGATATGTACTATACTAGAAAAATGAAAACATTTTGTTATTAGATTCATCTCTAACTTTGCTCCATAACAATAACCAAAAATTGTATTTTATATTTTTACTCAACCTGTAGTACCTATATATACAACAAGTGCCCAAAGCTGAATGAACTAGATTGAAACATTTGGAGCTAGAGGTGGCAATTCTATTCCAATATTAATTTTATGAACAATTCCCTGAGTTTTAATAACATTATCTAAATGCCATTTTGTGCCTACAGTGCTTAATATACATGTGCAAAATGGCAAACATTTATCCTAATGGTTGTGGTAAATATGATCACATACTTGGAAATTGGTTTTCTGCAATATCATAAAATGTTCTGTCTACTTGGTAGTACTTTGTTTAAACTTAATTCTAAAAAAAAACTTTTTTTGTAACACTAATGTTCAGTAACCTCTTTTGCTCTGCAGTACCTGGAATAGTAAAGAACCTGATAGAAGAAAATATTACCACCACTTCAATATCTCTGAGCTGGGACAAACCAGATGGAAATGCCAGCTTTTATTTCATTCAGATCCTGGGAGAGCCAGCTTTCAATAAGAATGTAACTACAACTTCTGACATTATTGAAGGCCTGACACCTGGAAATTATTACACCTTCTCTGTCTCTGCTTTTGTTGATAATATCCAAGGCAACAGCTCAGTAATAGCTAACTATACAAGTGAGTATCAATCTTTATGCAGGCCACACAAATATCAACTTTTAGTAGAACTTTGCCTTCAACTTCTTATAGACTAGAAGGCCTGATACCTGGAAATTAGTGCACCTTCCTGGTGTCTGCTCTTGTTGATTATGTTGATAATATGTAAAAAAAGAATTGTGAAAAAAACTAGTTGTATTTAATTTCTTTATTTTTCAAACAATTGGGACAAAAAAATAACAACTTCAAAAAACTCGCTATGTCTCTTACTAAATACCTTGGACTAAGTACTTTACATACAGAGGTAATTTGTACTGTCCTAGCATTTTAGGGCCTCAAAAAATTATAGGGGCAGTCAATATATCAGAATGATTCATTTTTAAATATATATTCTATAGTTGTAGACTCTATTGGGTTGACTTACTAAAGGCAAATAGACTGTGCACTTTGCAACGTACAGTTGCACTCTGCGTGTGAAGTTGCTCCACAGATTAGTAAATGAGGCAAAGCTTCACTTTGCAAAGAGTACCCAAACACATGCAAGGAAAATATAAAAACAGCATTTTTGCTTGCACATGATTGGATGATGGAAGTTAGAAGAGCTTCTGCTCATTTACTAAGCTCTGGAACAATTGCACCTGCAGAGTGCAACAGCACCTTTCAAAGTGCACAGCCTGTTTCCCTTTAGTAAATTAACCCATATAACCCATATAACTTTCACACAGACTAAATAATAAAAAGGAATTTGGTTTATTTTTTACCAAATATATGTAGCAGACTACATTTTTGGCCTAAGGTTATAACGAAAGATTATTTATTTGCATCATTTTATAACAGAAACACATGTTTTAAAAAAAAAAAAAATAAGTCGATAAGTAGAAATGTGTATGTAGTAAAAAGGAAAACCCAGTGGTCATTAAATACCACCAAAAGAACGCTCTATTTGTGTGAAAATAATTCCATACATTTTATTTGGGTACAGTGTCGCATGACTGAACAATTGCCAGTTGAAGCGCAGTGCTGAATGATAAAAAAAAATGCCCTGATCATGAAGGGGGTAAAAGCTTCCGCAGGTCAATCAGTTAAAAATCACTTTAGGCAGCTTGATAAATCAGAGATATTGACATGAGCCATACTAGAGCACTGAAAACATTTTGTTACTATATTCATCCCTAACCTAACTTGATCCGTAACAGTAACAAAAAATTGTAGTTTATTTTTTTACCCAACCTGTAGTAATTATATACAAAAAAAATCATTGTTGAAAATTGAATAAATTCAGTTGACATATTTGGAGTTAGAGGCGGCAATGCTATTCCAACATTAATTTTATAAACAATTCCTTGAGTTTTAATAATGATATGTAAGTGCAGTTTTGTTCCTACAGTGCTTAGTATACATGTGTAAACTGGTATACATTCCTCCTTATGGATGTGGTAATTTTCTGTCTACTCTGTAGTACCTGAAATTGTGAAGAACCTGAACACACAGAATATCACCACCACTTCTATATCTCTGAGCTGGGAGAAACCAGATGGAAATGCCAGCTTTTATTTCATTCAGATTTTAGGAGAGCCAGCTTTCAATAAGAATGTAACTACAACTTCTAACATTATTGAAGGCCTGACACCTGGAAATTATTACATATTTCTTGTCTCTGCTTTTGTTGATGATATTCACGGCAACAGCTCAGTAATAGCTAACTATACAAGTGAGTATCAAGCTTTATTTAGGCTACACACATATCAACCTTTTAATTTATTTGTTTTTTATTGAAAAAGAAATTTATCTTATATCAGATCTCCTGGTGCTCTACATCTAGGGCACTCCCCGTTAGACTTACTGCTTATCCTCCGCATTTTTTTAGGGGTATAGTATGCCCTATATAGGAAGAGCTTATGGGACATACGCTGCGATGGGGAGATAAACACCAAATTCCCCTGTGCTAGGATCTCGTCCCATTGTTCCTGCTCGATTGGTCCCAAGTCTTCCTCCCATCCCCTCCTGCTCTTATCCGGTCCTTCTCCATTCAAAACTTTATCCCTAAGTTTTGTATATAAGCTAGAGATCTGGCCCTTTGTTTGTCCTTGCTCGAGGAATCTCTGTAACAAGGGGTTCTTTGTCCTCTCAATAATAAGTGTGCCATACTGTGAATGTATCCCATGCCTCACTTGCAAATATATATAAAATGTTTTATTGGAGATGCCGTATTCCTGGCGAAGGTCTTCGAAAGATTTCATAGTGTTCCCCTGATAGAGATGCACCAGTCTTCTAATCCCCCTCCTCTCCCACTCCAGGGACCGGCCTATACAGTTTAATTCGGCCAGTTCTCCGTTGTTCCATAGGGGGGTATACTCAGTTACCCCCCCATAGGCCAAGAGTTGCTTAGCTATCTGCCATACTTTCCTCGCCAAGGCATTGGTGGGGCATTTACAAGCGAATGAATTAGCCTCCAAAACTTCAACTAGGGTTCTATGATATGCATTATTAATCATCAATTTATGATTTGGACAGCCACCCTCTTCCAGTCCAGCCCCAGTCAAATGCTGGAGCTGGGCTGATAGAAAGTATGTTCTTAAATGTGGCAACGCTACTCCTCGCTTTTCCACCGGGAGCTGCAGCGTCCGCAGCCGAATCCGAGGCTGTCGCTTTTTCCATATTAATTCTCGAATTAATCCCTCCAGTCTGTTAAACCATTTCTGGTTAATCCAGACTGGGGAATTGTGGAGGATATATAGGATCTGTGGCTGCCAAATCATTTTTACTAAATTACAACGCCCCGCCACCGACAGGGGAAGGCGACACCAGCTTTTAACCTTCTGTTTCAGCTTTGCCAATAATGGTACCAGATTCTCCTCAACATACCGGTCTATCTCTCTGGGAATCCAGACACCCAAGTATTTCAGCTTGGGTACCACTTCTAGTCCCTCAACTATAGACGATGTTTGGTCTTCAAACTCCGATAGTGGCATAAGGGCTGATTTACTCCAATTGATGACCAAGCCTGATTGCTGCCCAAATTCATCCATCAGCCGTACTACCCTATTCAGAGTGAAGCGCACATCATCAAGGAAAAACAAGACGTCATCTGCAAACAAAGCCAGCTTCTCCTCCTCTAGTCCGCGCCGGAATCCCCGGATGTCCGAGCGTGTTCTCGCCATCACAGCCAGGGTTTCCATAGCTAGCACGAACAGGAGGGTAGACAGCGGGCATCCCTGTCTCGTACCTCTTTCTAGGTAGAACACTTCAGAAAATAGGGTCCCCATTTTAATCTTGGCCCTGGGTCCCCTGTATAGTAGTTTTACCCACTGGATGAATTGGGGGCCGAAGCTGAAACGTTCTAATACACCCCAGAGGTAGTCCCACTCCAGGCTGTCGAAAGCCTTGGTGGCATCCAACGCTAGTATGGCACCTGGGTTGTCGCTATCTCTAGGTATTTGTAGGTTTAGAAAAACCCTCCTAATATTAGTATTAGTTGTTCTGCCTGGGACAAACCCAGACTGGTCTGGATGTATTAATTTATGTATACAACTATTTAACCGAATTGCTAGGGCCTTGGCTAGAATTTTTATATCTGAACATAGCAGAGATATCGGCCGGTATGACGAGACCTCATGTTGGTCCTTCCCCTCTTTAAGGATTAAGGTGATATTAGCCTCACTCATTGAAGCGGGGAGTTCCCCCGCCTCTAGTGCATAGTTTAGCGTTTCCAGTAGTGCCGGGATCAGCTGTTCGCTGTATCGCTTATAAATTTCCACTGGATGGCCATCGGGACCAGGAGATTTACAATTGGGCATACTATTCATTGCACCTTTTAGTTCTTCCAAAGTAAGTGGTAGATCTAGATTCAATTTATCCTGGTCTGAAAGCACGGGAATATCTGTTTGCTGCAAAAAGTTAGTGTCCAGAGCCTCCTGTCCCTGTGTGGTTGATTTATATAAGGTTCTGTAATAATCACCCAGCACCTTCATAACCTCGGAGGGCTTAGAGACCAGGTCACCCTTCTGTGTTTTAATTGCCTGTATTCCTGTGGGGGGGCTATTGGTACGAGTCAATAGAGAAAGAGCTCGACCCACCTTCTCCCCTTCGCCAAAATAATATTGGCGTTGGAAAATGCGTTGATTTTCTACCCTTTTTAGAAGTGCCATTTTATATATCTGTTGGCTATCCTCCCAAATCTGTTGTTTCCCCGGCGATGGATCCTCCACAAACTCTCTCTCAGCCTGAATAACATCATTTCGGATTTTCCCCTCTTGGTCTCGGGATTCCCGTTTTGTACTTGCAATATTCTGTATGAGTATTCCTCTAAAAAAGGCTTTTAGGGAATCCCAAACCACTCCAGATGCCGCTGTCCCCCTGTTAGTCTGGAGAAATTCCCTTATTTGATCTCCTAAAAGGTTGGATCTATCAATTAGTTCCAGCCAAGCGGGGTTTATTCTCCATTCTCTCAGTGGGGCGCACTCTCCCGTGTTCAAAGTTATAGCCAAAGGGGAATGGTCTGAGATCCCCCGTACCCCGTATTCTATGTCTACCACCACTCCCACTGCCTCATTGTTCCCCAAACCCATGTCTATTCTTGATAGCGTCTGATGGGTACTAGAGAAACAGGAATACTGCCTATCCTGGGGGTGTCGCATACGTCAGATGTCTCTTAAACCAACTTCCATAAGAAGTTCGTGTAATCGACCTGTTCTATTCCCAGTTGGACAAGGGAATCTATCTAGGCGTTTATCTATAGTTTCATTGAAATCCCCAGCAATTATCCATGGGACACCCATTTTGCCCAGGCTGAACATGAGAAATGTATCCATAACCTCTAATTTGAAAGGAGGGGGTACATAGATATTTGCTAGAATACATTCTTGCCCAGCCACCTGAAAACAAATCTCCCCTCCCCATCTATCTGGGACTCTTTACATAAAAAATCCGTGCCCTTCCATACCAACACGCTCACGCCGCGGGAGTACGATGAATAAAAGGAGTGGTAGTATGCCTGGAATTTCCGATCATGAAGCAGAGGGGCCGTAGTTGGAGTCAGATGGGTTTCCTGCAAAAAGAGTAAACCAGGTCCTCTTCCTTCCAGCTCCAACATCACAGACCTCCGTTTCTTAGGGTCTCCCAAGCCCCTCACGTTCCACGAGGTTATATTCCAGCATCGAAAGAGCCTACAGAGTTCCTCCTAGATCCCACTTCTCGGAGGGACGCTGTAGGCCAATGATATTGAAATTTATTAATTATAACGATCGAGTGATCTTGATGCGGAGGGTTAGGGGATTGGGAGACATCTTCTACAAGGAGACTAGGGTGTCATTCTATCCAGATTTTTCACCGGACTTACAGAAACTGAGAGCGGAGTTTATTCCTGTTAAACGCACCCTGAAATCGCATAAGATAATGTATGCTCTATTGTATCCAGCCCGACTCCGAGTGTCTGCTTTGGGCTCAACAATTTTCTTCAACTCCCCGCAGGAGGCCGTGAACTGGCTGGAGGAACACAAAGAGGCCCTTTAATGATACTTAGAGTCGGCCTGTATTAGCCCTTTTTTTTTTTTTTGGTTATTGGGGCGGGGGGGAGAGGAGAGGTTGTTTTTTTTTGGAGAGGCGGGAAGAGGGGGGTGTGGGGGTTGGGGGGGGGGGGGGTTGTAAGGGGGAATGTAAATTTTTGTATATGTATTTTTGAAAATAATTTTGTTTATGTACCCATCTCGCTGAAGGATTGGGGAGCTTTAATGCTACAACTGGTTGCTTTGGTGAGATGGGCAAAACGATATGATAAATTGATTAGTAATGGGGTAAAATACTATGGAGTATAGAGCACTGCGATATCACAAAGTAAATTAATAGCCTATATAATTTCATATTTGAAGCAGTAAACGAGGTGTTATGGAAGAGTTGGGAGGGGGGGGCTGAGGGAGGGGGAGGAGAAAAAAGGAAGAGGATACATCCCCCCCCCTTTTTTTTTTCCCTTTTTTGCATTACGAGAAATTGAGCACTATAAGATGAGTTGTATTGTGTATAAAGACACGGTTATAGACACGGTGGGAAGGTGGGGGTGTGGGGGTTGGAGGGGGGGGTTGTATGAGAGAATATAATTTTATGTAGGTATGCTATTGGAAATAATTTTATTTGTGAACCCATCTTGGTAAAGGGACGGGGGGTTAAATTGTTGCCGCCCGCTGCTTGAGCAGGGTGGGGGAAAAATGAAATGATTAAAGTTGGGGTATAGTACTATGGATATAGAACACTGTGATGCCATATGGCGAAAAAATAGCACACACAATTCTACACTAGAAGGGGTAATGAGACTTTATAGTTGAGTTGGGAGCGTGGGATTTGGGGGGGTGGGTTGGGGGGGGGATCTATATATAAGCTTCTTTTTTTTTTTTCTTCTTTTTCCCCCTTTTTTTTTTTTTTTGGTAGGGTATGATGGGTGCTATGGAGGGATTAGGATCCCACCCTACAAGAATTTTGATGGGGAGTGATAAGATCACGTGGGGGGATGGTGAGCTCGGACACTTTTGAATGGGGTATGATTATACCGGCTACAATTGAGACCCCTAAGGGTGGCTCAGATGGGCAGGGTTGGGTGGGGGGCGGGAGGGAGGGGAGTCTTCGAACACACGCTGTGAGTAACGGGGCGGCTATGAGGGGCAGGTTGAGAAGGGGAGTGGCGACGGGGAGAGGAAGCGGTTCCCTCTCCCCTGAACTGTACCTTCAACTTCTTATGAAGGCCTTACACCTGGAGATTAGTACACATTGATGGTCTCTGCTCTGCTTTAGTTGATAATGTTGACAATATTTAAAAATAAAAAAAAGATTTTTTATTTTTTATTTTTAAATATTTAATTTTCCAAAAAATTACAACTTAAAAAAACACCTGGGACTGTCTACTTCCCAAAAAGGGGTAATTGGGGGTGGGGTTGTACTGTACTGGCATTTTAGAACTTCAAGAAATTAGAGAGGCGGTCAGTACATCAGGATTGATCAATTTTCAAAAATATATATTAAGTTTGTAGACCCTATAACTTTCTCACAGACAAAATAATATACATTGATTAAAGTTATTATTACCAAAGAAATGCTATAGACTACATTTTGGTCTAAATTTATGAAGAAGGGTAATTTGTTTTCAAAAATATATAACAGAAGCTCAGAAAACCCCCTTTTTGTCAAAATTGTTTGTATTTTTTCAATTATGTACAAAAAATAAATAAATAAACCCAGTGGTAATTAAATACCACTAAAATAAGCTCTATTTGTGGAAAACAAAACAAAAAAAACTATATACATTTAATTTGGGTACAGTGTTGCATGACTGCCAATTGAAGTACCACAGTGCTGAATGACAAAAAATGCCCTGTTCATGAAGGGGGTAAGACCTTACAGAGGTCAAGTGGTTAATGTCACTTTAATCAGCTTGATAAATCAGAGATATTAGTATGTACCATACTAGAACACTGAAAACATTTTGTTACTAGATACAGCTCTGAGTTTTCTCCATAAGTGTCACAAAAATTGTAGTTCATATTTGTACCCAACCTGTAGTATTTATATCTACAACAAAAAATTAGTGCCCAAAGCTGAATTAACTAGACATGTGCATTTCATCTCATTCTGAATCGAAATTCTGACGAATTTTCATTATTCGGACATTCGGATGCATCCGAATTACCGAATTGCAATGCTAACGAATTCAAACGAAATTCGAATCAAATTTAAAAAATGACATTTTGCAACCCAACTTTGGGGCCATGTATCTCGGGGCAACTTATAGCTAGGAACCCTAAATTTGGTATGCAAACACAGTAGAACTAGCACTACAACATATCCTTCAGAAAAGTGCTTGGCATTTTGCGACCCGACTTTGGGGCCCCATAACTCGGGGTCACTTGGAGCTAGAAACCCCAAATTTGGATATGTTGTAGTGCTATAAGTGGCCCCGAGATACATGGCCCCAAAGTCGGGTCGCAAAATGTCATTCTCTTCTGCAGAAAAGTAGTATAAATGAAATAAGATGCGTGTGTTTTTTTGCACTGGTACACTGCAAGTATGAGAAGTTGATGTGACAGATGTATATAAGTAAGTAACTAACCATCTTCCAAAATTTCTAATTCAAATAGAAAAGATTAGAAAAAAATATAATTTAATAGAATAAAATAGAAAGAATATACAACTATCTTCTGAAATTCACATTTCAAATAGAATAAATTAGAATTTCGAATAGTATGAATTCAAAATTTTTAATTAATTCATTTTAAATTTGGATAGAAAAGATTATAATAAAATAGAAAATAGACTAGAAAAATGATAGAACAGAACACAATAGAATATATTATATTTTATTCTGTTCTGTTCTATTGTTTTTCTAGTCTATTCTTTTATATTCTATTAAAATCTTTTCTATTAAAACCAAAATCATTATATACTAAATTCGAATTTCGGAAGATGGTGGTTTTATAATATATATATTTCCGACATTCAAATTTCGTATAGAATGAATTCGAATTTGAATAGAAAAGATTAGAATGGAAATAGAGAATAGACTAGAAAAACAATAGAACATAATAGAATATAGATACTATCTATTTCATTTTTCATTTCTTTTGCAGATTACTATTTGTTTCCATAAGATCTCCTGCAGACTATTAGCATCTATTTAAATGTTTTGCAGATCTCCTGCAGACTATTAGTATCTATTTTGTTTTCTAACCAGATCTCGTGCAGACCATTAGCATCTATTTTTTTAGCAGATCTCCTGTAGACTATTAACAGCCATTTCACTTCTTTTTTTTGCAGATCTCCTGCAGACTGTTAGAATCAATTTCATATTTTTTTTGGAGATTACTATTTATTTACATGAGATTTCCTGCAGTATAATAACATATATTTCATTGTTTGCAGATCTCCTGCAGACTATTAGCATCTATATCTAAAGGAAATGGCTGTTCTAATGCAAACAAATAAAAATAAAAATGAAATAGATGCTAATAGTCTGTAGGAGATCTGCAAAAATGAAATTGATGTTAATATACTGCAGGAGATCTGATGGAAATAAATAGAAATCTGTTAAAAAAAAAAGAAAATGAAATTGATTCTAACAGTCTGCAGGAGATCTGCAAAAAAAGAAGTGAAATGGCTGTTAATAGTCTACATGAGATCTGCTAAAAAAAGAAGTAGATGCTAATAGTCTGCAGGAGATCTGGAAAAAAAAGAAATAGATGCTAATAGTCTGCAGAAGATCTGGTGAAAAAAAAGAAATAGATACTAATAGTCAGCAGGAGATCTGCAAAAAAATGAAATAGATGCCAATAGTCTGCAGGAGATCTTATTAAAACAAATGGTAATCTGAAAAATTAATTAAAAATGAAATAGATAGTATCTATATTCTATTCTGTTCTATTGTTCTAGTCTATTCTCTATTTCTATTCTAATCTTTTCTATTCAAATTCGAATTCATTGTATACGAAATTCAAATGTCGGAAATATATATATATATATATATATATATATATATATATATATATATATATATATATATATATATATATATATATATATATAAAACCATCTTCCGAAATTCAAATTTACTATATAATGATTTTGATTTTAATAGAAAAGATTTTAATAGAATATAAAAGAATAGACTAGAAAAACAATAGAACAGAACAGAATAAAATATAATATATTCTATTCTGTTCTGTTCTATCGTTTTTCTAGTCTATTTTCTATTTTATTACAATCTTTTCTATCCAAATTTAAAATTAATTCATTAAAAAATTTGAATTCATACTATTCCAAATTCAAATGTATTCTATTCAAATTTGAATTTCAGATGATGGTTGTATATTATTTCTATTTTATTCTATTACATTTTTTTTTTCTATTCTGTTCTAATCTTTTTGATTTGAATTTGAAATTGATTTAGAAATTTTGGAAGATGGTTAGTTACTTATACTTACTTATATATATCTGTCACATCAACTTTTCATACTTGCAGTGTACCAGTGCAAAAAAAACACACATCTTATTTAATTTATATTTATGGTATCAATGAAGTTGTCAGCATGCCTGATTGAAGAAGTCACAGATCTCAAGGCAAGTGAATATGCTGTATGTCATTGTCCACTTGCCAAAAGTTGTGTATTGTATTTGTCCACTTGCCACGTCACCTGCCAAAAGTTGTGTATTGTTCACTTGCCACGTCACCTGCCACAAGTTGTGTATTGTCCACTTGCCATGACACCTGCCAGGAGTGCCACATGACCTGCCACGAGTGCCACATGGCCTGACACGAGTGCCACATGGCCTGACACGAGTGCCACGTGACCTGACACTAGTGCCACGTGACTGGCCACGAGTGCCACGTGACCTGACACGAGTGCCACGTGACTTAACATGAGTGCCATGTGACCAAGTTGTGGATTGCCCACTTACCACGTCACTTGCCACCAAGCGACCCCAGATATGGGCAATATGAAAGTACTTTTCTGCAGCAGAGAATGACATTTTGCGACCCAAATTTGTGGCCACATATCTTGGGGTCACTTATAGCTAGAAACACCAAATTTGGTATGCAAACACAATAGAACTAGCACTACAACAGATACAAATTTGTGGTTTCTAGCACCAAGTGACCCCGAGATACATGGCCCTAAAGTCGCGTTGCAAAATATTTTCGAATCCAGTTGAAATAGTTTCGAATGCGGTTGAAATAATTTCGAATAATGTTGAAATCATTTTGAATTCGTTAGAAATATTTTCGAATTTGGTTGAAATATTTTCAAATGTGACCGATTTTTCGAATTCGGTAGAAAACTAAACGAAATATGAAAATTAATTTAAGGAATTTAACGAATATAACTAAACAAAATTAATTAATTAACTAATTAAAATGAAAATAAACTAAACACATTTTTTCCTTTTGCACATGTCTAGAATTAACTAAATTGATACATTTGGAGCTAAAGGTGGCAATGCTATTCCAACATTAATTTTATTAACAGTTCCTTGAGTTTTAATAATGTTATGTAAATGCAGTTTTGTGCCTACAGTGCTTAGTATACATGTGTAAATAGGTATATGTTCCTCCTAATGGCTGTGGTAATTTTCTGTCTACTTTGTAGTACCTGAAATTGTGAAGAACCTGAACACAGAGCTTATCACCACCACTTCTATATCTCTGAGCTGGGACAAACCAGATGGAAATGCCAGCTTTTATTTCATTCAGATCCTGGGAGAGCCAGCTTTCAATAAGAATGTAACTACAACTTCTGACATTATTGAAGGCCTGACACCTGGAAATTATTACACCTTCCTTGTCTCTACCGTTGTTGATAATATCCACAGCAACCGCTCAGTAAAAGCTAAATATACAAGTGAGTATCAAGCTTTATGCGGGCCACACAAATATCAACTTTAGTAGAACTTCTGATTAGGCCTGATACCTGGAAATTATTACACCTTCCTGATCTCTGCTCTTGATGATAATGTTGATAGTACGGTATGTAAAAAAAAACTGTGAACATTTTTATTTATTTATTCATATTCCAAAAAATTGTGACAAAAAATTACAACTTCAAAAACTTGCCATGCCTCTTACTAAATAGCTTGGACTGTCTATTTTCCAAAAAGGGGTCATTTGTTTTTGTTTTTTTTTGTACTGTCCTGTCATTTTAGAATTTTAAGAAACTAGAAGACAGTCAGTAAATCAGCACTGATCAATTTTCAAAAATATATTATAGTTTGAATACCCTATAACTAAATAAACTAAATAATATACACTGATTTGGGTTATTCTTACAAAAAAAATACATTTTGGTATAAATTCATCAAGAAAGGTTATTCATTTGCAAAATTCTATAACTGAAATGCAGAAAACTTTTTTATTTTTTTCCAAAAATATTGTTTTTTTTTTTTCAATTATTTAGCAAGAAAATATAAAAAAAACCCACTGGTGATTAAATACCACCAATAGAAAGCTCTATTTGTGTGAAAAAAATTATATACATTTAATTTGGCTACATTGTTGCATGACTGAACACTTGCCAATTGAAGCAGCACAGTGCTGAATGACAGTAAATCAGCACTGATCAATTTTCAAAAATATATTATAGTTTGAAGACCCTATAACTAAACAAACTAAATAATATACACTGATTTGGGTTTACTTTTTTATTTTTTTCAAAAATATTGGTATTTTTTTTTCAATTATTTAGCAAGAAAATATATAATAAAAAACCCACTGGTGATTAAATACCACCATTAGAAAGCTCTATTTGTGTGAAAAAAATTATATACATTTAATTTGGCTACATTGTTGCATGAGTGAACACTTGCCAATTGAAGCAGTACAGTGCTGAATGACAGTAAATCAGCACTGATCAATTTTCAAAAATATATTATAGTTTGAAGACCCTATAACTAAATAAACTAAATAATATACACTGAGTTGGGTTATTCTTACAAAAGAATTACATTTTGGTATAAATTCATCAAGAAAGGTTATTCATTTGCAAAATTCTATAACTAAAACGCAGAAAACTTTTTTATTTTTTTCAAAAATATTGGTATTTTTTTTTCAATTATTTAGCAAGAAAATATATAAAAAAAACACTGGTGATTAAATACCACCATTAGAAAGCTCTATTTGTGTGAAAAAAATTATATACATTTAATTTGGCTACATTGTTGCATGACTGAACACTTGCCAATTGAAGCAGCACAGTGCTGAATGACAAACATGCCCTGGTCATAAAGGGGGTAAAACCTTTCAACGGTCAGTTGGTTAATATCACTTTAAACACTTGGCTCCAGAAGATTTACCCTCCCCCCTTCATCACCTGTAATTCTTTATGATACTGCATTACCTTAACTGAGAATTGCGCGGTCATGCAACACTTTACCTAAACTAAATTTATGTCCTTTTTTCCCCAGAAATAAAGCTTTCTTTGGTGGGACTATTTCACCTCAGTGGTTTTTATTTTTTGCACTATAAACTAAAAAAGACTGACAATTTTGATTAAAAATTTTATTTTTTAATTTCTGCTATAAAACACACTCAATAAAAAAAATGGAAAGAATCACATTTTGTTTTTAAATTTTGGCCGATATGTATTCTGCTATATGTTTTTGGTAAAAAAAAAAATCCCATTAAGCATATATTGATTGGCTTGCACAAAAGTTATAGCGTCTACAAACTATGGTATATGTTCTAGAATTTTTATTTATTATTTTTTTTAATACATTTTTTACTAATAATGGCAGCAATAAAGCGACTTAAAGCTGGCTTACGATATTGCGGCCAACATTCGGACACTAACTGATACTTTTGACACTGAGAACCAGTGACACTAATATAGTGGTCAGTGCTAAAATTATGCACTGTCAATGTACTAATGACACTGACTGGGAGGAGGTTAAATATCTAGGGCTTTCAAAGAGTAAAATGTGTGCCTAGCCAGTATTTTAGTGTAAACAGTGTGGTGCTTTCACTAAGGCAAGTAATGGATTTTATTGCCTGCTTTGCAGTGAAAGAAAACCCATTACTTCCCAGCTAACAGGACAGGGCTCTGCCTTGTTTACATAGGCAGGGCTCTGTCCTGTGTAAATTCTGGATGGTCAGTGGGTGTCAACGTTGACCTATTGGCCTGCACCCGTTGATCAACATCTGCTGTGTTAAATCACAGCACGGCTGGGTCACCTGCAGAGCACACATGTGCCACCTAACTGGACTGTACTGTCCTGGTATTTTAGAGCCTCAAGAAATGAGAGAGGCCTTCATTACATCAGGATTGATACATTTTTACATCATGCCCTTGTTATAAAGGAGGTAAAACCTTCCAGGTGTTAATATCACTTTAAGCAGCTTGATAAATCAGAGATATTGGTACGTACCATGCTAGAACACTGAAAACATTTTGTTACTAGACTCATCATTAAAGCATTTGTTAACCTAAAAAAAATGTTGATCCTGTTCCGTTAAAGCATGTTATACAGGATAGTACTTGTGCTGTGTAATTTGGCCCTATGTAACCCCTAAAGAACCTCGCTGCACCTGCCTGGCTGTGTCCTCCCCTCTGTAAATTGACTACGGTTTATCATGGCTGCTGAACCCTGACACTGTGGTCAGTTTACGTCCCTCCATCATCCGCAGCTCTGCTGTCCTCCTCTGTCCTCTCTTCCCCCTCCCTCCCTGCTTGTCTGCTGCTGTGCAGTGCCCACCCCCTCTCCTCTTGGTGCTGAAGTTTCATTTAAACTTTATACCATCCTGTCTGTTTAACAATCCTATGTGCCCCGTGTCTGTGTTTTTATAAAAATAAGCCGTTCTTTACCAGTTTTCAGAGCACCGATCGCTACTCATGTGCCACCTCTCTCCTCCTCTCCTTCACCTCCCCTCCTGACTAATGTCAGTGAGTAATCCTCAGCAGCCGTCTGATGGGGAAAGGAGAGAGTCAGCAGGTCAGGTTAGCGGCGATCGGCGCTCTGAAAACTGGTAAAGAAACGGCTTAGTTTTATAAAACACTGACAAGGGGACATAGGATTATTAACCACTTCAATACTAGCCACTTTCACGCCCTCCTTCCCAGACCAATTTTCAGCGCTGTCACACTTTGAATGAACATTGTACCCAAATTATATTTTTATTCTTTTTTTTTTTTCACACAAATGGAATTTTTTTGGGTGGTATCTAATCACAGCTGGGGTTTTTATTTTTTATGCTACAAATAAAAAAAGACCAAAATTTTTAAAAATATATAAAAACAGCATTTTTGCCTGGATGGTGGAAGTCAGCAGAGCTTCTGCTCATTTACTAAGCTCTGGAACAAATTGCACTTGCAGAGTGCAACTGCACTTTGCAAAGTGCACAGCCTATTTCCCTTTAGTAAATCAACCCATATAACTTTCACACAGACTAAATAATAAAAAGGGATTTGGGTTATTTTTTACCAAATATATGTAGCAGACTACATTTTTGGTCTAAAGTTACTGTATAACGAAAGATTATTTGTTTGCATCATTTTATAACAGAAACACATGTTTTTTTTTTTTTTTAATAGATTATTTCTACAATTATGTAGTAAAAAGGAAAACCCAGTGGTGATTAAATACCACCAAAAGAATGCTCTATTTGTGTGAAAATAATTCCATACATTTTATTTGGGTACAGTGTTGCATGACTGAGCAATTGGCAGTTGAAGTGTAGTGTGGAATGATAAAAAAAATGCCCTGATCATGAAGGGATAAAAGCTTCCGCAGGTCAATCGGTTAGAAATCACTTTAGGCAGCTTGATAAATCAGAGATATTGATATGAGCCATACTAGGGCAATGAAAACATTTTGTTACTATATTCATCCCTAACTTTGATCCGTAACAGTAATAAAAAAGTTGTAGTTTATTTTTTTACCCAACCTGTAGTAATAATATCTACAAAAAAAAAATCATTGTCCAAAATGTAATAAATTCAGCAAGCTACCATCCTCGCTCCTCCGTGGAAAAGTGACTGTGAATGTTTCCCCCTTCACCATATTGATATGCCTGACTACTATTTATCTTCGTGAGTAGCCATTTGGCTGTGTGTTTTTATTATATTAAATTGTATTTTATATACTGCACTTAGTTTGGCGCACTTGTTGTCCTTTCTGCATTATATTTTCCTAGTGGTACTTCTCCTCTCAAGACAGCTGCTGCCTCTGGTGTTTGGAATTAAAACTTGTATGGACTATAATAACAATTTCCTGGACATTATTATATAATTTTCCCCTTGATCTCCCCTTCTCCTCCCCTCTTTTTATGAGAACAATTTTACGGTGATTGTTTTTCTTTCTTATCACTATTTCGTGAGTGTTTATTTGGTGTTGACAGTGATGGGGGACAGATGTTTTATGGAGACACTGAAATGTGTATAGGGGCAGGGGTATCAGTGGTGCTTGGTGTACTGTTTGTGGGGTGATCTGTAACAGCTCTCTGTGTAAAATCATCTTTACACAGAGAGCTTTCACAGATCTGCAGATTCCCCCTCTCAAGCCCCCCACCCCGCACTGAGCTCTCAATGAGATCGGTGGTTAGAACTGTCCCAGAGACACGCATCTCTGTTTACATTGTGATGGCTGTGATTGGACACAGCTGTCACATAATCAGGAGGGCCAATCACAGCACCCATATCCCAATCCCTCATGATCACAGGATGAAGCTGCAGCATGCCTCGTGGCTGTGCTGCTAGCACTCATTCTGAGGGACGTTCCTGAACATCCACTTAGAACGAGGAAAGGACTTATGTGCAGTGTCTGGGTGGGAGGTGGTTAAACAGACAGGATGGTATAAAGTGCATTAAGTGGCTTAACAACCACTTTAACTTTGCTACAAAACTGTAACAAAAAATTGCAGTTTATACTTTTACCCAAATTGTTGTAATTATATCTACAACAAAAAATAAGTGTCCAAAGCTGAATGAATTAAAATTACACATTTGGAGCTAGAGGTGGCAATGCTATTCCAACAATAATTTTTTTAACAATTCCTTACATACATTCCTCCTAATGGTTGTGGTAACTATAATTTAGTCAGTCACACCCTTGGAAATGGGTTTTTCTGCAATATCATTAAATTTTCTTTCTACTTTGTGTAGTACCTGAAATCGTGAAGAACCTGAACACGGGGCATATCAACACCACGTCTATATCTCTGAGCTGGGAGAAACCAAAAGGAAATGCCAGCTTTTATTTCATTCAGATCCTGGGAGAACCAGCTTTCAATAAGAATGTAACTATAACCTCTGATGTAATTGAAGGCCTGACACCTGGAAATTATTACACCTTCCTTGTCTCTGCTTTTGTTGATAATATCCAAGGCAACAGCTCAGTAATAGCTAACTATACAAGTGAGTATCAAGCTTTATGCAGGCCACACACATATCATGCTTTAGTAGAATTTTGCCTTCGACTTCTTATAGACTAGAAGGCATGACACCTGGAAATTAGTACACCTTCCTGGTCTCTGCTCTTGCTAAAGTGGTTGTAAACTCTGTACAACCACCTTTACCTACAGGTAAGCCTATAATAAGGCTTACCTGTAGGTACCATGAATATCTCCTAAACTTACACAATTTAGGAGATATTTACATCATCGGCACATGCGCTGTGAAGAAACGGTTCTATGTGCCATTTCTTCACTAGCGAGTGCTGCTTTCTGGCGGCTCTCGCGCGCATGGGTGGGAGTGACGTCACGCGACTCCAGCTAGTCACAGAGTCCACAAACCCGATAGGAAGAGGGGTGAACATGGACGCAGCCTGCACAGGGGACAGCGTGGGTTTCGCTTGCAGGTAAGTGTAACATAATAATGCTTTTACTTTGCAAGGAACTAAGGAGGAAGTAAAACCCATAATGTTGACAGTGTATAAAAAAAATTCTGAAAATGTTTTTTTTTATTTAATTTCATAATTTTCCCAAAAATGATGTCAAAAATGACTACTTCAAAAAACTTGCCTTGCCTCTTACTAAATACCTTGGACTGTCCACTTTCCAAAAAAGGGCCATTTGGGGGGCATTTGTACTGTCCTGGTATTTTAAAGCCTCAAGAGAGACCTTCATTACATCAGGATTGATCACATTTTAAATAAATATACTATAGTTTGTAGACTGTAACTTTCACACAGACTAAATTATATACACTAATTTGGGTTATTTTTACCAAACAAATGTAGAAAACTACATTTTGGCCTACATTTATGAAGAAAGGGTATTTGTTTGCAAAATAAATAAAAAAAACAACTGGAAGCATGTTTTCCTTTTTCAAACTTTTTGGTATTTTTTATTATTTAGTAAAAAAAAAAAACTGTGGAGAATCAATACCACCAAAAGAAAGCTCTTTTTGTATGAAAAAAAGTATATACATTTCATTTGGTTAGAGTGTTTCATGACTGAGAAATTGGCAGTTAAACTAGCACTGTGAATAGCAAAAAAATCCCTGGTCACGAAGGGGGTAAAACCTTCCAAAAGTCATGGTTAATAACACTTTAATCAACTTGATAAATCAGAGATATTGATGCGTACCATACTAGAACACTGAAAACATTTTGTTACTGGACTCATCTCTAAGTTTTCTCCATAACTTTAACAAAAAAATGTAGTTTATATTTTTTACCCAACCTGTAGTAATTATACATACAACAAAAAAAAATCAGTGTACAAAGCTAAATGAGCTAAAGTGACACATTTGGAGCTAGAGGTGGCAATGCTATTCCAACATTAATTTTATGAACAATTCCTTGAGTTTTAATAATGTTATCTAAATGCAGTTTTGTGCCTACAGTGCTTAAGTGGTTGTCAGTGGTTTTTTTTTTTTAAATAACAAACATGTCATACTTACCTCCACTGTCTAGCTCATTTTGCCCAGAGTGGCCCAGATCATCCTCTTCTGGGGTCCCTCAGTGGCTCTTGAGGTTCCTCCTCGCATCAGATAACCCCCTAGGAGAAGCACTCTCCCGGGGGGGTTTACCTTGTGTCCATAGACACGAATGTCGGACTCTGCCCCGCCCCCCAGCGACCGTGTCATTGGATTTGATTGACAGCAGCGGGAGTCAATGTCTGCGCTGCTATCAATTGATACAATCAAGAGCTGGGACCCCGTGTGGAGAGGGAGATCGCGTCTCCGACGAGGGAAATACAGGGCTCAGGTAAGTAAAGCGGGGGTGCTGGGGGGGGGGCGGTCACTGACAGAATTTGTTTTACTTTAATGCATAGGATGCATTAAGGTGAAAAAACACGAGGGTTTACAACTTCTTTAGTATACATGTGTAAAATGGCATACATTCCCTCTAATGTTTGTGATAAATATAATTTAGCCATCACTGGAAATATTTTTCTCTGCAATATCATTCAATTTTCTGTCTACTTTGTAGTACCTGAAGTCGTGAAGAACCTGAACACAGAGCTTATCACCACTACTTCAATATCTCTGAGCTGGGAGAAACCAGATGGAAATGCCAGCTTTTATTTCATTCAGATCCTGGGAGAGCCAGCTTTCAATAAGAATGTAACTACAACTTCTGACATTATTGAAGGCCTGACACCTGGAAATTATTACATCTTCTTTGTCTCTGCTTTTGTTGATAATATCCAAGGCAACAGCTCAGTAATAGCTAACTATACAAGTGAGTATCAAGCTTTATGCAGGCCACACACATATCAACCTTTAGTAGAACTTTGCCTTCAACTTTTTATAGGCTAGAAGGCCTGACACCTGGAAATGAGTACACCTTCCTGGTCTCTGCTTTTGTTAATAATGGTGACAGTGTGTAAAAAAGAAAGATTGTGAAAAAAATATAGTTTTATTTAATTTCTTCATTTTTCAAAATATTGTATAATGTATATAACCAAAAATGCCAACTTCAAAAAACTCGCCATGTCCCAGTTCTGCAAAAAACTTCTCATTAAGATGTGCAAAATAACGCAAATAGATAATATTCTTATGTCTTATGACAACCCAACATTAAAGTAGTACCCCTACTGGATATTGTACTATCAGCGAAGACCCCCCTGTCAGGAGAGCAGCCAATCGGCTCTCCTGTATTAACGCCTGTCAGTGCCCCGTCAGTGCCCCGTCAGTGCGAGTAGAAGAAAAGCCAATCCTCTACATCTAATCCTAAACAGCTCTTCCTGTTACCATGTGATCAGCTGTGATTGGACGCAGTGGATTACATGGCAAAGAGCCTCGTCATAGGCTCTTTACCTAGATCAGAGATGTGGGGTGTCAGACCGACCAACATCAATCGCCGTGCCGCACCCCCCCAGGGCGCACTCTAGCGGCTTATCCTGCTGGACGTCATATGACGTCCAGTTAGGATAACTTGACCAATTTGCAGCTGTCATTTTGTTATATGGTGGGCGAGAAGTGGTTAATGATTTAAGATTCCCGTAGATTATGGGTTAATTAAACAGACAGATTTTTGTCCTCGGTAATCTGACTGAAATTCTGGACTGAGCTGTCCATTATGAGATACGTCATTGCTGATGAGCTATCCACTTGTGTACATAAACAACAGCCTTTACACACAGTAGGAAAAAAAGTGATGAATGAATCTGATCAGGTTCAATTTACCACAGGTGAAATTTTGCTAACCCAAACTTAGAGGTTAATCCCACTGAAATATTTTTGTTAAATTCTGGAGAATAGGCAAACTACTGTCAAAAGTGCCTTTCAAGCTGGGCACTGACATTAAATACATGTACTAATGCAAATAAATAAATAAAAATTATATTGAAATTAAATAAAAATGAATAAATACATGATGGTGATGGGGGATTGAGGAGGAGGCAGACAGTGTTACAGAACAAATTTCCAGTGACAGTGTACAGTGGCAGCACATATCTGGCTGTGGAAAATATTCTTTCCTGTGACAATTAGCTTGGCTCGCATATAGCAGCAGCACTCCAGTCTGATTTATTTCTGTTAAAAAAAAACAAACATTTAGGTAGTTTTAGCAGGAGTTCATGCTTTTTCTTTGAATGGTAATAGATCAGCTTTGACCAGTAGTTTGCAGTGACTATGCCTGTTCTCACTGAGGAAAAACGTTCCTTCCCATGATCGAACTTTCTACCAACAAAACCGTGGGTTTTTCCGAAGGGTGTTGGCTCAAATTTGTCTTGCATACACACGGTCATACAAATGTTGGCCCAAAATTCTGAACGTGAGATGTACAAGACGTACAACGAGCCGAGAAAAAGGAAGTTCAGTTGCCAGCGTGGCTCCTTCTGCTTGATTCCAAGCATGCATGAACTTTTGTGCAACGGACTTGTGTACACACGATTGGACTTTCTGACAACAAAGTGAAATTGGCTGAAAATTTGAAAACCTACTCTCAAACATTTGTGGGTGGAAATTCCGACAGCAAATGTTCCATGGACAACACACATCATACACACGGTCGGACTTTCCCGACAACAAGCTCACATCGAACATTTCCTTGTGAAAAGGTCTACTAGCTTTTTTAAAAGTTCAGAGGCCATGCCGTAAATTATGGTTTAAAAAATTCTTCTGGTTAATTCTGAACATAGATTCGCTGGGACTACAAATACACAGGATTCCCCTCAAACTTATGGTAGCGGTGAACTCAAACCTCATCCTTGTCAAAAGGTCTACTAGCTGGTTTAAAAGTTCTGAGGCCATGCCGTAAATTATGGTTTAAAAAACTCTCTTGGTTTATTCTGAACATAGATTCGCTGGAACTACAAACACACAGGATTCACTTATAGTAGTGGTTGTTAGGTTGCTCGTCTTCTGTAAGTAACCCCTGGTAGCCTAGGCTAGGATTGAAGAGCGGAGGTCCCTTTCACCGGTGGACAAAACATTACACATACACGCTATTGTACGTGAATAATGAATGTGCCTATTGAAGCACACACAACAATTTTATTTAGTTTGAACAGAAGGACAGCCCTGTGGTTTAACCAATCAGGTAATTCATACATACATCGACATTTTTCTTAAACTCATGACATTATCTAAGTCAAAGGTGAAATACAGTCTTCTGATAGTTATTTCGTCATTTCAACATCTGCTGACTGACCATATTCTTGCGTAACCAGTCCTATCTTAGCTTTGTACCTCTTACCGCAGACAGATGCATCCTAATATGTCAACATCTTGCATCTTAATTCTGAACTTAGTGAAATGCACGCCTAAGCATATTATCTTAGACCTTTAACCTAGTACCGTATATCTTTTGGCAACCTTAATAAGTATTCCCTTATAATCCTTCCTTTGATCATTCTGTGATTTACATAATGATCATTCCTTTTCTAATTTAATAGCACAGGCTTCATACTCCGAACCCTTGTGCTCTTGGTTTCTATACCATACCGTTGGATCCTTAACAATGGAAGTGAGTTTCAGATCCTTCGGAGCGACCGTGTTTCCCTTTTTACATAAACATTTGATTATCTTATAACAGGCATATAAAAATAGAATGAAGAGAATCACAGTGACAATTGTCATGGCAGCATTTCGGAGCCAAGATATTAATCCCCCAAAACTAAAACTGCTCGAGAAGGGATCCCAGTTTTTTCCTATGTTCCTTGCCTCTTTCTGTAGTTTATTTACCTCTTCCCTGTGTTGAGCAATAACGTCATAGTAGTCTGGGACTTCGATGCTGGTATTATGAATCCAGGTACAGCACTCATAATCCTCAGTAGTCTCACAGAGGCCAGTAAGGGCTGCACTCATACTTTCTATAGCCAACTCATGTAGTTCTAGTTGCTTCCTAATTGCCCTAGTTTCTAGATTTAGTTTGGTTATGTCATCAGAATTTTCCTCCAGAATCTCATCAATTATGCCAGTGTAATTATTTAATCTTTTCATTAGGTCAATTCCCCACCCTGTCCAGGAAGGGAACCATGCCCAGGCCATATCTTTTTCTAAAAACAATTCTCGTTTATTACGGTGTCTAAGGGGATATCTAGGATGCATGCTGGCTTCAAGGAGGTGACTTCCCTTGTTATCCCCTAATACCCCCATGATAGGAACCAGGGCTGCAAGGTAACACCACCCCTGGGGTTTGGTTGGGATCCAGGGGTGACAGAGTTTGCCGCAGCATATATATATGGTATTTCCTAGAGCTAGGGGTCGTTTATGGAACACGTTCCTAAGAGTATCAGAAAGGCCAGAGAGCACCAGAATTGACATTAATTGGTGTATTGTAGTCTTGGTACTGGAGCTAAGAAAGTCTAAAAAGGTGGCATTTAGGGTGGGATCTGAAGTATGGAAGAAAGAAGGACTGTTAAATGATGTCATTGAAATGTTAAGTTTTGCTTGTTTGCAAACCTCGGCTCCATCTGTGGTGTTTCCCAGTCGGAAACACCAGTCTGGGAAGTGGCTTCTACCTATAATTTGGAAAGTGAGGGTTTTATTTGGACGGGTCCTAGTAACATTCGTTAGGACGATAGGGGGTGTTCCATTAAGGAGGGGGGTAAAATTCAAGGGGACTGCCATGAGAGGGATTCTAGCTGTACTGGGATGTAGCTTGCTGCAAATCCAGCATTTCTCAAAACCAGATTTTTGAGCATAGCTATATTTGAATTTTAGTAGTAACATCTTGTTAGTCAGTCCCTTAGGTGACTCATTAACGGGTACAATACTTCTACTATGTCTTTGGCCGGGGGTATTATTCATCTTAGGTGGTCCACATATCCCTTTTAATAAACCTAAATCTTCTGGATGATATATACAGTTGGCTATAAACCATGTGGGCAGGAATACAAATAGTACCAGACTACCCCAAAGGCATACAGCCTTCCCTGACACTGAAGGTAAAAACATTTCTACAAGTTCTTATGCTTGTCCTTCTTCTTCGCTATCATGTAGGGTTTCAAGGGTTAATTGTCCAATGCCTTCCTGAATCTCTTGCAGTTCCGGTCGCTGTTCGGGTGGGTCGGGTTCTCCTTCAATAGGTGGGGGGTCGGGGGTTGTGGGAAGCGGTGGGCACTTTTTCAGCCTGCTGGCGTGGATCCAGGTGTTTCCTAGGTCTGTTAACACTGCGGTCCTGGATACCTTTTCCACCTTCCATGGTCCTGAGAAAGCCGGTCCGATACTCTTTCTTTGTGCTAATTGTTTGATCAGCACTTTATCCCCAGGGATGAAGGGATGCGTTGGTTCTGTGGGAAGAGGGAAAAAAGGTGACAGAAACTTGTTCGTTTATTTCGTGGAGCATACTTACCAGATTTTTCACGTACATTTCCTGTTGGGAATAAATGTCAATATCAGTGTCTTGGTCTAATGGGGGTAATTCTATGTTTGCGGGGATAATTTTGTTCTTGCATGTGGATCTTCCCCTCTTTTGACCAAAGACCTTCAGGGTCTTTGGTCAATCCTTCCTTTGTCCAAAAATGGACATCATCTTCCGTGGCCATTGATTGCATCTGTGCTATGACAGTTTTAAAGTTAGGTGCTGCGAAGTGTTCCTTGAAAAACATTGTTGTGGGGGCAGGTGGGTTAGGGGAAAAGGCAGCAGCTCTTTTAGCTTCTCTGTCAGCAAGAGCATTCCCTTTTGAAACACGACTGCTGTCAGAGGAGTGTGCCTTTACTTTAATTATGGCTACCTTTTTTGGAAGAAGAATGGCTTGGAGGAGAGCACTAATCTGTGTGGAGTTGCCAATTATTTTGTTGTCTGCTGTTTTAAAACCTCTATTGGCCCATATCACACCAAAATCATGCACCACTCCAAAAGCATATCTACTGTCTGTGTAGACGTTCACCTCTTTACCGGTGAATAGAATGCAGGCCCTAGTGAGGGCTTCTAACTCTGCTACCTGGGCTGAAGAAGGAGGTAATGATTTTGCCTCCAGTACGATGTCTGGTAGTTGAACAACTGCATAACCGGTTAAAAAGGTGGAGTCAGAGGGACGTGAGCAGCTACCGTCAACGAAAACATCCTCTGCACCTGAGATAGGGGTGTCAGTGAGATCCGGTCTGGGACTGGTAATAGCAGCAACCTTTTCCGAACAGTCATGTATAATGTCTGGGTCATGTGGTAAACGCAACATGGAATGCAAAAGGCGCACAGCGGGGTTGCTGGCAGGCACATATTTGAGTGTGAGGTTATCAGTGTTCATCAGTGTTATCTCATAACCACTAAGTCTTTGCGAGGTCATATGTTGGGTATTCATGTTCTGAATAAGATGCGTGACTGAATGAGTGGTATAGAGAGTCAATGGGTGACCTAGCACTAATTTGTTTGCATCTTGTACAGCCATTGCACAGGCAGCAAGATTTTGGAGACAGAATGGCATTCCCTGTACTTGGATGGGGAGTTTTTTTTTTTTTGATAGATATGAGACAGGGCGATACCCTGATCCATGTTGTTGTGTTAGCACGGCGGCAAAAGAGCTTCCTGAAACTACACAGTACAGCTGAAAAGCTTTACCATAGTCTACCAATCCCAGGGCGGGAGCATTTGACAGACTGTTTAATAGAGCTTGAAAAGCTTGTAGTCTGTCTTCAGTCCAATCTATTAATTTAGGGGCTGTCGAGCCAGTAGCCTCTCTTAGGATACTATCATAATGAGAACAGTCAGGGATCCATTGGCGGCAATATACAATTGCACCCAAAAATGAGAGTAGGGCGGCCTTGTCTTTTGGGGGACTGAGAGCTCGAAGGGCTGCGGCACGTTTGGGGGACACTAGCCTTGTCCCTTCCTTTAGAATGCACCCTAGGTATTCTACCTGTGGCTGGCACCATTGTATTTTCTTCCTTGAGGCTAGATGCCCGGCGTGAGCTAGGTGTTGTAACAGTGATGTTGAATCGACCGCACAATCTTCAGCAGTTTGACTGCACAGGAGCAAGTCGTCCACATACTGTATCAGTACCGACCCTCGCTCAGATGTCCAAGACTTGACAGTCTCGTTGAGTACCATAGAGAAGGCGGCTGGACTGTCTACATACCCTTGCCAGGTTAGTTGGCCCCCGGCCCAGGAGAAAGCAAACATAGGTTGGGCTTCCTCTGCAATGGGAATGCTAAAGAAAGCATTCGCTAAATCAATTACTGTGTAGCATAGAGAGTCTGCCGGTATGCATGAGAAAATAAAAGTGATGTCTGAGACTAGGGGTGGGAGGGGAATCACTTGTTTGTTTACTGCTCTGAGGTCTTGGACGAGTCTCCACTCGCCACTGGCCTTCTTTACAGGGTAAATGGGCGTGTTCCAGGGACTGATGATTGGTCTCAGGATACCTTTTGATATGTAATCATTAATTTGAGGGGAGATGCCTTTGACTTTCTCTGGGGGTAGGGGATACTGTTTTTAATATTGTATCCCTGCATCTGACCGCATTTGGGGTGCATATGGTGTGCAATTAATAAAGCCCACACTACCTTTGTTTTCTGCCCAGATTGTGTGATGGTCAAGGGAGGAAGGTATCATTAGAAAGAAACTCCTGTGTGCATGTCTTTTTGGGAACCCTCTGTGTGCATGTCGCTTAGGGCCATGTAAGTCACATAATGGTGAACTAGCGGTAAGGGAACCTTCTTTATTAAACTTAATGGTAATACACAGTTGTGCCAAGAGGTCCCGTCCCATAAGGGGCACAGGGCATGAGGACAAGACGGCAAAAGTTTGGGTACATAATTTCTGTCCTTCTGGAGTGGCTACAGTCAGTGGTGGAGTGATGGGATGGGTGACAGGTGTCCCATTAATACCAACAGAGTTTCCCTCGGTGCATTATTTGTGGCTGTGTAGGATATTGGGGTAGTGGTTGACGAGGGTTCTGGTATGGCAGATAACGGGGATACTGTGGGCGGGTCTGGGGGTTAAATCCCCTGCCTCTGCCTCTTGCTCTAATCTGTCCAGTCCTATAAGAGCACTGGGATTTCCAATGTCCTTGCTGTCCACAATTGCCTATATTTTCCAAGGCATTTGTTCCATGCACAGAAACAATCCTTCATGTATTGTGGGTCAGCCCCTTTGCAGGGAGGATAAGAATGCTTATGTACCTGACAAATTTTACTGACTTCTTGCCAGTCTTCCTCTGAACAAGGACCTTGGGGTCCTGGGTCATGGATTCCCAATTGGTGACACCTTTCTCGGACTTGTGTCCAAAATGGTTCTACCTGGGGGCCAGGGATCATATTACTGACAAATTCATAGGGTGATGGGGTGGCCATAGCTTGGGTTGCTGCAGTATTCCCCATCTAGTAGTCTGGGCAGTGTGTGTCTAGTGGCAGGACACAGGTGATAACACCCGGTTTGTCCAACAATCCGGTCTCTGGTCTGGGAGTAGGATCCCTGATCTTTTTTGGGGCAGATGGACTTATATAAAACTATGAAGATTTACCCTTAATATACGATGAAGGGTAAATTTTTCCTGGTGGCGGTATTTACCCCTCTTACACCAAGTCTGCAAGAGAACCCCCCTGGTCTGGTGGTCAGTCAAATCCACTTGTCATCTATTCTTAGGAAGAGTAGACCTAACGTGCAATGGGGGCAGGCGGATGCTATGTCACTACAAGAGGGCTCCTCATATTCTGCACTCATTTAAACAACAACAATTATTTTCCTTATACTCTATATTAAAACTTATACTCTATATACTTACACGTGTACCCAGAGAGAAACAGACATATTCTTAATATACTTTAAGACATGACATAACCGTATTGCAATACATTTATCAATTTATAGTGCACTTTTTTTAAAAAAATTTCAAATGGGCGTCCACTCCACCAATCCCTTTGTCACGGGCGTAATCTACTACTTCCCGTGTTAAAAATACTATCACCAATAGTTTTAAGTCAGACCAACCTAGTCGGACTCCCCTAAACCTATAAATTCCTTGCGAGCCCTTTTAACCTCCCGAGGGACCAGCCTAGTCCATCGCGAAGGCACAGTTACTTCTTTTAATTTTAAACTAAGTTCGTAGCGGCCGCCCGGACAGAGTAAGTGTTTACACCATTCACCAATCAGGTAAAAAAGAGTAAAGTGACTTACCTGTCGCAAGACGAGACGAACCCCACTTCTGGTACCAAAACTGTTAGGTTGCTCGTCTTCTGTAAGTAACCCCTGGTAGCCTAGGCTAGGATTGAAGAGCGGAGGTCCCTTTCACCGGTGGACAAAACATTACACATACACGCTATTGTACGTGAATAATGAATGTGCCTATTGAAGCACACACAACAATTTTATTTAGTTTGAACAGAAGGACAGCCCTGTGGTTTAACCAATCAGGTAATTCATACATACATCGACATTTTTCTTAAACTCATGACATTATCTAAGTCAAAGGTGAAATACAGTCTTCTGATAGTTATTTCGTCATTTCAACATCTGCTGACTGACCATATTCTTGCGTAACCAGTCCTATCTTAGCTTTGTACCTCTTACCGCAGACAGATGCATCCTAATATGTCAACATCTTGCATCTTAATTCTGAACTTAGTGAAATGCACGCCTAAGCATATTATCTTAGACCTTTAACCTAGTACCGTATATCTTTTGGCAACCTTAATAAGTATTCCCTTATAGTGGTGAACTCAGACCTCATCCTTGTGAAAAGGTCTACTAGCTGGTTTAAAAGGAAAAAAGCTGAATATTATGCAACATGCTGTATTTGTCTCGGGAAAAAGAAGTCCTATGCATGAATGGTTTTGTATTTATAATTAATTGTGGTGTTCCATTGTAAAAACATACAATACTATTTTATTAAATGTCATCTAATTTTGTTTAAAAGCAATAGTGCATTTGTAAAGCTTGAATCAAACTGTGTTTATTGTAATTTACTCTAATGTAATTTTCTTTCAGAACCTAATCCTGTAACTGCTCTAAAAGCCTCTAAGATAAACAGTGCAATAAACCTGAGCTGGCAGGCTCCTTCTATAGGCTTCACATCTTCGTATGAGGTTACGGTATACAACACTACAACATCCTGGAGTTTCAGGACTACAGTAGAATCAGCACAAATCACTGAGCTGATTAGGGGGAACCTGTACACAGTGAGCGTCTGTACAGTTGCTGGCAGTAATACATTAGGAGCTTGTAGTGAGATTTTGGTAATAGGTAAGTTGGTAAATGTTATATCAAACAAAATAATTTAATGTACCACTGTTGTTTTAATTTTAGAAATATGGCTGCTTGAAGAGTGACCAAATTTAGTACTCATTTCAGTTGAATAATAAAAGTTGTGTATAAAAAAAACATATCTTATTTAGAACACAAATCAGATGATTGTTGTATTTCACAGTTCTGACTCACTTATCTTTCTTAAGTGGGCTGTAAAAGATTCAAGCGTTTGGACATTAATTAACGGACACAATGGTGTCTTGTCATCCTAAGAAAGAATAGTATGTTCTGCAAAGAAGCTTTTCAAACATAGACACTTTTCCACCAATACCCCATAGGCCAGATAGATAAATATTACCAGTCATGTATGATTTATACAAAAATCATTCTTTATACATCTGTTGTAATCTTTAGATCGCTTTCCAGTATGCATGCTTAAATTCTGCAAGTGAAAATGGCTGGAATGCTAAAATATTGATTCAATGACACTATACTAATCCATCTGAAAAACAGAGACACACTATTAAAATATAACTAAAGGCATTTTTTTTTTTTGTTTTGGATAGAGTGGAGAGGGATTTAAACACCTATTACTGTAGTTTTTTGATGTTTAGAGTTTGGAAAAAGGGTTAGAATAGGACTTTAAAGTATAAACATGTGTTTTTTGTGTTTTGGATAGCGTGGAGAGGGATTAAAACACCTGTCTGATTTGTATTGCTGTCTGTATCCCTGTTATTGTGATTTACCCTCTCTATTTAACCTGTTTACCATTGAAAGTGAAAGTAAGAGAAAATCCCAAATTTTGGATTATCCTCGGAAAAATAATAGAAGAAAATTTTCCATTGGGGATACTAGATTGGGTGATCTTGGAAGCCCAATTTATTCCCTTAATTTGTGATTTCCTCTCACTTCCTGTTTTGGCCAGGGTACAGGAAGTGAATGTAAATCTCCTCTATGGGACATAGGTGGCAAAAAACCTAACAGGGGTTATAACCCTCCCTTACCTATCAAAGGTAGTTCTGCTATAAACAAAAACTATTTGACATGGTATTGTTTCTGTATCAAATGCTCAGTAAGATGGGTTTTGATAACATTTTTTTGGGAGGATTCATTAAAAGCATAGAACATATTCTGTTAGCAAAGCAAATACTAAAGTGACTTTATATAAATGATATAATTATAGCTTTCTTCATTTTGATTATCCAAACATGTGCAATGGTATTAAAAAATAGGATCATGCTTTGCATATGATTTCACAGTGAAACTGAACACAGCTTTACATTAGCATTAGGCTAAAAGGATTTTTCACTTTCTAAGTAAATATTCTTCTCTCCTGTAGCAAATCAATTCTTACAATTTTTAGGGGTTTTATTTTTGTAACAGGATGTTTTTTTTTTCAAGATATATATAAAATAAACTCATAATGATCCTTGACTGACTGATTATATAATTGTATTATAGTGTCTGATGTCATATGTGCTACCAACATTTCCACCTCTTCTGTCTGGCTGAGCTGGGATTCATATGGTGTTAATGGTGCAGTTTACAATGTTTCTGTCTATGGAGATCCATTTAGCAGCTTGACTGTGAATACTACTCAAGTACAGATTCCAAATCTGAATTCTGGAAACTTCTATATGATCCAGATCTCTGCCTATAAAGCAAATGTTTTTCTATATGGATACGGAGGCGAGATCACTTTAAACACACGTAAGTAGCTGTTATTCTGTCCCATAGATAATGAATAATTTAGGATTTAGGTCTAGGTATAGGGTTAAGGTTCATTATTGAAAGTCAATGTCTGTGATATAGTGTTTTTTCTTCAGGCCTCTGTTAAGTACTTGCACAAATTTTTATATACATCAATACAAGAATGTATGACACCAGCGGGTATGGGGTTTTATAACATTTATTTTAACATTAAGGACTCAGTCTTTCAAGAGACCCAACTTGTGTCCAGTCCGAGTTATGTACCTGGACTAAATTCAACTTGTCATGTTTTTTAACATGTGTTTATTGGAGCAATTTCTCCATGTTTCTTTAAAGTCACTGCTTCTCATACTGTACTTCAATAACCCCTACAGCTCCCGGTCCAGTGCAAAATTTCCAGTCTTATAATGTTTCCACCACATCTGTGGATCTAAGCTGGCTCCCTCCAGAAAGTAATTACAGTCACTACCTGATTGAAGTTACAGGAGACCGCTCCAGGAATTTCACAACAAATTTACAGTCATTGTCTATACCAGATCTTACACCTGGAACTCAATACTCACTTGCGATTATGGCAATTGCTGGAGCAGATGTACAAGGAGAGGCCAAAACAATAAGCGTCACCACTAGTAAGTATATAAGCATGAATGAAATAGAGAGAAAAAACCTACATCCATACACAAATTGAATGGTGACACAATATGAATAAGTGGAGCAAAAAACAACTAAGATATCCTTTCAAAACAAGCTCAATTAGCCCAGGACCAGAGCGTTTCTTTGCGATTTGGCACTATGCCGCTTTAAATGATAATTGCGCGGACGTGCAACGTGGCTTCAAAACAAAATTGACGTTCTTTTTTCCCCCACAAATAGAGCTTTCTTTTGGTGGTATTTGATCACCTCTGCGTTTTTTTTTTTTTTTTTGCTATAATCAAAAAAAGCCACAATTTTGAAAAAAAACTCAATATTTTTAACTTTTTGCTATAATAAATATATAAAAACCTTTTTTTCCCTCAATTTAGGCCAATATGAATTCTTATACATATTTTTGGTTAAAAAAATCTCAATAAGCATTTATTGATTGGTTTGCGTAAAAGTTATAGTGTCTACAAAATAGGGGATAGTTTTATTGCATTTTTATTAATATTTTTTCTTATTAGTAATGGCGGTGATCTGCAATTTTTATCGTGACTGCGACATTATGGCAGACACATTGGACACTTGTGGCGCTATTTTTGGACCATTCACATTTATACAGATTAAAAATGCACTGATTACTGTGTAAATGTGACTGGTAGTGAAGGGGTTAACCACTAGGGGGGCGTTACAGGGGTTAAGTGTGTCCTGGGTACACGAGACTGATCACCGTTCCTCATCACAGGGAGCTGTGATCAGTGTCAGTGTCACTAGGCAAAACGGGGAAATGCTTGTTTACATCAGCATTTCCCTGCTCTTCCTCTCCGTGAGACGATCGCGGGTATCCAGGAGACATTGAGTCTGTGGGACCCGCAATCACACTCAGGAAGCCTGCGGCAGGGTCGCACATGCACCTCTACACGGCGGAAAATTTAAATTTAAAGGGACTTACCTGTAAGCCCATTTGCCTGTCCATGCCATTCTGTTGACGTAAATGTCCGTGCGTCGGTCGGCAAGCGATCAACATAAAATGACTGTGCATAAACATAAATAACTATAAAAATCATATATACACAATGAAATATAAAGTGACTGCATAGGAACTTATCTTGTTACCGCATAGTGCTGTATCCTTGACCTTATTTATTTGTTGGCTGAGAGATTCACCAGTTAAAACTAAATGAAAACAAAAAAGTTGGGGACCCAGCTGTCACATACATGGTAAATCATTTTTCGCCTTTTCGTTGAGTGGCCAGGGCCTGATGGGCTCTGCTAGATTAGTTCCCTATCAGGTCTACTTCACTTCTGATTGACAGCACACAGCAGTGGGCGGATTGGAAGGCTGAATACTGGCTAAGCATCCGCCCACTCCCGTGCACTGTCAGTCAAAAAGGAGTGGAATTTTATGGGGAACTATTCTTTCAAGTCCCAATCAGGCTCTGCCCACCCCTTGTATAAACGCCTCAGCAGGCGCCTGCCAGTGTGGCGGGCACAGTGGTCAGTGAGGGAATGAAGTAGTGCACTGCACTCAATGCAGAAATGGAAAGATTAATGTACCTGTCTGTGACAGGTGCATCAACAAGGTGCGGGCACATATACTATCAGTACTGTGCCCTGATGGAATTCTAAAAGGTATCCATGACACCAGTTATGAATTCCCCCATATAGGTAAGTCTTTCAATCCAACTGGCTATTTCTCATATTACTTATTTAGAAGGAAAGGGAGAAAAAGGTAATTGACTGGAGTATAATTTGAAAAGAATTGGAGCTTTATTGATAAAATATCTATCAAATAAAGGTATTCTAATAAACACAGATTGCAATGGAAAATGTGTTAACTTGTTAAGGTACATTGAAAAAGAGCTTGCACAATAATTGTTGGGGATCCAAAATGGCAATTCCTTTGAAAATCCAGAAATACAAAGTACAGAAAAAAACTTCTTGTGGATTTTAATAATAGCCCCCCTCAAACACCTACTATGTGTATCAAAAATCACAGAATTTTGAGGTAACTTGGACACATGTATTTTAGCACATTGCAATGCATAAATTAACCTCCCTGGCGGTATGATTATTTCAGATTTTAGGCGCTGAAAGCGGTACCATTATTTTGCATGGAAATTTTGGTGTTTTATATTGTAGGCCTGTAATTCTTAGAAATAATTCACTTAAATCTGTCCAAACCAGAGTCTAGCAGACATCCCGGGTATGATAAAATTTGAAATATGAAATCATAAATTATAATATATATATATATATATATATATATATATATATATATATAATGAAATAAATAACTATAAATAATAATATAATAATAATAAAAATTATTCAATAATGTAATAAAATCAAAAACACTGAAATGTGCTGAGTTGCAGAATTGTCTCTGTCATTACTTTTAGTGTTTGATGACGAATTTCCCCACAAATTACTATCGCTCAATTCTGCGAGTGATTCTAATTTATTATAGCTGTTTTCTAGCTCTTCTATAACCACTTTTGATGTAAACTGACATTTTTTGGTTTCTGTGGACAATCTTGAGTTTCCTGGCATAAAGAACAGTATTTATAATATAAAACTGCATGCAGGACACTGGATAAACCATTAGGGACAAATGGGATGTTAATTATTTGATACAGTACTGTAATCTGTAAGATTACAGTATACTGCATATATATACTGTGTTTTTTTTCCTTTTTGAATTTGGCACGAACTCCGTCCCCATGTGTCGCAACGCTCGCAGGGAACGGAGCTCGGCACTGTCACAGATTGAGCGAG
The DNA here is from genome assembly GCF_037356315.1 of Lithobates pipiens. Classification (NCBI taxonomy): domain Eukaryota; kingdom Metazoa; phylum Chordata; class Amphibia; order Anura; family Ranidae; genus Lithobates; species Lithobates pipiens. Next base: position 366,992,090 of record NW_027507758.1, on the reverse strand, counting down.
ACACGGCGGCTCGCTGATCACAGCGGGGAGACATCGCTAGATCCAGGGGAGAAGGTAAGTAACCCCCTACATGGATCCAGCGATGCAATCCCGAGTGTGGCTCAGGAATACCGCTTATGGAAATTAAATCTCACCCCGAGCCAGGCTCGGGAATGCCGCCAGGGAGGTTAAAAAGCAACAGTGTAAATGAGCCCTCAATACTCCTCGATTGAGGAGGATTATGGTGTTTCCACAGGACCAGTACTCAACAGCAGTGTTTGCTGGATCTGCTGGACACAAACTGTCAGTCGGATATTATATGCTATCGTCAGTACATGCTACACTTTATGTACAAATTTTGGGCAACCATACAACTATACCATTTTCAGGAGGACTTGTTGTGTCTGGATGCAGGTTAACAAAATATAAGGAGATTCTTGAATTCCCACATACCCAATTACCTCTGTTCAAGAAGGAATAAAGTGTGTTAGAATAAAAGTCTACATTCTGAAAGTGTCTTCTCAGACACCTTTGTATTCAAATACTGAAAATGTTTCAGTTTTGCAGTGTTCTTTTGCAGAAACCTATTTGGAGCACCAGGCTTACCTGCAATTTTTGCACTGCCTGTTGAAACTCTATGCAGTCTATTTACTAAAGGCAAATAGGCTGTGCACTTTTCAAAGAAAGTTGCATACAATTACCTCTTAGAAAATGTGGTAAAAATTCACTTTGCAAAGAATATCTAATAACTTGCAAGGACAATAACTTTGTCACAGTGGTGTAGTGGTTAGCACTCTCACCTAGCAATAAGAAGAGTCGCTGGTTCATATCCAAACCACGACACTACCTGCCTGTAGTTTTCATGTTCTCCCTGTGCCTGCGTGGGTTTCCTTTGGGTACTCTGGTTTCCTCCCACAATCCAAAGACATGCAGGTAGGTTAATTGGTTTCTGTCCAAAATTGGCCCTAGCATATGAATGGATTGTGGGATCCTTGAGGGTAGGGACCGATGTGAGTGTGCAATGTACAGGGATAGGGACAATTGTAGACACTCACTCAGGATGGACTGGTGTCTTTATTCAACCTTACTAACTATGAAACTTTGACAATTAGTCTCCATGCACACTATAAGCTAAAACAATGCCATAAAAATGATGGATAAAAAATGCTCATAATAGCATTTTTGTGCCAGCCTTTAGCAGCATTTGAGAGCATTCAGCTTTTTTTCTGCTGGCAAATCTTGACCAAAAACGAAAAAAATTGCTGCTAGAAGCTGAAGCTTCAAAAACGCTTCTAGACAAAAATAGTATTCATGGGCACATAAAATAACACTATTTGCTTCTAGAAGTAGAACAAAAAAATCATCAAAAGATGCTACTAGGAACATTTTTTAAGCTAGTGTGCAAGGAGCCCAAAGAGTCTTTTTGCACATGATTGGATGATGGAAGTCAGCACAGCTTCCCCACATTCACTGAGCTCTGGGGAAAAATCTGGGCAAAAATCCTTGCAAAGTGCACTAAGTGCACAAAGAGGCTGTCTTTAGTAAATCAACCCCGATGGCTGCTTGACACATGTTTTGAGCAGTAAATGTTTAAGGGGGTTATTATCTGCATTGTTGTGTTTATTGTGCAAGCTCTTAAAATGTACCTTGAAAAACTGTTAATTTCCTTGTTGGATCCTTTGTTTTTTTGGGATACCCTTGTGCGACATATATTTTATCTGAATCAAAGTGATTTTATTTCTCTTCAGATCATACTCCAGTTAAATTAGTTTTTTTCCTTTTCCTTAAAGCATTTAAAATCTGACAGAAAATCTCTACAATTGGCAAACATACAAAATCTGAAATCTAACAGAGATTCTAACTCAGCCCAGCACTCTCCAAAGCAAAATTTGTTTTCTGGTTGAAGTAGTATTTTAAGCAATATATTGCAATTTCTATTGTTAGCATGTTATTTTTAAAAAAATCTGTGCTAAGCAGAGAACCTGGCTTTTCTATCCAAATTTACATATCTTAACATTATATGAGTTTATTAATGTTATTTTGATGTATAAGGCATATAGAGACAAAAAAAGAGGATAGCTTTATGTCACATTGACGTATAAGGCTTATATGGATGAATACATGGGGATTTCTATTCTCTTTTCAGAACCTAATGTTGTAGGAAACCTGATGGTACAGAACACCTATACCACTGCTGTACTGCTAAGCTGGGAGATGCCAACTGGAAATGCTGATTTCTATTTAATCAAGATCCAGGGAAACACAACTTACCGGGAAAATATAAATGCAACTTCATTTATGGTTCAATACCTCACTCCTGGAATTTATTACACATTCATTGTCACAGCTGTTGTTGGTGCAGATGTTGAAGGGAATACATCATCCACATCCACTTATACAAGTGAGCATGTCTCTCAAGTCTTTCAAGAATTATTTAATTTTTCTAAAAAAAAAAATTGTCAGGAACGTAGAAATTTGGGTTGTATGGTGCATATTTTCCCTTGTACCTTTCAATGTGTTATTGAAATAAACAATGATGATAACAATGACAGCAACATGGGTTTACCTGTAAAGTAATCTGCATCCATGGCAGAATGATTTCTTGTGAACTTGTTGTGCTTGTTGTTTATTCAGGTCCCATGTAAAAATGGCTTCTTAAATTTGTTTGATAGCAAATAATAATGTAGCAGAATCATACCAGCACATTCAAAGAAATTTTGTTTATACTATTGTATTAGTGAACTATTTTGTTAAACGATACACTGTAAGGGATACATTTTTGGCGCATAATTTTCGGTGCCACTACAAGTCAGTGCTACCAGCTGAAAGGTCTAGCACTCAGGTGAGTATCAGCCAAATATGGTTAGCATTAGCCTAAAAGTTTAGACTGTACTGACACAGTTATTAGAATATACTGTGGTTGATAAAGTTAAGGATCCTGAGGCTGGAGTCAGCCTTAAGGAATTACATTTAAGGTTCAAGAAACTCTGTGACTTTGCCCACCCAGGGCACAGTGAGAGGTTCGCTTGAAAAAAAAAAACACCCCCTCTGTCTGTTGATATCCACACTCTCCTGCCATTTCATTAGCATATTTTAACCAATTCAACTATCAAACTTTTATTCCCCCTCTGGACATGATACAAGAGGGGTATAAGAATATTATATGTTAACAATGAAGGATAATTTCACCTTTTATATAAAAACAACTTCTTAACCACTTAATAACCGCCCTATAGCCGAATGACGGCTTTAGGGCGGTTTCTTAACTGTGGGAGGCCGTCATATGACGTCTTCCCAGAATTCCGCTCTCGCGCGCCCCCTGGGGCGCGCACTCGAGAGCATCCGTGACCGCCGGGTCCACAGGACCCGGCGCATCACGGATCACGGTAAACGGCCGCTCGTCGCGGCCGTTTACCACGTGATCGCTCCGTCAAATGACGGAGTGATCACTTGTAAACAAACCGGCGTCATGTTATGACGCCGGTTCCTCCCTCCCCCTCTCTGTACCGATCGGAACAGCGGAGGGGGAGGAGATCGGTGTCAGCAGCGATGTGGGCTGCATCTGCAGTGCCCACATCGCTGCTCACCGAAAATTAACCCCTTAATTCCCTGCAAATACTCTGCCATTACTCTGCATTACTCTGCAATACCCTGCATTACCCTGCATTACTCTGCATTACCCTGCATTACTCTGCATTACTCTGCATTACCCTGCATTACTCTGCATTACCCTGCATTACTCTGCAATAGTCTGCATTACACTGCAATACTCTGCAATACCCTGCCATTACTCTGCATTACTCTGCATTACACTGCATTACTCTGCAATACCCTGCAGTACCCTGCAACACTCTGCAATGCTCTGCAACACTCTGCAATGTTCTGCAACACCCACCAATACCCTGCAACACTCTGCAATGCTCTGCAACACCCGCCAATACCGTGCAACACTCTGCAATGCTCTGCAACACCCGCCAATACCGTGCAACACTCTGCAATGCTCTGCAACACCCTCCAATATCCTGCAACGCTCTGCAACACCCGCCAATACCCTGCAACACTCTGCAATGCTCTGCAACACTCTGCAATGCTCTGCAACACCCACCAATACCGTGCAACACTCTGCAATGCTCTGCAACACCCGCCAATACCGCGCAACACTCTGCAATGCTCTGCAACACCCTCCAATATCCTGCAATGCTCTGCAACGCAATACTCTGCAACGCCATACTCTGAGATACCCAGCCATACTCTGATATACCCAGCCATACCCAGCCATAGTCAGTGATACCCTGCAATACCCAGCCATAGACACACCCCCCCCCCCCTCCCGCCGCCCTCCGGTGCTTCTACCGACTCGCCAATACTATCAAATCCAGAATCTTTTTTTTTTTTTTTTTTCAGGCTTCCCAGCTTAGAGGTGAGATGTGGGGTCTTATTGACCCCACATGTCACTGTAAAGAGGACCTGTCATGCCATATTCCTATTACAAGGGATGTTTACATTCCTTGTAATAGGAATAAAAGTGATCAAAAAATTTATTTTTGGGGAAAAAAATGTCAAACTAAAATAAATAAAGTAAAATGAACAATAAAATTTTTTTATTTTTTTTTAAAGCGCCCCTGTCCCCATGTGCTCGCATGCAGAAGCGAACGCATACCTAAGTCCCACCCACATATGAAAACGGTGTTCAAACCACACATGTGAGGTATCGCTGCGTACGTTTGAGCGAGAGCAATAATTCTAGTCCTAGACCTCCTCTGTAACTCAAAACATATAACCAGTAAAAAAAAAATTAAATCGTCGCCTATGGGGATTTTTAAGTAGCGACGTTTGGCGCCATTCCACGAGCCTGTGCAATTTTGAAGAGTGACATGTTAGGTATCGATTTACTCGGTGTAACTTCATCTTTCACATTATGCAAAAATTGGGCTAACTTTACTGTGTTTTTTTTTTTTTTTAAGCACAAAACAGTTTTTTTTCCAAAAAAAGCATTCGAAAAATTGCTGCGCAAATACCGTGCGAGATAAAAAGTTGCAGCGACCACCATTGTATTCTCCAGGGTGTTTGCTAAAAACACATATATAATGTTTTGGGATTCGATGTAATTTTCTAGCAAATAAATGATGATTTTTACATGTAGGAGAGAAATGTCAGAATTGTCCTGGGTGCTCCAGGACGCCTGATGGCGCTCCCTGCATGTTGGGCCTCTGTATGTGACCACACTGTGTAAAAGTCTCACACATGTGGTATCGCCGTACACGGGAGTAATAGCAGAATGTGTTTTGGGGTGTAATTTGTGGTATGCATATGCTGTGTGAGAAATAAACTGATAATATGACAATTTTGTGAAAAAAAAAAAAAAGTAAAAAAAATCTTGATTTTGCAAAGAATTGTGGGAAAAAATGACAACTTAAAAAAACTCATCATGCCTCTTACTAAATACCTCGGAATGTCTTCTTTCCAAAAAGGGGTCATTTGGGGGGTATTTGTACTTTTCTGGCATGTTAGGGTCTCAAGAATTGAAATAGGCCGTCAGTACTTCAGGTGTGATCAATTTTCAGATATTGGCACCATAGCTTGTGGACTCTATAACTTTCACAAAGACCAAATAATATCCACCAATTTGTACTTATTTTTACCAAAGATATGTAGTGGTATAAATTTTGGCCAAAATTTATGAAGAAAAAATTACTAATCTGCTAAATTTTATAACAGAAATGAAGAAAAATTCATTTTTTTACAGAATTTTCTGTATTTTTTCTTTTATAGCACAAAAAATAAAAAACCCAGCGGTGATTAAATACCACCAAAAGAAAGCTCCATTTGTGTGAAAAAAAGGACAAAAATTTCATATAGGTCCAGTGTTGCATGACTGAGTAATTGTCATTCAAAATGTGAGAGCACCGAAAGCTGAAAATTGGTCTGGTTATTAAGGGTGTTTAAGTGCCCAGTGGTCAAGTGGTTAATTTGTCACAGTGAATGTTCTGGTTCCAGGACGGAAGTACACATAACCGGTCACTGCTAAAGTTGGAGATGTGGAGAGCCATGAACATGCCATCATTGTGTACAAAAATGAGTGATATTAAAAAAAAAAACAACAATGCTCAAGTCTCAGTGTTCAGTTGGAGTAAAAAAAGCCCCAGGGTTAGTGGTCTCCGGGAGTAAAACAAATTACCAAAAATATGTTGTCAGTGGGATGCAATTAGATCCTAATGATGACACATCATTGGGGATGAATAGGGCCTCATTGCGGGTGTCTGTGGGAGAAATGGTGCCCCATTGATGGTGTTATTGGGAGAAATAGTGCCCCATCAATGGTGTCATTGGAAAGAATTGTGCCTCATCAATAGTATCAGTGGGGTGTCAGTGGCAGGGATAGTGGCCCATCACTGGAATCTTCAGGAAGAATGGTGCCAAAAGTGGTCCATTACTGGTGTCTTTAGAAAGAATGGTGCCCCACTAGTGGGAGAAATAGAACTCCATCAATGTTGTCAGTGGGAGGAATTGTGCCCCATCAATGGTATCACTGATGCCGCGTACACACAATCAGACCTTTGTGCGGACTTAGTCCAGCCCCCCTCCTGAGCCATACCAGGCCGCGTGCCCTCAACATGGGGGGTTGCTTTGGGCAAGGGGGGCGCCCTGCATGTTTTATTGCTGTTTTTGTGTTTTTGATGGTGTCAGATGAATCCATTCATGTACATTCCATTCATGTACAGTGTATTGTATCCATTGCACTCCTTACAGGCTCACACACAGTTCATTTTTATTTCATAAGAAAATAAGGATTTTCACCAGCACACCTTGGTATAGTGATAAAATTGTCCTTTATTTACATAAAGCAATGGCCATCATAGGTTGAAATTTTGGGGCCTCTGGGATCCCTTTTTCTAGACAGAGTGATTCACTTACATAAGACATACAACTTAAATAGTACTAGAAACCAATCAGAAACAGACACGTGTACAAAAAGGTAACAGTTTGTGCTTTTAACCAAGATTATGCCAAGAATATACCAAAATAAGTGTCCCTCAATGAGATGCACACCAAACATGACTTTAAGGCAGGATAAATAGATCCCCAAATTGGTAAATGTATTACCAGTGTGTATTAAAATGGGATTGTATACAGTGGCTGCTAAAAAAAATTATTTTGGCAGTTTGCCATTATTAATCCTTTTGGAGTAGGGTGCAAATTATTAGAAGGCAGGAAACCCATAGCAGTAATTTGTCCCTGCAATAAAATGGTTGCAATAGGCAACTCCACACTTGTTATTCCTGACTGCCAAGCCATTCAATCTAGATTCAGCCAGACAACACAATGGCAGCAGCAAATTCAATCATTATGCAGGAACCATGAGTCTGACAAGATGACAAGCCTTGTCTACCATTTACATTCTTAGGGGTTGGTTAGTGAAACCACCACAGCTGTCAGAGCTTGAATTGTGTGTGTGTGTGGGGGGGGGGGGGGGGGTGAATATGTATTAAGAAACCAGGAAATAATATTGCATATGAGTGTATCAAAACAGTAACACAATCTTAATAGGCTAACAGCTTAAGATGTTATATGGAAGTACCTTCAATCAACTTGCATCAGTTCAGATGTACATCAGCCGAAAGTTTACCTAAATGTTTCATTACAGAACCTGCCACTGTCACGAACCTGAAGGCCACAAGGATAAATAACAATACAATTGATGTCAGCTGGGAACTTCCAGAAGGAAACAGAAGTTACTATGTGCTTAAAGTATGGGGAGAGCCAACTCAGAAATTCAATTTTACACCTACAGAATTAGCAACTATCACCAATCTGACCGTTGGGAATCAGTACATCGTGATAGTCAAAGCAGTTGTGGGCGATGGTCTACAAGGAGACAGCAGCGAAATTTCTATACTGCGTAAGTATGGAAATAAGGTTTACCAGTATGTACATTGTATAACTGAAACACCAAAGTATGTGCTTAAAGTCATTGTAAACGATTACCTTCTAAAACAACCGATTCAGTTAAAAATAGAAATTAAAGGAAAAACATTTGTCTATAGATATAAAATACATTATAAATACCATTTCTTTCCCTGTTTTATAAGTGCTCACATTCCCCCTGTTCTCAGCTGAGCAATAGCTGGGAGAGGACAAACAGCAGCACACTGATCTTCCTAGTGAAAGGCTGTGTGTGTTTGTACGTGTGTGTGTGTGGGGGGGGGGGGGATCAGGATAAATCTGATAATTGGAGGTCAGCACACTGAGTTCTCAGCATAGCTAGATAATTGACCATGCTGTGTTCTCCTGCTTAGTGTGGTTAGGTGGTTAGGCGGTTAATCAGGAACAGCAGGGATTTCACACAAAGGAAGCAATACAAAGAGAACAAGGGTACTTTTTCATAAAAGTACATGGTACAGCAGGCACACATCAGGAATATGAAATGTTGGGTTTACATACTCTATGAAACTTTTCAACTGCTCACTTCATCTAGTTCCACAGATTGACTGCTGTAGCAAAGCTTGTATCATTGTATTTTGAATTATCCAGCATTAGACTTTCCATTTTTTTAAGAAATTGATATCACAAACATATTTCATCCATAATGACTATATTATTTATTTATTTCAGGTACTTATATAGCACTATCAATTTATGCAGCGATTTACATATACATTTTACATTCACTATATTGACTGATTTATACAAAAGAATCACATCTAAACATTGTAGACTTCCTATTCCTGGCTAGTACTAACCTCATGTCCAAACTCTTTATCTTGAAAAGCTAATTTACAGAGCCCAATGTCTCTATCAATGCAAGAACCCCAAATAATGCATAAAATACAGATATGTCCATTCAGTGTCCTATGCATAAAACAATATAAAGCCTAACTTGATACATAGGACCTATTTGGAACTTTGTTTAATACAGAGAAGCAATTCCAGATCATGTTTTCTTTCATTCAGAAAATCATAATGCTGGCAATTTATTGAATCTAATTGTCAGCACCTCAACCCTGAATGATACCCATGCCAAGTTCCTGAAGGTCTGGGGATCATGGATGTCCTACAATGTTGGCCTGAACTTAGATCAACCGGTTATCTTGGGTCTAGGCTTGGCCCCATTGGGATCTCCTCCCCCCCCACACTTTCTTTTGTTCTTTCCTCTACCTTCTTTATTTGCTTTTAAACTATTTTGGGTGCCATACGGGTTGTCCATCGCCGCCTCTTTTTTTTTTCTCTATCCTTCCTCCCCCTCCCGACTAACCTTCCTCCCCCTCCCGACTAACCCGACTAATCTAGGCTTACTTGTAGGTTAAAGTGGTTGTAATGGGTTTACAACCACTTTAACTCTTCCACATATGTTGGGTGCACTAATCTCACTGATACGTACTTTGTTGATTTTTGGAGAGTTGTTATGTGTTCTTTTATGCTGTCACCTCTAACCTATAATCAGGGCTTTTTTCCAGTTCCTCCAGCTCTGACTCAGGCTTTCTGCTCCCTGCTCACCACTATCACTGATAAACACTGAAGTCCGGCTTCTGTGTGTACAAGTGACAGCTTGTGTCCCAACAGCTCCCACAGATCTGATCTCCTAAGCGGCTCCCACTGAGTGCAGAATGGGGACAAGGGGGATATAGGTGCCCAGGGGGTGCAGTGAGATTCTGACATCCCCCACTGGATCATCTTCCTGCAATTGAGAGAGCAGGACTACCTATAGTGTGTGGGGAGGTACTAGGGCCAGCTGGATGCTTCATCTCAATTCAGCAACACAAGTAAGACACATAGAAGATGGTGGATCTTTTAACCACCTCCCATGCGGCCACTGCACATAAACAGCCGGGTGGTCCTTTCCTCATGTTCAGGAACGTTCGTTAGAACGAGTGCTCGTAGCACGGCCACGAGGTGAACTGTGGCTCGATCCTGTGATTATTATGATAGTAGCAGAGATCGGGATATGGGCACTGTGAATGGCCCTTCCAATCATGTGACGGCTGTGTCCAATCACAGCCGTCACAATGTAAACAGAGACGAGTGTCTCTGTGACAGTTCTCCCCGCCGAGCTCAGTCCGCATGGGGGGGGGGATCTGCAGATCTGTGACAGCTCTCTGTGAGGATGATTTTACACAGAGAGCTGTTACAGATCACCCCACAAACAGTACATCAAGCACTACTGATACCCCTGTCCCTATGCACATTTCAGTGTACCCATAAAACATCTGTCCCCCATCACTGCCAACACCAAATAAACACTGATTTGGGTTATTTTTACCAAAGAAATGCAGCAGCATAATGACCACACTCATTATTTGATGCGGTTTGGTGGGTGTGTGTGGGTCCGTGGGAGGGGGGTTTTGGGGGTGCAGTTTGAGTTCCTGCACCTATTTTCTGAGATAAAAAAGCTCTGCCTACAATAGACCTGTAAATTTGCTCATTGTCTCTGTTAAACACTACTATATTGTGACATTGAGCTGTATACTGTACAACTTTTACAAGAACTTTAATAAATCCTTTGTACAAGAAGCTACTTCTTAGAAAACATTAAAATATCTTAGCATGAGAAAAACTGACAAATTCTTTACAGTACAGTTACATACCTTGGAGAATAGCCTCTCTTTTTTTTTTCTGTTTACTATGCAAGGCAAGAGAGGGGTTAACATATAAACAGGACAGCTCCAGGAGTGGAAAGAACTGTATGTGTCTGACCAATAATTTGTTTAAGTATGAACTCTGACTATATCTGGCAATTGATAAAGATGGCCTAGATTACCTTAGATCAGTGGTCCCTAAGCCCTTGTACACACGGTCGGAGATTCCGACAACCAAATCCGTCGGTTTTTGTCCGACGGATCTTGTCTGAACTGTTGCATACACACGGTCGGACAAAGTTGTCGGAAAATTAGATCTTTCAGAACGTGATGACGTAATTTCGTTACGATGGGACTACGTTCAGGCTAGTAGCCAATAGCTTTGATGTAGGAATTTGATCTGAGCATGCGTGGCACTTTGTCCGATCGTACTTCTCTACACATGATTGGAGTATGTCCGATCGGAGCAGTTTGTCGAAAAATATTTCCAGCAAGTTGGAAAATTTGGTCTGACGGATATCCTGACGGAAACAGTCCGATGCATACCACACACAGTCGGAATATCCGACAAAACGCTCCGATCGGACACATTCCGTCGGAATCTCCGATTGTGTGTACAAGGGCTAACCATTGTGGATGAAAATTGTGCCAAGGCCCGAGGGGGGGCTATGAGTCTGGGTGACGATGCGGTTTTTCGTGGCCAATTTATCAGGAAATGGCTGGTGTTAGCACTTCATTCAATCATCACAACACCATGGTTAATATGGTGTCAGGATGACTGACGTGCATTATTTTTACTATTATATTGTAATATAAAATTAAATAGTTCAACTCACCATAATGCAGAATCTGCCACCAGATGCAGCTAGTCACTTGTAGACATGTGTGCCGTCAAAAAATGTGTTGCATTTGTTCCTTTCCGTTTCGTATTAAAATTAATTCGTAATTCGTGTCCGAAATTCAATTTGGATTGGCACAAAATATGAATTTTTGCTAGATTCGTAAACTTTTCGTAACAATTATGAATGTTCATTATGATGAATTTATCATTATGAGGGGCTCCCACCATCCCTGTGCTGTGCTGACTTCCTGGGTTTTTAACTTTTAGGTCCATTAACTTTTCGTAACAATTACAAATTTTCGTTATGATGAATTTATCATTATGAGGGGATCCCACCATGCCTGTGCTGTGCTGACTTCCTGGGGTTTTTAACTTCATCATAACGAATAAACATAGTTAACAAACATTCTATCCAATTCTGTTGTAACGGAATTTGGATCCAAAGTTCGTATACGAAATTTCGTATTTTGTACAGAATTTGTATGCATAAAAATTAGTATTTCGGTTTCATATGAATGTACAAATTTCCAGAAATTTGTTTGAATTTTCGATTGGTACGAAGCTAATCGCACATGTCTAGTCACTTGCCATCAGATGCAGCTTACCATGGTGCCTATCTCCAGATGCAGGTTTATACATACCACATTGCATGCCACCAGTTGCAGATTGCCACATGCCACCAGATGCAGATTGCCACATGCCACAGTGACATGCTACCAGATGCAGATTGCCACATGACACCAGGTGCAGATTGCCACACGCCACAGTCACATGCCACCATATGCAGATTGCCACCAGATGTAGATTGCCACATGCCACCAGATGCAGATTGCTACAATGACATGCCACAAGATGCAGATTGCCACATGCCAGATTGCTAGATGCAGATTGCCACAGTCACTTGGCACATGCCACCAGATGCAGACTGCCACCAGATGCAGATTGCCACATGCCACAGTCACATGCCACCAGATGCAGATTGCCACAGTCACTTGTCATATGCCACAGATGCAGATTGCCACATGCCACAGTCACATGCCACCAGATGCAGATTGCACATGCCACTAGGTGCAGATTGTAGCCTCTTAAATGCAAATTGTCACTAAGCACAGAGGCAGTGCAGTGGAGTGGTGGGTTCCATGTGAGAGAGAACAGTGGTCATGCGGGGTGGGTGTTGAGAGATGATGTAATCTCTCCGCTCCCCAACTTCACCTCCAACAGTATACCAGCTGTGTGGGCAGAACAGCGGTGATGCGGGTGGGCGGTGGGAGATGATGTCATCTCTCTGCTCGCCTGCTTCACCCCCAACAGTGTAGTGCGGGGCTGTGTGGGCATAGGTGCGGTGATGGCGGCGATCTCTCTGCTCGCCCACCGCCGCACCTCAGATAGTGCAGATTCGCGGCCCGGCTGTAAACGGCTGCAGCCCAGTAGTGAGCCATGGCCCAGGGGTTGGATACCCCTGCCTTAGATGGTAGTCAGACTGTTGGACATGATACAGCTACCAAAAGTTCTCCTTTTATGCATACACATTTAGCAAGTGGGTTTAGGTTATCCTATGGAACAGCAAACTTTGTGAGGGGGTAGCAATAGTGATCAACCAAAAAAATGCAAACTAGTTAACTGCTAGTCTTTCTAATGATATGTACACATGACCGGACTGTCTGGCAGACTTGGTCCGGAGGTCCGCTGGACTTTATGAATGAGCGGACTTGCACACACACGAACTGACTTTCCGGCGGACTAGGTCCGATGGAAAAGGTCAGACTTTTGGTGGAGGTCCGACGGAATGAACGGACTTGCCCACACATGGACTAAAGTCTGTTCACTTTGAACGTGACTCCAGGTACGACGGGACTAGAGAAGGAAGTCAATCTTGCCGCTTTCATCGGCGAGATTGACACCTTGCGAGCCACGTCGCCTGGTATGGATTTTAAGGGTAACCCCCTACGGCAAAAAAACGCCGTGAGGGTCCCCCCAAAATCCATACCAGACCCTTATCCAAGCACGCAGTCTGGCGGGTCAGGAAAGGGGGTGGGGGCAAGCGAGTGCCCCCCCCTGAACCATACCAGGCCGCATGCCCTCATCATGGGGGTGGGTGTTTTGGGGAAGGAAGCCCCCAGATCCCGGCCCCCCACCCTATGTGAATGAGTATGGGGTACATCGTACCCCTACCCATTCACCTGGGGGAAAAAGTGTCAATAAAAAAAACACACTACACAGGTTTTTAAAGTAGTTTATTAGACAGTTCCGGGAGTCTTCTTCCGACTTTGGGGGTCTTCATCTGACTTCTTTGCGCTTTCCAGTTCTTCTCTCTATCTTCTGCTCTTTTGACGCTCATCTCCTTCGTCGTTGTCTGTTCTTCCGATGTTTACATGACGTCTCTCCCGCTGTAATGCCGTGGACACGGTGACCCCGTCCCTTATGATGTCACAGTCCCGGGGCATGCTGGGAAAGTGGCGTCATAAGGGGCGGATCACCATGTGATATCACCTGGTGACCACGCCCATTATGCCTGTATAAGTCACAGCACACCGTGTCCACGACATTACAGTGGGAGAGAGCGTCGTGTCAACATCAGAAGAACAGAAGAAGGAAGACGATGGCGACTACGGTGTTTTTAGAACACATGAAAACACTTTTTCCCCTAACTTTGTCTCTAAAGAATGCAATTTTCAACTAAACAGTGCTAAAAACTTATAGCAAACAATCTTTAGAATATTCACAACACGTAGAGGATTATATATTAAACAGTGCAAACAGAAAATGTAGGCATTAAAAAAAATTAGGACTTTGTATTCGTGGAAGGAATGGGATCAGCTCTGACAGTTCATTTATGTAACAGTTATGCCGCGTACACACGGTCAGAATTTCTGACAACAAATGTTCGATGTGAGCTTGTTGTCGGAAAATCCGACCGTGTGTATGCTCAATAGGACATTTGCTGTTGGAATTTCCGCTGGATCTCAAATTCCAAGTGTGTGTACACAATTCCGACGCAGAAAATTCCACGCATGCTCGGAATCAAGCACAATGGCCGCAATGGCTATTGAACTCAATTTCTTATCATCATACGTGTTGTACGTCACTGCGTTCTTGGCGATCGGAATTTCCAATAACATTTGTGTGACCATGTGTATGCAAGACAAATTTGAGCCAACATCCGTCGGAAAAAAATCCATGGTTTTGTTGTTGGAATGTCCGATCGTCTGTACGTGGCATTAGAGGCATGTCCTATTAGACTTACCTAAATATTCTAGCGTCTGGTCTAATTCATGCCCAGTTTGGTATGTGAGGTATAAATTAGGTTTTGTAAATTATTGGTTTATATGATAATTATATTGTAAGCAGTATATACTTATTCTATATATTTTCTAACATAAATGTTCTTTTGCAGTTTCTGACGTTATCAATGCAACACTTATTTACACTACATCTGTCTGGTTGAGCTGGAATCCATATGCTGGTGTGAATTCATCTTATAGAATTTCTGTCTATGGAGAACCCTCCAGCAATCTGACTGTAAATACCACTCAAGTGTATCTTAATAATCTGACAGCTGGGAACTTCTACATGATCACGATTTCTGCTTATATAAACAACACAATTTTGTATGGTTATGGAGGAGACATTGCTCTGTATACTCGTAAGTAAAATGTTTTCTAGGTACTGTTCAGTATAGGTATATTGTTACAGAAGCATAAATTAATGGCTGTTGGGTCACAGTTGAGACTACAAATATGTTAATTTCAGTTCACCAGTCATTAGATGTGGTGCCTGAATTCATTTTCTTTTTTAGTCTTTTTTCCCCTCTGTTTTCACCTGGTAATCTGATCAGTAACACCCCTCCTATGATAGAATGCCCCCACTCTGGATGAATGAGCACTTGGGCATCTTTGGACAGCAGCATCTTTGGAGAGTGTCAAATGCACTAGCAGATTTAGCCAAATTTAAGCCAAACTCCAGCTAACACTTTATGAGCAGTTACAGAAAACAGTTTTTCTTTTTTTTTCTTTTTTGGGGGGGGGGGGGGGGGGGAATAAAAGTTTTACATGAGAAAATAAAAGCTGAAAATGTGAAAATAGTAAGCACTCCTGTCTATGGAAAATTGCTTGTCTCATCCCTGTAACTGCTACATCCGAAGGAGAGCTTGTTCTTTTGAAAAACAACAGACTTACTGGCTAAGAATTGGTAAGCTGCAATATTATACATTTTTGCTTTTAGGTTTAATACCAGTTTAACGAAAACCCATAGATTTAGGTTGAATTAAAGAAATTTACTCGATTCCATCCACACATTCATGGTGGATGGAGTAATTCTGTATTCTGATGGCAGGGAGCCTTCCCCACCAACAACCACGCTGCCTATTCATAGGTAGGGGCTGTAAATGTGGTTATAGCAATCCGCCACCCTGCTGCCAACCCCTCATCAATCACCTAAAAGACAATGAACAGTCAATTGCTCCTTTTTCTTGCTTTTATTTGTGGGATAAAACTTGGATAGAAATGAGGGAGTTATGAGATGACCATATAGATTTCAATGGATAGGGTATTATCCATGGCCTTGGCCTAGTATATGGATTTTCCCTGTGTAGAATCCTCACTGCAGACTATTGCTTCTTCTCTTATATCTGAATGAAGATTTACAACTCACTGCTTCCAGTTGAACAAGAAGAATCACTCTGAATAATTCCCCTATGTTAGACTGATGTGGTTTGTCTGCTTCACAGTCTCTGGAAGTTATTACAAACGTGCACCCACATGATCTTCCCTCCTGATTACTAATCACATGGTCAATGACAGACTACTTCTCCCAGCCTGTCCACTTCTGTCCATGTTGTGTTCCCCGGCCACACAGCATGTTAAGCTACTCTCCCCAGTACTTCTGCTTCTTCCGTTACACGGATCTTCTCCTTTGTATCAAAGTCCTGTGTTCCCCAGTCACAGAACGCTGTTAAGCTGGTATACTTCTGCCGCTTGACTCCTACTTTCTCCTCTTGATCTTCATTACATTTAGATTCTGTGTTCTCCGGTCACAGCAGCCCGATGTACCCCACAGGGATGTAGATCCTCATCTTTAACTCCATCCCCCATGGTTTCTCCATTCCTCCTCCGTGCACGGCACATCCCCGCATGTGGATGCCCGTTGCAGCACCTCAGCACTCCATGCTGTCTTTGCTGTGCTCTACAACTCCTCCCTGGAAGCATGTGTCCCCAGCTTATATGAGAGGCCTGCCCCCTGCCAACACAAGTTAATGATTGGTCAGAGCTCCTCACATGAGCTGCCTGCCACTCAGGTCTCAAGTCCAGTCTCTCTTCCAGAATAATCCTTCTGCAAGCAGAGGAGGCATCTTTGAGCCATCAGGTGGCCACCCCCCCCCCCCCCCCCCCCACACTAACACACAGGCCTGGTTAAATTTACCTATATCTCAGCCCTGCAACTAGAAAAATACTAATCTAGCACCTACCGGTAAGTAGAGGGTGCTGCACATGGATCAAAATGTGGCCAGTCCCTGCTGAATTAGCCAAATTTTGATCCATATATGGCTGGACTTAGGCTACAAATATGCATGGTGTGGCTTGCCCTTGTACAGGTATTTCCCAATATGTTCTTTATACAAGAATAATCTTTTCAAAGGCCATTTGATTCAAAGAGCTTGTACAGCCAAGATATTTTTAGCTAGCACACATAATAGTATTGTATATATATATATATATATATATATATATATATATGTTGCTTTTTTTATGCTGTGCACAGTATATTTTAGCCTTATAAAAGAAATTGTAAAAATGCTTTTCCTCCTGCTTTCAGCAACTTGTCAGCATGTGGTTCTGGTATATTATAAATATGTTAATTTTCACAGGGCCTGCAATGGTTAAGGATGTCCAGGTTAGCAATCTGACCACCAACTCTTTTGATCTAAGTTGGCCCCGTCCAGATGGCAATAACAGTTACTATTGGATTGAGGTTACGGGAGATATTCCTATCAACTCCTCAGAAGCCCTTTTACCTTCATACTCTATCCGAGGACTGACTCCTGGAAACCAATACACAGTCATAGTTAGAGCTGTTGCTGGAAAAGGTGTACTAGGAGAAGCCAACACAACAGTGATCACGCTAAGTATGTTCAAACATAATATTTCTTTTTATATTGCTTTTCCAGTTTTAAAAATATTTTTAGACTTAGTTCTTCTATAATACATTTTCTAGAAAAAAAACATTTTCTTTGCTAATAGAAAAATGTTATTGTGAAGAAAAACATTTTCTTATGCCCCATACACACGAGCAGATTTTCCATCAGAAAAAACTTGGGTGTTTTTTCTGACTGAATTTCACTCAAGCTTGGCATGCATACAGACGGTCCCACAAAAGTTCTCTGAACTTTCGACCACCAAGAACGCAGTGGCATACAACACTACAATGAGCCAAGAAAATGAAGTTCAATGCTTCTGAGCATGCGTCGAATTGTTTCTGAGCATGCATAGGAATTTTGCATGTCGGAATTTGTACAGACGATCGGAATTTCCAATCGGAACTGTTTCCGACCGAAAAATATAGAACCTGCTCTCAATATTTTACTGGCTGGAATTCTGCCAACAAAAGTCTGAAGGAATTTTTGACCAGAAGCTCACATCCGACTTTTGCTGGCAAAATTTCCGATCGTGTGTACGGGGCATTGGTATTTTCTTTTTTACATTTTCTGTTGACTTAATGAATAGTGGAAGAGATGTGCTTTACAAATATTGCAGATATTTACAAGTATTGTAGAGATTAAAGAGTTGTATGGTTGATGTTCATATATGTAAGAGAAAATATTAGATAAGATGTTTTAGCTCCCATTCACATTCCCATTGAGTTTTTTTTCTGCCTGACTATGCCTTACCATGCCTGACTATGTAGAATCCCATTTTTTCTAAATGTGCCTGTACACACTTCTACACTCAATCGCCCTATGTTCTGCTCCCTACTCTTAAAAAAGTACATGAGCTTTTTTATGAACATTTAAGCATGTTTGATTTCATGGGCTTCAGTTACATCATTGGTAGAAATTGAAAACATGAACCTAGTATTAAATGAGAAGACCTGATACTTGCTGCCTGAAAACAATAGAAAAAAAGAGAGGCATTGCTTTTCAGGGGCAATATGTACTGTGCATCAGACTATAAATGCACAGATCTAGTTATTTAGAAATGAAAGATCAGATTCTTAGACAATCCTCCCTTTACATTATTTGCAGTTTATCGGTAAGTCTCCCCTTTTTAGTTTATCTATTGATGTTGGTATTGAAAAACAGCTGCTGCTATGAATATTTGTAATGATACTGTTCCATTAATAATACTGTATTCCAATAATATGCTGTAGAGGTGAAATAAAAATGTAAGTACTGTTTTAAAATCTCAGTCCCTATATGATAATTCTAGCTATGCATCCCTCAATTCTAACTTCTCCAGTAATGTTAGAAAATAGACATCATGTAAAAAGTACCCACGCTAAGATTAAGATGTCAGTAATCTATCACCAAAGAAAAATATGTGCAAGAAATTCAAAAAATATCAAATAAACAATAAAAATGTAAACATGGTTAGTAATTGTGGTTGCAGCTGTTATACTGTGTAATAACACATTAAGTGCTTCAATATTAATCCCCACATTTCTAAGGGTAACAGTGTTACCTCTCTTAACAGAAAATGTGATAATCACTGTGAAAACCAATGGGTTATAATATAAACTGTAATAAGAACTAAACATAAAATACAATTGTCTGCAAATTAGTGACCATACTCAGTGACAGTTCAGATTTTATATAAGAAAGCGCTTCCAAGGAAGAAATAACAAGGTGAGAAAGTGTTTCTCCTCCAAGAAAGATGAATCACATGGATTCCACACCACACTCACCAGATAGTTTTGACTCCTTGTATTATCAAGAGAATAAAGAACAGAATGTGTAAACAGATCCAGGTATCACAGCCTCCATATTCTCCATGCGTCTTCCTCCAGCCCTTTAAGATATGATATGATCTCCCATATGGATAATTCAGAATGTGTCCTCCATATTCTTTTTCACAATTTTTACAGTGGTTATCACATTCTGTTTTAAGAGAGATAAGGCTGTTACCCGTAGGGATTTGGGGATTAATATCCCAGTAATATTAGGTCATACGAAAATATAAATCCTTAACATAAGCTTGACTGCAAAGCTAAAAAAAAGCTGTTTTCTTTGCAGGACCAGAAGTGGTGAAGAACCTTACAATACTCAGCTTCAATGACACTTCTGTATCTCTGAGCTGGCAGGCTCCAGAAGGAAGCATAAGTTCTTACATCATACAAATCCAGGAATATGGAACATATTATGCATCTACAACACAAACCTCTTTTACTGTCAATGATCTTACACCTGGGAATAACTACACATTCCTGGTCACAGCCCTGGCTGGTAGTTCCAATACTATTGGAGACAGTGCCTCCATATCATGTTTTACACGTGAGTAGCTGCTATGTAACTTATTTCACTGAACAAACGCTGTTCTGCAGTTTTATGATGAAAATTGATAAGAAAAAGTTTTTGCATCCTAGATGGTACTTACAGAGTACTTTATATATTTAGCTTATTTTTAAATATAAAAATTTGTGTTTGTAGTCAATAGTATTCAGTTATTACACAAGCGTCAAAAAAAGGGGTGAAAATTCCTGACACTAGTTGATGTTGTGTATTATGTTGAATGGCTCAGTGCATTCAGGCACTTGATAAAGAATCACCTACACTCACTACTAAAATGAATACATACAGCAGCATTTGTGTGTACTTAAGCTGGCGATATACTGGTAGATTTATAAAAAATTTGTACAAAAATTCTTTCTACATTCGATGACTTAACAAATGTCATTTCAAAGTACTTTAAAACAAGAACCATGCTCCGTTGTCTATTTTTCTGGGTATTTTATTTAAACATCCACAAAATAGTTGAAACCATGGTGTCCCCACTCAAGAACAACCTAAGAAGGCACTGGTTCTTGGGTGGAGACATCATGGTTGCAGCTACCTTGGGAATTTGGATTGGAGTGAAGCTCTCATTCATCTATTTTCTTCAAAGATTAGTGAATCCAGAACCAGATACAAGGCAGAGGAACAGTTCTGGAGCAGTGCTTAAAACTGTGTTTGCTTTTTACAGTCAATTTTGGAAAGACACGACTTTTCCAAACGTAAACTACATGTACTTTTAGAAACTGATTCACTCAAGAAATCTTTCAAACAAAATTCTATCAGTATATAGTCAGCTTTACACTGCAGTTGCTGTGATTTAACTCTGATTTAACTCTGATTTCTTGGTTGCTAAAGCAGTGTTTTTGGCTTTTATTAGATGTCACATTATACTAAACTTTTATGGTTTAATAATATGATATATGTTGTCCTTTAGAAAAATGTCTAATGCAAAAAAACTGTAACAAATCAACATACGTTGATTTTGATTTTTTGAACACTGAGTTAAAAAAGTGGAGAAAGTTTTTTTTTTACCATATTTTATATTCATGTTGGCTATATAACTTTTGCTGTATCAGTAAATCTAACAGAAGTACAAGATTAATGCCCCGTACACACAATTGGAAACTGTGACACAATTGGAAAGTCCGATGTGAGCTTTTGTATGCTCCATTGGAATTTTGCTGGTGGAATTTCCGCCAGCAAAAGATTGAGAGCAGGTTCTCTATATTTCCGACAGAAAAAGTTTTGATCGGAAATTCCGATCGTCTGTAGCAATTCTCACGCAGAAAATTCCTATGCATTCTCGGAAACAATTCAACACATGCTCGGAAGCATTGAACTTCATTTTCTCGGCTCTTCGTAGTGTTGTACGTCACTCCGTTCTTGGCGGTCAAAAGTTCCGAGAACTTTTGTGTGACAGTGGGTATGCAAGCCATGCTTGAGCGGAATTCCTTCGGATAAACCATCCAAGATTTTTCGGACTGAAATTCCGCTTGTGTGTGTACGGGGCATTAAAGTTACAGCACTATGCATTTCCAACTAACATTGCAGTAAAGCAGTACATCTATAGATCCGCAAACATACCTCTCAAAGAGCGCATGAATAAATCCTTTGTCAACAAGTGTATATTAGGGAACAGAATTGACATCATTTTAAAGCAAACATTCCATATTTTCCTCAATATTGGTTCAGAAATCAATGTAAAAATGTAAAATGTAAAAATGCCTATAACAGCAAAGGAGAAGGCATTCAAAAAATACAAGTGAGGGATCACCATCAGCATTCAGACTTTACAAAGAATGCAACAAGAAATGTAAGGGTGCAATTAGGGCGGCTAAGAACGTGAAAGACACATAGCGGAGGAGACCAAAAAAATATGAAGAAATTCTTTAAGTATATAAACAGTAAGAAAGGGAGGACAGACCATATTGGCACCATAAAGAATGAGGAAGGAAATCTGGTTACAAAGGATGGGTGGATGGTGAAGGTACTGCATTTATTCTTCTCCTTAGTCTTCATGAGGGAATCAGTGGGCTTCAGTAACCAAAACTGCAGTGATTATCCTCATGGCACATCACAGGATGCACCCTCATGGCTAACAGAGGACAGAATTAGAAATAGACTTGGAAAACGTAACATTAATAAGACACCGTGACAAAATGGTTTGCACCCGAGGGTCCTTAGAGAACACAGTCATTGCCAGACCATTTTTCCTGATATTTACTGACAGTCTACTGACTGGAATGGTACCGGCTGATTGGAGAAAAGCCAATGTAGCACCAATATTTAAAAAGTGGGCCAAAATACATCCTTGGGAATTACAGACCAGTTAGCCTAACATCAGTAGTATGCAAGCTCTAAGAGGGGATGATAAGGGACTATATACAAGATTTTAGTAATGAAAACGGTATCATTATCAGTAATCAGCATGGATTTATGAGAATCGTTCTTGCCAAACCAATCTATTAACCTTCTATGAGGAGGTGAGCTAGATAAAGGAAGGCCCGTAGACGTGGTGTAGGCATGAACCATAGGGTGAGTACATTTGATGAAAACTGGCAGCAAGGGCATGTTCAGAGGGTGTCGATAAATGGGAGTACTCAGAATGGTCAGGGGTGGAAAGTGGTGTACCCAAGTGTTCTGTGCTGGGACCAATCCTATTTAATTTGTTCATAAATGACCTGGAGGATGGGGTAAACTGTTTAATCTCAGTATGTGCAGACAATACTAAGCAAAGCAGGGCAAAAACTTCTCTGCAGGATATGGAAACCTTGCAAGAAGATCTAAATAAATTAATGGGGTGGGCAACTACATGGCAAATTAGGTTTCATGTGGAAACATTTAAAATAATGCATTTGGGTAGCAAAAATATGAATGCAATCTATACACTGGGGGGAGAACCTCTGAGGGGAATCAAGAATAGAAAATGACCTGGGAGTGCTAGTAGATGATAGGCTCAGCAATGGCATGCAATGCCAAGCTGTTGCTAACAAAGCAAACAGAATATTGGCATGCATTAAAAAGGGGATTAACTCAAGAGATAAAGTGATAATTTTCCCACTCTACAAGACTCTGGCGTGGCCTCACCGGGAGTATACTGTCCAGTTCTGGGCACCAATCCTCAGGAAGGATGTGCTGGAAATGGAGCGAGTACAGAGAAGGGATACATGCTAATAAAGGGACTGAAGGATATTAGTTATGAAGAAAGTTTGCAAGCACTGAACTTATTTTCTCTGGAGAAGAGACACTTGACACTTAACCCCATAACAGGGATAAAACTTTTCCATGGAAGGGAGTTTAATAAGACCCGTAGCCACTCATTAAATTTAGAAGAAAAGAGGTTTAACTTTAACCTCCCTGGCGGTATGATTCAGTCTGGAATTAGGTGCTGAAAGCGGTACAATTATTTTGCATGGAAATCTGGCGTTTTATTTTGTAGTCCTGTAATTCTTAGGAATAACGCTCTTAAATCTGTTCAAACCAGAGTCTAGCAGACATCCCGGGTATGATAACGTTTATAATATAATAAAGAATAATAAAAATTATTCAATAATGTAATAAAATCCTAAAACACTGAAAAATGGACACTTTTTGGTTGCTATGGACAATCTCCAAATTCCAGGCAGTAAAAAACAGTATTTATAATATAAAAGTGCATGCAGGGCATTGCACAGACCACTAGGGACAAACAGGGTGTGTATTTTTTAATACAGCACTGTAATCTGTAAGATTACAGTGCTGTGTGTGTTTAGTGTGTTTTAACTTTTTTGAATTTGCCGCCGTTCTCCGCTCCCGTGCGCCGTAATGTCGCAGGGAACGGAGCTCGGCGGCATTCGTCACTGTGAATCGAGCGGAGGACAGCTCGATAACACAGCGCGGCGGACATCGCTGGATCCAGGGGACAAGGTGAGTAACGCTCCCTGTGTCCTCCCCTGCATCGAGCGAAGCCATCCCGAGTCTGGCTCGGGGTTACCGCTCCTGTCAGTATATTCCTACCCCGAGCCAGACTCGGGATTACCGCTAGGGGGTTAAACTGCATAGAGGGTTCTTTACTGTAAAAGCGGCAAGGATGTGGAATTCCCTTCCACAGGTGGTGGTTTCAGCAGGCAACATCAATAGTTTCAAAAAACTATTGTATAAGCACCTGAATGACTGCAACATACAGGGATATACAATGTAATACTGACATATAATCACAGGTTGGACTTGATGGACTTGTGTCTTTTTTCAACCTCACCTACTATGTAACTATGTAAGGGTTGTGATCTCCATGTTTACCCACCAGACTTGGAAGAATGGTAGTGGATCACTTGTTCTGGGTTTTATTTTATGATCTAGGTGTCAAGGGTTGTCTTCCTAGGAGCACAAAGATGCAGCCAACATAGCAATTATGGGCAGTAAGGCAACATGGTAATATTCTGTCAAGAGTCAGGATCAGAACTTTCTGAAAATGGCACTCTTCTTGCCATTCTCAGCAACCAGCTTCATCATTACATTCTCTTCTATTGTACTAAAAACATTGAAAAGTTCAATCAGTATAAATAACAAGTCCAGTTTTATCATCAGACATTTCTCTGATCTTGGATCCTATTGTTACTAAAGTTATGTTGGGGTTATAAAATATTGAATTTAATAGTTCCAGCATTTATTATTATATAATACATTTTACATTTACAGTTGAATATATAGTGATCAAAAACAAGGGAATCTTGTTTGCTATCTAACTCATTATTTCCACAATTCTAAATTCATTCATTATAATCCAAGAATGCCACATACACATTTTTTTCAAACATGCTCACATAATTCAGGTCTTTGTGAATAAGTTTGGATTTACAGCAGAAAGCTGTGGTATCAGTAGACACTGGTATTGGCACAGACTACCCTACAAAATAAAAGATTGCAATGCTGATGTCTGCACAAGGCTGTATGTGTATTTGATGGATGATTGCAAGTAAATACACACGTGAAATGTAGAACATGGTACATAAGATACATTATGCACAGTGCTGCCATCACACTTAAAAATCCAAATATAAAAACATACCGATATAAAAAAAATCTAAAGATCAAATGCATTGGGTACATACCTTATTTAAACAATATTAAGACTAATTGTATCACATAGGTTCAGCGACATGCCATCAGATAAGTTTGTATTTAGCACAGACATTTTGACACACGTTTTCCACCACTGATTTCTAGGACTGTTGTATGTTGATGCCATACTTTATTCATTATATTTTATGGCAGGGGTGTAAAAAATTTGGGACAAATATAACATCCACATTTGAAATATTTTCTGGTTATGTTTAGGGATACAGATTTTTTATTTTTTTTGGTATAGTTACTAATTATATTATCATTCTCATTATATTATACTTATTGATAATTTATTTGTTCTGCAATGATATGTGGTGCAATATTTTGAGAAAATGTTCCTGTGCCAGAAAACTATTTTTGGAAAATGAAAGGCAAGTTCTGCATGTTATGTGCTAAAAGAAGTAGATGCAATATAAAAAAGGAAAAATATGGTATTTATTAAATTGGATAGGCAATTAAGATTTATCCTTGGCACTATCATTTTCAGTGCCTGTATCCACCTTTCTCAGCCGGGGTAATATGGAACCCTAGGCTTCCTTCAGAGTTTTCCGGGGATCAGTTGAGCAATTAACAATAATTGCCTCTCAAACCACTGAATATTTTAGCTATCTGCAAGAGTGACATTCTTCTGACCATCAGTGAAACGGGGCCCTTCTTCCAAAAGCAGCCTTCTCCCTCTGACCGCCATTGTAAGCCCTTGTACACACGGTCGGACATTCCGACAACAAAATCCGTCGGATTTTGTCTGACGGATTTTGTCTGAAACTTGTGTTGCATACACACGGTCGGACAAAGTTGTCGGAAATTTTCGAACGTACGTAACGTGATGACGTTATTTCGTTACGACGGGACTACGTTCAGGCTAGTAGCCAATAGCTTTGGTCTAGGAATTTGATCTGAGCATGTGTCGCACTTTGTCCGATCGGAATTCTCTACACACAATCGAACAAAGTCAGATCGGATCATGTTGTCGGAAAGTTTTATAGCCCAGCTCTAAAACTTTGTCGGTCAGATATTCCAACGGAAACAGTCAGATGGAGCCCACACACAGTCGGATTATCCGACAACACGGTCCGATCGGACATTTTCCGTCGGAATGTCCGACCATGTGTACAAGGGCAAAGAGGGTTCTTTTCCCATTGACCATCAATGTATGGGGGTACTTCTACATTGACCACCAAGGTGAAAGCATGCTACAATTTTCATTGTCTGTTTCTTTTCTGGTCACTGTTATCATGTGTTTAATTTAATTATTTTTACTAAAAATAATTTAATCATATAGAAAAGCCCTGGATGTCATGTATGTTTAATGCACTAAATTTCTTATTCTGGTATTTTTAATTATATATAAACTCATGTGTGAGGTATGCTCCATGTATTCTCTGCTTTGCTTTCCTAAACATTGTAGTTTCAGTTGCAAACTACAGATTCATCTTCCAAATTACAAACGGTAATATTTGGAGAATTGGGGAACGGGGATGGGAGTCACATTGCATTTAGCATTGGGGGCTGCAGTGCTTGACTGCATCAGTTGACTTCAAAAGTAAAAATGTTATCCAAGTAGAAAGTGGACCAGGACAACAACATTTTGAAAATGAAAAATGCTGAATTTGATTCTTTTGCTGGCTGATGCTGTATCATGCATCCATGGATGTTCGCATAAGACATACCAATGTGATCTTGGTATGCATCCGGATTCATAGGTCTTATGTTGCTCATCTCTAATATTCAGTTAATTATGTGCTTGCTTATAGCACCTGGAAAAGTCCAATCCCTGAAGACAGAAAATATCACCTCCACTTCGGTATCTCTGAGCTGGGAGAAACCAGATGGAAATGCCAGTTCCTATTTCATTGAGATTCTCGGAGATCCAACTTTCAACAAAACTATCAATACAACTTCTTATATTATTGAAGGCCTAACACCTGGAAACTATTACACCTTTTTAGTCTCTGCTCAGGTTGGGGAAAACCATTTACAAGGATATACTATTAATTTTCCAGTGCAAACAAGTAAGTAATTAGTTATGATTACTACTCATGTTTATTTACAAGCTGCAAAAATGTGCATAGTGATGTATAATTTCTTAATATTAAAGAAGAAGTCCAGCCTAACACTAAAATCACTACATCTATAGACATCCATGATCTAACACTAACCTATTTAACCCTGTAAAGAAAAAATCAGTATACATACCCTTTCTAAAGCCGATCTGACTTGATCCCATGCTGAGCTGTCAGTAGCAGCTTCGGGTGGAGGCAGGTGCAGAGGAGGTAGTCGACAATGGAAGCCTCATAGTAACTCTATGGGTGATGGCACTTTCCATCAATTTCATAGCCATTGTTGGCTGTGTCCTCTGCATAAATTCTGCCGCCAGAAACTGGACTGGCATGGCTTCAAAAAAGGTATGTATACTGATTTCTTCTTTATGGGGTTAGATAGGTTAGTGTTAAATCTTGGATGTCTATAGATGTGGCTAGTTTAGTGTTAGGCTGGACTTCTCCTTTAGCAAATAGGAAAACAAAAAAAAAAAATTATTAAGGCAATGGCAAAAATACACATACAGTTTCTCTGACATAGTTTCAGTAAAATACATTTTGATTGGTAGCTTGCTTAATTTTGCAGAAAATACACGTTCTTTGAATTACAGTTTTAAATAATCTTGAAAAAAGGGAATAGTTCTGCAACAGCAACTTATACAAGTGAATTGCTATAGGAAAGGAAAATGGCAAAAGAAAAAAAGTTATTAGATGTACTGTTCAGATAATTCATATACATATAAGTAAATACATTTCAGCACATGGTACATCATCCCCATTCTTTATACTCCTATATTGGAAAAGCCTAAATGTATGTTAGAAAAGGTAAAAAGACAAAACAAAAAACAATACATACATAGATAGATTTCAGTAGCAGAAAAAAGGCAAAGTATTCATAACATTTTTCTTAGGGACTAACTATTTCACGCAGCAACATTTTTTTAATCCCTTCACCAAAAACTTATGCGGTTTATGTCATGACCAAATTAGTTGCCTGTGATGCCTTTTACAACCGGTTAGTTTCTCTATAGCTAATGTATTATTAAAAATAAAAGTGAGCATCCTGTTGGTTGTGTTAAGCAGCAAATACTATATTTAAGCAAACAACTCTAAAGACAGTGGGAGGGACAGAGGAGGAGCCGAACATGGCATAGATCAGTGGTGGCGAATCTTGGCACTCCAGATGTTTTGGAACTACATTTCCCATGATGCTCCTGCACTCTTCATTGTGGTTGAGCATCATGGGAAATGTAGTTCCAAAACATCTGGAGTGCCAAGGTTGACCATCATGGGCATAGATCGCCGTGGATTCTGCAGCGATCTTTCACAGGTAATAAGAGCAAATACCTGTATTAGACAGGTATCTGACACCCCCCCCCCCCCCCCCCACCCACGAAAGGTGCCAAATGTGATACTGGAGGGGGGGAGGAATCTGAAAAGCGGAAGTTCCATTTTTGGGTGGAACTCTGCTTTTTTAGAGAAATACCTCAATAGGAAAAAGATGGCCCCCCCCTTACTCTATCCAAAGTGAAAAAAATATCTTTAGTTCTAATAAGTAAGTGAATAAAGTTTTGGGCAACCAATAAAATACTTATATTAGACTTTTTTTTTTTAAGAATGTCACCAATGGCATCCCATACTTCTCCTATACCAGGTTATATTTTATTCTGTAAATTTATGTTGCCTCTTACTTTTCCATCACCCTAATCAATAACTTGTTTTGCTTTATACTTGCTGTTTGATGCTAATGGACTTCTTTAGTAGTTCAGGCCTGATATTAAGTGTCTGTGTTCCTACAGTTCCATAATTCACCATAGCCTCCTATTAATGGTTTTACACTGAACTGCTGCTATGTTTTTTGTAGGACCTGAAAAAATACAGAGTCTTACAGCTTACAATATCAGCACCACTTCTGTATCTCTGAACTGGCTACCACCTACTGGAAATGCAAGTTCCTACCAGATCCAGATCTTGGAAAATTCATCTTTCAGTGTAATTGTGCCCAGTCCCACAACAAATTTTACCATACAGAATCTGATACCTGGCAATTATTACACATTCCTGGTCTCTGCCCTTGTTGGAGGAAACAGCATAAAAGGAGACAGCGCTGTGACAGTTAACTACACAAGTAAGTTTCTTTGGGAATGTACAACTCAATCTATCGATCATAGATGTTTAGCTTTTTATTAAATTATTTGGTAGATGTCTGCTATGTCAATAGAGCTGGAAATGGAGGAAGAATTTCCCTAACAGATAGCTGGCCAATATAAATTGACAGCAGACAGTGGGCAAACTCCATAGACAAAAAACAGCCTGCTATTGGCTATATAACTAACTGCCTACTGTCAATCACATGGGGATAGTACTCATTGGCAAAATTTGTTTAATAACATTAGGCTTAACACACACAACTAAAACACCAGGATAAGTATACACAATTTTATCTCCCTAGCAGTATTCCGAAGTGTGGATCAGGGCGAATTTTCACTACCAAAAGCGGTAACCCCAAGCCACACTCGGGATTGCATTGCAGGATCCATCCAAAGTTACTTACCTTGTCCCCAGGATCTTGCGATGTCTCCCCGCTGTGTGTGCCAGCTGTGTACTCTGCTCGATCTATCACAGTGCCGGGCTCCTTTCCCTGCGAGCGCGGTGACGCACGGGGACAGAGCATGATGCCAAATTCAAAAAGTTAAAAACACATAATACATACAGTACACTGTAATCTTACAGATTACTGTATCAAGTTATTTCACATCCCTTTTTCCCTAATGCTTTGTCCAGTGACCTGCATGCAGTTTTATATTATATATATACTGTTCTTTCTGCCTGGAAACTTGAGATTATATATAGCAACCAAAAAGTGTCCCTTTTTTTTAAACCAGCTAGAAAACAGTGATAATAAATTAGAA
Source organism: Lithobates pipiens (assembly GCF_037356315.1). Classification (NCBI taxonomy): domain Eukaryota; kingdom Metazoa; phylum Chordata; class Amphibia; order Anura; family Ranidae; genus Lithobates; species Lithobates pipiens. The sequence continues at coordinate 366,962,160 of NW_027507758.1, read as the reverse complement.
TAACTTGCAGAATTGAGCGATAGTGAATCGTGGGGAAATTCGTCATCAAACAATGAAAGTAATGACAGCTACAATTCTGCAACTGAGCAAATTTCAGTGTTTTTGATTTGATTACATTATTGAATATATTTTATAATTATTATATTATTATGTATCATTATTTATATTTATTTTTTATATTATAATTTATTATTTTGTGTTTCAAACTTTATCATACCCAGGATGTCTACTAGACTCTTGTTTGGACAGATTTAAGTGTGCTATTCCTAAGAATTACAGACCTACAATATAAAATGCCAAATTTCCATGCAAAACAATGTACTGCTGGACATAATCATACATACCACCAGGGAGGTTAAAGAGTGACAGTTATTTTCAGCTAAGTCCAATAAAATATGAAAATTACAATCATATGGGTAAATTAAAGAGACTTATCCTTGTGTCAAAGCTTTGTGAATTGAGACGATTGCCTAGCTATAATATATTTCTATATGCTTTCCTCGTTTTCATAACTTCCTTTTCTTTTACCTGACCCTAAGGATGAATATTTAACAAATAGCTTGATCTGTTTGTAAAGAATATGTGAATTTGGTCCTAAAGTATGGGCTGTAGGCTTAATTCACTGGGACAGCTTGTTTTAATCCTAATATTCTTTGGCCAATAATACCAAATATTTTGTACTATGTGTATGTGCAGTCTTTGAAATTATGGATCTAATTTGATGAGTTACTTATTACCAAACTATTCTAATTTGTTTGTAGTGCCTGAAAAAGTTCAGAGTCTTACAGCTTATGATATCACCACCACATCACTATCTCTGAACTGGCTACCATCTACTGGAAATGCAAGTTCCTACCAGATCCAGATCCTGGAAAATTCATCTTTTAGTGTAATTGTGCCCAGTCCCACAACAAATTTTTCCATACAGAATCTGATACCTGGCAATTATTACACCTTCCTGGTCTCTGCCCTTGTTGGAGGAAACAGCATAAAAGGAGACAGCTCTGTGACAGTTAACTACACAAGTAAGTGTCTGTAGTAATAGACAACGCAATCAATTGATCAGATATTTAACTTTTTATTAAATTAGCTGGTCGATTTCTGCTATGTCACTGGGGCAGGAACTGGGGAATAATTTCCCTAACAGAAAGCTATAAGTTCTATTTGTAATTTGTAATTCCTCACTGCTATTGACGGTTTTGTTATGTTTTATGTAATGCTCAATGTGATTTGTATGTCTAGAAGAAGACGATAACAACAGGCAAAGATTCTCTCTTGAATATAAAAAAAATGACAATTTACAACTTATATGTGAAGCACTGAATCCCGAAGGAGCTGTTGGTTTTATTGGGCTTACCGTTACCTTCTTGGCCTCGTCTCCATCTAGGGTTTCCTATGGTAGATGGCCCAAAGAAATGTAGAAACTAACACACTGAATCCTCTTTTGGGTTATTTATTTGAAAATAGAAACAGAATCTCTCAATTTAGGTTAGCGGGTTAGGAGGAATTCTAGGCACTTTTGGACTGCAAGAATAGAAAGTCTCTTATAGAAGAAATCCAGAGAATTACCGTTTCACAGCTGGATTCTCACAGCCCCTGGATAGACCTCCTCTCATTATGCCTAGCAGCCGGTAGGGTGTTTAGTAAAGCAAAGTCTCTGCCACAGACTTGGATGTAGAATACTTGAGAAAAGTCTCTGCCACAGACTCTAGCGTAACTGATGGATGTAGACACATTTAATGAGCTATCGTACGGTACCAGTATCTCTCAGCCGGTCCGGCGATACCATATTCGTGTATATCCATGAAGTGCCCTTCAACTGAGCCTCCAGGCTCCTTCAGAGAAGCCAGCCTTGCGCATGGCCTTCTCCTGAAGAGTCCTCCCCTAGATGCTTCTCCAGTTGCCGGACCACCCTTGAATCATTAGGCTCCGATATCCATTCAGGCCTGTCCCTGCAGTTGCTTCGCCTTGGGCTGTCCAGCCCCGAGACTTGGAATTGCATGGATCCACGCCTCAGGCCAGGAGGGCCATGAGGGCTGGTCAGGAGGACCAGGACCAAACAGACGGAAAATATCTTCTGGACCAGAACCCCGAAGCACGTGATGTCAGTACCTTAAATACCACCTCCCAGAATGCACAGCGGGAGAACATTCCCACTGGGCTGGATCAGAGAAAAAGAATGGCATTCAATACACCCAGCTAAACTGCATTCTCATACTTGCCGGCGGTGACAGCGACACCTGCGGTCAAGGAGAACTCAGTGCAATCCAGCTAAACTGGTACTGAAACCATAATTAAGCAAAATTAGCCCTAAAACCCAACTGTGGTTTCAGGAATATTAATTTTCAAAAACATATAGCGCATGCTCGTCAGCGCTACATATGTGTAGTATACTTAAAATACACATCTTATATAATACTGTTTACTACTTGAAAAAAATGCAAATATTCTTTGTAAATTCATAAAAAGTATATACAATACTCTTTAGAATTTTGTTGTTCCTTCTCATGATAAATATCAATAGCTCCAAATGTATGTACCTGTTTCCAACGATTTTCAACAGGTACATGCCCTCCATCCTCAGTGCAGCTAAGCTCCCTCCCCACCACTACAGGTGCCACACGGACAGCTGAGTGGCCAAGGAATTTTGTAGCTGGGTGGGCAGAGCCTGATAAGGATTCAGAGACACTAGTTCCCCCTCAAGTCATCTCTATCTTGTGATTGACAGCCTGATCTTAGCTATATAACTAACTACCTACTGTCAATCACAAGGGGGTAGTATTCTTTATTGACAAAATTAATTTAAGCACCTCCTACCCAGTCCAATACTGATACTTCGCTCCTACATATAAAAATCATATTTTGTTTGCTAGAAAATTACTCAGAACCCCCAGAAATTATATGTTTTTTTTTAGCAGAGACCCAAGGGAATAAAATGGTGGTCATTGCAACTTTTTATCTCGCACAGAATGCTTTGTGAATTGAGACGATGGCCTAGCTATAATATATTTCCATATGCTTTCCTTATTTTTATAACTTCCTTTTCTTTTACCTGACCCTAAGGATGGATATTTAACAAATAGCTAGATCTGTTTGTAAAGAATATGTGAATGTGGTCCTAATGTATGGGCTGTAGGCTTAATTCACCGGGGACAGCTTGTTTTAATCCTAACATTCTTTGGCCACTAATACCAAATATTTAGTAATATGTGTATGTGCAGTCTTTGAAATTATGGGTCAAATTAGGTGAGTTTCTTATTACCAAACTATTCTAATTTGTTTGTAGTGCCTGAAAAAGTACAGAGTCTTACAGCTTACGATATCACCACCACGTCACTATCTCTGAACTGGCTACCACCTACTGGAAATGCAAGTTCCTACCATATCCAGATCCTGGAAAATTCATCTTTCAGTGTAATTGTGCCCGGTCCCACGACAAATTTTACCATACAGAATCTGATACCTGGCAATTATTACACCTTCCTCGTCTCTTCCCTTGTTGGAGGAAACAGTATAAAAGGAGACAGCTCTGTGTCAGTTACCTACACAAGTAAGTGTCTGTGAGAATGTACAACTCAATCTATTGATCAGAGATATTTAACTTTTTAATAAATTAACTAGTAGATTTTGGTTATGTCACTGGGACAGGAACTGGAGGAAGAATAGTTGGAGGTTCTACTTGTATTGTGTAATACCTTACTACAGTTGATGGTTTCGTTATGTTTTATGTCATGCACAATGTATTTTGTATGTCTAGAAGAAGAAGATCACAAAGATTCTCTATTGAATATGAAAATATGACAATTTACAACTTATATCTGTAGTAAATTGTATTAAAATACACATTTTTAAAATAATGTTTACTACCTGAAAAAATGCAGATAGTCTTTGTAAATTCATAAAAAGGGTATACAACACTCTTTAGAATTTTGCTGTTCCTTCTCATGATAAATGTCAGTGCTTGCTCCAAATTTATGTACCTGTGTCCAAAGGTTTTTAGCAGGTACATACCCTCCATCCACAGTGCAGCTACACTCCCTCCTCACCACTACAGGTGCCACACTGACAGGTCATTGGCCGAGGAATTTTGTAGCTGGGTGGGCAGAGCCTCATAAGGATTCAGAGACACTAGTTCTCTCCTTGTGATCGGCAGCAGACAATAAATATATATCATAGCCAAAAAACAGCCTGATCTTAGTTATCACACTAACTGCCTACTGTCAATCACAAGGGGATAGTACTCTTTATTGGCAATTTTTTAAAAATAACATTACGACTTAACACGCACAGCTAAAACCTCAGTATAAGTATACATCATTTTAAAAGAGTGACAGTTATTTTTTAGCTAAGTCCAATAAGATGTGTCATATCTTTGTGAATTGAAACAATTGTCTAGCTATAATATATTTCCACATGCTTTCCTTATTTTTCTAATATCCTTTTCTTTTCCCTTACCCTAAGGATGGATATTTAACAAATAGCTGGATCTTTTTATTAGGCTTATGCGGTCTTGAAGGATGGGCTGTAGTCTTAATGCACTGGAAATAACTTGTGTTGTCCTAATATTCTTTAGTCATTAAGACCAAATATTTAATACTATATGTATGCAATCTTTGGAATGAAAGCAATTTTAAAGGAATTTTTTTTTAGTAGTTAAGATGTCATACTTACCTGCTCTATGCAATGGTTTTGCACAGAGCAGCTCGAATCCTCCTCTTCTGGGGTCCCCCACTGGCAATTATCACTCCTAGCCCCCTTTGGGTCTTCCCATAGCAAGCTGCTTGATATAGGGGCTCTCTTTTGAGTTCACTCCCAAGCTGCCCTTTGTGTGTCCATTGATATACTGCTGGCCCTGCACCATTCACTCTCCTCACTGTCTGTTTTTGACAGCATCAGGAGCCAATAGCTCCAGCTTCTGCCTTAATCTCCAGTGAGGAGAGAGAGAAAACCATGAAAGTCACTGCTTTCAGGCATAGCTTTGGATTTAGATCGGACTCAGGTAAGTATGCAGAAGGTTATGGGGGGGTACCTTTAATGCAGAGAATGCATTACTGTAAACATTCTTCTACCTTTAGAATAACTTTAAGAATCAATTTACTTTAATTACTTTATACCAAACTACTCTAATTTGTTTGTAGGACCTGAAAAAGTACAAAGTCTTACAGCTTCCAATATCGTCACCACTTCTCTATCTCTGAACTGGCTACCACCTACTGGAAATGCAAGTTCCTACCATATCCAGATCCTGGAAAATTCATATTTCAGTGTAATTGTACCCAGTCTCACGACATCATTTACTATACAGAATCTGACACCTGGCAATTATTACACCTTCCTGGTCTCTGCTCTTGTTGGAGGAAACAGCATACAAGGAGACAGCTCTGTGACAGTTACCTACACAAGTAAGTGTCTTTGGGAAAGTACAACTCAATCTATTGATCAGAGATATTTAGCATTTTAATAAATTCGTTGGTAGATTTCTGCTATGTCACTGGGACAGGAACAGGAGGAAGAATTTCCCTGACAGATAACCGGCCAATATAAACATAATTATTATAGGTTCTACTTGTATTGTGTAATGCTTCACTTCTATTGACTGTTTCCTTATGTTTTATCATATGCAATGTGTTTTGTATGTCTAGAAGAAGAAGATCACAAGAAGCAAAGATTTGCTCTCATGAATATAAAAACATGACAATTTACAACTTATATCTGTAGTAAATGTTATCAAAATACACATTTTTATATTCATGTTCACTAGTCAGGTGGGTGGAGCCTGATTCAGAGACACTAATTTGCCAACAGGCCATCTCTCTCCTTGTGACTGACAGCAGACAGCGGGAAAATTCCATAGCCAAAAAACAGCCTGCTATTGGCTATGGAACAAACTTCTAACTTGCTACTGTCAGTCACAAGGAGATAGTAATCTTTGAAGACAAAATAAGTTTAACCACCTCAATACAGGAAAATTTCACCCCCTTCCTGCCCAAGCCTTTTTTCAGCTTTCAGCGCTGTCACAATTTGAATGACAATTGCACGGTCATGCAACACTGTACCCAGATGAAATTGTTATCATTTTTTTTCCACAAATACAGCTTTCTTTTGGTGGTATTTGATCACCTCTGTGGTTTTTATTTTTTGCGCTATAAACAAAAGAAGAGTGACAAGTCTAAAAAAAACTCAATATTTTTTACTTTTTGCTATAATAAATATCCATTTTTTTTAACAATTTTTTTCCTCAGTTTAGGCCGATATGTATTCTTCTACATATTTTTGGTAAAAAAAAATTGTAATAAGCGTACATTGATTGGTTTGCGCAAAAGTTATAGCATCTACAAAATAGGGGATAGATTTATAGCATTTTTATCAATTTTTTTTTTACTAGCAATTCCGGTGATCTGCGATTTTTATCATGACTGCGATATTGCGACGGACATATTGGACACTTTTGACACATTTATGGAACCATTCACATATATACAGTGATCCGTGCTATAAAAATGCTTTGATTACTGTATAAATGTGACTGGCAGGGAAGGGGTTAATATTAGGGGGTAATCGAGGGGTTAATTATGGTCATAGGGAGTGATTCTAACTGTAGGGGGGAGGGGATTCACAAGGGGAGGAGACCGATCAGTGTTCCTCTGTACTGAGAACAGACCATTGGTCTCCTCTTCTCTGACAGGACCTGGATCTGTGTGTTTACACACACAAATCCACGGCCCTGCTGTGTTACCAGGCAATCTCGGGTGCACGGCGGACATCGCGGTCGCTGGGCACACTCTTCGAGTCCCCAGTGACATGGCGAGCACTTGCGAGTGCCACTGGCGGCACACGCCTACCCCCTGGTGGGCCGAGAAGGAGAGGACGTCATATGATGCCCTCCCAGAATGAGAGCCGTGTCGCCTGGGCGTCATGTGACAGCCGGTGGGCGGCAAGCGGTTAAAAACTACACTAAGCTAACAAAGCTAAAAGGCCAGGATAAGTATACATAATTTTAAAAAGGTGACAGTTATTTTCAGCAACTTAATAAGATGTCAAACCTACACTCACATAGGTAAATTAGGGAGCCTTATCTTTGTGTGAAACCTTTGTGAATTGAGACTATTGTCTAACTATAATATATTTCCATATGCCCTCTTTATGTTTCTAATTTAATCTTCTTTTCCCTGTCCCAAACGATGGATATTTAACAAATAGCTGGATATGTTTGTAAAGAATAAGCATGTGTGGTCTTAAAGTGTGCGTTGTAGCCTTAATTCACTGCAGCTTGTTTTAATCCTAACATTTTATGGGCACTAATTCCAAATATTTAGTACTATGTGTATGGCCAATCTTTGGACTTATGGATGAAATTAGGTGAGTTACTTATTACCAAAATATTTTAATTTGTTTGTAGCACCTGAAAAAGTACAGAGTCTTACAGCTTACAATATCGTTACCACTTCTCTATCACTGAACTGGCTACCGCCTACTGGAAATGCAAGTTCCTACCAGATCCAGATCCTGGAAAATTCATCTTTCAGTGTAATTGTGACCAGTGCTACAACATCTTTTACCATAGAGAATCTGATACCTGGCAATTATTACACCTTCTTGGTCTCTGCCCTTGTTGGAGGAAACAGAATAAAAGGAGACAGCTCTGTGACAGTTACCTACACAAGTAAGTGTCTGTGGGAACGGACAACTCAATCTATTGATTATAGATATTTAGCTGTTTTATTAAATTAGCTGGTAGATTTTTGCTATGTCACTAGGACAGGAACTGGAGGAAGAATTTCCCTAACAGATAGTTGTAGGTTCTACTTGTATTATATAATACCTCAGTGCTAGTGACTCTTTCCTTACGTTTTATGTCATGCACAATGTGTTTTGTATGTCTAGATGAGGAACATCACAATACACAAAGATTCTCTCTTGACCACTGGGCACTTAAACCCCCTTCCTAACCAGATCAGCTTTCGGTGCTCTCACACTTTGAATGACAATTACTGTGTCATACACACTGTACCCACATGAAATGTTTCTCCTTTTTTTCACACAAATAGTTTTCTTTTTGTGGTATCTAATCACCGCTGGGTTTTTTATTTTTTGCGCTATGAATCAAAAAAGACTGAAAAACTAAAAAATTATTTGTTTCTGTTAAAATTTATTGCAGAGTATTGGCAGAGTACTCCAGAGTATTTCAGAGCATGGGCACTGAGCAGCGCTGTGGGTACCACAGATCCATCCCATAGTGCTGCTGAAAATCATCGCTCCCCTCTCCCCTCGCACTGGACACATTGGTACAGAGAGGGGGGGGAGGAACCGGCCTCATGACGTGACGCCAGTTTGTTTACAAGTGATCGCTCCATCGGAGTGATCCCGTGGTAAACGGGAGCTACCAGCAGCCATTTACTGTGATCCGTGATGCGCCAGGTCTTCCGGACCCGGCGGTCACATATTGTTCCAGTAGTGCGCCCCCAGGGGGCGTGCATGAGCAATATTCTGTGAGGACATCCCATGGACGTCCGTCCAGAATAAGCCGACCATGCTATAGCCATCTTTCGGCTATGGCCCAGTCAGCAAGTGGTTCAATTTGAAAAAAATGACAATTTACAACTTATACCTGTAGTAAATGTTATTAAAATACAAATGTTTATAATAATGTTTACTACCTGAAAAAATGAAGATAATCTTTGTAAATTCATAAAAAAATGTATACAACACTCTAGAATTTTGTTATTCCTTCTCTTGATAAATGTCAGTGCTTGCTCCAAATGTATGTACCTGTTTCCAACGTTTTTTGGCAAGTACATACCCTCCATCCAAAGTGCAGCTAAGCTCCCTCCTCACCACTACAAGTGCCACACAGACAGCTCATTGGCCGATGAATTTTGTAGCTGGGTGGGCAGAGCCTGATAAGGATTCAGAGACACTAGTTCCCTCTCAGGTCATCTCTCTCCTTGTAATGGCAGCAGAAAATGGATATATATCATAGCCAAATCAACAGCCTGATCTTAGCTATAGGACTAATTGCCTACTGTCAATCCTAACATTCTATGGTCACTAATACCAAATATTTAGTATTATGTGCATGTGTAGTCTTTGAAATTATGGGTCAAATTAGGTGAGTTTCTTATTACCAAACTATTCTAATTTGTTTGTAGCACCTGAAAAAGTACAGAGTCTTACAGCTTATGATATCACCACCACGTCATTATCTCTCAACTGGCTACCACCTACTGGAAATGCAAGTTCCTACCAGATCCAGATCCTGGAAAATTCATCTTTCAGTGTAATTGTGCCCGGTCCCACGACAAATTTTACCATACAGAATCTGATACCTGGCAATTATTACACCTTCCTCGTCTCTGCCCTTGTTGGAGGAAACAGTATAAAAGGAGACAGCTCTGTGTCAGTTACCTACACAAGTAAGTGTCTATGGGAGCGGACAACTCTATCTATTGATCAGAGATATTTCGTGTTTTATTAACCTCCCTGGCGGAATGATGAAAATATGACAATTTACAACTTATATCTGTAGTAAATTGTATTAAAATACACATTTTTAAAATAATGTTTACTACCTGAAAAAATGCAGATAGTCTTTGTAAATTCATAAAAAGGGTATGCGACACTCTTTAGAATTTTGCTATTCCTTCTCATGATAAATGTCAGTGCCTGATTTGAAATTTATGGACCTGTGTCCAACGGTTTTTAGCAGGTACATACCCTCCATCCACAGTGTAGCTAAGCTTTCACCTCACCACTACAGGTGCCACACTGACAGGTCATTGGCCGAGGAATTTTGTAGCTGGGTGGGCAGAGCCTCATAAGGTTTCAGAGACACTAGTTCTCTCCTTGTGATCGGCAGCAGACAATAGATATAAATCATAGCCAAAAAAACAGCCTGATCTTAGCTATCAGACTAACTGCCTACTGTCAATCACAAGGGGATAGTACTCTTTATTGGCAATTTTTTTTAATAACATTACGACTTAACACGCACAGCTAAAACCTCAGTATAAGTATACATCATTTTAAAAGAGTGACAGTTATTTTTTAGCTAGGTCCAATAAGATGTGTAAACTATACTCATATGGGTAAATTAGAGAGCCTTATTCTTTTGTCATATCTTTGTGAATTGAAACAATTGTCTAGCTATAATATATTTCCAAATGTTTTCCTTATTTTTCTAATATCCTTTTCTTTTCCCTTACCCTAAGGATGGATATTTAACAAATAACTGGATCTTTTTATTAGGCTTATGCGGTCTTGAAGGATGGGCTGTGGTCTTAATGCACTGGGAATAACTTGTTTTGTCCTAATATTCTTTAGTCATTAAGACCAAATATTTAGTACTATATGTATGCAATCTATGGAATGAAAGCAATTCTAAAGGAATTTTTTTTAGTAGTTAAGATGTCATACTTACCTGTGTTTTTGACAGCATCAGGAGCCAATAGCTCTAGCTGCTGCCTTAATCTCCAGTGAGGAGAGAGACAACCAAGAAAGTCACTACTTTCAGGCATAGCTTTGGATTTAGATCAGACTCAGCTAAGTATGCATAAGGTTATGGGGGGGGGGTTACCTTTAATGCAGAGAATGCATTACGGTAAAAATTCTTCTACCTTTAGAATAACTTTAAGAATCAACTTAGTTTAACCACTTGCCGCCCGCCCTATAGGCAATTGACGGCTGCAAAGTGGTTTCAAAATCCTGATCGGATGTCATATGACGTGATCAGGATTTTGAGCCACTGCACGCCCCCGGGGGCACGCATCGTGGCGATCGTTGTTGCGGGGTGTCAGTCTGACACCCGGCAACTACGATCTCAGTAAAGAGTCTCCGACGAAGACTCTTTACCACGTGATCAGCCGTGTCCAATCACGGCTGATCACAGTGTAAATAGGAAAAGCCAGTGATCGGCTTTTCCTCACTCGCGTCTGTCAGACGCGAGTAGAGGAGAGCCGATCGGCTGCTCCTCTGACAGGGGGGTCTGTGCTGATCGATTATCAGCGCAGCCCCCCCGAGGATGCCCACACTGGACCGCCAGGGACGCCACCAGACCACCAGGGATGCCCAGCACAAGGTAATCCTCCCTAGACCACCAGGGATGCCAGTCAGTGCCCACAATGGATGCCAATCAGTGCCCATAATGGATGCCAATCAGTGCTCACAATGGGCATCACTGATTGGCATGCATTATTGTTTGGCACTGATTGGCATCCATTAGTACAGTATAACATAATATAATGCGGCCTATCAGTGCCCACCTGTGCCACCTATCAGTGCCCATCCGTGCCACCTATCAGTGCCTATCCATGCCCATCTTTTTCCGCCCATCCATGCCAATCCGTGACAGCTATCAGTGACAATTTGTGCCACCTATCAGTGCCCATCCGTGTTGCCCATCAGTGCCACCCATCAGTGCCGCCTATCAGTGCCCATCAGTGCCGCCTATCAGTTCCACATATCAGTGTCCATCAATGCCACCTCATCAGTGCCACTTCATTGGTGCCACATCATTGGTGCCCATCAGTGCCTCCTTATCAGTGCCCATCAGTATAGCCCCATCAGTGAAGGAGAAAACTGACTTATTTACAAAGTTTTGAAACTGAAACAAAAAAAAACATATTATTTTTCAAAATTTTCGGTATTTTTTTATTTGTTTCGCAAAAAATAAAAACTGTAGAGGTGATCAAATACCACCAAAAGAAAGCTCTATTTGTACGAAAAAGAATGATAAAAATTTCATTTGGGTACAGTGTAGCATGACCGCGCAATTGTCATTCAAAATGCGACAACACTGAAAGCTCAAAATTGGTCTGGGCAGGAAGGTGTTTAAGTGCCCGGTATTGAAGTGGTTAATTACTTTTTACCAAACTACTCTAATTTGTTTTTAGGACCTGAAAAAGTACAAAGTCTTACAGCTTCCAATATCAGCACCACGTCTCTATCTCTGAACTGGCTATCACCTACTGGAAATGCAAGTTCCTACCAGATCCAGATCCTGGAAAATTCATCTTTCAGTGTAATCGTACCCAGTCTCACGACATCTTTTACCATACAGAATCTGACACCTGGCAATTATTACACCTTCCTGGTCTCTGCTCTTGTTGGAGGAAACAGAATAAAAGGAGACAGCTTTGTGACAGTTACCTACACAAGTAAGTGTCTGTGGGAAAGTACAACTCAATCTTTTGATCAGAGATATTTAGCGTTTTAATAAATTATTTGGTAGATTTCTGCTTTGTCACTGGGACAGGAACAGGAGGAAGAATTTCTGTGACAGATAACCGGCCAATATAAACATAATAATTATAGGTTCTACTTGAATTTTGTAATGCTTCACTGCTGTTGATTGTTTCCTTATGTTGTATGTCACGCGCAATATGTTATGTATGTCTAGAAGAAGATTACAAGAATCAAAGATTCACTCTCATGAATAGTAAAACAACAATTTACAACTTATATCTGTAGTAAATGTTATCAAAATACACATTTTTATATTCATGTTCAGTAGACGACTGGGTGGAGCCTGATAGGGATTCACAGACACTAATTCTCCATCAGGCCATCTCTCTCCTTATAACTGACAGCAGACAGCGGGAAAATTCCATAGCCAAAAAACAGGCTGCTATTGGCTATGGAACTAACTTCTAACTTGCTACTGTCAATCACAAAGAGATAGTAATCTTTGAAGACAAAATTGGTTTAACCCCCCTGGCGGTATTCCCGAGTCTGGCTCGGGGTGGAGTTTTTGTACCAAAAGCGGTAACCCCGACCCAGACTCGGGACCGCATCTCTGAATGCAGGGAAAGTTTACTTACCTTGTCCACTGGATCCAGCGATGTCCCCCCGCTGTACAAGTGGCTCGTCCTCCTCTCGATTCATCACGGAGCCGATCTCCGTTCCCTGCGAGCGTTGCGATGCACGGGGACGGAAATCAGCGCCAAATTCTAAAAGTAAAGCACACAGTATACATACATTATAATGTAATCTTACAGATTACATTGCTGTATGTAATTATTTCACATCTCCTTTGTCCCTAGTGGTCTGCCCAGTGTCCTGCATGCAGTTTTATAATTTAAAAACTGTTCTTTATGCCTGGAAACTGGAGATTGTCCATAGCAACCAAAACTGTCCCTTTACATCAAAAATGATTTTAGACCAGCTAGAAAACAACAATAATAAATTAGAATCACTCCCAGAATTGAGGGTTTTCCGATTTGTGGGGAGATCAGTCATCAAATACTGAAAAGTAATGACAGCGACAATTCTGCAACTGAGCAAATTTCAGTGTTTTTTGATTTGATTACATTATTGAATAATTTTTATTATTGTTATATTATTATTTGGTATAATTATTTATAGTTATTTATTATATTATAATTTATGATTTCATTTTTCAAACTTTATCATACCCGGGATGTCTGCTAGACTCTGGTTTGGACAGATTTAAGTGAGTTATTCCTAAGAATTGCAGGACTACAATATAAAACGGCAAATTTTCATGCAAAATAATGGTACCGCTTTCAGCACCTAAAATCTGAAATAATCATACCGCCAGGGAGGTTAATAAAATTACACTAAACTAACAAAGCTGGATATTTAACAAATAGCTGGATATGTTTGTAGGCTTAATTCACTGGGGAGAGCTTGTTTTAATCCCAACATTCTTTGGCCACTAATACCAAATATTTAGTACTATGTGTATGGGCAGTCTTTGGAATTATGGATCAAATTAGGTGAGTTACTTATTACCAAACTTTTCTAATTTGTTTGTAGCACCTGAAAAAGTACAGAGTCTTACAGCTTACAATATCACCACCACGTCATTATCTCTGAGCTGGCTACCACCTACTGGAAATGCAAGTTCTTACCAGATCCAGATCCTGGAAAATTCATCTTTCAGTATAATTGTACCCAGTCCCACGACAAATTTTACCATACAGAATCTGATACCTGGCAATTATTACACCTTCCTCGTCTCTGCCCTTGTTGGAGGAAACAGCATAAAAGGAGACAGCTCTGTCACCGTTACCTACACAAGTAAGTGTCTATGGGAACAACAACTCAATCTATTGATCAGAGATATTTAGTGTTTTATTAAATTAGCTGGTAGATTTTTTCTATGTCACCAGGACAGGAACTGGAGGAAGAATTGCCCTAACAGATAGTTGGAGGTTCTACTTGTATTGTGTAATACCTCACTGCTATTGATGGTTTTGTTATGTTTTATGTCATGCACAATGGGTTTTGTATGTCTCGAAGAAGAAGATGATCATAATACACAAATATTCTCTCTTGAATAGGAAAACATGAACATTTACAACTTATAGCTGTAGTAAATTTTATTAAAACACACATTTTTATAATAATGTTTACTTCCTGAAAAAATGCAGATAGTCTTTGAAAATTCATAAAAAGTGTATACAACACTCTTTAGAATTTTGTTGTTCCTTCTCATGATAAATGTCAGTGCTTGCTCCAAATTTATGTACCTGTTTCCAACGGTTTTTAACAGGTACATACCCTCCATCCACAGTGCAGCTAAACTTCCTCCTCACCACTACAGGTGCCACACAGACAGCTCAGTGACCAAGGAATTTTGTAGCTGGGTAGGCAGAGCCTGATAAGGATTCCGAGACACTAGTTCCCTCTCAGGTCATCTCTCTCCTTGTGATTGGCAGCAGAAAATGGATACCGTATGTATCGGCGTATACCACGCACTTTTTTCCCCCTAAAATCAGGGGGAAATTGGGGGTGCGTGTTATACGCCGATCCCCCACAATTTTTAACCCTTTCTGCTGCTCTCTGCGGCTTCGGGGTATTTTCGGCGCACTCAGCCGTTCCCGGCTATCTTTGGCCGTTCTAGGCTATTTTCGCCCATTCTCAGCTATTTTCGGCCGCACTCGCCCATTCTCGGCTATTTTCAGCCGTTCTTGGCTATTTTCGGCTTACCGAAAGCCGCCGAGAATGGCCGACTGTGGCCAAAAATAGCCGAGAATGTCTGAAAATAGCCGAGAACGGCTGAGTGCGGACGAAAATAGCTGAAAGCCACTGAGAGGGGCCGAGAACTACCGAGTGCCACCAAGATACACAAGACATCCGTTCTGTATCTCGGTGGCGCCATTTTTAAATGACAAAGCCACAGAAAAGACTGCAAATGACTGACAAGGCTAAATGCAAGGCTGCAAATGACTGACAAGGCTAAATGCAAAGCTGCAAGTGGCTGACAAGGCTGCAATGGAAGGCTGTAAATGACTGACAAGGCTGCAAATGACTGACAAGGCTGCAATGGAAGGCTGCAAATGACACTGATAAGGCTGCATTGAATGGCATTTAAATGTACGTTTTTTTCCTTAAACTTCCCTCCTAAAAGTTTTTTTCTTTTAAATTCCCTCCTAAACTTGGGGTGCGTGTTATACGCCGATAAATACGGTATATACCATAGCGGAAAAAACAGCCTGATCTTGGCTATAGGACTAACTGCCTATTGTCAATCACAAGGGGAGAGTACTCTTTATTGGCAAAATTAGTTTAATAACATTAGAATTAACACGCACAGCTAAAACATCAGGATAAGTATACATAATTTTAAAAGAGTGACAGTTATTTTTAGCTAAGTCCAATAAGATGTGTAAACTATACTCATATGGGTAAATTGGAGAGCCTTATTCTTGTGTCAAATCTTTGTGAATTAAAACCATTGTCTAGCTATAATATATTTCCACATGCTTTCCTTATTTTTCTAATATCCTTTTCTTTTCCCATCCCAAAGGATGGATATTTAACAAATAGCTGGACCTTTTTATTAGGCTTATGCAGTCTTTAAGGATGGGCTGTGGTCTTAATGCACTGGGAATAGCTTGTTTTATCCTAATATTCTTTAGTCATTAAAACCAAATATTTAGTACTATATGTATGCAATCTTTGGAATGAAAGCAACTCTAAAGGAATTTTCTTTTAGTAGTTAAGATGTCATACTTACCTGCTCTATGCAGTGGTTTTACGCAGAGCAGCTCTAGTCCTCCTCATCTGGGGTCTCCCACTGGCAATTCTGACTCCTCACCCCTTTGTGTCTCCCCATAGCAAGCTGCTTGATATAGGGGTTCTCTCTCTTGAGTTCACTCCCAAGCTGCCCTCTGTGTGTCCATTGATACATAGTCGGCTCGGCCCCACCCTCTCTCCTCACTGGCTGTTTTTGACAGCATCAGGAGCCAATAGCTCCAGCTGCTGCTTTGATCTCCAGTGAGGAGAGAGAGAAAGCAAAGAAAGTTTCTGCTTCCAGGCATAGCATTGGATTGATATCGGGCTCAGGTAAGTATAATGGAGACTATCGGGGGGGGGGGGGGGGATTTTGCAGGGGAGGAGCTGCACACAGAAGGTATTTCACCTTAATGCAGAGAATGCATTACGGTAAAAGGTAAAAATTCTTCTGCCTTTAGAACCACTTTAAGAATCAACTTACTTTAATTACTCTATACCAAACCACTCTAATTTGTTTGTAGGACCTGAAAAAGTACAAAGTCTTACAGCTTATAATATCACCACCACGTCACTATCTCTGAACTGGCTACCGCCTACTGGAAATGCAAGTTCCTACCAGATCCAGATCCTGGAAAATTCATCTTTCAGTGTAATTGTACCCAGTCCCACGACATCTTTTACCATACAGAATCTGACACCTGGCAATTATTACACCTTCCTGGTCTCTGCCCTTGTTGGAGGAAACAGCATAAAAGGAGACAACACTGTGACAGTTACCTACACAAGTAAGTGTCTGTGGGAATAGACAACTCAATCTGTTGATCAGAGATATTTAGTGTTTTAATAAATTCGTTGGTAGATTTCTGCTATGTCACTGGAACAGGAGGAAGAATTTCCCTGACAGATAACCGGTCAATATAAACATAATTATTATAGGTTCTACTTGTATATTGTTTTGTATGTCTAGAAGAAGAAGATCAAAATAAGAAAAAGTTCACTATCATGAATATAAAAACATGACAATTTACAACCTATAGCTGTAGTAAATTTTATCAAAATACACATTTTTTTTATTCATGTTCATCATTCGGGTGGGTGGGGCCTGATAGGGCTTCAGAGACACCAGTTTCCCCTCAGGCCATCTCTCTCCTTGTGACAGTGGACAAATTCCATAGGCAAAAAACAGCCTGCTATTGGCTATGGAACTAACTTCCTACTCTATGGAACTAACTTCCTACTGTGAATCACAAGTTGATAGTAATCTTTGAAGAAAAAATCAGTTTAATAACATAACACTCAACTAACAAAGTTAAAACACCAGGATAAGTATAAGTATAAGTATTATTTTAAAAAGGTGACAGTTATTTTCAGTTATGTCCAATAAGATGCGAAAACTACACTCACATGGGTAAATTTGAACACTTTCACACTGCTAGCACGGCAGTGTTAGCAGTAAGGTGCCACTAGTTTTAGTGATACTTTACCGTCACTGTGCGGGCTGGAGCAAGATGCTTTTAACCCCGAAGAAGGGGTTAACAAGGGGTTGAAAGCCCCCCCCCCCCCAAAGCACCAATGTGGAAATGCCTTGCAGGCACTTTGACAGCACTACTCATTGATTTCAATGGCAGGAGTAGTTGTACACCCTCCCGAACCGCCCCAAAGACACTGCTTGCAGGACTTCTTTTAGGGCCCTGCAAGCGCACCACCCCAGTGTGAAGGCACTCAGGATTTCACACTGGGGAGGCTTGAGAATCGCTTTTCAGAAGTTATTTTAAGAGCTAAAATGCCTGAAAAGCATCTTCAGTGTGAAAGGGGACTTAGAGAGCCTTATCTTTGTGTGAAAGCTTTGTGAATTGAGACTATTGTCTAGCTATGATATATTTCCATATGCTTTCCTTATTTTTCTAATTTCCTTTTCTTTTCTCTGTCCCAAAAGATGGATATTTAACAAATAGCTGGATATGTTTGTAAAGAATAAGCATGTGTGGTCTTAAAGTATGGGCTGTAGCTTTAATTCATTGGGGAGAGCTTGTTTAAATCCTAACGTTCTATGGTCACTAATACCAAATATTTAGTACTATGTGTATGGGCAGTCTTTGAAATTATGGGTCAAATTAGGTGAGTTACTTATTACCAAACTTTTCTAATTTGTTTGTAGCACCTGAAAAAGTACAGAGTCTTACAGCTTATAATATCAGCACCACTTCTCTATCTCTGAACTGGCTACCGCCTACTGGAAATGCAAGTTCCTACCAGATCCAGATCCTGGAAAATTCATCTTTCAGTTTAATTGTAACCAGTCCCACGACATCTTTTACCATAGAGAATCTGATACCTGGCAATTATTACACCTTCCTGGTCTCTGCCCTTGTTGGAGGAAACAGCATAAAAGGAGACAACACTGTGACAGTTACCTACACAAGTAAGTGTCTGTGGGAATAGACAACTCAATCTGTTGATCAGAGATATTTAGTGTTTTAATAAATTCGTTGGTAGATTTCTGCTATGTCACTGGGACAGGAACAGGAGGAAGAATTTCCCTGACAGATAACCGGCCAATATAAACAGGTCTGCCGCCACTGTGTGTCGACGTCACATGTGCGCGCCGGCTGTACGGCGCCTTTGTTGCGTGGTCCTTCTGGCTCAGCGCTGTCCATTCTCCCGACTGTAGGTGGGGTTGGGGTGGTGCCGACCGCCTGGCGCATGTACGTCCGGGCGTCGGCGTCCCCGCGGCCCCCCCCCCTCCATGTCTGTGGTTGTGGCGTAGGGGGCGTGGCTGTGGCGGCATGTATTTATGGGCGTCAGTCCGGATGTGCTCTGAGTTCCTCTGAGCCCTACACCACAATGGACATCACATTAACTATGCTCTGTTTCTTTTCCTCTCAAATACAGGTATATCTTACACTCTATCTTCATTTAACTCTTTATCCATTGAATGTTTCGGTGATGACCTCTTACCATGGTCTTCCACCATCACTTCTGTTTGGATTCCATTTCCTCCCCTTCACATTCATCACTTTTCTTATTAATCCTTATTCACTGGTCTCACATCCCACACATTCACCCTTCAACATTGTTTTCAGTCCTTTTTCATGGTTTGTTTTTTGTTTTTTGTTTTTGGTTTTGGTTTTCACTTATTGCTTTCACCACACCTCACCAGTTCTCACATTCACACTAGGGATGCTTGGAGCTCACCCGGACGCCTGCCTGTGATGATTGCCGCCCTATACATGCCCTCTCGGCTCCCGACACCGATGCTTTGGGGTGGCCTGGGGTCTTTGGCGCCCTGCCTTCCAGTGCACACATATCTGTAAGCCATTTTTGTCTTATACAGATTTTTGGGGGGTTTTATCCATCCCCCCTACCCTGATTTAATATACTTACCCACAAATATTTTCCTATTGCAGATATCTTACATGTCTGCTCCTGAAGAGCGGTTTAAAGCCGCGAAACGCGTCGAGCTACTGATGTATGAACTACATAACCATCATGATATGTGCTATACTTTTTCCAACATATTTGGGTTTTTGAGCCTATTGACAGTGCAGATACTATTACCTTAACATTTGTACCCAACTATGAGTATGGTGGTCCCCTTTATTTTACTCTGAATATTAATGGTTGTAAATATGTTATTATCAATTATTACCAGGTTGCAGAGTGACACCATGTTATGGGCGCATTTTTGTATACATGGAATGAATTGTATGTAAACTTGTTTTTTACGTATTATTAAATCTTTATTTGCCACCATTTTACTCATCTTTGTCATCCTGAGCTTCATTTAAAGTCCCACTTCTTTTTGCATCACCGCCGCCTCCTGCCGTGGTGAAGCTTTTATTTTCAGATGATAGGGATGGAGGCACATGACTTTACCCAGCCATGGCTTCACTCAAAGTCCCAAGCTCCCCAATTCCCCCCTTTTTTAGTATAATTATTATAGGTTCTACTTGTATATTGTTTTGTATGTCTAGAAGAAGAAGATCAAAATAAGAAAAAGTTCACTATCATGAATATAAAAACATGACAATTTACAACCTATAGCTGTAGTAAATTTTATCAAAATACACATTTTTTTTACTTATGTTCATCATTCGGGTGGGTGGGGCCTGATAGGGCTTCAGAGACACCAGTTTCCCCTCAGGCCATCTCTCTCCTTGTGACAGTGGGCAAATTCCATAGGCAAAAAACAGCCTGCTATTGACTATAGAACTAACTTCCTACTGTCAATCACAAGTTGATAGTAATCTTTGAAGAAAAAATCAGTTTAATAACATAACACTCAACTAACAAAGTTAAAACACCAGGATAAGTATAAGTATAAGTATTATTTTAAAAAGGTGACAGTTATTTTCAGTTATGTCTAATAAGATGCGAAAACTACACTCACATGGGTAAATTTGAACACTTCCACACTGCTAGCACGGCAGTGTTAGCAGTAAGGTGCCACTAGTTTTAGTGATGCTTTACCGGCACTGTGCGGGCTGGAGCAAGATGCTTTTAACCCCGAAGAAGGGGTTAACAAGGGGTTGAAAGCCCCCCCCCCCCCCCCCAAAGCACCAATGTGGAAATGCCTTGCAGGCACTTTGACAGCACTACTCATTGATTTCAATGGCAGGAGTAGTTGTGCACCCTCCCGCACCGCCCCAAAGACACTGCTTGCAGGACTTCTTTTAGGGCCCTGCAAGCGCACCACCCCAGTGTGAAGGCACTCAGGATTTCACACTGGGGAGGCTTGAGAATCGCTTTTCAGAAGTTATTTTAAGAGCTAAAATGCCTGAAAAGCATCTTCAGTGTGAAAGGGGACTTAGAGAGCCTTATCTTTGTGTGAAAGCTTTGTGAATTGAGACTATTGTCTAGCTGTGATATATTTCCATATGCTTTCCTTATTTTTCTAATTTCCTTTTCTTTTCTCTGTCCCAAAAGATGGATATTTAACAAATAGCTGGATATGTTTGTAAAGAATAAGCATGTGTGGTCTTAAAGTATGGGCTGTAGCTTTAATTCATTGGGGAGAGCTTGTTTAAATCCTAACGTTCTATGGTCACTAATACCAAATATTTAGTACTATGTGTATGGGCAGTCTTTGAAATTATGGGTCAAATTAGGTGAGTTACTTATTACCAACCTTTTCTAATTTGTTTGTAGCACCTGAAAAAGTACAGAGTCTTACAGCTTATAATATCACCACCACGTCACTATCTCTGAACTGGCTACCACCTAGTGGAAATGCAAGTTCCTACCAGATCCAGATCCTGGAAAATTCATCTTTCAGTGTAATTGTGCCCAGTCCCACAACAAATTTTACCATACAGAATCTGACACCTGGCAATTATTACACCTTCCTGGTCTCTGCCCTTGTTGGAGGAAACAGCATAAAAGGAGACAGCTTTGTGACAGTTAACTACACAAGTAAGTGTCTGTGGGAAAGTACAACTCAATTTTTTGATTGGAGATATTTAGCATTTTAATAAATTCGTTGGTAGATTTCTGCTATGTCACTGGGACAGGAACAGGAGGAAGAATTTCCCTGACAGATAACTGGCCAATATAAACATAATAATTATAAATTCTACTTGTATTTTGTAATGCTTCACTGCTATTGACTGTTTCATTATGTCGTATGTCATGCTCAATATGTTTTGTATGTCTAGAAGAAGAAGATCACAAGAAGCAAAGATTCACTCTCATGAATAGTAAAACATGATGGTGGTTATACACCCTCCCTCCCCGTCCCAAAGACACTGCTTGCAGGACTTCTTTTTCGGCCCTGCAAGCTCACCATCCCAGTGTGAGAGCACTAAGGCTTTTACACTGGGGAGGCTTGAGAGGTGCTTTTCAGGAGTTAATTTTAGTGCTAAAATACCTGAAAAGCGTCTTCAGTGTGAAAGGGGTCTTAGAGAGGCTTATCTTTGTGTGAAGCCTTTGTGAATTGAGATTATTGTCTAGCTATGATATATTTCCATATGCATCAGGAGCCAATAGCTCCAGCTGTTGCCTTAAAATCCAGTGAGTAGAGAGAGAAAACCAAGAAAGTCGCTGCTTTCAGACATAGCGTTGGATTTAAATCTGACTCAGGTAAGTATGTAGAAGGTTATTGGGGGGGGGGGGGGTTACCTTTAATGCAGAGAATTTATTATGGTAAAAATTCTTCTACATTTAGAATCACTTTAAGAATCAACTTAGTTTAATTACTTTATACCAAACTACTCTAATTTGTTTGTAGGACCTGAAAAAGTACAAAGTCTTACAGCTTCCAATATCAACACCACTACTCTATCTCTGAGCTGGCTACCACCTACTGGAAATGCAAGTTCCTACCAGATCCAGATCCTGGAAAATTCATCTTTCATTGTAATTGTACCCAGTCCCACCACATCTTTTACCATACAGAATCTGATACCTGGCAATTATTACACTTTCCTGGTCTCTGCCCTTGTTGGAGGAAACAGCATAAAAGGAGACAGCTCTGTGACAGTTAACTACACAAGTAAGTGTCTGTGGGAAAGTACAACTCAATCTTTTGATCAGAGATATTTAGCATTTTAATAAATTCGTTGGTAGATTTCTGCTATGTCACTGGGACAGGAACAGGAGGAAGAATTTCCGTGACAGATAACCGGCCAATATAAACATAATAATTATAGGTTCTACTTGTATTTTGTAATGCTTCACTGCTATTGACTGTTTCGTTATGTTGTATGTCATGCGCAATATGTTTTGTATGTCTAGAAGAAGATCACAAGAAGCAAGGTTCGCTCTCATGAATAGTAAAACAACAATTTACAACTTATATCTGTAGTAAATTTTATCAAGATACACATTTTTATATTCATGTCCAGTAGACGACTGGGTAGCCAAAAAACAGGCTGCTATTGGCTATGGAACTAACTTCTAACTTGCTACTGTCAATCACAAGGAGATAGTAATCTTTGAAGACAGAATCAGTTTAATAACATTATACTAAACTAACAAAGCTAAAACACCATGATAAGTATACATAATTTTTAAAAGGTGCCAGTGATTTTCAGCAACGTCCAATAAGCAAAAACTACACTCACATAGGTAATAATATATTTCCATATGCTTTCTTTATTTTTCTAAATTCCTTTTATTTTCCCTGTCCCAAAAGATGGATATTTAACAAATAGCTGGATATATTTTTAAAGAATAGGCACCTGTGGTCTTAAAGTATAGGCTGTAGTCCTAATTCACTGGGGACAGCTTGTTTTAATCCTAACATTCTTTGGTCACTAATGCCAAATATTTAGTACTATGTGTATGGGCAGTCTTTGGAATTATGGATCAAATTAGGTGAGTTGCTTAATACCAAACTTTTCTAATTTGTTTGTAGCACCTGAAAAAGTACAGAGTCTTACAGCTTATGATATCACCACCACGTCATTATCTCTGAACTGGCTACCACCTACTGGAAATGCAAGTTCCTACCAGATCCAGATCCTGGAAAATTCATCTTTCAGTGTAATTGTGCCCGGTCCCACGACAAATTTTACCATACAGAATCTGATACCTGGCAATTATTACACCTTCCTGGTTTCTGTGCTTGTTGGAGGAAACAGCATAAAAGGAGACAGCTCTGTGACAGTTACCTACACAAGTAAGTGTCTATGGGAACGGACAACTCTATCTATTGATCAGAGATATTTCGTGTTTTATTAACCTCCCTGGCGGTACGATTATTTTAGATTGTAGGTGCTGAAAGCAGTACAATTATTTTGCATGGAAATTTTGCGTTTTATATTGTAGGCCTGTAATTCTTAGGAATAACTTAAATCTGTCCAAACCAGAGTCTACCAAGACATCCCTGGTATAATAAAGTTTGAAAAACTAAATCATAAATTATAATATAATAACTATAATTAATTATACCAAATAATAATATAATAATAATAAAAAATATTCAATAATGTAATCAAATCAAAAACACTGAAATTTGCTAATTTGTAGAATTGTCGCTGTCATTACTTTTCAGTGTTTGATGTTTTATGTCATGCACAATGTGTTTTGTATGTCTGGAAGAAGAAGATCACAGTGCACAAACATTCTCTCTTGAATAGGAAAACATGACAATTTACAACTTATATCTGTAGTAAATTTTATTAAAACACACATTTTTATAATAATGTTTACTTCCTGAAAAAATGCAGATAGTCTTTGTAAATTCATAAAAAGTGTCTAAAACACTCTTTAGAATTTTTTTGTTCCTTCTCATGATAAATATCAGTGCTTGTTCCAAATTTATGCACCTGTTTCCAACAGTTTTTAGCAGGTACATACCCTCCATCAACAGTGCAGCTAAGCTCCCTCCTCACCACTACAGGTGCCACACAGACGGCTCAGTGACCAGGGAATTTTGTAGGGTGGGCAGAGCCTGATAACGATTCAGAGACACTAGTTCCCTCTCAGGTTATCTCTCTCCTTGTGATTGGCAGCAGACAATGGATATATATCATACCGAAAAAAACAACCTGATCTTGGCAATAGGACTAACTGCCTATTGTCAATCACAAGAGGATAGTGCTCTTATTTGTAAAATTTATTTAATAACATTAGACTTAAAACACACAGCTACAGGATAAGTATACATGATTTAAAAGAGTGACAGTTATTTTTAGCTAAGTCCAATAAGATATGTAAACTATACTCATATGGGTAAATTAGAGAGCCTTATTCTTGTGTCAAATCTTTGTGAATTGAAACAATTGTCTAGCTATAATATATTTCCACATGCTTTCATTATTTTTCTAATATCCTTTTCTTTTCCTAAGGATTGATATTTAACAAATAGCTGGACCTTTTTATTAGGCTTATGCAGTCTTTAAGGATGGGCTGTGGTCTTAATGTACTGAGAATAGCTTGTTTTATCCTAATATTCTTTAGTCATTAAGACCAAATATTTAGTACTATATGTATGCAATCATTGGAATGAAAGCAACTCTAAAGGAAATGTCTGTTAGTAGTTAAGATGTCATACTTACCTGCTCTATACAGTGGTTTTGCACAGAGCAGCTCTAGTCCTCCTCTTCTGGGGTCGAAGAAGGGATTAACAAGGTGTTTAAAGTACCTGCAAAACACCGCTGTGGAAGCACATTGCAGGCACTTCAACAGCACTACTCATTGATTTCAATGGCAGGAGTGATTATACACCCTCCCGCACCACCCACAAAACACTGCTTGTAGGACTTTTTTTTGGCCCTGCAAGCGCACCACCCCAGTGTGAAAGCACTCAGGCTTTCACACTGGGGAGGCTTGAGAGGCGCTTTTCAGGAGTTATTTTTTGCACTAAAATGCCTAAAAAGCGCCTTCAATGTGAAAGGGGTCTTAGGGAGCCTTATCTTTGTCTGAAACCTTTGTGAATTGAGACTATTATCTAGCTATAATATATTTCCATATGCTTTCCTTTTCTTTTTCCCTGTCCAAAAAGATGGATATTTAACAAATAGCTGGATATGTTTGTAAAGAATAAGCATGTGTGGTCTTTAAGTATGGTCTGTAGCCTTAATTCACTGGGGAGAGCTTGTTTAAATCCTAAGGTTCTATGGTCACTAATACCAAATATTTAGTACTATGTGTATGGGCAGTCTTTGAAATTATGGATCAAATTAGGTGAGTTATTAATATCCAAACTATTCTAATTTGTTTGTAGCACCTGAAAAAGTACAGAGTCTTACAGCTTATGATATCACCACCACATCATTATCTCTGAACTGGCTACCACCTGCGGGAAATGCAAGTTCCTACCAGATCCAGATGCTGGAAAATTCATCTTTCAGTGTAATTGTAACCAGTCCCACGACATCTTTTACCATACAGAATCTGATACCTGGCAATTATTACACCTTCCTGGTCTCTGCCCTTGTTGGAGGAAACAGCATAAAAGGAGACAGCTCTGTGACAGTTACCTACACAAGTAAGTGTCTGTGGGAAAGTACAACTCAATCTATTGATCAGAAATATTTAGCGTTTTAAAAAATTAGCTGGTAGATTTTTGCTATGTCACTGGGACAGGAGCTGGAAGAAGAATTTCCCTTACAGATAGTTGTAGGTTCTACTTGTATTGTGTAATACCTCACTACTATTCACAGTTTCTTTATGTTTTATCTCATACGCAATGTGTTTTGTATGTCTAGAAGAAGAAGAAGATCACAATACACAAATATTCCCTATTGAATATGAAAATATGACAATTTACAACTTATATCTGTAGTAAATTTTATTAAAACACACATTTTTAAAATAATGTTTACTACCTGAAAAAATGCAGATAGTCTTTGTAAATTCATAAAAAGTGTATACAGCATCGTTTAGAATTTTGTTGTTCCTTCTAATGATAAATGTCAGTGCTTGTTCCAAATTTATGTACCTCTTTCCAACGGTTTTTAGCAGGTACATACCCTCCATCCCCAGTGCAGCTACACTCCCTCCTCACCACTGCAGGTGCCACACAGACGGCTCAGTGACTGAGGAATTTTGTAGCTGGGTGGGCAGAGCCTGATAAGGATTCAGAGACACTAGTTCCCTCTCAGGTCATCTCTCTTCTTGTGATTGGCAGCAAAATATATATCATAGCGAAAAAAAACAGCCTGATCTTGGCTATAGGACTAACTGCCTTTTGTCAATCACAAGGGGAGAGTACTCTTTACTGGTAAAATTTGTTTAATAACATTAAACTTAACACACACAGCTAAAACATCAGTATAAGTATACATCATTTTAAAGGAGTGACAGTTATTTTTAGCTAAGTCCAATAAGATGTGTAAACTATACTCATATGGGTAAATTAGAGAGCATTACTCTTGTGTCAAATCTTTGTGAATTAAAACCATTGTCTAGCTATAATATATTTCCACATGCTTTCCTTATTTTTCTAATATCCTTTTCTTTTCCCATCCCAAAGGATGGATATTTAACAAATAGCTGGACCTTTTTATTAGGCTTATGCAGTCTTTAAGGATGGGCAGTGGTCTTAATGCACTGGGAATAGCTTGTTTTATCCAAATATTCTTTAGTCATTAAGACCAAATATTTAATACTTTATGTATGCAATCATTGGAATGAAAGCAATTCTAAAGTAAATTTCTGCTAGTAGTTAAGATGTCATACTTACCTGCTCTGTGCAGTGGTTTTGCACAGAGCAGCTCTAGTCCTCCTCTTCTGGGGTCTCCCACTGGCAATTCTGACTCCTCGTCCCCTCTGTGTCTCACTATAGCAAGCTGCTTGATATAGGGGTTCTCTCTCGAGTTCACTCCCAAGCTGCCCTCTGTGTGTCCATTGATACATAGTTGCCTCTGTCCCACTCTCTCTCTCCTCACTGGCTGTTTTTGACAGCATCAGGAGCCAATAGCTCCAGCTGCTGCTTTGATCTCCAGTGAGGAGAGAGAGAAAGCAAAGAAACTGACTGCTTTCAGGCATAGCGTTGGATTGAGATCGGGCTCAGGTAAGTATAATGGAGGCTATTGGGGGGGGGGGGGGGATTTTGCAGGGGAGGAGCTGCACACAGAAGTTTTTTTACCTTAATGCAGAGAATGCATTACGGTAAAAGGTAAAAATTCTTCTACCTTTAGAACCACTTTAAGAATCCAACTTAGTTTAATTACTTTATACCAAACCACTCTAATTTTTTTGTAGGACCTGAAAAAGTACAAAGTCTTACAGCTTCCAATATCAGCACCACGTCTCTATCTCTGGGCTGGCTACCACCTACTGGAAATGCAAGTTCCTACCAGATCCAGATCCTGGAAAATTCATCTTTCAGTGTAATTGTACCCAGTCCCACGACATCTTTTACCATACAGAATCTGATACCTGGCAATTATTACACCTTCCTGGTCTCTGCCCTTGTTGGAGGAAACAGCATAAAAGGAGACAGCTCTGTGACAGTTACCTACACAAGTAAGTGTCTGTGGGAATAGACAACTCAATTTTTTGATTGGAAATATTTAGCGTTTTAATAAATTCGTTGGTAGATTTCTGCTATGTCACTGGGACAGGAACAGGAGGAAGAATTTCCCTGACATATAACCGGTCAATATAAACATAATAATTATAGGTTCTACTTGTATATTGTAATGCCTCACTGCTGTTGACTGTTTCATTATGTTGTATGTCATGCGCAATATGTTACGTATGTCTAGAAGAAGATCACAAGAAGCAAAGGTTCACTGTAATGAATATAAAACATGACAATTTATAACCTATAGCTGTAGTATATTTTATCAAAATACACATTTTTATTAATGTTCATCATTCGGGTAGGTGGGGCCTGATAGGGCTTCAGAGACACCAGTTTCCCCTCAGACCATCTCTCTCCTTGTGACTGACAGCAGACAATGGGCAAATTCCATAGACAAAAAAACAGCCTGACTACGGAACTAACTTCCTACTGTCAATCACAAGTAGATAGTAATCTTTGAAGACAAAATCAGTTTAATAACATAACACTCAACTAACAAAGTTAAATCGCCAGGATAAGTATACGTATAAGTATTATTTTAAAAAGGTGACAGTTATTTTCAGCTATGTCCAATAAGATGCGAAAACTACACTCACATGAGTAAATTTGAACACTTTCACACTGCTAGTGCAGCAGCATTAGCAGTAAGGCACCGCTAGTTTTTAGTGATGTTTTACCGCCGCTGTGCAGGCTGGAGCAAGAGGCTTTTAACCCCAAAGAAGGTGTTAACAAGAGGTTAAAAGCCCCCCCAAAGCACCGTTGAGGAAACGCCTTGCAGGCACTTCGACAGCACTACTCATTGATTTCAATGGCAGGAGTGGTTATACACCCTCCCGCACAGCCCCAAAGACACTGCTTGCAGGACTTTTTTTACGGTCCTGCAAGCACACCACCCCAGTGTGAAGGCACACAGGATTTCACCCTGGGGAGGCTTGAGAGGCACTTTTCAGGAGTTATTTTTAACGCTAAAATGCCTGAAAAGTGTCTTCAGTGTGAAAGGGGACTTAGAGAGCCTTATCTTTGTGTGAAACCTTTGTGAATTGAGACTATTGTCTAGCTATGATATATTTCCATATGCTTTCTTAATTTTTCTAATTTCCTTTTCTTTTCCCTGTCCAAAAAGATGGATAATTAACAAATAGCTGGATATGTTTGTAAAGAATAGGCATGTGTGGCCTTAAAGTATAGTCTGTAGCCTTAATTCACCGGGGAGAGCTTGTTTAAATCCTAAGGTTCTATGGTCACTAATACCAAATATTTAGTACTATGTGTATGGGCAGTCTTTGAAATTATGGGTCAAATTAGGTGAGTTACCTATTACCAAACTTTTCTAATTTGATTGTAGCACCTGAAAAAGTACAGAGTCTTACAGCTTACGATATCACCACCACATCATTATCTCTCAACTGGCTACCACCTACTGGAAATGCAAGTTCCTACCAGATCCAGATGCTGGAAAACTCATCTTTCAGTGTAATTGTACCCAGTCCCACGACAAATTTTACCATACAGAATCTGATACCTGGCAATTATTACACCTTCCTGGTCTCTGCCCTTGTTGGAGGAAACAGCATAAAAGGAGACAGCTCTGTGACAGTTACCTACACAAGTAAGTGTCTGTGGGAAAGTACAACTCAATCTATTGATCAGAAATATTTAGCGTTTTAATAAATTAGCTGGTAGATTTTTGCTATGTCACTGGGATAGGACCTGAAAGAAGAATTTCCCTTACAGATAGTTGTAGGTTCTACTTGTATTGTGTAATACCTCACTGCTATTGATGGTTTCTTTATGTTTTATCTCATACGCAATGTGTTTTGTATGTCTAGAAGAAGAAGATCACAATACACAAATATTCTCTCTTGAATATGAAAGCATGACAATTTACAACTTATATCTGTAGTAAATTTTATTAAAATACACATTTTTAAAATAATGTTTACTTCCTGAAAAAATGCAGATAGTCTTTGTAAATTCATAAAAAGTGTCTACAACACCGTTTAGAATTTTGTTGTTCCTTCTCATGATAAATGTCAGTGCTTGCTCCAAATTTATGTACCTGTTTACAACGGTTTTTAGCAGGTAGATACCCTCCATCCACAGTGCAGCTAAGCTCCCTCCTCACCACTACAGGTGCCACACAGACGGCTCAGTGACTGAGGAATTTTGTAGCTGGGTAGGCAGAGCCTGATAAGGATTCAGAGACACTAGTTCCCTCTCAGGTCATCTCTCTTCTTGTGATTGGCAGCACAATATATATCATAGCGAAAAAAAACAGCCTGATCTTGGCTATAGGACTAACTGCCTTTTGTCACTCACAAGGGGAGAGTACTCTTTATTGGTAAAATTAGTTTAATAACATTAAACTTAACACACACAGCTAAAACATCAGGATATATATATATACATCATTTTAAAAGAGTGACAGTTATTTTTAGCTAAGTCCAATAAGATGTGTAGAAAAAGGAAGAACAACTCCCCCAGATGGTTTTTTTTGGCAGCAAACACAAAGAGATAGGATGAATGACCTCTATAGATATAACAATTTATTAAGAAAAAAACTTTTTCAAAACATAGTAGTTAAAACATGAGCATCCATTTTCAACAGCATGATAAAAAGGAAAAAAGACAAATAAATGTAACTATGCGGATACAATGTGACAGTCAATTATGTCCTATTAACGCTGTACAATTACACCTGAAATATGTACAGTGCTAGGAAACTGACGTGTTTCAACCTTCACTGGGGTCTTCTTCAGAGAAAAATGTGTCTGTGGGGGAAGTATATAACAATTATTCCTCATGAACATTGTCAATATGTTAAATAACATAGGGTACAAATAATTGGTATAGTTACCACATCCACTGTATCCACAAAGATGACAGATTCAACTATTGTTCCCACAAGGAATATTTGTTACTAAAAAGAGAGAGCCCCTTGGTTGCAAACTCGGGATCCCGGAACACTCCACAGGTATCGCAGACTGGGGACAGGATGGTGCCCGCCAACGCAGCTTACAAGAGATCACGTGTAATGTATCCCCACCCTCCTACCAACCCGGAGAGAGGGGGGGGAAACACCCACCTAAACGGCAGGCGAAGTGTGCAGTACATACGGCAGGAATTAAGATTTTAGTAAACAGTTATAAAGATTTTCTTTATATATACATATGTGTGCCCACCACTGTGAGAGTCCCACCAGGTGGGTCACCATGTTGGATGATCCCATGTGGTTGATCTCCCTAGGGGATATCTAACCCTACGTGTGAGTGTCACCGCTTATGCCTGATTAATGTAGTCACCCCAACTGTGTATGTATCGATACAGAGAGTCCCATATATAAGAGGGAATGCCACCAATGGTGACAGAGATAGTCAAACACCAAAGTGAAAACGTGGTGCAAAAAAAAAAAAAAAACAAACCACCATACATAACTGTGAAAGATGAATGGGAATAGTGAAGAGGGGGGACTTTTCAATAATATCGCCCCTATGATTAGGTGCCCATGGTGATTAAGGTGATAATAGTGCAATAAATAGTGGAGAAAGAATCACAAAGGCTTACACTGCTCAGAGGATAGGAGTGTGTAGTGTGACTGATCCGTAAGACAGTCACACTATAAGATTAGTCCAAAAGGGGGGAAGAATTTGTTCCACCCAACCTATAAGGTAAAGTTCAATATAAGTATAGAGGATTACCACTTAAAATTTTCAATAATGTTCTATAAGTAGAAAGACTGAAAAGAAGAAAGCAATAATATGTGAACATTCCACCACAAACACCTACCATGTATTAAGCAAAAGTGTGTGTGCTGCTCCTCCTGGATAGCTGGGAATGGAGTGATACTCTGTAGTGTCAGGCTGATATAAGGGGCGGTTAATTGATTTGTAGATTAACTACAGCTGTCTGCCACTAGCACTGCAGCTCCACCCATAGGTGCGGGATATGGTCGCCAATAAGATGTGTAAACTATACTCATATGAGTAAATTAGAGAGCCTTATTCCTGTGTCAAATCTTTGTGAATTCAAACAATTGTCTAGCTATAATATATTTCCAAATGCTTTCCTTATTTTTCTAATATCCTTTTCTTTTATCTGTCCCTAAGGATGGATATTTAACAAATAGCCGGACCTTTTTATTAGGCATTTGCAGTCTTTAAGGATGGACTGTGGTCTTAATGCACTGGGAATAGCTTGTTTTATCCAAATATTCTTTAGTCATTAAGACCAAATATTTAATACTTTATGTATGCAATCATTGGAATGAAAGCAACTCTAAAGTAAATTTCTGCTAATAGTTAATATGTCATACTTACCTGCTCTGTGCAGTGGTTTTGCACAGAGCAGCTCTAGTCCTCCTCTTCTGGGGTCTCCCACTGGCAATTCTGACTCCTCGTCCCCTCTGTGTCATACCATAGTCGGCTGCTTGATATAGGGGCTCTCTCTCTCGAGTTCACTCCCAAGCTGCCCTCTGTGTGTCCATTGATACATAGTCGGCTCTGCCCCACTCTCTCTCCTCGCTGGCTGTTTTTGACAGCATCAGGAGCCAATAGCTCCAGCTGCTACTTTGAATGAATGAATGAAATACTTATATAGCGCACAATGCAAACTGAATCGCCTCTAGGCGCTGTGGCGAGCTTTGATCATCTGCTAAAAGAGGAAGGTCTTGAGTTTTTTCCTAAAAGCCAGGTGATTTTCTTCCAGGCGGATGTTGATTGGTAGAGCATTCCATAGCCGAGGCCCTTGGACAGCGAATCTCCGATCCCCCTTGGATTTATACCGGGCTTTGGGCACGAGGAGGAGGTTTTTGTTGGCTGATCGAAGACTGCGGTTTGGTGTGTAATGATTTATTTTCTCCATTAGGTATTGCGGAGCTTCTCTATGCACGCATTTGTGGGTGAGGCAAAGGGTCTTGAACGTGATCCGATTTTTTACGGTTAGCCAATGTAAGCTCCTCAGTGAAGGAGAAATGGATTCCCAGGGTTTTTTTCCTGTTATCAGCCTTGCCGCTGTGTTTTGGATCAGTTGTAATCGCGCAAGTTGATATTGTGGTAATCCTATGTAAAGCGAGTTTGCGTAGTCCAGTCGTGAATTAATGATTGTTCCAACTACCACTGCTTTGTCATTCTTTGGGATAAAAGGGATGAGTCTGCGAAGCATGCGCAGCAGATGGTGAGATCGACTGACTACTGCTCCTATTTGCGCATCCATTGACATTTGTGCGTCTAAAATAACCCCGAGACTCTTCGCTTTGGTCTTTGGGGAGATAGTCTGCCCAAAGACGGTTGGTGGAGACCAGGAGGTTTTGGTTGCGGGCTTATGATTTTGGTGTAAGATAAGAAGCTCTGTCTTTGATTGGTTCAGCTGGAGGGAGTTGGTGGTCATCCAGTCCTCTATTGATTTGAGGCAGTTTTCAAGTTGTTGTTGGTGATCTTTTTTTCCATTGATCCGGAAATAAAGTTGCGTGTCATCAGCGTAAGAGTGGAAGCAGAGATCTGAGCATCTGATGATTTGAAGGAGTGGGCGAATGTAAATGTTGAAGAGAACGGGTGACAACGGAGAGCCTTGAGGGACTCCGCAGGTGACTGCCCGAGTTTCGGAGAGGAATTTTCCTAGTTTCACTGTCTGTGACCGATTTCCTAGGAAGGACGCGAACCAATGGAGATCTATGTCTTGGACTCCGGCTACTTCTGTGAGGCGGACGAGTAGAGTATTGTGATCTACTGTATCAAACGCTGCACTTAGGTCTAGCAGTACGAGGAGACACGGCTCTCCGTCATCTGCCGCTTCGAGGGCGTCATCCCAAATCTTGAGGAGAGCTGTTTCTGTTCCATGACCCGGGCGGAAGCCTGATTGCAGCGGGTCCAGGAGTTTGTGAGTATCCAGGTGAAGTTGTAGCTGATGTACTACAGCTTTCTCCATGATCTTAGAAATGGTGTTGAGGCTTGTAATTGGCCTACGGTTGTTTGGATCCTGAGGGTCCAGGTTTGGTTTCTTGAGTAGAGGTTTGACGATGCCTTGTTTGAGGATGCTGGGAACAATCCCTTCGTGGAATGATCGGTTTATGAGGTGGGTTATGGTTGGAGCCACGATGTTGGAGCATTCTTTCAGTAGTTTTGTGGGGATGATGTCAATAGGTGAGGTACTGTCACGCAGTTTATTAATGATGTTTTTTGCGGTGTCTACGGTAATTGGGGATAGTGAAAATTTTGGCGGTTGCGGTATGTTGGTGCGGACATCCTCTTTATGTATTTGCTGGCTGAGGTTGGATGTTTTCTTCTGACAAATTGTTTCCCTGATGGTTTTGACTTTATCGATGAAAAAATCAGACAGTTTGTCACAGTAATCCTGGGATTCGCTTTCTGGGGGTTCTAGGCACACCGGATTCATTGATTGATTAACCAGTTTAAACAGTTCTCGTGGTTGGTTTGCGGCCGTTGAGATTGTATATGAGAAGTGGTCCTTTTTGGCTTTGAAGATTGCTTTCCGATAATTCTCTGTCAGACCTTTGTAGTTAAATAGGTTTTCCTCGGTGGGATTTCTTCTCCATGTTCTTTCCGCTCTTCTGCGTTCTTGCTTTAGTACGGAGAGGGAGCTATTAAACCATCCAGCATTTTTCTTCCTGATGAGAGCCCTGCGTTTTGGTGCTACCGAGTCTGCTGATTGCAGTAATGCCTTGTTCAGGGAGTTGAGTGTTTCCTCCGTAGAGTGGTTTAAGGTTATTGTAGATATTTTTTTGGACAGAGTGGTTTTGAAGGCTTCGGAGTACAGTTTTTTATGCGATCTGGTCCAGTGCGTTGTTACAGGTTTCTGTTTTGCGTTGGTGATGTTGGTAGTGATTTTGAATTTGATGGCGTGATGATCCGTCCATGGCAGAGTTATGTTGTCGAGTATGTTGACGTCGATGTTCTGTTTGAAAATGAGGTCCAGGGTGTGTCCTGACCCATGTGTGGGAGTCTTTATCAGTTGCTGTAGACCCAGTTCTTCTAGTTGATTGATGCAGGCAGTCGCGATGGGGTCTTTAGGCTCGTTTGCCCAAAGGTTGAAATCTCCGAGTGCCAGGAAATTTTTGAATTTTAGGGTGTGCATTGCAAAGGATTCCGTGAGGGGTGAAAGAAGATTGGACTTTGGTCCCGGTGGTCTGTAGCACAGTAGTATATGAGTGGTGTCATGGGGTGTTGGTTGAAAATGTAGCGTCAGGGTTTCCATAAAAGACACTGGGTTCTGAGATGATGGTTTAGTGAGATCCAGGTGACCTTTAAAGATCACTGCTAGGCCTCCTCCTTTTTTCCCTATCCGGTGTTCGGTTAGGATCCTGTAGTTTTCCGGCACCAATTCGGTGAGGATGCTGTTGCAGTCAGAGGTTAACCAGCTTTCGGTGATGAAGAGGCAGTCTACATTGTTCTCGATGATGAAGTCGTGTACTTCCAGTCTATGTTTGACTGCAGACCTGGCGTTAATCAAGGCGCAATCTAATTGTAGTGGTCGAGTAGATGTCTTCCTGTGGTTGGGAGCTGCTTGTCGTCCGGTTTTTAATAGTTGTTCTCTTTGAAGTATTTTTTGTATGGAAGATGGCAATGTGGTGTTGATGTTCCTTAGTCTGTGCAGAACTTCAGCTGAGTATTTGAAGTAGCACATGGTTTGTGGATGCTGTTGATGGTACTATGGGCCTAAGATTATGATCCTGATCAGGGTATTGATCCTGAGGTGGGGCTAGGTATCAGACTTGCCGCCGTGCTTGAGGCTATTAGCGCGCAAGTTGATCAGGGGATGCCTATATGGATGCGGAAGGAGTTGTTGTATTCGGTTGCTGGCTGTTCCAGCTGCCTTTACTTAAGGTGGAGGTCTCCGCTTAGAAAAGAAGTCTGGCTGTGATCTGGAATAGTCGTCCTAGGATAGCGTAAAAAATGGAAAGGAGGCCGGAGGTAGGGGTAGGCTAACCTATGGTTGTTCCAGAGGAAGGCAAAAAACCCCCTGACAGTAGCAGCCAAATGCACCAGTGGGGCAAAAATTCCTTCCTGATCCCCGTAGGCGGTCGGACAGAGTCCCTGGAACAATCACTGGGGGGGGGGGGAGTGGAGGTGCGAGCTTACCTGGCTGCGGTTGTCCCCTTAAAACACTCTGATCCGGTGAATCTGGCTTGCTGTCAGCCTGACATTTCTGGAAAGCTGTCTGGTTGCCCCTTGCAGTGGGATCTTTAAAATGGAGGGGAGGATGGAGGTAGGATAGAGGTTAGAGACTCCTGTCTTAACTCCTGTTTTCAACTCCTGGTTATTAACTCTCCACTTTAGTTCAAAAAAATCCACTTATGTTCAGAAAATCCACATGCAAGCCACAATCAGGGAGCAAGCTCAAGGGGGAGTTTGTATAACTACCTTTATACACCTGTGAACAATTAACCCCTCCCCTAATTTGGGAGGAAGAAAGAAGGGAGAAAAAAAAATGCTGTTTAAAAAGTGTCAGCAAAAAAGGTCTTTTAAAAACTGCTAGCAAATGTATCAAATAAAGGAGGGGAGAAAATAAAACACCCCCAAAAACAACACTTGCAAGCAGAAGCAGTCAAGCAGAAGCAGTTAAAGCACAACTCCTGGTTATTAACTCTCCACTTTAGTTCAAAAAAATCCACTTATGTTCAGAAAATCCACAATCAGGCTTTGATCTCCAGTGAGAAGAAAGAGAAAGCAAATAAACTCACTGCTTTCAGGCATAGCGTTATATTGATATTGGGCTCAAGTAAGTGTAATGGAGGCTATCGGGGGGGATTTTGCAGGGGAGGAGCTGCACACAGAAGGTTTTTTACCTTAATGCAGAGAATGCATTATGGTAAAAGGTAAAAATTCTTCTACCTTTAGAACCACTTTAAGAATCAACTTAGTTTAATTACTTTATACCAAACCACTCTAATTTGTTTGTAGGACCTGAAAAAGTACAAAGTCTTACAGCTTCCAATATCAGCACCACGTCTCTATCTCTGAGCTGGCTACCACCTACTGGAAATGCAAGTTCCTACCAGATCCAGATCCTGGAAAATTCATCTTTCAGTGTAATTGTACCCAGTCCCACCACATCTTTTACCATACAGAATCTGACACCTGGCAATTATTACACCTTCCTGGTCTCTGCCCTTGTTGGAGGAAACAGCATAAAAGGAGACAGCTCTGTGACAGTTACCTACACAAGTAAGTGTCTGTGGGAATAGACAACTCAATCTAATGATCAGAGCTAGTTAGTGTTTTAATATATTCGTTGGTAGATTTCTGCTATGTCACTGGGACAGGAACAGGAGGAAGAATTTCCCTGACAGATAACTGGCCAATATAAACATAATAATTATAAGTTCTACTTGTATATTTTAATGCCTCACTGCTGTTGACTGTTTCATTATGTTGTATGTCATGCGCAATATGTTACGTATGTCTAAAAGAAGATCACAAGAATCAAAGGTTCACTGTCATGAATATAAAAACATGAAAATTGACAACCTATAGCTGTAGTATATTTCATCAAAATACACCTTTTTTTATTCATGTTCATCATTCGGGTGGGTGGGGCCTGATAGGGCTTCAGAGACGTCAGTTTCCCCTCAGACCATCTCTCTCCTTGTGACTGACAGCACACAGTGGGCAAATTCCATAGGCAAAAAACAGCCTGATATTGACTATGGAACTAACTTCCTACTGTCAATCACAAGTAGATAGTAATCTTTGAAGACAAAATCAGTTTAATAACATAACACTCAACTAACAAAGTTAAATCGCCAGGATAAGTATACATATAAGTATTATTTAAAAAAGGTGACAGTTATTTTCAGCTATGTCCAATAAGATGTGAAAACTACACTCACATGAGTAAATTTGAACACTAACAAAGTTAACAAAGTTAAATTGCCAGGATAAGTATACGTATAAGTATTATTTTAAAAAGGTGACAGTTATTTTAAGCTATGTCCAATAATATGCGAAAACTACACTCACATGAGTAAATTTGAACACTTTCACACTGCTAGTGCGGCAGCATTAGCAGTAAGGCACCGCTAGTTTTTAGTGATGGTTTACCGGCGCTGTGCAGGCTGGAGCAAGAGGCTTTTAACCCCGAAGAAGGTGTTAAAGAAGAAGGGGTTAGAAGCCCCTCCAAAGCACCGCTGAGAAAATGCTTTGCAGGCACTTCGAAAAGCAGTACTCATTGATTTCAATGGCAGGAGTAGTTGTACACCCTCCCGCACAGCCCCAAAGACACTGCTTGCAGGACTTTTTTTTCGGTCCTGCAAGCACACCACCCCAGTGTGAAGGCACTTAGGATTTCACACTGGGGAGGCTTGAGAGGCGCTTTTCAGGAGTTATTTTTAACTCTAAAATGTCTGAAAAGCATCTTCAGTGTGAAAGGGGACTTAGAGAGCCTTATGTATGTGTGAAAGCTTTGTGAATTGAGACTATTGTCTAGCTATGATATATTTCCATATGCTTTCCTTATTTTTCTAATTGCCTTTTCTTTTCCCTGTCCCAAAAGATGGATAATTAACAAATAGCTGGATATGTTTGTAAAGAATAAGCATGTGTGGTCTTAAAGTATGGGCTGTAGCCTTAATTCACCAGGGAGAGCTTGTTTAACCACTTGCCGACCGCCGCACGACGATATACGTCGACAGAATGGCACGGGCAGGCATATGGGCGTATATATACGTTCCTGCCTTCCCGCGGGTGGGGGGCCCGATTGGGCCCCCCCCGGTGCCTGCGGCGGTCGGTATTCGTTCGGGAGCGATCCGGGATGAGGGGGCGGCCATTCATTCATGGCCACCCCCTCGCGATCGCTCCCGACGAATAGAAATGCTCCGTGACATCACTTCCTCTCCTGTAATGTAAACACAGGAGAGGAAGTGATGTAATCTCTCCTCCGTGTCGGTATTTTTCGTTCCGGCACCGAAGAGAGAGGATCGGTGAGTCACACCCCCCCTTTACCCCCCGATCACCCCCCCAATTACCCCTGCCCCCCCAGTCACAGTGACACCAATTGCATTTTTTTTATTTGCATTGGTGTCATTTGTGACTGTAATAACTGTTAGGGCATCACCCCCCGTCGCCAGTGTCACTAAGGCTGGGTTCACATTGCAGCGGTTTATGAGAACGGATGTGATTCGCACCGCACTGCAGTGCAAATCACATCCGATCTCTGTGCGATTCGAGTTCAGCCATACAGATAGTATGGCTGAATTCGCGCCGCACCCGCCGCAAATTCGCACGGGACCCTTTTTTTGGTCCGCAGCAGAATCGGATCGCATGGGTGTTCACACCATGCGATCCGAGTTTGCAGATCGCACTGCGATATGCGAACTGATCTGGGGGTGTCATTAACATTTCACTGACACTCCCAGCAGTTCGCATAGGGCAGTGTGAACTGCCGCCGGGAGGCCGAGGATTCGTGGTGTTCCCGCATCGCTCCAGTGTGAACCCAGCCTAATAAGCGATCATTTTTCTGATCGCTGTATTAGTGTCACAGGTGACGCTAGTTAGGCAGGTAGGTATTTAGGTTCGCCGCAACTTTTTATAGCGCCAGGGACCCCCATATAATACCGCATAAAGCCCCCTGATTGCCCCCTAGTTAACCCTTTCACCAGTGATCACCATATAACTTTTACAGGTGACGCTGGTTGGTTAGTTATTTTTTTATAGTTTCAGGGCACCCGCCATTTATTACCTAATAAAGGTTTAACCCCCTGATCACCCGGCGGGTGTCATTTGTGACTGTAATAACTGTTAGGGCAGTTAGGGTTAGCCCCCTTTAGTTCTAAGGTACCCCCCTAACCCCCCCAATAAAGGTTTAACCCCGTGATCACCCCCCGTCGCCAGTGTCACTAAGGCTGGGTTCACATTGCAGCGGTTTATGAGAACGGATGTGATTCGCACCGCACTGCAGTGCAAATCACATCCGATCTCTGTGCGATTCGAGTTCAGCCATACAGATAGTATGGCTAAATTCGTGTCGCACCCGCCGCACCCGCCGCAAACTCGCACGGGGCCCTTTTTTTGGTCCGCAGCAGAATCGGATCGCATGGGTGTTCACACCATGCGATCCGAGTTTGCAGATCGCACTGCGATATGCGAACTGATCTGGGGGTGTCATTAACATTTCACTGACACTCCCAGCAGTTCGCATAGGGCAGTGTGAACTGCCGCCGGGAGGCATGCGATGCGGGAACCCGCCGCGGATTCGTGGCGTTCCTGCATCGCTCCAGTGTGAACCCAGCCTAATAAGCGATCATTTTTCTGATCGCTGTATTAGTGTCACAGGTGACGCTAGTTAGGCAGGTAGGTATTTAGGTTCGCCGCAGCTTTTTATAGCGCCAGGGACCCCCATATACTACCGCATAAAGCCCCCTGATTGCCCCCTAGTTAACCCTTTCACCAGTGATCACCATATAACTTTTACAGGTGACGCTGGTTGGTTAGTTATTTTTTTATAGTTTCAGGGCACCCGCCATTTATTACCTAGTCTCACTAGTGTACCCCTAAATTTAGGGGTGTCTACTTTCCAAAATGGGGTCATTTGGGGGGGGTTTGTGCCATCTTGGCATTTTATGGCCTTCAAAACTGTAACGCCCTTAGAAAGCCTGAAGGCGGTGCTTGGTTTTCGGGGCCCCGTACGCGGCTAGGCTCCCAAAAAGTCCCACATATGTGGTATCCCCGTACTCAGGAGAAGCAGCAGAATTTATTTTGGGGTGTCATTTCACATATGCCCATGGCATGCGTGAGCAATATATCATTTAGTGACAACTTTGTGAAAAAAATAAATAAAATAAAAAAGTTTGTAATTTTCCCGCAACTTGTGGCAAAATATAAAATATTCCATGGACTCAACATGCCTCTCAGCAAATAGCTTGGGGTGTCTACTTTCTAAAATGGGGTCATTTGTGGGGGTTTTGTGCCATCTTGGCATTTTATGGCCTTCAAAACTGTAATAGGTAGTGAGGAGTAAAGTCAAATATTTACGCCCTTAGAAAACCTGAAGGCGGTGCTTGGCTTTCGGGGCCCCGTACGCGGCTAGGCTCCCAAAAAATCCCACACATGTGGTATCCCCGTACTCAGGAGAAGCAGCAGAATTTATTTTGGGGTGTCATTTCACATATGCCCATGGCATGTGTGAGCAATATATCATTTAGTGACAACTTTGTGAAAAAAAAATTTAAGTTTGTAATTTTCCCGCAACTTGTGGCAAAATATAAAATATTCCATGGACTCAACATGCCTCTCAGCAAATAGCTTGGGGTGTCTACTTTGTGTAAAAAAAAAAAAAATTATTCAATCGCTTGAGGCAAAAAAATAAAATATTCAATGGGCTCAACATGCCTCTTATCAATTTCCTTAGGGGGTCTACTTTCCAAAATGGGGTCATTTGGGGGGGTTTTGTACTGCCCTGCCATTTTAGCACCTCAAGAAATGAGATAGGCAGTCGTAAACTAAAAGCTGCGTAAATTCCAGAAAACATACCTTAGTTTGTAGATGTGACAACTTTTGCGCAAACCAATAAATATACAGTTATTGACTTTTTTTTTACCAAAGACATGTGGCTGAATACATTTTGGCCTAAATGTATGACTAAAATTGAGTTTATTGGATTTTTCTAATAACAAAAATTAGAAAATATCATTTTTTTTCAAAATTTGCGGTCTTTTTCCATTTATATCGCAAAAAATAAAAATCGCAGAGGCAATCAAATACCATCAAAAGAAAGCTCTATTTGTGGGAAGAAAACGACGCAAATTTTGTTTGGGTACAACATTGCATGACCGCGCAAATTACCAGTTAAAGCAGCACAGTGCCAAATTGTAAAAAGACCTCTGGTCATTTACCAGCAAAATGGTCTGGTCTGAAAGTGGTTAAATACTAACATTCCATGGTCACTAATACCAAATATTTAGTACTATGTGTATGGGCAGTCTTTGAAATTATGGGTCAAATTAGGTAAGTTACTTATTACCAAACTTTTCTAATTTGTTTGTAGCACCTGAAAAAGTACAGAGTCTTACAGCTTACGATATCACCACCATGTCATTATCTCTCAACTGGCTACCACCTAGTGGAAAAACAAGTTCCTACCAGATCCAGATGCTGGAAAACTCATCTCTCAGTGTAATTGTGCCCAGTCCCACAACAAATTTTACCATACAGAATCTGATACCTGGCAATTATTACACCTTCCTGGTCTCTGCCCTTGTTGGAGGAAACAGCATAAAAGGAGACAGCTGTGTGACAGTTACCTACACAAGTAAGTGTCTGTGGGAACGGACAGCTCAATCTGTTGATCAGAGATTTTTAGCGTTTTAATAAATTAGCTGGTAGATTTTTGCTATGTCACTGGGACAGGAACAAGAGGAAGAATTTCCCTAACAGATGTAGGTTCTACTTGTATTGTGTAATACCACACTACTATTGACAGTTTTGTTTTGTTTTATGTCATGAGCAATGTGTTTTGTATGTCTAGAAGAAGAAGATCACAATACACAGATATTCTCTCTTGAATATGAAAATATGACAATTTACAACTAATATCTGCAGTAAATTTTATTAAAATACACATTTTTAAAATAATGTTTACTACCTGAAAAAATGCAGATAGTCTTTGTAAATTTATAAAAAGTGTATACAACACTTTTATAAATTTTGTTGTTCCTTCCATGATAAATATCAGTGCTTACTCCAAATTTATGTACCTGTTTCCAACAGTTTTTAGCAGGTACATACCCTCCATCCACAGTGCAGCTAAGCTCCCTCCTCACCACTACAGGTGCCACACAGACGGCTCAGTGACCGAGGAATTTTATAGCTGGGTGGGCAGAGCCTGATAAGTATTCAGAGACACTAGTTCCCTCTCAGGTCATCTTTCTCCTTGTGATTGGCAGCAGACAGTAGATATATATCATACTGAAAAAAACAGCCTGATCTTAGCTATCAGACTAACTGCCTACTGTCAATCACAAGGGGATAGTACTCTTTATTGGCAAAATTAGTTTAAAAATATTAGACTTAACACACACAGCTAAAACATCAGGATAAGTATACATCATTTTAAAAGATTGACAGTTATT
This sequence comes from Lithobates pipiens, assembly GCF_037356315.1. Taxonomy (NCBI): domain Eukaryota; kingdom Metazoa; phylum Chordata; class Amphibia; order Anura; family Ranidae; genus Lithobates; species Lithobates pipiens. The sequence continues at coordinate 366,919,129 of NW_027507758.1, read as the reverse complement.
TTTAGCTAAGTCCAATAAGATGTGTAAACTATACTCATATGGGTAAATTAGAGAGCCTTATTCTTGTGTCAAATCTTTGTGAATTGAAACAATTGTCTAGCTATAATATATTTCCACATGCTTTCATTATTTTTCTAATGTTCTTTTCTTTTCCCTGTCCCTAAGGATGGATATTTAACAAATAGCTGGATCTTTTTATTAGGCTTATGCAGTCTTGAAGGATGGGCTGTGGTCTTAATGCACTGGGAATAGCTTGTTTTATCCTAATATTCTCTAGTAATTAAGACCAAATATTTGGTACAATATTTGTGCAATCTTTGGAATGAAAGCAATTCTAAAGGAATTTTGTAGTTAACATGTCATACTTACCTGCTCTATGCAATGGTTTTGCACAGAGCAGCTCTAATCCTCATCTTCTGGGGTCTGCTACTGGCAATTCTGACTCCTCGATCCCGTTGTGTATCCCCATAGCAAGTTGCTTGATATAGGGGCTCTCTCTTTTGAGTTCACTCCCAAGCTGCCCTCTGTGTGCCCTCTGTGTGTCCATTGATACATAATCAGCTCTGCCCCACTCTCTCTCCTCACTGGCTGTTTTTGACAATAGCTCCAGCTGCTGCCTCATTCTCCAGTGAGGAGAGAGAAAGCCACGAAAGTCACTGCTTTCAGGCATAGCGTTAGATTTAGATCGAACTCAGGTAAGTATTAGCCCTTGTCGGAGAATCCGTCGGAATGTACCCTATCGGACCGTGTGTGGTATGCATCGGACTGATTCCGTCGGAATATCCGTCGGACCCAATTTTCCATAAATAACATAACATAAATAAATGCTTTATTTTAGTTTTCCTTGTAACAACAGTTCGATATAGAATAGGAGATTCGACGTGACTCTGACAATAACAATCTGTGTCTATAGAACCTGTGGTTGAATGTGCCTGACCTTACCGCTATTAGTCCAAGATTATATAGAAATATTCGACAGAGAAAAAAGATTTGACAGAGAGAAAAGATTCTGCAAGTTACTGTCCTAAAAAGTGTCCTGCCCCAGGGGACATGTATCAATGCAAAAAAAAGTTTTAAAAACGTCAGTTTTTTCGGGAGCAGTGATTTTAATAATGATTAAAGTGAAACAATAAAAGTTTCATAGTTTCATAGTTAGTAAGGTTGAATAAAGACACCAGTCCATCCAGTTCAACCTGAGTGTCTACAGTTGTCCCTATCCCTGTACATTACACACTCACATTGGTCCCTACCCTCAAGGAGCCCACAATCCAAGGTCCCCATTCATATACTAGGGCCAATTTTGGGCAGAAGCCAATTAGCCTACCTGCATGTCTTTGGATTGTGGGGGGAAGCTGGAGTACCCAGCGGAAGCCCATGCAGGCACAGGGAGAACATGCAAATTCCAGGCAGGTAGAGTTGTGGTTGAGGATTTGAACCAGCGACCCTTGTTACTGCTAGGTGAGAGTGCTAACCACTACACCACTGTGCCGCCCCCTCACCACTGTGCCGCCCCTAAAAGTGTAATATTCCTTTAAATTTTGTAGCTGGGGGTGTCTATAGTATGCCTGTGAAGGGGTGCATGGTTCTGGTGCTTAGAACTGTCCCTGCACAAAGTGTCATTTATGCAGGAAAAAAAGTCCTTTAAAATCACTCGCAGCTATTATGAATTGTCAGCTCCGTAATACAGAGACCATTCATTGAAAGTCATTGATAAAATAAATAAATAAATACATAAAAAAGCGTGGGGGTCCCCCAAATTCAATTACCAGGCCCTTCAGGTCTGGTATGGATATTAAGGGGAACCCCGCGTCAAATTTAAAAAAAAATTGACGTGGGGTCCCCCTAAAAATCCACACCAGACCCTTTATCCGAGCACGCAACCTGGCAGGCCGCAGGAAAAGAGGGGGGGGACAAGAGAGCGCCCCCCTCCCTCCTGAACCGTACCAGGCCACATGCCCTCAACATTGGAAGGATGCTTTGGGGGTCTGTGACCCCTCAAAGCACCTTGTCCCCATGTTGATGTAGAGAAGGGCCTCATCCCCACAACCCTGGGGGGATCCCCGCAGTGTATATAACAAACGTCAGGCCGCCGGGATCCCCGCAGTGTCTCCTCCGTGGAGACAGAAGATGGATGGATTCGCTGCACTGGATCAGATCAGCCATCACTGGAGAGATATCATCCATCGCTGGATAGCAGGAGTGGATTACCACCGCTGGAATCTTTTTGTTATTTGTTTTTATTTTTAATAAAGGAATTTTTCAAAAAGTGTGTTTGTCTTATTTAACTATTTTTTACACTTTCTTTGTGAAATGGTAGGGGTACTTTTGTACCCCCTTACCATTTCAAACAGGGGGGGTGGGATCTGGGGGTCCCCTTGTTAAAGGGGACTTCCAGATTCTGATAAGCCCCCCGCCCGCAGACCCCTACAACCACCGGCCAGGGTTGTGGGGATGAGGCCCTTCTCTACATCAACATGGGGACAAGGTGCTTTGAGGGGGTCACAGACCCCCAAAGCATCCTCCCAATGTTGAGGGCATGTGGCCTGGTATGGTTCAGGAGGGAGGGGGCCGCTCTCTCGTCCCCCCTCTTTTTCTGCGGCTTGCCAGGTTGCGTGCTCGGATAAAGGGTCTGGTATGGATTTTTAGGGGGAACCCCACGTAAAAAATTTTTTATTTGACGCGGGGTTCCCCTTAATATCCATACCAGACCTGAAGGGCCTGGTAATTGAATTTGGGGGACCCCCACGCTTTTTTTTTTTTTTTATCAATGACTTTCAATGAGTGTTCTCTGTATTACGGAGCCGACAATTCATAATAGCTGTGAATGATTTTAAAGGACTTTTTTTCCTGCATAAATGACACTTTGTGCAGGGACAGTTCTAAGCACCAGAACCATGCGCCCCTTCACAGGCATACTATAGACAAACCCCAGCTACGAAATTTAAAGGAATATTGCACTTTTATTGTTTCACTTTAATCATTATTAAAATCACTGCTCCCGAAAAAATGTCCATTTTTAAAACTTTTTGTTTGCATTGATCCATGTCCCCTGGGGCAGGACCCAGGTCACCAAACACTTTTTAGGACAGTAACTTGCATATTAGCCTTTAAAATGAGCACTTTAGATTTTGAACGTTGGAGTCCCATAGACTTTAATAGGGTTCTAAAGTTCACACTAAGTATGCTATATACTAGCTCCGTCGAATCTTCTTTATACATTCGACAGACACCATAAGCCTTTAAAGACAGATTCGGCCGTAATTCATGTGGATTTTCAGATGAATGCAATTTTTGAACGAAAAACTAACTAAATAAAAATGAATTTCGGGAGTAACTAAAGAAATACATTTTTCGGACGAAAACGAAATTCTGAAACAAAATATTTTACTCTGCACATGTCTAGTAAGTATATAGGAGGTTTTTGGCGGGGGGGGGGTTACCTTAATGCAGAGAATGCATTACGTTAAAAATTCTTCTACCTTTAGAACCACTTTAAGAGTCAACTTAGTTTAATTACTTTATACCAAACTACTCTAATTTGTTTGTAGGACCTGAAAAAGTACAAAGTCTTACATCTTCCAATATCAGCACTACTTCCCTATCTCTGAGCTGGCTACCACCTACTGGAAATGCAAGTTCCTACCATATCCAGATCCTGGAAAATTCATCTTTCAGTGTAATTGTACCCAGTCCCACGACATCTTTTACCATACAGAATCTGACACCTGGCAATTATTACACCTTCCTGGTCTCTGCCCTTGTTGAAGGAAACAGCATAAAAGGAGACAGCTCTGTGACAGTTACCTACACAAGTAAGTGTCTGTGGGAAAGTACAACTCAATCCCTTGATCGGAGATATTTAGCGTTTTAATATATTAGTTGGTAGATTTCTGCTATGTCACTGGTCATATAATAATTATAGGTTCTACTTGTATTTTGTAATGCTTCACTGCTTTTGACTGTTTCATTATGTTCACTCTCATGAATAGTAAAACATGATGGTGGTTATACACCCTTCCGCCCACCCCAAAGACACTGCTTGCAGGACTTCTTTTTCGGCCCTGCAAGCTCACCACCCCAGTGAGAAAGCACTAAGGCTTTCACACTGGGGAGGCTTGAGAGGCGCTTTTCATGAGTTATTTTTAGCGCTAAATTGCCTGAAAAGCATTATCAGTGTGAAAGGGGTCTTAGAGAGGCTTATCTTTGTGTGAAGCCTTTGTGAATTGAGACTATTGTCTAGCTATGATATATTTCCATATGCATCAGGAGCCAATAGCTCCAGCTGCTGCCTTAAAATCCAGTGAGGAGAGAGAGAAAACCAAGAAAGTCGCTTCAGACATAGCGGATTTAATGGATTTAATGGATTTAGTGGATTTAAAACGGACTCAGGTAAGTATGCAGAAGGTTATGGGGGGGGGGGGGGGGGTACCTTTAATGCAGAGAATGTATTATGGTAAAAATTCTTCTACCTTTACAACTTAGTTTAATTACTTTATACCAAACTACTCTAATTTGTTTGTAGGACCTGAAAAAGTACAAAGTCTTACAGCTTCCAATATCAGCACCATGGCTCTATCTCTGAGCTGGCTACCACCTACTGGAAATGCAAGTTCCTACCAGATCCAGATCCTGGAAAATTCATCTTTCAGCGTAATTGTGCCCAGTCCCACCACATCTTTTACCATAGAGAATCTGATACCTGGCAATTATTACACCTTCCTGGTCTCTGCCCTTGTTGGAGGAAACAGCATAAAAGGAGACAGCTCTGTGACAGTTAACTACACAAGTAAGTGTCTGTGGAAAAGGACAGCTCAATCTATTGATCAGATATTTAGCATTTTATTAAATTATTTAATAGATTTCTGCTATGTTACTGGGACAGGAAAAATAATTTCTCCAGACTGATAGCTGGCCAATAAAAACTTGTATTGCATAATGCCTCACTGCTAGTGACTGTTCCATTATGTTTTATGTCATGCACAATGTGATTTGTATGTCTAGGAGAAGACTATCACAACATATGTATTTTCTCTCAAATATAAAACATGACAATTTACAATCTACAGCTGTAGTACATTTTATTAAATACAAATGTTTATATTAATGTTTACTACCTGAAAATGTGTATATAGTCTGAGAAGTTCATAAAAATCGTCTACAGCCCTCTGAACACACATTTAGAAAATTGGTGTCTTCCCACGACCAAACCACTTTATTAACATTAGACTCAACTCACAAAGCTAAAGAACCTGGTTAAGTATAAATAATTTATAGGAGTGATAGTTATGCTCAGCTAAGTCCAATTAGATATGAAAATTTCACTTGCGTGTCTCAATTAGAAAGTGTTTTCCTTGTATCAAAGCTTTGTGAATTGAGGTAAATGTTTAATTATAATATTTTTCCATATGTGTTGCTTATTTTTATAATTTTCTTCTCTTTGCCTTGTTCCCTGGGATGGATACAAAATAATTTGGATCTGTTTGTAAAGAATAGGCTTATGTTTGAAGGACAGACTAATGTACCAATGACTGCTGTTATTATCCTAATAGTAATCAGGCATTAAGCCTATATTTTTAGTACAGGCATACCCCACTTTTAAGTACACAATGGGGTTAATTTACTAAAGCTGGGAAGTGCAAAATCAGGCTACTTCTACATAGAAACCAATGAGCCTCCAGGTTTTTTTACCAAAGCTTAATTGAACAATCTGGGGTTAGAAGCTCATTGGTTTCTATGCAGAAGTGAGCTTGATTTTCCCTTCCCAGCTTTAGTAAAAAAAAACAAAAAGCATTGTGTACTTAAAAGTGAGGTATGCCTGTACTGTGCTTACACATTTTTTGAATTAAGGATTAATTTAGTTGAAGCACTTTATATCCAACTACTCTAATTTGTAGCCCTGAAAATGTAGTCTACGTTCCGGCCTGATATTAAGTGCTGTGTCTGTGTTCTTACGGTTCCATATTTCACCATAGCCTCCTAATAATGGTTTTACACTGAACTACTGCTATGTTTTTTTGTAGGACCTGAAAAAGTACAAAGTCTTACAGCTTACAATATCAGCACCACTTCTATATCTCTGAACTGGCTACCACCTACTGGAAATGCAAGTTCCTACCAGATCCAGATCATAGAAAATTCAACTTTTGGTGTAATTGTACCCAGTCCCACGACATCTTTTACCATACAGAATCTGACACCTGGCAATTATTACACCTTCCTGGTCTCTGCCCTTGGAGGAAACAGCATAAAAGGAAACAGCGCTGTGACAGTTACCTACACAAGTAAGTGTCTGTGGGAAAGTACAACTCAATCTATTGATCAGATATTTAGCTTTTTATTAAATTAACGAATGAAAAAATATATAGCACAACATATTTTTTCATTCATTCTTTATATGATATAATATCTCACTTGATTGTTGCAGTTGTAATTTGCTTTTATCACAAGCACAGTTTATTTTCTGTTTTCCTTTTTTATTAAATTAGCTGGTAGATTTCTGCTATGCCACTGAGACAGAAACCGGGGGGAGAATTTCCCTCACAGATAATTGGCGAATATAAATCAAATAATTATATGTTTTGTATTTTTATAGTGTCTTATTGATCTTGACTATTTCATTATGTTTAATATCATGCGCTATGTGTTTTATATGTCAGGAGAAGATCACAAGTGCAACGATTCTCTCTCGAATATAAAAAATGACAACTTACAGCCTATAGCTGCAGTAAATATGTTAAAATACATGTTTTTATATTAATGTTTAGTACTTGAACTAATGCATATAATCTGGCAAGTCCATAAAGTGTGTCTACAACACTCTTTAGAATTGTGTTGATCCTTTACATGATAAATGTCAGTGCTTGCTCCAAATGTATGTGCCTGTTTCCAACCATTTCTAAAAGGTACATAGCCTTCATCCTCAGTGCAGCTAAGCTCCTTCCCAACCATTACAGTTGGCACGCAGACAGCTCAGTGGTTGAGAAGTTTTGTAGCTGGGTAGGCAGAGCCTGATAGGGATTCCGAGACACTAGTTTCCAATCAGGCCATCTCTTCTTGTCTGCAGGCAGACAGCAGGCAGTGGGCAAATTCCATAGCCAAAAAAAGAACTTGCTGTTGGCTATGGAACTGCCTACTGTCAATCAGAAGGAGATAGTAATCTTTAATGATAAGATCAGTTTAAAGTAGAACTAAAGGGAGGGAAACCTTTCCTTCAACAGTCCCCATCCCTTGCCAGCACCAACATCTTCTGCTGTGTGCTGGCTTTCTGCTATCTTCATTGGCCGGCATTGGATGATGTCTCTACTGTGCATGCACAGGAGTTAGCCATCCCAGCACTTAAGGTTCGGGCTGGCCACTGTAAGCTGAGTTGTGCATGCGCAGCTCAGTTTACATGCTGGGGATCACCATGAACAGCAGAGTAGGTGTGTTTTATTGCAGAAGAGATACTGCATGTCTTTTTCTGCAAAAAAGAGCCTGCCTGCTCACAGTGAATTACAGAGAAACTTTAGTTCTGTTTTAATAACATTATATTCAACTCACAAAGCTAAAGCACCAGGATAAGTATACGTCATTTTAAAAGAGTGACAATTGTTTTCACCAATAAGATTCAAATTCAATAAGATGTGGGAAGTTCACTGGCTAAATGAGAAAGCCTTTTCCTTGTGATAAAGCTTTGTTAATTGAGCCTATTGTTTAGCTATTATATTTTTCCATATGCATTTCTTTATTTTCTAAATTTCTTCTCTTTGCCCTGTCGCATAGGACTGATATCAACCAAATCAGTTGGAACTGTTTGTAAAGTATAGGCTCATTATTTAAGGACAGGCTATGGTTTTAAAGTGATAATAAAGCTTCCATTTTCCTTAGTTAAATTAACAAACATCAATACTCACCAGTACACCATGCAACTTCAATTGCAGTCCAAAGCTTTTATTGCAGAAGTCACATCACAAAAGAACAAGTGCAATGTTCAGAGTCACACATGCCCCGTGAAGGGGTCCTACGTGGCTAACAAACATGTCATAAATACCTGCTCTGTGAAATAGTTTTGCACAGAGCAGGCCTGATTTTTGGGACCCCCCACCGGAACTCCTGGCTTCTCCCCCTCACTGAGTGCCCCATAGAAATCAGATTTCTATTGGGGCACTTGTGCAGGCTCGTTCCCGAGCCATGCTGTCTGTCTATTGACACAGACAGTGAGGCTCAGATCCAACCCCCTGATCCCTCGTCATAGGATTTAATTGATAGGAGCAGGAGCCAATGGCTGCCACTGCTATTAATCTGCTCAGTGAGGAAGGACAGAGCCAGGAAAGACAGCTGCTTGAATGCACATGGCTGGATCAATATCAGGCTCAGGTAAATATGGGGGGGGGGGGGGGGGGGGGCTGAGGGTACTCTCTACAACAGATTTTTTTTTACCGTAACGTACATGTATTTAGGTTAAAAATAAAAGCTCAAGGCTGTAGAACTGCTTCAATGTACTGATGACAGCTTTTTTCATATTGTCCAGGCATTAAGCCCATATGTTTCATACCGTGTTTATGTAATCTTAAGAATAATAAGTCAACTTAGCTGAGATACTTTATACTAAACTACTCTAATTTGTTTGTAGCACCTGAAAAAGTACAAAGTCTTACAGCGTCCAATATCACCATCACTTCTCTATCTCTGAGCTGGCTACCACCTACTGGAAATGCAAGTTCCTACCAGATCCAGATCCTGGAAAATTCATCTTTCAGTGTAATTGTGCCCAGTCCCACGACATCTTTTACCATACAGAATCTGACACCTGGCAATTATTACACCTTCCTGGTCTCTGCCCTTGCTGGAGGAAGCATAAAAGGAGACAGCTCTCTAGTAGTTAAATACACAAGTAAGTGTCAATGGGAATAGACAGCTAATTATGATTTGGCAGTATCAAAAAATATTCAGCGTTTATCAGATCAGTTGGCAAATAAAAAACATTTTTTGACTTTATGACTAGATGATGAATGATTTAATAATGGAAAGTCATTGTGTGAGGTCTCACAGCTGTTTGTATTCTGGATTGTTTGCTTTTTGCATTATGACATGCAAAGAATTAGCTCAAATAGACTGTTTACTTTGCATGGGAAGTTTTCCCAGAGAGTAGCAAATTAAATAAAGCTCTGTTGCCTTCAATTATCCAGTCATTAACCTTCCTGACTGTATGATTATGTCAGATTTTTGATGCTGAAAGCGGTACAATTGTTTTGCATGGAAATTTGTCGTTTTAAATTGTGGGCCTGTGATTCTTAGGAATAATGCGCTTAAATCCGTTCAAAACAAAGTCTAGTAGACATTCCAGGTATGATAAAGTTTGAAACATAAAATCATAAATTATTATATAATAAATAACTATAAATAATAACAAATAATAATATAATAATAATACATTTTATTCAATACATTTTAGTCAATAATATGATCCCAAATCAAAAACACTGAACATTTTTTTGTCCAAACAAGGGTGCAATATTACTAGTCATATTGCTTCAGTAAACATCCTGGGTATGATAAATTTTGAAACATGGGACTGCACAAAGTCCAACGTCGCAATCAGGACAATAGAACCTGGTTTCCTTCCACTGTCATCACGCTTTGAGCAACAAACCACGCACATCCTTGTGGGTGCTGACTTTTTTTCAGTTGGTGGGGTGGGATTTGGTCCATGAAGTGACGACCAGTCAGGTATTCTGGTTGACAACGCCAGCAGCATGACGTCCAGCTCTATTCACAGCCATTGTTGTTTGGTGGTTCAGAGAGATCAGTTGGGCAACTTTCCAAACAAATTCAGCATGAACCACAGGCTTGTCACTCTTTTTTCTAAACAGAATCTAGGCATTCCCCAAGCATTGCTCAAGAAGATGCCTGAAGATCTTCTTGCAATACTTTTTTTTGCTTTCTCATTGCTGGATAAAATGTCATTGCCTGGTCTGCTCTGTCAACACCTTCCATGGTGTTGTTGTAGTCTATCACTACTTGTGGTTTCATGATGTCTTTCCCACCTTTTGTGTGTACCATGACAGTGGATGTGTTATGAATTGTACTCATTAGGCACACTTTTTTTTGTCACGCCATCACAGTGCCATAATTTTGCCTTTCTGCCAGGCAACCATCTCTCCTGTCTTGAGCTTCCTATTGCCAAAGATTGGTGGCATGTCATGCCAGTTAATCCTAATGGTTCCATAGGCATCCGTTTTGTACTGTAGAAGGAACTTATATAGTTCAGGAGATGTGTAAACGTTGTCTGTAGTTACACAATAGCCCTGATTTAGCACTGGCTCAATCAGTGAAAGAACAGAACATGTTGGCATTCCATAATTACTGTATTTTGGGTTGAACTTGGTTCCTTTCCCAGTGAATAGGACAGAATTCCAAATGGAACCAGTGCTCGATTCACATAGCATGAAGGATTTTATGCCAAATCGTGCTCTCTTTGATGCCATGTATTGTATCCAGCTGAGTCTTCCCTTGTAGGTCATTAGACGTTCGTCTATGCTGATGTCTCTATCTGGCACAATGGCTACGTTGGAAATTCTTCTGAATCATTTGATATACCTCCCAAATCTTCTTGAGCTTTGGTGCTGGATGAGTAGTTTCATCAAATTCTTCATTATTTTCAAAGTACAAATACTTCATTATCAGGGAAAATTTTTACTTCGACATGACTGTGCCAAATAATGGAGTGACTAGTAATTTATTGGTTGGCCAATACCACTGCTTTCCCCAACACTCCCTGAAAAATTATTAGGCCCAGAAGTTTCCAAATGTCCTCTTTAGTCACTGGTTCCCACTTTCTGCTCCTTGAAAACCTCCGATGCGTAGCAGCTTGTTGCTTGTCTCCATAACTATTTTTTCAATAACCTCATCGGTCAAAAATAGTTGAAGTTATGCCAAGGGGTTGTCATCTTCAACACCCACTTTTATACCAGGTGCTCCAGTAAATGTGAATCTTGGCGGCACTGAGTGATCCGTACAATAAATGATAGTGCTGCACTATGATCAAACAACCACCCAATAATAAAGTGCGTATGTGCTAATAGTGCAAAAAATAGAGATAAAGTGCACTGTGAAAAAAATCGCTAGAGGCAAACGGACACTGGGCCAATCAACTCAGCTCTGCCCGAATAAAGTGAATAAATACTATATTAAAGTGCGTGTGTGCTACTCGTGCAAAATAATAAAGCACCAAAAAATATCCTCTAAGAAGCGGAAAACACTTAGCAGATCAATTCAGCACTGCCCAAGCTAAACAATTTGTACAGATCACTGTGCCTCAAATATAAATAAAAATATGCATCACCATCAGTGGTTACAAATAACTAATATATAAAGTTTAACGTTGTAAAGTGCAAATTTGTTGCGGTACTCCCAAATATGAATACAATTCTCAATTCAAAATCATGACCCTAAAAAAGGTTTGCCTCGTTTTTTTGGTTTTGCAGACCCAAACAGAATGGATCAGATGAACACTGATGCAAACTAATGCACATCCACCCATAGAGGTTGCATAGGTTAATTTTTCCTCCATGGAGGGAAAATTGGAATGAACATGGATGTCCAATATGATCCAACTCAGCAGGGGGAATCTGTTTACAGATTCCTCTCTGACGTGGAATGGAGGTTTGCCATGTGAGAGGGCCTAAAAGCCAGTAAACTTGATACCCATAGTATGAGAAATCCACATTGTATAAAAAAAAACATTGCTTTTTCAAACAAAATGTAAAAAATGGCAAGATTACCACAGATTTTTCTGTTCTTCACAGAGCCTGGAACAGTCAAGAACTTGGCCCCACTCCCACAGACCATCACCACAGATACAATATCTCTGAGCTGGGAGAAACCCGATGGAAATGTCAGTTCATATATGATCCTAATCGAGGAGAATTCAACATTCCAATCAATCATTACAGCAAATAACATCACTATTAGTAACTTAAAACCTGGAAATAGTTACAAATTTCTGGTCTTTGCTCTCACTGATAATTCCAGATTACAGGGAGACAATGTATCAACCATTGCTCGAACAAGTAAGTACAAGATTTAACATATACTTTTGTTAAAGTGGAAGTACACTGCATCTGGGCACCACAAACCAAAAACATTGTTTAATTCATTTATTAATATTCAAAGCCAACTCGCCCATCCACCCATGTCTTTATGCTTTATTTTGCTGAGAAACCACTTTGAAATACAATTTTTCTTGGAGCTTTCTTTTGGTGTTATTTTATCACCACAAAAAAAGAGCGACAATTTTGAAAAAAAAGCAATATTTTTTACATTGTGCTACAATAAATATCCTCAAAAAAGATATAAAAAACCCAATGTTTTCCTCAGTTTAGGCCGATATGTATTCTTCTACATATTTTTGGTGAAAAAAATCACAATAAGCGTATATTGATTGGTTTGCGCAAAAGTTATAATGGCTACAAAATAGGGGATTGTGGCATTTTTATTATTATTATTTTTTATTAGTAATGTCCATGATTTGCGATTTTTATAATGACTGCGACATTATGGCGGGCACATCAGACACTTTTGACACTATTTTGGGACCATTGTCATTTATACAGCAATCAGTGCAATAAAAGTGCACTGATTATTGTGTATATCACACTGCCGGGGAAGGGCTTAAACACTAGGGGGCGATCAAGGGGTTAAGTGTGTCCTAGGGAGTGATTCTAACTGTGGGGGGATGGGCTACCACTGACATGACAGCGTTCACTGCTCCCGCTGACAGGAAGCTGTATATTTCTGTCATGTCACTACACAGAACAGAAAAATGCCTTGTTTACATAGGCATCTCCCCGTTCTGCTGCTCCATGACACGATTTCGGGACACCGGCAGACATTCAGTCCGCGTAACCTGGGGACCTGTCCTCAGAATGACTTTTTCCTATATGCATAGTTTGGTGGAAAATGGAAAGCTCCCAAGCTATAGCTCCACCTGCTTTTTATGGTCCCTGAGGAGGGCTGTTACATAAGAAGTTATATGTCCAATCAAAGGTTCTGAGGTGGGGCTGATGGGTGTGGATGTGTTCATAGAAGTCAGCACACCCTCCTTTAGATGCAGTGTTTATACTGTATCAATATTTCTCAATGATCACACGCTACATTAAAGCAACTCGTGGTTTATTATGCATACAGTTCTAATGATTTTAACAAGACTAATCTTGCTGTATGTATTTTTTGGCTCCTAAAAAGTGATAATGTGTCTTCTTTGCCCATGTGCCTCACAATACAGTGTAGGCGTATTTAGTCTCGTCATCCCTGTATATTTTTTGGGTATGATTAACATTAACATAATTGAATCATATCAGAAGTTATGAATTTTCACGTGGATGTTGGGAACGGAATAGGTAATTTCTAGGTCAGATTCTGCAAGTCCTCAAATACAGAACTGCTAAATGGCTTTACGACGGCGACATACAGCCAGACTTTGAATGTTTATTCTCTCAACTGCAGGCTAAATTAGTTCTGAACCCGATTGGATCCTGTTTTTGTTCTGCTAACAGAACTTATGATAGGCTCATTAAAATGCATCTGTTTTTTCAGACAATGCTTTTGATGATAGTTATGATGGCTATTTGACTCTTAAGAGGTTTTACAGTATTTTAAGTATTGATAATAATTGTTTAGATTGCTGGCAGTTTAAAAAAATCCCTTTGTAGTTTAGTGATCGGTGGATTACTTTGATGGTTATACTGGAATTTAAATACCTGATAGGCCCCTTTCAAACAAAGTGGACTATGCCAGGAGTCCACTTGCTCAGAGGGGGATCTGTCCCCTGATACCTGCTGAGCAGGCATACCACCTGTCCATTTACACCCATCTGCCACCTGATCTGATCAACCCAGATAAAGGGGATCAAATCTCCATCTGTCTCTTTTTAGTGTAAAGGACTAGATTGGATATAAGCCGATGTAAACTGACCCAAGTCCATTTACACTTGCCGCTCCTTAGAGGAGAATGGAAGGTCGGATCTGGTCCACCTGACTTGATTGGACAACTAGTGTGAAAGGGGCCTTAGGTTAATGAAATCCTTTAACTTTGAATAGTATAAAATGTTGCAGAGCTGCAAATGCTCAGGACAACACCTTATTCGCCACTCAGTTTTGGTGTCCTTCAGACCTCAGTATCAACACAATAGAGTTATTGTCAATTTAACAGACAATGCTTTGTTTGGCCTGGGAAGCTAGGTTATGAAGGGATTAGGCAAATGAGATTTTATACCTTCCTCTAGCAATTGTCACCCTTATTCCTTCTTGGCAAGAGACTGGCCTTGACTATTGTCAACAGGAATAAGGAGTATCATTCATGGGCAGATCTCTGTGATTTGCCTATCCTCATTAGACTTAGGATCATTTCCCCTGCTTAGTCATTCATATCTTGGACACAACCAGATTTTTAAAAGTTATACCCACATTGCCTGCACTGTTCAAAAATTTTGAGCAATGCATAGCCTATATTTTTTTAACATTTTAGTTTTTATAGATTTAGTCAGCTCTTACATACTAATATATTACAGAGATTCTAAAGGCCCCCCTTTTATTTTTTGAAAATAACAAACATGTCATACTTACCTACTCTGTGCAATGGTTTTGCACAGAGCAGCCCTGACCTTACTCTTCTCAGGTCCTGCACTGGTGCTCTAGGCTCCCACCCCACCCCACCCCCCCCCCCCCACCACTGTGGGCCTCCCATAGGAAAACTGCATAAGACACACAGACTGTGTCTCAGTCCCACCCCCTGCACCCTCCTCAATGGCTTTGATTGACAGCAATGGCTTCCACTGCTTTGTTTGAACCCATGAGGAATGCATTAAATTGGTTGTAAAGGCAGAAGGTTTTTTTATCTAATTGGATTCTATCCATTAAGATAAAAAGCCTTCTATGTGCAGCAGCCCCCTAAAACTTACCCGGGCCACATCTCTATCCAGCAATGTTTCACAAGAGACTCGTCTGCCCGGGATTCTGCCTCCCCAATGGCTGGAACAGCAGTGTGGTGCCATTGGCTCCCTCGGCTGTAAATCAAAGCCAGCGAGCCAATGGGACACCGTGTCTGAATGGACACAGGGAGCTGTGGCTCGGCTTGGGTGCCCCCATAGCAAGCTGCTTGCTGTGGGGGCACTCAACAGAAGGGAAGGGCCAGGAGTGCCAATGAGGGAACCAAGGAGGATCTGGGCTGCTCTGTGTAAAACCCCTGCACAGAGGAGGTAAGTGTAACAGGTTTGTTTTTTTTTTTTTTTTTTTTTGTTTTTTTTTTTTTCAAAAAAGGTTTTATTAAAGTTATTAACAGAAATACAAAGTCAGCAAAAAGAAACATATTTCAGCATTGGCAGAAAATGTTGGAAGACCAGGTTACCAAAAGGTAATAATCACATAACAGAACCCTGCAGGAACAAACATAGATAAATGATACACTGTATGGGTCTCATATTACAACCATCAATCATAATAGTAACGAGAATGACAAGTTAAACGAGCTGACCATCATAACCCAATTAGGAAAGAAAGATCATGACAGGGAGAAGGGGGAGGGAGAGCAGAGAGAAACTAAGGAAAAAGAGGAGAAAAAGCAAATAGAAAGGAGAAGCAAAAGGAAAAACCTAAGGTGCGATCACTTCTGTAGACGAAACAGGAACCATGGGTTCCATTTAAGGTCATAGATGTGTTCAGTGTCATGTAGAGTGTGAAAGATCTTTTCAGACAGCATTACCTGATCGATACGAGTGAGAACCTGTGCTAAAGGTATAGACGGGGACTTCCAGTGAAGAGCAATAGTCCACAGTACAGCAACACAGATAGAGTGCACTAGTCTTATAAAATGTTTAGGGGTGTCGGGGGGGGTCTGGAATAGGAGACAGTGATGATAAGAGAGGGACAGTGTTCAGCCCGCGAAACCATCCACCAGCCTCAGGACCTCTTGCCAAACAGGGCGAATGAAGTCACAATCCCAGAAAATGTGTATAAAGGAGCCAGGATGATTGCACCCTCTGAAACAGTTGGGGGAAGTAAGGGGATAAATCTGGTGCAAACGTACCGGGGTGTAGTACCACCTAGTGAGGACCTTGATGGCCGTCTCCCTAACAGTTAGGGATCTGGTGCATTTGCGCATGTTGTTCCAACCATCCTCCCAATCCACCACTCCCGTCTCCAGAGCCAACTCCTCCTCCCAGCAAGCTCTATATCGAAGGGACTGGCACTCCGAATGTCCCTCAAGGGACCTATACATCAGAGAGATCAATCCCTTTTGTCGTGGGAAATTGAAACACACGTCTTCAAAGACAGTGAGCTGTGCTCGAGGACGGAGTCCGTACCGGGAGAGGAAGAAGTGGCGGATCTGCAAGTATCTATAGCATTCAGAGTCTGGGAGTTGGTGCTGGGCCTGCAGAGTCGAAAATTGAACAAAGCCAGAGCCCGTCACAAAGTCTTTCAACTGGGTAAGCCCACAACGGACCCAGATATCAAAAGATTCCGGATGGAGATAAGCCGGGGGGAACCTAGGGTCACCCAGGAAGGAGGCCCCTAAAGAGCGCCCCAGGGTGGTGTCGTATCTCTGCTTGAAGCGGTGCCACAGTTGGAGGCAATCCGCCACTATAGTGTTGCGCGTGGTTAGAGTCAGGAGGGGATGATTAGTTGACCACATAAGGCCGGGGAGATAGAGTGGAGTGATCGAGTCACCCTCAAACCTCACCCAGGGGACTTTAGAATTAGGGATCGACCACTGTGCCTGCTGAGTAAATCTACAGGCAAGGTAGTATAACCAAATCTGAGGTACCCCCAGACCACCATTTTTCATAGATCTATAGAGTACCCCTCTCGCAAACCTGGGAGGTCTACTGTTCCAAATAAATCTATTGAAATGTGACTGAAGGCCAAGGAGAAAGCTCTTGGGAAGCTTAACCGGTAGAGAGCGAAATAGATATAGCAACCTGGGTAGGATGACCATTTTGAGGGCAGTGATTCGACCTATAAAGGGGATACGTAAAGAGAGCCAACTTCTCAGGGTGTTTTTAAGTTTGCTAATCAGTGGGGGATAATTGACCCCAAAGAGGTCCCCGAAATTACTGGGAAGACCAACCCCCAGATAAGAAATGTGGGTGGAGGCCCAGGTAAATGAGTAGTTTAGTTTAATAAGGGCCAAATCATTGGGTGTAAAGCCTATAGGGAGGGCTACAGATTTAGACACATTAATGGACAGGCCAGAGATTTTCGCAAAATGAGAGAGAGTCAAGAAAAGATTGGGAAGAGAGACATGAGGGTTAGTAATAAACATCAAAACATCATCTGCATACATGCAAAAGGTTTGTTATTTTTAACAAAAGAAAATGAGACCTTAGTATCACTTTAAGGTAAAAAAAACCTTCTGACTTTAGAATCACTTTAACATAATTTTGCATTTTTCATTATCATGTTATCTAAATCAGTCATATTACATTCCTATGACGTCCTACATCCCACTGCTCAGAAAAAACAATAACTTTATGTCACCACCAATCCTGTCTGATTTACCATTTTTATTTTTTCTTATTTATTGCAGATTCCATTAGTTTTATTGTTTCTTTAAGTTACCGATCAAGCGCTTCAGATAGTGAAATCTTAATCGTTAACCTGGTAAGATATGATACACATATTATTTGTTTAAATGTAATGAAATGCTTTTGTAAAATGAACTGGTAGTTACATTGTCTATTTTCTTATAGATAAACGAAAAACTTCAAGCCAGTTTTCCAAAACAGAATGTGACAGCTGTCATTAAAAAAGTACAGAAAATCGTCAGTTAGCAGTAGCACATACAAACATTGGATACAATGTCACAAATGTCTTCAATGAAGCACTGAAACATTCTGAAAACTCAGGAAATCATGGAAAAAATAAAAGTTTTCCACTTAAGTATTAAAGGACTTTACATTTTATAAATGAAGCATAAACTTTTAAACAGAATGTCCTGTTTTTTTTATTTTATTCCTCTACA
The DNA here is from genome assembly GCF_037356315.1 of Lithobates pipiens. NCBI lineage: Eukaryota > Metazoa > Chordata > Amphibia > Anura > Ranidae > Lithobates > Lithobates pipiens. The sequence goes on along the minus strand of NW_027507758.1, from coordinate 366,901,132 downwards.
AATGATATTTAGGCTCCATGCACACAAGTGTCCTTTAAGCTAAAAAAAAAAACGCTAGAAAAAATGCTGGATAAAAACCACTGGTAATAGATTTTTGTAGTAGCGTGTTAGCAATGGTTTAGGAGTGTTAGCATTTTTGCAGTAAAAGGAAAATGAAAAAGCTCAAAAAAGCTATTAGTAGCGCTTAGGAGCATTTAGCAACGTTTAAGAGCGTTTCTGCTGGAAAAAACGCTTCAGGAAACTCTACAAAAACTTTTTTTTTCTGCTCCTAGATGTTGAAACTCAAAAAACACTAATAGTCAAAAGTAGTGGGCATGAACACTATTAGGAGCAGAAAAAAAACATGCTAATAACAGCTTAAAAAAACGCTAGTGTGCATGGAGCCTTGGATTGTATGATTGATAGTCATGTATTTTAATTTAACATTACATTTATAATGTACAAATAAACAATAAAAAAAAAATACACCTGTCAGCTCATTGTTTTTCTCTAATAGCTTTATTAATGTGAGAATCCATTGTTTCTCAATGTCTTGGAAACCAAGAGCCACAAGGCTGTTTAGTGTGGACTTGTATTGTTGACATTGCATCTGTAAACCTCTTTACTGTCTGCTAATGTACCAGGCTCTTCTCCACTGACTGCCACTACACAAACACACTTTTCCACTGGCCACTGTGCTGCACTTCTATTCTGACTGCTATTACAATGACTCTTCTCCTCTGACTGTCACTACACTCACACTCTTCTCCACAAGATTTTGCTGTACCATGCTCTTCTCCATAGACCACCACTGCACCTGCCTGCTTCACCCCTGACTGCCACTGTACCATGTTCTTTCCACTGACTGTTTCTGGACCTGCACATTTCTTCATTTTAATGATACAGCACAACATACCACAAACCAGATTGTATGCTGTGCCATACATTAGCAGACCTCCCAAATTTGTGACATGGAAACGAGGGACTTCTATTAGTAAAAGTATGTAGGCATAAGAAACACCCCCTGCCATGCCCCCCTTAACCACTTGCTTACTGGGCACTTAAACCCCCCTCAGTCCCAGAGCAATTTTAAGCTTTCAGCGCTGATGCACTTTGAATGACAATTGCGCGGGCACACAACATTGTACACAAATGAAATTTTTATCATTTTTTTCCCACAAATAGAGCTTTCTTTTGGAGGTATTTAATTCCAGCTCGGAGTTTTATTTTTTGCTAAACAAACAAAAAAAGATGCAAAAAAAAAAAAAAAATCATGTTTAAAAGTTTGTTATAAAATTTTGCAAACGGGTCATTTTTCTCCTTCATTGAAGTGCGCTGATGAGGCGGCACTGATAGGCTGCACTGGTGGGCACTGATGGGCTGCATTGGTGGGCACTGATAGGCTGCACTGGTGGGCACTGATAGGCATAGTTAAGGCGACACAAATAGGCACAGATAAGGCAGCACCGATGGGCACAGATAAGGCAGCACTGATGGGCAAAGATGGCATGGGTGGGTGGCACAGATGGGTGGCACGGATGGGTGGCACGGATAGGTACCACTGATAGATGGGACTGATGGGCACTGATAGGTGGCACTGATAGGTGGCTCTGATAGGTGGCACTGCTGGGCACTGATGGGCGGCACTGCTGGGCACTGGTAGATGACACTGATGGGCACGGATATGTGGCACAGGTGCAGCACCTTTGTTAAGGCAGATTGTGGGCACTGCTGGGTGGCACTGTGGGCACTGCTGGGTGGCACTGCTGGGTGGCACTGTGGGCACTGCTGGGTGGCACTGTGGGCACTGCTGGGTGGCACTGTGGGCACTGCTGGGTGGCACTATGGGCACTGCTGGGTGGCACTGATGGGGGGCACTTACTTTTTTTATTGTTGCACTGGCAGGGGGCAGGTGGGCACTGACAGGGTTGCAGGTGGGCACTAGCAGTGCTGGCCATGATCGGGACTGATGTCCCGATCACGGCCGCCGGTGATCGGCTTTTTTTTTTCCTCCGCGAGGAGGAATAATAGCTGATTACCGGCTCCGTTATATCACATGATCAGCTGTCATTGGCTTACAGCTGATCACGTGATAAGGGGTCGGGATCGACCCCTTGCACGGATCGGTGATCAGGCGAGTCTCGTAGACTTGCCGATCACAGAGCGCGCCGCGCGCGCCCCCCAGGGGGCTCGCAGGCCGCTCGTGCACGGGACGACGTCAATAGACGTAGTCCCGGAAAAGGAGATCCGCGCTGTAGCCGTCAATTGACTATAGCGCGGATCTCAAGTGGTTAAAGGAAAATTATACCATAGAAATGATTAGTTAAACCCACAAGTGCTTTTTTTTTACCATTATTATTCCTTTATATTGGCTTTTGAAATTTACAAATGCAGCATTTTAGAAATTAGATGAAAGGTTTAGCACTGGGAAACTTTTTGAAAGATGAAAAGTAAATTTTATATACAACTATACAGGTCAGACCAAAATGAGGGACAAATGAGGAGAAGAAAGGGACAGGGGAATTTGTTCCAATTAGGTACAGTCCCTCAAAATCGGGGACATTTGGGAGTTTTTCTTTACAGTAGAATCCCCTAGAATGCTGAACTCTGTATATTGTATTATACATTAATACCACTAATATCTTTTTTTATGGAGGTGAGATTGTATTCTGCTCAATGAATGAGCACAGTGCTATTAACCGGTTCCCGACCGGCGCACGCCGATGTACGCCGGCAGAATGGCACGGGCAGGCATTTTGGCGTACAGGTACGTCCAATCTTTAATGCCGCCCTGCCATCACAAGCGCTCCGCCTGCGGTGCGCTCGCATGCTGGTCAGGACCCCTATGAGTCCGGTCGTGGGTCCCGCAGACTCGATCGACGCGGGCATACCCGTGATCGTCTCACGGGGCGGCTGAACGGAGAAATGCTGTTGTAAACAGCATTTTTCTGCCTAGCAACTAGTGACACTGATCTCTGCTCCATGTGATTGGAGCAGAGATCAGTATTCACTAAATGAAAGCCCAGCCCCCCACAGTTAGTAACACACCCCTAGGAACACTTAACCCCTACACTGCCACCCACTGGTTAACCCCTTCACTGTCAGTGTCATTTACACTGAAATCACTGCATTTATATAGCAGTGATTGCTGTATAAATGACAATGGTCCCAAAAATGTGTCAAAAATGTCCGATGTGTCCGCCATAATGTCGCAGTCACAATAAAAATCGCTGATCGGCCGCCATTACTAGTAAAAAAATAAAAATTAACTAAAATGCCATAAAACTACCCCCTATTTTGTAAACACTATAACTTTTGCGCAAATCAATCAATAATTGCTTATTGAGATTTTTTTTTACCCAAAATATGTAGAAGAATACGTATCGGCCTAAACTAAGGGAAAAAAATGTTTTTTTCCATTCTGTTGTGATTAAAATGGTATTTCTATATACCTGACAAAGACCAGCTAGAGGTATAACTAACGCAATTACAATAATATATTTTTGGGGGATATTTATTATAACAAAAAGTAAAAAATAATGCGTTTTTTTCAAAATTGTCGCTCTATTTTTGTTTATAGCGCAAAAAATAAAAACCGCAGGGGTGATCAAATACCACCAAAAGAAAGCTCTATTTGTGGAAAAAAAGGGCGTCAATTTTGTTTGGGAGCCACGTTGCACGACCGCGCAATTGTCAGTTAAAGCGACGCAGTGCCGAATCGCAAAAAGTGGTCTGGTCTTTGACCAGCAAAATGGTCCGGGGCTGGAGTGGTTAATTAAGAACAAAGCATAGTGTAATATCTATATAATTGCCATATATCCCACCTCCCCACATGCCCTGTTTCACAGGATCAGATATACATGGAGGACACAGTATGTCCCCATGATTCACTTATGCTCAATAGTTTTTCTGTACTCCCCCACTGTCTCTAATCTCTTACACATTTATCCCGGTTTCTTTTTAATCCTTGTATGTCTCTTCATATTCTGTCTTGCAAGAAAAATAATGCCAAGCTGCTTTCCTAGCCATCTACCCACTTGACTTCCTGCTCGTACCACCCTTCTATTACCCTTTCATGCATTAGACTCAATTCACAAAGCTAACACAACAGGATACAGATTTTTTTTTTTGCAATGTTTGAGTTATTTTCAGCTGTGTACAATAATATTTAAACATTACAGTCACATGGCTAAAACCAAACCCCCTTATCCTTCCATGTGTTGCAGAATAAACACATATTAAAAAATAAGAAAAGGTCTGGTGTCACCGGTAACCCACCTCCATCCCTGTAATATGCAACAAAAAAGGGTTCGCCCATGGGACGTTAAGTGAGGTGGGCACCATTTGGCCAAAAAGCATCATAACAGTAATTGAAGTATAAAGCATTTGAGTTTATTCAGGTAAAAATCATGCATACATTAGTATCATCAGCAATGGCCAATTGTAGAATACTACTGCACTACATTCCTGAAAATTTTTATCAAATCACCAACAGAAAAATCAGCTAATGGGACCCTGACTTGTGCTTAACTCTCCAGGAATCACCATGTACACGGCACATCATGCTTCACATGGTACAAAATTAAAGGCAGTATAAAACATTGGGATATGCCCCAAGATGAATTAGAGCATCATGTTATTTAAAACACCTTATACATTTTACCCACTATTTGCATGTATTTGTATAATCAAATCTCAAGATCTCTACTTGTAGATCCATAACCATACAATATACAAATGGTTGTTTTGCAAACAGGCAAAGTCACATCTCTACACATTTTGCATCCTGGCTTTTATAGGAGTGAGATTAGCGCCCAGACTATCACAAGGTGGGACCTCTGGCAATGTAGTGCTGACGGTGTAGATTCATGCCTGGCATGTACACTACTTTCTGGGATTCCATTTTAGCATCCCCTATGCTTGGCACTGTTCTCACACCCTGGGAAGTGTAGGCATGATGACTGATGTCCCACTATCACTGAGCATGTGCGTACATAGCCACTAGTGCAGCATGTGTGCTACGCATGCCCAGTAACACACCCACGCCGTAATACGCAGCATCAATGTTCTGCTGCAGGTAGCTGGAAGGAGCCAAGGGCTGGACTTGGTAGGGCTTTGCTCCAAATGGAGGGAATGCTATTCTGTTGTCTGTTGTAGGCAAATACTATTACCCTTTTTGAGGACCATTTGGGACCATTTGCCTAACAGTACCCTTTTGTCATAGAGACGTTTTACATGGGGGAACCCCACATTATGAGGACTCAAATTGTAAAATCCACATCCAGTATTGAAATCTAAAAAAAAGCTCATTCTCTTCATTCTCATTTTATTGGTAAGTTTGCCCTTATGGACCTACTGTATATATACAAATGATGTATTTTATTTTGAATTAGTCCGACTGTTCTTAGACTCTATGGCCGTCTAATATCAGCATAGGGATATTTGCGGCAAGCATATACCTCTAGCTCTAGCACATGGGGATATTCCACTGAATGATTGATTCACCCCCCCCCCCCCCCCCCCTTTTGGCTGCATTGATCCTTTGGGATTTACTTTGAACAGTATTGAGTAGAAAAGGTGGGAAACATAATTTTTCATGAATATTGATGTACTAGATGAAAAAAGTTATCATTCATTATGCATATTTGTAACATATTCTAATATGAATAAATATAAAAAAATATTAAGTGCTACAAAAATATCAATCTCATTTGTTAGCACCTCATCTCTCTGCAGAGGTAGCTAGAATGCAAAATGTTTAGAGATGTAACTTTGCCCCTATGCAACACAACCTTTGTATATTGTATAGTGCAGATCTACATGTACAAATCAAGAAATATATAGTAATATAGGGCAATATGTATGAGATTTTTTGAAAAAACATGATGTTTTTTATTCATGTTGGGGCATATCCTGAGTTTTTACGCCTGCTTTTAATTCTGTTATATGAAGCACTATGTGTAAATAAACTTCTGCTCTCCTCCCCTTTCTTCCTTTTTTTTAATTATGTGTCTCTACGACTCTGCAAGAGATTCACCATCACTTCCTGTTCTTACAGGAAGTGGGGGACAATCTTCCCACTGAGAATACATGCAGGGGTTCTACACCTTCCACAAATGTTCTACTTCACAAATGTGTTTGCTTTTAATGTTCGATTTGGAAATAAATGTCATTTCGTGAACAAAAACTACATTTACTGTTATACATTTCCATCCTGCTCCTTTGAATTTTCTTGTCACTGTGATTAAAAATGCATGTCTATTTGACCCCACTAACAATTAGAAAATCAAATGTTGATCAAAATTCTAATAGCGTATGGCCAGCTTTAGAGAATTAAAGCAGTTGTAAACCCCATTCATGAAATCCGACTTAGGCACATATCTGTGGTGTTTACTTATCTCTTTTCAAAGCTCGAAATGCTGTGTCTTTCTGCTCGCCCCATTCTTCTGTTATCAGCATGATAAGTTCTAACAAGTTCTCAGACACAGGAGATAAAAAGCAGCTGAAAATTTATGACCGGGAGGGATCTTAGTGGCAGATTACCAGAGAGTTGGTCTATTCAAACTGCAGCTCTGCATGTTACTTCCTTAATTTAATGTATTACTGTTTTCGTAAAGTTTCATATGAGAAAAATCAGATATGAAATACTGCACATGATCAGAAACAGCAAGAAAAAAAAGTTTTGTCATTCAAGAATTTTCATACAATTAGTACCACCCTTAGCTTCGTGCTGTGAAATATCAAGGATAACTGGACGATCGTTCATCCAATTTTCTTATAGTGTGTGCTTTAGTCACAGCAGATGAACCCTGGTGAGATAAATAAGATGGGTATTCAAAATGTTTGCATTTGTTATAACTTAATTTGAGACTACACAGACACCCAACATCCTAACAATTGTCATCTGCAGTCAGTTAAAGCAATACTAAACCCATCAATTTAACTGCTGTCCAAAAGAGTTACATTCAAGCCATGCTGTGAATAAGGAATATTATTATATTAAATTGTTGGGGGCACAAGTGATCACATGTGTAGCACCATGGGAACAGCAGAACAAACAGAGGCTGAGATAGCAGCTTCCTTGGCTGTAAAGGATAGGGAGGTTTTGTACCACTTTAAAATACTTGAGATTAGGAGCTTACACACAAACTGTAACACCTGACAGCTGATACATTCAAATGACATCTGCCAATATAACCATGATAACAGCGATAATAATGGCAGAACGGAAAGTTGTCGGGACACAGACAGATCAGGTTCTCAGCCCACAGGTTCTCAGCCCAAGTGAAGGGTACTGGCTCCTGGCAGCACATGACCCATTGAAGATTGTAACAAAAAAGACAGAAGTTTAGCCACTCAACTGCTAAATGTCCAAGATGAATTTATCGATATTACCCAATAAAGAAAATTCCACCTACTCCTCTCCTTCCACGTTTCATTTCATTAGGAACTTAATCATCCTGGGCTTGTAGAAGTAGGTTTCTACCTCTCTCTTTAACCACTTAACAACCGTCCCATAGCCGAATTATGGCTACAGGGCGGTTGCTTAACTCTGAGAGGCCGTCATATGACGTCCTCCTAGTATGGCCGTGGCCGTTTACCATGTGATCGCTCCATCAAATGACGGAGTGATCACGTGTAAACAAATCGGCGTCATGTTATGACGCCAGTTCCTCCCTCCCCTCTCTGTACCGATCGGTACAGCGGAGGGGGAAGAGATCGGTGTCAGCAGCGCTGTGGGCTGCATCTGCAGTGCCCACAGTGCTGCTCACCGAAAATTAACCCCTCAATTCCCTGCCAATACTCTGCAATACCCGCCAATACTCTGCAATACTCTGCAATACCCACCAATACTCTGCCCGCCAATACTCTACCCGCCAATACTCTGCAATACCCGCCAATACTCTGCCCGCCAATACTCTGCAATACCCGCCAATACTCTGCAATACCCTGCCAATACTCTGCAATAGCCTGCAATACCCTGCCAATACTCTGCCATAAATTGCCATACTCAGCAGCACTTTGGGCTGCATCTGCAGTGCCCACAGTGCTGCTCACTGAAAATTAACCCCTCAGTCCCCTGCCAATACTCTGCAATACCCTGCCAATACTCTGCAATACCCGCCAATACTCTACAATACTCTGTAATACCCGCCAATACTCTGCAATACCCTGCCAATACTCTGCAATACCCGCCAATACTCTGCCCGCCAATACTCTGCAATACCCGCCAATACTCTGTAATACCCGCCAATACTCTGCCCGCCAATACTCTGCAATACCCGCCAATACACTGCAATACCCTGCCAATACTCTGCAATACTCTGCAATACTCTGCAATACCTTGCGAATACTCTGCCATAAATTGCAATACTCAGCAGCGCTGTGGGCTGCATCTGCAGTGCCCACAGTGCTGCTCACCGAAAATTAACCCCTCAATTCCCTGCAAATACTCTGCAATACCCTGCCAATACTCTGCAATACCAGCCAATACTCTACAATACTCTGCAATACCCACCAATACTCTGCAATACCCTGTGTTACGTACCTGGGATGTGAGCCTGACGTGCAGAGGAAGGCCTCTCGTACAACTCCGGCTCACGGACCACTGGTATTGATACAGCAGCCACAGGAGCACGGTGGGGTATGAGTGCCTGTAAAACAGTTCAATAGTCCCTGTAGTAGTGGTGATCAGCAGGCAGGTAGTGGATGAACTCACACGAGCAGGACCAGATGCTGGTTTGCAGGGCTGGGAGCTGAAGCAGGCTGGATGAACAAGATGCAGGGTCCGACAGGCCGGGTCGGTATTAATCAGGCAGATCGGGCATAGACGGTAGGCAGAAGAGAGGTCAGGTCACAAGCCAAGTAGTACCAGAAGATCAGCAGACAGAATCAGCAGGCAGGATCAGAGTCAAAGGGAAGCCGGGATCAGAACAGGCAGCAGGCAATCACAGGTAACGACAAGCTGGATAAGATTCAGAGGTCACACAGGAAACAGGAAACAACACAGAAGCTGCAGACCAAACAGCAATGAACCTCTGTAGGAGCCCTGTTTAAATAGCCCGCCTGACTTCAGTATTAGTGACAGGTGTGTGTCTTAAAGTGCTAGTACCCATGCGTGCACGCCGGGATCTTACATGGAAAGCCCGTCTTCCCTGACATTGCCCCCTCCCTACGGGCAACCTCCGGGTGCCCAACTGGTTCCTCTTTTGCGGGTTCCTGCGGAAGAAGGCACGGATCAAATCTGGGGCATGTACATTTTGTGCAGGTTCCCAGGAATTCTCCTCTGGACCATAACCCTTCCACTTGATTAAATATTGCATCTGACCCCTTCTTTTCCTGCAGTCTAAAACAGCCTCAACCTCAAATTCTTCATCCCCATCAATAATAATAGGTGCAGGAGGACCAGGTCTATGATCCGGAAATGGATCTGGCACAACAGGCTTCAGCAAGGATACATGAAACACTGGGTGGATTTTAAAAGACTCAGGTAAAGTTAATTCAAAGGAAACATCATTCATTTTTCTCCTTACCGGAAATGGTCCTACGAACCTTGGTGCCAGCTTCCTTGAAGGACATAGCATCTTCAAATTCGTTGTTGAAAGCCATACTTGATCTCCTGGTTGCAAGGTCAGTTCCCCCCTTCTTTTCTTGTCAAATGATTTCTTGCTGTCTTCCTGTGCTTTCGCGATGGTTTCCTGTAACAACATATTATTACAAGAGAAAAAGTCCAGAGTATCCTGGACAGCTGGAACGGAAGATTCTGCAACAAGATTAGGTAAGAAGGTGGGATGGAATCCATAATTAGCAAAGAACGGAGATTGCTTGGTGGCAGAATGGTTGGCATTATTATAGGCAAATTCCGCCAGGGGTAATAATGATACCCAATCATCCTGGACAAAAGAAGTAAAACAACAGATGTATTGTTCTAGGGTTTGATTAGTCCTCTCCGTCTGCCCATTAGTTTGTGGGTGGTAAGCAGAAGAGAATGAGAGTTCAATCTGTAGGATCTCGCACAAGGCCCTCCAAAATCTGGATGTGAACTGGACACCGCAATCAGACACAATATTTGCAGGGACTCCATGGAGTCTGACAATTTCTTTTATAAACACCCGAGCAGTTTCTGAAGCCGATGGTGTACCCTTTAGAGGAATGAAATGAGCCATCTTTGATAAGCGATCTACTACCACAAAGATACCAGTACATTCTTCAGATGGTGGAAGTTCAACTATAAAATCCATAGCAATCATCTGCCACTGTCTGTCAGGTATAGGCAGAGGTCTGAGTAATCCCCAAGCTTTGTTACGGGAACTTTTACTCCGGATGCAGGTGGTGCATGCATTTACATAAGCTCCGCAGTCTTTCTCCAATCCTGGCCACCAAAATGAGCGTTGTACAAGTTGGACAGTCTTATGAACCCCAAAATGGCCTGCCAAAGGGTGGTCATGACAAACCCCCAAGATCATTGCTCGAACCTCTTTAGGTACAAAAATCTGCTTACCCCTCCATAATAGTCCATTCTTTGCTTGTAGTGTGACCCCTGGAGGACTGGGTGTTACTGCAGAAGCTTGCTGTAACTGAGACAAAAGGTCAGTGTGTAATAGTAGGAAGTTTCCAGCTGGTAAAATGGTGTCTGGTATTAGGATGTCTCTTGGATCTTCGAACATGTGCGACAATGCATCAGGCTTAGTGTTCTTTGATCCGGGCCTGTACGTAATATGGAATGAGAATCTTGAAAAAAAGAGTGCCCAACGAGCTTGGCGTGGTTTGAGGCGTTTAGCGGATCGCAGATATTCAAGATTCTTATGATCCGTGTAGATCAGAATTGGATGGGCCGCTCCCTCCAGCAAGTACCTCCATTCCTCCAATGCAGCTTTGATCGCCAAAAGTTCCCGATCACCTACATCGTAGTTTCTTTCAGCTGACGTGAGTTTGCGTGAAAAGAATGCCACTGGATGGATCACTTCTTTGAGGCCTTGACGTTGTGATAGAATGGCCCCAACTGCACTTTCTGAAGCATCCACCTCCACAATATAGGGCAAGGTAGAGTCTGGGTGACTTAAGACAGGAGCAATGGTAAACCGTCTCTTCAAAGTTTCAAAAGCAGCTTGAGCCTCAGAAGTCCAACAGAAACGGATACCTTGTTTGGTCAGCTGTGTAATAGGGTGAATGATAGCGGAAAAGTTCTTTATAAACTTGTGATAAAAATTGGCAAAGCCCACAAAACGTTGTATTCCCTTCTTGTCTGTGGGGGCTGGCCAATCTAGTATCGCTGAGACTTTCTGTGGGTCCATCTTGATTCCTTCGGTCGAGATGATCAAACCTAAGAACTGGATGCTCTGCTGCTCAAAGTCGCATTTCTCGGCTTTGGCATAAAGTCCATATTTGCGGAGCCGGCACAATACACTTTTAACATGCCCTCAGTGCACCTCTAGTGATACGGAGAATATCAAAATGTCATCAAGGTAGACAACCACGAAAATATCTAGAAAGTCTTTGAAAATATCGTTAATAAAGTACTGAAAGGTGGCAGGGGCATTACAAAGGCCAAAGGGCATAATCAGATATTCAAAGTGCCCAAATCGGGTACGGAAGGCAGTTTTCCATTCATCCCCTTCTCGTATACGAACCAGGTTATAGGCCCCTCTTAAATCCAGCTTGGTAAAGATACTTGTTGATTTGAGTCTTTGGAACAGTTCAGGAACTAAAGGAAGGGGATATCGATTCTTCACTGTTATTTTATTTAGGCCACGATAGTCCACACATGGTCTCAGGGAATGATCCTTCTTTTCTACAAAAAATATACCAGCACCAGCCGGTGAGGTAGAGGGACGGATGAATCCTTTCTGCAGATTCTGATCAATATAGTCCTTCAAAACTCCTGATTCCCATTCAGATAAAGGAAAGATGCGCCCAAATGGAATCTCGGCCCCGGGTAGGAGCTCAATAGGGCAGTCATAAGGTCTGTGTGGAGGAAGAGTGTCTGCTCCTCATTTGCTGAAAACGTCCAGGTATTCGTGGTAAGAATCTGGAACTATGCGACATAATTCAGGGTCTGCGTCCATACACAGCAGGGTAGCAGGTGATGGTGGTGAAGTTTCCAAACAGTGTCTCTGACAATATGCTGACTGGAACTTGACACTTTCGGATTCCCAGTCTATCTGTGGGTTGTGGGCCTGTAGCCAGGGCAGGCCCAGGATGACGGGGTACAAGGGTGAAGAGATCGCGTCTAAACGCAGCAGCTCTCGATGGTTGGTGGAGGAGATGGTCAGCATCGGTGGGGTCTCCTTGGTTACCAGTCCAGATTTAATGCGAGACCCATCGGCCAGAAATACAGTGAGTCCCTGTCCTCTGGTTTGTAGAGGAATATGTTGCTGAGCTGCGAAGGACTGGTCGATGAAACAGCTACATGCTCCAGAATCAATAATAGCGGTCACTGATATGGTTCTTCCCGACAGCTGGAAGGAAACAGGCAGAGAGATATGAGCTGAGCTGGCAGATAAGGCGGGCAGGGGTGACTGGTTGAGTGAAGAAAGGGAAAGACACTTACGCAGCTTGGCAGGACAGGTACGTACAAAGTGACCGGCTTCTCCACAGTACAGGCAGAGGTTATTTACTCTTCGGCGTTCGCGTTCTTCTGGAGTCAATGAAGAACGAATCAGGCCCAATTGCATGGGTTCAGGCGCCTCTGGAGTGGGCAAAGCGGAGTTTCCAGGAGTTGGGTTAGGAGGAGCAGGGATCTTAGGTAACATCCAGGCTGGACGGAAGTGCTGTGTGGTTCTTTCAGACCTGCGTTCTCGTAGGCGGCGGTCAATCTGAATGGACAGAGTGATTAGGGCTTCCAGAGAGCTTGGCACCCTGACCCGAGCAAGCTCATCTTTCAGGCTTTCCGAGAGACCCAAACGAAATTGATGACGCGAGGCTGCGTCATTCCAGCTAGTGTCTGCACTCCAGCGTCTAAAGTCAGTGACATAGTCCTCTGCCGCTCTACGGCCTTGCTGGAGTGCATAAAGGGCGGCTTCAGCGGTGGAGGTACGTTGGGGGTCATCATAAATCAGCACCATAGCATCAAAGAACATTTGCATGGTGTTTAGTTGTGCGTTGTTCTCTTCCAACAGCCGGTGGGCCCAAGACTGTGGTTCCCCTTGGAGGAGGGAAATAATGAATCCCACCTTGGTGGTTTCCAGGGAAAAAGTCTGTGGCTGGAGAGCAAAGTAGAGCTGACAGGCATTGCGGAAGGCTCTAAATTTACTCCGATCACCGGAAAACCTCTCAGGATTAGGTACACGGGGCTCAGGAGGTAACATCATTACTGTATGGCTGGCTGAAGTCCCAGCTTGGGTGGTAGAGGAGGCTGGATCAGATGCAGGAGCTGTAGTTGTTGGAATGGACAGGGACTGTACCCGCTCTTCCAGACGCACATATCCTTCCTGCAGCGACTTAACCGCCTGTGTAAGAGCAGCAAGGTGCTGACATATTTCATCCACTGGAGAGGGTCCTCTTGCAGGCTCAGACATGGCTGTTTGGTACTGTTACGTACCTGGGATGTGAGCCTGACGTGCAGAGGAAGGCCTCTCGTACAACTCCGGCTCATTGACCACTGGTATTGATACAGCAGCCACAGGAGCACGGTGGGGTATGAGTGCCTGTAAAACAGTTCAATAGTCCCTGTAGTAGTGGTGATCAGCAGGCAGGTAGTGGATGAACTCACACGAGCAGGACCAGATGCTGGTTTGCAGGGCTGGGAGCTGAAGCAGGCTGGATGAACAAGATGCAGGGTCTGACAGGCCGGGTCGGTATTAATCAGGCAGATCGGGCATAGACGGTAGGCAGAAGAGAGGTCAGGTCACAAGCCAAGTAGTACCAGAAGATCAGCAGACAGAATCAGCAGGCAGGATCAGAGTCAAAGGGAAGCCGGGATCAGAACAGGCAGCAGGCAATCACAGGTAACGACAAGCTGGATAAGATTCAGAGGTCACACAGGAAACAGGAAACAACACAGAAGCTGCAGACCAAACAGCAATGAACCTCTGTAGGAGCCCTGTTTAAATAGCCCGCCTGACTTCAGTATTAGTGACAGGTATGTGTCTTAAAGTGCTAGTACCCATGCGTGCACGCCGGGATCTTACATGGAAAGCTCGTCTTCCCTGACACCCTGCCAATAATCTGCAATACCCGCCAATACTCTGCCCGCCAATACTCTGCAATACCCGCCAATACTCTGCCCGCCAATACTCTGCAATACCTGCCAATACTCTGCAATACTCTGCCAATACTCTGCAATACTCTGCAATAGCCTGCAATACCCTGCCAATACTCTGCAATACCCTGCCAATACTCTGCTATAAATTGCCATACTCAGCAGCGCTGTGGGCTGCATCTGCAGTGCCCACAGTGCTGCTCACCGAAAATTAACTCCTCAATTCCCTGCCAATACTCTGCAATACTCTACAATACTCTGCAATACTCGCCAATACTCTGCAATACGAAGAGCGAGAGCAATAATTCTAGCCCTAGACCTCCTCTGTAACTCAAAACATGTAACCAGTAAAAAAATGTAACGCGTCGCCTATGGGGATTTTTAAGTAGCGATGTTTGGCTCCATTCCACGAGCGTGTGCAATTTTGAAGAGTGACATGTTAGGTATCTATTTACTCAACGTAACTTCATCTTTCACATTATGCAAAAACATTGGGCTAACTTTACCGTTTTGTTTTTTTTTAAGCACAAAACTGTTTTTTTTTTTCAAAAAAAAGCGTTCGAAAAATTGCTGCGCAAATACCGTGCGAGATAAAAAGTTGCAACGACCACCATTGTATTCTCTAGGGTCTTTGATAAAAAAATATATAATATTTTGGGGTTCTATGTAATTTTCTAGCAAATAAATGATGATGTTTACATGATGGAGAGAAATGTCAGAATTGTCCTGGGTGCTCCAGAACGCCTGATGGTGCTTCCTGCATGCTGGGCCTCTGTATGTGGCCACGCTGTGTAAAAGTCTCACACATGTGGTATTGCCATACTCTGGAGTAATAACAGAATGTGTTTTGGGGTGTAATTTGTGGTATGCATATGCTGTGTGTGAGAAATAAACTGATATTATGACAATTTTGTGAAAAAAAAGGAAAAAAAATCTTGATTTTGCAAAGAATTGTGGGAAAAAATCACAACTTCAGAAAACTCATCATGCCTCTTACTAAATACCTTGCAATGTCTTCTTTCCAAAAATAGGTCATTTGGGGGGTATTTGTACTTTTCTGTCATGTTAGGGTCTCAAGAAATAAGATAGGCCGTCAGTCCTTCAGGTGTGATCAATTTTTAGATATTGGCACCATAGATTGTGGACTCTATAACTTTCACAAAGACCAAATAATATCCACCAATTTGTACTTATTGTTACCAAAGATATGTAGTAGTATACATTTTGGCCAAAATGTATGAAGAAAAATTACTAATCTGCTAAATTTTATAACAGAAACGAAGAAAAATTCCTTTTTTACAGAGTTTTTCTGTCTTTTTTCTTTTATAGCACAAAAAAAAAAAAACAAAAAAAAAAAAACGAGAGGTGATTAATACCACCAAAAGAAAGCTCTATTTGTGTGAAAAAAAGGACAACATTTCATATGGGTACAGTGTTGCATGACTGAGTAATTGTCATTCAAAATGTGAGAGCACCGAAAGCTGAAAATTGGTCTAGTTATTAAGGGTGTTTAAGTGCCCAGTGGTCAAGTGGTTAATGAGACTAATGAAGATGGTGATCCACAGCCAGTTAAAAGGCCCCCTTTCAACCACGTGTTGCATTAACAAAACTGCTGCAGGTGCAATTTTAATTTGGTTATGGCTCATTGGTAGCCCATTGAAATATATGGACTGCTCTAATGCAATGCACCGCAATTTATAGTTACAGAGTTACATAGTTAGGTTGAAAAAATGCACAAATCCATCTAGTTCAACTAATAGAAAAAATAAAAAAGTATTAGATATATTCCTCCTCCTGCAGGGTTGAGATCTTTCTAACATCAGTCAGTGCTTGTATGGTGTATATGAGCACATCCCTAATGGGGATGAACTTAGGCGTGTTTGCACACTCCACGCACAGAGCCCACCAGGAAGTCAGCGCAGCGCTGCGCTAATCACAGGCAGTGAGACATTGCCCCGATCTCTGGAGCCGCGCATCGGGGCAATGTCTCATGTGATTAGAACAGAGCTGCGCCGACTTCCTTGCGGGCTCTGCACATGGACCATGCAAACACGCCTGAGCTCATCCTTAATCCCTAGCCACATCACAGAAAGAGAGAGCTGGGACATGCTGCTTTACATCAGTAACATGGTAGCATGAGAAAAAAAGTGCAGAGCTACCTTACTAATAAATAACTTAACAATAATTGTGGAACCCTGTAGTGTATGGTAATCTCAAAAAACTTCAAAATCACCATAATACCAGTCTCTGTAAAACATAACTTCATATATAATACACATCAAACTGAAAATAAAACATAAGAAAATGAAACTTAGTAAGAATGAAAGCATACGTGAGTAGAGGCTGCATATGAAAACGGTGTTCACACTACACATGTGAAGTATCACCGCGATCGTTAAAGTGAGAGCAATAATTCTAGCCCTAGACCTTCTCTTTAACGCAAAACTGGTAAACTGTAGAAATTTTAAAAGATTGCCTATGGAGATTTTTAAGGGTAAAAGTTTGTTGTCATTCCACGAGCGGGCGCAATTTTGAAGAGTGACATGTTGGGTATCAATTTGCTCACTATAACATTATCTTTCACAATATAAAAGAAATTGGGCTAACTTTACTATTGTCTTATTTTTTAACTCAAAAAAGTGTTTCCAATAAAAGTGCCCTTGTAAGACCGCTGTGCAAATACGGTGTGACAGAAAGTATTGCAATTTTATTCTCTAGGGTGTTAGAAAAAATATATATAATGTTTGGGGGTTCTAAGTAATTTTCTAGAAAATAAAACTGATTTTAACTTGTAAACTTGTAAAAGTGTAAAAAAGAGGCTCGATGGTGAAGTGGTTATATTAGTAACAAGAACATATACAATCAAGGTAATTGGGGAGGGTGTAGCTGTGGTGCTGTTCCACTTGGAGAAACTTAGGGATATGTAATATTAAAATGCTTATAGTGAATAGAGTGCTAGAAAATGTTTAATGAACCAATATGTAAATGTTTATAGCAACTTTAGCCTATGATTAAAGTGACTGGTGCTGGTGTGTTACACCCTCTGCAGAGTACAACACTAAAGGGTTTGATTGCCTTAAGGGTTAATTATTATTATTATTATTATACAGGATTTATATAGCGCCCACAGTGCATTAACCCGTAAGGCAATCAAACCATTTAGCGTTGTGCTCTGCAGAGGGTGTAACACACCAGCACCAGTCACTTTAATTATAGGCTAAAGTTGCTATACACATTTACATATTGGTTCATTAAACATTTTCTAGCACTTTATTCACTATAAGCACTTTAATATTACCTCCCCAATTAACCCATTTGTACTCCACTCAGGTGGTAGTATTTTTGTAGGGACAGCCGTTCTTTCTTAAAGTCTTTATCTACCTTGTAAATTTCGGAACCACACACAATCCCTTTATATACCATCAAGTGTAACAATCTAGAAAAAAAAAAAATCCAAAGTGCCACAATGGCATGAACCTCCCAACTAAAAAGTTGTTACACTTGAAGTTAATTTGTATTGCAAATATCTGTAGAGAGGTTTCCACCACCCCTGCTAAGTAAAAAAAAAAAAAAAGTTGTCTTAATCGCCTTTTGATGTGTATTACATGTGAAATCATATATTTCTTTCTTGATTGTAAGCTCTATCGAGCAGGGCCCTCTAGTCCCTCCTGTATTGATTTGTATTGTAAGTGTACTGTCTGCCCTCATGTTGTAAAGCACTGCGCAAACAGTTGGCGATATATAAATCCTGTATAATAATAATAATAATAATAATCACTGGAATTATTGCACTTGAAATTAAAAATTACCAAGCTATAACAAGAAGATAAATGGCATATTCAGTGAAGGTAGGAAATTAGCAAAAATAACATAAAAAAGTTTTTGCCAATTGTTCTCCTTTGATTTCATATTATTATAGACTTAGGATGGAATTGTGTTGCCAGTTCGGAAAATGCCAGCAGAGGGCGCCAAAGAGATAGTGTAAATTAGTGTGTGGAACTGCATAGGAAAGGCAAATGATTGATGGTGGCCTGCATATCTCAGCCAATACAGCTTGTTAATAGAAATAAAAAATAGTGTAGCGCTTCTAAGGTGAAAAATATGTTGAAGGAATGCTCCTATAACAAAGAACATATAGATGTGTAAATAAACAAAATAAAGTCCAAAGAAATGGATGTAGGCTTCCGTGGAAGGACCGGCACAATGGTAGTCAGACCGTATCACAATATGAGGCAAATCTCATTAAACGGACATGCCCATGTACGACAGCTTGTCTGGAAACATTGGGAAAGAATAGATGGGTACTTCTTACCAGATCTGTTGGACTCACACAGTCATATGACGGTTGAGTCAATAAGGCTTGGGGTCACAATCTGGGACCGAGGAGTGGATCAAAGTGGGTTCATCAGCCTGGTGGAGAGACTTCAAAAGACCGTATATCCAAATGATGAATCTCACCGATGGAACTTCGGAATGGTTAAGAAATCCAACTCAGGTATAGCTCACTGCACTCCGATACTCCAAATACCCCAAATGGAAGATATTTAAAGGGTTTAGACCAAAAAAGAAAAAAGAAAGAAAAAGCTCCACATGGTGCGGGTCAGGCGATAAAAAATAGTAATTTATTAAAAGTCAAAAGAGTAACAAATGACTTAGTGATCACAAAGCAATAAGTTCATGCCCCTGTCGAAGACATATGTGTCGAAACGCGTCGGGCTAGCTGTTGGCACCCCACATTGCTTTTACTTTAAATTTTACCTTATTGCTTTGTGATCACTAAGTCATCGGTGAGATTCATCATTTGGATATACGGTCTTTTGAAGTCTCTCCACCAGGCTGATGAACCCACTTTGATCCACTCCTCGGTCCCAGATTGTGACCCCAAGCCTTATTGACTCAACCGTCATATGACTGTGTGAGTCCAACAGATCTGGTAAGAAGTACCCATCTATTCTTTCCCAATGTTTCCAGACAAGCTGTCGTACATGGACATGTCCGTTTAATGAGATTTGCCTCGTATTGTGATACGGTCTGACTACCATTGTGCCGGTCCTTCCACGGAAGCCTACATCCATTTCTTTGGACTTTATTTTGTTTATTTACACATCTATATGTTCTTTGTTATAGGAGCATTCCTTCAACATATTTTTCACCTTAGAAGCGCTACACTATTTTTTATTTCTGTTTGTTGAACTTTGTTTGTTTGAGTGTTGGCTGCTGTACTTTTTCATGTATATTTGATCTTAGCGCAGTTGGCTGCTGTGCTTTTTATGTATATTTGATTTTAGCGCAGTGTTTTCCCCTATCCCAGCTTGTTAATAGAGTCAGGGGGCTGGGGCTTTAACAGGCGAAGCTCTGAGGAAAGCGTAAGTTCAGGTGGGTAAACATCTCTCCCTCACATGTCATGTTGTTTTCGCTCATGGATGAAAATTGGAAATGATTATCATCATAGTTTTTGTCAATTGACTTCATTTAGAATTTTATTTTCATTTAGGCTGGGTTCACACTGCTGCGACTGGAAAGTCACCTGACTTTGTAGTAGTTTCATAGTTAGTAAGGTTGAATAAAGACACCAGTCCATCCTGAGTGAGTGTCTACAATTGTCCCTATCCCTGTACATTGTACACTCACATGGGTCCCTGCCCTCAAGGAGCCCACAATCTCAGGTCCCCATTGATATACTAGGTCCAATTTTGGACAGAGGCCAATTAACCTACCTGCATGTCTTTGGATTGTGGGAGGAAATTAGAGTACCTGGAAGAAACCCACGCAGGCACAGGGAGAACATGCAAACTCCAGGCAGGTAGTGTGGTTGGGATTTGAACCAGTGACCCTTCTTACTGCTAGGTGAGAGTGCTAACCACTACACCACTGTGCTGCACTTACAGTGCAACTTTGCCAGGCCACTTTGGTGTGACTTGGTGTGACTTTGAAGCAACTTCAGGAAATACCTGTGTAAACTTCCTGTAATGTCAGTTCCAAATCACATCAATTAAGATGAGGATCGGACTTGAAGCCAACTATGGGATTTCATATGTCACGTGACTTGGGGTCTCACAAGTCAGATTCCAAGTCAGGGCAGTGTGAATGGACCCTTAGTGTTTCTCACTGAAAATATGCAGCTGACAAAAACTATGACGAAAATATTTTTATCAATGAAATTAATACTGCCAAGGAGACAATTGGATATTCCCTGGATGAGCTATTCCTGGTATTAATACGTTATCACTATGCATTGTTCCTGAGGATGCAGGTGTCTAGTTGACCACAAGATGACAGCACTCAGCACTTTGCCTCACCATAGCCTTAATACAAGTACACACTTTGGCCATAGTCACATCTGGACACTGTCTTTGATCTGAGTTAAATACAATTCTCAGTAACAATGCACAGTGTTACACATGGTACCACAGTACCATGCGATCAAGTTGCAATGTTTTTTTTTTTTTAAATGGTAGTACATTCACCAGTTTTGGTGCAATCCAGTGAGATTTCAGTTTATTAAAATGAATAGTCTGAAAATCACATTGCACTGAATCACACAGGAACACCAATGGCTCCCTGTGTTCCCTCCATGTCCAGTGAGAAGAAAAAGAGTGGAGAGAGCCGTTGCTCTCGGGCACAAGGCTGTATCAAGATTAGGCTAACATAAGTATTTAGGGGGGCTGGGAGGGAACTGGACACAGAAGCTTTATTTATCCTAATGCAGAGAATACATTAAGATAAAATAATAAAAAAAAACTTTACTCTTTACAATCACTTTGGACAATCTTTATAAGATTTTATGCTTGTTACCAATATTACATAAATTAAAAAGACGCACAAAGCTTTTCTTTTAAATCAGCTCATTTAATTTATTGTTTTATTCTATGTGCAATAAAATATAGGATACTATCTAAAGATATTAGGAGCATTTCCAATTTCCCAGACATGTACAGGGCTAAAAACACAGAAATGTGGACCTGCCTAAGATTCTTGTGTCATATCTATATACTTTTTTTAAATATAAATTTAATATAAAATGTTTAAATAATGCTAGAATCTCGATTGGGTCACGTGCGCATGTGTGGGACTTCCAAGATGGCCGCTTAAGCCAGGAGCTCCGCACTGCTCCAGCCAGCCAGCCAGGCCAGCAGGACCCCTGTAGACAGTGGGAACCGAATGGGGAGAAACCGCACACCCCTCCTATGCCAGGCAGCTCTGTCCGCCGGGACCTGGGACCGCAGTTTACAGCCGAGGGAACCCAGGCCGAATCCAAGATGGCGGCCGCATCTCAGCCATGAGACACACACACAGTGGGACAATCTGAATGCAGGCAAGCCACCAGCCACCTTAGCCTACACACCCCAGGCAAACCCCAGCATCTCCCACAGTGTGCCCCCATCACCAGCATCTACTGAATCACTCATAGAGTGGTCATTGGACAATTACATGCTCTCCCCCCTGTGTAATACCCCTACACTGCAGGACACCATGGCCTTCTCAGGGAGCCCAGGCCCTAATATGCCATAGAATGCAGGAGATTTGTTCCTCAAATTGTCTGTTTTATTGGAAAGGGGATTATCTCACACTGCCAACAAAACCACAAGCGACGTACGCTCTGATTTCCAAAACCTACATTACAGTGTCCAGAGCGAATCAGAACACTGATCACATCCATATTGTCCAAGAGCAATTGGACGTTGCTCTAAACAGGATTGATGACCTTGAAAATTGTTGGAAAAGGGACAACTTCAGGGTCAGAGGTATCCCAGAATCTAACACTGATATTCCCAAGGTGACCCAGAAGCTCACAAAATCTCTGGTTCCCACCATAACACTGCATAAATTGGAATTAGACAGAGCACACAGATCTTTGGGGCCCCCCAGGAAAGATGGGTCCCCGAGAGATGTAATAGTGAAAACGCTCTACTACAGCATGAAGGAGGAGATCATGAAAATCTCACGTCAGCAATCCTGCATATCCTTAATGGGCCAGGACATACAGATCTTTGCGGACATCTCTCCAATGACTATTCAGAGGCGCAGAGCCTTCAAACCACTACTGCAGATTCTTGCACAGAAGGAAATAAAATACTGGTGGGCCTTCCCCTTCGCTCTGAAATTCGCCCACAAAGGCAAAACCTACTCATTTGCTACCTTCCCTGAGGGTGAACAAATACTTATTTCCCTTAAATTGATCTCAAAAGACCCCGCAATGGACACTTCAAATCTGCAAGTAGGATCATCCAAACGTCCATCACCCAAAATCCCAATCTCCCCCGGTTGCAAAACAATTAAAAGCAAAAGGGTGAAGGATCCCACACTCACCTGAAGTTGCCCAATATTCAGTCTATGTTGGTAATCCACCCAGGATGTCACTTTTTGTGACAGGTTTCAAGGTGTTCCCCCCTGAAAGGGAAGCCCTTCTGTACTTTGCCACGGCCCTGTTCCCAGGAGTACGTTTTCTCTTGCCTGGGAGCTGCAGCGGTCTTCCACCTGACAAACTCCTGGTTCAAGAGGACTCTCCCCGGTTTTGCAATCCTCCAGAGAGGATAAACACTACGAAGGCAAAGGACGCCAAACTGCCCATCATTCTGCGGGCCTCAAGGAACAGTACCCAGATTCGCCAGTTCAATTGGGACAAGTACCCAGATGGTTTCCTTCCAGAATACAAGAAGGATATAGTTCCTATGATTTATCGTGTTTGAGGGATTTGAAGCAATTATTAACATTTTCTTAACTCCCCTTCCTTCTCCCTTTCCCCTACCCTCTCCCCCCCCCCCTACCACCCCTCCATCTCCCCACTCCCCCCTCCCTCTCCCCAATAAGATTACAAGGACTAAGTTCTCAAGGTCCTGCTGGCTTTGATTCAATATTTACACTATGTTACATTTCTTTTAAGATACAATGTTATGTCTTCAAAAGTTTTTATTCAATCCAGGGTTGGCTCTGGAGGGGGCAGCAGTCATGCGCCTCCATCCATCTCTCGATCATGAGACTTTCATTTTTGGGGGATAGACCAGTAGTCCCTTTTGTGGACTACCGTTTATTTATGGAATGGCATTGAGAGAGGGGAGTTTCCTCCCCCTCTCACCGCAGGCCCGTCTCGGGTCCCTTTTTCTCTTCTTCTCCCTCCTTTATTTCCTCCCACATAACTTCTTTTCTTTGGTTGGCTTTTTGCAGTTGCAGTGTCTAGGTGCAATCGCTCCAGGTCCTGTGTCCAGTTCCACAGCTAACTACAGAACATTTCACCAGCCTTCAGGAGGGGTAAGTGAAGTTGACATAGATATGTTCCCTCCCCTATTCATGCCTAGTAAAAACACGTTCCTACTGACCCTCAAAATAGGGTCCCACAACGTGCAAGGCCTTAACTCAGCAGTTAAAGAGGAAGTAAACCCTGATGAGTTTACTTCCTCTTTCATTCCCTGCAAAGGTAAAGCATAATGGACTACTATGCATAGTCCATTATGTGTCACTTACCTGACACAGGAGCCAGCGATGTCACCACTGTCCCCTGTAGTCCGGCACATCCATCTTCTCGGTGGGTCTCGTCGCTCCGCCGCTGTCATTGGGCGAAGCCGCAATGACGTCACTCCCGCGCATCGCATAGTAGTCCATTATGTGTCACTTACCTGACACAGGAGCCAGCAATGTCACCACTGTCCCCTGTAATCCGGCGCATCCATCTTCTCGGTGGGTCTCGCCGCTGTCATTGGGTGAAGCCACAATGACGTCACTCCCGCGCATGCGCACGGGAGCCACCACGCGGGGCATATCGGCGTTGACGGTGGCGCGCTCAGTGCGCCTGCGCGCCGCTGTCTATGGCGCATGCGCGTAGACAGCGGTGCCTGTCTTTCAGTAAATAACTCCTAAACCGTGTAGGTTTAGGAGATATTTGTTGGACCTACAGGTAAGCCTTAATCTAGGCTTACCTGTAGGTCAAAGGGTTTACAACCACTTTAAGAGAAGAAAAGTCATCCAGTCATATCAATCTCAAAAAATTGCAGTTTTATTACAGGAAACATTTTCCAATACGATACAGCCCTACTTTTATCCACGCCCAATATCCCCAATTTTTCTTAGCAAATTCAGAAGACAAGACCAAAGGGGTAGCAATCCCCATAGCAAAAACTTGCAAGTTTAAAGCCACACTGGTACACAGGGATAACGAGGGAAGATTCATATTGGTAAAAGGTACAATAGATGACCACTTGTACTCATTTATATCATATTACACCCCGCACAAAGGCCAGGGAAGATTTTTCGCCTCCATGTTTCAAACCTTAGGGCACCTATTAGAAGGAACAGTGATATTTGCAGGAGACTCCAATATCGCTTTTGACCAAAGCCTTGATAAATCCAAACCTCAAGCAGCACAACTCACCCGTCCCATGAGAATTAGCTCCAAAATAGCGAAACTAATTTACCAACAGGGCCTTACCGATTTCTGGGGGGAACTCATCCCGACGAATAGGGACTACACACACTTCTCATTTCCCCATCAGTCTTACTCTGGAATTAATCACATTTTTATATCCTCATCCCATATTCCAGCAGTAACTAAAGCTTACATTAAAGAAACAGCTCTATTGGAAGCTAATCCAAATCACTACTCAATTAAAGAAAGAGAAAGCCTCGGACATACTGAAACTAGAGATAGAATTCTCTGCTCTATCCAAACGACACAAAAAAGACCCTTCAGAGGTCCAAATTGCTCAACTAGACGCAGCCTGTTTAGCCTTAAACCTGGCGCTCACTGTCAAAGCCGAGAGTTCCTTTAGTTGGACTGGAGCAAAATTCTACCTACATTCGGATAAAATGAGCACTATGTTAGCAACTAGACTATCTCCAAAAATCCGCACCTTTACATTCCCCAAAATAAGATAACCGGATAGCACCTCGATCCAAAACACCCAACGTATACTCCAAAATGTCCATGAATTTTACTCTACTCTTTATCTAGAAGGTAAGACAGTAGATGAATCATCCATAAACGCCTTCCTAGAACATCTCCCCATACCCCCCCTCCAGAAAAAGCACGTAGATCTCATGGAAGCCCCCTTCTGAACAGAAGAAGTCCCGGAGGTTATCAAAAATCTGAAAGGAGGTTCGGCCCTGGGTCCTGACGGGTTCCCCAATATCTATTACAAAACCTTCGCTGACACTCTAACCCCCCCTCCTTACTAAATTTTTCAATTCCAAAAGAAATGGAGATCCCATAGACACCCACCTCAACACAGCTTATATCTCAGTAATCCCAAAACCAGAAAAAGACCCTGAAAGAGTAGAAAATTATAGACTCATATCCCTCATCAATAATGATTTAAAAGTACTCACAAAATTACTAGCAAATAGAATGAATTCATTCCAAGCATGTGCACTCAACTTCTTTGGTCCATGGTGAGGCCTGTTCTGAGTGGAACCTGTCCTGTTAAACTGCTGTATGGTCTTGGCCACCATGCTGCAGCTCAGTTTCAGGGTCTTGTCAATCTTCTTATAGCCTAGGCCCTAGGCGATCTTTATTTAGAGCAAAAATTCTTTTTTTCAGATCCTCAGAGAGTTCTTTGCCATAGGTTGCCATGATGAACTTACAGTGACCAGTATGAGAGAGTGAGAGCGATAACATCAAATTTAACACATCTGTTTCCCATTCACACATGAGACCTTGTAACACTAACGAGTCACATGACACATAATTTGGCCCAATTTGGACATTTTCACTTGAGGGGTGTACTCACTTTTGTTGCCAGTGGTTTACACATTAATGGTTGTGTGTTGAGTTATTTTGAGGGGACAGCAAATTTATACTGTTATACAAGCTGTACACTCACTACTTTACATTGTAGCAAAGTGTCATTTCTTTAGTGTTGTCACATGAAAAGATATAATAAAATATTTACAAAAATGTGAGGGGTGTACTCACTTTTGTGAGATAGTGTACATACAGTATACATTACTTTTTCTTGTATTAGGCATAGACTTCAATTTAAAACACCTAAAACTCTTCTTTTAATTTACTAATATTATTGAGTAGATGTCCACCTTCGGAGCACCGATTCATCGGGATCCCCACAGCCATAGAGATCTCTACTCAAGATTCTTCAAGGGAAAGGACACGTAATCTGAAGCACCCAACATGCACTCTTTGAATAACTTCAGACCAGGCTCATGGCAGCTTAACAAATTTATACTAAATTCTGCATAACAGGTATGACAGATTACGTGTCCTTTCCCTTGAAGAATCTTGAGTAGAGGTGTCTATGGCTGTGGGGATCCCAATGGGTTGGTGCTCTGAAGGTGGACACTTGGACATCTACTCAATAATATTAGCAAATTAAAAGAAGAGTTTTAGCTGTTTTACATTGAAGTCTATTCCTAGAACAAGAAAAGAAAGCACATAACAAAGAATAATTCTTTAAAGAAATATGCATCCAATGAATCCTCTATCACTCACTGAGGGAGTGTGTTTTGCAAGATCCATCCATGAACTTCAATAAAAAGATTCACTTACCATAAATTTGCTGATTTGTGTATACCTAGAAAATGATTGTTAAAAAATTATTAACAATAGAGTCAGACAAAACAAACATTTAGGCCGCGTACACACGGGCGGACTGTTCGCCCAACTTTGTCCGCTGAACAGTGTTTGGGCGGACAGTCCGCTCGTGTGTGGGCTTTCAGCGGACAGTTTCAGCGGACAGTTTGACGGACAAGGTTTTTCGGAATTTCCGAAAAACTGTCCGCTGAAACCTTGTTTCAGCGAACAGTCCGCTCGTGTGTAGGCTTGTTCGTCAAACAAAGTTGCGCGCATGCTCAGAAAGGATTTACACGCCGAAAGTTATAATGCAGTGTATAGGACGTCGTACTTTTCGTCCCGTCGTACGTGCCGTTCACGTCATCGCGCACGGTTTCAGCAAACTGTTCGTTCGTCGTGTGTGGGCATGTCCGTCCATGCTAATTTTGAGCGGACTGTTTGCCGAAACTGTTGGACGGACAAAGTTGGGCGAACAGTCCGCCCGTGTGTACGCGGCCTAACTCTCTGAGGCTTTGTAAATATGCCACAATGACTAGAGATGTTGTTAGAAAAATTTAAAATTCATATTTACACATACTGTATGTCATTTGATGTAACGCATTGTATTTTGCCTGCACCAATATTTTAATCTGGTTATTATTTTTTATTAAACAGAAGCCTAAGATAAGAAGAAAATATTAATCACTTCAGCCCCGGAAGAATTTACCCCTTCCTTACCAGAGCACTTTTTGTGATTCGGCACTGCGCCGCTTTAACTGACAATTGCGCGGTCGTGTGACGAGGTTCCCAACAAAATTGACATCCTTTTTTTCCCACAAATAGAGCTTTTTTTTTGGTGGTATTTTATCACTCCTGCGGTTTTTATTGTTTGCACTATAAACAAAAAAAGCGAAAATTTTGAAAAAAACGCACTATTTTTACCTTTTGCTATAATAAATATCCCCCAAAAATATATAATAAACTATTTTTTCCTCAGTTTAGGGCAATATGAATTCTTCTACATATTTTTGGTAAAAAAATTGCAATAAGCGATTATTGATTGGTTTGCGCAAAAGTTATAGCGTTTACAAAATAGGGGATAGTTTTATGGCATTTTTATTAATAATATTTTTTTTTTTAAATGGCGGCGATCAGTAATTTTTATCATGACATTATGGCGGACACATCGGACATTTTTGACACATTTTTGGGACCATTGTTATTTATACAGCAATCAGTGGTATACAAATGCACCGATTCCTGTGTAAATGACACTGGCAGTGAAGGGGTTAACCACTAAGTGGCAGTATAGATGTTAAGTGTGTCCTAGGGGCGTGTTTCTAACTGTGCAGGGCGTGGCTACATGTGACACATCACTGATCTCTGCTCCGATCACGCGGAGCAGAGATCAGTGACACTGTCACTAGGCAGAACAGGGAGATACTTGTTTACATTAGCATCTCCCCATTCTTCCTCCCCGTCAGGCGATCGCGAGTATCCCCACAGCGATCGAGTCCGCGGGGCTGACCTGACTCACGGAGCTTGCCATGGGCGCGTGCCTGCTAGCCGCCTCTTAAAGGGGAACGTACAGGTACGTGATTCTGCCTTAATGAACCCTTCTGCCGATGTATATCAGTGTGAGGCAAGCGTGAAACTGCCACAAGCATAACATTAGTCAGGCTGGGTTGTGGCCTTGTGGCCTTCAAACATACTGCATTACAAGTATGACAGTGTGAAACAGATTTGCTTTGTCGAATATGCCAAAATGCACCCCCCCTGCAGGGGTGGAGCTAGTAGAAGCATATATATATATATACACACATTTAGTAGCGCAGCACTATTTCCATTATTTTATACCAGTTCAAGTGGAGTGAAAGCACTTGTAAATATGTGACAAGTGATTGAGAGCAGCTACTTCTATTATTAACATTTTTAATATAATTGTTTGATTGCACTGATTGATATTTGTGTATAATTCATTTAAGTAGTGTCCTTCCAATCAGGCAGGCCTTTGTACTACATAGTTGGTGGTAAATCCTAAAGATATTGTACAATCAGATTGTATAATGTATGGTAAACTGGAGGCTGGCCACAGATGAAGCAGTTTTTTTTTTAATTAGTCAGTGTCCGATCGAAAAAACGGAGTGGATCTCCCCATCCACACAACTAAGGTAGATGATGGAATCCTTTCTGCTATGTCAGCGCTGCAGATTGAAGGAAACATTTTTGCTGGTTTGAGAGAAGGTGATCATTAAATTGATGTCTATTTAGCAAGAATGGCCAAAGATGGATTGAAACTTATCTGGTCTTTGTTGGGCCAGTTGAATTTCCATCCATCTATGACCAGCCTTATTAGTTCCTGTGTAAAATCCCTGTTGTTTTCTTATGCCTGGGGAGCTCACTAAGCCTCCGTGTACATGGATTCTTTAGGGCCCATTCACATGCAGTGCAGGTGTCTGCCCTGTGCAGGGCTCTTTTATCAGCACAGGGATGCACGGGCATTGCATGCATCCCTATGCCACAGTCCCATTAATTTCTATTGGAACCCAGCCGCTGCTCAGGAGCAGGAAAGTTGTATGCATAGAATTAATCAGGAAAGCACTGATAGCCAAAGCTTTCCCAATCTGCTCAGCCTGCTCCACTCTACTGCTGCCGAGGGAATAGTACTGTACAGTGTAGGCAGGAACAAATCCACTCTCTGTCTCCTGTGTTGCATTTGGAAGCATATTCTGTGCTAGGCATGGTTGTACCCTGCAAACTGCGCCCTCTTTCTGCACTAAATCATTCCGCCCAGGGCAGCTCCCCCCTCCCCCCTCCTAGTACCGGCCCTGTTGAGAACTTTTGAAACTTCAGTCCACTTAAAAAGTGATATTTCTAGAATAGGCAGGGTCTTAGGATTCCTAGGGACTACTTGCCACAGTTCCAAGCTCTCTTTGCCACCCAATGTACATTTTCATTCTTACTAAACTAGAGCATATGCTCGATATTTCCACTTCTGTAGTAAAAGAAAATCTAAAAGGAAAATCTAGCCACTAGAGTCTAAAAAATGTGCCAACTAATTAAAATTCTCTGCAACAAGCACTGGAATATTTTCTTTATGTGGACCAGACCTGAAAATCTACAGATAAAACAAAAATTTGGCTTGGAGGTGTGGCCTGGCCGCTGAGGATGATGGCCACTTAATCCGCTCTCTCCGCTACTCCATGCCGCACCCGAGCAGAATATAGCCACCGCCCGCCAAGCTTTTCACCTCCACTATGGAAGAATCTTCTGCGGGACACCCCGGGACTATGTCCAGGAAAAAATCTAAGCTCAAAGGCCCCTTGATTTCTATATGAAACCGGCACAGCAGGGGAAGCAAGATGGTGCTGGCCGCGAGCAGGATCACACAGACACAGAGCCTGAGCCTCCGCCACACGAACAGCCAGGGGATGCCTCTACACTCTCGATTCAGCCTGACCCCATGGATCAAACCAACAACCAGGAAACATCCTCGGGAGACAGAGGTAAGAGACTGGCTGATTTCCCTGCACAATCGCCTGACAAACAGCCCCCCACCAAGAAACAACATGGCGCTGGGACTTGTAGTCCACCTGCAACACAAGCAGCCCCACAACCCCTCGCTGCATATCCCACAACAGACAATCCAGCCTCAGAGCACTCTATTAAAGCTATGCTAATGTCCCTGCAAGCAGAGTTGCATAGAGAGCTTAAAATATCTGTAAACCAAATACAGCAGAAAGTTGACTCTTTAGAACAACGCACTGATCACATAAAGCAACATCTCTCTGACGCCACTAAAGCGCATAACACTATGGTGGACATACAGGATGACCAAGCGGCCCTTATCAACCGACTCCACCTAAAAATCGCAGATCTTGAAGATCGCTCGCGAAGGAACAATATTAAAATAAGGGGGGTCTCCGAATCATTGGCGCCCACGGAAATCATCCCGTATATCTACAACAATTGTTCCGCAAGCTCCTCCCTTCACTGACAACACAAGACATGCTTATAGACCGTGCTCATCGGATTCACAAGCCGCAGCCCCTTCCTGCCTCGGTCCCCAGAGATATACTCACAAGAGTGCACTTTTTCCATGTGAAGGAAGAAATCATGCGTGCAGCAAGGTCCATGAGATCATTGCCTGTCCCATTCAATAAAGTGCTGCTCTTTAATGACATCTCCGCAACCACGTCTCAGGCACGCAGGGCTTTTACCCCAGTTACCACTACCTTGCGAGACCACAAAATCATATACAAATGGGGACACCCCACAAAACTCTTGGTGACTTACCACAATCAACATGTCACTATTATGACTCCCAAGGAGGGCCTCAAGCAGCTCCATAACTGGGGCCTAATCACCCAATCTCCGCCTCCTACCCCCAATGTCAAACCGCCATCTAAAATCCCCAACCCATGGGATTCACATGCTCTCACCTAACTAAGAGACACCATTCGGTTATATACATGGTTCATTTTTTTCTGCAGCTTTCCCTGCCAAAGCCATAACTAGCAGACGTTGGCTAATTAAGCCCTGTTATGTGTTTACATACTGAATGTTGAAGTGGGGGAGTGGAAGCCTATATGTTACCTCTTCCACGCCCCACTCCTTTTTGATGTGCTACGCCATAGTTTGGAATTATAGTTTTAGAATTGCTGTTGTCTTGTTTATAGATAATTGTCAAACCACTGTTTATTTTTTTTGTGCGCTCAGGCTGGGCCCACCCATTAGCGTTGGCTCATCTTGCCCGCACATACGATTATTTGCGACTCCATATCCTACCAAATTTTCTCTATATTTTTTCTTCTCTCCTCTGACAGGCCTACCCTCTTTCCCTCCTAACCTACAAGTGACTGGGGGTGATCCCTCTCGGTGCCGTAGCGAGACCTGCCCACCTGGCCTCTCCTATCCATAAAAATGGCACTTACAATTGTATCCCTAAACGCCAAGGGCCTTAACAGCCCCTTTAAATGATCACTCCTATGGAGGGAAGCCATACAACAAAAAGCAGACATACTTTGCATGCAAGAAACGCACTTCCCTGAGTCCAACTCCCCCCAGTGCTCACATAGGTTATTTCCTCACTGCTTCCACGCTTGAGCTGACAAAAAAACTAGGGGGGTAATGATTGCAGTACGCTCGTCCGTAGCCTTCACCCTCACTCATGTTGAGCAAGACCCCGCAGGTAGATACCTGATATTATCGGCTATGTTCAACAATCAACCACTTGTCATAGTAAACATTTATGCCCCCAATACCCGCCAAAAAGCATTTTACAAATCTATAATGCATAAGATCCAACCATATCCAAAAGATCACGTTGTCCTATGCGGCGACTTTAACGAAGTCCTAGACACTCATCTAGACTCATCCAATACGAAACAAAGGCAATCCACAGCCTTCTAATCTGTTGTTTCCCTAGAAGACCTCCACGACCCATGGAGATACTTACATGGCACCGAGAGGGATTACTCTTTTTTTTCACACACCCAGAAATCATATTCTCGGATCGATCTGTTCCTGGTCTCCAAAATTCTACTTCAGAAAGTTTCTAAAGCCAAGATTGGCCTCAATACGTGGTCAGACCATGCACCGATCTCTCTAACCATTACCTTATCCCCTCCATCCACCAGACACACACTTTGGAGCTTAAATGCAACACTTTTGAGTGTCCCTGAGACCTGGGAGCGGATCAGATCCGAGATTACTTCCTTCTTTGCTACTAACACTGGCTCTATATCCAACCCATCCACACTATGGAATGCCCACAAGGCAGTTATCCGGGGAGTGTGTCTGAAGCTGGGTGCCAGGAGAAGAAAAAGAGAACCTCCACGATTAATTCCCTCCTACAAAAAATTCAGGCCACTGAAATTATCAATAAACAAAACCCCTCACAGGCAAAGACAAAAGAACTTACCGAACTGAGGAACAACCTCAGCTCTTATCTACATAAAAATGATGACTTCTACCTTAGACGCATCCGCCTCACCTGGTATTCTCAGAGCAACAAAGCCAGGAAATTTCTTGCCCAACAAAATAGAATACCATTCCTCTTAAATCACAAGGGCCACAAATTAACAAACCCAAAGGATATTGTGGACGAATTTAGCCTATTTTACTCTAAACTGTACAATCTTTCCCAATCAGCGTCGGAACCCCATCTCACCCCAGACCTAATCCAAAACTTTCTCGCACCTCTTCAGCTCCCCTCCCTTTCTTCTGCACAACTAGACTTACTAGCCCAGCCGTTTACCCAAAAGGAAATTATCAAAGCCACACGAGACCTACGCCGCCACAAGGCGCCTGGACCTGACAGATACATAAATGAATATTACCAAACATATCGGGAACACATAATTCCACACTTATGCAATTCTTTCAATAGTTTCCTAACCTCGGGAGAGATACCTTCGGAATCCCTAGAAGCGGTAATAACTACAATACACAAACCGGGAAAACCAGCACACGACCCAGCTAGTTACCGCCCCATCGCCCCATCTCGCTGCTCAACACTGACACCAAACTTTATGCAAAACTTCTAGCCACTCGCCTAGCTGAATATACCCCCAACCTCATTCACCCAGACCAGGTAAGTTTCATCCCCTCCAGACAAGCCTTAGATGGAACTCGCAGACTTATACATATGATCCATTGGGCGGAACACCATCAAATGCCTTCTCTGATGATCTCCCTAGACGCAGAGAAGGCATTTGATAGGGTCAATTGGCTGTACTTAGATGCGGTCCTACGAAAATTTGGCATACAAGGCCCCTTCCGACAAGCCATACTGGGCCTTTATTCCACCCCAAGCGCAAAGGTCCTAACCTCGGGTCTCCTGTCCTCCCCCTTCCTCATTACCAACGGGACCCGCCAGGGCTGTCCCCTATCACCATTAATCTTTGCACTAGTGATTGAACCCTTAGCACAAGCTATCGGAACTCATATGGGCATAGCCGGCCTTGAGATTGGCCAACACACCCATAAGATCGGCCTTTACGCCGATGACATAGTCATCTGGCTCACGGACCCTCTACATCGTTTCATTCAAATATCTTGTCATAAACCGAACCACTCCAAATCTGCTATGCTGGGGGTCTCTCTCTCCCCAGCTCAAAACAGACGTATCCACAATCTCTCCATTCTCCTGGGCACCCAGCTCCTCCATGACTTACTTAGGTATGCAGCTTAAATCTCCCACAGCTCTTCTTCTTAAGACGAATGTAGCAACACTTACTCAGAAACTCCAAGACATTATGACATCACTGGTTTCCGTCAGGGCCTCTTGGGCCAGGCAGAATAGCTCTATCCAAGATGTTCCTTCTACCACAGATTTTATATCTATTTAGGACCTTACCAATCCCTTTGCTAAAGTCAGACATAGCCGGACTTCAATGGATCATTAATAACTACATTTGGGTGGACCATAAACCACGGGTTAAAGCCTCCCTCCTCAACACTCCGTCAAAGTACGCCGGTATGGGAGTCCCCAACCTCAGAGCATACTATAAAGCTATCATACTAGATCAAACCAGGAAACTATGGGACCCGAATCCATCATTACCATGGTGCAGTCTTATCGTCTCACCCATCACTTAGCTTGTCTGCCATTTGGCTCGGTTGGCACCCTGCACACTCCATTTTATCAACAGTCAACGCTTCCATGAATACTTGGAGGTCGATAATACAAACCTCAAATGGAATACACACCCGAGTTCTATATCTCCTGCCACTGGCTTCTGTTGCACTTTTGTCTCCAGATCTACCAATTCATAAATGGACTCTTCAGGGCATAAAAACCCTTGGAGACTTGTTTCAACATGATCAACTCCTCTCTTTCCAACAGCTGCTAGGCCAGTTTCCCTTTAATAACAAGGATTTTTACATCTACCTGCGAATACGACATATCCTGTTCTCCATACCAACCTCATAGGACACTCTGTCTAAGGACATACTGCAAGTATTCAGTAAAAACAACATAAAACTCTGTGGCATCTCTACGTATTATGGACTCCTGATCAAGCCGCCTAAGGAAGAAACCCCCCGGCAATTTCATTCTAGGAAACTAAACTGAGAATACAAGTTCCCCCATCATTCTGGTACCAAGCGATTCACCTCCCGGCTATTTTTTCCAAAAACATCTTCCACTGGGAAACCATAATGAAAATACTCTACAAATGGTATTATACACCATCAAAATTGGCAAGAATTTTTCCTTCTCTATCTAACAAATGCTGGAGAAACTGTGATATGGAGGGCCACATCTTTCATGTCTGGTGGGAATGTCCGTCCATGATTAAATATTGGACGGACGTTTCCACCCTCATCCGTGGAATCACGGGTATACCCTCTGATGTGTCTCTGCAGATGGCCCTGTGCGGGCTGGGTCTCTCGGATTGGCCCCCAAAATTTCACCCTATTATCACTCATATGCTCATCGCGGCCCATCTGGCCATATCTCGAGGCTGGAAACAAACGTATGCACCCTCCCTATATTTTTTTAGTATACTTAATTTGTCTTTTTTTGCTTGTATATCAAAATAAAAAGAAATGCATGCAATCTTGTAAACTGTCAATTAAGTTTTTACAAAAAAGTGCAAGTGATACTTTGACAAGGCAAATAGCAAACAATACCACATATAGGTGGTCGCCGGGCTGAAAACATCTGACTTACAAACGACTCCTACTTACAAACGGAGGGAGACATCAGGAAGTGAGAGGAAATCTACCCCATGGAAGGGAAATTTACTCCTGTAAGCGTTATTATGGAAAAAAGATGTCTCCACTAAAGCTTTATCACCAATCCTTGTTTCCACAACAACCCAAAATGTTCAAGCATTAAAACGTTTTGTTGGCTGGAGCTACACTTAAAAAATGTACCTTTTCCGACTTAAAACAAATTCAACTTAAGCTCAAACCTACAGACCCTATCTTGTTTGTAACCGGGGGACAACCTGTATAACAAATGTACAGTACATATGCAGTTTCTCAAAAAAGTAAGTACACCCCTCACTTTTTTGTAAATATTTTATTATATCTTTTCATGTGACAACACTGATGAAATTACAAGTAGTGAGTGTACAGCTTGTATAACAGTGTAAATTTGCTGTCCCCTCAAAATAACTCAACACACAACCATTAATATGTAAACCACTGGAAACAAAAGTGAGTACACCCCTAATTGAAAATGTCCAAATTGGGGAAAATTAGCAATTTTCTCTCCCCGGTGTCATGTGACTCGTTAGTGTTACAAGGTCTCAGGTGTGAAAGCGGAGCAGGTGTTTTAAATTTGGTGTTATTGCTCTCTCAGCCATTAATGTCTAAATCTCTGGCAACAAAAGTGAGTACACCCCTAAGTGAAAATGTCAAAATTGGGCCCAAAGTGTAAATATTTTGTGTGGCCACCATTTAGATGGTGTCAATCGTGTGTGACGGCAAACAAGTGAGGAGTACCAAGACAAGTGTGTCTTGCCTACAGTCAAGCATGGAGGTGGGAGTGTCAAGGTTTGGGGCTGCATGAGTGCTGCCAGCACGGGGGAGCTACAGTTCATTGAGGGAATGCCAATATGTACTGTGACATACTGAAGATTAGGCTGCAGGGCAGTATACCAACATGATAACGACCCCAAGCACAGCTCCAAGGTGACCACTGCCTTGCTAAAGAAGCTGAGGGTAAAGGTGTTGGACAAGCCAAGCATGTCTCCAGAACTAAACCCTATTGAGCATCTGTGGGGCATCCTCAAATGGAAGATGGAGGTCTCTAACCTCCACCAGCTCTGTAATATCATCATGGAGGAATGGAAGAGGACTCCAGTGGCAACCTGTGACGCTCTGGTGAACTCCATACCCAAGAGGGTTAAGGCAGTGCTGGAAAGTAATGGTGGCCACACAAAATATTGACACTTTGGGCCCAATTTGGACATTTTCACTTAGGGGTGTACTCACTTTTGCTTCCAGCGGTTTAGACATTAATGGCTGTGTGTTGAGTTATTTTTAGGGGATAGCAAATTTACACTGTTATATTAGCTGTACACTCACTACTTTACATTATAGCAAAGTGTAATTGCTTCAGTGTTGTCACATGAAAAGATGTAATAAAATATTAACAAAAATGTGAGGGGTGTACTCACTTTTGTGAGATACAGTATATGCACACGGCTACTTGTTAGAAAACCATAAAACCTCTCTCATATCCCTTATCATCAACACACACAATTATTGTCATCCAACAAAAACTAAACAAATACATTTAATGAATTGTTTCAGTCTACAAATATTCTTTCATTCATCAGCTTAAAGGCTATCACTTTAACCCTGCAGAAGATCTAGATGGTTAAAACCTAGATGAGGTCTCCACATGTGACATCTCTAGATGGGTGCCTTAAAAACTCTAGCATACAAAAAAAATCAGTTTAATACTATTTTAAAGGATGTGGCGCTAATCAATTATATGGTCAAACTGAATCCCTTTTCTCTAGTCTTCTGTAAATACAGTCTGCTAATGTTGGGACCTAATAAACATTGGCGCGCTTAAGAACTGTCAACAAGACCTGCAGACCATAATACATAATAGAGCTATAAAGTAGTTGTGTAGGTAGTTCCTAATGGCTCAGTCTTTAGTGGTAATAACAAGTAATGGTCACAAGGCCCTCTCACCAGACCCAGTGACATGGCAGCAGTGGTCCCTCTGATTAGGTGTTGGCTCACTCTGGTTGTCAGTGTGACTCCAGTGTGTAGCACGGTCTGGATCCTGGCAGTGGCTCCATCTGTCTGCACTCAGGTCACAGGTCTGTCCTGTCAGGCTTCCCCACGTGGTAATTAACAGC
The DNA here is from genome assembly GCF_037356315.1 of Lithobates pipiens. Taxonomy (NCBI): domain Eukaryota; kingdom Metazoa; phylum Chordata; class Amphibia; order Anura; family Ranidae; genus Lithobates; species Lithobates pipiens. The sequence continues at coordinate 366,863,628 of NW_027507758.1, read as the reverse complement.
TTTCCAATGGCTCATTCTCTATATTTTTAGGAAAGTCCCTACAGACTGATCCTTTATGCTTCTCTCCCCATGCTACAATGGACTCCAAGTTAATATTTTTACCCCGGCAAATCCTGTTCTCCCCTCCTCTTCTTAGCAAGGTTTTGCAGGCATTGTAGCTTAGAGCCCCATGACAGCATGCTCCTGAGGGGACTACATTTGTCCTTTGCCTGCTTGATCACCAAGGAATGGGAGGGAGAAGGAGCAGCTGCTCTCCCATCCTCTGCACTTTGAATAAGACTTGCAATTGCTGATAGGATGGGGAGGGGTTGAGGGAAGGAGCAAGTGGAGGATTACACAGAACCTACTGCTTCAGTATAGATTTGTCATATTTGTAATGTAACTGAGTGACTCTGCCTTCTGACATCATGTGACATGAGAGGGGGCCGGGTCACTCGGTTATGTCAGCGAGTGGCCTGGCCCTTGCCTATATAACAGCTGTCAAAGCCAAAAGACAGCAGTCATCGGGAGGCCTCCCACAGAGGCAGATTTCTTTCTGTTTTTTTGGGTACATTGGGTGCTGTGATTGAAGATGGATGGACATCACGAGGCACTTTTTTTTTCTTTTTTAATACATTTTCAAAAATGTCTATAGTGGTTTTTGACACTTTTTTGGTGAATAGGTAGAGGTTCAATGTACCCGATACCAATTCATATGGGGGGGGGGCAGGATCTGGGGACCCCCCACTCACAGATCCTGACAACCAATGGCCACGGTTGTCGGGAAGAGGTCCTTGTCCCCATCAACATGACCCCAAAGTACCTTCCCCATGTTGAGGGTATTTGGCCTGGTATGGTCCGGGAGGGGGGGGCGCTCGCACACCCCCCCCCCCCCCCATCCTGTTCTCCAGGCTGCATGCTGCATGCTCGGATAAGGGTCTGGTATGGATTTTGGGGGGTTGGGGTGGATTTTTCATCTATATTGCTGGGAGCCAGCAATACAATACAGCCACAAGCAAGTTTAAATTAAATTTTTTACTTTAGAAATGTAATTTTGCTGTGGTACTGTTCTACACATCGCACAGATGCACCACTTTACAGGCAGACTAAGGGGGATGATATTTAAAGGAATATTTCACTTTAAGCATTATTAAAATCACTGCTCCTGAAAAAAAAATGGTCATTTTAAAAACTTTTTTTAGCGCTAAGCACTACTATGATGTCAGTGTCTGTGAAGACTGATCTGCATTACCTAAACCAATCAGACTCTTTAATTAATGCTGCCATTGAATGGAATGAAGAATCAAATTGGTTGCTATGGATAATATATATGGCTACCACTAGGAAGTCACAACACACTTTTTTTTTTATCAATAATTATTTTGCTCCTACTGACACCAATAGTGAATGGTTCGCCCCGCTGTCGTTTCGCGGTGAATTTCGGCTGTTCGCGGTCCGCCCGTTTGGCGGTCTATTGGCGCCGTTCGCCCGGTGGACTTCCGTGTTTACTGTGTAAAAGAACTTTGACCTATGATGACACATCCATCATAGGGTACAGGACAGCCAATTGAGACATTACAGCACATGGACACTTGGACATTCCCCCTAACTTATAAATAGACCCGATCCGGCGGCCATTTTACATTCTTTCTTCTGTCACTATAGGGAGAGGTTGCAGTGACCCAAATCGCTAGCTATTTGGTACACAAAAGTTCTTTTCAGGACTGGTATAGGTGTTAGGTGTAGTTCAGGATAGGCAGTGCTGTGCTAGTGATTGTTGCAGAAGCCTGAGTGTCTTTTGTCAGTTTAGAGAAAGGGACAGGACGGTGTGTGCTGCAGGGACAGTCAGTTTAGTCATTAGCTGTTACTATCAGGTCCACAAAAGTGCTATTCCAGTTATTGTTCCAGTAGCCTCTGTTTTGTCAGTTTATATAGGGACAGGCAGGAAGCAGTGTGTGAGGCAGTGAGGGTCAGTTTAATCAGTAGCTGTTACTATTAGTTCCACAAAGGTTCTTTTCAGGACTGGTATGGTAATAGGCTTGTACACGTATAATATTCTTTCTTCCAAATATAGAAAGATTATTATACTTGACTGCTGCCCTTCTGCTGCAGTCTGCTAATCAGTCACACACAACCTAATTGTTCCACAAAGGTCCTTATAAGGACTGGTAATAACCTGGTGTAGGGTGCTATAGTACATAGGGTTGAGTGAGGTACAGTCTGCTATTCTATAAGGACTGGTATAGGTCCACAATACATAGGGTTGAGGTGCACTACTGCTGACCGCTGCCCTATACTGTCGCAGTCCTTCATCGGTATAGGGACTGACGTACAGTCTGCTAATCACTCACACACAACCTAATTGTTCCACAAAGGTCCTTATAAGGACTGGTAATAACCAGTTTGAGCGGTGAGCGGTGTCATATTTCTACTGGGGCTGCTTATTATGAGGGGCTCCCACCATCCCTGTGCTGTGCTGACTTCCTCCTGGGGCTGTACCTCTGCTGTGCATATTTTGAGGTGCTCCCACCATCCCTGTGCTATGCTCATTATGAGGGGCTCCCACCATCCCTGTGCTGTGCTGACTTCCTCCTGTGGCTGCTTATTATGAGGGGCTCCCACCATCCCTGTGCTATGCTTATTATGAGGGGCTCCCACCATCCCTGTGCTATGCTGACATCCTCCTGGGGCTGCTTATTATGAGGGGCTCCCACCATCCCTGTGCTATTCTCATTATGAGGGGCTCCCACCATCCCTGTGCTATGCTGACATCCTCCTGGGGCTGCTTATTATGAGGGGCTCCCACCATCCCTGTGCTATGCTCATTATGAGGGGCTCCCACCATCCCTGTGCTATGCTCATTATGAGGGGCTCCCACCATCCCTGTGCTATGCTCATTATGAGGGACTCCCACCATCCCTGTGCTATGCTGACTTCCTCCTGGGGCTGCTTACGGTGCAGGTGTCAGTGCTGTATATCACGGTGCTGATGTCAGTACTCTCTATCACTGTGCTGCTGTCAGTGCTGTATATCACGGTGCTGGTGTTAGTGCTTTTTGTCACGCTGCTGATGTCAGTGCTCTCTATCATGGTGCTGTTGTCAGATGACTCTATCACGGTGCAGGTGTCATTGCTGTATGTCACGCTGCTGATGTCAGTGCTCTCTATCACGGTGCTGCTGTCAGTGCTGTATATCACGGTGTTGGTGTTAGTGCTTTATGTCACGCTGCTGATGTCAGTGCTGTATGTCACAGTGCTGGTGTTAGTGCTTTATGTCACGCTGCTGATGTCAGTGCTCTCTATCACGGTGCTGGTGTCAGATGACTCTATCACGGTGCAGGTATCATTGCTGTATGTCACGCTGCTGGTGATCATCTCCTGCACCCTCTTCTTTGCCTACCCTGACCTTCCCTCTCCTCCATTGCCTTCATGCGCTCCACAGTCCTGAATTGTCACAACAATTTCCCATATAAAAAAAGAATGCTTGTAGTTGTCGATCCCAGATTCACCTCATACATGTGTTATGTCATTGGCCATGTGGTGGGACTATGTTTGCACAGCTATTAATTATTTTGTGGCTGCAAATTTGACCTGTAGGTTTGCGAAGTTCGCCTCCCATTGAAGTCAATGGGGCCCGCCGCGAACGTTCCGGTTCGCGAACTATCGGCCGCGTTCACAGTCCGCATTCGCGAAACGTTCCGTCGGAAGTTCGTCCATCACTAGACACCAATAATAGGGGGCTAATTCTATCCCAGTTGCACCAATGTTTGAGGCTTATATTATACTATTGATACAGTATCAGCAAGGGAGTTTGTTTTATTCTGTTGAAACCAGCAATGCAACTTACTTACTCCCAATAAGACTGATTTTGGTCTTATTTTGCCCACACTGACACCAACGATAGGGCTTCTTTTATTCCCACTGACACCAAACACAGGACTATCTTACTCTCTTCACTTTCTCTTCAGGGTGCCCCCAGACTCTATTATTTTGTTCTAAACTTTTCAAACCATGTGATACCAACTTTACTAGACACACCCATCTGAGGATAGGAATTATTTTTTTTACAATTAGCTTATACAAGCATAGAATGTGGAATATTCCAGTCCACACATTATTACATTTTTTCACTAAAGGTATTATTGCACTCTTTGGAATAATTCACATGCACATTATGGACATTTAACAGTTTTTTTTATTATCATAATATTTTGTTAATCAGTATTTTATCTAATGCCCTGTACACACTGTTGGACTTTCCAGCACCTAAATCCGTCTGATTTTTCCGACGGATTTTGGCCCAAACTTGTCTAGCATACACACGGTCACACAAAGTTGTCGGAAAATCCGATCTTTCTGAACGCGGTGTCGTAGAACACGTACGACAGGACTATAAACAGGCCAGTAGCCAATAGCTTTCATCTTGTAATTTATTCTAAGCATGCGTGGCACTTTGTCCTTCGGAATTGTCTACACACGATGGGAATTTAAACGATCAGATTTTGTTATCGGAAAATTTTAGATCCAGCTCTCAAACTTTGTGTGTCGGAAATTCCGATGGAAAAAGTGTTGCATTTTCCGTTGGAAAGTCCGACCGTGTGTACAGGGCATAATAAATTGCTTTTTTACCACCTTCTTAAACAGCTTCTCAAACTACTATCAACAATACACACTTTCTAGACACAGTTATTGTCAGGTTCAAAGTATTGACCTTTCAAGAAGAAATGACCCATGTGATTATTTTAAATTTACTTTAACATACAAAATTCCATTATAAATTGATAAAACCAAACCAGATGTAGTGTCCAATGATACTGTTAGTGCGCTGACAACTGTAAAAATAAAAATAAAATGTGTAAACCCACAAGCCAGAGTAGAAGTAAATAGAAACTGTATGTGTTAAATGCCTTCTGCATTCTCAATGAAAGGTGGCATGGGTGTCTTCTAATATGCCATAGCACTGTAAGAGTTCCATTCTATTTCCATCTTCACAAACAATATCAAAACATCTGTACTTGTAGCGCTAACCCTGCAAGAGCTGCTAGATTTTGATGGGCTCTTTCCCAAAAGTTGGTGCAGAGGCTGCTAGGCACACAGAATTTTCCATACTCTGGCTCCATGAGTAGTCTTTTGGATCTCTTTTATATATTTTTATTGCTGAGGGACTTGGATGGGGGGATGGGATACCGCAGTAACACTAATTAACAAGAGGACATTTTAGCTTCCCTAGACGATCTTTGAGTAAAGGTCAGGAAACTTAGCTGAAACTAAGTTCTTGTAAAAGCCCACCATCAGAGCAGTCACAAGGGGCCATCTGAGGAAAAAAGCTGCACACAAGGGCTCTGAGTTCAGTTTGGTACTCACAATGCCACAGGATCACTGGCTGCCTCCTTTCGATATCCTCCGGGCACTCTTCAGTGAGGAAGAAACAAGGCTCACAATGCCACAGAACAGCTGGGCATCTCCTTCCAACTTCCCAAGGGCACTCTTTCACAATCTCTCAGACCAAGATCCCAGAAGAAAACCTTCAAATAGGCCTCCTCAGCTATGCTACACTTGGGGACTCATTGAGCTAGGGATGAGCTTCGTGTTCGAGTCGAACGTACGTTCGACTCGAACATTGGCTGTTCGTCCGTTCGGCGAAATCCGAACACTTTGGTCCGTTGGCGTCAAATTCGCGTGGCACTCACGGCCCACAATGCACTGCGATGGCGCAGTGCATTGCTGGCTCATGATTGGCCAAGCATGCACTGTGACCCCGCATGCTTGGCCAATCGCAGCGCCAGCAGTGAGGAGAGCCATGATTGGCCACAGGCAGGATGCCTGTGGCCAATCATAGCTCAGGCTGTGTAGTGCACACCCCACACTATATAAGGCCGCCATCGCGGCGGCCTCGTGTAGTGTGTTGGCGTCTGAAGCAGTGGGTGTTCTGTGTACCTTCAACACAGTACACACCGATCGTTTTCGGTCGATTTTCTATCTTGCTGTTGTGTAGTGGTTATTGTCTGCGTGCCCTGACCGCAGTATACACCGCGATATTCACCTCACCTATATAGCTAGTGATCTATCTTTAATAATAGAGCTTGCAGTCAGTAGTGTTAGGAGATAGTGCGTGCTGTCTGCGTGCTCTGTACCCAGTACATACTGCTATATCCACCTACATAGCTGTTCTCTATTTGAGCCCACTTGCCATCTGCAGGAGTTATTGGAAGTTGTGTGTGCCTCCAGCACAGCACAGTATACATCTGTATATACCCCTTTATCTCTGCTGTTTTCTGGTTATTGTCTGCGTGCCCTGACCGCAGTATACACCGCGATATTCACCTCACCTATATAGCTAGTGATCTATCTTTAATAATAGAGCTTGCAGTCAGTAGTGTTAGGAGATAGTGCGTGCTGTCTGCGTGCTCTGTACCCAGTACATACCGCTATATCCACCTACATAGCTGTTCTCTATTTGAGCCCACTTGCCATCTGCAGGAGTTATTGGAAGTTGTGTGTGCCTCCAGCACAGCACAGTATAAATCTGTATATACCCCTTTATCGCTGGTGTTCTCTGGTTATTGTCTGCGTGCCCTGACCACAGTATACACCGCTATATTCACCTCACCTATATAGCTAGTGATCTATCTTTAATAATAGAGCTTGCAGTCAGTAGTGTTAGGAGATAGTGCGTGCTGTCTGCGTGCTCTGTACCCAGTACATACCGCTATATCCACCTACATAGCTGTTCTCTATTTGAGCCCACTTGCCATCTGCAGGAGTTATTGGAAGTTGTGTGTGCCTCCAGCACAGCACAGTATACATCTGTATATACCCCTTTATCTCTTATAATAAAGGCATCTGCAGGAGTTAGTGGGTGTTGTGTGCCTCCAGCACAATATAAACTACCCAACTGCTGTTTTACCCAACTCCCTTCAGGCCATTACCATGTCTGGAAGGCCAGCAAGGAGAGGCAGACAGGCGCGAGCCGATAAAAGAGGGCAAGCAGGCTCTGTGTCTAGAGACAACAGTGCTGGTCGTGGACGCGGTGCATTGTCATCAGCACGTGGCCATGGGACATGCTTGTCCTTCTTTTCGGCAGCTGGACATGTTGAACCGCAACATGCCAACAACTTGGTAGAGTGGATGACCAAGCCCTCTTCATCCTCCTCATCCTCTCTCACCCAGTCTCAGGGTAGTAGCAAAGCAGCTGCCAACGCATCGTCTTCCCTCCTCTCAATGTCATCATCAGTGACTCCTTCCCTAGACCCACCACGTACTCCTGAGGAGTCTCCTGAACTCTTTGAGCACAGTGTTGGGTACATGCTCCAGGAGGATGCCCAGTGTTTTGTGGGCTCTGATGATGACACTCAGCTAGAGGAAGGCAGTAGCGTGAGCGCAGAGAGAGGGGATGCTCAAGAAGGACAGCAATCTGGCAGTCATGTTCCACAAGCTGCAGCATACTGCCAGGTTTGCTACAGCGATGAAGAGGGAGGGGATGATGAGGGCACTGACTCCACGTGGGTGCCTGGAAGGAGGGAGGAGGAGGAGGAGGAGGAGGAGGAGGAGGCACATGTCCAACGAGGCAGGATGCCCTCCGGGGGCCAGCTTAGGGGCAGCACACCGACTGAATCACACCGCAGAGCTCCGCCTGTGCAGAGCGCTGCCTCTGCGCGTTATTCTAAAAGTTCTTTGGTGTGGGCCTTTTTTGAGACAAGTGCATCAGATCGCACCGCTGCTATTTGCAACATATGTCTCAAGCGTATCTCACGTTGCCAAAACATCAGCCGCTTGGGCACCACATGCTTGACCAGACATATGCTGACCTGCCATGCAGCTCGTTGGCAAGCGTACCTCAAAGACCCACACCAAAGAACAAAGCGGACCTCTCCTTGCTCCTCATCAGCTGGCATCTCCAACCCCACTAGACCTTCAGTCCTCTCTGAAACCTGCTCTGAGAGGAATGAAGGTGTAGAATTAGGTGTGTCACAGCCAAGTGCTTCCGGGAACTCTGCTAGTGGTACACCCACGTCCGATTATAGCAGGCAAATGTCCCTGCCCCAGCTGCTGGACCGGCGGAAGAAGTTTACTCCCAGCCATCCACATGCCCAGCGGTTGAATGCTAGCTTGGCTAAATTGCTAGCACTTCAACTGCTGCCTTTTCAGTTGGTAGACTCGGCCCCCCTTCCGTGAGTTTGTACAATGTGCGGTTCCTCAGTGGCAGGTCCCCAAACGCCACTTTTTCTCACGGAAGGCGATTCCGGCTCTCTACCGGCATGTGGAAGGCAATGTCCTTAACTCGCTGGACAGGGCGGTTAGCGGTAAGGTGCATATTACCGCTGACTCATGGTCCAGCAGGCATGGACAGGGATGTTACCTGTCTTTCACGGCCCATTGGGTCACTCTTCTGGCTGCTGGGAAGCATGCAGGACAAGGTGCAGTAGTGTTGGAGGTTGTTCCGCCACCACGCCTCCAAAATGCTACTATTGGTTGTGACACACCTCTCTCCTCCACCCCCTCCTCTTCTTCTTCCTCCATGGCCTCTTCCAGTGCTCTGTCCTCAGAACCAGCGGTGCTCCGTAGGCGTTCCAGGGGCTACGCAAGTACACAGGCAAAACGATGCCATGCCGTGCTTGCGCTGGTTTGTTTGGGGGACAGGAGCCACACTGGGGCGGATGTTTTGTCAGCTCTGCAGGGGCAGGCCGAGAGGTAGTTGACGCCACGCCAGCTTAAGCCAGGAATGGTGGTTTGCGACAATGGCACCAACCTCCTCTCCGCCCTCCGACAGAGACAACTGACCCATGTGCCCTGTGTAGCTCATGTCCTTAACCTGGTGGTGCAGCGGTTCTTGGGCTGGTACCCCGGCTTACAGGATGTCCTGAAGCAGGCCAGGAAAGTCTGTGTGCATTTCCGCCGATCATTTAATGCCTGTGCTCGGCTGGCTGAGCTCCAAAAGGAGTTGAACCTGCCCAAGAACCGCCTTATATGTGACATGCCCACCAGATGGAACTCAACATTGGCCATGCTGCAGCGGCTGCACACGCAGCAGAGGGCCATCAATGAGTACCTGTGTGACTACGGCACCAGGACAGGGTCAGGAGAGCTCGGTTTTTTCTCACCACGCCAGTGGGGCATGATCAGGGATGCATGCACTGTCCTGTCACCGTTTGAGGAGGCCACAAGGATGGTGAGCAGTGACAGTGCATGCATCAGTGACACTGTACCTCTTGTCCACCTCTTGGAGCATACGCTGCGTGGAATAATGGACAGGGCACTTGAGGCAGAACAGAGGCAGGAAGAGGAGGACTTCCTTGCCTCTCAAGGCCCCCTTTATCCAGACAGTGTTCCTGCTGTGCCACCCATCACACAGGAAGAGGATGAGGAGGAGGAAGAGGAGGAGGAGGATGATTGTGTCAGCATGGAGGTGGAGGCTGGCACTCAGCATCAGCATCAGCAGCAGCAGCAGCAGTCTTGTAGGGATGATTTACAGTCCCAAGAAACACGTGGACTTGTACGTGGCTGGGAGGAGGTAGCTGCGGATCATGTTGCCCTTAGTGACCCAGAGGACTCCGGACCGAATGCCTCAGCTAACCTACGCTGCATGGCCTCCCTGATCCTGCAAAGCCTGCGGAAGGATCCTCGTATTCTTCGGATCAAGGAGAGGGACCATTACTGGCTGGCCACTCTCCTTGATCCACGGTACAAGGGTAAGGTTGCCGACCTTATCTTGCCATCGCAGAGGGAGCAGAGGATGAGACATCTCCGGGAGGCCTTGCAGAAAGGTCTGTGCAACGCGTTCCCAGAGACTGGGAGGTTACAAACTCCTGGTCCTGGACAACGTGTTGCTGAGGCATCGGTCAGAAGGAGCGGTGGAGAAGGTGGCCGTCTGACTGATGCTTTCAGACAATTTTTTAGTCCGCAGCCCCAAGGTATGATCGGTTCCAGCACCCATCGCCAGCGTCTGATTTACATGGTGCAGGAATACCTAGGGGCAAGGTCAGACTTGGACACCTTTCCCACCGAAAATCCTCTGGCTTACTGGGTCTTGAGGATGGATCACTGGCCAGAGCTTGCACAGTATGCAATTGAGCTACTGGCCTGTCCTGCATCCAGCGTTCTTTCGGAACGCACCTTCAGTGCTGCTGGTGGCTTTGTTACCGATCACAGGGTGCGCCTGTCCACCGAATCAGTTGATCGACTGACCTTCATCAAGATGAATCAGTCTTGGATCACCCACAGCTACCAAGCACCTGAAGCTGATGTAACCGAATAATTTTTTTTGAAATACCACATCCCTTCAAGACTGCCTATGCTGATGCTGAGTGACTGTATGTTATGTTGATTGTCTATCCTCTTCCTCCTCCGCTGATATGTTGGAAGAACATTTCTGGTTCTGGTTGATGCCATCAGCCCAATTTTTCTGCCCCTGTTTAACAGGGGCGTTTAAGTACAATTTTTGATGCAATGCTTTGCAGCAGGGCTAATTCCTGCAATAAAACTAGAGTATATGGCAGAGGTTGCAGTGTGGTGGCACCAGCACCAGTGCCTAAGGCCCAATTTTTCTGCCCCTGTTTAACAGGGGCGTTTAAGTACAATTTTTGATGCAATGCTTTGCAGCAGGGCTAATTCCTGCAATAAAACTAGAGTATATGGCAGAGGTTGCAGTGTGGTGGCACCAGCACCAGTGCCTAAGGCCCAATTTTTCTGCCCCTGTTTAACAGGGGCGTTTAAGTACAATTTTTGATGCAATGCTTTGCAGCAGGGCTAATTCCTGCAATAAAACTAGAGTATATGGAAGAGGTTGCAGTGTGGTGGCACCAGCACCAGTGCCTAAGGCCCAATTTTTCTGCCCCTGTTTAACAGGGACATGTAATTACAATTCTTGATATAATATTTCACAGGAGGGCCCCTTCCTGTGCCCACCCAGAGTAACGGTGAGGACTTATAGTGTTGTGGCACCAGCACCACAACCACCAAAGGTCAATTTTTCTACCACTGTTCAACAATGGCATGTGATTACAATTCTTGATATAATCGTTCACAGCAGGGCGCTCCAGCGCCCACCAAGAGTCACTTTGAGGGCTTACAATGTTGTGGCAAAACCAATACCTTGTTCCGCCATTTCTGCAGAGCATATAGGGCAGGCCCCTACTTTCAAACATCCAATTTACAAACATCTCCTACTTGCAAACGGAAGGAGACAACAGCAAGTGAGATGAAAAAAGATGGACGACAAAACAAATTATATAGGGGTGATAACCCTTCCCTATGTTTTCCAAAAAGCTTAAAATAGTTTTTTTGACTGGAGCTACACTTTAAAAATGTACCAGTTGAAAATTACAAACAGATTCAACTTAACACAACAAACCTACACAGTCCCTGTCTTGTTTGCACCGCCTGTATACTGCTGTTCTGAGTATATAGGGCCTGGGGGCCACACGCATTTCCTTTTTTTAATATGGGTACGGGGTTCCCCTTAATATGCGTACAAGACCTAAAGGGGCTGGTAATGGGCAGGGAGGGCTACCCATGCCATTTTTCTCAATGATTTTCAACCATATTGCAGGAACCAGATATAACATTAAAACCGCAAGCAGTTTTAAATGGTGTTATTTCCGTTTAATGTCATTTTGTGCAGGGACTGTTCTAAACACGGGAAACACGTGGCACTTCACAGGCATCCTACAGACACCCCCCAGGCACCATATTTAAAGGAATATTTCACTTTTTTTTCACTTTAATCGTCATTAAAATCAGTGCTCCCGCCAAAACGGCCTTTTTTAAAAACATTTTAGGCATTGACCCATGTCCCCTGGGGCAGGAGCCAGGTCCCCTTTTTAGGACAGTATCTTGCATATTAGCCGTTAAAATTAGCACTTTTCATTTTGAACGTTCGAGTCCCATAGACTTTAATGGGGTTCTAACATTCGTTCGAATTTGCGGTCCGTTCGAAAGTTCTGGTGCAAACCGAACCGGGGGGTGTTCGGCTCATCCCTACATTGAGCATACAGAAGCATTCTGGCAAACTATCCTTAGCGGCAAAGCCCCCTCAAGCTAGGGTCTCTTCCTATAGGACTGGATCTCAGTACCAACTCACTCGTGCTCCAGGGCTCAGACTATTTATGAACTCTCCAGCCACCTACTGACCTCCCCAGGGACAGGCGGGGTCCCTATAAATATTTAGACTGCCCTTCCGCCTTTCCCATTGTGATTCCAGAACCATCTAGAATGCAGGGGCAATGGTCAGACCAGCAGCCTGTGAAACACTGAGCAGGCTAAAGCAATCAACTACTGCTCTACTGGCTACAGAGAAACCAGACTAAATTTACCTAGCATCCTATACTCTAGCTAGAAGGGTGCTATGCATTTAACATCATCATCATCCCTGAAAAAACTGCCAACAAAACCTTTCATTTACATGGAAAGGAAATATGATAACCTAGTTTGAATAGTAGACTGGAGTATCCAATTGGAAAACATTTTCTTAAATATACCTTAAAGGGTTGTTCACACTATGCACACCCAAAGCACTCCTTTTTTGCATGTGGACTGATGTCTATCTTGCCTGGCATTGGGGGGGGGGGGGGGGGGGGGTGTATGCACATTGCACTGTTAAAAAAAAAGGAAGCTTTATTGAGAGTGTAACAATGTACACTCTATTAAAGGCTCCATACATCAGCTCAGTGCAATGCGCTGTGGTGACCCATGAAGCTATCCAATGTGCTGCATACAAAAATGCAGCATGTCTGCATTCGTCTGCAACACACCACACATCACATAAGCATTGTGATGTGAATGGTGCACAAACAAAAAAAAAATTGTTTTCTATGTGCATTTTCGGAGCCTCCCATTGGAAAAAAAATAATGTTAAAAGATATGAACAGTAACAGCAAGCATTTTATGACTACGGGCTTAATTCTTCTTGCTTATTCAACCCCTAAACAACCTGAGTATTGTAGGAGGGCTCTGATTATTATTTAAGTTTTTAATGTAAAAGATCCCATATCTATGCTTCAGATCACTGTGAAGACTAGTGAAAAAAAAAAAAGAGATTGGAGAGTGAATGATACTGTACAAAACATATTAAAATCTTTTCCACTCCAACTTTTCCAACAAATATATTCACAGTTCACAGAGAGGAAACCATGGTATTTATAACAATAAGAGCTTTGTGCCCAACTCTATAGTAAGATACTGACCAGTGAACCGTGCATAATCCATGGGCCATGATTTGTGCCAAAAGAAAGAAAAAATGATCTTTGATATTCTAAAGCAGTAGAGATCATTTTAGTGAAGTATTACTAGAAGTAACACTATTAGCATGTTGTTTACACAGGCATAGGTGTAATAATCATTCTACCTCATTAGGTAAACAGCCTGATGTCTCTATTCCAGAACAGTTTTAGTCTTAGTCTTTTAACTAAAATGACATTTTAGTTTTAGTCCCATTTTAGTCTTCTGCAATTGATTTATTATTAGTCGTATTTAGTTGACTAAAATCTCCAGTACATTTTAGTCAACTAAAATCTATAGAACATTTTAGTAGACTAAAACTCATTTTAATTGTCTAAAATGAGTGCAGTTAAATTGTAATGCATTATTTAAGCATTTCTCTACAATTTTCAAACTCATTATATACTGCTGGAGTGAAAAATCTAATATGTTATCATTTATGGTATTTAGGTTTGAACGTGCACTACAGACCAGTGTTAATTTCAACATCAAATTTCAATTTCGTTTTAGTCATACTCTTTTGACTAAAATGGCACCTTAGTTTTAGTCGTATTTTAGTTTTTAATGAATATGCCATCTTAGTTTTAGTCGTATTTTAGTAATCTCTGTTGTTTTAGTCATATTTTAGTCGGCTAAAATAGTATTAATTTAGTCAACGAAAATGTTTTAGTCCACAAAACTAACACTGATGAGATGTGCTCCTTGCACTGGTGCCTACTGTCTTATTTGAAATGTTCTTTCCTCTGACCCCCATACCCCCCACAGGCCACAGAGGTAATCTTTGAGTGCTGCAGGGGTTAATATAAATCAATGGACTTGTCATTGGCACTCGTCAAGAATGATGACTATGTCCGCCCTCTCTGCCCCGCCCTCCTCCACTCATTAACCACTTGACCACTGGGCACTTAAACACCCTTAATAACCAGACCAATTTTCAGCTTTTGGTGCTCTCACATTTTGAATGACAATTACTCAGTCAAGCAACACTGGACCTATATGAAATTTTTGTCCTTTTTTTCACACAAATGGAGCTTTCTTTTGGTGGTATTTAATCACCGCTCGTTTTTTTTTTTTTTTTTTGTACTATAAAAGGAAAAATACAGAAAATTCTGTAAAAAAAAAATGAAATTTTCTTTGATTCTGTTATAAAATTTAGCAGATTAGTAATTTTTTTCTTCATTAATTTTGGCCAAAATTTATACTACTACATATCTTTGGTAAAAATAAGTACAAATTGGTGGATATTATTTGGTCTTTGTGAAAGTTATAGAGTCCACAAGCTATGGTGCCAATATCTGAAAATTGATCACACCTGAAGTACTGATGGCCTATTTCAATTCTTGAGACCCTAACATGCCAGAAAAGTACAAATACCCCCCAAATGACCCCTTTTTGGAAAGAAGACATTCCAAGGTATTTAGTAAGAGGCATGATGAGTTTTTTGAAGTTGTAATTTTTTTCCCACAATTTTTTGCAAAATCAAGATTTTTTTTTTACTTTTTTTTTTTTCACAAAATTGTCATATTATCAGTTTATTTCTCACACACAGCATATGCATACCACAAATTACACCCCAAAACACATTCTGCTATTACTCCAGAGTACGGCGATACCACATGTGTGAGACTTTTACACAGTGTGGCCACATACAGAGGCCCAACATGCAGGGAGCGCCATCAGGCATTCTGGAGCACCCAGGACAATTCTGACATTTCTCTCCTACATGTAAAAATCATCATTTATTTGCTAGAAAATTACATAGAATCCCCAAAAATTATATATGTTTTTTTAGCAAACACCCTGGAGAATACAATGGGGGTCATTGCAACTTTTTATCTTGCACAGTATTTGCGCAGCAATTTTTTGAATGCTTTTTTTTGGGAAAAAAACAGTTTTGTGCTAAAAAAAAAAACACAGTAAAGTTAGCCCAATTTTTGCATAATGTGATGAAGATGAAGTTACGCTGAGTAAATCGATACCTAACATGTCACTCTTCAAAATTGCACACGCTCGTGGAATGGCGCTAAACGTCCCTACTTAAAAATCCCCATAGGCGAAGATTAAATATTTTTTTTTTTTACTGGTTATATGTTTTGAGTTACAGAGGAGGTCTAGGGCTAGAATTATTGCTCTTGCTCTAACGTTCGCAGCGATACCTCACATGTGTGGTTGGAACACCGTTTTCATATGTGGGCGGGACTTACGTATGCGTTCGCTTCTGCATGCGAGCACATGGGGACAGGGGCGCTTTAAAAAAAAAAATGTTATTGTTCATTTTACTTTATTTATTTTAGTTTGACATTTTTTTCCCCAAAAATAAATTTTTTGATCACTTTTATTCCTATTACAAGGAATGTAAACATCCCTTGTAATAGGAATATGGCATGACAGGTCCTCTTTACAATGAGATATGGGGTCAATAAGACCCCGCATCTCACCTCTAAGTTGGGAAGCCTGAAAAAAAAAATAATAATAAGATTCTGGCTTTGATCGTATTGGCGAGTCGGTAGAAGCACCGGAGGGCGGCGGGAAGGGGGGGGGATGTCTATGACTGGGTATGGCTGGGTATCTCAGAGTATGGCATTGCAGAGTATGGCGTTGCAGAGTATGGCGTTGCAGAGTATGGCGTTGCAGAGTATGGCGTTGCAGAGTATTGGCGGGTGTTGCAGAGCATTGCAGAGTGTTGCATTGTATTGGCGGGTGTTGCAGAGCATTGCAGAGTGTTGCAGGGCATTGGCGGGTGTTGCAGGGCATTGGCGGGTGTTGCAGGGCATTGCAGAGTGTTGCAGGGCATTGCAGAGTGTTGCAGGGCATTGCAGAGTGTTGCAGGGCGTTGCAGAGTGTTGCAGGGCGTTGCAGAGTGTTACAGAGTAATGCAGGGAATTGAGGGGTTAATTTTCGTTGAGCAGCGATGTGGGTACTGCAGATGCAGCCCACATCGCTGCTGACACCGATCTCTTCCCCCTCCGCTGTTCCGATCGGTACAGAGAGGGGGAGGGAGGAACCGGCGTCATAACATGTTTATAGGTGATCACTCCGTCATTTGACGGAGCGATCACGTGGTAAACGGCCGCGATGAGCAATGAGCGATGATCGAGCGATGAGCGATGATCTGTGATGCGCCGGGTCCTGTGGACCCGGCGGTCACGGATGCTCTCAAGTGCGCGCCCCAGGGGGTGCGCGAGAGCGGAATTCTGGGAGGATGTCATATGACGGCCTCCCAGAGTTAAACAACCGCCCTGTAGCCGTCATTCAGCTATGGGCCGGTTGTTAAGTGGTTAATAGTGTACTATAGAAAACAAAGAGAACCGCGCAATCCCTAAAAATTAAAATAGGGTATCTGGTCCCTCCAATCGAGAGACTAGAATTAAGAAGCACCCTAGTGAACAAATGCAATGTCCCTTGATACAGGGACCAGTATGTGATTGAAGGACCACTGTGTGTAAATAGTGAGTAAATTGGGAACTTGATAGACAAAAAAAATCTATTACATATACAAAACATGCATTTACATACAAAAGCAAAATTGCCAAAATCATGTGTGCAAACAAGTGACCTGAGTGGAAGTACCACTCTATAGTGAAATGCAAACCATGATGCAAAATTAATTATATCAGGAAATAGTCATTAGTTATAGTCCATAAATAAAACTAAGAAGGGAACACCACGTGTAGCAAATCGCCTCAGTTTTCTGGTTGCCGCTCCAACTTATGGAAATGCTATAGTGCACCACCACCAAAGGGATAAGATGGCTTCTTACCAGATATCCTGGTAGATCACGCTTTTAAAAAATCAAACCGAACCCCATGGGTGTCCGATTCCCCAACTCCGTTAACACTCTTAGATCAGGTCCCAGTCCGAAGATGTTCCAATGGGTTGAAAAGGGGTTGACCATAAAACGAAAAGATACTCCAAATAGTGAAATACCGTTTATTAAAATTATAAAAAAGGAAGAAATACACTTACAGTGTTGATGTAAAAGAAGGCATAACAAAAGGGATGCGTCGGCCGAACACAATATTCCACAGTTTGTATCCTTATGTTGAACAAGAGGCAAATCTTAGCGTGTCACACTGCCCTACGCGTTTCGTGATATATCACGTCGTCTTGGGGTACGGGTGACACGCCATTTTGCCTCATATTTATATGCCAAACAATGGCCTAAGCCCCCTCCTCCATGGGAGGCCCAGGCCTTCTATACCGGAAGTGACGTATAACACATCCAGAATAGCTACCCAATGGCCGCCTCCGGCTAACGCCGGGCGGCCAATCTAAAATCTTTTAAGCGTAATCTATAGGAAGCTAGATCCCGCCCCATGTAATGTACCCAATCGGGAGATCGAATTCCCGTCATGGCCGGGCGGAGATGACGTCCGCTAACGTCGTCCTCCGCCCACGTAAGGGCGGAAGGTCCCACCTCATACGTTGTGCCCAATCGGGAGATCGAATCCCCGTAATGGTCAGGCGGAAATGACGTCCGCCGTTACCGTCCTCCGCACATGTGAGGGCGGAAGTGACATTTATACTAAAGCGGAAGTGACGTCCATTGTTATCGTCTTCCTCCCAACATCATGTAAGGGCGGAAGAGGACACTCCCGGACGTCACTGCCCGAAGATGTAAAGCCCAACCGCAAGAAACCTTCCCACGGCCCATGGGCAACCAAGCCTCGCCCTCGATCTGCACTAACGTCGACGTAGGCGCGCACACTCCGCCCCGCCGATGGCACCAATCGAAAGGCGATGACCAGGCACAAACGAAACCCAAGCCCCACCTCCGCTTGTATCGGAAAAAAAGCTCGGTATACACCAAGCCTCATTCCCAATGTATCAGGCATTGAGTGACTTAACACCTCCCACACACATGCGATTTCTCCCAATGCCCACCGTACATTCCTCCCGATTGCAACACATCGAGGGGATGAAGGTGGAGGACACATTAGGACACATTGTATCCCCAAATGTATATCATCAGGCACTGGGTGACTCCAATGGAGGAAGAAGCCCACCCCCCAGCACTCAAACAATTCACAATATTACTGACAACAAATCAATAAACATTACATTGCAAATGACAGTATCTTGTCCAATACAAAGGCACAATCCAACACTCCCAAGGGTTCCTTAAAATAGATAAATGAACCTATTGACCCATATTCCTATTAACCCTATGTATACTTTATGGATACACTAGACCAAAATGTTTTTAATATGTTAAATGAAATATAAAAATTGTGAAAAATTATATATTCAAAATAATAAAATGGATAATATGGAGGAAAAAGATTATAACCCCAGACTGAAATGACATATTACGGTAACAAGACATGTCGAAATCACACTCTTGTATATTATTATTTTTACAGGAATCTATTATGCTTCAAGGTCCTATCCGTTTATTCAAACAGACTATTAATATGTATTTTCAATACAAATGGTAACTTAAAATTGGTTTGTTCTATTTCCACTTCTCCACTCCTCCCCTCTACAGGAAGGGGAGGAAAAAAAAGGGGGTTACCACATAAACTCAGGACACTAGTTATCGCCCATATTTCTGGACTAGGCATTGTTTATAAAGGCATTGACGTCCGTATCTATATTCAACCCGAAGGGGGCATACGTTTTCAACCTATAGATCCAAGACATTTCTAAGCGGGAAATCTCTCTCACTAATGACCCGCCTCTCCAGTGTGGTTTATACTTGTCTATCCCTATAAATAGGGTATTAGAGGGATCCCTATCGTGTACCTCATCGTAGTGTCTAGACACAGGGTGCTTATCGAAGCCACGTTTGATGTTACCGATATGTTCGTTTAGTCTCACTTTTAGGGCCCTCTTCGTCCTCCCCACGTATTGGAGTCCACAGGGGCATTGTATGAGATATACCACAGCCTCCGAAGAACAGGTAACAAAAGGTTCAACTGTATATTTTTTTTGGGTACTGGTTGAGACGAACTCACATATCTTAGAGTTTTTATTTTTATTCAAAGAGCAAACTTGACAATTTTTACATCTATAGTACCCTTTCAAATTTTGAAAGAAGCATCTACTCCTTTCCGGAGGGTTCTGTACACTGGGGGCAACCTTACTCCCCAACGTAGAGGCCCCTTTAAAGATAACTCTAGGGTTCTCGGGTAGGATAGTACCCAAAACCCAATCGTTAGTCAACAGATGCCAATGTTTGCGAATCAGTTGTTTAACCTTCTGATGCTGGACAGAGAAGGTGGTGACAAAAGGCAAGACCACCGTATTTCTGTCCCTGTCACCTCCCCCCTCCGCCAGCAAGCATGATCTGTCCCCATTTCGTGCAGTGGTAACTGCTTCTGTAAGCAAGTTTGCTTCATATCCCTTTTCTTTAAATCTCTGAGACAAGACGGTAGCTTGTTCATCAAACATGGTAACCTCAGTACAGTTCCTCCTTAGGCGCAAAAATTGCCCCAGGGGGACTGACTTCAACCATGAGTCTTGATGGCAGCTCCTCAACGGGATGAATGAATTTCAATCTGTCGATTTAAAGAATGTGGAGGTGACGAAGGTATTACTATTCACCCTAATGTTTAAATCTAAAAAATTCACCTCCTCCCTACTGGCTTCATAGTTAAATCTAATGCCTCTATTGTTGCTATTCAGCATGTCCATATAGCCATGAAGTTCCGGTTCGTCCCCATCCCATAGGAGGAGGACGTCGTCGATATATTGTGCCCAAAGCACTATCTCAGGTCTTCTTGGAGAATCGACCACGTCCTCCTCCCATTTGGCCATGAACAGGTTGGCCAAACTGGGGGCATACTTCGCCCCCATGGCCACCCCTTTGTCCTGGCGGAAGAACTGGTTATCGAACCAGAAATAATTGTGCCCTGCAGCAAATTCCACGAAGACCGGGCCACCGCCTGTAAAAGAGCTATAAGAAGGCGCGGTGGCCCGGCAGAAGAACCGAAGAGGGGGACAAGACCCCCGAAGTCGGAAGAAGAGGCTGACGGCGAGGAAGAAAGCCGGACTCCTCCGCTAGCAAAAGAGCTAGAAGAAGATAGTGGAGGAGTCCGGCGAGAAGACCCCCGAAGACGGAAGACCCCCGGAGCTGTGCAATAAAGTATTTTATCTTGTGTGTTGTGTTTTTTTTGTACTTTTTTTCACAGGTGAATGGGTAGGGGTACATTGTACCCCATACTCATTCACATAGGGTGAGGGGCCGGTATTCGGGGGCCCCCTTATTAAAGGGGGCTCCCGGATTCTGATAAGCCCCCCGCCCGCAGACCCTGACAATCAACGGCCAAGGTTGTCGGGAAGAGGCCCTTGTCCTCATCAACATGGGGACAAGGTGCTTTGGGGTGGGGGGGCCGCGCGGCCCCCCCTTCCCCAAGGCACCCCCCATGTTAAGGGCACGCGGCCTGGTACGGCTCAGGAGGGGGGGGGACGCTCGCTCGCCCCCCCTTTCCTGGCCGGCCGGGTAGCGTGCTCGGACAAGGGTCTGTTGTGGACTTGGGGGGGACCCCCACACCGATTTTTTTCGGCGTTGGGGTTCCCCTTTAAGTCCATACCAGGCGGCAGGGCCAGCGACGTCTCCTTCGCGGGCCCCGCCTACCTGGAGACGCGCTCGAAATGAGCGGACTTTCCTCTGCGTGTGTGGGCGAGTCCGTTCGTTTCAAAAGTAGGGCGGATAGTACGGCGGATTTAGTACGCCGTATTAGTCCACTCAAAAAGTGCCGTGTGTGGGCAAGTAGCCCGTTCGGAAAGTCCGACGGACAGTCTGGCGGGAAGTCCGCCAGACTAAGTACGTCGGACATACCGCTACGTGTGTACGCGGCTTTAGACATACTTTATGTTAGGATCAACATTCCAGTTGACATTGTCAGGTGTCACAGAGAGATTTTGCTGGGGGGCCCCAACAAAATGGGGCCCCATCAGTTTTAGTTAAACCCCTGACCTAGGGACTCAGAAATCACATAGATGAAGCCCCCTACTCCATTATATTGATGTGGTATAGATAGTGTTTGGTGTCATCACATAAACAGGTGCAGTTTGTTCTATGTAAACACATATGACCTAAAACCCTACTAATATTTGCTAGAGGCAAATTACAATTTTGGATAGTATAAGCTTATGACTTTCATCTTGATGTATGTGTACAAAACATGGATGAGAGTTTTTTGAATATACCGACTAGGTGAATTCAAAGGCAAAAATCCCTTAGGCCATGTACACATGAGCTTCAACATATACAACAAGCTTTTGGAAAGCATGAGCAAAGTCTTTAACCATTTCATGACCTGATATTATTGATGCCTAGACTCCAAATTTAGGAGTGGATCGTTTACCTTGACTGTGACTCTATGAATTATTGCCTACCAGAATATGTACATTTTTAGGTAGTTATCTTTTTGACACACTGACAGGCTTTTATTTGGTACATTGCTTAAAAGCTGAATTTCAGGCAGATAAAAAATACATACGTTATTGCAGCTCTTAATTTATTAATACATAATTAAAAGTTTTTGTTAAAGCAAGCAGTGTAAGTAACTGAACTTGACTTGGCATCAGGCTCTTGCAGTCTACTGTAAAGCAGAGCTCAGACTGAGAGAGGGAAATGTAGTAAATGGAGCATACTCCTAGGAGGAGAGAGCAGACTGACAAAGAGGTAAGCTCATCATTGTGCGACTTCTGCTTCTACATCAGGCTTGCTGCCCTATCAGACAAGGGCTGAGATGTTTGTCAGGGCAGTGTATATCTCACAGCTGGAGATATACAGTGTACAAATCTCACAATACAAGTTTCCGTGATAAGCCTCTGTGTATGAATGGCTGTCAATTTAGCACATGCCAAGGATAATTAAATTAAATAAGAACAAATGTTTGACAGTCAGCAGGAGATTCATACAGGTTAAACCACTATATCCAAAAATTTTGGGCAGCACTGTGGCTAAGTGGTGGTTTTGCCTGGCAGCGCTAGGGTCACCAGTTCAAATTCCACCCATAGCATGTATTCCTTGAACTTGTGTGGGTGTTCTCTGGTTTCCTCCCTCACTACAAAGACATGCTGGTAAGGTAATTGGCTCCTGTCTAAATTGGCCCTAGTAAGTGTAGGTATGAATGTGAGTTAGGGACCTTAGATTGTAAGCTCCTTGAGAGTGGGGACTGATGTGTATGTACAATATACTGTAAGTGTAAAGCACTGCAAAAATTTACTGTGCTAAATAAGCCCCTGTAATAAATAAAATAAATTGTGCAACTCTAGGGACTCATTTACAAATGAATTGCTCTCTGAAGATCTGTCATGGATTTTCAGAAGGAATTTGACAGGTGGTGATACGTCACCTTGGGGTTTGACCCCATTCACTTAAATGAGTGGGGTTTGACAAATAGTACTGCCCGCCAAACTAGACAGTTGGTATAATTCCTGCCACACTGTGAAGCAAAGCATTGTGGCTACTGCAAGTACACAACCCCATGTGACTGCCTATTCATCTTAACCATCTGTTTTTACAACCCCCCCCCCCAACTACAAGTGTAAACTTAGCCTTAATCAGAATACCATAGGAGGCTCCAATTTATATGCTTCAGTATGTGGGATACTACTGAGAACTGGGTACAACCTGAGTAAATAGTTCTTTAAGAGCCAGGGGATGCCCCAAACACACCAGAACCAGCTGTCTCTGGTTTTTCATTTTTTAAGGTAATAACAGAAAGGACTTTTCCAACTTCACACTGCAACTATTTCTAGAGAAAAGGTTACAGTAGTATTAATGGACAATTCAAAGTCCAAAAAAATTTAAACAGGCCATTTACGGTCAGGTTTTGTATGTAATCAGCAATGACGTTATGTGTAATTCCAGCACCTAACTAGCCTTAAAACTGCCCCTTTCCCCTCCTAACATCCATGCTAACTAACCTGTGTAAGAAAGATGTATATACGGTACTTACCTCTTTTGAGCCAATTTCAGTCAGTAGTGGCTACAGGAAAGAAGAAGAAGAGTGCTCAGATGACGGCTAGTAAAGCCTGGAGCGGTGATGCTACCCATAGGCTTTAATTGTTCATCCATTGTCAAAGATCCCTCCTCTCCCCTTTCTGCCGCACTGACCGACACAGGGGAGCCAGATCACATGACTGGACTGGAGCAGCCTGAAAATAGGTAAGTACATACATTTGTCTTACACATCTTAGTTAACATAGGTGTTAGAAGAAAAAAGGGGACGGTTTTAAGGTTAGTTAGGCTTAAGCTGTAATTCTACTTTAGGTTCCCTTCTTTTAGACCCTGTGAATACAAATCTCAAATATTGTGACACAATCTAGGAAATCCTAAATCTATGTATGTGTATAGATCCACAATAGACAGAGACACCATCTACAGAGGTCTGTTTAGCCAGACATTTAGAGTTTATAATAAGATACTCTATAAAATATCAAAGTTTTTACCTACATGCCTAATGTCCTATAGCATTAAAATGAACCTTTTATCAAAAAAATAAAGTTGTATGTCCATGACCTTTCTTACCCTTTCCCCTTTTAAAAATGCCAACTGATTTAATCTATGAATGAGAAGTATCTTTTTTTTCCTCTTCTTCACAGTTTTGCCACCTTCCTACTTCTTATTTCTTGCCTCATTGAGGATGACTTCAAATATTCTAAAAAAGGAGTAACTTCCATACCCCAAAATCACATGGTATCTCACTCCTGTTCTATAGACAAAGTGACATGGTTCTTCATCTGCACATGTGTATGATCTGGTGCTGTATTATCAGAGGGCCAGCTGCCCAATTCAGAAAAGACAACTGACACCTGATGCATAACTCTCAAGAGACTCTGATTTGGCAGTACTGTTCAACAATGTGAAGGAAATCCCATAATCCCATGAATCTCAAGATAATTCCACCAGTGGCATACCAACTCGGGGGGGGGGGTATTGTATGGCTATGTGGGGCCCAAAGCAGCTGCAATACCTGGGCCGCTCCTTCAGCCCCCGCCTCTCAACTGGCTGCCTATTCGGTTCAGCAGTTGGGGTCGGGGGACAGAAACTACCCCATGACTGTGAAGGAGAAGGAGCTGCAATGGATCCCAATCCTCTTGCATCATGTCTGCAATCTCTGAGCAACTCCTGTTTCATGTCCTCAGTCTCTAATCATGTCCTGTATCACGTCTGCAGTCTTTGACCATCTCTTGTATCATGCCTGCAGTCTCTGACCATCTGTTGTATCATGTCTGCAGTCTCTGATCATCTCCTGTATCATGTCTGCAGTCTCTGACCATCTCTTGTACCAAGTCTAAAGTATCTGACCATCTCCTGTAACATATTTGCAGTCTCTGGCTATCTCCTGTATCATGTCTTCAGTCTCTGATCATCTCCTGTATCATATTCTCAGTCTCTAACCATCTCCTGTATCATATTCTCAGTCTCTAACCATCTCCTGTATCATGTCTGCAGTCTCTGACCATCTCCTGTATCATGTCTGCAGTCTCTGACCATCTTTTGTACCAAGTCTGAAGTCTCTGACCATCTTTTGTAACATGTTTGCAGTCTCTGGCCATCTCTTGTATCAAGTCTGCAGTCTCTGACCATCTCCTGTATCATGTCTGCAGTCTCTGACTATCTCCTGTATCATGTCCTCGGTCTCTAACCATCTCCTGTATCATGTCTGCCGTCTCTAACCATCTCTTATAGTATGTCTGCAATTTCGTACATAAACTTAAACACATTGCTAAGAGTATTAGTTATCTGTTTATGCTGAAGGTAGGGCTGTGCAGGGGTGGCAGAACGTAAAAGGGGGCACTGCGATTATAGAGATGGGGGGAGATGCCATGGCAGCCAGCACTGAAGAGGAAGAAGACAGGAAGTGACACTAATGTAACATGTAGCTATTTGCTAAATTAAGTCTGTTGATACAGCAGTAATTCATACTAGTCATTGAGATGCTTTAACCACTTGCCGACCGCCGCACGACGATGTACGTCGACAGAATGGCACGGGCAGGCATATGGGCGTACCTGTACGTCCCTGCCTTCCCGCGGGTGGGGGGCCCGATCGGGCCCCCCCCCGGTGCCTGCGGCGGTCAGTATTCGTTCGGGAGCGATCCGGGATGAGGGGGCGGCCATTTATTCATGGCCACCCCCTCGCGATCGCTCCCGACGAATGAAAATGCTACGTGACATCACTTCCTCTCCTGTAATGTAAACACAGGAGAGGAAGTGATGTAATCTCTCCTCCGTGTCGGTATTTTTCGTTCCGACACCGAGGAGAGAGGATCGGTGAGTTGCACCAACACGACACTACACAGTAGAACATGCCAGGCACACTCACACCCCCCCCGATCACCCCCCCAATTACCCCTGCCCCCCAGTCACAGTGACACCAATGTAATTTTTTTTTTTTTGCATTGGTGTCATTTGTGACTGTAATAACTGTTAGGGCAGTTAGGGTTAGCCCCCTTTAGTTCTAATGTACCCCCCTAACCCCCCCAATAAAGTTTTAACCCCGTGATCACCCCCCGTCGCCAGTGTCACTAAGGCTGGGTTCACATTGCAGCGGTTTATGAGAACGAATGTGATTCGCACCGCACTGCAGTGCAAATCACATCCGATCTCTGTGCGATTCGAGTTCAGCCATACAGATAGTATGGCTGAATTCGCGCCGCACCCGCCGCAAATTCGCACGGGACCCTTTTTTTGGTCCGCAGCAGAATCGGATCGCATGGGTGTTCACACCATGCGATCCGAGTTTGCAGATCGCACTGCGATATGCGAACTGATCTGGGGGTGTCATTAACATTTCACTGACACTCCCAGCAGTTCGCATAGGGCAGTGTGAACTGCCGCCGGGAGGCATGCGATGCGGGAACCCGCCGCGGATTCGTGGCGTTCCCGCATCGCTCCAGTGTGAACCCAGCCTAATAAGCGATCATTTTTCTGATCGCTGTATTAGTGTCACAGGTGACGCTAGTTAGGCAGGTAGGTATTTAGGTTCGCCGCAGCTTTTTATAGCGCCAGGGACCCCCATATACTACCGCATAAAGCCCCCTGATTGCCCCCTAGTTAACCCTTTCACCAGTGATCACCATATAACTGTTACAGGTGACGCTGGTTGGTTAGTTATTTTTTTATAGTTTCAGGGCACCCGCCATTTATTACCTAATAAAGGTTTAACCCCCTGATCACCCGGCGGGTGTCATTTGTGACTGTAATAACTGTTAGGGCAGTTAGGGTTAGCCCCCTTTAGTTCTAAGGTACCCCCCTAACCCCCCCAATAAAGGTTTAACCCCGTGATCACCCCCCGTCGCAAGTGTCACTAAGGCTGGGTTCACATTGCAGCGGTTTATGAGAACGGATGTGATTTGCACCGCACTGCAGTGCAAATCACATCCGATCTCTGTGCGATTCGAGTTCAGCCATACAGATAGTATGGCTGAATTCGACCGCACCCGCCGCACCCGCCGCAAATTCGCACGGGACCCTTTTTTTGGTCCGCAGCAGAATCGGATCGCATGGGTGTTCACACCATGCGATCCGAGTTTGCAGATCGCACTGAGATATGCGAACTGATCTGGGGATGTCATTAACATTTCACTGACACTCCCAGCAGTTCGCATAGGGCAGTGTGAACTGCCGCCGGGAGGCATGCGATGCGGGAACCCGCCGCGGATTCGTGGCGTTCCCGCATCGCTCCAGTGTGAACCCAGCCTAATAAGCGATCGTTTTTCTGATCGCTGTATTAGTGTCACAGGTGACGCTAGTTAGGCAGGTAGGTATTTAGGTTCGCCGCAGCTTTTTATAGCGCCAGGGACACCCATATACTACCGCATAAAGCCCCCTGATTGCCCCCTAGTTAACCCTTTCACCAGTGATCACCATATAACTGTTACAGGTGACGCTGGTTGGTTAGTTATTTTTTTATAGTTTCAGGGCACCCGCCATTTATTACCTAGTCTCACTAGTGTACCCCTAAATTTAGGGGTATCTACTTTCCAAAATGGGGTCATTTGGGGGGGGTTTGTGCCATCTTGGCATTTTATGGCCTTCAAAACTGTAACGCCCTTAGAAAGCCTGAAGGCGGTGCTTGGTTTTCGGGGCCCCGTACGCGGAAAGGCTCCCAAAAAGTCCCACATATGTGGTATCCCCGTATTCAGGAGAAGCAGCAGAATTTATTTTGGGGTGTCATTTCACATATGCCCATGGCATGTGTGAGCAATATATCATTTAGTGACAACTTTGTGTAAAAAATAAAATAAAATTTTTGTCATTATTCAATCGCTTGAGGCAAAAAAATAAAATATTCAATGGGCTCAACATGCCACTTATCAATTTCCTTAGGGGGTCTACTTTCCAAAATGGGGTCATTTGGGGGGGTTTTGTACTGCCCTGCCATTTTAGCACCTCAAGAAATGAGATACGCAGTCGTAAACTAAAAGCTGCGTAAATTCCAGAAAACGTACCTTAGTTTGTAGATGTGACAACTTTTGCGCAAACCAATAAATATACAGTTATTGACTTTTTTTTTACCAAAGACATGTGGCTGAATACATTTTGGCCTAAATGTATGACTAAAATTGAGTTTATTGGATTTTTCTAATAACAAAAAGTAGAAAATATCATTTTTTTTCAAAATTTGCGGTCTTTTTACGTTTATATCGCAAAAAATAAAAATCGCAGAGGCAATCAAATACCATCAAAAGAAAGCTCTATTTGTGGTAAGAAAAGGACGCAAATTTTGTTTGGGTACAACATTGCTTGACCGCGCAATTACCAGTTAAAGCAGCGCAGTGCCAAATTGTAAAAAGACCTCTGGTCATTGACCAGCAAAATGGTCCGGTCTGAAAGTGGTTAAAGGGTCTGCTGCTAGAAAAATAAGGGACACATTACGTCAGCAATATCTGCTGACATACATCCGTCTTAGGTGCTGGTTGTTCAAAGTCATTATACATTAAAACTAAAAAGAGAGACTGTGGGATAAAGAGTGTTTGCACAACTAAATTATATGTTGTTTTGTCATGGCGGTAGCCAGAGGGGAATATTACTAAGTTTAAACTGCATCAGCCAGGGAAAGGTCAGACGTGACCAGGCCAGGTGTCTCTGCCTAGAAGGGTATGTATGAGTACAATTCAGAAAACAGGATCATTGTAAAATGTATCTAAACTAAAGAAGAAAAAAGTAATATATTGCAGCTTACCAGTCCTTGGCTATGATGGCTACATTACTTTTCTTGCTCCAGACTAGGGATGAGCTGAACACCCCCCGGTTCGGTTCGCACCAGAACTTTCGAACGGACCCCAAATTCGTACGAACTTTAGAACCCCATTGAAGTCTATGGGACTCGAACGTTCGAAATTAAAAGTGCTAATTTTAACAGCTAATATGCAAGATACTGTCCTAAAAAGGGTTTGGGGACCTGGCTCCTGCCCCAGGGGACATGGATCAATGCCTAAAATGTTTTTAAAAATGGCCGTTTTGGCGGGAGCACTAATTTTAATGACGATTAAAGTGAAAAAAAAGTGAAATATTCCTTTAAATATGGTGCCTGGGGGGTGTCTGTAGTATGCCTGTGAAGTGCCATGTGTTTCCCATGTTTAGAACAGTCCCTGCACAAAATGACATTAAACGGAAATAACATCAGTTAAAACTGCTTGCTGTTTTAATGTTATATCTGGTTCCTGCAATATGGTTGAAAATCATTGAGAAAAATGGCATGGGTGGCCCTCCCTGCCCATTACCAGCCCCTTTGGGTCTTGTACGCATATTAAGTGGAACCCCGTACCCATATTAAAAAAAGGAAATGCGTGTGGCCCCCAGGCCCTATATACTCAGAACAGCAGTATACAGGCGGTGCAAACAAGACAGGGACTGTGTAGGTTTGTTGTGTTAAGTTGTATCTGTTTGTAATTTTCAACTGGTACATTTTTAAAGTGTAGCTCCAGTCAAAAAAACTATTTTTAAGCTTTTTGGAAAACATAGGGAAGGGTTATCACCCCTGTATAATTTGTTTTGTCGTACATCTTTTTTCATCTCACTTGCTGTTGTCTCCTTCCATTTGCAAGTAGGAGATGTTTGTAAGTTGGATGTTTGAAAGTAGGGGCCTGCCCTATATGCTCTGCAGAAATGGCGGAACAAGGTGTTGGTTTTGCCACAACATTGTAAGCCCTGAAAGTGACTTTTGGTGGGCGCTGGAGCGCCCTGCTGTGAACGATTATATCAAGAATTGTAATTACATGCCATTGTTGAACAGTGGTAGAAAAATTGACCTTTGGTGGTTGTGGTGCTGGTGCCACAACACTATAAGTCCTCACAGTTACTCTGGGTGGGCACAGGAACGGGCCCTCCTGTGAAATATTATATCAAGAATTGTAATTACATGTCCCTGTTAAACAGGGGCAGAAAAATTGGGCCTTAGGCACTGGTGCCACCATACTGCAACCTCTCCCATATACTCTAGTTTTATTGCAGGAATTAGCCCTGCTGCAAAGCATTGCATCAAAAATTGTACTTAAACGCCCCTGTTAAACAGGGGCAGAAAAATTGGGCTGATGGCATCACCCAGAACCAGAAATGTTCTTCCAACATATCAGCGGAGGAGGAAGAGGATAGACAATCAACATAACAGGACAGTCACTCAGCATCAGCATAGGCAGTCTTGAAGGGATATGATATTTCAAAAAAAATTATTCGGTTACATCAGCTTCAGGTGCTTGGTAGCTGTGGGTGATCCAAGACTGATTCATCTTGATGAAGGTCAGTCGATCAACTGATTCGGTGGACAGGCGCACCCTGTGATCGGTAACAAAGCCACCAGCAGCACTGAAGGTGCGTTCCGAAAGAACGCTGGATGCAGGACAGGCCAGTAGCTCAATTGCATACTGTGCAAGCTCTGGCCAGTGATCCATCCTCAAGACCCAGTAAGCCAGAGGATTTTCGGTGGGAAAGGTGTCCAAGTCTGACCTTGCCCCTAGGTATTCCTGCACCATGTAAATCAGACGCTGGCGATGGTTGCTGGAACCAATCATACCTTGGGGCTGCGGACTAAAAAATTGTCTGAAAGCATCAGTCAGACGGCCACCTTCTCCACCGCTCCTTCTGACCGATGCCTCAGCAACACGTTGTCCAGGACCAGGAGTTTGTAACCTCCCAGTCTCTGGGAATGCATTGCACAGACCTTTCTGCAAGGCCTCCCGGAGATGTCTAATCCTCTGCTCCCTCTGCGATGGCAAGATAAGGTCGGCAACCTTACCCTTGTACCGTGGTTCAAGGAGAGTGGCCAGCCAGTAATGGTCCCTCTCCTTGATCCGAAGAATACGAGGATCCTTCCACAGGCTTTGCAGGATCAGGGAGGCCATACAGCGTAGGTTAGCTGAGGCATTCGGTCCGGAGTCCTCTGGGTCACTAAGGGCAACATGATCCGCAGCTACCTCCTCCCAGCCACGTACAAGTCCACATGTTTCTTGGGACTGTAAATCATCCCTACAAGACTGCTGCTGATGCTGAGTGCCAGCCTCCACCTCCATGCTGACACAATCATCCTCCTCCTCCTCTTCATCCTCTTCCTGTGTGATGGGTGGCACAGCAGGAACACTGTCTGGATAAAGGGGGCCTTGAGAGGCAAGGAAGTCCTCCTCTTCCTGCCTCTGTTCTGCCTCAAGTGCCCTGACCATTATTCCACGCAGCGTATGCTCCAAGAGGTGGACAAGAGGTACAGTGTCACTGATGCATGCACTGTCACTGCTCACCATCCTTGTGGCCTCCTCAAACGGTGACAGGACAGTGCATGCATCCCTGATCATGCCCCACTGGCGTGGTGAGAAAAAACCGAGCTCCCCTGACCCTGTCCTGGTGCCGTAGTCGCACAGGTACTCATTGATGGCCCTCTGCTGCATGTGCAGCCGCTGCAGCATGGCCAACGTTAAGTTCCACCTGGTGGGCATGTCACATATAAGGCGGTTCTTGGGCAGGTTCAACTCCTTTTGGAGCTCAGCCAGCCGAGCACAGGCATTAAATGATCGGCAGAAATGCACACAGACTTTCCTGGCCTGCTTCAGGACATTCTGTAAGCCGGGGTACCTGCCCAAGAACCGCTGCCCCACCAGGTTAAGGACGTGAGCTACACAGGGCACATGGGTCAGTTGTCCCTGTCGGAGGGCGGAGAGGAGGTTGGTGCCATTGTCACAAACCACCATTCCTGGCTTAAGCTGGCGTGGCGTCAACCACCTCTCGGCCTGCCCCTGCAGAGCTGACAAAACATCCGCCCCAGTGTGGCTCCTGTCCACCAAACAAACCAGCACAAGCACGGCATGGCATTGTTTTGCCTGCGTACTTGCGTAGCCCCTGGAACGTCTACGGAGCACCGCTGGTTCTGAGGACAGAGCACTGGAAGAGGCCATGGAGGAAGAAGAAGAGGAGGGGGTGGAGGAGAGAGGTGTGTCACAACCAATAGTAGCATTTTGGAGGCGTGGCGGCGGAACAACCTCCAACACTACTGCACCTTGTCCTGCATCCTTCCCAGCTGCCAGAAGAGTGACCCAATGGGCCGTGAAAGACAGGTAACGTCCCTGTCCATGCCTGCTGGACCATGAGTCAGCGGTAATATGCACCTTACCGCTGACCGCCCTGTCCAGCGAGGCAAGGACATTGCCTTCCACATGCCGGTAGAGAGCCGAAATCGCCTTCCATGAGAAAAAGTGGCGTTTTGGGACCTGCCACTGAGGAACCGCACATTGTACAAACTCACGGAAGGGGGCCGAGTCTACCAACTGAAAAGGGAGCAGTTGAAGTGCTAGCAATTTAGCCAAGCTAGCATTCAACCGTTGGGCATGTGGATGGCTGGGAGTGAACTTCTTTTGCCGGTCCAGCAGCTGGGGTAAGGACATTTGCCTGCTATAATCGGACGTGGGTGTACTGCTAGCAGAGTGCCCGGAAGCACTTGGCTGTGACACACCTAATTCTACACCTTCATTCCTCTCAGAGCAGGTTTCAGAGAGGATTGAAGGTCTAGTGGGGTTGGAGATGCCAGCTGATGAGGAGCAAGGAGAGGTCCGCTTTGTTCTTTGGTGTGGGTCTTTGAGGTACGCTTGCCAACAAGCTGCATGGCAGGTCAACATATGTCTGGTCAAGCATGTGGTGCTCAAGCGGCTGATGTTTTGGCCACGCGAGATACGCTTGAGACATATGTTGCAAATAGCAGCGGTGCGATCTGATGCACTCGTCTCAAAAAAGGCCCACACCAAAGAACTTTTAGAATAACGCGCAGAGGCAGCGCCCTGCACAGGCGGAGCTCTGCGGTGTGATGCAGTCGGTGTGCTGCCCCTAAGCTGGCCCCCGGAGGGCATCCTGCCTCGTTGGACATGTGCCTCCTCCTCCTCCTCCTCCTCCTCCTCTCTCCTACCAGGCACCCACGTGGAGTCAGTGCCCTCATCATCCCCTCCCTCTTCATCGCTGTAGCAAACCTGGCAATATGCTGCAGCTTGTGGAACATGGCTGCCAGATTGCTGTCCTTCTTGAGCATCCACTCTCTCTACATTCACGCTACTGCCTTCCTCTAGCTGAGTGTCATCATCAGAGCCTACAAAACACTGGGCACCCTCCTGGAGCATGTACCCAAAACTGTGCTCAAAGAGTTCAGGAGACTCCTCAGGAGGAAGTGGTGGGTCTAGGGAAGGAGTCACTGATGATGACATTGAGACGAGGGAAGACGATGCGTTGGCAGCTGCTTTGCTAGTACCCTGAGACTGGGTGAGAGAGGATGAGGAGGATGAAGAGGGCTTGGTCATCCACTCTACCAAGTCGTTGGCATGTTGCGGCTCAACATGTCCAGCTGCCGAAAAGAAGGACAAGCGTGTCCCATGGCCACGTGCTGATGACAATGCACCGCGTCCACGACCAACACTGTTGTCTCTAGACACAGAGCCTGCTTGCCCTCTTTTATTGGCTCGCGCCTGTCTGCCTCTCCTTGCTGGCCTTCCAGACATGGTAATGGCCTGAAGGGAGTTGGGTAAAACAGCAGTTAGGTAGTGTATATTGTGCTGGAGGCACACAACACCCACTAACTCCCGCAGATGCCTTTATTATAGAACACCAGAGATAAAGGGGTATACTGTAATGGAGTCACACAACACCCACTAAGCCCTGCAGATGGCTCTATTAGAGAACAGCAATAAAGGGTAGATACAGGTGTATATTGTGCTGGAGGCACACAACACTCACTAACTCCTGCAGATGCCTTTATTATAGAACACCAGAGATAAAGGGGTATACTGTAATGGAGTCACACAACACCAACTAAGCCCTGCAGATGGCTCTATCAGAGAACAGCAATAAAGGGTAGATACAGGTGTATATTGTGCTGGAGGCACAAAACACCCACTAACTCCTGCAGATGCCTTTATTATAGAACACCAGAGATAAAGAGGTATATACAGATGTATACTGTGCTGTGCTGGAGGCACACACAACTTCCAATAACTCCTGCAGATGGCAAGTGGGCTCAAATAGAGAAGAGCTATGTAGGTGGATATAGTGGTGTGTACTGGGTACAGAGCACGCGGACAGCACGCACAAGCTCCTAACACTACTGACTGCAAGCTCTATTATAAAAGATAGATCACTAACTATATAGGTGAGGTGAATATAGCGGTGTATACTGCAGTCAGGGCACGCAGACAACAACCACTACAGAAGAGCAAGATCGAAAATCGGCCGATAACGATCGGTGTATACTGTGTTGATGGTACACAGAACACCCACTAACTGCTTCAGACGCCAACACACTACACAAGGTCGCCGCGCTGGCGGCCTTATATAGTTTGGGGCGTGTACTACACAGCCTGAGCTATGATTGGCCACAGGCATCCTGCCTGTGGCCAATCATGGCTCATGGCTGGCGCTGTGATTGGCGATGACGCAGTGCATTGTGGGCCGTGAGTGCCACACGAATTTGGCACGAACGGCCCATAACGTTCGGAATTCGCCGAACAGCCGATGTTCGAGTCGAACGTATGTTCAACTCGAACACGAAGCTCATCCCTACTCCAGACCTTTTTTTTCATTTATTTTCACCTTGAGACTTTACTATTGACACACTTCCTGTCCTACAACAACAAGTTACTCACTGTACTGTATCTACTGAGGAGCAGTATGGTCACACTAGGATAGGGATTGTTTAAAGATTAGAGCACCTTTCCATCTCCTTGTCTCCATAACATAGGTGGGACGTGTTGAACTGTCTACAGAGAGAACTGGGAATATACTAAGTGATAACAACCGAGACAGAGTGTACAGGAAGTTATGAGTTCACAAGATTTTAGGCAGGACCAAACAGTATCTTTTTGCACTTATAAAATAAGGTTTATTATGTGGCAGATTTATTAGAGCAAAAGGGAGCAAATAAAAAAGTTAATTGTTATCGTTTACATAGATTAGACACACGTTCGTTTCTCAAGAGAACATGCCACCTACATGTATAGTTTGGGAGTGGTCCTAAAATTAATTGTTATTTCTTGATGAATTTATGTATCATTTTGATAAAGTACTCCATAGTAGGTTGAAATGTACTTTTAAAAGTGATAGTGAAATTTAAATTCTATTTTTAACTGCTAAGTCTGTTTAGGTTTAACTCAAAGTTATTTTTCATTTCAATTGTTATATATTTTAACTTCAAATAAAATACTACAACTATTGTAAAAGGCATTTGAACTATTGTGTGGTTGTGCCTTTATTCATTATTTATGCTTATTAAGTTTCCTTTGTGGTTTTCTGTTGGGAGGAGAATGTTAGTGTGAAGTCACATTAGTACTGTTACTAAGATTCTATAAGCCCTAGAGCACACCGAAGAGACTGACAATCAGTGGGATTGGACACATCACACTGAATAGTGGGTACAGTTTTAAAGAGTATGGTTTACACATTTAAACCAAAATCTTTTCATTTTACTATTTGATAGAGTGGGATAGGGATAGAACCTATATCATGTTTATGCCATCTGTGTCCCTTTGGGGAAACTTCTCCCTTCCAGACGTTAATATCCACTATAACTGCTAATAGAGAAATGGCATTCTTTAGCTGTGTCCTAGTTCAGCTGGTTTAACTTTCTCAAGATGAATATTATGCCATGTCTACTATATCTTCTGCAGGCCCTCCCCATTTAATTACTGCTGAAATATTTTTGAGTGCTCAGAGCAGTCTTTGTCAAATATTTTTGGCAGGGAAGGCCATTCCGCCTCAATAGATCGCTGTTACAGTGACCCAAGCTCCGACGGGGTGTAGGTGTTCTGGATCCTGCCCTATATTGTACCGTAGTGCATATGATCCATGTAATTGACTGGTACAGGCACTCCCCTTACAAGCTCTGGGTATCCCTGGAACAGGGCTTGGTACCTTTCCCTCTGGCCAGACTACCCTGGTCTTGTGACCCACTCTCTAGCATTCATCACTCCCACTCTTTAATAGAACAAGCACTATTTGAAATTAATAGGTAGTTCAAATTAGCGGCCATGCCTAGTTTTACCTCCCCACTGTCACCCATCATCGGTCAGCCAGGTTTTGCTCCGGGGCTCAGTGACAAGGTCTTCCAGCTCCAATCAGACTCACGCCTAGTTAGGGATAACGCTTTTTTGCATCCCTTGGGGTGGGTCTATTTTTCAGACCTCTTCAGTGCTCTTACCACCTCTTCTTTGCGCAGGTGGAAACTACTACAACTCTCCTCTTTTGTAAGATCCCTACCAGACCATACACACTTCCGCAGATATCTTACCCCTTTGAAGATCTCTGCATTGGTGATGGACCCATTTGTAAGTAACTTTCTTTTTCATATAGTACCTTGCTTGACTCTACTTCACAGCAGAACCCCTCATATTTCCAAAAATGGGAGAGGGATCTGAACACAACATTCTCTGTGGACCAAAAAAATTGCATACTCTTCTTTGCCCACAAATCTTCCCTATGTAGCAGATATCGAGAGGCCACATATAAAATTTGAACACAAAAGTGTCAAAACCCCTCTGTGTTGGCTTCATAGTTTCCTCAGCACAGCCCACTATGCTGGAGATGCGTTATACAGGTCAGCATGTTACTCTACATTTTCTGGGATTGCCCTAATATTCGCCCTTTTTGGCAACTAGTCTTGCAAATAGTGCACAAAATTACAGCTCTCTCTCTCTTTAACAACCACGCTTCTTATTTTGACTCCAATGTTTAATAAGAGATATTGCAAATCACTATTGAAGAATTTATTGAATGCCGCCAGGGCCTGCATCTCTTGCATTTAAAAACAACAGACCCACCCTACCATACCCCAATGGTTTGCCAGAGTGAATGATATTGAACACATGGAACAACTGACATCTACCCTCAAGGACAAAACAGAGGACCATAACATACACTGGCTCTGCTGGAGCCTGTTACAATTTTCTAATGAATAACTTGCATACTTTTGATTAGTCTCCCCTCCTCATCATGGAAACAGCCCTTCTGCACTGTTGCCCATGCTGTGGTGCTTTCTCTTGCCATCCCCTCTCACTTCCCTTCCTTTCCCTCCTCCCTTGCCCCCCCCCCCCCTCCTTTTTCTTTTTTCTTCTCTTCCCTGTCTAGATGCCTTAGGATGCCACCCTTTCTATCCAAAAATCTTAAAAATGTCCTTGGTTTGTGTTTCTTACTGGGGTTTGACCAATTGGATGCTCCGTTTATTTATTTTGTATTGCTTATGGTACATACACATTTACCACCCTCTATGCTCTCTTTCTCCTATGCTCAGTATGTCCTTATCATACATTCTGCCAGCAGTTCTGCTTGCTGTTACAAATTGTACAAATTGTACAATTTTACATAGGAGGCTGTGTGAGCCTCCTATGTAAAATGGTACCATTTATTGTATGTTGGTCATGGGAAGGCCATTGTTTTAGGTAGCTCTTGTCACACAGAATGCTTCCAAAGGTCTGTCTGTACCTGATATATCTGTCAGTCATGTTTTTGTATTTAGATATTCCACAAAAAAAACATAAAATATAATTAGGCTGTCATTTCACTTTAAATAGAGTCTGTGTACTATTTAAACTGCATACTCAGATTGCAGGGATTAGGAGTATGTAATGTACAACATAAAACATAGAGTGCAGTGGTCAGGAGTATGCTATTCTATCTATGGTCAAAGTGTAAAATTATATATTCTTTTCCACACTGTATTTCAAGTATATCTAGCCTATTCGTATTCATATCAAATATCTTGGAATCTGTACACACATTTGCTTCCTTGAATTCTGTAACATGTATTCACTATGCCCTGTGGGTAGACATTGCTGTGACAGACATTTCAGAGAGCCTGCCTTCTGAACTACAGATGTGCTGAGAGGAAGAGTTTCAGATGGCAGAGTCTCTACAGGAATCACAAGTTGCAAGCAGAAAATTCCATGGGAATATGAGACAGCAATAGAGAATCCCCAAAGCATGCAGAGAAACCAGGACGTTGTAAGAAAAGATGCAAAATTACAAGTGATGTATCTGCTAGGGAACACTGCCTCAAGGCTGTCGCTTCCGGCGACATCATAGCCCATCCCTGAATTCAAGTCAGTTTTTGCTCCCGGGCGGGGGGGAGGGGGGGGTTAGGGGGGTGGAGATGGCCAACTTAACAAAAAGTTGTATGTACCTGGTGACAGTCTATACATGTGAGTGTGGTGTAATTGTAAGGTTTTACATGGTTTAATAAATGTGGCTGCTTTGTGCAAGGAACCTTTTTTTCTGATACTGTTTCTTGAGTGGCAGTGTATGGCATTGGAAGGAATCATATCCTGGTATACGGTATGTGAATGGTCAAGTCGGTGACAAGATACACAGTGGTTACAATCAAAAAAGCACAGTGAGACCCATCTAGAAATAGAAGGTCCATTCAGTGTGGTGAGTGTATGTCCATGTGGGGGTCACTTGGAGCACCTGGAAGTGGTCACGTTTTTATGTGTTACTAATGACACCAGCATCTGTTCATATACCTTTTGTTTTGTTCAAGCAACTATTATTTGAATGGGGCTTACTGATAGATTAGACATTAATGGTATACTCTGGTGTTGTTTATGTATTCATTTTGTGCACTTTTACATATATGGAAAACAGCTTAGTAGTTTTAATTCACATGTAGGAAGAGATGGCCACCAGATAGGCAGCACTCACAACATAAAAGGAGATTTTTTAGTAAGCTTATATTGGATTGTTGTATTACTATTATAATGTTGAAATTATAAAACACATACATGACAGTGTATGCTGTAACTATAGTAAAACTTACATTTTTCAGTCTAGAGCATTGGGCAACAACTGCCCAGACCAGTTTAGGCATGGTCAGCAAAGACCTGGAGGCACTTCTGAAATTAGCATTTTTGTGCAGATAGTGGTACCTCAGAACTTGCTTTGGAAACACTTTTGAACAGATGACCGGTGAACATTCCAGATCTAACAAATCCAACAGGTCTTTCATGCAGATTCTGAAATCTGAACCAGCATTACACCACAATGCCGATTGTGTTTGTGTACATTTTAGTAAGCACATAATTGATCATTCTAGCATTTTCCCACAGCCAATTAGATAGATGTGTGGAATTTGACAAAATAACATTAAGAAAGCAATTTTGTGGTTGCACAAAGGGCTGGAAAACTCTTCTCACCATTGCTTAGTAACACCATCAGTTACAGTCAGAGCAATGTATTGGGGAAATGTTTGCTCTTGCCCTGTATCATATTGTTATTTTTCTCCATCGTAGTTATAGACACAGTGCTAATTCAGTGAACATTTCTTATTATTGTGCTTTGAAAATAAATTAGACTAAAGATTATTGTCCTACTACTTAAAAAAATACCTGCACACATGAAGGATTAAGGCTGGATTCACACCTATGCAGTTTTAGGGCTTTTTGCATTTTGCAGATTTGCACTACAGTCCATTTACCATGGTTTCCTATGGAACATGTTCTGTAGTGCAAATCTGCAAAATGCAAAAAGTGCTAAAACTGCATAGGTGTGAATCCAGCCTTAGAAAGGATTGGTTGTATTTTTTTGCATATATTTATGTAACTACCTTTCTTGGGAAAATAAAATTATATGGGAAATTGGAAAATAATGTTCTTGTAAGTACAAGGTAAACTTTTCATCATTTAGATCCCAGCAAAGCTGGATGAAACCTTACAATATTTGGAATGTGTTTAGGAGGGACCTCATGCATTTTTTTTTTTTTGTTGTTTTATTTTTGTCTTTTTTTGTGTGTGAGGGACCCCTTAAAAGGGTCCGGTATATATTTTTGGAGAGTGGGACTCAATTTTTATGTTCTCTGTTGTTGTATAATGTGCTGCAGCAAATGTAATTTACAAAGAAAAAAAAGTCATACAGTTTAAATTGCTGGCAAATGACATTTATTGACAGCACACAAACCTTTGCAAAGATCCCCCAAAATTCCTAGCAGATCCTTGGAAGGGTCCGTGTGCTGTTTTTTCAAAAACAAAAAAGCTGTTAATGACAATTGCCAAAGTCATTTGCCAGCAATTTTAAAACATTGGTGCTGTTTTACTTTAAGCAAATAAAACGTCCCTACTCCTGGGCAATTTTTTTTTTTCTAATGTAGCATTAGGACATGTTCCCCAGGACAGTGCCCACCTGTGTCACTGTTGACACCCCTATGGCTATTAGCCCAGACAATGAGCATCATTATTTCAACAGGTTTAGCTCCCACTGGTTTCAATAGCATTTGGGTTTGGCAACCAAACTTCTTTGATGCTTTCTGAACCCTGCTTGAATCAAACTTAGTTCAGTTCAGCTTATCACTAATGTTAACTAACATGAAGATTGGCAGGAAGAACCAGTAAGTTCGCTAACCACCGCCCCTTTGAGTGGTCATGAAGGCATAGTTGTAAATGTTAGCTTTATTCCTTATACCATAGCTTATTAGCTTTGTCTTTAAAAAGGCTAATAGAAGACATATCCTTATTGATATTCAAGGAGAAATAGAAAGTCAGCAAAGAAATTAAAGATGAGTGCCTTGTAATTGGCCAGAAAACACACAAACTTGCAATACTCATTATACAGTATTTCTTGTCTTGTCTTATGTAGCAATAGTATTTGTGTGTTTCTTTGTTGTATTATGAAAAAATGTATAAAAAAAGTACTTGATTGAAAAAAAAAAAAAGAAAGAAAAAAATAATTCCCCCTCAGAGTGCCCCCTCTACATCAGAGTCCTCCCCCTTACATCAGGGTTCCAAGAATCACCCCCAACATCAGGGTCCCCAGAGTAATCCCTCTTACACTAGGGTCCCCAGAGTCACCCCCCTAAAACCAGGGTCCCTTAGGGTTCCTCAGCCTTGCATCAGGATCCCCAGAGCCCCCCTTACCTCAGGGTCCCCAGAGCCCCCCCTTACACCAGGGTCTCCAGAGTAATCCCCCTTACATCAGGGTCTCCAGAGTAATCACCCTTACATCAGGGTTCCTTGAGCCAGCCCCCTTATGTCAGGATCCCCATAGCCCCCCACCCCCTTACATCACCCCCTTAAAGGGGGTGACACTAGATTGCCCAGTTTCCCTAGTTAGATCAGGCCCCCAGGGTCTCCCCTTCTCCTTACATCAAGGTCCTAAGAGGCCCTCTTGAATGTTGCAAAAATAAAATATTGGGGGTAAGTGGAATTGGTGCTGCTAGTGTAAGGGATAATCTGGTATATCACAGTATATACCAAAAACTTTAAAATAATCAGCAACAAGAAAGTGCTATGTGTACCTCTTAAAATGTAAGCAACAAGAATAAAAAATAAAATGAGGGGGTGCTTCAAAAGCCAGCCATAGATGGTCTTGTCTAAATTTGGCAAGTTTAGCAGAAACAGGATAAAAAACTATAATCTGTGTATGGACAGGCTGGTTGTACTGAAGTCAATCTACCAATCAACATCAGTACTCAAGCCTGTCTGGGTTTTTTTTTTAATATAATTACTGCCGGCAACTGTAGCAACAAGCAGTAGTGATCATTGTGTTCTGAGGGCAGGCACAACTCTCACTCTCAGAATACAATCTGAATCTGTTAATGGGGCAACCAAGCAATTTTGTTTCTTTCAACCTCTGGTTGTAGGAAAGAAAATTGCATAACGTATTGCTTGCCTAAAAGTAGCCAAGCAAACAATTGCACTGAAGTAAAGGGTTATACTAAAGTAAATTTTCTCCCCGATAAGAGAACTTTCAGTGTACACAACCTTATTTACTGCTGCTGATTGTGTGTTTCCCCCTCCACTCTATACTGATCACTGCACTTTCTGGCTCAGCTTTCTTTACTGC
This sequence comes from Lithobates pipiens, assembly GCF_037356315.1. Lineage (NCBI taxonomy): Eukaryota > Metazoa > Chordata > Amphibia > Anura > Ranidae > Lithobates > Lithobates pipiens. The sequence continues at coordinate 366,822,187 of NW_027507758.1, read as the reverse complement.
CAAGTTGACTGTCAGTGGACAGTGAATGTTCAGTATAGAGTGGAGGTGCAAAAATACAATCAACCCAGAATTCCATAAGGCTGTGTACACTGAAAGTTCTCTTATCAGGGGAGAAGATTTCCTTTAATTCCACACTGTATTCTGTCTTCTTTTACAGGAAGAGGAAGAAGGGGCTGTTGGAGCTCTCAATACTCCCCGCCTCTATTCACTCCACTTTCCTTGTCATGGCTCTGAGAGAAGAAGTTGGGAGCTAGGCACAGTGTCCCAGGTTGGAGGCAGGAGGGGTTGGCTGTTGGGTTTGGGTAGGAATGACTAAAATCTGGGGGACGCAGCCCAACCCAGCACCTCACTGAGGCTGTTAATCAGCTGGAGGTCCCTCCCCTGTCACTTTTTTTCTCTTGGTGTCAGGAAAACTCGTCAGAAGAGACTTATACAGATAGCAGAGAAATGAAGCAGCAGATAGAAATTACATTTAGTGCTCTCAATCACTTCCGGACCACCACTCGCCAATATACATCTTAATTTTGACAGCTGCTGCCATAACCCCGGTATCCTTGTGTTCGGCCGGCGTTCTGGTTTCTGCTAAGAGTGGTCTCTGTGGAGGATTCACTGCAAGATCACTTTTATCGGCAGTGGGAGAGGGCCACCCCCTCCCGCTTCGGTGCCCTCTGTCACTTACCGGATCCATTGGCAGCGGCAGAGGCAATCGAATCTTCACCCTGGCTGGGCATGGAGACAAGTGAGGGGAAGATGGCCCATCCATCTCCATAGCAATGCGGGGCGGAAGCGACGTCAAAGCGTCACTTCCGCCCACAGCTCTTAAAGGGACATTAAAAAAAATAAAATATTACATTGAAGTGTTAATATGACATCTGAGGTAATTTTGACCCCAGATTTCATATTTAAGAGGTCCTGTCATGCTTTTTCTCTATTACAAGGGATATTTACATTCCTTGTAATAGGAATAAAAGTGACACAATTAAAAAAAAAAAAAAAAACTGTGTAAAAATAAAAAATAAAAGGTAAAATAAATAAGGATTTTTTTTTAAACGCGCCCGCCAAGCTTGTGTGCAGAAGCGAACGCATACGTGAGTGGTGCTCGCATATGAAAACGGTATTCAAACTACACATGTGATCAGTAAAGCGAGAGCAATAATTCTAGCCCTAGACCTCCTCTGTAACTTGTAGAATTTTTTAAAAGATGGATGCAGCATCAGACCAATGCTGCATCTGTCTCCTGCTGGCACTAAGACTGAGAACTGATTGATCAAACACTGCTGATTGCTCAGTTCTAAGTGCTTTGTGAGCAGAGAGCTGGTAATTGGCAGTCATTGGCTCTCTGCTCTGCTCCCCCACACTCACTGGTGCACGAGGCTGTGGTGGTGGGAGTGGCTGTCTCAGCTCAGGCTCTGAGAGGCTCACCGAGAGGCTGAGCCAGGTGCCGGTTCAGGCATCTGGGTGGATCCCTACCATATGATCACGATCTTTCCTCATCCTGGACCAACTCTGTGACGACAGCCGACAGGGGGCTAAACTGAACAAACTGCACTCCTGTGAGCCACAGGAGAAGTACAGCTCAACAAGCTTTGGCTGTACTTCTCCTTAAACTATTTACGGGGATGTAAACAAGAGGCTGCTGCAGCCACTCCACATAGATATCCGGAGATGATGACAATAAGGGCACAAGTTTTGCCCATATCAGGTGATAATGTCCTAAAAGATCTCCTCATAAGGCCTCTTTTCTCTACAGCTTGTATCCACACGTAGGTAGTGAAGCAATTTATTTGCAAACATTTCTGACAGCAGTGGAAGAGAACCATGAAGATGTTCTTTTGATGTGCAAACTAGCATCCCCATGGTGACTGTCATTTTCACACAGACAGTCTCCATAAGTGGGTTTGCCTGTTCAGCAGGGCAAGCTGATGACAGGTCTGTATCCACTCCGCTTATGCAGAGTGGACACAGACACAGCCCACTTTCCTCTATTAGCGGTTGAATGCAAACCAGACCGTCTGTCCATTTACACCTTGCTGTCATCAGATCCGATCAACCCGGCGGATAGGCAACGGATCGCCCATCCAACTGTTTTTAGCAGATAGGATCAGATGTTGGCGGGTGTAAACTGTCACTGTTAGCATTCATCGCTTCATAGAGGGCAATAGATGGTCTGATTGGGTCCATCTAAAAAACTGACAGGCAGACCCAATTGGTCCCCCCATCTGAAAGAGCTATTCATGTATTTGCTTAAGGAGAGGAGGTGTGTTAAAGGGGTAAGGTTGGTAGAAAAACAGGTGGTTGTTAACCTCCCTGGCGGTATTATTATTTTAGATTTTTGGTGCTGAAAGCGGTACCATTATTTTGCATGGAAATTGGTGTTTTATATTGTAGGCCTGTAATTCTTAAGCCGCGTACACACAGGCGGACTGTCTGGCCTACTTAGTCCGCCGAAACACATTTCAGTGGACAGTCCGCTCGTGTGTGGGCTTCAGCGGACTTTTTCAGCGTGCAGTCTGGCGGACTAAGTATTTCGGAATTTCCGTAATACTGTCCCTCGGACTCGCATTTCGGCGGACAATCCGCCCGTGTGTGTGCCAGTCCGCCGTACTTTTGAAATGAGCGGACTTTTCCCGCCCGGAGAAAAGTCCGCTCATTTCGAGCGGGTATCCAGGTAGGTGGGGCCCGCGAAGGAGACGTCGCTGGCCCCGCGCCTGGTATGGACTTAAAGGTGAACCCCAACGCCAAAAAAAAAAAAATCGGCGTGGGGGTCCCCCTCAAGTCCACAACAGACCCTTGGAAAGGGGGGCGAGCGAGCGCCCCCCCTCCTGAGCCGTACCAGGCTGCGTGCCCTCAACATGGGGAGGTGCCTTGGGGAAGGGGGGGGGGCGCGGCCCCCCCACCCCAAAGCACCTTGTCCCCATGTTGATGAGGACAAGGGCCTCTTCCCGACAACCCTGGCCGTTGGTTGTCGGGGTCTGCGGGCGGGGGGCTTATCGGAATCCGGGAGCCCCCTTTAATAAGGGGGCCCCCGGATACCGGCCCCCCACCCTATGTGAATGAGTATGAGGTACAATGTACCCCTACCCATTCACCTGTAAAATAAAAGTACAAAAAAAACCACAACACACGAGATAAAATACTTTATTGCACAGCTCCGGGGGTCTTCCGTCTTCGGGGGTCTTCTCGCCGGACTCCTCCACTATCTTCTTGTAGCTCTTTTGCTAGCTAGTCCGGCTTTCTTCCTCGCCGCCGGCCTCTTCTCCCGACTTCGGGGGTCTTGTCCCCCTTTTCGGTTCTTCTGCCGGGCCACCGCACCTTCTTATAGCTCTTTTACAGTCGGTCTTCTGTCGCCGCCGCCGTCGCCGCCGCCTTCCGTTCTTCTTCTTCTTCTTCTTCTTCTCCAGGAGATGTTGCCTCGACGATCTCTCCGGCCGGAATGCCAGGGACGCACTGCGCGGCCACTTATATAGGGACAAGGGGCGGTGTCACATGGCTTTATGTCACATGGGTTGGTCACATGGATTGATGTCACATGGGGACTATGACATCGTAAGGGGGCGGGGGTCACACCAACCCATGTGACATAACACCATGTGACACCGCCCCATTGTCCCTATATAAGTGGCCACGCAGTGCGTCCCTGGCATTCCGGCCGGAGAGATCGTCGAGGCAACATCTCCTGGAGAAGAAGAAGAAGAAGAAGAAGAAGAAGAAGAAGAAGAAGAAGAAGAAGAAGAAGAAGAAGAAGAAGAAGAACGGAAGGCGGCGGCGACGGCAGCGACGGCGGCGACAGAAGACCGCCTGTAAAAGAGCTATAAGAAGGCGCGGTGGCCCAGCAGAAGAACCGAAGAGGGGGACAAGACCCTCGAAGTCGGGAGAAGAGGCCGGCGGCGAGGAAGAAAGCCGGACTCCTCCGCTAGCAAAAGAGCTACAAGAAGATAGCGGAGGAGTCCGGCGAGAAGACCCCCGAAGACGGAAGACCCCCGAAGCTGTGCAATAAAGTATTTTATCTCGTGTGTTGTGTTTTCTTTTTGTACTTTTATTTTACAGGTGAATGGGTAGGGGTACATTGTACCCCATACTCATTCACATAGGGTGGGGGGCCGGTATCTGGGGGCCCCCTTATTAAAGGGGGCTCCCGGACTCCGATAAGCCCCCCGCCCGCAGACCCCGACAACCAACGGCCAGGGTTGTCGGGAAGAGGCCCTTGTCCTCATCAACATGGGGACAAGGTGCTTTGGGGTGGGGGGGCCCCCCCATGTTGAGGGCACACGGCCTGGTACGGCTCAGGAGGGGGGGCGCTCGCTCGCCCCCCTTTCCTGGCCGGCCGGGTAGCGTGCTCGGACAAGGGTCTGTTGTGGACTTGGGAGGGACCCCCACGCCGATTTTTTTCGGCGTTGGGGTTCCCCTTTAAGTCCATACCAGGCGGCGGGGCCAGCAACGTCTCCTTCGCGGGCCCCGCCTACCTGGAGACGCGCTCGAAATGAGCGGACTTTCCTCCGCGTGTGTGGGCGAGTCCGTTCATTTCAAAAGTAGGGCGGATAGTATGGCGGACTTAGTACGCCGTATTAGTCCGCTCAAAAAGTGGTGTGTGTGGTCAAGTCCGTTCATTCGAAAGTATGACGCACTGTCCGTCGGATTGTCTGACGAACTAAGTTGGCCAGACAGTCCGCCCCGTGTGTACGCGGCTTTAGGAATAATTCACTTAAATCTGTCCAAACAAGAGTCTAGTAGACATCCCGGTTATGATAAAATTTGAAAAACAAAATCGTAAATTATAATATAATAACTATAAATAATTGTACCAAATAATCATAAAATAATAATAAAAATGATTCAATAATGTAATCAAATCAAAAACACTGAAATTTGCTCAGTTGAAGAATTGTCACTGTCATTACTTTTCGGTGTTTGATGACGGATCTCCCCACAAATCACTATCGCTCAATTCTGCGAGTGATTCCAATTTATTATCGCTGTTTTCTAGCTAAAACCACTTTTGATGTAAAGGGACCGTTTTGGTTGCTATGGACAATCTCCAGTTTCCAGGCAGAAAGAACTGTTTTTTATAATATAAAACTGCATGCAGTACACTGGAGAAACCACTAGAGACAAAGGGGATGTGAAATAATTTCATACAGTAATGTAATCAATAAGGTTACAGTGTACTGTATGTATAGTGTGTGTTTCACTCTTTGAATTTGGCGCCGTTCTCCATCCCCATGTCGCAACGATCGCAGGGAACGGAGCTCAGCTCCGTGATGGATCGAGCGGAGGGCGGCTCGCTCGCACTGCGGGGAGGACATTGCAGGATCCAGGGAACAAGGTAAGTAAGCTCTTCCTGGATCCTGCGATGTGATCCTGAGTCTGGCTTGGGGTTACCGCTTTTGGTTCTGAAATTCCACCCGGAGCCAGACTCGGAAATACCGCCAGGGAGGTTAAAGAAGGGCAGAAGTCCTCAGGTTCTGTCAATGCTGTTATTTATCTGCATGAACTTCAATATTAGGGGTATATTTATAAAAAAGTGAATGTGACTCACCATTATCACAGCAGATGTTTCTTTCTGTGCTTTACGTTACAGTGATTGATTCAGCTACAGTGAATACTCAGTGGCAGTCACAGTTTCCACTACTGCTGTCAGAATATGACATTTGTGCTCTGAGCTTTACCCTGAACAGAGATTTTCCAGCTCACAGGACAACGATCTATGGGGCAACAGACAGAGTTTCTTTTTTTTTTCTGTTGATGTGAGTTTTTATACTCTTTTTTTATACTTTGTTTACCATTCACCTTGGGTTTTATATATATTTTAATGTGTAGGTTTTAGTATATTTATACTATTCTGGGTCCATCATTAATTAGATTGAGAGTTCTTAGTGATCTGTGGTCCAGAACTTCTCATGATCCTTTGCTTCCCAATCTCTCAGTCTTAAATATTCAATTATCTGCCTCTAATTGTGATTATCTTTGATATTTAAGCTCACTAAGTTCACTCAGCTCCTTCACCCTTGAGAAATTCACATGTGTTGTGACGCAACGCTTCGGGAGGAGCTCTGTGAAATCACTTCCTTACATGCTGTTTTTTGTCTGGCCTGTGCCGCCATTTTTATGTAAACTCTTTTTTTTATTAACATGAAAATATATTTTTTTAACAATACTACACCATGGAGGACCTTCCATTTTTAGTTTGTCTGTGATATCATGGTGTTTGGAGACTTTCCCATTAGGACAAGAAATCCTGAAGATTGGTAACCAGCACAGTGACCCTCTGGATGTTTGAGAAGGATCCTGAGCCACAGCCCGAATGGCTTTTGATGCACTACTAGACCCATCTGGGGTCTTTTTGTGAGGTAAGGGGCTGGTACCACTGGGGGAGGATTGTATCAAGCTATATGTGGTTTCTCTACATTCCAAAGTTGATTTCTGAATTTGCCTTTTGATGGACTCCCATATCTGTTCTTTTCCCCTTCACTTTCATTCGTCTTCATAGGAAAAGAGTGATATTATTGCAGGACTATTTGGAGACAGAACTCTGTTTTCTTTCTATTTGAACTATATGATTCTATTTGTTGGACTTCCACACCAGCTCATTTCCCCCTTATCACTGTTTATGGATACATATATCCCTTGTTGATAATTGGTCAGATATTTATTCACCTGTTTACTAGATTGGTTTAATTAGCGCTACTTCACTTTTTATACACAGTTTTTTATGGGTGTTGGTAACACTTTAGAAGTTTAGCTGCTTTTTATTTCCATTTAGCACTTTATCAATTTATTTGTATATACCTCATAGTCAGCACAGATTGCTTTGTTAGTGCATTAGTACACACCTTTTGATAAAACTCCTTTGTACTTGCTGTTTGCTTCTTGTCTTCCCTTGAGTAGGAAGACAAAGTTCATGCAATAAGCATATATAACATACATAAAGAGCTTGTGTAATTACAGCCCTTGTGGTATTTCTGTGTTCTGTGTTCTTTGGCCATTTTAGATTGACAGTGACACTTACCTAACTATTGGATAACAATAAGATTACAAAACAGGATCATGTAAATAGAATGATTCATTGCTATTGTAAAAGGATCACATGTCAGGTTTTGCAATGATGTAGAATTGTATATTGTCTGTACAGAAGATAGGCACTAGACAGAGAGGACATGTGCCACACATTACGCAGTGCATTTTGTCAGTGGAACCATTAGCAAAAGCCAAACCATTTTTTTCTTGTTGCTTGAAAGCCCATATGTGCCCACCTCCTTCCAAATAACCTTAAACCATGCATGTTTTCGCTGTACATAATTTTGAATACCTCCCAGGGACTTTGACAGGAAAAAATTTTGACTTTAGCTAGCTGAATTTTTGTTTAGCAGCTGATTTCCTGAGAATGTTCTAGCAGCTTACAAACATTGGTACAGGCTGAAATGCCGTAACATACTAGTTGTGTACTAAAGATAGAAAACAGTAAGAGGGCATGCTAGCTATTATTGCTTGTATATCTGTACGTGGCTGAAATGCAGTTCAATATTAAGCCTTAGTCCTTGTACACACGGTCGGACATTCCGATGGACAATGTCCGATAGGACCGTGTTGTCGGATAATCCGACAGTGCGTGGGCTCCATCGGACTGTTTCCATCGGAGTATCCGACGGACCAAGTTTTCCAGCTGAGCTATAAAATTTTACGAAAACATGATCTGTTCGGACTTTGTCCGATCATGTCTAGAGAATTCCGACCGGACAAAGTGCCACGCATGCTCAGATCAAATTCCTACACCAAAGCTATTGGCTAATAGCCTGAACGTAGTCCTGTCCAATGAAATAACGTCATCACGTTAAGTACGATCGGATTTTCTGACAACTTTGTCCGACTGTGTGTATACAACAGTTTCGGACAAAATCCGTCGGACAAAATCTGACGGATTTTGTTGTCGGAATGTCCGACCGTGTGTACAAGGGCTTAGATGTTTGTCTATTACCTTGACAACATGAAGACACAAGAAAGCAAAATAAATTTTAGTCTGGATCGAACAGTTCAACTATTTGTAGGTGCTTGCAAGTCCATTCACTTATTCACATAGGGACATATGATGTCCTTCTATCAAATGATTTGCATTTCTGTCTTTGCAGTCTTGATATGTAGGCCCCTTTCACAGGGGCAGAATCATAGAGTCTGTCAGTTTTTAGGCGGACCCAATCGGACCATCCACTGTCCTCTATGGTGCGGCGGATGACAATGGACATTATTCCGTTGACACCCGCCTAAATCTAATCCTATCTGCGAAAAACAGATGGATGGTGGATATGTTTCTTATCTGTCTGGCAGATCGGATTGGATGACAGTCGGATTGGAAACAGGTAGACAGTCCATTTCCATCTGACTACCCATAGAGGAAAGCGGGCTTTGTCCGTGTCTGCACTGAATAAGCGGAATGAACACAGACCTGTCATTTGCCTGCTCAGTGGGGACCAGTGGACAGATTCCCTGCTGAGCAGGTGGATCCGCTGGCGGAGTCCCCCCATCTAAAAGAGGCCTTATACAACCCTACTAGACAGAACAACCAGCATGGTTACCAAAAATATTTCTGCTGTAGTTAAGCAACACAACTTAGTCACCCCCTTATCTCCAGCCTGTGATCACAGAGATCAGCATGGCAACCTGCTCTGTGGGGAACAGTGGGCAGATTCCCCACTGAGCTGGTGGATCCTCTGGCGGAGTCTGTCCATCAGAAAGGGGCCTTATACAACCCTACTAGACAGAACAACCAGCATGGTTACCAAAAATATTTCTGCTGTAGTTAAGCAACACAACTTAGTTACCCCCTTGTCTCCAGCCTGTGATTGGACAGCAAAGTAACAGATACAAATGAATGAAGTCATTACTCTGCTCTCTCTTCTTGTCAACATGTCTCTGTTTGCACATATGAAATGCAAGTGACCGCAAATGCCGTCCATCCTTCTCCAGGGACTGAGTGCTGCTGTACAGGGAGTTCTAGTCCTGGGAGAACCAAGTAAAATTCAGGTATGCATACAAGTTGCATTGAAAATGCAGTTAATGATTTTTATTACAGTCATACCTACATTCATTATTCAAAATAGTTGCCCGAAGAACAGCTTTAAACACTCTATATGCACTGACTGCAGTTGGCAAATTTAGCAAGACCTGTTAATAAAATTGGTGTGTTTCCTTTGCCTGGTTGAAACTGAGCTGACAAGAGGGCTTTCCTTACATCTCGTGACCCATTTACCCTGCGGGTAAAAAAACAGGATGAGGAGTGCCTTGGGTAGTGCAGAAATACACGCAGAACTGGATGTCATGCTGGAACTGCCAGAGGAACTTGCAGGTACAGCGTCGAGAATTATATTCAATCAATCAGAAGTCGGTTACAATTGGGCAGCAGTGGGGCACATTCGGAAAGCAGAGACAGAATCAGAATCCAAGCCAAGATCAGTATCAGATGAGCAGAACTGGTACCAAATCAGTTGACAAAAGAAGTAGCCGGGTCACAAGCCAGGGTCATTAACAGAATATTATGATCAAGCAGAGTCAGAGAGTAAGCTGCATTAGAGTAAAGCTGCAGGAGGCTGACAATGACTTAGAAATCTTCTGAACTCCTCTAAATAGGGCATTAGGGCACCAAAATGCCAGTGCTCAACAAGCACGTTTATCCGCACTAATGCTCATATGAATTGGCAGACAGGGGTTGTCATATATACAGCTCTGATCCTGTGTATGAGTGCATGAACTACGTTATGCACATTTCTCCATGTATGTGGCTTGTGACAGTTTAAATAAAAGCTAGAATTATATATATATATCACAATTCCCCCTACCCCGCCAACCCCCCCCCCCCCCCCCAGCATGAAAGTCTTGTGTATATTTATAACCATAGGTGTGCACACAGGGTGTGCCAATGTTGCCTAGGGCACACCCTAATTACCCTGTGTGGCACAGATTTCCTTTGTTTAGACCACTGATATTTCACCAAAGCCCCCTAACGGGGCTCTTAAAAAAAAAATAGAAAAATTTGATAAAAATAAATAAAAAAACTTCTGACACTGTCCACTGCCCTACTGACACCATCCATTGCTCTGCTGACACATATACCACTCTGCTCTGCTGTCAGTATATATACACTGCACACACACACACAAATATGTTTGTGCTTTGGGGGGCACACCCTAATTCAATAGGCTATGCACATCTACATGTATAACCAAACAAACAGTACACTAAATTTTTTATGTCATTTTATTTTTCACCACTTTTTGAAGCCTTTGGGGTGTCTATTTTTGTGCCACACGTAATCATCAAGCAGCTAACAGATGTACAGGTAAAATAGAGAACTAGCCTTTGAAAATGTTGAACACACGTGCTGGATTTTCTGGAAGACAAGTGCCATATTTACAGTAAAAAGTGAGCAAACACCTGCTGAACTGGAACCAAGCTGTTAAACCCAGCCTTAGAGGGTGAGGGTGTCATAAAGTAATTACTTAAACATTTTTTTATAGTGCTACACTAACCATGAAAACTCTTTATTCTCAAAGTCCATTAGAAATGTGAAGTATTTAAATAAAGCAAAAGCCTCCACTTACGGTCGAGGAACTACAGACAGCTGTACAGATTGCTAATCCTGGGAAAGTACTAGGCCCAGGTGGCTTTATCATTCAGTATTACAAGATAAAATAGTCTGCTATATTTCTTTGGCAAGAATAACTTCAAATAACTTTAAATCAGTGTATATTATTTAGGCTGTGCGAAAGTTATAGGGTCTACAATATTTTTGAAAATTGATCAATCCTGATGTACTGACTGCCTCTCTAATTTCTTGAGACTCTAAAATGCCAGGACAGTACAAAAAAACCCCCACATCACACTTTTTTTGTAGTCAATCCAAGGTATTAAGTAAGATGCATGGCAAGATTTTGGAAGTTGTAATTTTTTGTCAACATTATCAACAAGAGCAGACACCAGGAAGGTTCACTAATTTCAAGGTGTCAGGCCTTCTAGTCTATAAGAAGTTGATCTATTGCCCTTACTGGGTCCTCATATGCTCAAGGTTTTCAATGCTTTGGGACAGTCCACCTTTTTCCCACACGGCCACCCTTTTGGCCCATATTTCAGTCATTCCAAAGGTAGTAAAGACCCCTCCTCTGCCTGTGGCAGTTACCAACCGATTTCCACCAAGCTTCTTGCCTCCCGTCCTCAATCACAGTTACCTCAGCTGGTCCACTTAGATCAAATAGGCTTCATTCCCACATGAGAAGCGAGAGTTAATACAATCAAGTACTTAGTTTGGGTCACAAGCTAAACACAGTGGTTCCCCCTGCGTCTTCCTAAGTACTGATGCTAAGAAGGCCTTTGGCAGGGTGAATTGAGGTTTTATGTTTGCTGTCCTGAGACACAAGGGCTTTGGGGACCAGCTGCTTCAGTGGATCTCCAGTGTGTATTCTGGCCCACAAGCCCCTGTCAAGATGATTTCAAAATCTTTTACCATATCAAATGGCACCCGGCAAGGTTGCCTCCTTTCGCCCTTGTTATTTGCCCTTTCGCTGGAACCCTTCATGGTTAGACTAAACCCTGATATCTCAGGACTACAGGGGGGTGATTTCCACCTTAAAAATCTCAGCTTATGTGGATGATCTGCTCTTTTCTTTGTCATATCTCTCTACCAAAACTTATGGAGGAATTTGACCGTTTTGGAGCTTTATGAAAATTTAAAGATACATTTTGCCAAGTCTGAAGCCATGGGGGTTGCACTACCCCCTCCTTTACTCCATACCCTGCAGCTTAACTTTAAATGGACATCCTCCATATTTGGCCACTTTTATTTCTACAAATCTGGCTGATGTCTTTGCTTTGAATTTTCCACCCTTGCTCAGCAAAGTACGTGTGCTATTAGATAAGTGGCATCAAGGCCTACGTTCTTGGTTCTGCTACTGTAACATCATTAAAATGAGTATTTTACCAACGTTTCTGTACCTTTTGCAGACATTATCTATTTATATTCCCTCTACCTTTGTCACGATCAGGGGTCAGGCTCGAAGACCAATTGCTATAGCAGTTGCAGGATTACCACTAACCAGCAGGATAGGAACACAGGCCGTCACCCTGGCAGAAGACACAGACTCACCTGAGGTGCGGAGTCTAAGTACTAACCGGTTTTCACCAGAGCTCCAGATGGTAGAGATGGATTTAGCTGCGTGTTAGTACCAGGTCGCGGTCCCCAGGATCGCCCCACCAGGAGGTGAGCAAGCCGGGGTTCAGTAGCGGATGAGCAGGTAAGGATCAAACAGAAGCGTGGTCAGTAAGCAAGCCAAAAGGTCGGTAACGAGTTGTTGCAGATTGGGATCAGGCAGAAGCGTAGTCATGGAACAGGCCAAGGGTCGATAACGAGCGGTAGTAAATATAAGCGGCAGCAGAGAAGACGGGAGCTAGATACAGGCTGGAGATGGCACAATATTCTGGCAAGGAGGAAGTGCAGAGACATGGCTTATATAGGAAGTTCATGGGAGGAGCAAAGGGTTCAAGGTTCAAGGCAAACAAGATTCAAGACAAGATCACTAAAGGAATTGTCCAAGGAGCTGTCCAAGGAGCTGTCCAGCATTCCAGGTGGCTCAGCAAGCAGAGTCACTGCCAGACACACCAGAGGTCCCAGGTTCAAGCCCAGGTCCTAACAACCTTTTTTAGTTAAATCAACGCCCTTGTTACTAATTTGGGCCCATAAATGATCCAGACTGTGTAGACGTCTCATGACATTGTCTAAATGCCATGGAGGAGTAACGGTTCTAGACGCACTCAAATATTAACAGGCTGCTCACCATGGACGGGTGATGGCTTGGTGTAGACATAGAGACCTTAGACTCTGGACAACCATCGAGTAGCAGTATAGTCCTGTTCCCTTGAGAAGAGCACTGTTGTGTTACGATGCCCTACTGACTACTCTTAAGTCGCACCCCACTACAGGCCCCACGCTTCGTGTCTGCTCTCTGGCCTGTCGAAATCTGAAGCTTTCCTCCAGTCCATCACCATTATTTTCCATCCTGGGGAACCCTAGCTTCCTCCCGGGCACAGAGCCTAGCCCACTTTGTGGTCTTTTCGGGAGAGGTTGCTTCCAAGTGTCTAATTTTTTTAGCTCTGATGCTTGGCCCCCGGTCTCTACACTGACACAATCGGGTGGACAATTCAGATTAAATCTCTGGCTAACACTGCAATTTCTCAATTTTCCCTGAACCATAGGACCCCCGGTGAACTTTCTATGCCAGCTGATGATGTTTGAATCCTCTCTCTAAGATGTACTAAGATGTACGAGCTATTGATCTCACCCTCTGAGGATTATATTATGATGGCACTGAGTAAATGGGAGCGGGATCTCAAAAGAACTTTTGCACCTGCCCAACGTCAGAGAATCGTACATCTTGCCCTGAAATCCTCCATTTGCAAACATGTGCAAAAAACTAATTACAACATATTAACACGCTGGTACCTTACTCCATCAGTTCTGTGTAAATACTCTTCTGTGGCTTCAGATCATTGCTGGAGATGGCAAGAGGAACAGGAGACCTTGCTACACAATTTACAGACTTCCCGATTCCGGAGGATCCTGCCTTCTTCCTGCTCCATTGCTTGAAAATCCCTCTTAAGACATATAAGAAATCAATCCTTCGTCACTTGATTAATGCTGCCAAGACCTTGCACTGGAGAGCCCCTAACCCCCCTCTATTGCTATGTGGCTTAATAAAGTCAGGAACATTAATGCGCTAAAAAATCTAGTTCTTATCGCCCAAAACAGGAGCGGACAATATACTAAGACGTGGTCTTATTAGAACATGTTCATATATTCAGATGAAGGTAAGGCACTTTTAGAGAGATACTCTGGAGATTGAGGTCTTTCTGCCCTTCTTACTAATATGTAAGTACACCTCATCACCCTGGCTCCCCCCCCCCCACTTCATTTTTTTATTTTTTTATTTTTTCCCCATCCCCTCTCTGTTTTTTGCCTACTGGGCACTTAAACCCTCCCTCGTGATCAGACCAATTTTCAGCTTTCAGTGCTCTCACACTTTGAATGGCAATTACTCAGTCATGTAATAGTGTACCCAAATGAATGTTTTGTCCTTTTTTTCATACAAATAGAGATTTCTTTTGGAGGTATTTGATCACATCTGGGTTTTTTATTTTTTGCACTATAAATGAAAAAAGACAGAAAATTTTGAAAAAAAAAACTAATTTTTCTTTGTTTCTGTGATAACATTTTGTAAATCGTTCATTTTTCTTCATGCATTTTGGCCACAGTTTATACTGCTACATATCTTTGGTAAAAATAACCCAAATAAGTGGATATTATTTGGTCTTTGTGAAAGTTATGCCGCGTACACACGTGGCGGACTATCCGACGGACTTAGTCTGGCGGACTTTCCGAACGGGCTACTTGCCCACACACGGCACTTTTTCAGCGGACTAATACGGCGTACTAAGTCCGCCGTACTATCCGCCCTACTTTTGAAATGAACGGACTCGCCCACACACGCGGAGGAAAGTCCGCTCATTTCGAGCGCGTCTCCAGGTAGGCGGGGCCCGTGAAAGAGACGTCACTGGCCCCGCTACCTGGTATGGACTTAAAGGGGAACCCCAACGCCGAAAAAAATCGCAGTGGGGTCCCCCCAGGTCCACATCAGACCCATGTCCGAGCACGCTACCCGGCCGGCTAGGAAAGGGGGGGACGAGCGAGCGGCCCCCCCTCCTAAACCGTACCAGGCCGCGTGCCCTCAACATGGGGGGTGCCTTGGAGAAGGGGGGGCCGCGCGGCCCCCCCACCCCAAAGCACCTTGTCCCCATGTTGATGAGGACAAGGGCCTCTTCCCGACAACCCTGGCCGTTGGTTGTCGGGTTCTGCGGGCGAGGGGCTTATCGGAATCCGGGAGTTCTTCTGCCGGGCCACCGCACCTTCTTCTAGCTCTTTTACAGGCGGTGGCCCGGTCTTCTGTCGCCGCTGCCGCCGCCTTCTGTTCTTCTCTTCTTCTTCTTCAGATGTTGCCTCGTCGGATCCTCCGCTCACAATGGCTCTGACCGGGCACGCGGCGACTAATATAGGGACATCCCGGATGATGTCCCCGCCCATTATGGTGTCACAGTCACAGACCCCCGAAGACGGAAGACCCCCGGAGCTGTGCAATAAAGTATTTTATCTTGTGTGTTGTGTTTTTTTTGTACTTTATTTTACAGGTGAATGGGTAGGGGTACATTGTACCCATACTCATTCACATAGGGTGGGGGGCCGGTATCCGGGGGCCCCCTTATTAAAGGGGGCTCCCGGATTCCGATAAGCCCCTCGCCCGCAGACCCTGACAACCAACGGCCAGGGTTGTCAGGAAGAGGCCCTTGTCCTCATCAACATGGGGACAAGGTGCTTTGGGGTGGGGGGGCCGTGCGGCCCCCCCTTCTCCAAGGCACCCCCCATGTTGAGGGTACACGGCCTGGTACGGCTCGGGGGGGGCGCTCGCTCGCCCCCCCCTTTCCTGGCCGGCCGGGTAGCGTGCTCGGACAAGGGTCTGATGTGGACCTGGGGGGACCCCCACGCCGATTTTTTTCGGCGTTGGGGTTCCCCTTTAAGTCCATACCAGGTGGCAGGGCCAGCGACGTCTCCTTCGCGGGCCCCGCCTACCTGGAGACCCGCTCGAAATGAGCAGACTTTTCTCCGGGCGGGAAAAGTCCGCTCATTTCAAAAGTACGGCGGACTGGCACACACACGGTCGGATTATCCGCCAAAATGCGAGTCTGGCGGGAAGATTGGAGTGCAAAACTACTCTCTAAGTCCGCCGTACTTTCGGGTCAAAAAAGTATGCCGGAAGCTACACACGGGGGGAATTATCGGGCGGACTTCAGTTTGCGAGACTTTTCCACCCGCTTGTTTGATCGTGTGTACGCGGCATTAGAGAGTCTACAAGCTGTGGTGCAAATCATAAAAAATTGATGACACTTGATGTACTGGCAGCCTCATCTCTTGTGACCCTAACAAGCCAGGAAAGAATAAATACCCCCCCCCCAATGACCCCTTTTTAGACACTCCAAGGCATTTAGTAAGATGCATGGAGAGGTTTTTGATGTTGTCATTTTTTTACACAATTCTTTTCAAAATTAAGATTTTTTTTTCCCACAAAATTGTCATTGTAATAGATTATTTCTCTCACATGACATGTGTATACCACAAATGACACCCCAAAATACATTCTGCTCCTCCTCCTGAGTATTATGACACCACATGTGTGGGACTTTTTCACAGCCTAGCCACATAGAGAGGCCAAACATACAGGGAGTACCTTCAGGTGTTATAGGAGCATAAATTACATCTAACTTGTTGAGTACCTATTACAGTTTTGAAGTCCCTGGAGCACCAATACAATGACATTTGACACTGATGTGGCACTGATGACAGATGGCACTAATACGTGGCACTGAGGACACGTGATAAGATGCCACTAATATGTGGCACTGATGACATGTGACACTGATTTGGCACTGATGACAGATGGCACTAATACGTGGCACTGATGACAGATGCCACTAATACGTGGCACTGCTGACACGTGACACTGATGTGGCACTGATAACAGATGGCACTAATACGTGGCACTGATGACAGGTGGCACTAACACATGGCACTGATGACACGTGACACTGATGTGGTAATGATGACAGATGGCACTGATATGTGGCACTGATGACACATGACACTGATAGCAGATGGCACGTGATACTGACAGGTGGCACTGATGACAGATGGCACTGATACATGGCACTGATGACAAGTGACACTGATAACAGATGGCACGTGACACTGACAGGTGGCACTGGGTACAGGTGACACTGGGGGAAGGTGGCACTGGGGGAAGATGGCACTGATAGGTGGCACTGGGGACAGATGACACTGATAGGTGGCACTGGGGATAGGTGGGACTGGGGACAGATGGCACTGTGGGCATGTGTGTGTTTGTGTTCACACACTCATTGCTCACGCTGCAGCCGGAGGTCGTTCTCCCTCATCACACGCGGCCTCTGTGTGAGGAGGGAGAGCCGGCGATGAGAGATGATCTCATATGTTTACTGTAGCTGTACCCATCTTTCAGCTATAGTGTGGGTGCCAGGTGGTTAATTTTCCCTTTTGAAAATTAGAACATTAATTAGTGTAGACCTGCCATATTTCCTACAATTATTTTCTTGTTACCGGAAAAGTGACATCATTTATCTTTCTCTTGATATCTGTATAACTTGTTTTTTATTATAGGTCACTTTGGTTTGACTTTATCTTATGTGGGATAACATTTTTAGGCTTTACTGTTCTGTACAGATGGATGCTCTGATCTGTTTCTATAAATAAATAATTTAAATAAAGCAAAAGCTAATAACAGTTTAAAAAAACAGTTATCATATAGTTATCATATAGATGAACTGGAGAAAAGGTAAAGCGATAAATTTTGCTGGAAGAAAAAAATATTGAGCTTTAAAAATAGGAAAAAGGCCATAAAAGCAAAAATCGACAAAACAAGTATAATAAATTATAGGCACTTTATAAACAGCCCTAATATATATGTTTTGAGCTTTACCTGTCTAAAACAACTGTTTGGAGGGTTCTCGCTAGACATGTGCAATTTGTTTCATTCCATATTAGTTCTTTAATGAATTTAGACAAATTAGTTAATTTGGAAATATCCGAATTAATGAAAACCCATTTAGCAAATTTTTCCAAATATTCGTAAATTCGAATATTCGAAAATTCGTAAATTCGAATATTCGAAAATTCGCAAATTCATAAATTGGCAAATTCGATGATTCGTAAATTCGTTAATTCGAAAATCTGAAATAATAATTGACTAATAAGAACTTAGCTATTACTAACTATTGAATTATATGTATTGGAACTTACGAATATGAATTTATCTAAATTTACGAATTATCCGTAATAGCGGATCTAAACGAATGGAACTTAACAACTTAACCACTTGCTTACTGGGCACTTAAACACCCTTCCTGCCCAGACCAATTTTCAGCTTTCGGTGCTCTCACACTTTGAGTGACAATTGTCATGCAACACTGTACCCAAATTAATTTTTTGTCCTTTTTTTCCCACAAATAGAGCTTTCTTTTGGTGGTATTTGATCACCTCTGGGGTTTTTATTTTTTGTGCTATAAATGAAAAAATACCGAAAATGTTGAAAAAAAAACGCATATTTCTTTGTTTCTGTGACAGAATTATGCAAATTATAAATTTTTCTTCATAAATTTTGGCCACAATTTATACTGCTACATGTCTTTGGTAAAAATTACCCAAATTAGTGGATATTATTTGGTCTTTGTGAAAGTTAGAGAGTCTACAAGCTGTGGTGCGAATTGCACAAAATTGATCACATCTGATGTACTGGTGGACTATCTCGCTTCTTGTGACCCGAACAAGTTAGGAAAGTACAAATACCCCCCAAATGACCCCTTTTTGGAAAGTAGACATTCCAAGGTATTTAGTAAGAGGCATAGTGAGCTTTTTGATGTTGTCATTTTTTTCCCACAATTCTTTGCAAAATTAATATTTTTCATTTTTTTTTTCTCCACAAAATTGTCATTGTAATAGGTTATTTCTCTCACATGGCATGTGTATACCACAAATGACACCCCCCAAAAAATTCTGCTACTCCTCCTGAGTATTACAATACCACATGTGTGGGACTTTTTCACAGCCTGGCCACATAGAGAGGCCCAACATGCAGGTAGCGCCATCATGTGTTCTAGGAACATAAATTACACATCTAACTTGTTGACTATTTATTACACTTTTGAAGCACCAGGACAATGACACGTGACACTGATGACAGATGGCACTGATACGTGGCAATGATGACACTTATACGTGGCACTGATGACACTTGGCACTGATGACAGATGGCACTAATATGTGGCACTGATGACAGATGGCACTAATATGTGGCACTGATGACACGTGGCACTTATACGTGGCACTGATGACACGTGGCACTAATATGTGGCACTGAAGACATGTGGCACTAATACGTGGCACTGATGACAGATGGCACTAATACATGGCACCGATGACGCGTGACACTGATGACAGATGGCACTGATACGTGGCATTGATGACACGTGACACTGACAACAGATGGCACGTGACACTGATAGGTGGCACTGATGACAAATGGCACTGATACATGGCACTGATGACAGATGGCACTGATACGTGGCACTGATGACAGATGGCACTATGTGGCACTGATGACACGTGACACTGATGCCAGATGACACTTATACGTGGCACTGATGACAGATGGCACTGGGGACAAATGGCACTGGGGGCAGGTGGCACTGGGGGCAGGTGGCACTGGGGTGGATGGCACTGGGGGCAGGTAGCACTGGGGTGGATGGCACCGGGGCGGATGGCACTGGGGCAGATGGCACTGGGGCAGGATTGCACTGCTGGGGGAGGATGGCACTGCTGGGGGAGGATGGATGGTACTGCTGGGGGAGGATGGATGGCACTGCTGGGGGAGGATGACCCTTTTTTTTTTACTTTTTTTTTTTTATCAAAACAAAGCAAAGCAGAACGGCTGCCTCTGCAGCCGTTCATCTCTCCCCTCTCACACTCTGTCTGTGTGAGGAGGGAGAGTGGCGCTGAGAGATGATCTCATATGTTTACATATGAGATCATCTCCCATTGGACACGCCGATCACGCTGTAAACGGCCGCTGTGATTGGCCGTTTACAGCAATCTGTGTTTGCCTGTCCCCGGGGGACATGGCAAACACAGAACTTCCGCGATGCGCGCCAGCGGTGGCGCGCATTGCGTAAGTAAACATTAGGACGTCCAGGGACGGCCTCCCGGACGAACGCGCCTGCTCTACGGCCGTCATTCGGCTATAGGGCGGGCGCGAGGTGGTTAATAATAATACATAATAATAATATAAACCTATTATTATTATTTATTTTTAATTTGGGGGTTGTGCTAGTAGGGGGGATTTGTGGGAATTTGTGCTAGGAGAAGAGGTTGGGCAGAATTTGTGCTAGGAGAGGGGGTGGGGGGAAATCTGTGCTAGGAGAGGGGGATTGGGATTTATGTGAGGAGGGGGATGGGGGAATTGTGCTACAATGGGGCAATTTGTGCTAGGAGGGGTAATTTGGGTGCGGAGGAAGGATTTGTGCTGGGAAGGGTAATTTGCAATGGGGTTGTGCTAGGAGGGGGAATGTGGGGGAGAAAATGTACTAGGGTGGAAAATGTGGATGTGTGCTAGGAGGAATAAAGTTGAAGTACAGGGGATTTTTTTTTTTGTGGTAGGGTGCAAGTAGCTGGTTTTGCCTAGAGTGCAAAATAGTCTATCACCGGCCCTGTGCGTGGGACAGTCCCTGCTGCAGGCTCATTCGTTTCAGTGAGTTCCTGTGTGTCAGTAGGTCGTATAGTTTAGAAGGCAGTATGGTTTAGCACATCAGAACTGTAATTGTCACAGTAGTTCCCCAACATAGCTTGAATTTTTTAGTACAACCTAATGTAATCTCTTGCCAAACATGTCAGACAAATTGTGAAGCTTTATTGTAAATTATCTACATGACGTTAAAAGAATCTTTTTACTTTTTAAAGTAAAAAGTACACATTGTGGCTGTTTGTGCCTGTGTTGCATTAAAAGTCAGTGAGGCAGCTCTGCAAATAGATTTCAATGAACTCTACTGAAAATGTGGCAAGCAGTCTAACTGTCATAAATCCTTTATAATACACCAGTTTTATCAATAATTTATAGTTTATAATAGGGAACTGTTTTATGATTGCTAGGAAAACAGTTAGTGACATATTCATAAAGGAGTCAATGTGATGATCGCTAGTTGAATCAATGCAGATGAATTACAATACCTGTCATTTAAAACACGTATACCAGGAAGCTACACCTAATAAATATCATGTTCACTGTTTTATAAATTTACCCTTTAGCATTATTTAAAAATATTAGTGAAATGGCATCTGAATTTGCTACGGGACCCCCCCCCCCCCCAAACACAAATGAGCCACTTGATTGATATTTTGCGATCCCAATGACAATGCAAATGAAATTTAAATCTGTTAAATGTTTGATTTGGGATGAGCTTCTGATTCGCTGTATGATGGGTTTGCACTATATTACTCTGAATTGAAGTGTGACAGGCTACATATTCTTGTGAATCCCACCTCCCTCCCATCCACCCACTGTGTTCATAGCCCAGGGACCCATCAGTCCTTTTCTGTGTGTCAGGAGCTACTCTAGTTGATTTTATCTCCTTGGTCCACCTTGCAGTTTTTTTTTTATTAGAGTTTTTTCTTTTTTTCTTCACATATAGCCAATTTTTACATTTCCTGGTAGATAAACAAAAACATAGGTTGGGTTTCAGGGTTTATTTTCTCGGAGAAGGTATGTTTATTTTTATTGTCTGTTGCCATTTCAGGGTGCACAACATACACTTTTTGCAAAGTAGAAATAGGTAAATCTGCCTGGGCTCAACTTAAAGGCACATTCGGGCTAACGTTTCCAAAAATCAGCAAATTGTGAACTTTAATGTGTACTTTATTGAAGCCAATGGGAGCCGAATCATGAAAATCAATTCTCTCTATTTTCAAGGCTAAAAGACAAGGAATTGTCAAACAAAAGGCATGCATAGCTGGGCACTGACGGAGACCACAGGTAGTAATGCACAAAAAAAAAAAATAGTTTTATATATATATATATATATATATATATATATATATATATATCATTTGGCAAGGGGCAGCTTTTTTGATAACACTTAAAGGGCAACAGCATAAATGTACAGTTCATTTAGATAACATGCTTCGGGGTATGCCCTAAACCGGACATTCCCTCAAAATTAAGGACAGTTGGGAGTTTTGACCTTGGTGTCTAGGTTCCCACACCCTCTGTACACTGCCATAAGCTTTCATGAAGCCAGTAAACCATATAGGCGGACTATTACAGCACAGGGGTAATGTATTCTAATTCACACTGGATAGTGCAGACTGGCACACCTGAAGTGAAGTGTTGTATGACAACTGCAAAGACTTCTTTCTATGATCACATTTTCTTTGCAAAATTTACTAAACTTGTTACAGGGTAAATCCCACATTACACCTAAAGGTTTGTTGCCTATTCTGATGCTCTGGAACTGTAAATGTGTCATATAATTTTAGTTACTCAAGTTATTTACATACTGTCCAGCCACTACAAAATATTTGTGGCTACTGTCTCTTAGATAATATACTCTCATTTTTATTGCAAGATGACACATGCCTTTCCTCTATTTGCTGTTTAATACTCGCATTCTGTCCTGCTGCTGGCAAGTACTTGAAGTCTTTATTTTGAATATTTTGGGAATAGTTGAGATACAGGGATGGGAGGACATTTGAGGGATGTAGAGTTGTGGTTTTGAAGTGTTCTTGTGTACTCTGTTTTGATGTTTAAGACAATGTAATGTGGAACTATGAAAAAAAAATGCTCACAAACTATACTATTAAGCTGTTGTTTCACTGAAATATAGTAATAGGTTAAAAGGCTTTATTTTGTTTAAGAGGAATTTATATAGCTTTTAGATTTGGTGTGGCTGCAACTTCCACTGGTCAATCCAGTCTTATTACCACTTGATACAAAATCAGGTATCACAGCCATACCTACTGTACCTATTCAAGTTGAAATGAATCAGATTGTGGTGCTGCTGCTGTTATTAAGTGACACTGTTCATAAAAGGTGTACTGTTCTGTAACATCACAGCTTAAAGCCATTTCTCAAGCATGCAATTTAAAGGATCAGTATTTTTTTCCATGTCACCCTGTAAGCAAATTGAAAGGACCCCGTTTCCAATATACATTATTATCATATACATTTTTTTTTTTTTTTTACTCTTTTGTTTTTTAAAATTTCCCCATAGCAGTCCTCAGCTCTTGATGCTCTTTTTTCAGGATTCCCTTCCCACAGTCTTCAATGGGATTTTCCACAAAGTTTAGGTTCACTGAACCTCAAATAAGATTCACCAAACCCTAAGCAAAATAAACTCATCACTTCTAATCACCAAGTATAGATACCTGAATCTGTTCCACTAGAAGAAATTGATTGATACTCTTCCGTAATGACCCTATTTAAAAAAAATCCATTTTCTGCTATAGTCAAACAGAAAAATCTAAATGTTTCTTGGACTAAGGTAGCTTCAAATAAAAGGCCAGGTGAAGCACTTCTCTAATGGGACTTTCCACAAAGTTTAGGTTCACTGAACCTCAAATCAAATACCCCTAACTCTTTCGTAATGACTCTATTTAAAAAAATGCAATTTTTCTGCTATAGCTAAACAGAAAAATCTAAATGTTTCTTGGACTAAGGTAGCTTCAAATAAAAAGGCCAGGTGAAGCACTTATCTAATAACATTAAGACTGGACTCCATCACTGGTGGGACCCGCAGTCTACTAATGGAACTTTTTATGAAAAAATAAAATTACTTTTGTTCTTTGTAAAAGGAAAACCACAAATGTGTCCCACTTTTAGAGGCACACCTGTAGCAGTAAGGCATGTAGCAAAAAGACATTAATAAAATAAACGTATCAATATGACTAAAGGCAGTGTGTTTTAAAAGAAGGAATGTGTGGCTCAACAGAATTTGTGTTGTCATTTCACTGCATTGTCAAGCTTTGAATAGTTTTATAACTATTTCTCTAACCTCTAGTCAAAATCTTCAGAAATTCATAGTATTTGGTACTTTAACTGATCTTGTTAGCTATCTTGACTAATACTTATATTTATTGTCAAATAGATTTTGATTTTGTTTGCTAAATATTACAAATACAGTAATAATAAATTCAGATACAAACAAACCCAAGGGTAAACTGAGGAAAAAAACAAGCCTTACTTACCACCAGCCCACAGATACCGGGGTACCTTGATGGGGCTCTGTGGCTTACGCATGCATTTGCAAATGTGTGCAGACTAAACCCCTGCTTTTAACACACACTGTTAGACAGGTTATTTGGTAGTCTGGGGGGTGATGGTAAGTAAGGCTTGGTTTTTTCCTCAGTTTACCCTTGGATTTGTTTGTATCTGTTGTTAGCCTTCCAAGCTTCTTGCTGTGATAGCCAGCTATAGGTGTGAGCAGGTGGCATCTTTTTGTATCACAATAATAAATTCAGGCCCTGTTTACACATGTGTTGTAATATGCACGTTTGTATCACATAGGACAGTGGTCATCAACCCTGTCCTCAAGGCCCACTAACAGGCCAGGTTTTATGTATTACCTTGGGGAGATGCAGACTAGAATACTGCAATCACTGAGCAGTAAAAAATATCACCTGTGATGCATTTCAGTTATCTTGCAAACCTGGCTTGTTAGTGGGCCCTGAGGACAGGGTTGATGACCACTGACATAGGAGATATAAATACTTATTTGAAACTACACAATAACCCTTTCCCAAGATTAGTTTCCATCCTCAATTTTAAAATGAAGCTAGCTAAAGAGGCCAGTCTAGTAGCCAACAATTAATGTAAATATCTTTATATTAAACAATATAATATACCTACTTCTACATTATCCGAAAGATCCTCAAAAATAGAGAGATCTCATCTGTAGGCCCTTTCAGGACCTGGGTCTGAACTTGCGGCGTTTGTGGTGTCTGGCTGTGACTCTTCTCACTGTTCTACCAGGGAGTTTGGACAGCTCCCTACCTAATTTATTGGACAACCTTACGCTGTGTCTTTTTTTTCTCCCCCCGACTCCTTTCTTTCTGCTGTCTACAGGCAAAAAGGCCTAATAGGAAAAAGGCCATAAAAGCAGAAATCGACACAAGTGTCAGAAATTGTAGGCACTTTATAAACAGCCCTAATATATTCGGTCTGAGCTTTACCTATCTAAAGCAAATGTTTGGAGGGTTCCCGCTAGACATGTGCAATTCTTTTCATTCCGAATTAGTTTTTTAACCACTTGCCGCCCGCCCTATAGGCAAATGACGGCTGCAAAGTGGTTTCAAAATCCTGACCGGACGTCATATGACGTGATCAGGATTTTGAGCCGCTGCTCGCCCCCGGGGGCACGCATCGCGGCGATCGTTGTTGCGGGGTGTCAGTCTGACACCCCGCAACTACGATCTCGGTAAAGAGTTTCCGACGGAGACTCTTTACCATGTGATCAACCGTGTCCAATCACGGCTGATCACAGTGTAAATAGGATGTCAGACGCGAGTAGAGGAGAGCCGATTGGCTGCTCCTCTGACAGGGGGGGTCTGTGCTGATCAATTATCAGCGCAGCCCCCCCGAGGATGCCCACACTGGACCACCAGGGACGCCACCAGACCACCAGGGATGCCCAGCACAAGGTAATCCTCCCTAGACCGCCAGGGATGCCAGTCAGTGCCCACAATGGGTGCCAATCAGTGCCCATAATGGATGCCAATCAGTGCCCACAATGGTCATCACTGATTGGCATGCATTATTGTTTGGCACTAATTGGCATCCATTAGTACAGTATAACATAATACAATGCCACCTATCAGTGCCCACCTGTGCCGCCTATCAGTGCCCATCCATGCCGCCTATCAGTGCCCATCCGTGCCACATATCAGTGCCTATCCATGCCCATCTGTGCCGCCTATCCATGCCCATCTGTGCTGCCTATCCATGCCCATCTGTAACGCCCATCCATGCCAATCCGTGCCAGCTATCAGTGCCAATTTGTGCCACCTATCAGTGCCCATCTGTGTCGCCCATCAGTGCCACCCATCAATGCCGCCTATCAGTGCTCATCAGTTCCGCCTATCAGTGCCACATATCGGTGTCCATCAATGCCACCTCATCAGTGCCACTTCATTGGTGCCACATCATTGGTGCCCATAAGTGCCGCCTTATCAGTGCCTATCAGTGTAGCCCCATCAGTGAAGGAGAAAACGTACTTATTTACAAAGTTTTGAAACTGAAACAAAAAAAACATATTTTTTTTTCAACATTTTCGGTATTTTTTTATTTGTTTAGCAAAAAATAAAAACCGTAGAGGTGATCAAATACCACCAAAAGAAAGCTCTATTTGTGGGAAAAAAAATATAAAAATTTCATTTGGGTACAGTGTAGCATGACCGCGCAATTGTCATTCAAAGTGTGACAGCGCTGAAAGCTCAAAATTGGTCTGGGCAGGAAGGTGTTTAAGTGCCCCGTATTGAAGTGGTTAATGAATTTCAACAAAATAGTTCATTCAGAAATATTAGAATTAATGAAAACCCTTTTATCACATTTTTCCAAATATTCGTAAATTTGAATATTTGAAAATTCATAAATTCGCAAATTCAAAGATTCGTAAATTCATTAATTCGAAAATCTGCAAATAATAATTAACTGATAATAACTTAACTATTACTAACTATTAAATTATAGGAATTTACTTTCAAATATGGCTGTTAGTGAATGTAACGAACACAAATTTATCTGAATTTACGAATTATCCAAAATAACGAATCCAAACGAATGGAACATAACAATTTAACCACTTGCCGACCAGCGCACGATGATGTACGTCGACAGAATGGCACGGGCAGGCAAATGGGCGTACATGTACGTCCCTTTAAATTTGCCGCCCTGCCATCGGGAGCGCGCCACTGGCGGCACGCTCCCGCGCTGGTCGGGACCCCCGTGAGTCCGATCGCGGGACCCGCGGACTCGATTGCCGCGGGCATACCCGCGATCGTCTCACGGAGCGGCCAAATGAAGAAATGCCGTTGTAAACAGCATTTCTCCATTCTGCCTAGCAACTAGTGACGCTGATCTCTGCTCCATGTGATTGGAGCAGAGATCAGTGTTCACTAAATGAAAGCCCAACCCCCCCACAGTTAGTAACACACCCCTAGGAACACTTAACCCCTACACTGCCACCCACTGGTTAACCCCTTCACTTTCAGTGTCATTTACACAGGAATCACTGCATTTATATAGCAGTGATTACTGTATAAATGACAATGGTCCCAAAAATGTGTCAAAAATGTCCGATGGGTCCCCCACAATGTCGCAGTCACAATAAAAATCGCTGATCGCCGCCATTACTAGTAAAAAAATAATAATAAAAAATTATTAATAAAAATGCTATAAAACTATCCCTATTTTGTAAACGCTATAACTTTTGCGCAAACCAATCAATAATCGCTTATTGCGATTTTTTTTACCAAAAATATGTAGAAGAATACGTATCGGCCTAAACTGAAGGAAAAAAATGTTTTTTTATATATTTTTGGGGGATATTTATTATAACAAAATGTAAAAAATAATGCGTTTTTAAAAAAATTGTCGCTCTATTTTTGTTTATAGCGCAAAAAATAAAAACCGCAGGGGTGATCAAATACCACCAAAAGAAAGCTCTATTTGTGGGAAAAAAAGGACGTCAATTTTGTTTGGGAGCCACATCGCACGACAGCGCAATTGTCAGTTAAAGCGACGCAGTGCCGAATCGCAAAAAGTGGTCTGGTCTTTGACCAGCAAATTGGTCCGGTCTGAAAGTGGTTAATAATAATAAATAACAATAATAATAATTTATTTTTTATTATTATTCATTTTTAATTTGTGGGTTGTGCTAGGAGGGGGGATTTGTGGGAATTTGTGCTAGGAGAGGGGATTGGGTAGAATTTGTGCTAGGAGAGGGGGTGGGGGAAAATTTGCACTAGGAGAGGGCGATTGGGATTTGTGCTAGGAGGGGGGATTCAGGTGTGGAGGAAGGATTTGTGCTGGGAAGGGTAATTTGGAGGGGTTGTGCTAGGAGGAGGGATTTGGGGGGGGGGTTTATGCTAAGAGGGAGGATTTGGGGGAAAGGATGTGCTAGGGTGGAAAATGTGGATGTGTGCTAGGAGGGATGAAGTAGAACTACAGGGTTTTTTTTTTTTTTTTTTGGGTTAGAGTGCAAGTAGCTGGTTTTGCCTAGAGCGCAAAATAATCTAGGACCGGCCCTGTGTGTGGGACAGTCCCTACTGCAGGCTGATTCATTTCAATGAGTTTCTGTGTGTCAGTAGGTCGTATAGTTTAGAAGGCAGAATGGTTTAGCTCAGCAGAACTGTAATTGTTACAGTAGTTCCCCAACAGCTTGAATTTTTTAGTACAACTTAATGTAATCTCTGACCAAACATGTCAGACAAATTGTGAAGCTTTATTGTAAATTATCTACATGATGTTAAAAGAATCTTTTTACTTTTTAAAGTAAAAAGTACACATTGTGGCTGTTTGTGCCTGTGTTGCATTAAAAGTCAGTGAGGCAGCTCTGCAAATAGATTTCAATGAACTCTACTGAAAATGTGGCAAGCAGTCCAACTGTCATAGATCTTTTATAACACCAGTTTTATCAAGAATCTATAGTTTATAATAGGGAATCGTTTTATGATTGCTAGGAAAACAGTTAGTGACGTATTCATAAAGGAGTCAATGTGATGATCACTAGTTGAATCAATGCAGAAGAATCAATACCTGTAATTTAAAACACATATACCGGGTGGATACACCTAGTAAATATCACGTTCACTGTTTTATAAATTTATCTTTTAGCATTCTTTATAACATTAGTGAAATGGCATCTTTATGGATTTGCTATGGGACTCCCTTCACACAAATTGTTATTAGTATACACAACTTATATAGCACCAACAGTTTACACAGTGCTTTACAATGTAGAGGGGGGACAACACAATTACAATACAGTTCAATACAGAAGGGACAGGAGGGCCCTGCTCATAGAGCTTACATTCTAAAGGGAGGGGTTTGTGGTAAAAAGGTAATAGATCCGGGGAATGATTTGATGGGGGTGGCTTGGGGACAGATGTTAGGTGGGTGTGGGATAGGCTTCCCTGAATAAGTGAGTTTTCAGGGATCTTCCAAAGGTGGACAGGTTAGGGGCTGATCGGATATACTGGGGCAGGGAGTTCCAGATGGGAGAGGCTCTGGAGAAGTCCTGAAGGCAAGCATGAGAGGATGTAACAAGGTAGCTAGAGAGCAGGAGGTCCTGGGAGGAGCGGAGGGGACTATTTGGGCGATATCTGCAGATGAGGTTGGTTATATAGCTGGGGGCGATGTTGTGGATGGCCTTGTATGTTGTAGTTAGCATTTTGAATTTGGGGTAGGGGAAGCTACACAAATGAAACACTTGATTGATATTTTGAGATCCTAATGACAATGCAATTAGGAAAATGAAATCTGTTAAATGTTTGATTTGGGAGGAGCTTCTGATTCGCTGTATGATGGGTTTGCACTATATTACTCTGAATTGAAGTGTGGCAGGCTACATATTCTTGTGAATCCCACCTCCCTCCCATCCACCCACTGTGTTCATAGCTCAGGGTCCCATCAGTCCTTTTCTGTGTGTCAGCAGCAACTCTAGTTGATTTTTATCTTCATGGTCCACCTTGCAGTTTTTTATTTTCTTCACATATAGCCAATTTTTTCCTGGTAGATAAACAAAACATAGGTTGGGTTTCAGGATTTATTTTCTCGGAGAAGGTATGTTTATTTTTATTGTCTGTTGTTATTTCAGGGTGCATAGCATACACTTTTTGCAGACTAGAAATTGATAAATCTGCCTGGGCTCAACTTAAAGGCACATTCAGGCTAGCGTTTCCAAAAATCAGCAAATTGTGAACTTTAATGAATGCACTTTATTGAAGTCAAAGGGAGGAGAATCTTGAAAATCAATTCTCTCCATGTTCAAGGCTAAAAGGCAAGGAATTGTCAAACAAAAGGCATGCATATCAGGACACTGACAGAGGGAACATGTAGTAATGCACAAAGAATATATATATATCATTTGGCAAGGGGCATATTTTTTGATAACACTTAAAGAGCAACAACATAAATGTACAGTTATTTTATATAACATGCTTCGGGGTATGCCTTAAACCTGGCTGTGAAGTTGCACCCCTGAATAATGTACTACAACATAAGCAACATTTACAAAGAAAAAAAATACAATTTAAATTATTAATGAAATCATTTGGCTGCTTTGTTCTATTTTTAAACAAAGCTGGTGTTATTCACCTCTGCATCTATACAAGACCCTTAAGGGCCGGTTCACACAGCAGGCGAGGCGAGGCGACTCCGACTTGCCTCGCCGCGACCTGCCGCGGCCTCAGCGGCGACTTGCAAATGACTTCTGTATAGAAGTCAATGCAAGTC
Source organism: Lithobates pipiens (assembly GCF_037356315.1). Lineage (NCBI taxonomy): Eukaryota > Metazoa > Chordata > Amphibia > Anura > Ranidae > Lithobates > Lithobates pipiens. The sequence goes on along the minus strand of NW_027507758.1, from coordinate 366,792,014 downwards.
GCCCCGAGGTCGCCCAAAAGTAGTACAGGAACCTTTTTTCTGAGTCGGAGCGACTCGAGTCGCTCCTCTCAGAACGGTTCCATTGTACAGAACGGGGGCGACTTGCGAGAGCGAGGCGAGGCGAGTCGTGTCGCCTCGCATCGCCCGCTGTGTGAACCGGCTCTAAAGGATGGGTAAGTATTGTAATATTAAAAGTCAGCAGCTACAGTAGGTGCAGCTGCTGACTTTTAATGTTTTGCTGGGGGGGTTTGTGGCTGCGGATCTCCACTTTATGTTAGGTGAGCGTGTAATATGGATTATAAGAAGGGACCCCACAGAAAAACAGCATGGGTTCCTTCTAAAAATTCATAGCAGACCTTTATCCTCAATGACATTCTGCTGTGGATTTTACATGGGACTGCACACAACCTGTAACTAAATAACATCCACCACCCCTTCAAAAAAAAAGATACCTGTCACCATCACCAGCTCCTTCTACCTCATCTGGCCTATTCTGGTGCTCTGGCACTGTAAAGGCAATGTTTCCACAAATCGAGCTCAACATTTTTAATGTTTGCTGTAGAGTAAATCCTGCCTTGTGCATTAAAGTTATGGCATTCTCCACTGCTCCAGCATTGTAAAGATGCAATACAATTTTTTTTTTTTTTTGCAGGTCACCCTGCAAAATGTAAAAGTTTTTTGCAGAGTATATTCTTCAATATGTCTCGGAATGTTTGGTTTATTCATATGCTATAACACTGTAAAGTTGTCATACAATTTTTCCCATAGCTCTGCCTCAGCTGCAACATTTCCAATGTTTGCTGCAAGGTATATCCCGCATGTGCCAAATGTTTGCAGCCTATTCAGGTGGTACTCCAGCACTGTAAAGGTGACATACATTCTGAAAAGCGATATTAGCAAATGCAGAAATATGTATCAATGTATACGGTAAATTGAATGAAAGGTTTAGTACTGTGAAACAATATTTGAAAGATAAATAGTGCATTTTTATATACAAGTATATAGATCCGACCAAAATGGGGGACAAATGAGGAGGAAAGAGGGACATAGAGACTTTGTTTAAAATTAGGGACAGTTGGGAGCTATTACCTTGGTGTCTAGGTTTCCATATCCTCTGTACACTGCCATAAGCGTTCATAAAGCCAGTGTGCCATACAGGCTGACTATTACAGCACAGGGGTAATGTATTCAAATTCACACTGGATAGTGCAGACTGGCACACCTGAAGTGAAGTGTTGTATGACAACTTCAAGGACTTCTTTCTACGATCACATTTTCTTTGCAAAATTTATAATGCTTGCTACAGGGTAAATCCCACGCTACACCTAAAGGTTTGTTGCCTATTCTGATGCTCTGGCACTGTAAATGTGTCATACAATTTTAGTTAACTAGGGATGAGCCGAACACCCCCCGGTTCGGTTCGCACCAGAACTTTCGAACGGACCCCAAATTCGAACGAACGTTAGAACCCCATTGAAGTCTATGGGACTCGAACGTTCGAAATGAAAAGTGCTCATTTTAACGGCTAATATGCAAGATACTGTCCTAAAAAGGGTTTGGGGACCTGGCTCCTGCCCCAGGGGACATGGGGCAAGGCCTAAAATGTTTTTAAAAATGGCCGTTTTGGCGGGAGCACTGATTTTAATGACGATTAAAGTGAAAAAAAAAATGAAATATTCCTTTAAATATGGTGCCTGGGGGGTGTCTGTAGTATGCCTGTGAAGTGCCACGTGTTTCCCGTGTTTAGAACAGTCCCTGCACAAAATGACATTAAACGGAAAATAACACCATTTAAAACTGCTTGCGGTTTTAAAGCGGAGGTCCACCCTAAAATGGACCTCCGCTCATCGGAATCCCCCCCCCTCCGGCGCCACAATCGGCACCTTTCAGGGGGGAGGGGGGTGCAGTTACCTGGATAATCCAGGTAACTGCACCCACTTCCGGGCTAGCTCTCTGCGGAAAGGGGCGTACGTTACGCCCCTTTCCGCAAGCGCCCGCCCCCTTCAGCAAGTGCCCCGCTGCCTGCTGGGAAACACACAGCTCCCAGAGGCAGCGGAGACCGTCCGGATTGCGCCGCGCGGCTCGCGCATGCGCAGTAGGGAACCGGGAAATGAAGCCGAAAGGCTCCATTTCCTGATTCCCAAACCCAAGATGGCGGCGGCACGAGCGAGCGATCGGCTTCGGGTGCCGACATCGCGGGCGCGCTGGACAGGTAAGTGTCACTATTTAAAAGTCAGCAGCTGCAGTATTTGTAGCTGCTGGCTTTTAAAAAAAAAAAAAAAAACGCGGAGTCCCGGTGGACTCCCGCTTTAATGTTATATCTGGTTCCTGCAATATGGTTGAAAATCATTGAGAAAAATGGCATGGGTAGCCCTCCCTGCCCATTACCAGCCCCTTTAGGTCTTGTACGCATATTAAGGGGAACCCCGTACCCATATTAAAAAAAGGAAATGCGTGTGGCCCCCAGGCTCTATATACTCAGAACAGCAGTATACAGGCGGTGCAAACAAGACAGGGACTGTGTAGGTTTGTTGTGTTAAGTTGAATCTGTTTGTAATTTTCAACTGGTACATTTTTAAAGTGTAGCTCCAGTCAAAAAAACTATTTTTAAGCTTTTTGGAAAACATAGGGAAGGGTTATCACCCCTGTATAATTTGTTTTGTCGTCCATCTTTTTTCATCTCACTTGCTGTTGTCTCCTTCCGTTTGCAAGTAGGAGATGTTTGTAAATTGGATGTTTGAAAGTAGGGGCCTGCCCTATATGCTCTGCAGAAATGGCGGAGCAAGGTGTTGGTTTTGCCACAACATTGTAAGCCCTCAAAGTGACTCTTGGTGGGCGCTGGAGCGCCCTGCTGTGAACGATTATATCAAGAATTGTAATTACATGCCATTGTTGAACAGTGGTAGAAAAATTGACCTTTGGTGGTTGTGGTGCTGGTGCCACAACACTATAAGTCCTCACCGTTACTCTGGGTGGGCACAGGAAGGGGCCCTCCTGTGAAATATTATATCAAGAATTGTAATTACATGTCCCTGTTAAACAGGGGCAGAAAAATTTGGCCTTAGGCACTGCTGCTGGTGCCACCACACTGCAACCTCTTCCATATACTCTAGTTTTATTGCAGGAATTAGCCCTGCTGCAAAGCATTGCATCAAAAATTGTACTTAAACGCCCCTGTTAAACAGGGGCAGAAAAATTGGGCCTTAGGCACTGGTGCTGGTGCCACCACACTGCAACCTCTGCCATATACTCTAGTTTTATTGCAGGAATTAGCCCTGCTGCAAAGCATTGCATCAAAAATTGTACTTAAACGCCCCTGTTAAACAGGGGCAGAAAAATTGGGCCTTAGGCACTGGTGCTGGTGCCACCACACTACAACCTCTGCCATATACTCTAGTTTTATTGCAGGAATTAGCCCTGCTGCAAAGCATTGCATCAAAAATTGTAATTAAACGCCCCTGTTAAACAGGGGCAGAAAAATTGGGCCTTAGGCACTGGTGCTGGTGCCACCACACTGCAACCTCTGCCATATACTCTAGTTTTATTGCAGGAATTAGCCCTGCTGCAAAGCATTGCATCAAAAATTGTACTTAAACGCCCCTGTTAAACAGGGGCAGAAAAATTGGGCCTTAGGCACTGGTGCTGGTGCCACCACACTGCAACCTCTGCCATATACTCTAGTTTTAATGCAGGAATTAGCCCTGCTGCAAAGCATTGCATCAAAAATTGTAATTAAACGCCCCTGTTAAACAGGGGCAGAAAAAATGGGCTGATGGCATCAACCAGAACCAGAAATGTTCTTCCAACATATCAGCGGAGGAGGAAGAGGATAGACAATCAACATAACAGGACAGTCACTCAGCATCAGCATAGGCAGTCTTGAAGGGATGTGGTATTTCAAAAAAAATTATTCGGTTACATCAGCTTCAGGTGCTTGGTAGCTGTGGGTGATCCAAGACTGATTCATCTTGATGAAGGTCAGTCGATCAACTGATTCGGTGGACAGGCGCACCCTGTGATCGGTAACAAAGCCACCAGCAGCACTGAAGGTGCGTTCCGAAAGAACGCTGGATGCAGGACAGGCCAGTAGCTCAATTGCACACTGTGCAAGCTCTGGCCAGTGATCCATCCTCAAGACCCAGTAAGCCAGAGGATTTTCGGTGGGAAAGGTGTCCAAGTCTGACCTTGCCCCTAGGTATTCCTGCACCATGTAAATCAGACGCTGGCGATGGGTGCTGGAACCGATCATACCTTGGGGCTGCGGACTAAAAAATTGTCTAAAAGCATCATTCAGACGGCCACCTTCTCCACCGCTCCTTCTGACCGATGCCTCAGCAACACGTTGTCCAGGACCAGGAGTTTGTAACCTCCCAGTCTCTGGGAACGCGTTGCACAGACCTTTCTGCAAGGCCTCCTGGAGATGTCTCATCCTCTGCTCCCTCTGCGATGGCAAGATAAGGTCGGCAACCTTACCCTTGTACCGTGGATCAAGGAGAGTGGCCAGCCAGTAATGGTCCCTCTCCTTGATCCGAACAATACGAGGATCCTTCCGCAGGCTTTGCAGGATCAGGGAGGCCATGCAGCGTAGGTTAGCTGAGGCATTCGGTACGGAGTCCTCTGGGTCACTAAGGACAACATGATCCGCAGCTACCTCCTCCCAGCCACGTACAAGTCCACGTGTTTCTTGGGACTGTAAATCATCCCTACAAGACTGCTGCTGCTGCTGCTGCTGCTGCTGCTGCTGCTGCTGCTGCTGATGCTGAGTGCCAGCCTCCACCTCCATGCTGACACAATCATCCTCCTCCTCCTCTTCCTCCTCCTCATCCTCTTCCTGTGTGATGGGTGGCACAGCAGGAACACTGTCTGGATAAAGGGGGCCTTGAGAGGCAAGGAAGTCCTCCTCTTCCTGCCTCTGTTCTGCCTCAAGTGCCCTGACCATTATTCCACGCAGCGTATGCTCCAAGAGGTGGACAAGAGGTACAGTGTCACTGATGCATGCACTGTCACTGCTCACCATCCTTGTGGCCTCCTCAAACGGTGACAGGACAGTGCATGCGTCCCTGATCATGCCCCACTGGCGTGGTGAGAAAAAACCAAGCTCCCCTGACCCTGTCCTGGTGCCGTAGTCGCACAGGTACTCATTGATGGCCCTCTGCTGCGTGTGCAGCCGCTGCAGCATGGCCAATGTTGAGTTCCATCTGGTGGGCATGTCACATATAAGGCGGTTCTTGGGCAGGTTCAACTCCTTTTGGAGCTCAGCCAGCCGAGCACAGGCATTAAATGATCGGCGGAAATGCACACAGACTTTCCTGGCCTGCTTCAGGACATCCTGTAAGCCGGGGTACCTGCCCAAGAACCGCTGCTCCACCAGGTTAAGGACGTGAGTTACACAGGGCACATGGGTCAGTTGTCCCTGTCGGAGGGCGGAGAGGAGGTTGGTGCCATTGTCGCAAACCACCATTCCTGGCTTAAGCTGGCGTGGCGTCAACCACCTCTCGGCCTGCCCCTGCAGAGCTGACAAAACATCCGCCCCAGTGTGGCTCCTGTCCCCCAAACAAACCAGCGCAAGCATGGCATGGCATCGTTTTGCCTGCGTAATTGCGTAGCCCCTGGAACGCCTACGGAGCACCGCTGGTTCTGAGGACAGAGCACTGGAAGAGGCCATGGAGGAAGAAGAAGAGGAGGGGGTGGAGGAGAGAGGTGTGTCACAACCCATAGTAGCATTTTGGAGGCGTGGTGGCGGAACAACCTCCAACACTACTGCACCTTGTCCTGCATCCTTCCCAGCTGCCAGAAGAGTGACCCAATGGGCCGTGAAAGACAGGTAACGTCCCTGTCCATGCCTGCTGGACCATGAGTCAGCGGTAATATGCACCTTACCGCTGACCGCCCTGTCCAGCGAGGCAAGGACATTGCCTTCCACATGCCGGTAGAGAGCCGGAATCGCCTTCCGTGAGAAAAAGTGGCGTTTGGGGACCTGCCACTGAGGAACCGCACATTGTACAAACTCACGGAAGGGGGCCGAGTCTACCAACTGAAAAGGCAGCAGTTGAAGTGCTAGCAATTTAGCCAAGCTAGCATTCAACCGCTGGGCATGTGGATGGCTGGGAGTGAACTTCTTCCGCCGGTCCAGCAGCTGGGGCAGGGACATTTGCCTGCTATAATCAGACGTGGGTGTACCGCTAGCAGAGTTCCCGGAAGCACTTGGCTGTGACACACCTAATTCTACACCTTCATTCCTCTCAGAGCAGGTTTCAGAGAGGACTGAAGGTCTAGTGGGGTTGGAGATGCCAGCTGATGAGGAGCAAGGAGAGGTCCGCTTTGTTCTTTGGTGTGGGTCTTTGAGGTACGCTTGCCAACGAGCTGCATGGCAGGTCAACATATGTCTGGTCAAGCATGTGGTGCCCAAGCGGCTGATGTTTTGGCCACGTGAGATACGCTTGAGACATATGTTGCAAATAGCAGCGGTGCGATCTGATGCACTCGTCTCAAAAAAGGCCCACACCAAAGAACTTTTAGAATAACGCGCAGAGGCAGCGCTCTGCACAGGCGGAGCTCTGCGGTGTGATTCAGTTGGTGTGCTGCCCCTAAGCTGGCCCCCGGAGGGCATCCTGCCTCGTTGGACATGTGCCTCCTCCTCCTCCTCCTCCTCCTCCTCCTCCCTCCTTCCAGGCACCCACGTGGAGTCAGTGCCCTCATCATCCCCTCCCTCTTCATCGCTGTAGCAAACCTGGCAGTATGCTGCAGCTTGTGGAACATGACTGCCAGATTACTGTCCTTCTTGAGCATCCCCTCTCTCTGCGCTCACGCTACTGCCTTCCTCTAGCTGAGTGTCATCATCAGAGCCCACAAAACACTGGGCATCCTCCTGGAGCATGTACCCAACACTGTGCTCAAAGAGTTCAGGAGACTCCTCAGGAGGACGTGGTGGGTCTAGGGAAGGAGTCACTGATGATGACATTGAGAGGAGGGAAGACGATGTGTTGGCAGCTGCTTTGCTACTACCCTGAGACTGGGTGAGAGAGGATGAGGAGGATGAAGAGGGCTTGGCCATCCACTCTACCAAGTCGTTGGCATGTTGCGGTTCAACATGTCCAGCTGCCGAAAAGAAGGACAAGCATGTCCCATGGCCACGTGCTGATGACAATGCACCGCGTCCACGACCAGCACTGTTGTCTCTAGACACAGAGCCTGCTTGCCCTCTTTTATCGGCTCGCGCCTGTCTGCCTCTCCTTGCTGGCCTTCCAGACATGGTAATGGCCTGAAGGGAGTTGGGTAAAACAGCAGTTGGGTAGTTTATATTGTGCTGGAGGCACACAACACCCACTAACTCCTGCAGATGCCTTTATTTTAGAACACCAGAGATAAAGGGGTATATACAGATGTATACTGTGCTGTGCTGGAGGCACACACAACTTTCAATAACTCCTGCAGATGGCAAGTGGGCTCAAATAGAGAACAGCTATGTAGGTGGATATAGCGGTATGTACTGGGTACAGAGCACGCAGACAGCACGCACTATCTCCTAACACTACTGACTGCAAGCTCTATTATTAAAGATAGATCACTAGCTATATAGGTGAGGTGAATACAGCGGTGTATACTGCGGTCAGGGCCCGCAGACAATAACCAGAGAACACCAGAGATAAAGGGGTATCTACAGATGTATACTGTGCTGTGCTGGAGGCACACACAACTTCCAATAACTCCTGCAGATGGCAAGTGGGCTCAAATAGAGAACAGCTATGTAGGTGGATATAGCGGTATGTACTGGGTACAGAGCACGCAGACAGCACGCACTATCTCCTAACACTACTGACTGCAAGCTCTATTATTAAAGATAGATCACTAGCTATATAGGTGAGGTGAATATAGCGGTGTATACTGCGGTCAGGGCCCGCAGACAATAACCAGAGAACACCAGAGATAAAGGGGTATATACAGATGTATACTGTGCTGTGCTGGAGGCACACACAACTTCCAATAACTCCTGCAGATGGCAAGTTGGCTCAAATAGAGAACAGCCATGTAGGTGGATATAGCGGTATGTACTGGGTACAGAGCACGCAGACAGCACGCACTATCTCCTAACACTACTGACTGCAAGCTCTATTATTAAAGATAGATCACTAGCTATATAGGTGAGGTGAATACAGCGGTGTATACTGCGGTCAGGGCCCGCAGACAATAACCAGAGAACACCAGAGATAAAGGGGTATATACAGATGTATACTGTGCTGTGCTGGAGGCACACACAACTTCCAATAACTCCTGCAGATGGCAAGTGGGCTCAAATAGAGAACAGCTATGTAGGTGGATATAGCGGTATGTACTGGGTACAGAGCACGCAGACAGCACGCAATCTCCTAACACTACTGACTGCAAGCTCTATTATTAAAGATAGATCAGTAGCTATATAGGTGAGGTGAATATAGCGGTGTATACTGCGGTCAGGGCACGCAGACAATAACCACTACACAACAGCAAGATAGAAAATCGGCCGAAAACGATCGGTGTGTACTGTGTTGAAGGTACACAGAACACCCACTGCTTCAGACACCAACACACTACACGAGGCCGCCGCGATGGCGGCCTTATATAGTGTGGGGCGTGCACTACACAGCCTGAGCTATGATTGGCCACAGGCATCCTGCCTGTGGCCAATCATGGCTCTCCTCGCTGCTGGCGCTGCGATTGGCCAAGCATGCGGGGTCACAGTGCATGCTTGGCCAATCATGAGCCAGCAATGCACTGCGCCATCGCAGTGCATTGTGGGCCGTGAGCACCACGCGAATTTAACGCGAACGGACCAAAATGTTCGGATTTCGCCGAACGGACGAACAGCCAATGTTCGAGTCGAACGTACGTTCGACTCGAACACGAAGCTCATCCCTATAGTTAACCAAGTTGCTTACATACTGTCCAGCCACTATAAAATATTTGTGGCTACTGTCTCTTAGATAATATACTGTCATTTTTATTGCAAGATGACACACATGCCTTTCCTCTATTTGCTGTTTAATACTCGCATTCTGTCCTGCTGCTGGCACATACCTTTATTTTGAATATTTTGAGAATAGTTGAGATACAGGGGTGGGAGGACATTTGAGGGATGTACAGTTGTGGTTTTGAAGTGTTCTTGTGTACTCTGTTTTGATGTTTAAGACAATGCAATGTGGAACTGTGAACGAAAAAAAGATGCTCACAAACTATACTATCAACCTGTTGTTTCACTGAAAAATTAATAAGAGGTTAAGAGGCTTCAGTTTTATTTTTTTTAAGAGGAATTTATATAGCTTTTAGATTTGGTGTTGCTGCAACTTCCAATAGTCAGTCCAGTCTTATTACCACTTGATACAAAATCAAGTAACACAGCCATACCTACCTATTCAAGTTGAAATGAATCAGATTGTGGTGCTGCTGCTGTAATTAAGTGGCACTGTTCATAAAAAGTGTACTGTTCTGTAACATCACAGCTTAAAGCCATTTCCCGAGCACGCAATTTAAAGGATCAGTGTTTTTTTTTTTCCATGTCACCCTGTAAGAAAATTGAAAGGACCCCGTTTACAAAATAATATATTATTATTATTATTTATTTATTTATTTTATTATTTTGCTTCGTTCAAATTTCCCCATAGCAGTCCTCAGCTCTTGATGCTCTTTTTTCAGGATTCCCTTCCCACAGTCTTCAATGGGATTTTCCACAAAGTTTAGGTTCACTGAACCTCAAATAAGATTCACCAAACCCTAAGCAAAATAAACTCATCACTTCTAATCACCAAGTATAGATACCTGAATCTGTTCCACTAGAAGAAATTGATTGATACTCTTCCGTAATGACCCTATTTAAAAAAAATCCATTTTCTGCTATAGTCAAACAGAAAAATCTAAATGTTTCTTGGACTAAGGTAGCTTCAAATAAAAGGCCAGGTGAAGCACTTCTCTAATAACATTAAGACTGGACTCCATCACTGGTGGGACCCGCAGTCTACTAATGGAACTTTTTTATGAAAAAATTAAATTAATTTTGTTCTTTGTGAAAGGAAAACCACAAATGTGTCACACTTTTAGAGGCACACCTGTAGCAGTAAGGTATGTAGCAAAAATACATTAATAACATAAATGCGCGGGTATCAATATGACTAAAGGCAGTGTGTTTTAAAAAAAGGAATGTGTGGCTCAACAGAATTTGTGTTGTCATTTCACTGCATTGTCAAGTTTTGAATAGTTTTATAACTATTTCTCTAACCTCTAGTCAAAATCTTAAGAAATTCATAGTATTTGAAACTTTAAATAATCTTGCTGGCTACAGTGCCTTGCTAAAGTATTCACCCCCCTTGGCCTTTTACCTATTTTGTTACATTACAGCGTTTAGTTCAATGTTTTTTTAATCTGGATTATATGTGATGGCTCAGAACACAATAGTCTAAGTTTGTGCAGTAAAATTAGAAAAATACATACATAAAACTATTTTTCAGAAAGAAAAAACGGATAATTGGCATGTGTGTATGTATTCACCCCCTTTGTTATGAAGCCCATAAAAAGCTCCGGTGCAACCAATTACCTTCAGAAGTCACATAATTAGTGAAATGATGTCCACCTGTGTGCAATCTAAGTGTCATACATATATACACCTTTTTGAAAGGCCTCAAAGGCTGCAACACCTAAGCATAAAGCACCACTAACCAGACACTGCCATGAAGACCAAGGAGCTCTCCAAACAAGTAAGGGACAATGTTGTTGAAAAAACAAGTCAGGATTAGGTTATAAAAAAAAATCCAAATCTTTGATCCCTAGAAGCACCATCAAATCTATCATAACCAAATGGGAAGAACATGGCAAGGAGGGCAAGGAGGGCATTAATCAGACAGGCAGCACAGAGACCTAAGTGTAACCCTGGAGGAGTTGCAGAGTTCCACAGCAGAGACTGGAGTATCTGTACATAGAATGCCAATAAGCCGTACGCTCCATAGAGTTGGGCTTTATGGCAGAGTTGCCAGAAGAAAGCCATTACTTTCAGCAAAAAACAAAATGGCACATTCTGAGCTTGCGAAAAGAGATGTGGGAGACTCCCAAAATGTATGGAAGAAGGTGCTGTGGGGATGTTTTTCAGCATTCGGGACTGGGAAACTGGTCAGAGTTGAGGAAAAGATGAATGTTGCTAAATACAGGGAGATTCTTGAGCAAAACCTGTACCACTCTGTGTGTGATTTGAGGCTAGGACGGACGGTTTACCTTCCAGCAGGACAATGACCTAATACAATGCTAAAGCAGCACTTGAGTGGTTTAAGGGGAAACATGTAAATGTGTTGGAATGGCCTTGTCAAAGCCCAAACCTCAATCCAATAGAAAATCTGTGGTCAGACTTAAAGATTGCTGTTCACAAGTGCAAACCATCCAACTTGAAGGAGCTGGAGCAGTTTTGCAAGGAGGATTTGGAAAAAATCTCAGTGGTAAGATGTGGCAAGCTCATGGAGACTTATTCAAAGCGACTTGGAGCTGTGATAGCCGCAAAAGGTGGCTCTACAAAGTATTGACTTTAGGGGGGTGAATAGTTATGCACATTGACTTTTTCTGTTATTTTGTCCTATTTGTTGAGTGCTTCACAATAAAAAAAAAAATCTGCAAAGTTGTGGGCATGTAAATTAAATGATGCAAATCCGCAAACAATCCATGTTAATTCCAGGTTGTGAGGCAACACAACACAAAACATGGCGGGGGGGGGGGGGGGGGGTGAATACTTTTGCAAGGCACTGTATTCTATGTAGAAAGACACTGTGCCACCAGGGAGTTTGGACAGCTCCCTACCTAATTTATTGGACAATCTTACATTGTGTCTTGTTTGTCTTGAACCCTTTGCTTCTCCCATTAACTCCTTGCATACCTGTCCTTTCTTTACTACTCTCTAACCGGCTCATATAAAATAATAGACAGCTGAAGCTGTGAGTCACCTGCTGTTTGCTAAAGGAATGGGGGGGGGGGATTGTCTCCTAGGAGGCTGTTGTGTTGGGATAACATGTCAAAGTTATGCTATGTAGATAGCAGAGAGATCAGAGATCAAAGAGGAACAGTGAACTTGGTGCATTTGATTCAGTCTAGTACATACTATAGAAGGATGTACTTTATTTTTCATATCTGAGGCTTGCAAGCAGTTTAAGTAATAGGTTACTCTGTATTTCAGCTGCATGTAGTATATTATCTATTGGACAGTGTTTTGTTCTTTCATCTTTCATTCCATTCATCTGTATAAATTATGACAGTAATTCATTTTGAATATGAGTAATCTATGCTTTTATTTCTAAAGGACGCTGCTACTTGGCTACCTACTTCTTCGATCCTGCTGTATGTTAGGAATTGGTAAGGTGAATAAGTAGTATTATATTATATATTATATCAGGTATTATATTAGTGGGATTTTTTTTAATGATATTTTTGATAATATAATTATAGTAAATGATAGATATTTGAATCACAGCGAAAAATGTTTCCCACTTCTAAGATGTAGGAATAGGAGTGTGGTCTGGACCATTAAGTAAGGTGTTTTTTTATGACAACATTGTCAATGTCAGGTTATGCAATCCCATTTTTTTTGTTATTGTATGACAAACTGCATCTGGCCTGTCAAGTAACCTTCCTTTTGTCTTTTAATCCTTTTTCTTTTTTTTTTTTGTAAATAAGCCATTTACAGCTATGCTGCACCCATGCAGCCATTATGAAACCAGACAACATTTTTAATAAATATTGCCATGACACTGCCATTACCACATTATGTGAGAAAACTTTCTACCAACATCCCCAAAAGGCAGGGTCATCTGGTGGATAAATTGCTGGCACCCATTCAATACTAACATTTAGCCAGGCCAACATATCTCTTTTCACTGCTAAAGTCAGTCAGTGCATAGCATTCTGCACTTAGACTGCTTTGGTGCATCACACCGATATGAAAAACATTCCAAGACCCTTTTGGGTTCTGCCAGCATAACACATGGATTAATATTGAGATAGAGGGCTGTACAACTATTTTCAGTTTCTGAATAAAAGAAAAATACCTTTTATCTTATCACAAGAAATTGACAATTAATTATTATAAGAAACATTTAATTGGCAACTACAAGACATGGGATTTATGAAAGATAGCCAGGATAGCCATGAGAGACAAAATGACTGTAGGGATTGTGTGATATATTTGAAATATCTAAAGTTAATAATCAATCCCTTTGTATACCAAATGTAAAGCACAATAGATCCCTTTGAAAACACAAAGTATCCACATGCCTTACACAAATGTTATCTAAAATAAAGTATATCATAATTTTAAGACAGTATGCAGAGCTGGTGGTTTTCAATCAATCTCACCATAACCAGTGTGGATATACTTTATTTGTCCCCAAGACATAGGGGTGCATGGCCTATTGCATTAGGGTGTGCACCCCAAAGCTCAAACATGCATGCCTTTATCTGCAGTCTCAGCTGCACTGGACAGTGAATGAGCAGGATAGTGCTCTTAGCTGAGCAGCTTCCTGTTTCACAAACTGAAGTATAGTAAACACTGTTTACTATGCTTCAGTTATGAATAAACACAGTGAGTGAGTGTGTTCACTTAGAAAAGGAAGGGGCCGGTAAATTACATATTTATCAGCCCCTTCCCCTACTCTCCTATCTGGGAGCCTAACACGGGGTGAAGCCCAGGCAATAGGGGGCATTTGTACTGGATGCAGTTATTAGGGTGGTTCTCATACTCTTCATTTACAATGGCCAATCAACCTAAAAAGCTGTATCCAGTTCAGAATAAATGGCTTTATAATATTAGGCTATTTCTATGTATCCAGTGGTTTTGGAATCATGGTTTTGTATACTATTCTAAAACTAGGATTGAACTTATTTTACATTTTTGGTGAAAATGAGACATTTTATTTAAAAAAATAACTACTGTGTTTTGCACTGATTTATTTGAGGTATTTTGATTCCTTATAAGAGAAGTATGGATGAAGCTTGTTTTGACATAGTTCTCTTCTCGACACAGGTGTGCACTTATTTCTGCACTCCTGTGACCCAGATTCAGCCAACAGCGAGTTAAAGTTCACTGCTGGTCCAGGTTCTGCAGGTATTCTTACAATAATTACAATACAAATAACACTGCTGAGAGCCTGAGTCAGCCACTCCTGCCCTCTCCATTGCCCAGTTCCAGTGAGCACCGGAGGTGCAGAACATAGAACCAGTGACGGACAGTCACTGCTCTCTGCTCTGTTAAAACCAGTCATATGTAACATTGCTGATAACAAGGCTTTTTTTTTTAAATCATTGAATAGGTGCAGGTACTCACCCCCTCTCCCTTGAGCCTCAAAGGAGAGGAGTAAAGCAGCATAGTGAGTCAAATGGTGGTTGTGATATCTGAGCGTGATGAACAGAGAGGTGGCGGCACAAGGTCAGTATTGTTTAAGATAATATAAACGTACTAATTAGTAATAGAGGTTAAAGAAATCGCATTCTGTAGTTGGTTAAATTAAACCTACTTGCTGTATACACAGCACGCATATAATACTCATAGTATGCATTAAATACTACATTACAAGTGAGTGTCCAACAGACAAGTAAAACATGCAGCACACCCGTTTTGTAAAAAAATAAAAAATAACTCTTTCTCCATGTATTCATGTTTGCTATTTATTTTTGCTAGGTGTGGGAAACCCATATCAGTGATAGCCAAATGGTAATTTTGTGTTCATTTTATTTTATTTTTAATATATATAAAAAAAAAGAAATACCAGAATTGTACCAAGGAGGAATGAAAAAAACAGTTTTCTTAGTGCAGCTGCAATCGATATGATGCAAAATCTTAAACAAATTAATAAAAAATATTGGACAATGCTATCTCCAATAGTGTATACAAATCAACATAAATAAAAATCAAAATGACCATAAAACTCTAATACATAAACAAAAACAAAAAAAGTGCAAAGTAAAGATTTATAAACTATGCAACATCTTATATCAATCCAATGGCCATAGCTAGGGAGTCTGCCTGAATCCAGTCATGATAGATAATGCTTCTCCATATGCTGTAATCCAAGCAATTGCTTCCAAATTTGTTAGCATAGACATTCTCATGGAACAGGCATAAAAGAGGATAAAAAAGAATCTCCAACTGCAATCAGCAGGTGGCCTGGAGCAGACCAAAAAAGAACAATCTCTTTTTTGGTCTGCTCCAGGCCACCTGTTAATTTCAGTTGGAGATTCTTTTTTATCCACTTTTATGCCCGTTCCATGAGAACGTCTATGCTGACAAATTGAAAGCAATCGAAATTGCTAAGACCTTTCAAGAGTATTACAGTAGACTTTACTCAATAAACAAGCAGGGTACCAAATAAGAGGTAGAAGGGAAACAAGAGAAAATAATGGAAAATTCCTATCAAAATACTTACCGTAATTTTCCTTTCCTGATGGACTCCATGGCAGCAACGTGTGGGTTAAGTCCCGCCTCCACTACCCATAGGACACTACTCCCATAAATCTTTGCTCCCTGCCCCTGGCCGTGTTCGGTAACTAGCCTACTCCAGCCATTTTGGGAGGGAACTCCTGCTGCCATGGAGTCCATCAGGAAAGGAAAATTACGGTAAGTATTTTGATAGGAATTTTCCATTTTCCTGACAGACTCCATGGCAGCAACGTGTGGGAAATAACTCGCCAAACACACCCGGGTGGGCAAAAAATGCTGAACAAAAGATTTATTTAACACTGTCGGCCGACAGGACTTTCAAACCAAAATCAACAGAGGATAAAGAAGCTGGCTCAACACAATAGTGAGACATGAAAGTATGAATAGAAGACCAGGAGGCCGCTCTGCAGATTACATCAGGTGCAACGTGGCGTGAAGCCGCCCATGAGGTTGAGAGACTTCTGGTAGAGTGAGCTGTAACCGCCTCAGGAGGAGCCAAGCCCCTCTCTCTATAAGCCCATTGAATTGCTTGAACCACCCAAGCAGCGATGGATCTAACGGAGGCCTTGGCGCCTCTACTTTTCCCGTTAAATAGCACGAAGAGGAAGTCAGATTGACGAAAAGAAGCTGTAATATCCAGATATTGTTTTAGAGTAACTCCCAAATCGAGTGGATGTGGATCTTGACTTCCAGCAGAATTGAAGGTAGGAAGAGTGATTTCCTGGTTTTCATGGAAAACAGAGGTCACCTTGGGATTTGTCCCCAACATCGGAATTAGGACCACCCTATCTGGAAAGAAGGTGAGAAAAGGTTCCTTTGCACCTAGAGACTGAATTTCGGAGATTCTCTTCGCCGAGGTTATGGCTACCAGAAAAGAGGTTTTAAGGGTTAATTCTCTGATTGAGAGCGTTCTGTCAAGTTGAGAGAAGAAATCTAGAACCAATGGAAGATCCCATTTGGGGAATCTAGGCTTCCTTTGTGGCCTAAGCCTGACTGCTCCTTTGAAGAATTGTTGGACCAAGGGATGATTGGCCCATGCGACTCCGGAAAAGGCTGAAATTGCTGAAACCTGGACCCGGAGAGAACTAACCGAAAGGGAGATATCCAATCCCGATTGCAAGAAGCTTAAGACGTCCCGAACTGTCAGGGTATTACAGGAACTGGATCTTGAAGACAAGTGATCTGCAAACTTCGCCCAAATTCTCTCATATACCCGGTTAGTACTGCTTCTTCGAGCACTAAGAAGAGTGGGAATGACTTCTTCCGGACAGCCTAAAGCCTTCAACCGTCCCCTTTCAAAAACCAAGCCTTTAGGCGCAGGTGATCCGGGCAAGGATGTAATCTCGACCCTTGAGACAGAAGGTCTGGCCCGGATGGTAAAGGAATTGGATCCCTGACACTGAGGAGCATCAGAAGCGGAAACCAGGGTCTGTTGGGCCAATAAGGGATTATGGCTATCACTTCTGCTGTCTCTGACCTGAGTCTCCTCAGGAACTGATGAATAATAGGAGTTGGGGGAAAGGCATAGGCCTTGTGGAACCACCATTTCTCCGTCAAGGCATCCACCCCGTAGGCTTGAGGATCCCTGTACCTTGAATAATACTTCTCTAGTTTTTTGTTGCAAGGGGAGGCAAACAGGTCGACTTCTGGGGAGAACCCCATTGTCAGGATCCAGCTGAACACTTCCTCGTGGAGAGACCACTCGTTGTTGTCCAGAAGTATCCGGGAAAGAAAGTCTGCCTGAACGTTCTGAATCCCTGGGACATAAGATGCTGTCAGATCCTTCAAGTTCCTCTGAGCCCAGGTCATGATCGGTTCCACCTCCTGGAGAAGGGATAGACTTCGGGTACCCCCTTGCCTTCTTATGTACGCCACTGCTGTGGTATTGTCTAGCCTGAGAGAGACCGAGGCTCCTGAAATCAGATGCCGAAAGGCTAGCAGAGCTTGAAAGGCTGCCCTTAACTCCAGGATGTTCGACACCGTCCCTCTGGAGGGGAGAATCCAGGTGCCCTGAGCCATTTCCGCCAGACAGTGGGCGCCCCAACCCCTGTTGCTGGCATCTGTTGTTATGGTGACCCATGAGATGGGGAGAATGGAATGGCAGTTGCAGAGATTTTCCCGTTGGAGCCACCACAGAAGGGAATTCCTCATGGATAAGGTGATCCGAATCAGCTGGGTTTTGCTGCCTGACCATTGAAGAAGGAAACCCCTCTGAAAGGGCCTCATCCTCCACTGTGACCACCTCACCATCGGAATTGTCGCTACCATAGTGCCTATAATTTTCAGGCACTGGAGAGCCTGGAGATGAGAGGCAGAGAGGGCTGGACGGATTCTGTCCCTGACCACTGACAACTTCTCTTCTGGCAATGAGATGGTGCCTCTGACAGTGTTGAATAGGGCCCCTAAGAACACCAGCCGCTGAGATGGGACCAGCTGGCTCTTCTCCAAGTTCAAGATCCACCCGAATTCCTGTAGGGTGGAGATGACCTGCTTCCTGTGTACCAGAAGTTGATCCTTGTCTTGAGCCAACAACAGAAGGTCGTCTAGGTAGTGATGTAGACGAATCCCTTTGGTTCTCAGGAGAGCTACCACTGCCAACAATACTTTTGAAAATACACGAGGAGAAGTTGATAGCCCGAAGGGAAGGCAAGTAAACTGAAAATGGCTTTCGCCCACGGAGAAGCGGAGATACTGCTGGTAATTTTCTGCAACTGGGACATGAAAATAGGCGTCCTTGAGGTCTATGGAGACCATCCAGTCCCCTGCTTGGACCGATTGTTGAATTGTGGATAAAGACTCCATCTTGAATTTTTCTTTTTTGATAAAACTGTTCAAGTGGGTTAGATCTATGACCGGCCTCCAGGCCCCGCTCTTTTTCCGGACCATAAACAAAGGAGAGTAGATTCCCATGCCTCGCTGAATGACTGGAACATGGATAATGGCGCCTTGAGCCAACAAAGATTCCACGTAGGCTAGAAGAATTAGCCTTTTTTCGTCTGAGGCTGGGAGAGAGGTGGGGACCCATCTGAGTCTGGGAGATTCCTTGAAGGTCCAAACATGACCTGAGGAGACTGTCTTGATGGTCCAGAAGTCTTGGATCGAGGCCGCCCAGACATGGCGAAAGTGGAAAAGACGAGCCCCCACCTGCCCTGTCTGAGCGGGCCCAACCTCAAAAGGATTTAGTTGGTTCCCTCTCTCCCTTCAAATCACTTTTTGTAGATTTTTTAAAAGAGGATTGTCTTGATTTCCAGGACCTGGAAAATTCACGGCCTGGTCTGTAACTGCGAGCTTCCCTGGCTCGTTCCTGGTACTGTCTCTTTGGAAAAGACCTTCTCTGGGCTTGCAAACGCCGGTCCTGGGGGAGGAACCCCGACTTTCCACCAGTGGCTCGGGTAATAGCCTCATCCAACTTATTGCCGAAAAGGGAGGACCCTTCAAAGGGGATGCGGCACCATACTTGTTTTGAGGCTGGGTCTGCCAGCCAGGGGCGGAGCCAAAGAGCCCGTTTAGCCGTAACAGAAGAAAGCATCACCCGAGCCACCAGGCGTATAATGTCGATAGAGGCCTCCCCAAGAAAGGCGGAGGCCAGCCTAAGCTCTTAGATAGGCGAGCTCTTAGCTGTATCTTCAGAGATATTTCTAAGTGTCTCATCTACACTATCTGTCCATATCTCCATTGCTTTGGACATAGCGGCCAGAGCCAACGCTGGCTTACAGGCCATTCCTGCTGTGAGATACACTCTCTTCAAATCAGCATCAATTCGTCTGTCCAGAATGTCCTTAAAAGACACGGTATCCTCTAAGGGAAGTGTGACATGTTTCACCAGCCGCATGACTGCTGCGTCTACCAACGGTGCTGACTCCAAATGCTTCACCTCTTCTTCATTGAAAGGATAGAGTTTCGAAACCTTTGATAGCATGGAATTTTTCTTCTCCACCTTGCCCCATTCATCTGTGATAATCTCACCTAGCTCAGAAATAAAAGGAAAATTAATCCGTTCCTTCTTTAATTGCTTAAAGAATTTTCTTTGTTTGGAAGGAGCAGCCACAGAATCTTCCCAGTTCAGTGTCTCTTTAACAGCTCTGACCAGAGGAGGCAGTAGAGCGAAATCAAAGCCCACACAGGGATCACTTTTATCAGAGTCACTGTCAGATATGGCAGCTGAGGGGTGGCTATGCGCAGAGGATTCCCAAGTATCCTGCAGCTGAGTCTCCCTTCCTGGAGAAAGTGGCAGCTCTGCCGGGGGAACATAGGACTGGCCCTCAATATTTCTGAGGGACTCCTTAACAACTTTCTCCACCAGGGTTTTAAGTTGTTGATCCGCGTCACCCCTTTCATTAGAAGCCTTGGCATAGCAAGGATCGCATAAAGATTTTCCTGCCGGTACAAGAGCTCTGCACCCCCAACAGGCACTAGCTGAGTGACTAGATTGAGTCCTCGAGGAGTGCGATCTTTCTTCACTACGGTGTCCTGATTTTGAGGAGGAACCATAATGTTTAGATTTGGAAGAGGAGTGCCGGTGATGCGACTTGGAGGAGTCGCTCCCTCTATGAGAGTTGCGATGCTGTTCTGACCTGGAAGGGCTGAAAAAGACACAAGACAAGAAACCACAAGATACAAGACATCAGGACAGAGCTAACAGATACATACCCCTCCCCCACCAGACCTTCAGGTGATCATTAGAAATACCTTTTATGAGAGGGCTGGCCACAAGCAGGCGGTAAGGAATCCATGTCCTCAGCGATATCCATACGCGCTGAAAAGATGACAAGGGATCAGTGCAAGGGACAGGGAAGGGATAGCCTCCCTATCCCAGAATGCCACTTACCAGTGGATGCAACACAGAGGCAGGGGGAAGTCACCGCAACAGCCCGCAAGCATTCCCAAAGCTTGCAGACAAATTCCACATTTAAATAGCCCGCCCCTGTGATGTCACCGCCGTGCCTGTGCGCATGCGCGAAACAGCGGCATTTTGCCGCTATCGCGCATGCGCGAAACCAAGCCTCGATCTCAACCGCGTTCGCGCATGCGCAGTACGGCCGAAAACGCAAACCCGGAAGTAGAACGGCGGCTGGAACGCGGAAGAACCAGCCGCCATGCCTGCACATACAAACAAACAGAAACAAACGAAGACAAATAATAAGATACAAAAACTGCTGCCATAAAGAACTTTTAGAACCTCTCACCACTCCCACCACGATCGATCACTCGGCCGAAGATAAGGTAAGATGACACCGGACTTTCCAGGGGGCAAAACAGGTCACCTGCTAATAGCTGGCTATCCGACCAATGCGCAGCCTGCCTGCCAGTGGCCAGGACATGTGGCTTCTTCACAGCGCCTCTTCCACTGCCCACTCCATACCCTGCTAATAGCTAGGGCTTAGCGGAGTAATGCGACTTTCCAGACCCAGAGTCGCAGACCGGCCGACCTCGATCGTGGGGATGATAAATCTTCAGGTAGGAAGACCACTTCTGGGTCCTTCGGAGGAGGACAAAAAAAGAACACGGCCAGGGGCAGGGAGCAAAGATTTATGGGAGTAGTGTCCTATGGGTAGTGGAGGCGGGACTTAACCCACACGTTGCTGCCATGGAGTCTGTCAGGAAAAAAGCCTTTCTTAAGGATACCCGATTAAAGAAAATCTCAGAGGATAAACTTAGTCAGCTAGAAGCACCTATAATAGAGGAGGAGATAATAAAAATCTTAAAAGAATCCTCGTCAGGGAAAAGTCCTGGACCTGATGGCCCGACAACCTTCTACTACAAAAAATTTAGAGATATTTTAATTCCTAAAATGTGTTAATACATGAGTGGGATTGGAGAAAAGTGGGAGATGCGTAAAGAGGCATTGGAAGCTGTTATTGCAGTCATCCCGAAAGCGGGGAAAGATAGCACGTTATGCTCCAGTTATAGACCCATCTCCCTCCTAAACTCGGACACTAAGATTTTTGTGAAAATCCTTGCAGGCAGGATGAAAATAATAATGCAGGACATAATACACCCAGACCAAGTAGATTTCATCCCAGGAAGGGGGGCGAGGGACAATGGAACTAGAACATTATTGGCAATACAGAAGATCAAGGATAGTAGGGTCCCAGGACTACTCCTGTCAATCGATGCTGAGAAAGCTTTTGACAGGGTAGATTGGGGCTTTATGCAGGGTATGTGGGAGGAAACGGGACTGGGAGTGAAAATGATCGGATGGATAAAGGCATTGTACAATAGGCCTACAGCAATGATGAAGGTGAACAGGACAGTTTCGGGACCGTTTGAAATGTATAATGGCACCAGGCAGGGGTGACCATTATCCCCCCTATTGTTCGTGCTGGCACTGGAACCCCTCTTGACGAGGATAAGGCAGAATACAGATATCAAGGGGATAAAAGTAGGTGAGGAAATCGATAAAATTGCAGCCTACGCGGACGACATTTTATTTTATATAACACGCCCCATGATAACCCTCCCAGATTATGGTGAAATCTCCAATTTCAAGATGAAACCAGCCAAGTCAGAAACCTTAACTTTTTACATAACAAAAAAAGATGTGCTTATTTATCAAAAAGATTTAAAATTTTTCTGGGAAAAAAACGATTGAAGTATCTAGGCGTCAGGATAACCACTTCTAGTGAGACATTATATCAAGAAAATTTTATCCCACTACTAAATGAGATCAAAATAGAGTTGAATAGAATTACATCAGGACAACGATCCTGGGGGGGGGGGGGTTATGTATAAGATGCAGATGATCCCAATACCTCTCCATTTGTTTTGTTTGTTAAAACAATACAAACAATGTTCTTAAGGTTTATATGGAGAAGGAAAAAATCACGAATAAAGTTGACACAGTTAATTAAGGATAAGGTGCGAGGGGGGTGGGGGGCACCGGATATTAGAAGTTATTATAATGCAATTATATTGTCACGAATAATAGAATGGGCAAAAAAGAAAAATGAAAAGAGATGGGTTGAGATGGAAAGCACAATAAGTAAGGTCACATTGGGGGAAATAATATGGATCCCGACACAATATAGGAACCTTAGTAATGACACACACAGTATCACTAGTAATGCACTAAAAATATGGGATAACTTGCACAGAAGGGAGACGTGGGAATATAATTCACCTTTAATACAGAAAAAAATACAGAATACTTCACACCAGGAATAAAGACATTGTTTGGCAAGTGGATAATACAGGAGAACCCACAATTAAAAGATATAATACAACATGGTAAAATACACACTTATCAGGAATTAAAAAATAAAAAGGAGCTGATGGCGATAGATGTATGGCAGTATAGCCAACTGAAACACTTTGTTGAGTCATTGCCCCAGCCCATTAGATCGGCAGAAAATCTACTTACCTTGGAGAAAATCTGTGTAGATAGAGGAAGAAAGAAAGAAGGTGATTTCTAGGATTTATAGAGTGCTGAATGATGGGATAGGGCCGGAGATACCACCATTCATTGAGAAGTGGGAGAGGGAATTGGTAATATCAGTAAACAAGGCGGAGATTAGGCAATTATTGCGGCGGGTACACGCTACTTCAGTCAACAGTAAAATGATAATAATATGAGTTAAATTACAAGTGTTTGTCCCGATGGTACATCACCCCCGATAAGGCACACAAATGTCAAAGTGAAACATCACAATTATGTTGGCGAGGATGCAAAGAAATAGGGACCATGACCCACATATGGTGGCATTGTCCTGAAATTAAAAAAACACTGGGAGGAGATTAGGCAGATAACTAGAGAGATAACCAACATAGAGGTCCCTGGTGACTCGTGGGGGTGCCTATTCCATGGGATAAGAATGCCAACTAAGCAATATATAAGAACGTTTCTCCTGCAGCTTTTAAATGCGGCTAAAAGCCTTATACCTAGACATTGGCAGGAACCAGAAAGGCCCACTATGAAGAACTGGTGTAATAAAATAAATGAAATCCAAAACCTAGAATATCTAAGGTTCAGCCATGGAGAGGGAATAGAGGGATATGAAGAGAAATGGCGGGAATGGGTTGGCTACAAGTTAACAATAAGATTTGCAGAAATAACGGAGGCATAAGGCATAAACCATAGTAGAGGAATCAATAAGATAGACACACAGAGGGAGAGGAGGAATAGCAGAAAAGAATAGGATAGCCTTTTAGCGAGAAAGGTAGATGGAGAAGGATAGAGTGGGGGGGGGGTAGGTCTAGGCGGGGGAAGGGGTCGGGAGGTGGGGTTTGTGATAAGAATGTATTAAGAAATTGTGTAAATTGATGATACATCGAGATTGCATCCACGCTATGTGTTATATTTTTGATATGAAAAAAAAAACTACCTTTGAACGTCAGAAAAATAGTCAGTGACTACATAGCAAACAGCAACTGTTGAGACAATAAACACCATGGTCAAAATTATTGGTGGTCTGTGGCTGGCTGTAAAACGAATTGCCTTCTTTCCCAAGCATTGGTGGTTAGTGGCTGCCTTTAAAAGTAACTACCCTCAGCATTGGTGGTAAGTGGCTGATTGGAGCAGCCCCCCCCCATAATTGGCGGTCAGTCACTGCCTGTAACCAAGGCACCATCAGAAATTGTGGCGCCCCCTATTGTCTTTTTTTTGGTGCCCGTTTACTCCCCCCCAAAATAAATTCCCTACAGTCTAGTGGAGAAATTTGCCCTTTATTCTCTGATGGTCTAATGAGGTACTCTGCTGTTGCAACTCTTCAAACTAGCTCTGCTTCTGCCTGTTATACATAGGTGCCTCTTTGACACCATTGAGAAATCTCTCCAGTTTCTGGTAACCACTAGAACTGGAACAGTAAAGGATGCAAATTCAACATGTCTTCCCCAATTAACAATATCTATACTAACATGAGGCAATTTTGGGAAATAAAATGCATTGAATATTGAGATATAATTCTCACATATTTTCTACTAATCAGTTTAATATGCAGAACGTTTTAACCATATTTATTCTTACACTATTGGCAAAATAGAGTGCAGTGTGTTTTAGTTACAGAGTTTTTCATGTATGTCGCTTTCAAGGGCAAATTCAGGAAATATGTCATGTTTAAATAGGTAATTATATACAGACGTATGCAAATCATGTTAAGTTGATTGGAATAGCTTGAGGTTCAAGAACTGGTTTCTCAACAGTCCAGTGTCTAGGAAATTTATCTCAAAGAAAAAAGAACAAAGTATCTAAATCCTGAATGAGAACTTAATAACATGGGAGCTTTGCTTCCTGGGGTTAACATAGGGGACTGCTTTATAATGTATTGTATGAGCTACATACTCCCAAAGCATTGGGAGTATAGAACATTAATAGACCATTAATTGAATTGGTACAGTTCACTATATAGTTACATAGTTAGGTTGAATAAAGACACCAGTCCATCCAGTTCAACCTGAGTTTGTGTGGGTGCTTTGTCTACAATTATCCCTATCCCTGTACTTTGTGCCTCATTAAGATGCTCATATATTATTATTATTATGTATTTAAGGTACCCATATAGCGCTGTTATATTTTACACAGTGCTCCACACATACATCACACACTCACATCAGTCCCTACCCTCAAGGAGCCCACAATCCAAGGTCCTCAACTCACATTCATATACTAAGGCCAATTTTTGGACAGAAGCCAATTAACCTACCAGCATGTCTTTGGAGTATGAGAGGAAACCAGAGTACCCGGAGGAATGCCAGGCACAGGGAGTGTTGCGGTTGGGATTTTAACTAGCGACCCTTTTCACTGCTAGGTGAGAGTGCTACCCACTACACCCCTGTGCCACCCATATAGATGTAGCACCCTCCCAGAGAGGTTGCTAAGTTTGGTTAGCCAAATTTAGTTCTGTGGCTTTGCTGTAATCAGCAGAGCAGCATGTGATTGCTTTAGTTGCGAGTTTGATTGCACGTGAGCCACACAGGGCACATAGGTCAGTTGTCCCTTTCGGAGGGTGGAGAGGAGGTTAGTGCCATTGTCGCAAACCACCATTCCTGGCTTAAGCTGGCGTGGTGTCAACCACCTCTCAGCCTGCCCCTGCAGAGCTGACAGAATATCTGGCCCAGTGTGGCTCCTGTCCCCCAAGCACACCAGTGCAAGCACGGCATGACATCTTTTTGCCTGAGTACTTGCATAGCCCCTTGAATGCCTACAGAGCACCACTGGTTCAGAGGACAAAGCACAGGTAGAGGCCATGGAGGAAGAAGAAGAGGAGGGGTGGAAGAGAGAGGTGTGTCACATTCACCAGTAGTAGCATTTTGGAGGCGTGGTGGCGGAACAACCTCCAACACTACTGCACCTTGTCCTGCATCCTTCCTAGCTGCCAGCAGAGTCATCCAATGTGCCGTGAAAGATAGGTAAAGTCCCTGTCCATGCCTGCTGGACCATGAGTCAGCGGTAATATGCACCTTACCGCTGACCTCCCTGTCCAGCTAGGCATGGACATTGCCTTCCACATGCCGGTAGAGAGCCGGAATCTCCTTCCGTGAGAAAAAGTGGTGTTTGGGAATCTGCCACTGAGGAACCGCACATTGCACAAACTCACAGCCGGGGGCAGAGTCTACCAAATGAAAAGGCAGCAGTTGAAGTGCTAGAAATTTAGCAAAGCTAGCATTCAACCGCTGGGCATGTGGATGGCTGGGGCAGGGAAATTTTCCGGGAAGTTGGTGTACTGATAGCAGATTGCCCGCAAGTACTTGTCTGTGACACACCTAATTCTACACCTTCATTCCTCTCAGTGCAGGTTTCAGAGAGGACTGAAGGTATAGTGGGGTTGGAGATCCCAGCTGATGAGGAGCAAGGAGAGGTCCGCTTTGTTCTTTGGTGTGGGTCTTTTAGGTATGCTTGCCAACATACGTCTGGTCAATTTGGCGCGAATGGCCCATAATGTTCGGAATTCGCCAAACGAGTGAACAGATGATGTTCGAGTCGAACAAAAAGTTCATCCCTATTCAGGGGTCTAGTGGAGTCCATGACTTGATGTATCAGGGCTGCTATGGAGTCAAAAGGAGCACCTACTCAGTATTAGGTGGGTGGTCAAAATGTTATGGCTGATCAGTGCATGCCAACGTGAATAAGGTCCAAATGACACTTGTCAAAATGATAAATTCCTATATACTGCCTCAGAGGAGCAGTGAGTTTCATGAGTAAAATGCCCTTGCTGTATAGTGGTGTCACTTGCTTTAGACCCTGTAGGTGTAAAGCCTGATGCATGTGGACTGTACTCTGATGCCTGCATTTGAGTTGTGTGTTAGAAATGATGGGACGATGTCCTGTGAATACGTGTATCTTGTATTTGTGGGATTGAAGAATTGCACCGATTATGATGGGGTTGGGGCAGATGACATGCACATGTAGCGCTGCATGATCGTACTTAGGACCAATAAGCGATGTGCTTGAATCTGCATCAGGTCATGTGCCATAGAGATCAGGATTCCTGTAATTTGATCTTTGCGTGACTCCTGCATTTGAAGCTTCATCTCTTGACATAAGGAAACAAACTGTGATGGATGGATTTTATAGTTGGATTTTCTCTACCTCCATACAGAAGCAGAGCATTGTTCATGCCCATTTCTTGATGTGCTGGGAGCAGTGGAGGTGGAAGGCAAATTTGAAGCACTGCATTTTGAATCTACAACATTGGTATTTTCAGGGTTATCCATATTTGATGTTGAGACTTCCTGACTATCCCTACTTTTAGAAATATTTCCTGAAATTCTGTGTAAAAGAAAAAAAATGTTAAAAGCTCTGTGGCAATTGGACATGTCACTGGGGCTCAGACCTGAGAAATAAGCCCACATACAGCATCCCATGTACAGTGAATCAAGGCCAAATCAACAGCAGGCTAACAATAACATAGAAATGCACTTACTGTCTCCTGGTTATTCCAGCCCTCAAGAAAGGCAGTTTATTAAATTATCAATGTGTTTTATCTATTTTGTCAGAAGACCCGCTTAGCTGGCTTTATAGATCTTTGTCCCCAAGGGGCTTCCAACGTATTTTGATGATTCCTATTGTATAAAAAAGTCGATCTAGTTCAAGCTATAATACAAAAAATATAGTTTTATTAACAATCCTATACCCACAATTGATCGAGAGGAAGGCAAACACAGATCCCCTATAAAGTATTTTACAACTTTCTGTAGCAGGGCAAATAAAAAGGACTTCCAGATTCCCTGGAAGGCAATCAGATATTCACTGGATCAAGTAAAATTGGTGTTATTACCTATAGTATCCAGTTATATTTTGTGCAGCTAGTAATAAAGTACGCACATGCATGTGTAAAGTCTGATGACAAAGCAATTAGCATTTCTCAGAGCATTGGACATGAA
Source organism: Lithobates pipiens (assembly GCF_037356315.1). NCBI lineage: Eukaryota > Metazoa > Chordata > Amphibia > Anura > Ranidae > Lithobates > Lithobates pipiens. Next base: position 366,764,260 of record NW_027507758.1, on the reverse strand, counting down.
CAGTCATTTACTTGGTTGAATGCCAAATGTACGGAACTTTGGGCACAGAAAAAGTGCAGGGAATTTGCTCAAAAGACCTAATAAACTTTTGGATTATTGGATTATATTATTGGATTATATGTTATTAAAAAATACATGGGAATTGAAAATGTTGTTATAAGATTAAACTATAGGAAAATTGTCAGTACGTTCCTTATCACTCTCCCTTGCTGAAAGGGTTTCCCGTTTCCCTGCACAGATGAGCTTACACATTTCTATCCACACCTTCTGCTATCTATATGCATCACAATAACTTGGGGCAGTGGTATTGTATAATTCCAGGCATTTTTCAACCTCCGGAATCAACACAGGCACATTGATGCCATCTATCTTCAAACAGAACACGCAGGAAGTGAATAGCAGGAAGTAACTGCAATACACTCTATAATCTCCTCTATCAGTACAGGGCATTTTGAGATATAATATTACTCCTGTATGATATTTTTTTTAAACACCACTGATGTTTTTAATGAGCCGCAAACACGCCATAAAATCATACAGGTGCATTTATGGCATGTTACAATAGACTAGAAAATAAGGAACTGAGAAGCTCCAACTTCTTGCAAACTCAACAAGAAGCTTTATTTTTGAAGAACAGCGATGCAACACAAGCATTTCATGTTTTGATAATGTAAACAGCTCTGTGCACTGTCCATATTATCAATTGCAGACTGCTTTATTAGACACTTGAGGAGTGTTAAAAATGCATATCAAATGTCTGCTTTTAAAGTGGTTGTAAACCTTTTACAACCACTTTAAACTACAGGCAAGCCTATAATTAGTAATGTATTTGCATGTGCCGACGTCATGGGGCACATGCGCACTTAAGCCATCTGAAGCAATGGTATGTACGTGCCGTCGCTTCAGTTGTACTGTGCCGTTCCTGGCGGCTCTTGCGCATGCACGGGAGTGATGTCATTGGGACTCCAGCCAATCACAGCGTTGGAGCCGCGATACCCAGAAGTAACCTCCGGGATAGATATCGCCAGACGGAGGGGGAGACGAGGACGGCTGTGGGGGCTTCATTCTCGGGTAAGTAATTCATAATGAGCTAGTATGCTATGACATTGTTTGAGATTCCATTTTTAGCGCACTGGACGCTACAAGGACACTTGAATTCTTGCAGTATATATATGGGTATTTTTCTATACTTTTCAGGGGGACCTGAAAAGAGAGAATCGGGCTACTCTGTGCAAAACCATTGCATAGAACAGGCAAGTATGACATGGCATTTTATTTTAAAAAATGCATTTACAATCATTTTAACCACTTTGCGATGGCTCTATAGCTGATGATGGCAACTGCGTGGTCGTCCAGTTCTAGGAGGTGGTCATATGACATCCTCCAATGATCGTGCCTGACGTGCTCCTCGTGTGGTGCGTGGGTGGCATGCTCTGTGATCGCTGTGTCCTTAGGACACAGCTGATCACAGATTGGGGTAACCAATCACAGAGGCTCTTTACCATGTGATCAGCTGCATCCAATGACAGCTGATCATGATATAAACACAAGCCGGTTATCAGCATTCCTTTCCTCAGGAGAGCTGATAACTGGCTTGTGTGAAAGGGACATCTACACTAATAATCAGGGCACTGATTATAATTGTCCTGATTATCAGTGCAGTCCCAACAGTGCCCATCAGTGCTGCCTATCAGTGCCCACCAGTGCTGCCAATCAGTGCCCATCAGTGCTGCCAATCAGTACCCATTAGTACCTCCTCATCATTGTCACTTCTCAGTGCTGCCTACCAGTGCCCATCAGTGCCACCTATCAGTGCCCAACAGTGCCACCTATCAGTGCCCTTCAGTGTGGCCTATTAGTTCCTCCTCATCAGTGCGCTTCATCAGTGTCGCGTCATCAATGCTCATGAGTGCAGCCTTTTCAATGCACATCAGTGAAGGAGAAAAATTACCTATTTGTAAAATTTTATAACAAACTATGAAAAACTGTTTTTTTTTAAATGTTTAGTCTTTTGCCGTTTATTTAGCAAAAAATAAAAAACCCAGTGGTGATAAATTACCCCCCAAAAAAGTTATATTTGTGTGAACAAAATTAAAAATTTCATATTGGTACAGTGTAGCATGAATGCACAATTGTCATTCAATGTGTGACAGAGCTGAAAGCTGAAGATTGGCCTAGGCTGGAAGGGGGTAAAAATGCCCCGTAGCCAAGTGGTTAATAGATGTACTCACACAAAGATTGTGTAACAGTAATCCCTGACTTAAGGCTATTGATACTCTGTCCATGCAGTTCTTTAACCACTTGCTTACTGGGCACTTAAAGTGGTTGTAAACCCTTACAACCCACTTTGACCTACAGGTAAGCCTAGATTAAGGCTTACCTGTAGGTCCAAGCAATATCTCCTAAACCTATATGGTTTAGGAGATATATGCCCGAAAACGGGCACCGCTGTCTACAGCGCATGCGCCGTAGACAGCGGCGCGCAGGCGCACTGAGCGCAGCAGTTCCAAGAATGGAGCTGCCGCATTTGTCGACTCCCGTGCGCATGCACGGGAGTGACGTCATCGCGGCTTCGCCGAATGACAGCGACGGAGCTGCGAGACGCCACCAGCAAGATGGATGAGGCGGACTACAGGGGACAGCGGGGACTTCTCTGGCTCCTGTGTCAGGTAAGTGACACATAATGGGCTACTATGCGATGCATAGTAGTCCATTATACTTTACCTTTGCAGGGAAAAAAAGAGGAAGTAAACTCATCAGGGTTTACTTCCTCTTTAAACCCCCCTCAGTCCCAGACCAATTTTCAGCTTTCAGTGCTCTCACATTTTGAATGACAATTACTCATGCAACACTGTAACCAAATGATTTTTTTGTCCTTTTCTTCATACCAATAGAGCTTTCTTTTGGTGGTATTTGATCACCTCTCGGTTTTTTATTTTCTGCGCTATAAAGGAAAAATACAGAAAATTTTGAAAAAAAAATGAATTTTTCTTCGTTTCTGTGACAAAATTTAGCAAATTAGCAATTTTTCTTCATAAATTTTGGCCACAATTTATACTACTACACATCTTTGGTAAAAAATAACCCAAATTTTGGCATATTATATGATCTGTGTGAAATTTATAGAGTCTACAAGCTATGGTGCAAATCATAAAGATTTGCAAAAAAAGATCACATCTGATGTACTAAGGCCTATCTCCATTCTTGAGACCCTAACAAGCCAGGAAAGTACAAATGCCCCCCAAATGACCCCTTTTTGGAAAGTAGACATTCCAATGTATTTAGTAAGAGGCATGGTGAGTTATTTTAAGTTGTCATTTTTTCCCACAATTCTTTGCAAAATTAAGATTTTTTTTTTCCACAAAATTTTCATTGTAATAGCTTATTTCTCCCACACGGAATGTGCATACCACAAATAACACCCCAAAATACATTCTCCTACTCCTCCTGAGTATAACGATACCGCATGTGTGAGACTTTTGCACAGCCTGACCACATACAGAGGCCTAATTTTGAAGTAGCACCTTCAGGCATTCTAGGAGCATAAATTACACATTTCATTTCTCAACCACCTATTACAGTTTTGAAGGCCCTGGAACACCAGGGCAATGGAAACGTCCAGAAAATGACCCCATTTTGGAAAGCTAACACCCCAACGTATAATCTATGAGGCATAATGAGTCTTTTCAATGGTTCATTTTTTTCCAGAAGTTTTCGGAAAATGTGGAAAAAAATGAAAACGCATTTTTTTTTACACAAAGTTGTCCGTTTATAAGATATTTCCAACGCATAGCATTTACATAGCAAAAATAACACCCCAAAATACATTCTCCTACTCCTCCTGAGTATAACGATACCACATGTGTGAGACTTTTAAACAGCCTGACAACATACAGAGGCCTAATTTTGAAGTAGCACCTTCAGGCATTCTAGGAGCATAAATTACACATTTCATTTCTCAACCACCTATTACAGTTTTGAAGGCCCTGGAACACCAGGGCAATGGAAACGTCCAAAAAATGACCCCATTTTGGAAAGCTAACACCCCAACGTATAATCTATGAGGCATAATGAGTCTTTTCAATGGTTCATTTTTTTCCAGAAGTTTTTGGAAAATGTGGAAAAAAATGAAAACGCATTTTTTTTTACACAAAGTTGTCCGTTTATAAGATATTTCCAACACATAGCATTTACATAGCAAAAATAGCACCCCAAAATACATTCTCCTACTCCTCCTGAGTATAACGATACCACATGTGTGAGACTTTTACACAGCCTGACCACATACAGAGGCCTAATTTTGAAGTAGCACCTTCAGGCATTCTAGGAGCATAAATTACACATTTCATTTCTCAACCACCTATTACAGTTTTGAAGGCCCTGGAACACCAGGGCAATGGAAACATCCAGAAAATGACCCCATTTTGGAAAGCTAACACCCCAACGTATAATCTATGAGGCATAATGAGTCTTTTCAATGGTTCATTTTTTTCCAGAAGTTTTCGGAAAATGTGGAAAAAAATGAAAACGCATTTTTTTTTTACACAAAGTTGTCCGTTTATAAGATATTTCCAACGCATAGCATTTACATAGCAAAAATAACACCCCAAAATACATTCTACTACTCCTCCTGAGTATGGCAATACCACATGTGTGAGACGTTTACACAGCCTGGTCACATACAGAGGCGCAACATGCAAGAAACACCGTTGGCGTTCCAGGGACACATAGCCTGCACATACCAAGAATTACACCCCCAAATACATTATGTTGAGCAAAGGGTAAAGAAAAGATTACCTGTGGTTTTAGAAGCGCAGTTGTCCACAGGAGGATATCACTGGTCCAGGCAGCAGGCAGGGACTTGGTCAGCAACAGCGAACACAGTTTTTTAGGCAGCAGGCAGGGATACTGTCCATATTACAGTCCAGGGTCAGTGCAGAGATGTCAGCAGTGCCAAAAATATTGGTCCTGGTAGTAGGCAGGTCCTTGTGGTGTGGTCAGTGCGGCATGATGGCAGTAAGTCCTACAGGCAGCAGACAGAAGTAGAGCCTCGTTCAGGACAGAATGGGGATAGGGGTAGAGGCTTCTCCCTCCCAAATCTCTTTGAAGCCTCGGAGTCTCCAGACCCTAATCTAGGAATAAGAATACAAAGAAAATTGTTTTCTTCTTCCAGAAAAACTATACTGGAGCCCCTCACATATGTGAGACCCTGTGTTGAATCCCACTAGTCCAGTTGCAGAATACAAGATCAGTCAAAAAGGCAGGCAAATATCGTGGTCAAACAGTCCAAGGTCAGTTCCAGATCAGGCAGAGATATGTACAGAATCGTTAGACAGAAGCATGGTCGAATAACAGTCCAGGGTCAGTTCCAGATCAGGCAGAGACATGTACAGAATCGTTAGGCAGAAGCATGGTCGAATAACAGTCCAGGGTCAGTTCCAGATCAGGCAGCGGTATGTACAGAATCGGCAGGCATAAGAGTGGTCAAATAACAAGCCAGGGTCAGTTACAGAGCAGGCAGTGGCATAAGGGGTGTGAAGGTGTATGAAGGCAGGAACTGAGGATTATGTTTACCATACTTCACTAAAAATGTATTGAAGTATGGTAACGCCGAAAACAGTCGCCTATACAGAGGCCTGGTTGGGAAGGACATTGTGCACAATAATAAGATGTGTCTCTTCTGACTCCTGCTCTGGTACACACCTTACATCTTTTTTGGCGTCTTTTGCCTGTTGGTTTGGGGGGGATTTTATCGGGAAAGTGGCGCTGGGAGAGTCGACTAACAACGTCTGATCTGATATTTTCTGGTGGGCCGTTTGGGAAAATAAGGGCAGTGAAAACTTCCTCCTGGTAGCCAAAGAAACGTTTGGGGTTTTGGGTGGCGTTGCGGTAAATGACATAGGAATTATAAATGGCCAATTGAAAAAAATAAATTGCTACTTTTTTGTACCAATGGTATGTCCGTCTTGTGACAAGATATGGTTCCATCATTTGGTCGTTGAAGTCGACTCCTCCCATGAACAAATTGTATTCGGAAATGCATTTGGGTTTCTTTACGGGGCCATTCCTTCTGGGGATTTCCATGAAGGTATCGTTGTGAATAGAAGATAACATGTATACATCCCTTCTGTCCCTCCACTTCACTGCCAGAACCTCCTTGTTTCTCATACTTGCGGTTTCTCCTTTTCGCAGCTTCTTGTTCACCAGACTTTGAGGAAAGCCCTTTCGATTCTTTTTTACAGTGCCACATGCTGGCTTCTTCTTCTGGTGAAGGTTGTGGAACAGGGGCAGAGATGTGTAGAAGTTATCTACATAGAGGTGGTAGCCTTTATCCAGTAGGGGGTATATGAGGTCCCAAACAATTTTTCCGCTGGATCCCAAGTAGTCCGGACAATTAGGGGGCTGTAGCTGGGTGTCCTTCCCTTCGTACACCTTGAATGAATATGTGTAACCTGTGGCTCGGTCACATAATTTGTAGACCTTCACCCCATAGCGGGCCCTTTTGCTGGGCATAAATTGCTTCATTCTAAGCCTGCCACTAAATTTAATAAGGGACTCATCCATACATATGTGTTGGTCCGGGGTAAACAATTTGGGGAATATTTCTGAAAAATAATTTAGTATTGGTCGAATTTTGTAAAGCCGGTCATAATTTGGATCATTTCGTGGAAGGCACTGGGAATTGTCACTGAAATGTAAGAACCTCAGGATGATCTGATACCTGGTTCTGGGCATTACCGCGGAGAAGAGCGGTGAGTGGTGGAGGGGGTGGGTTGACCAGTAGTTACGTAATTGATTTTTTTTGTTGAGTCCCATATTAAATGTGAGGCCTAAAAAAACCTTGAACTCCTCCACCGTTAGGTCTCTCCATTCGTAGGGACGGGCATAATAAGAGGTCGGATTTTGAAAAATAAATTGTTGTGCATACAGGTTGCACTGGGCCACAATTGACGCCAACATGTCCTCCGTAAAAATTAAATTAAAAAAATCTATAGGGCTAAAATTCTCCATGTCCACCTGGACTCCTGGCTGGGCGGTGAAAGGGGGAACATTGGCCTCTCCTGAATTAGGAGGAAGCCACAAGGGGTTCTGAAGGGCATAGGGAAGGCCAGCGTGGCTCCTAACCCTTTGGGGCTGAGATGACACCCCACTGGTACTTGGCCTTTCTTGCCGGGGGACACTGCAGTGCTGGTGGACGGCATTGCGGTGCTGGTGGACGGCACTGCGGTGCTGGTGGACGGCACTGCGGTGCTGGTGGACGGCACTGCGGTGCTGGTGGATGGCACTTCGGTGCTGGTGGACGGCACTGCCTCACTAGAACGCCTTCGCTTGATGGGCCGGATATCTTCCTCCTCGGATTCAGTCAGTGTTTCACTGCTGAGGACTGGCTCATAATTTACGCCGGCTTCAGAATCCAAATCCGAAAAGGAATCTGAAGAGGAGAGCTCCCCGTTGCTCTCGTCGGCCGTGGAAATAATTTGGTACGCCTCCTCAGCGGAAAAGACACGTTTAGCCATGGTAGCACTGATGGGCACTGATGAGGTGGCACAGATGGGCGCTTTTGAGGTGGCACAGATGGGCGCTTTTGAGGTGGCACAAATGGGCACTGATGGGTCGGCACAGATGTGCACTGATTTATTGCACAGATGTGCAGATTTATTGCACGGATGTGCACTGATGAGGCGGCAGATGGGCACTGCTGAGGCGGCAGATGGGCACTGCTGAGGCGGCAGATGGGCACTGCTGAGGCGGCACAGATGGGCACTGCTGAGGCGGCAGATGGGCACTGATGGGTCGGCACAGTTGTGCACTGATTTATTGCACGGATGTGCACTGATGAGGCGGCAGATGGGCACTGCTGAGGCGGCAGATGGGCACTGCTAAGGCGGCAGATGGGCACTGCTGAGGCGGCACAGATGGGCACTGCTGAGTCGGCACAGATGGGCACTGCTGAGTCAGCACAGATGGGCACTGCTGAGTCGGCAGATGGGCACTGATGGGCCGGCACAGATGTGCACTGATTTATTGCACGGATGTGCACTGATGAGGCAGCAGATGGGCACTGCTGAGGCGGCACAGATGGGCACTGCTGAGGCGGCAGAGATGGGCACTGCTGAGGCGGCACAGATGGGCACTGCTGAGACACAGATGGGCACCGATTGGTACAGATGGGCACCGATTGGCACTGGCTGGCACTGGCGGGCACTGGTGGTGCACAGGTGGGCACTGGCGGGCACTGGCGGGCACGGGCGGTGCACAGATGGGGCACGGGCGGTGCACAGGTGGGCACTGGCGGTGCACAGGTGGGCACAGGTGGCCACAGGTGGGCACAGGTGGCCACAGGTGGGCACAGGTGGGCACAGGTGGGGTAGATCTGGGCACAGGTGGGGTAGATCTGGGCACTGGCAGGGTTTATATTGGCACTGGCAGGGTTTACAGTGGTGTGAAAAAGTGTTTGCCCCCTTCCTCATTTCCTGTTCCTTTGCATGTTTGTCACACTTAAGTGTTTCGGAACATCAAACCAATTTAAACAATAGTCAAGGACAACACAAGTAAACACAAAATGCAATTTGTAAATGAAGGTGTTTATTTTTAAAGGTGAAAAAAAATCCAAACCATCATGGCCCTGTGTGAAAAAGTGATTGCCCCCCTTGTTAAAACATACTATAACTGTGGTTGTCCACACCTGAGTTCAATTTCTCTAGCCACACCCAGGCCTGATTATTGCCACACCTGTTCACAATCAAGGCATCACTTAAATAGGAGCTGCTTGACACAGTAAGGTCCACCAGAAGATCCTTAAAAGCTACACATCATGCCGAGACCCAAAGAAATTCAGGAACAATTGAGAAAGAAAGTAATTGAGATCTATCAGTCTGGAAAGGGTTATAAAGCCATTTCCAAAGCTTTGGGAATCCAGCGAACCACAGTGAGAGCCATTATCCACAAATGGCGGAGACATGGAACAGTGGTGAACCTTCCCAGGAGTGGCCGGCCGCCCAAAATTACCCCAAGAGCGCAGCGACGACTCATCCAAGAGGTCACAAAAGACCCCACAACCACGTCCAAGGAACTGCAGGCCTCACTTGCCTCAGTTAAGGTCAGCGTTCATGCCTCCACCATCAGGAAAAGACTGGACAAAAATGGCCTGCATGGCAGAGTTCCAAGGAGAAAACCACTGCTGAGCAAAAAGAACATCAAAGCTCGTCTCAATTTCTCCACAACACATCTTGATGATCCCCAAGACTTTTGGGACAACATTCTGTGGACCGATGAGACAAAAGTGGAACTCTTTGGAAGGTGTGTGTCCAAGTATATCTGGCGTAGAAGGAACACTGCATTTCATAAAAAGAACATTATACCAACAGTAAAATATGGTGGTGGTAGTGTGATGGTCTGGGGCTGTTTTGCTGCTTCAGGACGTGGAAGACTTGCCGTGATAAAAGGAACTATGAATTCTGCTGTCTACCAAGAGATCCTGAAGGAGAATGTCCGACCATCTGTTCGTGTACTCAAGCTGAAACGAACTTGGGTTCTGCAGCAGGACAATGATCCTAAACACACCAGCAAGTCCACCACCGAATGGCTGAAGAAAAACAAAATGAAGACTTTGGAGTGGCCTAGCCAAAGTCCTGACCTGAATCCTATTGAGATGTTGTGGTATGACCTTAAAAAGGCCGTTCCTGCTCGAAAACCCTCTAATGTAACTGAATTAGGACAATTCTGCAAAGATGAGTGGGCCAAAATTCATCCAGGACGCTGTAACAGCCTCATTGCACGTTATCGCAAACGCTTGGTTGCAGTTGTTGCTGCTAAGGGTGGCCCAACCAGTTATTAGGTTTAGGGGGCAATCACTTTTTCACACAGGGCCATGATGGTTTGGATTTTTTTTCACCTTTAATAATAAACACCTTCATTTACAAATTGCATTTTGTGTTTACTTGTGTTGTCCTTGACTATTGTTTAAATTGGTTTGATGTTCCGAAACACTTAAGTGTGACAAACATGCAAAGGAACAGGAAATGAGGAAGGGGGCAAACACTTTTTCACACCACTGTATATTAGCACAAAACAGTCACTCACACTATCTCTCTCCTCACACGCTATCGCTGTGTGAGGAGACAGATTTGGCAATGGGTGATGATCTCATTTGTTTACATCACCCATTGGAGGCGGCGATCGCGCTGTAAACGGCCACTGTGATTGGCCGTTTACAGCGATCTGTGATTGGCTGTTTCCAGGGGACACGGCCAACACAGATTTTCCCCAAAGCGCGCTCCCGGGAAGGCGCGGGGAGCTCTTAAAGGGGACGACGTCAATAGACGTAGTCCCGGAAATTGAGATCCGCGCTGTAGCCGTCATTTGACTATAGCGCGGATCTCAAGTGGTTAAAGTGGTGTGGTACACTGTGATCAGTGTCATCCTGGTAAATAGCCCTGCTGTGCTCACCAAATCTGGCTCTCAGTAAAATGACTTACATATAAAAGTCGATAAAGGCATGTGAGGCAGTATACCACATGATCAGTGGAGCAATTGTAGAACTTATTATTAGAGAATGCCTTTCCCATTATGGAGGAAGTGCTTTTGGCCATGCGTAACAAAGGCGCAGATCAAACACAACTTCTTCTTGCATCTGCACATCCTAGTAAGGTTTCCAAACATATTTATACCTCTCATTATAGTTTTTATCCTTAGGTTTACTGGGGCTATTTTGCTCTTCAGGTTGAGAACTCTGCGGTATGAAAATTAGTTAAGTAAATGCATTCTGTAGGTTTGACTGTAGTGTGGAATTGAGCAATTAACAGGGGTTTATTTTTTTATTCAAGATATTCTTATCTTTCTTTCTGACGATCTCATCAGTGTATGACTGATACACTTCATTGATCTCACTTTTAGGGTAGCCTTTTTCTGTAAATTTTCTTTTTAGACATTGACTTTGTATAACATAATCTTCTTTCTTAGTGCAATTATGGCGTGGCCTGAAGAACTGACTTTTAGGAATGTTCTTCTTCCATCTGGGATGGTGGCAGCTGGCTGCATTCATTTAAGGATGACCGGATGTTGGTTTGAAATGGTTGGTGGAAATTATCTGATTACCATGTGAATCCAGTGCTAAATCTATGTCAGCAGCATATGTAAAGGAGAAACCACAGGTATTGTCATTACAGTATGCAACAAACGGGTAAGGATGTGAGTGGACAGTCTCAAATGATAATGATATTGTCTATATATATCATCCAAAATAGATTATATGCATGGCAAATTCATTGCTGCTGAGTACATACTGGACCTCCCAAAGTCCCATCGCAAGATTAGCAGGTGCAAAATTCATGCCCGTGTCTGTCCCTTTTGCATTTTGATAGTACTGGCTATTGAATGTGAAGTAGTTATTAGTCAAGCAAAATTCTGTGACCTTCAAGATGAATTCTGCTTGTTTTATAATTCAAATCAGATTTAGACAGTAGAAAGTACTGAAGTGCTCGAATAGAGGTGTACAGGAAACATCCAGAGATAGTAGTTGGATTACCATGTATACTTTTGCAGAATTTCCATGAGAAGGAAGGAATCACATACATATGAGGGGAGTTCAGATTCTAAAGGTTGTAAAACATGTAGAAGTACTGTGACAGGTCGCTTGTGACACTGTTCATCAAAGCAACAATAGGTCTTCCAACTGGGTTCTGAATATCCTTATGCACCTTTGGTAGATAGTAGAAATATGGCACCGGATTTTACCATAAAGGCTGCCTCTTTCTTGTTAATGATCTTTTAACTGCAAAATCCACTAATTCTTTTAGTTCTGTGATGTAAGTATCTGTGGGGTCTTTTGGGAGCTTTTTGTAATCACTAGTATTCTGGATGACAATTTAATCTTTAATCAGACAATTTGATGATGATAAAATTTCATTAGCGGTAAAAGTTTTAGGTGCCATTTTCTCTTGTTGACTTTAAATTAAGAGATGTTTTATTCATTTTATGGGAACTGTTCTTGCAAATATCAATGAGATCAGTATATACTACCTGATAAAAAGTTTCTATAACCTGCTTTTTGCCTGCATAGGATAATATGTAGAATCAGGTTTCAAAGAAGTGTGTAGAATTGGTAGAGTATGCTCAGTGAACAGCTCTGGATCAAAGTTATTTTTATCATTTGGGAGATCGATCAATGTATTGAGGGTGTCTGCATCCTGGTTGGCCAATGAATGTCTAGGGGAGGAATGTCATATTGAGTAGTGGTCATGTGGTTCTCACTGAATTTGTTGGTGGAGTAAAATCTTTTGACCGTTAGATTCTTAATAAAACAAATGAGGTCTGTAAATAACACAAAAGGATTAGGATACACAGTAGGGGGCGCAACTGAGCCCCTTAGACAATAAACAATGATCTGTTTGGGACAATTGATGGGTGGACACATTGGACATTTTAATGTGGGTTTACATCCCTGTACACATACATGGGAATGTGCATTAATATATGAGTACAGCCACTATTTCAGCTTGCCATTGAATTCCAGTGGCAGCTAGCGGTATGCAAGACCTTTGACTTACGGGTCCACAAGTCCAGTTTTTACACTGTATAATAAAGATAAGCTCATGCATGCTCAGAGATAAGCTCATGCCTGGGCTATCCTACTAGGAGGGTGGGATAGTTCAGGTTGGAGAACTTATTAAATGCCTGTTGAAATAGATTTTTTTCTTTCACCAAAAAGCTTTTATCAAAACATTAAATCACATACAAGAGTAAGTGCCAATATATGAGGAATGGATTAAAAAAACTACAGGTAGAGAATATGCCATAGTATAACCCACGGTTGCCCAGTCAATATAAACGCACAGGTAGAAACATAGCTAAATATACGCACAATGAAAGATTACCTGACACATCATAAACATAGAGGCAAACACTTAAATGCCAGGTGTCAAATAATATTGTCCTATGATTTAAAGACATAGATCATGTGTACCGGTGATTGATTAATGTACTAAGCTTGTACATCAAATGGCAACATGGATGAGTCATAGAACAGACTCACATGGCTGTAGGGTTTATTAGACAGATCGGGTGTGGGTATGAGAAGGGATGGGTGGGGAAGAGAGCCCAAAAATAAAAGATGCAAAATGAGGGAGGGAAAGAGAGTAGAGGAATTTTGCCACAGGGAATATCCAACATATTCCCTAAAACAGCTAAAACAGGGAACCAAGATCGTAAACAGCAAGCCCACAAATCAAAGTTGGATGAGTCGTGTGGTGAAATGGAAGATTGGCTGATAATTGAGAGAAGAATCAATAAGAACAGCGCTTGCAGGCTATAGTGAATGAGTGCACATGAATGACCATATTGAACATTATACAGAAAAAAAATTAAAAATGTTTGTATGATGTTCAATATGGTCATTCATGTGCACTTATTCACTATAGCCTGCAAGCACTGTTGTTATTGATTCTAATATACTATAAGGTTTAGCACCTTTGTGATAGCTGCTGCAGTTTTTTCACTTGTATTTATTTCACTTCAGAGTTTGATATTCGTTTCCAGTGTGCCTATTTGGACTTTCCTGACAGGCTCCATGGCAGCATACGTGTGGGGTTAGTCCCGCCTCCATAATTACCCAATAGGACCTCTACTCCCATAAATCTTTGCTCCAGGCTGCTATCCGTGTTCCTTTTTTGTCCTCCTCCATAGGACAGGTGTTTCCTATCTGAAGAGATCTTCACTACGATCAAGTTGGCCGACTATCAAGCTTTTGTTCCTCCGATAGGCCCTGTCTGTTAAGCATGGGTATGGAGTGTATGGCAGAGTAGCGCTGAAGACTTTGTTTATCCGAAGATAAGTGCGCACGGCTTATTACCTGCTATGTAAGGTGGCCATTATCTGCCCGGTGGATCGGTGGTGTGTGCTTGAACCTGTTCGGCCAGACGATCGTTGGTGGAGTGGTGAGCTGTAAAAATTCCGTTTTTCATGGCAGCAGTGTTTATGTGTTTTCTTTTCTACCTGTGTCTTTTCATATGCCAGCTGGTTCTTGTGTATAGGCGCTGACGCTTCTGCGTTCCAGCAGCCTTTCTCCCCCTGTTTCCGGGTCCAGCGCTGCGTTCTGCGCATGCGCGGACCCAAATCCAAAGCGAGGCTTGGTTCCCGCGCATGCGCGCGGGCATCTCGCGTCTGACGCCGCTGATGACGTCATGGGCGCCATATTTAAAACACAGTGAGAGATGTCAGAATTTGGGAATGATTGCAGGAGATTCAGCGACTTCCCGGGGCTATTCTCTGGTTGGTGTAAGGTAGGTTTATGATCTGCTCTGATGTATTGTTGCTCCTGTGTTTTGTATGGCTGCTTATGAGGGTCTATTGTTGTTACAGTCAGCGTTCTTAGTCATGGATGCCTCACTGCCTACCAGTGACCTGCCCGCTTGTAACAGGTATGTGCATGGCTGGATTGCTGTGTATTTGTGGAGTATTCCTTAGCATTTGATACCAGCCTGGTCTGTATCTCTCTCTTTTCTTGTGTATTTCCTTATAGCCCTTCTAGGTCTGAACCGCATTACAGTGCGCATAGTCGCAGTGGATCGTCAAAATCGCACCACCGTAAATCATCGTCAAAGTCTGGTTACCGTAGGTCTTCCAGATCTGAACAACGCAGTGGTCACTCGCATTCAAGCAGAGGACCAGATAATTCATGTTGGGGCTGTAAGATGCCCATTTCGTCAGACAAATCGCTCTGTGATCATTGCTTCTCTAAAGTCGCAGATGAAAGAGATGGTGCGGATCAACGCTTGGAATCTATGGTGAGAAGAGTGGTAAAAGAATCCCTGCAGCAGAGGGAAGCTCATCACGCTATGGAATCCCCCTCAGACCCATTATGTCCTTCAGGAGGTGAAGGGCTCTTACAAGAGACTGGGGAATCTTCTCAACCAAGCCACCACTCTGTGCTCTTGTCTGACAGCGAATCGGATCCAGAGGATCCAGGAGTAGGATTTGATTATGCTTTAGTACCTGCTCTTGTCAAGGCAGTGAAAGAAGCTTTAAAATGGGAAGAACCCACTACTTCTCCCCAAACAAAGAAAGTTTTTCAAACAACTCAAAAAGGAACGGCAACATTTTCCTTTCCTACCTGAATTGGGAGAAATCATTACTGAAGAGTGGAGCAAGATTGATAGGAAGAGCTCCATGCAATCAAAGGTGTCTAAATTGTACCCCTTTAAGGAGGATGATGTGAAGCACCTTGAATCAGCTCCTCTGGTAGACGCAGCACTTATGCGTTTAGTCAAATACGTGACTCTCCCTTTGGAAGACACAGTATCTTTCAAAGATCCGTTAGAGAGAAGAATTGACTCAGATCTGAAAAGAATTTATCTAACTTCAGGGATGGCTTGTAAACCAACTTTGGCTTTAGCCGCAGTCTCAAAGGCTATTGAAACATGGGCCGACAATGTTGAAGAGTTCTTGAGAGGTATCTCAGTGAATACGGCTAAAGACTCTCCCATTCAGGAGATCAGAATGGCATCAGCCTTTTTGGGGGAGGCATCTATTGACATTACCCGCCTTCTGTCTCGGGCTATGTTGGCAGCAGTCTCGGCACGCCGTGCTTTGTGGCTCCGTCCCTGGTTGGCGGATCCAACATCTAAGCAGGCATGGTGTCGTATACCATTTGAGGGAACCTCCTTGTTTGGTAATAAACTAGATATCGCCATATCCCGGGCCACAGGTGGGAGGTCTGGGTTCCTCCCTCAAGACAGACGCCTTCAAAACCAAAAACGTATTTTTCCAAGAAGGCAGACCTCGGATCGTGCTAGAGAAGCGCGCAGTTATAGACCCGGCAGGGAGTTCTCTAGATCTTGGAGGTCCAGACAATCCTCCCTTAAGAAAACCTCAAAGGGGGCTTCCGCAGGTAATCAAGATTCTACCAAATCTTTTGAATTTGGGCGGCCTCAATTCAAGATTATTGGACCGTCATGACGGTTTCCTCGGGTCACAAGTGGACTTTCATCAACACTCCGAGATTAAGGTTCATTCCCACAACAATTCCAGACTCAGAGGAAAAAGAAACAGGTCCTATTGACCTACGTAAGTTGTTTGCTGGATCAAGGCGCAGCCGTGCCCGTGCCAGAAGACGAACGTGGCGAAGGCATGTATTCTCCTCTGTTTATGGTTCAGAAAAGAAATGGCGCATGGAGGCCGGTGATAGATTTGACCTTCCTCAATTTCCTCATTCGCAAGGAAAAGTTCAAATGGAGTCTCTTCTTACAATCCAACAGTCGGTGCAGCTAGGGGATTGGTTAATCTCAATCGACTTGAAGGACGCATACTTTCACGTGCCAGTAGCAAGGGATTTCCAGCAATTTCTCCATTTCGCAGTTGGCAATCAACACCTCCAGTTTACCTGTCTCCCATTCGGGTTGACAACATCTCCTCGGGTCTTCTCCAAGGTACTCCTAGCGATAGTAGCTCTTTTACGAGTCAAAGGAGTTCGTCTCCATCATTATCTGGACGATTTGCTCTTATTATCTCAGGACAGAGATCAAATTCTGGTTCACAAGAGTTTAGTCATCTCCACTCTACAGACGTTTGGTTGGCTCCTGAACCTAGAGAAGAGCCATCTGGTTCCAACTCAAGTGATCGTGTTTCTAGGGGCTCAGTTCGACACATTAAAAGGCACTATCTCTCTGCCAGAGGAAAAAATCTATGTTATCCGGGACAGGATTCACAAGGCTTGGGAATCATCTCATCTTTCGGCTCTTCAATGCTTGAAAGTGATCGGCCCAATGACGGCCACCATCCCTATGGTGAAGTGGGCCCAGTGGCACACTCGTCCCTTCCAGAAAGGGTTTCTGCAACAGTGGGACTCGTCCAATCAATCACAGCGCATACTCCTTACACCAGCGATGAGGATGTCTCTCCTCTAGTGGCTTCAAGGGAAGAATCTACGCAACCATCATTCGATAGTCCCCATTTCCTGGGTGATAATAACCTCAGATGCCAGCAACAAAGGTTGGGGCGCTCATTGCCTTACGGAAGTAGCTCAAGGAAGGTGGTCGTTCCCGGCGCTGTGTGTAGTCTCCAACATCCTGGAGTTGAGAGCAGCATTTCAAGCACTAATAGCATTTCGCCATCTGGTGGCAGGGTCTTCAGTAATGCTGAGACTGGACAACACAACTGCGGTGGCCTATATAAAGAAACAAGGAGGGACTCGCAGTTGGTCTCTACTACGAGAAGTAGAACCGATAATGAACTGGGCTCAGAAGAATGTGGTCAACATTTCTGCTGTATACATCCCGGGGGTCCAGAATGTTCAAGCAGATTTTCTGTCAAGGGTCAAAATAGACAACAACGAGTGGTCCCTTCACAGGGATGTCTTCGAGTGGCTTCTGACCCTGGGAGTATCTCCAGAGGTCGATCTGTTCGCTTCGCCGTACAATCGCAAGATGCACAGATACTACTCGAGGTTCAGGGATCCTCAGGCGTTCGGGATAGATGCTCTCACGGATTGTTGGAAGTTCCAGAGAGCCTACGCCTTCCCTCCAGTTCCTGTAATCCTACAGTTCCTTCGGAGGCTCAGAGGGGAGAAGGTGGAAATCATTGCGATAATACCATTCTGGCCCAACAGGCCTTGGTTTCCTCTGCTGTTGCTCCTCAGCTATCAGGACCCAGTTCCCCTGCCTCTCAGGCCAGATCTACTGTCTCAAGGCACACTGTTACACCCATGCCCATCCTGTCTACACCTCAGGGCATGGTTCTTGAGAGGGGAAGGCTAGAAGCTCTAGGTTTCCCAGAAGAAGCGATTCCAACCCTTCTTAGTGCTAGACGGAAGAGTACCAATAAAGTGTACGAACGTATATGGGCCAGGTTTATGGGCCACATGTCTTCTAGATCAAATTCATATAATTCTCCGGCAGTTCAAGATATCTTGTCTTTCCTTCAGTCAGGGTTAGACTTGTCTCTGGCAATAGTTCTCTTAGAGTACAAGTTTCAGCCATTTCAGCCTTTACAGGAGTTTCGTGGGCGAATCATACATTAATACAACAATTCTTTAAAGGAGCCATCAGGCTTAGGCCTCAAAAGAGGCCCAGGTTTCCCAAATGGGACCTTCCGTTAGTATTGGACTTTCTTTCTGATCTTGGGAAAGGTTTGGATGCTCCCCTGTCTTTAGGAGATCTCACTATCAAGACGGTTTTTCTGGTAGCAATAACTTCAGCCAAAAGAGTGTCAGAAATTAGGAATCTTGGGTCAGTTGAACCATTTCTATCTTTCTTTCCGGACAGAGTGGTCCTGATCCCTATGCTTGGATCAAATCCAAAAGTCACATCAGTATTTCACGAAAATCAGGAGATCGTGCTACCTACGTTTAGAATGTCAGACAACCAAGAGATTCATCCCCTGGATGTTGGTCGCACCTTGAAACAATATCTGGACGCTACAGCCTCGTTCAGACGAACAGACTTTCTTTTTGTCCTTCTTCATGGCAAAAATAAAGGGATGCGAGCATCAGTAAGATCGATCTCATCTTGGGTGGTCCAAACGATTCAAAGGGCATACAAGGCAAAGGGCATGGTTCCTCCTGAGGCAGTGACGGCTCATTCAACTCGGGGCATCTCGATCCCTTGGGCAGCAGTTCGACATGTCGCACCAGAAGTTATCTGTAGAGCAGCTTCCTGGTCTTCAATTAATACCTTTTGTTTCCCATTATTGTGTAGAGCCAGCTGCGCTTTCTTCTGTTAATTTTGGTTTACAAGTATTGTCAGTGGACAATGAAAAATAAAATTCTAGTTTCTTTGCTCAACATTTTTAGCCCACCCGGGTGTGTTTGGCGAGTTATTTCCCACACGTATGCTGCCATGGAGCCTGTCAGGAAAAAGGAAAATTTATATCAAATACTTACCGTAATTTTCCTTTCCTGATGGGCTCCATGGCAGCAGGAGTTCCCTCCCAAATGTTGGAGTAGGCTAGTTACGGAACACGGATAGCAGCCTGGAGCAAAGATTTATGGGAGTAGAGGTCCTATTGGGTAATTATGGAGGCGGGACTAACCCCACACGTATGCTGCCATGGAGCCCATCAGGAAAGGAAAATTACGGTAAGTATTTGATATAAATTTTCCTTTATATCCTACGAGCACTGTTTATATATTTTTTCATTTGGCTGATATTTGAGCCAGGGTTGCCATATTAAGGGATTTTTTTAATTAACTTCTGTGGAAATGTCATTTATTTCATCAGATAAAACCAGGAAATGGTTAAATTATTGAATGGTAGATATATTTGTTAGAAAGCAAAAAAATAGCTACAAAATTGTCAAGTGTATAGCCAAAATTAGATTTTCTTAATAGGAATTCAGTTATGTTTATTATTCGCACCTGTCTCTCGTATATAGTCTTAGTAAGCATCTAAGAAATCTGGCTGCCATATAAAGCTACTATATAGTAATGTTAGGTCTTGTTCTTTTCAATTCAATAAAAACAATTTGGAATGTTCTAGACATTCATCAGATTTCATGCAGATGCAAGTAATATTTTTTTCCAGCATTGTACCGATTGTTACAAATACATTCCAAACTGAGAGCTAAAGCTTTACAAGTTCACAATGCTGCTCTGATTTCCTTGTATGACATTATAATTGCATCTTTACAGAGAGTCCATGACGTCTAGAAAATACCACCTGTAAGAACAACAAGCTTAAGATCTTGTGATTTGTCTACTCAGGTAACATGTCCATTTCCATTGAACCAGACTTCACAGATTAATATCTCTCTTATAACATTAAAATGCAATTTTCTTTCTGGGAATATGTCACTGCTATGTTTACTATATCTAGGTTTGTGGAACTAGCTTTTTTTATTTTCTTGCTTTCTATTATATTATGATTTTCTAGTTCTAGACACCTCCGATGAATCCAGTGAATCAGGCCTGAATTTATACTTATCTGTACTTGCAGGCAACTTGCTCTTACCCTAGTGCACTGGCTAACCTCTGGCAGCAGCTTGGGTCCACTTATATTATTGAGTAGATGAGCTCTAATTACACAATACAATATTGCAGCAACACGAGCACACAAACCATGCTGGGGCAGCATTAATGAGAACCTGCCCATGTAGCGATTAACCCCCGGAGGAGCCACTTGATATATCAGGTTCTCTGTTCCTATGCCTTGACATTGTGAACAGCCTTATCCCCTCTGACACACCTGTTTAAGTATGGGTTGCTACAAATACCTATGTGAGCAGAAGTATCAATGTCCTACACACAACTATATAGGGTACCAGGAAATAGGTTTTCACCAAACTACTCAACTGTAAGTAAAGTATATATATTGTCATGGATTGAGAGTAAATAGCAACACTCAAATCAATGAGCAGGTAAAAGAAACTGCTTGCTCACAGTAAGCTAAATTACATAGTTATTAGGTTATAGCAGTTTCTTCTAACTTCCCATACTACTAAAGCAAGATTAACAAAGCAATTAAAGCAATAAACAGCATCAATAATGGGTAGTATTAATAACGAACAGTATCAGCAATGAACAGTATCAACAGTGATAAATAATCACACAGTAGTTCCTATGCAGTCAAAATTTAGAAAAAAATCTCATAGTGCACTCTGTGTGTGTGTATATATATATATATATATATATATATATATATATTACTATGTACAGTATGGGCATTGCTATGTTTCAGTCATTTGATACAGTTCCACATAATGGTCTATTACAAAAATTGTACAAGCTAGGACTTGGATCCTTGAATGGTTCAGTGGATATGCAGTTGGCTAAAGGATAGATACCAGAGTGTGGTTGTAAATGGGATTCATTCAGAACAGAGACCAGTCACTAGTGGTTTACCACAAAACTCTGTACTGGGTCCTGTTCTATTTATGTAAGTGATAAAACTAAAGGTTTGTTGGGCAAGGTATGTCTTTTTTTGTGATGATACAAAGGTGTGTAATGGGGTTGATGTCTCTGGAGATGTCTGTAATATGGAAGATGATTTGGCATTGCTGGAAGATTAGTCAAAGCAGTGGAAACTGCAGTTCAATGTTTCTAAATGTAAAATAATGCATGTAGGGAAAAATAATCCATTGAGAAAGTTCAACATTGGGGGGGTACAGTGTTGGTCAGCAATACAGAGGAAAAAGATTTGGGGGTACTTATTTCAGATGATTGCAAAATGAACAAGCAGTGTGACCAGGCAGTGGGAAAAGCAAATATAATTCTAAGTCGCACCGGTTGCTATCCAGGAATTCATCAATACAGAAGCACATTGGCACTTTCTTTGTGAAGAACTTTCTATTGTTCTTTTGGAGTGGTTTTATATCAACTACAAATATGGAATTAATCCAATATTTCCATTTAGTGATTTTAAAAAAATCGCATGCCTCTATTTAGCAATTTTATGAACAAAAAAGACTGGATTTGTGTTCGGTGGCAACCCTAATAGCACGTGACACTTTTTTATTTAGCCAATTTTGGTATTATGGCACTTTATTAAGCACGTGGCACTTTTTACTGTACGGTTTGCACAAATTCATATCAGCACTTTAGTATTGTAATAAGGGGTTTTATTTGCATATTTATATATTCACATAAGTACTTCAATATTGTAACAAGTGGTTTGTTTGAGTATTTTTTTCACTTTGCATATCTTCTAGTGGCAGTGATATACACATCTATTTCATTATTTTATTATTTGTTGTTTGTTTTTTTGGGAGAGGTACTGCTAACATAGCACTTAATGCACTAAAAAGGTGTTGTTTGAAGTATATTTTTTATTTATTTTTTACTTTAAATAATCAGGCGGGTTTGCTGCAAGTTCAATCATTAACAGGTGAGCGCCGTAACTACCACCCTAGCATTTATTTATGTCCTTCACCTTTTAGGTGATTATATTAGGTAGTGGCAGCCCCTTTTCATACAGTTCGTTTGCACTTTTGGGTTTTTACTTTCGGCATAATTTAGTTGTTTACTGGTTTTGTTTTATTTAGAATAGTCCAGGGTCCTTAGCGCACCTTTTACCCCCCTTTTTTTACTTATAATTCTAAGATGCATCACTAGAGGGATCACCAGCGGGAGGAAGGAGGTTCTGATTCCCCTATATAGGTGACATCATATTATGATGAAATGCGTAAGCGGGAAACAGGACAACATGACATAACCACGCCACAAGTCATGGCCATTTCTATACAGCTATGCTTGTTCTTAACTTAATGATTGTGAGTGCAATTATTTTACATTAAAGTCATGATTTAGCTTTTTATTTTTGTTTAAATGCTAGGGCTTTATTGCTTATTTATAGAGCTTCTACACCTAAAATGAAAACTATGATAGTGGAATAGCTTCCAGTCACAGAACCATGCAAGTTTTCATGGCAGCACAGAAAATTACATATTATTTACTGTGAAATTTGGTGTTCAAGTACAACCAAAGGCAAAACTTTTCTTTCTTTCTTTTTTAGATAGAGGGGAGAAGGATTAGAACACCTGTCAGGTGTTTAATGCTGTCTGTGCCCCCGTTAAAGAGATCCACCCTCTCAATTTGTCCTGTTTACCATTATCCTTGAAAATGAAAGCAACAGAAAATCTCAAAATTTGGGTTGTCCCCAGAAAAGTAACATAGGGGAAAACATCCAATGGGGATACTAGATCTGGTGACATGGTTGTCCTCAAGGAACTCCCTTAATTTGAATGGATTTCCTTTCACTTCCTGTTTGGCTATGGGACAGGAAGTGAAGGTAAATCTCCCCAATGGGACAAAGAGGGCAAAAATAAGCCTTACAGGGATTTCAACTTTCCTTTACTCTATCCAAAATGAAAAAAAATATTCAGCTTTTTAGACATACTGCACCATTGTTTTGCCCTTGTATCCTTTTGAGGGAAATGGCCATTTTCTATGCACTTATCATTTGGAGTACAAGCTTCCTGCCTTGGGATTTTTATTTACATCTGCCTATGAAGCCACAGTGAAGTTAACAGCAGGTACCCAGTGGTCCATTCTTCTCGCCCTGGTCTCTATACGTGCATTTTGTGATCTCCCTATAAGTTGAACGTCAATCTATTCTGATATGAAGGATTGCCCTTTCTCACACAGCTGTGACAAGTGCACTTGCCATCTTTTTCACATCAATTGGTGCAGGGATTTTTTATCATCTCTATCATTTAAACCTTCTACAGTTGGTGGACTTTATATGAAGGTCTTTTCAGGGCTCTTGTTAAAACATAGGTTTATACTCAGACAAAAAAATTTACGAAAATAACAAAAAAAAGACAAAACAAAGGGAAAACCCGACAAAAAAGTAAAAAAAAATGGGCAGACTCGATGTACTGTCTTTTTATACAATCACTTTTCTATGTTTCTATGTTCTATATCTATATATAAAACCCGGGAGAGGTACCTCGGACTATTAGTAACTCAGTCCAGGTTCACTGTGGGGCAGTTGGTAAGTATATGGCTCCTGAATTGCAATCTTCAGATGGCTAGTCAGTGGGGCTCAGTCTTTAAGGTGGTGCACATAAGTGCAGTCCCTTTAATCACTTTATGACCGCCTCACACCGATTTATGTGCTAACTTTTAAGAGGGATATCTTTGTTATGGCAGTAGCTAGTTGCCATAACCCTGGTATGCTCTTCTTCAGCGGGCGGTCCGGTTTCCGATAATAGTGGTCTCTGTCATCACTTATATGAGTGGCCGCAGAGGGGCCCCCCTCCCGCCGCTTAATGGAGTCGTTGGTAGTGGCGGAGATGATCGGATCTTTCTCCTCCCCGGGTATGGAGATGAGTGAGGGGAAGATGGCCCCACCCATCTCCATACCATTGCAGGGCGGAAGCGACATCAAAACATCACTTCCGCCCATAGCTCTTAACCGGTTCCCGACCGGCTCCTGTACTTATAAGTCGGCAGAATGGCATGGCTGGGCAAAGTAACGTACCCGTACGTTACTTTTAATTTCCCGCCATGCCCGTGCACGCCTGCCACGAGCTCTGTGACTCGATTGCCGCGGGGATACCCGTGATCTTGTCACGGAGCTCAAGAACAGGGGGATGCCGATGTAAACAGCATCTCCCGTTCTGCCTAATGACATCACACTGATCGTCTTCTCCCTGTCACCGGGAGCAGCGATCAGTGTGGTGTCACACACAGCCACACCCCCAGACAGTTAGAAACATGCCCCTAGGCAGGGGCGGGCTGGGCCGGGGGGCAGAGTGGCAATTTCCCCCCGGGCTGCTCTGATTCCCTGTAAAAGGGCCGCTGTGCGGCCAGCTCTGAACTGCGCATGTGCAGTTTCCGGACCGGCCAAGTGCTACATGCTCGGGCAGCTCCGGCGGGGGGTTAACAGGGCTGGATCCTGAATTAGTGTCCGAATTGCAGTGAAAGAACACAACACAGTGATCCCTCCATCCTGTACTGCAGCTACGATGTGTCCTGTGTCCTTAGCTACACCTGTCACAGCCATGGCTGAGAGTGTGTGTTCCATCTTGCAAAGTACACTGTACAGCCCTCCTCTAGTCTACATTAATGGGAGAACGATCAGCTCTGCCTCTTCCCACCCCTCTCTCCCTGTGCCCGCCCACACTTGATGCAGCCCGTGTGTTGTGTGAAGGGGATATGCGGGAGGGAAACTTTAAAGTCAGGAGCCACAATGTCCCATCCTAAACATGAAGACACCGACTGAGCCAGTGAGACTCTTGCTGGGACTGTGCCTTGTGCAAGTGAGTGAGCTGCAGGGGCGGACTGACCATTCGGCACTCGGGTACTGCCCGAGGGCCCCAAGCCACTGAGGGGCCCCATCAGGGTTGCCAGCCTCAATAAAACCAGGGACAGTATGTAAAAATCTGTGTTTTTTTTAAATTCCAATATTATAGCTGCCCCGCCTCTCCAGTACCTTTTCAGTGTGTGTGTGTTTGTATTCTCTGTGTGTATATTGTGTGTCTGCGTGTGTATACTGTATGTGTGTGTTTGTGTGTGTGTGTGTGTGTGTGTGTGTATACTGTGTGGCCCCATAATCTATTGCCTGGGAGCCCCATAATCTTCTCTTATTGTCTGGGGGCCCCATCAGTTGTCAGTCCACCCCTGGTGAGCTTTGACCAGACTCTCACCTCCTCCCTCTCTTCCTTCTTAATCTGACTCTCCCTCAGCCTTATCATTTAACCTCTTGCCTGCCAGGCACTTTCACTCCCTTCCTGCCCAGGACAATTTACAATTTTCAGTGCTCCCACATTAAACCCAGGTTCACATTGGAGCGATTTGGCATGCAATTTGATATGTCAAATCACAGGCCAAGTCAGTGGCAATTACCGGTGATGGCACCATCCGAATCCGAACCGATTCCACTTGCGGTGTTGAACCAATTCCCAAAAGTCGTTTCTGTACTACTTTTGGCAACTTCGGAGTGCAATTTCAATAGGCATTTGTACAGGAACCCACACAGATGTCTGAAATCACAGGACTGACATGCGAGTATGAAATCGTTCAATAGTTCAGCTGAACTTGCTTGATTTCATTCCCGATGTCAGCGTGAACCTAGGCTCTGAATGACAATTGCGCGACAGTACCCATATTATATTGTTGTCCTTTTTGGCCCTGCAGGTGCCATAGCTGATTGATCATTTTGAAACCACTTCCATTAGATTCACTTTCCAACACAGATATAGACAAACACACAGGGAATTCTTCAGAATAACAAAAGGTACGAATCTGCTACAATGTTTGTAAAAGCTTGTGATGTACATAGATCACCCAGAGGGAAATGTTTTTTTCGCAACAAAAGTGGAGTTACACTTTAAACACTAACTAGGCTCCTCTTTCAACCCAACGCTGAATCTCCCTCTTCTCAGAGGCAGCAGGGGATGCACACAGCCCGGCTTGGGAACATGCTTGCATGAGTGCCCCCATATCACACAGCTTGCTATGGGGGACACTCAGAGAAGAGGAGGAGAAGACAGCACCAGTGGGGAATTCCAGCAGGGGGGCAATGTTATTACACAGAACTCACTTTTTCAGAAATAATGAAAAAGGTGAACTAACATCCTACACTCCCGGTCCCGATGTATTTACCTCTTCAGATGATCATGGGATGTCAGTGCCCACGCAGCCAGTGCAGCGGTCCGGGGATTTAAAATCCCCACACTGCTCCCTGTTCACTCTGGAGGGCTTTTGGAACAGCTCAGAGTGCTTCTGATCAGCACCAGCATGTTCTGACCACCCGTGGAGGTAAGTACATTGGAGACATGGGGGGGGATAGGGTGTCAGTTCACCTATTCATTTTTTTGAAAATGAATAGGTGAACTTTAAGTACAATAAGATCAAAGTGTGTTGACTTGTGGGACAAAAGATTTGAGGGACGTAATCTATCAGATCTTTCCTGTATTGCAGGTTTTACTGTTAAACGGATGCTAGGACATTTTCCACAATCCAATCAGACAGCAATGCTATATTTTCATTTTTGTCACTGTGACTAAGGGACTGTAAAATGACCTTCTATATATAACTACACAGTATATTGCTGGCTGCAGGGTGTGGCCATCTGTAGATGCCTTGGACACCTGACCATGGACTAAATATAGCAGTGTTTAAAATTCCAAATATCTTTACAATGCAGTTTGACCTGACTGGGTTCAAGGAAGGAATGTCTTGTCCGATGCACTGATAAATGAGATTTTAGTTTGATGCAAGTGCAGGAATCCCTGCGGGAAAGGGTTATTAATAGGAATTCTGATTAATTTCTATTGGGAACAGATATACAGATATTGGTGAGCATTGCATAGTGTAAGAATTGATAAAATCCTAATGCAATTCACTTGTCATTGGGGCATGAATGGAACAGACAGAAATAATAACCTTGTCGCAAGTTCTAACCCTTCCCTACTCTACAAAAAAAAATGTGTTTTTTTTTTTTCTGTGTCCCCATTGAAGAGATTTCCCATGAATTCATATCCCCAA
The DNA here is from genome assembly GCF_037356315.1 of Lithobates pipiens. NCBI lineage: Eukaryota > Metazoa > Chordata > Amphibia > Anura > Ranidae > Lithobates > Lithobates pipiens. Next base: position 366,737,340 of record NW_027507758.1, on the reverse strand, counting down.
TAGGAAGATAGATGCAAAAAAAAAACAAAAAAAAACATGATATAGGTTCTAACTGAGTAAGGAAAGAGATGGTGGGTACTCAGGATGACATCCAAAAAATTGAATTTTTTTTTATTGAAAAAGACATGTACAACGCTGTAAAAAACCTCCTACGCCTTTCGGACATTAGTACTTAGTCATAGCCATGACAGCCTTGGACACCTTTATTTTGCTTGGAGATGGGCTCATGGTTAATGTGTCATTCAGCTGGAGAAAATACATTTAAAAAATACAGTATAATTAATATTCCATAGTTGCTTTCAACAACATAGGATGTGGCCTCTGGTGCCATTACTACTGTGGGCACCAAGTCCACTAAAATGTTTTACACATCATTTTCAAAGTGCTGTAGTTTCAATTGAAATTCCATATCTGCAGTGGCAGGGCATACTATTTCCATCCTTTGCCTACTCTGAAATAATTTTCTCCACCCATTTTGACAAGGCTGACAAAGAATGGAAGCTTAAGGTGATTGTAAAGGTACATTTTTAGTTTGTTTTGTAAATAACAAACATATCATACTTATCTCCACAGTTCAGCTCATTTTGCACAGAGTGGTTCCGAACCTGCTCTTCTGGGGTCCCCCCGGACGGCTCTCGCAGCTCCTCCCCGCATCTGATAACCCCCTGGGAGAAGTTCTACCCCCAAAGGAGTTACCTTGCGGGCGCGTTCCCAAGTCTAGCATTCAGCATTCATAGAGGCCGAATGCAGGACTCAGCCCCACCTCCCGGCGCTCGCACCATTGGATTTAATTGACAGCAGCGGGAGCCAATGGCTGCACTGCTATCAATCTATCCAATAAAGAACTGAGAACCCTGGGCGTATTCCCCCCAGATCAAGTTTGAGGGTTCCGGTAAGTAAAGCGGGGGGGCTGGGGGGCCATTCACTGACAGGTGTTTTTTCACCTTAATGCATAGGTGAAAAACACAAAAGTTTACAACCGCTTTAAAGGGAAGCATCCAGAAATGGCTTGAAAACTCAGGATGGAGGTCTCCACACACCTGAATTTAGAAGTGTGGGATCTGGGAACGAGCCACAGAAAAATGGCCTGAAAAACTTATATTAACCATAAAGATAATCTAATACAATTACCTTGAATGAATACGGGAGCAAAAAAGAATAATAAAATAATAGATATCTGGACACAAATCTACTTTTTATTTAAATGCTGATGATTTGTAGGAAAACCTGAAAAGATGAAGAACCAAGAGGACATTTTTATGAATGATAAATGCATTTTAGGGCTATGAATTATACAACTTTAAGTGCATAGATTAGTTTTATGAGTTATCAGATTGTTATTAATTAATTACACCTTATATTGGATTTCTTATCCCTTAAATGAATGAGATAGTAATTTATACATATTTCTCACAGGGCTTGTGACTGGCTGAGTCAGCTGCTGCTCGCTGTCTGTACTCTGTGCAGAACTTAATTAATGCCCAACTTCAAGTACAGCTTATAAAATAACGTTTTTTCTAACAAGTCTAACATCTGCAGAAATAAAGAAATAAAAATGCATCTTTAACTGCAATACTCATATTCTTCTCAGACAACCCACTGTCCACTGAGCCTATGGTATACCCTGTGGCATTATATTATATAAACTATATTACCAAAAGTATTGGGGTGCCTGCCTTTACATGCACATAACCTTTAATGGCATCCCAGTGTAGTGGTACCCCAGTAAGGGTCAGCCCAGCATTCACTTCTCAAACACTCAGAGACAGAACAGTCCATATGCTTTTTTTTATTTTTTATTGAGGGGATTGAACTTGGATGGGGTAAGCAAAATATGGGATGCCCAGTAGAATTGGTAGAACTTGCTTGGGACAACTATATACAATCCAGTATATACTCTCCATTCCTCCTCCTGCACATCACTTCCTCTCTAATCTTCAGGTCTTTCTCCTCTAGCACATCACTTCCACTCTAATCATCAGGTCTTTTTCCTCCAGCACATCTCTTCCTCTCTAATCTTCAGGCACAGCTAGCACAAAGTGGTTAGGTCTGACACTGACTCAGCCAGGACTTTAGCAATTGCCCTTTGCAGGCAGGGACCACGTGCCCCTATAGGGTAGCAAAATAAAAAGTCTCTGGTGCTAGATGTCCTACACACGGCTACTGAGCCTAGTAACCCATCTTCAGGCCCTGCCAGCCCTCTTGGCTGCAGTTGCCCCTCTCCACTGCCCCATTCACCACAGTTGACTCTTCTGGTTCTGCACCCATCTCAGACTGCAAGCTCCCAGTCCTTTCAGGCATGCCTGCCCAGTCCTCCTGACTGTGCCTCACTCACCAGTCCTCTTGGCTGCGACCAGTTGTACTCCCTGGAGTACTGAGTAGTAGTGCTCCCTCCTGCTGTCTTCTCTTTGTTCTCTCATGTGCCTCCAATCAAGGAACTCTTCACATGTTCTTGAAGTTGGTCCTGACTGCACCCAAGCCCAGGCTTCCTCAAAGGCCCCCGACAGCCTCCACACTCCAGCTCTTCCACCCAACAACTCCTCCCCAGCTGAGCTGACCCTGGGAATGTAAAGAGGCCTGCCTCCGCCAATCCAAGTTGGGGATTGGTCAGGGCTTCTCAGGGCTGGGCTCAGCCCTTCCTTCTCAGAGCAGGCCGCTCAACTGTCGGTTAATTGCCAGCTCCAATCTCTTCCACAGTGACTCACCAGATAATTATATCCTGTTCGTTACTCCTGCCGGTTACTTAAGCTGTTTAGATCAGTCCCTCTCTGCCTTCGCTTTGGTCAACATATCCAGAGACTTTCTCCTGTGTACCTGTTGAAGACTTGCTTGGCTGACATCCCTTCTGGTTCCTGGTTCTATTTGCTGTTCCACTATGCTGATTCTCTAGTTTCCTGATTTCCTACTATTATTATTACTAAACAAGTGTGATTTTAACTGTACTTCTGTCTCAGTCTGATTCATGGTTTCTGACAGGGCTCCTCAGAATACCCCAGGCAGCTCCACCTCTCCTTCCCTCCTCTCTTTCCAGAACCTTCTAGAAAGCCCTCAAAAGAATAGGGAGGTCTTACTGACGCTCTCTGTGAGTTACCAGCTGCTACACTGTACTGAGCCACTCCCAGCCCAGAATCAAAACAAACAGACCTAGCAAACACCCAAGCCTGCCTAAATTCACTTACTCTCTCTAGCACACTTCTAGAGGGTGCTACACCAGTCTTAGTCCATAGGGTTCAATATTGAGTTGGCCCACACTTTGCAGCTATAACAGCTTCAACTCTTCTGGGAAGGCTGCCCACAAGGTTTAGGAGTGTGTCTATTGGAATGTTTGACCATTCTTTCAGAAGGGCATTTGTGAGGTCAGGCACTGATGTTGGACGAGAAGGCCTGGCTCACAGTCCGGGCTCTAAACTTTGTCTGTTCCAACATGACTGCACACCAGTGCACAAAGCAGGGTCCATAAAGAAATGGATGAGTGAGTTTGGGGTGGAGGAACTTGACTGGCCTGGACAGAACCCTGACCTCAACCCAATAAAACACCTTTGGGATGAATTAGAGCGGAGACTGCAAGTCAGGCCTTCTCGTCCAACATCAGTGCCTGACCTCAAAAATGCGCTTCTGGAAGAATGGTCAAACATTCCTATAGACACACTCCTAAACCTTGTAGACAGCCTTCCCAGAAGAGTTGAAGCTGTTATAGCTGTGATGTGTGGGCCAACTCAATATTGACTGGGACGCCATTAAAATTCATGTGTGTGTAAAGGCAGGTGTTCCAATACTTTTGGTATTATATCGTATATAGGGCTCAGCATCATGATGCAGCTTGGGTTTACAATGTAATACTGCAGAGAATTTCACTCAAATGTCACAACATGAGCAACATTTTATGCAGCACTGAAGACTGCCCACCATCGGAGAAGAGGAAATGGACAGCACTAGTCACATCTAGTCCCAAGACCAGCTGGAAGACACCTGTAGGATATCTATTGTAACAGTGAGAGTCCCTGATATATAAATGGGTTTGAAAGAGTCAGTTTGAGGAGTGTCAGCAGATGTTTTGTGGGCGGAGAAAACTGTGTCTTAGGATTTCCCTAGATTTGATAATTCCGGATCAGGCCTGGAAGTCTGAAGACCCCAAAGAGTGTTGGGTGGAACGGAGACTCCAGTCCTGTGTCCAGGCTTTGGTAGTTGCTTACAGACTGTGTGAGTGCACAGGTGTTCAGGATTGTTATAAGCCAGATTTGAGCCAGAAGCTAAGGGCAGATGCTACCATTTGGAGATAGATCCCAGTCAGGAGACCTGGTTCTTTCTGTCAGAGACTGCATCCCTGGTGAGGGTGACTTCTTGCCCGAAGGACTGGGAAGGTTGGGATGGCTACATGGGCTTGGGAGACCGAGAGAGTGTCTGGCAGGCTGGGAAAGCCGAGGCAGCTATCAAGTCCTGAGAGGCTGGAGGAATTCTGGACGTTTTGGAGTAAGTGACAAACCTAGGGGGACTGGAGAACAAAAATTGGAGGCCAGGAGTCAGCCTGTGCAGCAAGGTACTTTAGTCGAGGCTGAGTGAGACTTAGAGCCAGGTGTCTCAGTATTTTTCATTAGTTGTGTTTGCTGAAGAAGGACCCCTGTGTGGAAAACCTGAAAACCTGCTGTTGTAAGAACTTTATTTCTGCTTCCTTTGAATAAAAATGGGCTGCCACACCCTTAAACCAAAGTGCTTACTGCTGTGATCTCAGTCTAAAAACATATCTACCTCTGAGTCAACATCATGAACCTGGGACGGAGTAGTGTGCCGCTCAGGCTCAGCTAGTCTCAAGAGTAGTATGAAGGATAAAAGCATCTGCTATTGCGGGAGTGCTGGTGGGGGAGCGGAGCCCATCCCAGCTCCTGTAGCATCTGGAGAGGGAGGGGAAGGAATCCCCATTGCCACTCATCCATGTATTCAGTGATGAAAAGGCAACCCCAGCCATTACCACAACAAAGAGATGATCTTGAAACCAGAAACCACTCAATATGACTCAATGGATTTACTAAATGAGTAAGAAATTTTCACTTTGCAAAGTGAATGCTCATTATTCATCAAAAAAAAGGGCAAAAGATGTATTTGATTTACATGTCTGATTATGTGCCATCAAACATTCTTTTTTTTAGATAATCTTATGCCGTGCACACACGACTGAATTGACTAAGTCCGCCGGAGAGCATTACGCTAGACAATTCGATTGCGTGTGGGCTCCAGCGGACTTTTTCATCGTAAAGTCTGGCGGACTTAGAAATTAGTTTTGACTCAAAATTTGTCCGCCGGACTTGGCTTTCAGCGGACAATCCGTTCGTCAGTGTGCTAGTCAGGTGGACTAAGAATGAGGCATGCTCAGAAGCAAGTACGAGAAGGAAGCTATTGGCTATTGGCTATTGAACTTCCTTTTTCTAGTCCCGTCGTACGTGCTGTACGTCATCGCGTTTGAAATCGCCGGACTTTCGGAGTGTGGCCAAGTCCATTCATGGAAAGTCTGGCGGATTGTTTGCCGAATTGTTTGCTGGACTAAGTCTGCCGGACAATTCGACCGTGTGTACGCGGCATAACTTGCATATTTAAAGTGAAAATTGCTTCAGCTCACCGTTCACTTTTCTATGTGACCAGTCTTCTAAAATACAGTAGTTTAAACTCAATGTGTCATCACCTGAAAACTCCCTAATGTGGAGGTAACTAGATGAAAGTGGGTGATTATAGGATTCTTAGTTCCATACAGGCAGTCCCTGTGTTACATATATTTGACTTATATACGACTCCTACTTGCAAACGGAGGGAGACAACAGAAAGTGAGAGGAATTCTATCCCTAGGAAGAGAAATTCACTCCTGAATGAGTTATCATGGGAAAAAATTTGTCTCCACTGAAGCTTTTGCACCAATCTTTGTTTCCACAACAACCCACCTTCTTCAAAATTCAATTGTCACAGGGACACAACGTGAGGTAAAATCTTCTGAACAGGGGCACAGACAGCAAAACAAATGTTACAGGGGTGTTAATCCTTCCCTATGCTATCCAAAAAATTTAAAACTTTTTTTGGTTGGAGTTACACTTAAAAAAGTACATGTTCCAACTTACATACTAATTTAATTTAACCACTTAAGGACCAGGCCTCTTTTTCAGACTCTGTGTTTACAAGCTAAATTTTTTTTTTTGCTAGAAAATTACTTAGAACCCCCAAACATTATACATTTTTGTTATAACACCCTAGAGAATAAGATGGTGGTCATTGCAATACTTTATGTCACACCATATTTGCGCAGCGGTCTTACAAGCGCCTTTTTTTGTTTTTAAATGCACTTTTTTGAATTAGAAAATAACACAACAGTAAAGTTTGCCCATTTTTTTTATATTGTGAAAGATAATGTTACGCCGAGTGAATTGATAACCAACATGTCATGCTTCAAATTTGTGCCCGCTCGTGGAATGGCGACAAACTTTTATCCTTAAAAATCACCATAGGCGACATTTAAAAAACGAGGAGATCTAGGACTAGAATTATTGCTCTTGCTCTACCGATCATGGCAATACCTCACATGTGTGGTTTGAACACCGTTTTCATATGCGGGCCCTACTCACACATGCGTTCGCTTCTGCACAGAAGCTTGGCAGGACGGGGAGCTTTTAAACATCCCTTGTAATAGAAAAAAGCATGACAAGTCCTCTTAAATATGAGATCTGGGGTCAAAAAGTCCTCAGATCTCATATGTGGACTTAAATGCAAAAAAAATATATGTGCCTTTAAGAAGTATGGGCAGAAGTGACGTTTTTCGTCGCTTCTGCCCAGTCTATGGTATGGAGACGGGTGGGGGCCATCTTCCCCTCACTCGTCTCAATACCTAGCAAGGAAACACACGCAATCGCCTCTACCACTGCCGACAGCTCCGGTAAGCGGCGGAGGGCACCGGATTGCGGCGGGAGGGGGGCCCCTCTCCCACCACCGATAAAAGTGATCTCGCAGTGAATCCGCCACAGAGACCACTTTTATCTTGTAGCCAACCACTGGCTGAACATGGTGATACCGGGATTATGGCAGCCAGTGCTGCGATAACAACGATATCCGTCCCCAAAGTAGGGACGTACATCGGCGTGCGGCGGTCGGCAAGTGGTTAAGAACAAACCTACAGAATCTATCTTGTTTGTAACCCAGAGACTGCCTATATATATATATATATATATATATATTCATAGATCTGACTCCAAAAAAAAAACACATAACATCTGAAAATCATGCACTTTTAACATATAAATAATATAAAATACATTTGTTTGTTGTCTGTCTCAGTACATGTCTAGTTAAATTTTTATGTCATCCACAAACTTGAATCAATATATATATTTTGTACTGAATGTCTTTACTATATTGTAAATTGTTTTATTTAATTACAGTATGCAGTAACAGTGGCTCCTTTTCAGTACTGTAAATTGTAGGGTAGTCAGGTCACAATGGGCAGCCAAATCCCCTCCTCCTCTCACACCTTCAGGTAATGTTACTAACAAGCCAAGCAGCAGTTTGCATGTCATCAGTCCCACTGTGTGATACATTTCCACCTGCTGAGTACTACTTGGACTTCTTTAATACAGAGCTCGAATCCAAGGGACAGAATGAAGAAAAAGAATAAAATGTTCATATTATTAACAATGATATTGTTTTGGGCTGAGACATCATTTACGGATCCTACTTCAAGTAAGACTGCAAAATTCCCAATACATTTAACTTTTTTTTTATATTGCGGAACCATTTTGCATTTATTTAGAATTTAAATTGTTTCAGTCGAATGTTGCAATTGTGATTTACTTGTGTTTATACATTCTCATTCTTATAAATTATTGTTTTTTTTTTAATTTTGTATTCCTGCATATTACCTTGCAAACTGCATAAACTATAAATCTTCATCATGAGTTGGAAGCAACAAATAGAGTGGTGGAAACAGATAATCAGTTACAGTATTCATTTTATAATGCATATTCATGTTTTGTTTTGCTTTTATTTTAATTAGTATTGTTACAAACACTTATTGCTTTGCCCTTTTTTATTATTACACATCTTACTACCTCTTTTAAATTTGGCAATATGTGATTACTGAAAAAGAGATATCTATCTATCTATCTATCTATCTATCTATCTATCTATCTATCTATCTATCTATCTATATATTAGATAGATAGATAGATAGATAGATAGATAGATAGATAGATAGATAGATAGATAGATAGATAGACAGACAGATAGATAGATAGATAGATAGATAGATAGATAGATAGATATAGATCTCTCTCTCTCTCTCTCTCTCTCTCTCTCTCTCTCTCTCTCTATATATATATATATATATATATATATAGATAGATATATATATATATATATATATATATATATATATATATATAGATATAGATATATAGATAGATATATAGATATATATGTATATCTGTATATCTATCTATCTATCTATCTATAGTATTGTATATCGTTTATGGTTTTTATTGTAGAACTGATATTGCATTGATTTGTTTTTCACTGTTGGACTTTCTTGTCTGTCTGGGATATCAGTTTTCCATTATTTATGCCTAATGCCTTAAAGAGGAAGTAAAGACAAAAAAAATAAATAAAAAAAAAACACACCCTGTAAGGCAAAGGCATAATAAGCTAGTATGCATAGCATACTAGCTCATTATGAATAACTTACCTGAGAACGAAGCCCCCGAAGCGGTCCTCCATCTTCCTCTTCGCTGCTGCCATGTATCTCAGAGCGACTTCCGCTGTGATTTGCCAGAGCTGCGATGATGTCACTCCCACGCATGCGCATGGGAGCCGACACTCGCGGAATATCGCCGCAATCTGTGGCCTGCCCAGTGCGCCTGCGCGCCGCTGTCTATAGCGCATGCGCCGTAGCCAGCAGTGGCTGTCTTCGGGTAAATATCTCCTAAACCGTATAGGTTTAGGAGATATTTCTTGGACCTACAGGTAAGCCTTAATCTAGGCTTACCTGTAGGTCAAAGTTGGTTGTAAGGGTTTACAACCACTTTAACTATATCATGCTGGCTCAAAAATAGTCTTATATGTATTAGCTATTTAAACCTGTTTTATCTGTGAAGCAGTTCAATTTAAATTGATGTATTAATATTTGTCCGCAGGCTGAGATAGGGTTTGCTACTCTCACAGTTTGGTTTGACCTGGCCCTGGGCATTGTTACACCCAGGATTGTGTGGAATTGTCCCCTGGAAGCAGGGTATTGTGTACAGTTTTTGGTAGCTGAGAGACCTGCAACACACATCAGACATTTCTAGAAGAGCCAGTTATCTGTGACTGTTTCTGCCAAACACCATTCTTGCTCTTCAGGAGTCTGAAATTTTACATTATCCTTATTTGACCTTTTTTTGTTGCCTAAACGTCTTGCTTAGACAACAGTATTATTTATGGGATGCTAAACTTGAAGAACCAACAGACCTAATTAGCATTGATTATAGCAATCATGCAGATTTCAGCCCCTATGTGCTAGGGGAATTAATATGAAAAATGAATTATAGTACATCTAAAGCAAAAACTTTCTTTTAGCTTTGGATAGAGTAGGGACTAGTTAGAACATCTGTTTTGTTTGTTTTTGTTGTTTGCTGTTTGAGTTCTATTGAGGAAATTACTTTTCAATGTCTGCCTTGAAAACCTAACAGGAAGTTAGAGTGAAGGGAGGGGGATTTCCCTTTAGAACATGGTTTCCCTTTTGCCTTATCTCCTGCGCTGGTGATATCTGTCCAGTTTCGGAATCTCGTCACTATATGCCTTGGTGTCAATGGTCACCGGGACAAAGAAGTAGGGTAAATCTCCCCAGTGGGGAAACAGAGAACGACCTTGCCTGGTCAGCTGTGAACTTGAGCTGGAACAGGTGATATAGAAGTCCACAGTAATTATTAATTTTACTGAAATCTCAGCCTACTTCAAACCCTAATCCTTTATTTTTTCAGCCCTGATGAAAGGGGAACCCTTATAGCCCCTTAAAAGCATTGACTCACCTTGTAAAAATACAAATAAAATGTATTTTAAACTTTTACCGATAGAGTGGCACTTTTATGTTCCACAGATATAGGCAATCAAAGTTATATGAAACTTTCAATGTCAGCTTCTGAAAATGTAACTTAAGGGATGGCCTCATTTACCTATACAGGGGCTCAGGAGGTAAGCTCTAAGCTTGATTTTTATAGGAAAGTCAACATTTCTTTATAACTTGATCTGCCTGCATCTATGGATCTACAAATTGTTTTGGCATGAAGATATCACATTTTTAGTGCATATTAACCAATTGTATTGTATTGACTTTGAATTACCCAGGTTTATGTTATGTTGGTGAAGGTATAAGTCTAGTAAAGTAGGACCACGGCAGATAATGTAACTACTAATAGGCTCAGAAACAGAGCAGTCACAATTGTCTTAGTGCACAACTGAAATAACCAGCCAACAAGTCAAATAAATGTATTTTTAAATAAAATGAGTGTGTATTAATCACTTAGGTGCATTGAAAGCCAGGTATGAAAACAGTTAGTTAAAGTTTAAGAGGAGATTGGAATTCAATTTAAGATGTTGGAGAGCCTTGGAACCCATACAGATTTTGTCATAGGCCCCCTGTATAATTAAAGCAATATTAAATTAATTGTTTTAAAAAAAATGCTGACAGGCTGGGTTTTTTATGACAGAAGAGACCTTACTGGTCTCCTCTGTCATAAATGCTTCCTCCTGCCTGTTAGCTGTCATATACACTGAGCCACACATGCGTAGATCAGCTTACATTTACGGCGCCCAATCTGTGCTGTGATGATGTGACTCCTGTGCGTATGTACAGGAGCGATGTCACCATGGCCCAGCCATTCAAGCAGCCAAACTGATGAAACTTGGAAAGGATCTCAGGCAAAGGTGGAAGTGCCTGGTACCCACAAAAACAGTACTAGAGGGTACTTTATGACAGGTAAATATATCATAATGGGGATGATTTACTAATACTGGTGCAAACACAATCTGGTGCAACTGTGCATAGTAACCAATCAGCTTCTATAGAAAGGGAGGACCCCCACCATGCCAACATCCAATGTGTACTGTATGTGTAAGGATTGAGAAAAAAACTCAGCAATCAGTGCCCACCAATGCCATCAGTGCCCACCACTACCCACAAGTGTCACCAATCAGTACCCATGAGTGATGTCAGTCAGTGCTGGCTATAAATGTCACCTATCAGTGCTGCCCATCAATGCCCATCACTGCTGTCTATTAATGCTCATCAGTGCCACCTAACAGTGCCCATCAGGGCCACCCATCAGGGCCACCTATCCTATCAGTGCCCATAAGTGAGGCATATTAGTGCCTCCTCATCAGTGCCCATAAGTGCCACCTCATCGATGCCCACCAGTTCAGCCTATCAGAACCCATTAGTGCCGCCTCATCAACGCACATCAGTGAAGGAGAAAAATCACTTAGTTACAAAATTTACTGACAGAAACTATATATAAATATTTTTTTCAACATTTATGGTCTTTTTTTTGTAAAAAGTAAAAAATCCAGCAGTGATTAAATACCAATTATCACCAAAAGAAAACTCAATTTTTGTGAAGAAAATTATTAAAAAATTAATTTGGGTACAGTGTAGCATGACCACAGAATTGTTCAAAGTTCGACAGCGCTGAAAGCTGAAAAATGGCCTGGGCAGGAAGGGGTGTAAGTGCCCTCTAGGCAAGTGGTTAAAGAAAAGAAAAAAGCACAGGGACCCCTTCAAAGGTGCCCAAAATACATAAAAGGTCTGTATGACATTTTGCTTTAAAAAATAAAAATAAATAAAGCTGTCAATGAAATGTAAATTGCCAGCAAATTTAAAGGAGAAGTACATCCAAAGCTTGTTTGGCGATATTTCTCACATGGATTACAGGAGTGCAGATTGTTCTGCACTCCTGTGACCAGTTTTCAACAGACAGCGGGCTGATGTCACAGAGCCAGTCAAGGCCTGACCATATGGTCGGGACTCACCCAGATGCCTGGACTGGCACCTGGCTCAGCCTCTCAGCAAGCCTGAGCCTAAGCACACCACTCCCCACCAGTGGGTTTGGGGGAAGAGTAGATAGCTAGTAACTGACAGTCACTAGCTCTCTGCTCACGGAGCACTGAGAACTGAATGATCAGCAGTGTTTGATTGTTCTGTAATCAGCCTTAAAGCAGATGGGGGACAGATGTAGCATTGGACCGATGCTGCATCCACCTTCGGAAGTAAGATTCCAAAAAAAAACCTCAACTTCTTTTTTAAATATATTTTTCTTTGTAAATATCAGTGTTGCTGCAGCACTTTCTGTGTATCACAGAGATGTGCCCCGTTGCAAACTGGGTTAGGGAAATCCCAGGCATCTTATTTAAAAGAATTTGCCATTTAAATTTTTCAGTATAGGCATTTAAAAAATCACTGCTCCTAGGTGAATGGAATTTCTTTAAATAAAAAATTAAATCATTGATACGTGTTCCCTATAGCAGTGCCCACTATGCAATTTTTTTTCACCCCTTTGCCTATTAGCCCAGAAAATTGGGATTTTTAATTTGAAAGATCATCTCGCATTGATATTAATAGGGCTAGGGTTCTGCACTGATCTTTGAAATTCACTGAACCCTGAACCAAAGGTAGTTTGGCTTACTCCTATTTTCCATAGATACACTCCTGGTTTAAATGTGCTATATCATGTTGATGACTTTGTGATATTTAAGCAGGGAATATCAGTCCTTAATCTAAGTGGAGTACTAAGTGTGACTTCATTTTGAATATTAATAGCCAGCATTTATAATAATTATTATGTATGGGTACAATGCCCTCCTTTTGAACAACTAGAACTAACCTGAATTGGAATGCTATTTTACATTTACATATGTGATGTTTAACATTGTGCTTCATACAAAGGCATCCTTTGTTAGAAATAGTTACAGTATATGTTTAAATATACAGTATGTTTACTGTAGACAGGGTATTAACAGGTTGTTCAACGTGGATTGGAGTAAGGCCTTGGCTTTAGATTCTTTTATCAGTATTACGCTGTACACTTTGTTATATGTTAAATAGTTTTGTTGAAAGTGCTGATTGTCTCAACAGTTGTTGATTTTAATGAAATTCTTCTTCAGGGTTGACTTAGTCAGACAAAGTGATATCTTTTCAAATGGAAATGAAAGCGTATACGTTTTAAAAAAAAATATCCTTTGTCCTGAGGTTTATTTGTGTCTTTGTGTCTGTGAAACTGCCCGATGTTGTCCAGTAATTAGTGGGTGGCATATACTGTATGTGTGCAGTGTACACTGCTAGGAACATATTCTGTTCAAACATCACCCTTTAAGCCCCTCCCTCTGTTAGGCAAAATCTGGCCATACTCATTATTCATACACCACAGAATGTTTCTGTTTTAGCCCAGGGTTTTCAAATCTTACATAATCCTAGTTGTGACCATATTTTGGCACACAGATTGACTGTGACAATGCTAAGGTAGATTACTTAACATTGTGAGTATTGGTAATGTTAACACATTATTTATACTGTTTAACCACTTGAGGTTTGGGCCATAACTGAATGACGGCTACAGCGTGGACCTCAATCAGTGCCCATTATTGCCACCCATCAGTGCCCATCACTGCCACCTATCGGTGCCCATCACTGCCACCTCATCAGTGTACATCAATGAAGGAGAAAAATTACCTGTTTGCAAAATTTTATGACAAAATATCAAAAAAAAAAAATTTTTTTTTAAATTTGGTCTTTTTCAATTTTTTTAACAAAAAATAAAAACCACAGAGGTGATCAAATACCACCAAAAGAAAGCTCTATTTGTGGGGGAAAAAATGATAAAAAATTGTATGACCGCACAATTGTCATTCAAAGTGCATCAGCGCTGAATGCTGAAAATTGGTCTGGACAGGAGGGGGGTTTAAGTGCCCAGTAAGCAAGTGGTTAAAGAGGAAATAAACCCTGATGGGTTTACTTCCTCTTACATTCCCTGCAAAGGTAAAGCATAATGGACTACTATGCATCGCATAGTAGTCCATTATGTGTCACTTACCTGACATAGGAGCCAGCGAAGTCACCGCTGTCCCTTGTAGTCCGGCGCATCCATCTTCTTGGTGGGTCTCGCCGCTCCGCCGCTGTCATTCGGCGAAGCCGCAATGACGTCACTCCCGTGCATGCGCACGGGAGCCGCCACTCGTGGCATATCGCCGTTGACCGTGGCGCGCTCAGTGTGCCTGCACGCCGCTGTCTACGGCGCATGCGCCGTAGAAAGCGGTGCCTGTCTTTCGGCAAATATCTCCTAAACCGTGTAGGTTTAGGAGATATTTCTTGGACCTACAGGTAAGCCCTAATCTAGGCTTACCTGTAGGTCAAAGTTGGTTGTAAGGGTTTACAACCACTTTAAATATCAGTTGTCTTAATTTATAATAGTAGTTTCTGTCATATTTCAGGCTGTCAGTAAAAAACTAGCTTTGCCCATGTTTTCTCAGCAAAAAAAAAGTTGTGGGAGGTTAACTGCCTTAATAACTACACACAAAACTAAAAGGCTCATGACAATAACTCATATCTCAGATAAAATATGAATTGTGAGATAGAAAGGAAAAGTAATCATCTAATGTCAAATGTGTTTCTTTTTTGTTCTAGTTTGCCACATTGGGTCTACATACAAGAGAACATTATCATAAATGCAGACTAATGATTTTATGATGCATTTGCAATGCTATCATTCCTTACACATATCTCCAGTCTCTGCACGTGTTCTTCTTTTAATAGAAATGTATTCCAAATGTGTTAAACATCAAACAACGATTTATTCTGCAGAGATACAATAAAGCATTTACAGTCCTGTGCTGTGACATAGCATACAGAATGCCACAAACAATAGGCTGGAAATTCCCAGCGTCACAACTTTCTTGCAGTAGATGCACTAATAAGTAGGTTGGAACAATGCCATACAACTGGTATAACATAGTACTTATTGCTAAATTAACTGAAACAATGTAAATCATTTTATTGAAATGTTAGCTACCAAAAGGTATCAGGGACAAGATCTGAATTCTTGTGAACGATCTTTGTGTTAATACACACATTTCAAGGTTGCATGTTTATACAGTGGAAAAGAGAGAAGGGGCCTAATTAGCTAAAAAAAAAAAAGTCCAACATAGCAACTACTTCCCTTAAATCAGTCAGCTGTTGTTAACCAGGCAATGATTATCTCAAGTTTTCTGAAATTGTGTGTAATAAATGTACCTTTGTGTATACATTGTGGGTTGATTTACTTAAGGAAAATTGTCTGTTTATATTGCAAGGGAAGTTGCACGTTGCAAGAGGAATAATCCCCAAAGGCTTAGTAAATGCAGTGAAATTTCACTTTGTAAAGAATACCCAATAACAGGCAAGAGCAATAAAAACTGATTTTTTGCTTGCACATGATTGGATAATGGAGGTCAGAAGAGTGTGACCTAATTGACTAAGCGCTGGGGAAAATTTCCAAACGTGCAACTTTCCTTGCAAGTTATACAATATTTTATCTGTAGTGAATTAATCACATTATGTAATATTTTTAATAAAAGTTTTTTCATTTTTTTTTGTTGTTGAAAATCAGTTACAAAGATAAGCAAACGATAATATGTGAATTTATAGAAAAACGTAGTAGACACTGATAAACAATACATTATCTGATGACCAAACTATATATGCATAACATATAGGTGTCTCTATAAAACATTATATTGGATTAAGTGGTGGATAAAAAGATTGCAACTGGATGTTTGAAGAGATGATGAAAGAATTAATAAAAAACAATTTTTTGGCAAAATGTCTAATGGAGTTATAAGCTGAGTGGAAATTATTTTTATGAACATTATGGAGTCCATTCTAGTTAAAACCTCAGGTCAGGGATATAACCCTTTGCATTACTACACATTTAAATAGGATGCCCATATACTGCAGAATGTAATATATTTTATATTTTATAGAGTCATAGGAAATAATGACTTTGCACAACGCATTTATCATCTTGCATACCTCCCAACGTTTTGAGATGGGAACAAGGGACACCTATTAGCAAACATATGTAGACATAGGACATACCCCCTACCATGCCCCTTTAAAGGAGAATTATGGCAAAAAAAATATTAGGTTAACCCACAAGTTCTCTTTTTTTTAATACTGCTACTATTCCTTCATACTGGCTTTTGACATTTACACATTTACAAATGCAGCAATTCAGAATTTGTATGAAAGGTTTAGCACTGTGAAACAATATTTCAAAGCTAAATAGTGCATTTTTAAATATAACTATAAAGATCAGACCAAAATGAGGGGCAAATGAGGAGGAAAAAGAGACAGATGGACTTTGTTTAGAATCAGGGACAGCCCATCGAAATCAGGGACAGTTGGGAGCTATGGCCTTGGTGTCTAGGTTCCCACACACTCTGTACACTGCCATAAGCTTTCATAAAGTCAGTGTGCCATACAGGCTGACTAATACAGGGGTAATGTATTTAAATTGAAATATAAAATATTAGTGCGTTAAAATCAATAGAGTGGTCAGAAAGTACACTGTATCAATGCCTTACATGGATTCATCTAGGTCCATCATATAACCATAACCACATCTCATGCATAATGTGCAAAACAATACAATTATACAATTCATTGAAAAAGTGCCTAATGTCCATAAAAAGTGCAAACTTCGTTTTGTGATAAACTTATGAAAACTTAGAAATAAAGTGCTGAAAAAGGGAATAAATATCCCCAAATCCTCACATGAAGTGCTGATGTAGCCACAAAAATGCTTCATAAAGTGCCTGTGTGCATAGATTATGTAAACTCCACACTTGCGCTTTACAAATTATGTACTTAATACACAAAAAGTGCCTTTGTGCATAGATTATGTAAACCCCACACTTGCGCTTTACGAATTGTGTAATTAATACACCAAAAAATAGAGCAGTATAATCTAATACCCCAGGTAGACCAAATACTTTACATGCTACAAAGTGTTAAACAGCTCATCCTCCTGGTTACTCACGATAAGGTGCTATAATACTGATAAGGATCAATAGAATTGCCATAATAACAATTATAGATTGAAACTCCTTTTGACACCGCTACTCCTTGCAATCAACTCCAATCTGATCTATTATGCTGCAGTCTCTTTAAACTTCAGATTAACACACGCTTATCTCCTGGTCACCCTGTCTCATCCTCCCTCCAGCTTGTAATCAGACCAATTCAACAGGTGCGGATATGCGGAAGAAAAAAAACAGAGAGAAAAACCACAATAGTGTGATACTGTAAGCACAGAGTGATGCTGATAGAGCGTCAGTTTTCACTCCTCCTCACAGCCTCCCTGCTGACCGAAGGCTCTACGCCACTTGGCTCCTCCTCCCAACGCGTTGCGTCACAGGTCACGTGACATTCTCAAGGGAAGCAGCTTTTTTCAGCACACTTAGTAGTTTATTTGGGGGTCATTATTATTATTAATCTCATTCATATCAGCGCTTGAGTAATTTTATATTATAATGTATTTAAATTCACACTGGATATTGCAGACTGGCACACCTGAAATAAAGTGTTGTATGACCACTCCAAGGACTTCTTCCTACGATCAAATTTTTTGGTCAGACTAGCCTACATTACCCAGGTTGAAGATCAAACGATGACCTTTTCAGCTTTGCTTGCTCTACGCACAATCTGTCTTTAATGAACTTTTGGAATTCAGCCAAGCGTCATTTATACTCCTTTATGTGGGAAGTCAGAATGTGTTGGAGATGTGGATAGTACGGAGAAATATAACATGGTAGGGTGAGCAGCCTGTTGAGGAATCTGCTTCATAGTTGCATTTCAAGATCACATCAGCTAAGTAAAGGTCTAGTCCCTAACTGCCTCTCAGCAGCAGTACCAGTGTGACATTGAACCTCTCAAATGCCCCATTGCCTTTTGGGTGGTACGGGGTAGTGTGTGACTTCTTAATGTATACCATTGGCACCACTTAGAAGAACTTACTTTCAAAACAGGTCCCCTGATTTGAATGTATATTTTGTGGAAAGCTATAAGGAAAGATGAAGTGCTTACCCACCATCTAGCCAGTGGTTGTGGTGCTTTCGTCACTGATTGGTACTGCCATGAAAAACTTGGTAAAGTGGTCCACCATTGCTAGAATACAATGGTATCCATCTCCTGAAATGTCAAGTGTCATTCAGCAATTTGTTGTTTTCTGATTGTTTCGATCTTTCTTCAGGACTCCACTGCAGTAACCAGTTTGCCTCTATTAAGAGGGTAACCACTGGATTTTCAATGTGTTCCTACAAATTTATACTTTTCTAATACATTAATGAGGTTCATCTGAAGCCTATAGTTAGTCCTTCTCTTATCCACACCTTCAGTTCTTGAATGGGGAATCATTTGATTTTCCCACTCTATTGCTTGACTCCTGACAGTGGGGCATTATAGCCTCACAGCTTTCATTATATATGGTTGAGCCAGTCTCTCTAGGACACAGGGCTCCTAGGAGGTGTTCACCTTCTCCACAAGAAGTCCTTGCCACTTAGGAATATTCCTGTCTGAACTTTGCATTTAAATCTGACTGCCCAGTTTCTGGATGGCCACCTCCCATGGTACCATCTGGTAATTTGGAGGTATGTCTATCAATTTTTCACCTACAACAACCATAGATATATCCGACCCTGTACATCTCTCTTTCTAAAATGCTTTGGTCACTTCTAACACAACTCAAAATTGCTTTTATATTTCTCTTGCATAGTTTTACTGGCTTTTTCAAACAGTATTTTGCCTACAAAAAAATTCAAAGAAACTAGAGCTGACAGAGGCCTCACACTCGAAGCACTGTGGCTGCCCCACATGCTGCTAGTCAGACAGACAGCAACAGTTCAGACCAAGGGAGGCTGTCTTTATCTCTTCCTTGGACTTCCCCTCCCTCTAAAACACCTGGTTTGATTGGTGAGTGTGTTTCATGGAGAGGGTAGATCTGTACTGCAGGGAGTTGGACTTGAGGAGATTTGTACTGGGAAGGAGAGATCTGTACTGGGCCAGGCAGCTGTACTGGGGGAACATCTGTAATTGGGTTGGGGGTCTGTACTAGAGAATGCTATACTGGAGGGAACTGTACTGGGGGATCTGTATTGGGGAGCTGTAATGGAGAGGAGATCTGTACTAAAGGTAGCTGAACTGAAGGGGTAGCTGTACTTGGGAGGGGTCTGTACTAAGGGGATCTGAACTGATAGGGGTGAGATTTGCGCTGATTTGAGGAGGGAAGTAATTTTTTTGTTGTACTATTAACCTCTGCATTATGCCCCCCTGACCTGTGTGCTATGTGCATTACATATGCCTGACCTCTGCATTCTGCATTCCCAATTCTGCCTCTGTGTACTTGCAAATTTATTGTGACAGGAATCCTGCCAGGAATAAGAGGGTCATTTTTGCAGGGGAGATAGGTTGCCTGCTTCCCTCTGGATTAGTACTATAGGATTCCACTGTTGTGCCACTCCCTTCACCATGGTCTAACATAGCTGATCCTGTTCTTAGATACCAAGTGTAACCCGTGGTGAGGCTCACCCAGGGCAAAGACATAGTTTGGTTCCCCACACAAGATGACGGCATCAGTAGGGCAGAGATTGGTGTCAGTAGGGCATTGGACTGTGTGAATAGTTTTTTTTTTAATATTTGTATTTTTGTTTTCATTTTTATTATTTTTTTACAATTTTTAGGAGCCCTGTTGGGGGACTTTGGTGAGATATCAGATATCTAAATAGACCCCTGATGTCTCACTTTTGAGAGAGAGAAAGGTACTAAAAATAGATTCCCTAGTCCCTTTCTCTGCAGCCTCAGCTTCACTGGACAGTAAAGGATTGGGAAGTGTTCTGTTCTGAGCGGCTTCCCATTCATTCATAAACTGAAGCATAGTACACAAGGTGTATGAATGAACACAGTGAGTAATTGGTACCAAGAGGGGCACGGTTGCTCAGTGGGAGGACAAGAGGGGCACTGTTGCTCAGTTGGGGAGATAGGGGCACTGATGTTTAGTGGGGAAACAAGGGGGCTTGGGTGCTCAGTGGGAGGGGAGATGGGAGTTATGGGTGCTCAGTGGGGGGACAAAAGGTGGCACTGGTGATCAGTGGGGGAGATGAGGACCACTGGTGCTCAGTGGGGAACAAGGGGGCACTGATGCTCAGTGGGGGGACAAAGGGGGGCACTGGTGCTGAACGGGGAGAGAAGGGGTGCACAGGTGCTCAGTGGGGGGACACATATAGCACTGGAGCTCAGTGGGTAGACAATAGGGCCAATGGTGCTCAATGGGGACAAGGAGTACTGCTTCTCAGTGAGTGGACAAGGGGGAGCACTAGCACTTAATGGGGAGAGAAGAGGGGCACTGGTGCTCATGGCAGAGTACTGGTGCTTAGTGGGGAGACAGGGGGGCACTGGTGTGCAGTGGGAAGACAGGGAGCACTGGTGCTCCGTGGGGGGACAAGGGGGGTACTGGTGCTTAGTGAGGGGACAAAAGGGGGCACTAGTGTTCAGTTGGGTCCTGGTGCTTAGTAGGGGAAGATGGGGGTCCTGGTGCTTAGTGAGAGGAAATGGAGGGTCCTGGTGCTTAGTGGGGGAGATAAGTAGTCCTGGTGCTTAGTGGGGGAGATGGGGTTCCTGGTGCTTAGTGGGGGAGATGAGGGGTCTTAGTGCTTAGTGGGGGGAATGGTGGGGTCCTGGTCCTTAGCGGTTGGGTCAAGCTGTTTAGTGAGGGGAGATGGGGGTTCTGGTGCTTTGCGAGGGAGATGGGGGTCCTGGTGCTTAGTGGGGAAGATAGGGAACTTGGTGCTTAGTCAGAAAGATGGGGGGTTCCTGTGCTTAGTGAGGAGATGAGGGGTCCTGGTGCTTAGTGGTGAAGATGGGGGATCTTGGTCCTTAGTGGTTTGGTCCTGGTGCTTAGTGGGGGGAGATGGGGTTCCTGGTGCTTAGTTAGGGGAGAAGGGAGTCCTAATGCTTAGTGAGGGAAATGAGGGGTCCTGGTGCTTAGTGGGGGGAGATGAGGTTGCACTTGTGTTTTCCCTTTTGTTTTCACAGTGTCACAGCAGTCACCCATGACTGCTTCAAGCTGCACCTTCTAGCTAGTAATCAGTGGCAATGTGTACAGTCTATTGGGTTACCCACCTAATGCTTTATATTTTTTCTTTGTATTTTTACTTTGTAACTTCAGCAATCTTTTATGGTTTGCCACATGGCCACACATACATTTTCTTGAGACCCTTTTATTCACACCAATAAGGTCATTGCCACCACTTATTTATACAGATTTTGCCCTCTGAAGAGCACCCTACAGTGGATCACATTTCAAAAGGGAAGTTGATATGGATTGTGGAGATGTTATGTGGACTGTTTTAACATCTTCACATTTTATACTATACTTACTTTGCAGTGGGCTTTATAATAATCCCTTCAGGGGTATGCGCTGCGCAGCTCGCTTTATGCTTCAGTCTTAAAAAATAACATATATATTAAAAAATGTATTTTATTAAAGGTTTTTTCTGGCATCCACACACTTTTAAAGTCTGCAATCTTTCTTGGGATGGGCTGTTTAACAATACCATGTATCCATATATACACTATATTACCAAAAGTATTGGGGCACCTGCCTTTACACACACAGACATTCATTTTAATGGCATCCCAGTCTTAGTCTGTAAGGTTCAATACTGATTTGGTCCACCCTTTGAAGCTGTAACAGCTTCAACTCTTCTGTAACAGCTTCAACTCCTCTGGGAAGGCTGTCCACAAGGTTTAGGAGTGTGTCTATGGGAATGTTTGACCATTCTAACAGAAGCACATTGGTGAGGACAGGCACTGATGTTGGACAAGAAGGCCTGGCTCTCAGACCCCCCTCTAATTCATCCCAAAGGTGTTCTATTGGGTTGAGGGCAGGACTCTGTGCAGGCCAGTCAAATTCCTCCACCCCAAACTTGCTCATCCATGTCTTTACGGACCTTGCTTTGTGCACTGGTGTACAGTCATGTTGGAATAGAAAAAGGCATTCCCCAAACTGTTTCCACAAAGTTGGGAGCAGGAAATTGTCCAAAATGTCTTTGTGATCTGGTAATCTGGGATTTTTAGGGGGACTGCGACATTGCAGCGGACAAATCTGACCCAAATGACACTTTTTGGGGACCAGTGACATTACACTGATCAGTGCTTGAAAAATGAACTGATCAATGTAAAAATTACACTGGCAGTGAAGGGGTTAACACTAGGGGGCAATCAAAGGATTATATGCGTTCCCTAGGTGTTTTCTAACTGTAGGGGGGATGGGCTCACTGGGACCTGGTGTCTGCTGACAACCCGCAGTCGGCTAGTACAGAGGCAGAACGGGGATCTGCCAGTGTAAACAAGTGGATCTCCATTCTGATAGGGGGCATGACAGAGATCACTTTTCCCGATCAGTGGGAACAGTAGATCTCTGTCATGTCCCCTGTCAGAACAAGGATCCACTTGTTTACACTGGCAAAACCCCATTCTTCGTTTGTACCAAGCGATCGCGGGTCGTCGGCGGACACCGAGTCCACCCGACACGGGGGAAACACTCCCACAACCGTGCGCTGCAACTTCACCTGCGCAAGCTGCCGTACAGGTACGGCGATTCGCACAGGAGAGCCGACCTGCCGCAGTGTTTCTGCAGGAGCTGGTCGGCTAGTGGTTAAGACATGTTTTAGTGTGCTTTTTAATGACATTTAATGCTTTTTAGATGTGTTAGTGCATTTTTATACATTTTACATGTATTTTAAACATGTTAAAAAACATGAAAACACAGAGGTGAGAATGTGCCCTTTAAGTGGTTGTAAAGGGAATTAAAAATAAATAAATAACATACGTGTCTATACTTACCCACTCTGTGCAATAGATTTGCACATAGCAGTCCCGGTCCTCTGTTTCTCGGGTCCCCCACTGGCGCTCCTGGCTCCCAATAGGAAGTTAATTACTGTGGGGGCACTTGTGCAGTCTCGTTCCTGAACCCCACTGCTGCATATATTGACCTGCCCCCTGTTCCCTCATCACTGGAGTTGATTGACAGGCGCAGGATCGATCTGCCCAGGGAAGGGCCAGAATGTCAGGAGAGCTGCGGTGATCATGCACAGCCCTGGATCGCAATGGGGTTCAGGTAAGTATAAGGGGGGGAGAGAGGATGAGTCTGTGACGCAGAAGGTTTTTTTTATCTTAGAATGCATTAAGGTAAAAAATAAACCTTAAGGCTTTAGAACCACTTTAATTTTGAAATGTTATTCTGGTTTAGTTTGAAACATTTGTTAGATTGCTTGCTTAAATATATTGCTTAAATAAAATTCACTGTAAAAGAAAGAGTACAAAAATGTTTAGTTTAAAGGTTATATGCACTAAAAACTGCAATTGCAATTTTCAAAGTGCACCACTCATCTGAACCCTCAGCTTTCTACTTAGATCTCTCAGACTGGTAACAAGACTTTCCCACAACAGTTGTGCATCCATTCTCCTCCCATAAGGTCGTACCATTGTGCTGTAGGGTTTTGCGGACTCCTTAATTGTTCCGATTATCAGGAATTCATCAAGGGAGCATGACGTAAACACTTGGCTTTGTAAAGGTTGTGCTAGACTGGAAATTCCAGTCAGGCAATCTTGCCACCGGAGTCTCCAAGACTGACTATTAGAAATACTGGTAAAATATCAATTGTGCGGGAAATAATCTTAACATCTCTGTTCATATACACCAACTACAGCTAGTTGGTGTATAAAATGTCAAGGAAAGCAAGGAAAAATATGTTAACTTTTAAGCTTCTTGCTGTCACCTCTAACCCTGCCACCCATGGCACTAACCTGAATGTGCCTTATTTTAAATACAAACGTAGCAGTAAAACTTACACTAACTTAAAATATTTTTACATATTGTTTAAAGCTGAATTCCAGGCATGGTAATTTTTACATAGTTATATTGGTCCAGCTTGGACCAATGTAAGTATGTATGTGCACAACCTGTGGGATCCTTGAGGATGCTGGAAAACACTGTAGTAGGCACCAATACTACAGTGACTGCCACTAGCATCTGGATCCTGTGCCAAGCCACTACCTTCTGAACTTCCTTACTGAACTAAGGAGGTTGCCTGCTCAGCATGGGTGCCATTCAGAGGACAGGTTCCATTTTCTCAATGAACGCAGTTTTCCCTGATTGTATGAAGTGGTGATTGCCACCTTACCTCTTCACCTTGGGGCAGCCAGAGTATAATGTACTTTGCATTCTGAACTGCTGAATATTAAAAATATGCTTGGGAGATGCCTTAAAGCTTTATGTGGATTTACAGGACATTACAATTCTCAGGAATAATATTAGTGACACTGAATTATGCCAACATATAAATTGCGTATGTAGAAATTCATGTAGAAATTCATTACACTTTTACATTATTCTTTTACTTACATACAGCAGTAGCAACCCAATCTTATTGATTTCCACAACAAAATACATTTTTATTAGGTGTTTTTGAAAAAACAACAGATTTTTGTGTAGCAGTAATAGGACCAGAATAGATTGGTGGCAACAGCAGAGTCAATACAGCTAAAATCTATGGGAAGGTATACTTAAAAAAAAAAAAAGCTGAAGCTATTCTTGTCATACAAATTTGTATAAAAGTCACATAGTATATAGCTTGTTGTGACATTCTTTTCAGGAACACATTGTATTGTGTACAAGGTTTCCTAAAATGTCAAGCCTGAGTGCATCAACAAACCCAAGTGCTCAGGCAGGTATTATGCCCAACGAAAAAAAAAAATCACAGTCCCAATTTTTGAGAAACAAAATTTCACATGCCTCATAGGAGACTGGTGTCAGCAAAAAGTATACAGCAAGGTATGGAATCACAAGCCGAATCAGAGTCATGGATGAATTTGAGGTCAGGAACTAGTAGACTGGGGGGAGCTAGGTCAGTAACAGGATTTAAATCCAGGACACAGGTCAGAACACAAGCTGAAGACAAGTCAGCACTGACTCTGAGTTAAAGCATTCCTTAAATAGACCATTCAACACCAATACTGCGTGTGGGCATGTACATGCGTCTGTGCACACACTGTGAAGCATACAAATGAACATGCACACTTATTGGCACAGGCACACGCCTAGCCCCAATTCTATGTGCAGAGCCAATAGAAAAACCCAGCTTTAGGTTATTTACTGGCTAGGCGTCTGCTTGATCCCTACCTTCTATATCTGCTACTGGACCCCAGTTGCTCACCTCCTGGAGCTCTGCTGAAGACTAGCTTAGACCCCGCTCCAAGGGTGAGCTTGCGTCATCCCCCAAGGGGACCTGCTTGTGCATTTATCTTCCTGGTTTCTTTGTGAACTTTTATAGTGCTATAGCTACTGACCTCTGAGCCTGAACCCTGACCTAATAGAATAATCTGGCCTGAACATGGAGGGAGCTTTAGCAACTACTGTGACTCTTTTCAGGCAGCAAATTGTAGAGCTGCAGTAGTTTGGGGTTACCTACCAACAAACATTTTTTGAGCTGCAAAGTTAGATGGAAGTGCAACAGGAGGAAATCCATGCTCTGCAGATACAACTGCTGGACTTATGTTCCTAAGAAGATGCTAACGCACATATGCCTCCACCACTCAAGTTCAGTGTCGCCATTAGAGGTTTCCTTAACCAATGTTGCATATATCTACAGTTGTAACCTGCTGGATTTACTTCTGAGAAAAATAAGCTGTTATTTGTTATCAACCTCCTGACTGAGGCAGCCCTAGCTTGAACTTTCCCTTATGCAGAACAAGACAATTCTGAACAATTTCAAGTCTTTTGTGACCCCAGTGAACCAAATTTTCAATGATCTCAACAGTTGCACTTCTGCAAAGGTGCATAGCTTGCAACAGGGTAGACGCTCTGTTGCTAAGTACACATCTGAAATCCGACATTGGATTTCAGACACCACCAGCTGTGCAAAAAAACAGTTTAACCAAGGGCTCTCTGAACAGGTAAAAAATGAGCTCACCAGAGTAGTGATTCCCCATTGATGAAGTCAGAAATGACAAAAAGCTTTGGGATGTGGATTTGTAGAGCTCGGTTCATGTGTTGATCATGGGAGAGTGTGGAAGGTGACTACACTGACAGTTGAAACCAGCGTGGAGGTGGTAAGACTGGGATGAGTTGATGCCGAGCGGACACCTAACCATTTACATGAAATGTACAAGATGTTTGTAAATGTGAGTGGTTTACTTGGATCTTAATAAATGTTTTATTATTATTTGAGATACTTATAAAGCACCATCAATTTACGCATTTACATATACCTTGTACATTCACATCAGTCCCTACCCTCAAGGAGCTTACAATCTAAGGTCCCTAACTCAAATTCATACTCACTAGGGCCAATTTAGACAGAACCCAATTAACCTACCAGCATATCTTTGGAGTGTGGGAGGAAACTGGACCCAGAGGAAACCCACGCAGGCACAGGGAGAACATGCAAACTCCATGTTGTACACAAGTCAATTGATGGATAGACTTGGGTACAATCAAGTTGGAATTCGAACCAGTGACCCTTTTTACTGCTAGGCGAGAGTGCTGCCCACTACACCATTGTGCTGCCCTTATGGGATTGATGCAATATTGATTTGGTAAAAGGTTTTCATCCAATTATGCCTCTGAATCTGGTTCAGCAGGGAACAGCGGAGATTTAATCCATCTATAGGCAGACTGATTGTACCCAAGTCTATCCATCAATTGACTTGTGTACAACCTGCTAATTGGATTTTTAGCATGCAATTACTGCCTGTGGCTATAATCACTAGCAGTACTTGTTGTGTTCTGCCAGCCAGGAAGGTTGTCCCCTATCAACACTGACTGCATTGAAGGAGGAATCAACGATTTCCCAAAAGAAAATTGATTGATCTATGGCTTGCTTTGGAGAACCTATGTCTATATTGTGGGGACTCTGGACATCACACAGTTAATTGTTCTAGCAAGGCTAAAAGAACAATTGCTGCGACTGATGGCATAGTGCTTGAACATATAAATTCCATTATAGGTGGTCCCTGGGTTACAAACATCTGACATACAAACGACTCCTACTTACAAACAGAGGGAGACAACAGGAAGTGAGAGGAAATCTACCACTAGGAAGAGAAATTCACTCTTGTAAGAGCTATCATGGAAAAAAAAGTGTCTCCACTGAAGCTTTATCACCAATCCTTGTTTCCACAACAACCCAATTTTTTCTAAATCCAGTTGTCACAGGGATAGAAAGTGAAGTGATATCTTCTGAACAGGGGCACAGACTGCAAAACAAATGTTACTACTTTCAGCTGATTACGTCACCTAAGATTCCCCGTCATGCTGGGCATTCCTTGGTTTTCTATCCATAATCCCTCAATTAACTGGGGGGCATAGTCCCCCCCCCCCCATTGCAAGGAACATTGCAGAGAACCTCATCAAATAATCTCTTTATTGATAAAGGAGCCCCACGTTGATGTAGTAACTACCCAGTCATATGAAAAGCTGCCTCCACAGTACTACAAGTTGTGGGATGTCTGTGATGAAAAGGTATGCTGATCAATTGCTTCCTCATTGCCCATACCATTGTCCCATTGAACTGCTCCCATGGGCAGAAATACCTTAATCTAGGCCTACCTGTAGGTTAAAGTGGTCTGTAAGGGTTTACCACCCCCTTTAACAGGATATAAACAAATATGTATTATTCCTCTAGCTACGTAGATACGTGTCTATTTTTGTCTTCTCATGACATTCTATACCAAGATACCTTATATGTCATTCTCATACACCAGAAACTTCTAGTAATACTCAGCTTTAGATGAAGAATCGTATCAAATCAATTTATCAAGGTCATTCACACATACTATATTTATTATGATTAATCATAAAACCAAATATGTTTTGCAAGCTTGCCATGAATATCATATAACACCTATAAGTGCAGAATTATGAATTTGGAATAATATTCTTACAAAGTACGAAAATGCTAACTATGTCTTTATCACTCTGTTCAGAATCACGCTCTTCTTTGTCCTCATCCATAAACTCAACTGTTGAAACCAGAATGTCTTTGGCATTTATTTCTGATACATCAAGTTCACTTTAGTCTTTTGGTTCCTTAAATGCTGCATCATCACAGCCAACTAGAATGAAAACATCAAGTGGTTATGATTTCTCAATGTCAAAAACGGAAGAAAGATACACACTATCAACATCTGAAAATTCAACCTCAGTTTTTATAAATACAAAAAAATCTAACTATGTTTGCATCATCTTCTAAAGCAATATTAACCCAAAAAGCACACATTTGTTTTATTGCAGCTTACCATTTCTTACATGCAATGGCTACATTCGTTTTCCTTTTTAGGCTTCCTTTATTTTGCTTTCATATGATGATCCAGCCAGTAAGTAAGAACAAGCTATCTTGCAGAAGTATCAGTTACAGAGTTGACTTATATAAGTACCCTTTTCCGTGTTAAATGGCTTGTTTCAACCTTCTATTTACCACTTTCCTGGACAGCTTGTTAGATTGTAGAGGGTAAAAGTATTCCTGTTTCACCAATAATTTACCAGTCTACAGGTTCAATGTCTACCACCTTTAAATCCATTTTGTGCAGACTTCTTCTCTTACAACTATAATATCACCACAAAGGTGGAGTCATCACATGGTCAAGAAGCATTTGAAAGGTTTACATGAACAGAAATACAATACACAACAGCCTATTGCTTAGTTACTACTAAAAGCAATGATGCAACAGATTAATTTCCTATGAGTAATTTAGCAGAGGTAGCATGGCACTAGCAGTAAAGTGGTGGTACTGCTACTAAATGAAAGATCCTACCTAGTTTGTTTACAAACAGAAACCAACTGAGGGAAGCCTTTATTCTGTTTGTGAACAAACTGGCTGGCAGGGATTGTTTACAAGTAGAATGAAGCCAGCGGGGAACTGTCGGTTGTGACCAGTGTAGTTGGGGTTAACTCAGGTGTGGCAGGTTGTCATCTCATCAGGCACTGCTCATTGTGACCAAGGCTCAATCCATGTCACAGGATGAAGTGATTGAAGTTGGATTGACATTGTGTGACATTATTTTTTGGGTTGGGGTAGTTCTTATTATAAAGAACTTTTTTTTTCTATGGTATATGTGTTTTTATTTACTTAGTGATTTTGCTTTTGTTGCTTTGTGAATGTGAAATAAGGGGCAAATATGTAGCCCATACATTGGCGGGTTAAATATCTGGGCCCCTTTGTTCTAAATTACAATTTGGGATTCTGATAAGTCGGCCGGATACATCCCCCTCTACAGATCCCTACATCCATTCAAGAGGACAGGATGTGGAGGGGAGGCTTTTTTCCCCATCTGGTCATTTTGTTCACTCATTTGCTGAACCACAGGCAGGCTGGGTTTGGGTCGAAATCATCCTTAACCAAAACCTGAAGCTTTTCTTTATTCATAATCACACTTGCCAAACCTTCATGCCCCTGGAAGGGGCTATGCATTGCCTGACTGGCCACATAGTGAAGATTTTGGAGGAATGGGGATGTACATAAGTATGATCTGTTCTGAATGTGCTGGGGGAAGGAGTTTATCACTTACATCAAGTTTAAGTAAATGTACCACAATGTACATGTGTTTTTTGGAATACTCATTTGTATTATCGGTTTTAATTACCATTTTTCTTTTATTGTGTTTCTAGATACCAATGAGTCTACTATGTCTTCTATTGACTTTACAGGTAAGTGAAAAAATTGCTTCTAACTCTGCATGAGGAAAGGATGCTAATACCATTCATTTAACATTCAGTTTACCACTACAAGAAGTATGTACAAATCTGTATATGAATGGATAGAGCAGAAGTTACAGAAACGTACAGAAATAAGTCAAATGAAAATACACTTTTATTTTCCTTTAAAGCATGTGAAAACCCCCCCAAAAAAAAATGTAATATATTACAGCTTATCAGTCCTAAATTGTGCTGGCTGCATTATATTTATTTTTTGGCTTGTTTTACTTTATTTTAATCTGGTGATTCAGCCAGTAAGATACTTCCTGTCTTAACTGGCCATACACTTCTAGACCTTTGAATGAACGTTCATACTAATATTCATATGAATACAAAGAAAGGGACGCCTCTGGGTGCAGATTTTTTAAAAGTACGATTTTATTTTTAGACTTTTTGGTGAAAAAAACTCACATTTTCAATGAAAATTCAGAGCATTAAGATCCATCCAAACAATTAGATCGGTCATCACCTCCGCCGATTCACAATCTGCCTGGCAGCTTTTCCATATGTATCCACCATTTGAATGTGAAGCTGCTGGCCATGGTGGACGCAGTGTTGTCAAACAAAAATGAGGCTTGAGGTGCGAGCACGATGCGGAAAGATGACGTCACTAATCAGCGATGTGTTTCCTGAGCGTACGGGTCGCGATGGGGAGGCGACCGTGCTCCTTCTTCAAAGCTTCAATATCACTTTGATCTCCATTCAAAATGTCTCCATTCAAAATGTAAAAATGTCATAGAGAGTTTTTTTTTTCTCCACTAGAGTGTTTTTTCCCATCTTGTTTATTGTTTTGGTTAATTGCACCTCTACTTGTCGGCCTCATGCACATGGACGTTTTTACAGCCGCTTTTTTGAGCTTTTTTTGCAGCTTAAAAAGGCCTGTCCATGTTAGTCTATGGCTTCATGCCCACCTAGGCGTTTTTGAGCTGCAAATGGCATAGGCGTTTTTAAGCTGTAAAAAAAACCCAGGACCAGTGCGTTCCGTGGCGTGGAGCTAGAGCTGCAAAAACGTGAATCGCGGGAAAACGCGCAAAAACGCGCACAAACGCGCAACATATTTTCTTTGTTTTCTGAGTCCTATAGCCAAGAGATGTGTTTCTTAAAAAAAGCTACTTAACGCTAACGCTAAAAAACGAGCAAAAACGCGCAAAAACGCCAATGCAAAACGCGGTAAAAATCACGTTTTTAACGACGATTTTTCCAGGCGTCAGAGCTAGCTTTGCAGCCAGTTTTTTAAAACGTCCGTGTGCATGAGCACTAATCATATGAGCATTTGTACAAAAAAGCTCACAGCGTGACTTCAAACTTTTGTTTGCATTTAACAATAGATTTTGGAGTAAATGGATTTTCCTGACCAAAAACCACACTGTTAGAAATTCATTCATTAAAAAAAAAAAGCTATCCTGCTTTTTTGAATTTTCTCATTTCTATGGTCAAAAATGAATATTAATTTGACCCCCACTAACAATTAGAAAAAATGAATTAATGCTTTTAGAAAATAACTTTTTGAACCGAATTCTACTAGTGTATGGCCAGGTTTAGTCTGCCACTGCCATATGGTGGAGTCATAGAGCAACACTTGCATTGCAGCATTGTCAGCCTGTTGAAAGGGTAGTGTTAAATGCACTAGCAAACATAAATGAACTAAGTTTGACTAATAAATTAAATCAGAATTTAAGATAACTACTTTTAAGCAGTTACAGCTACAGTTTTTTTCATTTCCTTTTGGTGTAAAGGTTTTACTTAAACCAATAAAAGCTAAGCATTGTAAGCAGCCCTAACAGGGTTAAATGGTTTGTTTCAACCTTCTATTTGTCACTTTCCTGGACAAATAGTTTACAATTTATTGACAAAAGTTTTCCAACTTGTCCATTCCACAGAAGTCAGTCTAATGAGTCAATCAAATGACATTGATCTAACTGATAGTCTGAATTTTGATCCATCTATGGCCAGATTAAGCCAAGCTAACTGCAAAAGATAAAGTCAGCACCATGGCCAAAAATTAGCTGCCAGTGTGCTCTTGCTGATACTGTCCTTCACAATTGTACTGTACCAGAAAACTGTGTACAACTTTAAGTCATCCCCCAAGTTAATGATTGGATTTGTGTTTTTTTTCTATGTTGTCCGTGAAGCCACATGAAAAGACTCTTTCAATGATGTACAATTTATTCATTTTTTATTTTTTGTACTGGTGCACGTCTTCTTTTTTCACAGTAGTTTGCCTAATAGCCCTAAAAGGGGCCAAACTTTAGCAGACAGATTCAACTGCCCCCTACCTCCCTTCCTTAATAATTCCTCAAGATTTGCCTGTGAGTTTGGGTTAACCACATTTTTTATAAAAGTTGCCAAACCTCACACCCAAATAGATTCATGATCACTACAATTAAGTATTTAGCCTGTTTTTCTTACAGGGTATCCACAAATTACCTCTTTTAGGATTTAAACAGGGTTGCTTTAAACATGCAAGTGTTTAGGCAATCGGCACTGCTCTAGTGCTTTGAAGTAACTTCATTTTAAGGCTCCTCGTTGAATTAGTTTCCTTCTGAAGGGAGATATAGCAATGTCATAAACCTCTATACTTACAGAGACCAGCCAGTATGTCTAAGGTTTCATAACACAATTTTTTTTATTAAAAATTAAAAAATGTACCCTCACATTTTGAAAGAGGTAAAATAAGTACTTGTTAATCAATAAAATGACGCAATGGGAACAGCAGACTCGACCCAACATATTAATATATATTATATTCTAACTTTGATACATTTAGATGTGTATCAGGTTATCTATGCACTTTAGATCACTCATTTATATTTCAAATTGTTATTAGCCCTGCACCATCACTTTTCCACTTTTGCTGTGAGTTATAGATGTAACAATATCAATTACAATCTATGATAGTGACACTTTATTATAACAACTAAAGTTTAGCTAATCAACATGTTAAACCACAGTGAACTTATATCTTTTAACACTGCCATTTTCTTTTTCCAGAACCCAGTACACTTCCTACATCTGCTTTGGACATTTCCAAAACATCCGCCATTTCTGAATATAAAACAACCAATGAAATAATATCTTCAAAACCACTGACTACATCACCTCTATTCTCATCAGAACCCAGCATTTCTCTATCACAATCTACTGAGGCTCCTAATTCCTCTGCAGTTTTATCAACATCAGAAACCAGGACAGCTTCTTTTCCAAAAACTGAACAGTCTACTGAATTGAATTTCATACCATCTGAGAATACCTCAAATGAAACATTTACTTCTTCACCTCTAATATCACCAAAAGCAACAATAACTGAAACAATGGGTTCCAATATGATTTCAGCTTCAGAAGCTACAAGCAGATCTGAACAGGCAACCTCTGAATATGAAACAAGTTTTGGCTTTACATCTACAGAACAAATGACTACATCATCCACATTTCTACCAGAACCCAGCTTGTCTATATCTTCATCTACTGAGGACTCCAGTACATTAGCTATTGTTTACACATTAGAACCTAGCCCAGCTCCATTATATACCTCAGCGTTCACCAGTGCTTCTGCTTCCCCATCTACTGAGAAAATTACTAATTATGGGTCATCATCAAAATTTACAGATACAGCCTCCAATGAATTATCCGACTTTTCATATATAACATCACCAAAGGCAACAATTAAAGAAACATCAGGTACAAATATGATTTCAGCTTCAGAGGCAACAAGCAGATCTGAGCTTTCATTCTCTGAATATGATCCACAAGAAACAGTGAAACAAACATCCAGTACACATATGACTTCAGCTGCAGAAACAGCAAGTGGACCTGAGCTGTCAACCTCTGAAACAATCTTTAACATTACATCTAAAGAACCACTGACGACATCCTCTTTAATTACATCAGGACCTCTATCTCATTCTAAAGAGCCCTCAAGCTCAGCCACTCTTCTTTTTACAGCAAATCCCAGCACAGTTGCCAAATATACTTCAGAATTTTCCAGCACATTTGCTTCCACATCCACTGAAGAAAGTAATACTCATGAGTCGTCATCAAAAATGCTCACATCTATTTTCACTGAAACAACTGCTGAAAGCGAAAGGGTCTCTGCTTCCCCGACAACTGAACAGTCTACTGATTTACATTCTGTACCATCTGAAACAACATCAAACCAATCATTTTCTTCTTCACTTAAAACATCACCAAAGACAACAAAGAGTTCAAATATATTTTCAGCTTCAGAAGCAACACACGAATCTGGGCTGTCTACCTCTAAATATGAAACAATCTTTGACTTTACATCTACAGAACCAGTGACTACATCATCTACATTTACATCAGAACCCAGTATGTCTGTATCCTCATCTACTGGAAGTACATCTGCTATTGTTTCCACATTAGAACAAAGCCAAGTTCCGATATATACCTCAGAGTTCACCAGTAAATCTGCTTTCTCATTTACTGAGAAAATCACTACAACATTTCAAACATTTACTGATACAACTGCTCAAAATGAAAATGTCACTTCTTTCCCAATTGAACAGTCAACTGAATTGAACTCTATCCCATTTGAGACAACTTCTAATGAACCATCTGCCTTTTCATCCATAACATCCCCACAGGACACAATAAGGGAAACTTTGCATACAAATATGATTTCAGCTTCAGAGGCAACAAGTAGAACTGAACTGTCAACCTCTGAATATGAAACACCATTTGACTCTACATCTACAGAACCACTAACTACATCCTCTTTATTTACATCAGAACCCAGCATTTCATTATCCTCATCTACAGAGCCATCCAATTCAGCCACTCTTCTTTTCACTACAGAATCCAGCACAGCTGCCAAACATACCTCAGAATTTTCCAGCGCATTTACCTCCACATCCACTGAAGAAATTAGTACTAGTGAGTCATCATCTAAAATGCTTACATCTATATTCACTGAAACAACTGCCCAAAGTGAAAGTGACCCTGCTTCCCCAACAACTGAACAATCTACTGAATTACATTCTTTCCTACCTGAGACTACCATAAATGAACCATCGGCTGATTCACATCTAACATCACCAAAGGCAACAATAAGGGAAATATTGCATACAAATATGATTTCATCTTTAGAGGCAACAAGTAGAACTGAGCTGTCATCCTATGAATATGAAACACCCTTTGATTCTGCATCTACAGAACCACTGACTACATCATCTACATTTACGTCAGAACCCAGCATTTCTCTAATCTCGTCTGCAGAGCCATCCAATTCAGGCACTGTTCTTTTTACAACAGAGTCCAGCACAGCTGCCAAACATACTTCAGAATTTTCCAGCACAGTAACTTCAACATCTACGGAAGAAATTAATACTCATGAGCCATCATCCAAAATGCTCACATCTATATTTACGGAAATGGACGAAAGGGAAAGTGATTCTGCATCCCCAACAACTGAACAATCTACTGAATTACATTCTTTCCCTTCTGAGACTACCTCAATTGAATCATCTGCTTCTACACATCTAACATCACCAAAGGCAACAATAAGGGAAACATTGCATACAAATATGATTTCATCTTCGGAGGCAACAATAAGGGAAACTGATTCTGCATCCTCAACAACTGAACAATCTACTGAATTGCACTCTATCCCATCTGAGACTACTTCAAATGAATCATCTGCTTCTTCACATCTAACATCACCAAAGGCAACAATAAGGGAAACATTGCATACAAATATGATTTCATCTTCAGAGGCAACAAGTAGAACTGAGCTGTCAACCACTGAATATGAAACACCCTTTGGCTCTACATCTACAGAA
Organism: Lithobates pipiens; assembly: GCF_037356315.1. Lineage (NCBI taxonomy): Eukaryota > Metazoa > Chordata > Amphibia > Anura > Ranidae > Lithobates > Lithobates pipiens. The sequence goes on along the minus strand of NW_027507758.1, from coordinate 366,701,704 downwards.
CCACTAACTACATCCTCTTTATTTACATCAGAACCCAGCATTTCATTATCCTCATCTACAGAGCCATCCAATTCAGCCACTCTTCTTTTCACTACAGAATCCAGCACAGCTGCCAAACATACCTCAGAATTTTCCAGCGCATTTACCTCCACATCCACTGAAGAAATTAGTACTAGTGAGTCATCATCTAAAATTCTTACATCTATATTCACTGAAACAACTGCCCAAAGTGAAAGTGACCCTGCTTCCCCAACAACTGAACAATCTACTGAATTACATTCTTTCCTACCTAAGACTACCATAAATGAACCATCGGCTTATTCACATCTAACATCACCAAAGGCAACAATAAGGGAAATATTGCATACAAATATGATTTCATCTTTAGAGGCAACAAGTAGAACTGAGCTGTCATCCTATGAATATGAAACACCCTTTGATTCTGCATCTACAGAACCACTGACTACATCATCTACATTTACGTCAGAACCCAGCATTTCTCTAATCTTGTCTGCAGAGCCATCCAATTCAGGCACTGTTCTTTTTACAACAGAGTCCAGCACAACTGCCAAACATACTTCAGAATTTTCCAGCACAGTAACTTCAACATCTACGGAAGAAATTAATACTCATGAGCCATCATCCAAAATGCTCACATCTATATTTACGGAAATGGACGAAAGGGAAAGTGATTCTGCATCCCCAACAACTGAACAATCTACTGAATTACATTCTTTCCCTTCTGAGACTACCTCAAATGAATCATCTGCTTCTACACATCTAACATCACCAAAGGCAACAATAAGGGAAACATTGCATACAAATATGATTTCATCTTCAGAGGCAACAATAAGGGAAACTGATTCTGCATCCTCAACAACTGAACAATCTACTGAATTGCACTCTATCCCATCTGAGACTACTTCAACTGAATCATCAGCTTCTTCACATCTAACATCACCAAAGGCAACACTAAGGGAAACATTGCATACAAATATGATTTCATCTTCAGAGGCAACAAGTAGAACTGAGCTGTCAACCACTGAATATGAAACACCCTTTGGCTCTACATCTATAGAACCACTAACTACATCCTCTGTATTTACATCAGAACCCAGCATTTCATTATCCTCATCTACAGAGCCATCCAATTCAGCCACTCTTCTTTTCACTACAGAATCCAGCACAGCTGCCAAACATACCTCAGAATTTTCCAGCGCATTTACCTCCACATCCACTGAAGAAATTAGTACTAGTGAGTCATCATCTAAAATGCTTACATCTATATTTACTGAAACAACTGCCGAAAGTGAAAGTGACCCTGCTTCCCCAACAACTGAACAATCTACTGAATTACATTCTTTCCTACCTGAGACTACCATAAATGAACCATCGGCTTCTTCACATCTAACATCACCAAAGGCAACAATAAGGGAAATATTGCATACAAATATGATTTCATCTTTAGAGGCAACAAGTAGAACTGAACTGTCAACCTCTGAATATGAAACACCCTTTGACTCTACATCTACAGAACCACTAACTACATCCTCTTTATTTACATCAGAACCCAGCATTTCATTATCCTCATCTACAGAGCCATCCAATTCAGCCACTCTTCATTTCACTACAGAATCCAGCACAGCTGCCAAACATACCTCAGAATTTTCCAGCGCATTTACCTCCACATCCACTGAAGAAATTAGTACTAGTGAGTCATCATCTAAAATGCTTACATCTATATTCACTGAAACAACTGCCCAAAGTGAAAGTGACCCTGCTTCCCCAACAACTGAACAATCTACTGAATTACATTCTTTCCTACCTGAGACTACCATAAATGAACCATCGGCTTCTTCACATCTAACATCATCAAAGGCAACAATAAGGGAAATATTGCATACAAATATGATTTCATCTTTAGAGGCAACAAGTAGAACTGAGCTGTCATCCTATGAATATGAAACACCCTTTGATTCTGCATCTACAGAACCACTGACTATATCATCTACATTTACGTCAGAACCCAGCATTTCTCTAATCTCGTCTGCAGAGCCATCCAATTCAGGCACTGTTCTTTTTACAACAGAGTCCAGCACAGCTGCCAAACATACTTCAGAATTTTCCAGCACAGTAACTTCAACATCTACGGAAGAAATTAATACTCATGAGCCATCATCCAAAATGCTCACATCTATATTTACGGAAATGGACGAAAGGGAAAGTGATTCTGCATCCCCAACAACTGAACAATCTACTGAATTACATTCTTTCCCTTCTGAGACTACCTCAAATGAATCATCTGCTTCTACACATCTAACATCACCAAAGGCAACAATAAGGGAAACATTGCATACAAATATGATTTCATCTTCAGAGGCAACAATAAGGGAAACTGATTCTGCATCCTCAACAACTGAACAATCTACTGAATTGCCCTCTATCCCATCTGAGACTACTTCAACTGAATCATCTGCTTCTTCACATCTAACATCACCAAAGGCAACACTAAGGGAAACATTGCATACAAATATGATTTCATCTTCAGAGGCAACAAGTAGAACTGAGCTGTCAACCACTGAATATGAAACACCCTTTGGCTCTACATCTATAGAACCACTAACTACATCCTCTGTATTTACATCAGAACCCAGCATTTCCTTATCTTCATCTACAGAGCCATCCAATTCAGCCACTCTTCTTTTCACTACAGAATCCACCACAGCTGCCAAACATACCTCAGAATTTTCCAGCGCATTTACCTCCACATCCACTGAAGAAATTAGTACTCATGAGTCATCCTCTAAAATGGTCATATCTATATTTACTGAAACTGACGAAAGTGAAAGTCATTCTGCATCCCCAACAACTGAACCATCTACTGAATTACATTCTTTCCTATCTGAGACTACTTCAAATGAAACATCTGCTTCTTCACATCTAACATCACCAAAGACAACTACAAGGGAAACATCTAAAAAATCTTCTTTGGCGAATTCTAATACCACTGAAATCACACCTGTTCATTCACCTACTTCTTCAATTGTTACAGTACCACAGACAACAGAAGTAAAAACACCACAAGCTATGGAATTCTCTACTTCAAAAATAACAGGCACCCCTACTCAAGCCATCTCTGAACATGCATTTAGCTTTACCACTACCATAAACCAAACTATGCCATTTGTATTTATTACAGACACTTCCCAAGCTTTGTCTACAGAATCATCTAGTAAAACTGATATGTTTTCCAGGACAGAAACCAGCACACATCCTACATCTACTTTACAAATCTCTGGTATCAAAACTTCCACATCCACTACAGTAACTAATATGTCTGAATCCTCAACATTCACAGTTAAAACTACTGAAAGTGAAAGCACCCCTGCTTTCCCAGCCACAAAACAGTCTACAGAGTTTATTATATCTTCAACTAGCTTACTTCAACCTTCTGCGTCTTCAGCCAACACATTACCAACGGCAACAAATGTGAAAACACCCATGGCATATTCAAGAGAAACAGATAGCTATACACTTTCAACCTCTGAACATAGAGTAACATCTGATTTTGCATCTAATAAACCACAAACAATGTCTTCATCTACCTCAGAAATTGTCAACGCTGAACCTTCATCTACAAAATTATCCAGTACAAATGGTATTTTTTCAGCTACAGAATCTAGCTCATCTTCTATTTCAAAATTTGTCAGTATGTTTGTTTCCACACCTACTAAAGCGCTCACTACTGAGTCAACAGCTAAAAGTGATTTTATCACTAAAACTGCTAAAATTGAGAGCCCCCCTGCTACCTCAACAACTGGACAGTCTAATGTGTCATTTTCTAGCATGCCTGAAACCACATTGTACGAGCCAAAAAACATGGAAACATCATCTAGTTCCCATGAAACAACATCACTTAAACATTCTACTTCTTCAACCATGATTTCACTAAAGCCGTCAGATAAGGAATCATTGAGTGTTAATGATTTTTCAACTTCAGAAATCCCTAGCAGCTCAACACAATCCCAATTAAAAGGTTCATCTGCACCTATCCCTAATGCAACTACTAAATTAGAAGCTCCTACCACAGTTACTTTGAATTCAACAGCATTCCTCAGTTATACATCTTCATCATCACAAACGGGTACATTTTTCTTTTAATGTAAACAAATGTAAAATAAATTATGACCCATTTGTTCATCTTTTGCGGTGGGATTTAGACAGCTTGCTTCTCTCAAAAATCCTCCACATTTTCACTATCAATATTAATTTATCCTTTGCTTTTGCTGGAAAGTATTACCTTTTTATGCAGGTTGTATTTTCTCAGTTTGAGCAAGTAATATTTATTGAGTTTGAATATGACCATGTTTAGTTCTTAACCACTTGCCGACCAGCCGGCGCAGTTTTACTTCGGCAGAATGGCATGGCTGGGCGAAAAAAAATGTTATGTCGATTCGCCTTTTGGCCACTAGGGGCGCGCGCCACCCACAACATTTCTCCGACCCCTATGCGAGTGCCTTTCAGGCACAATGACCGTCAGGCTAATGACAGAGCGAGAATCTGTGTGTGTATACTATGTATGAACGCCGATCTCTCTCTCTCTCTCTTCCTAGACAGTCCCATTCCCCCACAGTTAGAAACACACATAGGGAACACAGTTAACCCCTTGAACACCCCCTAGTGTCAACCCCTTCCCTGCCAGTGACATTTACACAGTAATCAGTGCATTTTTATAGCACTGATCGCTGTATAACTGTCAATGGTTTCAAAAATGTGTCAAAAGTGTCCATAATGTCCCGATAAAAATCGATGGTCACCGCCATTAATAGTAAAAATAATAGTAAAAATGCCATAAATCTATCCCCTATTTTGTAGACGCTATAACTTTTGCGCAAACCAATCAATATACACTTATTGCGATTTTGTTTTTTTACCAAAAATATGTAGAAGAATACATATCGGCCTAAACAATTGTTTTTTGATAAAAAATGTGGGATATTTATTAAAGCAAAAAGTAAAAGACATCGGAGGTTATTTACGAAAAGGTAAATCCACTTTGCACTGCAAATGCACTTGAAAGTACACTAAAAGTGCATTTGGAAGTGCAGTCACTCTAAATCTAAGGGGTAGATCTGAAATGAGGGGAAGCTCTGCTGATTTTATAATCCAATCGTGTGCAAGCTAAAATGCTGTTTTTTCTTTTCCTCGCATGTCCCCCTCGGATCTACAGCAACTTTACTTTCAGTGCACTTTCAAGTGCACTTACAGTGCAAAGTGGATTTTCCTTTAGTAAATAATCCCCTTGTGTTTTTTCCAAAATTGTTGCTTTTATTTTGTTTATAGCGCAAAAAAAATTAAAACCGCAGAGGCAATCAAATATCCCAAAAATAAAGCTGTATTTGTGTGAAAAAAGGACGTCAATTTGGGTACAGTGTCGCACAACCACACAATTGTCAGTTAAAGCGTCGCAGTGCCGAATTGCAAAATATGGCCTGGTCATTGAGCAGCCAAATCTTCTGAGGCTGAAGTGGTTAATATTAGTCTTAAGCCTCATAGAATTAGGTTGAAAAAAGATACACCTATGAAGTTCCACTCTTAATAAACTCCAGCAGTTGTGGTCTGAAGTAAAACTTTCTTTGTTGTCCTGCCTGCCATGGAACATTTTACCATAGTTTTTTTTTGTGTACCTACTTCCCTGATGGCTATACATAGCTTTTTGCATATAATAGTTATATGCTGCTCTAGAATAAGTGATGTGTTTTTATTGCGTGCTTATGGGTATTTTTGGGCCTTTGCATCAAAAAGAGAAATATGATTTAATAGTAACTTCTCAGCCAAAAAGCCTCTTTGGTAGCCTAGCTCCTTTTTTAGATAGATATTTAGTCTTGCGGCTATAATATGAAATATTATAATAATAATTTAATATATAATAATATATTAATTTATAATATACAGTACATACATAAAGTATCTCACAAAAGTGAGTAAACCCCTCACATTTTTGTAAATATTTTATTATATCTTTTCATGTGACTCACTGAAGAAATGACACTTTGCTACATTGTAAAGTAGTGAGCGCACAGCTTGTATAACAGTGTAACGTTGCTGTCCTCTCAAATTAACTCAAAACACAGCCATTAATGTCTTTACTGCTGCCAAAAAAAGTGAGTACACCCCTAAGTGAAAATGTCCAAATTGGGCCCAAAGTGTCAATATTTAGTGTGGCCGCCATTATTTTCCTGCATTGCCCTAACCCTCTGGGGCATAGAGTTCCTCTTCCACTCCTCCATGATGACATCACAGAGCTGGTGGATGTTAGAGACCTTGCGCTCCTCCACATTCCATTTGAGGATGCCCCACAGATGCTCAATAGGGTTTAGGTCTGGAGACATGCTTGGCCGGTCCATCACCTTTACCCTCAGCTTCTTTATCAAGGTATTGGTCATCTTGGGGGTGTGTTTGGGGTCATTATTGTGTTGGAATATTGCCCTGCGGCCCAGTCTCCAAAGGGAGGGGATCATGTTCTGCTTCAGTATATCACAGTTTTTGGAGGTATATTTGGGGTCGTTATCATGTTGGAATACTGCCCTGTCTCTGAAGGGATGGGGTCATACTCTGCTTCAGTATGTCACAGTACATGTTGCCATTCATGGTTCCCTCAATGAACTGTAGCTCCCCAGTGCCGGCAGCACTCATGCAACCCCAGACCATGACACTCCCACCACAATGCTTGACTGTAGGCAAGGCACACTTGTCTTTGTACTTCTCACTTGGTTGCCACCAACTCTGCCAGTTCATTTATTTAGGCCTCATCAGACCACAGGACATGGTTGCACAGAATATTTATATTCCATCCTACAATCCTCTGTAAAATGGTGCACTGAATCAACCTCCGCTTTACCTGCTGTCTGTATGAAACGCATCCTGTAGTCCTTTGTCACATTATATACCAAATCAACCTACAACTGTTTAACTTATATTTATACATTTACTTTTCTGTTTTGTGGAGAGAAATCAGTGAGCATTCTATATCCAGTATCTATTTATACCTAAGGGAAAAAGAAGGTGAAGGCATTAATAAAAACCAAAATAAGGTTGATGAAGGGTAATAATAACATTTTACTTTGTACACAGCTATTTATGAATGAAAGCTATAACAACATCAATACGTTTTTCCATTTTTTCTAATAGGTAGTGATTCAACAGGTATCCATCTGCCTGAAGCAAGCAAAGCCCGTACAAGTACAATGCCTACAATCACTACAACAACAACTACAACAACAACTACGACAACCATAACACAGAAACCAACTACTATTACAACAGGTATAGTATATACCAAACAGTAAAATATAGAGAGTAAAAAGTATATGATTGTATTTTACTCCACCAATAATATCTCTATACCAATAAATAGCCAATAGTTTTGTACAATAGTACAATAGTACAATAGCTATTTTAATCTTAAAATAAAAGGACCAACTTCCCAATGGGGAACCAACCAGACCCACTGTGAGTAAGTCACCATAAAGACAGCATGGTAGTCAAAGTAGTCAAGGCACATATGCACATGTATTCCAAAGAGGAGTGCTCTTGATAAGTATCTTAGAAACAAACTTAGTTCACGTGAATTAAGCCTGTATGTTAAAATGATTGCAGTGATCATCAATATTATAAGCAGTAATAGTGTAAAGACAAAAAATTCCCTGATAACCCTGCCCCCCCCCGAGTAGTACAGTGTCAGCATGGTGACACCAAACTACTCTGATGACAGTATGCAAAAGAAATAGTAAAATAAAATGTAAAAAAAAAAGCTAAAAATGTTTAAAAAACTGTAATAAAATGTTATTAATTTTTGTACATACTGTCACAAGTCCATATCCCTGATCACCACCACACCAGTCATATGATGACGCTGTACTGCACTGGTGACGGTATAAAAATAGCTGTTGGAAAAAAATGATTTTATTTAATTTCCTCATTTTCCAAAAGAGTGTGACAAAAAAGTACAACTTTAAAATACTTACCATGCCTCTTACTAAATACCTTGGACTGTCTATTGTCCAAAATAGGGAATATATGGGGGGTATTTGTACTGTCCTGGCATTTTAGGGCCTAAAGAAATAAAATACGCCATTGGTACTTCAGGATTGATCAATTTACAAATACATATACTGTACATATACACTGATCTGGGTTACAAAAGAAATTTATGAAGAAAGGTTATTTGCCTGAAAAAACTAAGAAACATTAGTATTTTTGAAAATTGTCATAAAAAAAAAAATAAACAAACCTAGTGGTGATACAAACACCAAAAGGACACTCTCATATGTCCAAAATGTCAGGCTCACCCGGGTGGAGGTGAACCCACTGACGTGTCTTTTGGGGAGTTCCACTGAGGAACTTTACAGCCCTGTTGGTGTACATTGCCCTCAAAAGACTTTTATACCTAGCTAGAAAGCTGATTGCCTGTCTTTGACTTTCAGAAAAAGTCCCGATGGAGGCGAAGTGGATGAAAGCGGTTAACAACATCCTCACTTGAGAAAGAAACACATATCATAGGAAATCACCAAAAAAAATTATAAACATCTGGCAAAGCTGGTTAAATTCCCCAGAGGTGCCATCCCCGCAGCTGGTTCTAGATAGATTACTACTGGGCTAGATAATCACCTGCACTACTTCCAGATGAGTGACTATATGAGATTACTTATGGCCTGTCAGCAATTGTATACCTGTTATAAAAACGAAAGAAAACTCTATCAGTGTCAAAAAAATATATACATTTAGTTTCCGTACAGTTCTGCATGACCAAGCAATTGTCAGTTAAAGTAGCACAGTTCTAAATACAAAAAATGCCCTATTGAACAATAAGGGAGAAAACCTCAAAAATGCGCTTCCTCTATTTATCTCACCTCGGTGCTGAAAGTTTCAGAACTAGCACTCAACATAAAATTATAGTAATAATTGGTTTGCACCTGAGACAGCAGCTACTTTAAGATATACAAAAAATAAAATAAACAGATTATAGGGATTTTTTCAATCTACTTAAGTAGAAAAATCATTCACAATAATCTAAGCAGCGCTCCCATCAACTCTGCATATTAACATAGTTGATCTATATATATTCTTACATAAATCGTATAAAAAATTACAAAAATGCATGAATAAACATAAATGAAATCAAACGATCATTGTTGCTAAAAATTACTCAAACAGTTCATATGCTGAGAGCGAAGCAAAAACTGAGAAGTTAGACAAATCCGTAAAAAGGCCGTAGTGGGTGACTCCAGTGGGTATAGATAGAAAGTAAGTGCACTTCACACAGACTCCTCCACACGGTGCTCCACACTCCCCCAGGGGGTTAAACTCACCAGAAATTCATATATAATGAGCCTTACTCCCAATATCAGCACAATCACTTCTGATTTACACTTTCGTCCTCCGGCAATAGGCAGCAGAGAGTTATGTGTGTTGAACCCACGCTTCCACTCCAAATTTGTACCTCCGTTAATCAGCAATAGCAGCAGCACATAGATTGAAATAAGCTCCACATCAAGTAGATCCTTTTTGTTTCAATTTATTCACACTCAAAACAGTTTCTTATTTTGGCAAATGCAGTAGACACTTAACATAGCCAATAAATCGTTAAACAATTAAATTTGCCAAGCACAGCGGATCCCAGAGCAGATCACACAGCCAGATAGCATACGGTAATGTCCCGCTCCACTTGAGTTATCTAATAACTAATCAAAGTGGCGTTGACAAAGTCGTAGTGACGAAACCGGTCAGGGATTGGCTTTGAGGCGACCGGAAACAAAGCTTATGCACGCTGAGATCTGGACAACACAGCTACGGAACAAAAGCCCTTCTGTGAGTTAAATACTGACCCAGGTACTTGCCGGATTAATGTATTAGATAACTAATACATTAGATAACTAATACTAATACAAGAAGAACAATGGTGCTGCATCGGTGTCACTGAGGAACAAATTCCCCTGCATTGCTGGCATCAGTCTACGGAGGACTGCTTTGGCATCTATGTCAGTGAGATGAAATAGGGGAGAAGAGCTGAGAGATGGGCTCTGTGGGGGTCCATAGATCTAAAGTATCTGGGAGATTTCTTAGTGAGGAAAGGGGGGGTGGGGGTGCTGAAGGGCTCTAAGGGAGGGAGCAGTCTCTTGAGGAAGTCAGAGGAGGAGAGGCATCTAGGGCTGAATTTTTCCCCAGCCTCTCTGTGTATTCACTCAGTTCAGACCTCCATCCCAGCTGAATGAAGGCAGCTTCTCCTTCTTCCCACCTCGGGTCATGTGATAGGTCACATGACAAGTGCAGACAGAATGAAGAGCAGTCAGTGAGTCAGGGGTGTGCTCTTAGTGGGAGCTGGCTCTCTCCTGCCACCCCCCCCCCCCATTACATTTCTCAGTGGCCATCTTGTAGAACTTTGTGATAGACAGATGTGTTTCCTTGCAGATGCTGATGACTGTGCCTCAAGCCCATGTGGAAATCAAGGGACTTGTATTGATGGAAACCATAATTTCTCCTGTCTGTGTCCAGCTGGGTGGCAGGGAAGCACGTGCAATGATGGTTAAAAAAAAAAAATGTGCATACACATCTGTGTTATTGCATTTCTGCTTCATTGTTTCTTTTTTTTCCCTCTACTCTTTTTTTACTTTTTTATGAAATAGTTATGAACTTGTAGACGTAATTCTGAAGAACTGTGGGAAAAGTTTTACCTTCAGAATTCAATCCATGCTTTACCTTCAAAAATTCAAATGCTTACCTTTACCTGCAACACAAAAGTGGCCCCCGTGAATCGAATTGGTTGCAACAAACAACACATTTTCCCATTCAAGGTTTAGGAGTGTATTTATGGGAATGTTTGATAATTTTTCCAGAAGTGCATTTGTGAGGTCTAGCATTGATGTTGGACAAGAAGACCTCGCTTGTATTGGGTTGAGGTCAGTACTCTGTGCTCATCCACTCATCCACTCATCCATGCTATATTACCAAAAGTATTGGGCCACCCCTCCAAATCATTTAGTGCAGGGGGGATTATGGCGTGGGGTTATTTTTCAGGGGTTGGGATTGGCCCCTTAGTTCCAGTGAAGGGAACTCTAAAGGTCTCAGCATACCAAGACATATTGGACAATTTCATGCTCCCAAGTTTGTGGGAACAGTTTGAGGATGGCCCCTTCCTGTTCCAACATGACTGCACACCAGTGAACAAAGCAAGGTTCATAAAGACATGGATGAGTGAGTTTGGAGTGGAGGAGCTTGACTGGCCTGCACAGAGTGCAGACCTTAACCTGATAGAATACCTTTGGGATGAATTAGAGTGGAAACAGGCCTTCTCGTTCAACATCAGTGCCTGATCTCACAAATGCACTTCTGGAAGAATGGTCAAACATTCCCATAGACACACTCCTAAACCTCGTGGACAGCCTTCCCAGAAGAATTGAAGCTGTTATAGCTGCAAAGGGTGGGCCAACTCAATATCGACTGGGATACCATTAAAGTTCATGTGCGTGTAAAGGCAGGTGTCCCAAGTTTTTTGTGTTTACTTATATACTGAATACCTTCCTAAGCTGTTTAAATGATTGGCTTGGCGCCTCTCTCGCCTCCTTTTGCTTTCCTTTTGTTCACAGTGATCGGGTTCCCTGAAGCAGCATTGATCTGTTTACAGCCTCCATTTAGAGACTTTTTTGGAGACTAATTTGTAAGGGTTCATCCCCCAGAACTTTCAATCCACTCATCATTCACATGCTTGCACCTTCATGTATCAGCATGCAGATGAATGCTTTTTCATAAAAATGTTTAACTTTTAATCTTTTTCATCAGATGGTTTAGCTCTGAACATTATACCAATATTCTGTATGTGTTTCCTCCTAAACCTTGTGGGCAGCCTTCCCAGAGTTGAAGCTGTTATCGCTGCAAAGGGTGGGCCAACTCAATATTAAACCCTACGGACTAAGACTGGGATGCCATTAAAGTCCATGTTTGTGTAAAGGCAGGCGTCCCGATACTTTTGGCAATATAGTTTATCTACATTTTGTGTATTGCAGTTCTGCAATATTAATATACTGCATGCATCCTAAAGATATACTTTATACAATGAAAAATTGTTTGCTTTTCAGATGTTGATGAATGCTCCCTGGGAACAGCAAAATGTGAATCAAATACTGTATGCACTAACACCAGAGGTTCCTACATATGTACCTGCAAGACAGGATATAGACAAACTGGCAACGGTTGTGAATGTAAGTGTGGGATTCAGTGCAACAATGACATACTATTTTGTGGTTAAAAAAATCCTTTAGAAAATACATTAGCCAGAACTATACAAGCTAAGTGCATCTATTTTATAATGTAATTCAGTGCACTCAGTCACTAGACTTCATTGTGTTCAATGAAGGGCAACAAAATGAATAAAAAAGATGAGGGAGCTAAGCTATGAGGATCAATTACATAGATTGTTATTCACTCTGAAAAAGATTTGCTTAACCACTTCAGCCCTGGATGGTTTTACCCCCTTCATGACCAGGGAATTTTTGCAATTCTGCACTGCGTCCCTTTAACTGACAATTGTGGTGCTGTACCCAAACAAAATTGACGTCCTTTCTTTCCCACAATAGAGTTTTCTTTTGGTGGCATTTGATCACCTCTGCGGTTTTATTTTTTGCACTATAAACAAAAGAAGAGCGACAATTTTGAAAAAAACACAATGGGGGTTATTTACTAAAGGAAAATACACTTTGCACTGCAAGTGCACTTGAAAGTGCACTGAAGCACTAAAAGTGCTGAAAGTGCACTTGGAAGTGCAGTCGCTGTAGATCTGAGGGGGACATGCAAGGAAAATAAAAAACAGCTTTTTAGCTTGCACATGATAGGATGATAAAATCAGCAGAGCTTCCACTCATTTCAGATCTACCCCTTAGATTTAAAGCAACTGCACTTTCAGTGTACTTGGAGTGCAAAGTAGATTTGCCTTTCGTAAATAACCCCCTATAACTTTTACTTTTTTCTATAATAAATATCCCAAATAAAAAAATAAAAAAACACATTTTTTCCTCCCCCTAGTGGTCAAAAGGCGAACCGACGTGAGGTAACGTCATTTCGCCCACCGGTGCCATTCTGCCGCAGTAAAACTGCGACGGCTGGTCGGGAACAGGTTAAAATATAATCAAAGGCAAAACTTTTGTTTTAGTTTTGGCTAGTGGAGAGTTGGATTAGAACTACTGTTGGTTGTTATTGCTGTGTGTGCTCCCATTAGGGAGATGGACACTGGAAGTTAAAATAACATTATAAAAACGGCAGTACAGTGGGTGCCGCCGATATTGTGTCAATGACACCCGCGAGCCCCATCGTGGGAGCCAGCGCCGAGCTATGTCGCTCCTCTCACCCCAATACATTCATATGGATGCACGCCATCTTGTGGTGGCGGCGAGTGCGAGAAGCACAGCCTGCAGCGGTTATTTCCAGTGTGATCCTATCACACTGGAAACACAATATCGTAGCTACTGTAGCTTTGCAGTGAGTTTTTCAAAAAAAAAATTTACGTTTTTACAATACTGTAGCATTTTTTAGCACTTATTAGCATTTTTTTGTGTTTCTTTGTGGGAAAAAAGTTTTTTTTTTTTAATGGATCAAAAATGAAAAAAAAAATGCTGGTGAGACGCATTTTTGAGCACTTATTGGCGTTTATCAGCCAATACATTTTTTGACCTTAGAGAGTTTTTACAGCTGAAAACAGCTAAAAAACTCCTGTCAGAACCCACTCGTTTTGGAGGTTTTTTTAAAGCCAAAAAATGCCCCAACCAAAAACTGTTGATAACACATAGTATAACATTATGGGGAGTTTATTGACTGTAGAAAAAATGTCTACAGCCAAAAACAGCCACTGTAAAAACATCCAAAAACATCCAAGGTGCACGGGGTCGATGGAGAAAGTAAAAGAAAATCTCAAATTGTGGGTTGTCCCCAGAAAGTGATAGAGGGGAATAATTCCAATGGGGACACTAGTTTTGGTGACCTGGGGGTCCCCAAGAGTATCCCTTAATTTACAGGGATTTACTTTCCATTCCAATTTTGACCATGGAACAGGAAGTGAAGGTAAATCTCCCCAATGGGTCAAAGATGGCAAAAACTTTTTTACAGGGGTTATCATCCTTTAGAATGGAAAAAAAAAGTTTTGCATATAGTTCTACTTTAAGTCCTGGTTCACACTAGTGTGTTTTTCAATGCTACTTGAGTCGGCAGAATCATATGACAAGGGAATTTACATTATATTCAACTGTGCCCATTCTCATCAATTTGTCTCATCATGGTGCGATTTTGGAAAAAAGGTTCCTGTTCTACTTTGGTGCAATTTACAGTGTTACTGTAAAACAAAAGCAATCATGGACTGTGGATGACTGGATGAAAGTGATATTCAGCGATGAATCACAAATTCGCATTGGGCAGGGTCATGATTCTGGAACTTTTGTTTGGTGCATTTCCTATGAAATGTATGAAGACGACTGCCTGAAGAAAAAAAAATCCACAATCATTGATGACATGGGGTTGCATGTCGGGTAAAGGTATGGGGGAGATGACAGTCATTAAATCTTCAATAAATGCAAAAGTTTCTATTGAGATTTTGGACACTTTTCTTATCCCATCAATTAAAAGGATGTTTGATGATGATTACATCATTTTTCAAGATGATAATGCATCTTGCTATAGGGCACAAGCCGTGAAAACTTTCCTTTAAGAAAGACATATAATGTCAATGGCATTGCCTGCAAATAGAGCGGACCTTAATCCAATTGAAAATCTATGGTGGAAATGAAAGAAAATGGTCCATGACAAGGCTCCAACTCGCAAAGCTGATGTGGCAACTGCAATAAGGGAAAGTTAGGGCGGGATTGATAAAGAATCCTGTTTGTTGATAGTTAAATCCATGCCTCAGAGAATTCAAGCTGTTATAAATCCAGAGGTGGTGCAACAAAGTACTAGTGGTGTACTGTATTTTTTTTTTTTAATGATTCCATAATAGTTTCCTCAGACTTGCGTGATTCATATGTTTTCCTCTGTTTGATCTGCAGAAACAGTTGCAATTGACTACAGCTATCTTTCTGTTCTATTTTATTAGGTGTTTCTTTAAGCCAGAAGGTTGGAATGTTAAGGCCCCTTTCACACTGGGGCGGTGTGGGCGTCGGTGATAAAGCGGTGCTATTTTTAGCGTTGTTTACCGCCGTTTTAGCGGCGGTATTCGGCCACTAGCGGGGCGGTTTTGACTGCCTCTAGGTTCCGAAAAAGGGTTAAAACTGCCCGCAAAGCACTGCTGCAGCGGTGCTTTGCTGGCTGTATAGCCATGCTGCCCCATTAATTTCAATAGGTAGTCGCGGTTTAGGCGTGGTGAATACACCGCTCCTTCACTGCTCCAAAGATGCTGCTGGCAGGACTTTTTTTACTGTCCTGCCAGTGCACCGCTCCAGTGTGAAAGCCCGCCTGCTT
The DNA here is from genome assembly GCF_037356315.1 of Lithobates pipiens. NCBI lineage: Eukaryota > Metazoa > Chordata > Amphibia > Anura > Ranidae > Lithobates > Lithobates pipiens. The sequence goes on along the minus strand of NW_027507758.1, from coordinate 366,686,209 downwards.
TTACACTGTAGTGAAAGGAGCCACTTTTTTCAGGCGCTATTTTTAGTGCTGTGGAGCCTGAAAAACGCCTCAGTGTGAAAGGCCTAACTGAAAATAATTTTGAGGCATGTCTGTGATTAGTTATTTTTTTTTTCTACACAATTAGACAATTGTGTTTTGCCAGGGGTTGTTAATGCATGTGTGCTCGTCAAAAGAAAACACATTTTAAATAATTTTTTAATACACAAAATTTATGAAATGTCTTTTTTTCTCCTGACAGTTATAAACTTGTGTCTCAGAAATCCTTGTTTGAAAGGTGCAACTTGTAGAAGTTCCCTGAATTCCTTTTCCTGTTCATGCCCCAAAGGATACAGTGGACAGTTATGTGAAATTGGTGAGTACATCAAAACATATGTGCTAGTTATTTCTTTTATTGCTGAAGAAATCCCTCTGTGCAGTAAACATGAGAAGGCATTTTTGGTGGAAATTAGTCATTTGAATCCCTATATCCAAAAAAATACAAACCTCCCATGTCAGTGTGCCCCTGTTATAAAGGTACAGACATTTTTTTAGTGATAACTTATAACTAATGGATGCATGTGTACAGTATATATGAAGCCTGGTGCATAAAAAAAGGCCTAAGAGATTTAAAGGGAACCCGTAGGCTCACTTTGAATACGGTTGTCTATAAAACAAGCATATCCACTAACCTGCACATGCCCCTGTTCAATTTCCATGTGCCCAGGTCAATAAAAAGACCTGAGCACACTGGTATGCAAATTTCAACCACAGGTTCTGTTGTTGATCCCTATGTCACATTCCTGTTGGTGACCAATTGTGATAGGTGGTCTGACTTGCTCAGATTGTACTCTGCAGATAAATCAATAAACTGATTGCTTGATTGCCTATGAGGCTACCTATTTAATTTGGTAGCCAAAAAAATGTGATGCACAGTGCCTAGGGCTTGGAGATACCTATGCATCCTAAAAATAAATTGAAGAGAATCACAGTGAAGGTGCTGCTCAAGGCCATCTCACAAGTTCACAGTAATAAGTTCATACAATTTAAGATGGCAGATCACAACACTATTGAAAGCATACACTGAGTACTGTTGTCTACTGTCATTCTGGAATTTGCCTAGGACCATATTATTACCAAGAAAATCTGGACATATGATTATCTGTCATATGGTTATGGTGTTTGTTGTCCTCCATGCAACCTAGGCATTGACTGTTGTCAGAATGACATTTCTTTTTATGCCTTTATAGAAATTGATGATTGCGCAAGTGCCCCTTGTAAGAATGGCGCAGTCTGTGTAAACAAAGTGAATGCTTACTCTTGTCTGTGCCAGAAAGGCTGGACTGGCAGCAACTGTACTACAGGTAAGGGAATACTGAATTTCTATTCATCTGCAGCAAGTAGATGAGCTGTGCAGATGACGGCAAAAATTATACTATCAATGTTTCTTCCAGATGTGGACGAATGTTCTCAAGGGCTCAATAATTGTGACCAGCATGCAATGTGCACCAATACACCTGGATCCTACAAATGTGCCTGTAACAGTGGTTATAGGGGAGACGGCTTTACCTGTACTGGTAAGTATACTGCTCAACTGCTTGACCTGAGAATGCAGCATTTTAAATGTAATAAATATAATTGTTTTCTACTGGACTAAATGTATACATGTTACTTAACTACTTAAAGAAAATCTATGGTCACAGCATACTGTACACTTTCATTTTATAATACCAGCATTGTAATAGCAATGCAAACAATATTCATACTTGCTAATGCAAGCTTAATTGAAAAATCACCTTTCATGTTGTGAGTGCTGCATTTTGGCTGGCATCTCTTTTCACAACTTCTTGTATTTCCTGCATGCTTTGCAGCTTCTCCTCTGCTGTTCACTTTCAATTTCTAAGAACTATATGCCCCATGGTACCTTGCTTCTACAAGTAGTCATTCCAGAACTGACTTGGTTTCCTGAAACTCCTCCTTTCTGTAGTTCCGAAGGCAGGCTCTGTGAAATATGTAATATAGTGAATGTGTGTCACAGAATTCAAGGAAGTAAATGTGTGGGGATCTTTACAAAGTAAGTTTAAAAACATTAAAATCTGATTATTCGAAAATTCAGATTATTAGGAATAGGCTAGAAATACTACTACTACTACTACTAATAATAACAATAATAATAAGGGGAGGCATCTTTACCTGTACTGGCAAATGTGCTGTTCACCTACTTGACCTGAGCATACAGCAAATTTTAATATTTTTTTTCTTCTGACTTAAATGTATTTATTATAATTGGTACATGTTTCTTAAAGCGGTTCTGCACTGAGGAAAAACATATTTTTTTTTTTTTGGGTTTAATCTTTAAAATAGATGTCTTTAAATAAAAACGCTTACTTTTCCTGCTTTTTTTCTGCTAACCATGTTTTATTCCAAAGTTTTCTTTTTATCCCTATTGTTCGGCCATTGTCGTTTTGCTTGTGGGCATTTGAAACCCACAAGCAATTACTTCCTCCTTTCCTCCCTTGTGAGGAACCAGCATGCTTTTCTGGTTCCCGCGCATGCTCAGTAGCTACAGCTCCGAGCGATGTTATCGATCAATGTTGCTAGGATAAAGGCCGGCGTGATGACGTCACGTCGTTGAAATCTCGTGAGATTTCGCAACTGATAGGAGCAATGACTCCTGGGATTACTTAGACGAAATCCCAGGAGACAGTGCGGAAATCAGCGGAAGTGATGCTGATCCCCGCAGAAACCCCGCCAATAGCCGCGGGGGAAGACAACAAAAATAGCTGAGAACGAAAGGTAGGAGAAAATAAAATTAAAATAAAGGGGCATTGAGTAATATTTGGAGCAGCGGGAAATTAATGACAATAAAAGATAAAAATGTGTGCAGAACCGCTTTAAAGTGGTTGCATACACTCTTGGTGAAGTGAATATCCTCAGACGATACACAGAGGTTAAACAAGTCCTCCTACATAGTTTTACTTGCAGCCACCTATCCTCTACATCCATTCAAAAGTTCAGAATTGTGATAAAATCCTTCTTTATCTGTGAGGAGCAGAGCAGAGAGGGCGGGGAGAGCTGCAGCTGCAGCTCTTATACACTGTGTGAGAGAGCTGATTGGAGGAGAGAGCTGATTAGAGGAAAGGGACACCCTCCTCCCCCCAAATCCAATCACTGCACAGGAATGAAGGAACATGCAGAGCTGTGTTTTGAATACACAAGATGTATGCTTAGCTCTCCTCCCCTCACTAATTTATCTCATGTGTCGGTAAAATTTATCAGAAGTGACTCATGCTTATAATAGAGGAATGAAGTACCAGAGAGAAGTGACACTTAGAACGTTTGAGAGAGACAGGTAAACACTACTGTTATATGAGCTTTGTTCAGATTTCATGACTAGGGTTTACAACCACATTAACTGCTTAATTAAGGAATATGATTGTGGCTTTTTGTTGCACCTTTGCAGCTAGTTTTTGTACATACAATTCCTGTAATCAGTTAACACTTGGGATGCATACTAAATAAGATTTCAATGTGATTCTTCTATTCAGAAATACGCCTGTTCAGCTACGGTCCTTCAGCAGGGGACAGTAATGCAACAAATCGCCTCAGAGACTTTGTTTCTCCTATGATTAATATCCCTATTGGTTTTCCATTTGACTCCGCATTTTACTACAACCTATATGTAAGTATGTATGGAAACCTCTCAAAAACAGTATTTTATGTCAGCATTTGGCAAAATATATATTTTTTTCATTATTATATAGTATTTATATAATGCCAACAATTTGCGCTTCGCTTTGCAATATAATGTGGATGGTATAGTTACAATGCAATTCTATATAAGAGGGTTAGGAAGGCCCTGCTCATGAGAGCTTATATTTAACCACTTTCAGACCGGACCATTTTGCTGGCTTAAGACCAGACCACTTTTTGCGATTCGGCACTGCGTCGCTTTAACTGACAATTGCGTGGCTGTGCGGCGTGGCTCCCAAAGAAAATTTATGTCCTTTTTTTCCCACAAATAGAGCTTTCTTTTGGTGGTATTTGATCACCTCTGCGGTTTTTATTTTTTGCGCTATAAACAAAAATAGAGCGACAATTTTGCAAAAAACGCATTATTTTTTACTTTTTGCTATAATAAATATCCCCCAAAAATATATAAAAAAACATTTTTTCCCTCAGTTTAGGCTGATACGTATTCTTCTACATATTTTTGGTAAAAAAAAATCGCAATAAGCGATTATTGTTTGTTTTGCGCAAAAGTTATAGCGTTCACAAAATAGGGGATAGTTTTATGGCATTTTTATTAATAATTTTTTTTTTTGCTAGTAATGGCGGTGATTAGCGATTTTTATTGTGACTGCGACATTATGGCAGACACATCGGACATTTTTGACACATTTTTGGGACCATTGTCATTTATACAGCAATCACTGCTATACAAATGCAGTGATTCCTGTGTAAATGACACTGGCAGTGGAGGGGTTAACCAGGGGGTGGCAGTGTAGGGGTTAAGTGTTTCTAGGGGCGTGTTACTAACTGTGGGGGGCTGGGCTTTGTTTTAGTGAACACTGATCTCTGCTCCAATCACATGGAGCATAGATCAGCATCACTTGTTGCTAGGCAGAACGGGGAGATGCTATTTACAAGGGCATATCCTCGTTCATACGCCCCGTGAGGCGATCGCGGGGATCCCCGTGCCGACAGAGTCCGCGGGACCGGCGACCGGACTCACGGGGGTCCTGACCGCCACGCGAGCGCGCCCCCGGCGGCGCGCACGAGATAGCAGGGCGGCATTTAAAATTGGACGTACCTGTACGCCAATATTCCTGCCCGTGCCATTCTGCCGACGTACATCGGCGTGCGCCGGTCAGGAAGTGGTTAAATCATTAGTTATTTATTGCACAAAACATACAATGTTTATTGATGCAAAATTGATTTTAAGATGTATTAGCATGATGAGTTAATGAAAGCTGATAATTATTTAATTACCTATGATATGTATGTGTCTATTTAACAGAACTCATGTTAGATAATGTTAACCCTTTGACGTCCTGCTCCACCGTTTGGTAGAGCACATTTTGAGTCACGCTAAGTCATTGAAAAATGTGGACTTTAAAGGGTTAAAATGTGATCATTTTCTTTGTGTTTTCCAGTTCACAGATAATGGTGTTATTGGTTTTCAACGCAATATATATGACCCCACCTATGTACTGCGTTATCCTTACACGACCTTCGAAAGCAATGACCCAGATACACCCCCAATTCTAGCTGCCTTCTGGGCTGATGTTGATGTCTCTGGTTTCGGTGATATCTTTTATCAGGTAATGTATTGTTCCAAAATATTTCAATACTTTTTAAAAAGTTGGTTCATTCAAAAGTGATAGTTATTTATAGGTAGACCATGGTTTACTGAGTAAACTCTGAGCTTGATGTCATAATTTCCAATTCTGATCATTGAGTTTTTTCCCCCCTGCTTGCACTTTCTAGTAGCTCTTTTACTATTTCCCATATGACAACATACATGATACTTCCAACAAGTAGATTAGGACTTCATCAAAATGGCTACAGCAGGTGTGCACACCCAGGAACTGAAACCCATAGCTCACCATTAGAGAAACCAAGACATAGAAAATGATTTCAGATGAATTAACTATTCAGCATCTAGCTAAAGCGGATTTAATCTGTGTGCACCTTGGGTGCATTTGGGGCTATGCATATTGGGAGCAGTGGCTCAGGGTGTCAGGGACCCAAAGGCTGTTGAAGAACCAGCCTGGGTGAGGAAAGCACTGGATCTCTTGACTGGTAAGTGCTTGTTTATTAAAATGTTTTTAATGTTTATTAAAAGTCAGCAGCTATAGCATTTGTAGCTGTTGACTTAAAAAAATAAAAATTCCAGGGTGGTTTTGAGTGGAAATACTCAAAAGACATAAGGTGTGGTTGTAACCAACAAAAGACCTAAAGCAATAAAACAAATGCTTTCAAATGAATAGAGTACTGTAAGTAAACAACTTCCAATATCTTTTAATATGGATTCATTTAAATGTGAGGGATGATATTGACACCATAGCTAAAATCGCCAAAGCCAAATAAAATTTCCAGGAGACACAAATAGCTGATGAGGAGAAATCTCCCTCTGAGCACAAAGAAATGACTGCTACAAATGCCACACTGGTTCTCAGGTATGGAGCAGAAACATTTTCTCTCACAATGTGTCTAAAAAGAAGATCACAAGTTTTTAACTATGATGCTACAGGAGGATCTTTAAAAAGATGGTTCAAGATGAGTTATATAAAAGAGAGCAAGGTGAAAAAAGGGAAAGGGAACATGGTGGATGGATGACATCCAGGAAATGTCAGGCAGCCATGATGTAAAGCACAACATTTCCCTGGCGAAAGACAAGGCCGGTGGAAAGCTAGGATGTCAATTCACTTCAAATATAAAAACAATGCATTCAAAGTATTGTGTTTACAGAGATTTGCTGCAAACACTCTGTGTAGCACGATCAGAAGCCCAGAAGCTTTCTTTTTTCAGCTGCTGGGCTTAGTGCTATAGTCCAGCCATCTGTGACAGCCGATGGTTCCAGTTCAAAAGCTGGCAAAGACACGCAGGATCAACTAAAATGGCATTGAGATGAATAGCCACTGCCCCTGTGCACTCAGGAAGTGGTTACGAAAAATGAAATTGAAAACATACAGTGCCTTGCGAATGTATTCGGCCCCCTTGAACTTTTCAACCTTTTGCCACATTTCAGGCTTCAAATATAAAGATATAAAAAAATTATTTTTTGTGAAGAATCACCAACAAGTGGGACACAATTGTGAAGTGGAACGAAAAAATCTATTGGATTTTTGAAACTTTTTAAATAAAAAAATTGAAAGTGGGGCGTGCAAAATTATTCGGCCCCCTTGCGTTAATACTTTGTAGAGCCACCTTTTGCTGCGATTACAGCTGCAAGTTGCTTGGGGTATGTCTCTATCAGTATTGCACATCGAGAGACTGAAATTCTTGCCCATTCTTCCTTGCAAAACAGCTCGAGCTCAGTGAGGTTGGATGGAGAGCGTTTGTGAACAGCAGTTTTCAGCTCGTTCCACAGATTCTCGATTGGATTCAGGTCTGGACCTTGACTTGGCCATTCTAACACCTAGATACGTTTATTTGTGAACCATTCCTTTGTAGATTTTGCTGTATGTTTGGGATCATTGTCTTGTTGGAAGATAAATCTCCGTCCCAGTTTCAGGTCTTTTGCAGACTCCAACAGGTTTTCATCCAGAATGGTCCTGTATTTGGCTGCATCTTCCCCTCAATTTTAACCATCTTCCCTGTCCCTGCTGAAGAAAAGCAGGCCCAAACCATGATGCTGCCACCACCATGTTTGACAGTGGGGATGGTGTGTTGAGGGTGATGAGCTGTGTTGCTTTTACGCCAAACATATAGTTTTGCATTGTGGGCAAAAAGTTAGATTTTGGTTTCATCTGGCCAGAGCACCTTCTTCCACATGTTTGGTGTGTCTCCCAGGTAGCTTGTGGCAAACTTTAGACGAGACTTTTTATGGATATCTTTGAGAAATGGCTTTCTTCTTGCCACTCTTCCGTAAAGGCCAGATTTGTGCAGTGTACGACTGATTGTTGTCCTATGGACAGACTCTCCCACCTCAGCTGTAGTTCTCTGTGATCATGGGCCTCTTGGCTGCATCTCTGATCAGTCTTCTCCTTGTCTGAGCTGAAAGTTTAGAGGGGCGGCCAGGTCTTGGTAGATTTGCAGTGGTCTTATACTCCTTCCATTTCAAAATGATCGCTTGCACAGTGCTCCTTGGGATGTTTAAAGCTTGGGAAATCTTTTTGTATCCAAATCCGGCTTTAAAAACTTCTCCACAACAGTATTACGGACCTGCCTGGTGTGTTCCTTGGTCTTCATGATGCTCTCTGCACTTTCAACAGAACCCTGAGACTATCACAGAGCAGGTGCATTTATACAGAGACTTGATTACACACAGGTGGATTCTATTTATCACCATTCATCCATCAGTCATTTAGGACAACATTGGATCATTCAGAGATCCTCGCTGAACTTTTGGAGTGAGTTTGCTGCACTGAAAGTAAAGGGGCCGAATAATTTTTCACGCACCACTTTTCAGTTTTTTATTTGCTAAAAAAGTTAAAATTATCCAATAGATTTTGTTTCACTTCTCAATTGTGTCCCACTTGTTGGTGATTCTTTACAAAATATTAAAATGTTATATCTTTATGTTTGAAGCCTGAAATGTGGCAAAAGGTTGAAAAGTTCAAGGGGGCCGAATACTTTCGCAAGGCACTGTATGAAGAGATTTGACACTATTGAACACAGTACTTAAAGGAACGAAAAATGTTAATTAATAAAAAGTGTATATTAATTTAGTTTAGTGAATAAGGTAAGCAGCCATGTGCATGAAAACGTCGCTTTTTGTTTCTTTTGCACTTTGTTAGGTATTCAGGCTTCACGTTATTTACTAAGCCACAGGAACATCTGTTTCGCAAAGAGAATAGTCTATACCCATTTAGTAATCAACCCCATTCACATGTATCTTATGATTTGGAAGAGATGGACAAAGAGATGGACAAATGGAAAGTATAATTAACAGATGATATCATGAGTTGTTACCTTCATCTATTGATATGTTGCTGCCCTATCAACATATACATGGAATTTTCTAATTATTGTATGGCATTTTTACTCTCTTATCACAGGTTTATGATTTCCAGTCCTCCAAAGCGAACACAACTTTCAAAGGTTTACTAGAGAGAGCGGTTGCTACATATTTCAGCTCAGTTCCGTTTAAAGCTCTACTATGGGCTCTCAAAATAACATGGGACAACGTTCCTCCATTCACATCTGCGCTTTATAGCTCAAATGATTATTGGAACACCCAAGTCAACAATGTAAGTGTTGCACTGTGCTAGTGCTTGCCCATGCTGTTGGGATTGACATCCCTGTATATAAAAGGATCTCAGTGTAGATGGATCTCAACTTTTGCACCCTTGATAGTATTATTATTTGATAATGCAAAATGGCCTTTTAAAACCTTAACTAAAAGGCTAGCATGTTTTATTGTCAGTGGGCATCCAAATATGAAATCTAGTAGCCAAAGGGTATTTATTAAAAAATATTGTATAAAATTCGAAGTACAATTTGCACTTAAAAGCGGTAAACAGATCTTTGATTGCATGTTATGGTTTTTAACCACTTCAATACCAGACATTTTTACCCCCTTCCTGCCCAGGCCAATTTTCACACTTTGAATGACATGTGTGTGGACATGCAACATTGTACTAATATGACGTTTTTATAAAAAAATTCACGCCAATCACTGCTGTTTTTTTTTTTTTTTTTGCTAAATAAACTATAGTGAATATATATATCTGAAATCGATCAATCTTGATGTACTGATGGTGGACAAGAATCTCATTTCTCGATGTCTAAAAATGCCAGGAGAGCACAGATATCCCCCAAATTACCCCTTTTTGAAAAGTAGACAAAGTTGTATTTTTTTTTTTTTGTCACAATAGTTTAGAAAGTATAGAAATAAAAAAATAAAAAAAAATAAAAAATGTTTTCACAATTTTAAAATATGTTTACAAACTGTCACCAGTTCAGTACAGAACTATGATATAACTGGTGTGGCAGTGATCAGAGACACTGACTGGTGACAGCATGTAGAAAAAAAAGATGAACGGCACCAATCAAAGCCTTTTATTGTGCACAATTTTCATGTGATCTGCTATGATTGCCACAGTGATCACATTGTACCAGCAGCGGGCCAATACAGTGATCTGTCACCCCCTCCTCAGATCACAGATGCAGTGATCTGTCACCCCATGGGATGTGTCTGCCTTCATATTACAATAGGCTGGGTGGGAGGGGGTTAAATTAGCACAATACTAAAGCAGTACATTTTTTATTATTATTAGGCATAACAGAAGGTGTTTGGGGAGAGTTGCTTGACATAATTTGAACACATATGCAACACATCTGAAATGCATTTTAACCACTTCAGCTCCGAAAGATTTTACCCCTATCACGACCAATCCATTTTTTGCTATGCGGCACTGTGGTATTTTAACTGACAATTGAGCAGTTATGCAATACTGTACCCAAACACAACTAGAGCTTTCTTTTAGTGGTGTTTGATCACCTCTGTTTTTTTTATAGACACAAAAAGAACACTGCTATAAAAATAAACAAATAAAATCTCTTAATAAATGTTGGACAAAATGCATTCTGCTACATGTATTTGGCAAAACAAATCCCAATAAGTATATATTGATTGGTTTGCATGAAAGTCTACAAACTATGGGATAGATACTGAATTTTTTTTTTCTTACACTAGTAATGACGGCGATCAGCAACATATAACGGGACTGCGGTGGAAAATCTGACACAAACTGACTTTGAAGGAACTAAGTGCCACTGAAATTATTACAGTGATCAGTCCTAATAATATGCACTGTCACTGTACTAATGACACTGAGCAGGAAGGGGTTAACATATAAGGCGATCAAGGGGTTAAATGTATGCCTAACAAGTGTTTATGTGTGTACTGTGTGCTGCTTTTACTGGGGATCTAGTAATGCTCTGTATGCAGATTTCTAGTGATGAATGTAGAAATATAGATGGGACAGGGTAATTAGGGCAGACTGTGAACCATAATTAAATATAATGTGGAATTATTATTATATAATGTGGAATTTGTCTTATGGATAATGTACTATATTAGTAACAGTCTTGTGGAGGCTTAAAAATGTGTGTGTTTTTAACCACTTTCCGACTGGCGCACGCCGATGTACGTCAGCAGAATGGCACGGGCAGGCATACTGGCGTACAGGTACATCCAGTTTTAAATGCCCCCCTGCCATCGCACGCATTCAGCTGGCAGCATGCTCGCGTGCCGGTCGGGGCCCCCGTGAGTCCGGTCGCGGGTCCCGCAGACTCGATCGCTGCGGGCATACCCGCGATTGTCTCACGGTGCCGCTGAACGAGGAGATGCCGTTGTTAACAGCATCTCCCCGCTCTGCCTAGCAACAAGTGGCGCTGATCTCTGCTCCATGTGATTGGAGCAGAGATCAGTATTCACTAAAACAAAGCCCTGCCCCCCACAGTTAGTAACACACTCCTAGGAACACTTAACCCCTACACTCCCACCCACTGGTTAACCCCTTCACTGCCAGTGTCATTTACACAGGAATCACTGCATTTGTACAGCAGTGATTGCTGTATAAATGACAATGGTCCCAAAAATGTGTCAAAAATGTCCTATGTATCAGCCATGCTGATCGCTGCCATTACTAGTAAAAAAAAAAATGTTAATAAAAATGCCATAAAACTATCCCCTATTTTGTAAACGCTATAATTTTTTGCGCACACCAATCAACTGCTTATTTCGATTTTTTTACCAATAATATGTAGAAGAATACGTATCGGCCTAAACTGAGGGAAAAAAAATGTTTTTTTATATATTTTTGGGGGATATTTATTATAACAAAAGGTAAAAAATAATGCATTTTTTCAAAATTGTCGCTTTATTTTTGTTTATAGCGCAAAAAATAAAAACGCAGGGGTGATCAAATACCACCAAAAGAAAGCTCTATTTTTGGGAAAAAAAGGACGTTAATTTTGTTTGGGAGCCACGTTGCACGACCGCGCAATTGTCAGTTAAAGCGACGCAGTGCCGAATCGCAAAAAGTGGCCTGGTCCTAAGCCAGCAAAATGGTCTGGGGCTTAAGTGATTAAGGAACAAGAGATCAATTTTTATAACAATGATGGTAAAAAAAAACTATCAAAGATTCAATAAAAAAAAAAAAAAAAAAAAAAAAAATATATATATATATATATATATATATATATATATACTGTGTATAATAGTAACAAAAGGGATGTTGGAGCTTGATTGCATGGTCCCAACAGTTTTAGTAAGTTTACTGAGGGAACGTGAAGGAAAAGGTAGGGGTCTATATAAGGACCAAATTAACCATCCCAACATACAGGAAAGCTAAGTTATACCATTAACAAACATACATAATGAAATCCAGTGTTACAGTAATAGATACACAATAAGAGGTCCATAAAATGTAATATTGTTATTATCGCTTTTCTTCTTTTCAGACAAACACTTTCCAAGTTGTCTTGGCTACTGATGGAATCTATTCTTTTGCACTAATCCTGTTTGATGATGGAGGAATGAAGTGGAATTTCAACTCTCTCCCCACATTCCATCTGCCGAAAATGGGTTACCACAGGTAAAGACTTTCAGTAGAGTACCTTGCTCTTCCTCTTCTTTCAGACCATATTACCTTCCACAGTAGTATTGGTAACTGCATGTAAATATGACAAACACATTTAGAAATATTCTCTCTACTTAGTGGTATCCCTAGTGCACGTAATGTCAACAACTTCCCAGCTTTCAATGATCCACAGACAGACACATCTGTAAGCATCAAGCAGAGATACCGTCCAGATCAGTACATCGGCTACAACACAGGTGAGAAGACGAAACATCGCTCAGGGAAAATGTTGTAAGTTTAACAGATACCGTATTTATTTCTATCATTTTACCTTACTTTTCAAGGTAAAAAAGGTAGATGGGCATATCGTCTAGACAGCAACAATCAGAGAACCGTCAATTCAAGGCTACAATGTCTGCAGTGGTATTATAAAGAAAAAATGCCATATTGGCTCTCCAGCACATCTCCATGTCCATGTACTTACAATCAGGCAACTCAGGACTCCTCATTCATTAGTGGATTAGAGATTTTGCTCTATGGCTTTGAGATCAAGGAGAAAAGTGGTAAGGTTAAATACTTGACTTTTGATTGGAACACTGCTTAAATCAGTGGATAATAGTGCAATGTTTTACTCTAACAAACTATTGAATGTGTGTCTCATACTGACCACTTCATGATGAAAAAAGGGGGCTAAGCAAAGGGGGGATGGGACTTTGTATGAAGCACAAGACTGCAAAAAGATATTAGGTGAACCTAAGGAATTTTATTGGATACACAACGGAAACACAATTATAGTGGCAATATCAAAGGTACATGATGGCATACAAATAATATTATTTGTATGCTATGATGTACCTTTGATATTGCCACTATAATTGTGTATCCGTTGTGTATCCAATAAAATTCCTTAGGTTCACCTATTATCTTTTTGCAGTCTTGTGCTTCATGCAAAGTCCCATTCCCCCTTTGCTTAGCCCCCTTTTTTGAACTAGATTGTGATGAAAATGCCTGACGTTACCAGGTCAGGGCTTCAATTAAAGTCCCTAGGGGTGGAAATACATGACCTACCAGCCATGGCTTCCTCAAAGTCCCTAATAACGACCCCTTTTTTTATGATTCACTTCATGATGAAGGTAAAAAAAAAAAACCTAATGCCTCAACAGTTTTGCAACTTGTTTGTAAAACTGGACATATCATTGCAATTATTTAGCTTATCCAGGTGAATTATACCTTGTTTTTTTCAGGACAAATTTGACTTACATTTGGTGGTAAATAGTAATGAATATATCAAAGGAAAACTGTCACAAAACGGTAAACAAATATAATTTTCTTGATATTATCATAACCTTCCACCAAAGACAACACAAATTATCCTGCTCCTAATGATTGCAACGATACCACATATGTTTATGTTATTTGTTGTTTGTACCTGTAGTGGTGGCCAGAAACAATTGTGTGCATTTTGCTTTTTTATCCTACTTAAAACGCACTGACAGTGACACTAACTGACACTTATATAAAATGAAAAAACATTTTTTATCCTACCTAAAATACACTGACATTTGTATTTGACCTTTGACCTTTGTGTGCATGTTGCTTTTTTTTATCCTACCTAAAATGCACTGACAATACACTGACCCCAATGTTTGACCCCTAACTTTGACTCTGACCATGACCTTTGAACCCAACCTTAGCCCTAACCCTGACCTAGATCAAAACCTGATCTAGCTATATTTTCTTTCTTTCTTTCATTACTTTCTTTTTTTTATTTTACCTACATTTTTTATTTATAATTTTCTCCTCCAGCAAGGTGAAAGAGTTTCCTTTACAGACAATGGAGGTTATTTACTAAAGGAAAATCCACTTTGCACTGAAAGTGCACTTGGAAGTAAAGTCGCTGTAGATCCGAGGGGGACATGCAAGGAAAATAAAAAACTGAATTTTATCTTGCACATGATTGGATGATAAAATCAGCAGAGCTTCCACTCATTTCAGATCTACCCCTTAGATTTAGAACGACTGCACTTCCAAGTGCACTTGCAGGGCAAAGTGGATTTGCCTTTCGTAAATAACCTCCACTGTCTCTCTCATTCCTGTCCAGCCCTGCCCTGCCCTTTCTAAGTACTTGGCTTTACAGGTTGTATATACACTGTTCTGTTCTGTGAGATGGCAGACGCGGGAGTGAGCTAGTGGCTGGTCAGATCGCGATCTACAGTCAGGTCCATAAATATTGGGACATTGACACAATTCTAATCTTTTTGGCTCTATATACCACCAAAATGAAACAAACAAGATGTGCTTTATCTGCAGACCTTCAGCTTTAATTTTAGGGTATTTACATCCAAAGCAGGTGAACGGTGTAGGAATTACAACAGTTTGTATATGTGCCTCCCACTTTTTAAGGAACTAAAAGTAATGGGACAGATTAACATTCATCCATCAAACTTTCACTGCTGCAGGTTCAGGATCACATACGGGATAAGCTGCAGATCAGACAGCAAGGATGCATTCTGAAGAGGCCCCTTTTAAAGGTCACTGGGTGCCAAAGCTGCATTACTGTGTGCGCGTCCGTGATCTGCGCATGTGCATGCACATTGGCGCATGCCTATTCACTGCTGAATGCCTGTTGGCTGGAACATATCCCAATGAACCCGTGCGTCCGCAGCCAGTTGCAGAGCCAGACACACAGTTGCAGTAGAGGCCAGGCAGAGCATCACCAGACACTGGGTTTCATCCCTGGGGATGCTCTGCCTGGCCTCTACTGCAACTGTGTTCAGTTCCTGCATGTTCTTGGGGCATTTTCCCTTCAGTTTTGTCTTCTGCAAGTGAAATGCATGCTCAATCAGATTCAGGTCAGGTGATTGACTTTGCATAACATTGCACTTCTTTCCCTTGGTTGCTTTCTCAGTATGCTTCGGGTCATTGTTCATCTGCACTGTGAAGCACTGTCCAATGAGTTCTGAAGTATTTTGCCTGAAACACTTCAGAATTCATCCTGCTGCTTTTGTCAGCAGTCACATCATCAATAAATACAAGAGAACCAGTTCCATTGGCAGCCATACATGCCCACGCCATGACACTACCACCACTATGCTTCACTGATGAGGTGGTATGCTTTGGATCATGAGCAGATCCTTTCCTTCTCCACACTCTTCTCTTCCCATCACTCTGTTCCAAGTTGATCTTGGACTCATCTGTCCATAGGATGTTCCAGAACTATGAAGGTTTTTTTAGATGTTGTTTGGCAAATTCTAATCTGGCCTTCCTGCTTTTAGGCTCACCAATGGTTTACATCTTGTGGAGGACCCTCTGTATTCACTCTGGTGAAGTCTTCTCTTGATTGTTGACTTTGGCACACATACATCTACCTCCTGGAGAGTGTTCTTAATCTGGCCAACTGTTGTGAAGGGTGTTTTCTTCACCAGGGAAAGAATTCTTCAGTCATTCGCCACAGTTGTTTTCCATGGTTTTCTGGGTTTTTTGGGGTTGCTGAGCTCACCGATGCGTTCTTCTTTTTTAAGGATGTTAGTCACACCTAATGTTTTTGCTATCTCTCTGATAGGTTTGTTTTGTTTTTGGGCCCAATTATGGCTTGCTTCACTGATAGTGACAGCTCTTTGGATCTCATATTGAGAGTTGACAGCAACAGATTGCAAATGCAAATAGCACACTTGAAATTAACTCTGGACCTTTTATTTGCTCCTTGTAAATGGGATATTGAGGGAATAACACACAACTGGCCATGGAACAGCTGAACAGTCAAATGACCCATTACTTTTGGTCCCTTAAAATGTGGGAGGCACATATACAAACTGTTGTAATTCCTACACCATTCACCTGATTCGGTTGTAAATACCCCAGAACAGTGGACCAGAACAGTGGACCAGTGGCGGCCTATCCATAGGGGGCACTCAGGCACCGCCACCTCAATTTGTTAAAAAAAAAAAATTGCCACTTTAAGAAGTGACCGGGCGCCGGACCTACGGCGGTCTATGGGAAGCTTCCCAGCCTGCAATCAGCTGGGAAGATGATTTGCCCGTGTTTAGGGTGTGGTCGGGGCGCACTCAATGCTCCTGCAAACACTGGCTAGGATTGGCGCAGTGGGGACTGGAGGAGAGGACAGTGGGCGGTGTGTGTTTCCTCATTAACACTGTTCTGATATCATCATGTGGGGTGGAGTCGACTCTGGGACCGGAGGAGAGGACACTGAGCACTCGTCACACTCACTGACAAGCGGAGCTGCACCTGAAGGTAAGTGCTGGGTGACAGTGGTGGGCTGGGCAGGGATGTATTTGCCCACCCTCGAGCCACTCTGATGGCCAGTAAAGGCTGCACCAATTCTGCTGCCCGCAGCAGTCAAGCAGTCATGGCACTGTGTCAGGCTGTATCACCATCTGCTTGATGCCCGGCCGTCACCACAATAGACATTTTCTGAATCCTCCTCCCATTGGTTTCAGCACAGGCGCCCAAACCCTGTCCACACTCCAGCCTTCTGAATGCACTGGGGTGTGCAGACTAGGGGGGATTGTGCACCTGGGGGGTAATGGTGCAGACTGGGGAGGGGTAATTGTGCAGACTGGGGGGTTAAGTGTGCAGACCTGGGGGGGGTAATTGTGCAGACTGGGGGGGTAATTGTGCACGATTTGTGAGACATGCTATATACCAGGATTTGTGAGAAATGCTATATACCAGGCTTTGTGCAAAATGCTATATACCAGGCTTTGTGAGAAATGCTATATACCAGACTTTGTGCGAAATTCTACATACCAGGCTTTGTATGAAATGCTATATACCAGGCTTTGTGAGGCATGCTATATACCAGGCTTTGTGCGAAATGCTATATACCATGCTTTCTGCGAAATGCAATATACCAGGCTTTGTGCAAAATGCTATATACCAGGCTTTGTGAGACATGCTATATACCAGGCTTTGTGTGAAATACTATATACCAGGCTTTGTGTGAAATGCTATATACTAGGCTTTGTGAGAAATGCTATATACCAGGCTTTCTGAGAAATGCTATATACCAGGCTTTGTGAGACATGCTATTTACAAGGCTTTGTGTGAAATGCTATATACCAGGCTTTGTGAGACAAGCTATATACCAGGCTTTGTGTGAAATGCTATATACCAGGCTTTGTACAAAATGCTATATACCAGGCTTTGTGCAAAATGCTATATACCAGGCTTTGTGAGAAAGGCTATATATCAGGTTTTGTGATAAATGCTATATACCAGGCTTTGTAAGAAATGCTATATACCAGGCTTTGTGAGACATGCTATATACCAGGTTTTGTGAGAAATACTATATACCAGGCTTGTGAGACATGCTATATACCAGGCTTTGTGAGACATGCTATATACCAGGCTTTGTGAGAAATGCCATATTCCAGACTTTGTGAGAAATGCTATATACCAGGCTTTGTGAGACATGCTATATACCAGGATTTTTGAGAAATGCTATATACCAGGATTTGAGGTTTTATGGGGCAGGAATTGGGATTGATCTGAGGGGTGAAGGGACAGGAATTGAATTGATGGGCACAGTGGCTGTGTTTGATGGCAGAGTGGCGACAATTGATGGGCACAGTGGCTGCATTTTGATGGCACAGTGGCTGCATTTGATGGCACAGTGGTTGCGTTTCATGGCACATTGGCAGCAATTGATGGGCACAGTGGCTGCATTTGATAGCACAGTGTCTGTGTTTGATGGTACAGTGGCTGCGTTTGATGGTGTAGTGAGCCACCACTGAAGTGGACGCTTACACAACTGACTTCAGGACACCTTTGCCCTTCATCTCTGGCACAGCAGCGACGTCACAGAAGGTGCATAGGCGTGCTGAGAATATCGACCCTGCTCAGCTTGGTTGTTCCCTCTGGGGTCCCTCTGAAACATACTTACTTAATACCTTGGCATGTCTACTTTCTAAAAAGGGGTCATTTGGTGGGGGGTGTATTTGTCAGGGCCATCTTTAATATTGACTGGACCCTGGACAAAAAATTTCTTGGGCCCTCCCCCATACAATTTCGCTCTCCACCTGCTCTGAGATATACAATAAATAGCAGATAGACATAAAATAAGTTTACTGTATCAGATCAGGCAGTGATTGGTTGCCAAAGGTTACAGCATATCATTACCGCTTACTGACTGGTTGCTAGAGGTTACAGCACACATTAAGGCTCACTGATTAGTTGCTAGAGGTTAAAGCACATGATTTCTGCTTGTTGATTGGTTGCTAGAGATTACTGTACAGTAATACTGCTCACTGATTGGTTGCTATAGGTTACAGCACATCTTCTCCTCACTGCAGGGGGGCATGATGTACATATGAATGCTGCCTTTATTTACATATCAATGCAGTCGCCTCAGCTATTTACATATGAATGCTGCTGCTATTTACATATGACTGTTGCCATTATTTGCATATGAATGACAGTTATTTACATGTAAACACAGGGTTTGCTGGTGAGTCCTCTGTACACAACAATAGGGCAGAGCTGGGCAGCATTAGTAGCAGCACTTCACACTGAGATATCAGGACACAGCACAGGACTAAAACTTCAAGGCAGGTGCTTTGGGCCCCACAACAATGACATGGCCCAGGGCAGCTGCCCCTTTTGCCCTGCCTTAAAGACAGCCCTGGTATTTGTACCTTCCCGACTTGTTAGTGTCTCAGGAAATTACATACACCTGATGCACTGAAGGACTGATCAGATGTGATCAATTTTCAGTGATTGGCACCATAGTTTGTGGACTCTATAACTTTCACAAAGACCAAATAATATACACTAATCTGTTTTTTTTTTTTTACCAAAAATATGTAGCAGTATAAATTTTGGCCAAAATGTATGAAGAAAAATTACTAATTAGCAAAATGTTGTGACAGAAAAAAATAAAAAAATATTTTTTTCACAAAATTTACGGCCTTTTTTTTATTTATAGCACAAAAAATAAAAAAAACACTAGTGATTAAATGCCACCAAAAGAAAGCTCTATTTGTGTGAAAAAAAGGACGCACGTTTCATATGGGTACAGTGTTGCATGACTGAGTAATTGTCATTCAAACTGTAAGAGCGCTGAAAGCTGAACATTGGTCTTGGGCAGGAAGGGGTTGTAAGTGCCCTGTATTGAGGGGGTTAAGAAGATCTCACAAAATGAGACATGTTGGATTTTTGAGCTGGATTCCCTAGCCCCAAAAGGCTATTATTTTATTATGGATTATTAAGAATAGGTAGCATGGGGTTATTGTGGGCTGCAGGTCTCATTCATTCGTTTTAAGTACCAATATCAGTTTTAGTATGCATATTATATTATATTTTAAACTGTTTAATAGTATTTTTACCTCCTCTTTAATTTATGTATCCCCTTAGGTAGGTTTTTAGCCCCTTGCCTTAGGCTATGCCCCCTGTTATTGTAATAAAGGAACAGATTACTTTAGATTATGTTTCCACAAGATGGCAGTAGTACACAGATTATAAATTTAAGAATTTTATTGGGGAGTTTCAACCACAGTGGCATTAATATTTATTTGTATTTTTTCACTTGTTTTTTATGGATTGTTTAGATCTTTTTCAAATTGTTATTGACCTGACAAAGTTTTTTAAAGTAGTTAATGTATACCCGGTAACAATTTTGGTACTCAGCTGGGATTGTTGTTTAGCGTAAGAGCAATTGGCAACATATAAAATGGTGGAAGAGACAGTGAACGTCATGACTCCTGATGATGTCCTAGTTACCACAAAACAGGTAGGGATGGGAACTTCTGGCACCGCCTCACTTCTTTGAGTTGGAACGCACGCCAATATCAGAGTAAACCGGAACGGTGGTGCTGTGTATTGCTATTGGCAGACCACCGTTAGTGCTCGAGCACTATCTTTAGGAGTGCATTTGTTTTTATTGCTTTTAATAAAGTAAAGGTAAGCTGCTATGATGTTCCCATTAGTTTTTTCTATATGAACATATGGGCAAGTGGATTGTTGCTCCCTGCACTGTGACACCACATTGAGGGATACATTGCATTAAAGCCTGTGTGACCCACCTCAGTATATGCGTAGGGTCTATTCCTGAGGGTGAATGCATACCCTGGTGGGCGCAATGGATGGTCAGGGTGACATTTTTTGATAGCACAGTGCACCGATGCAGCATTTTCTTTAAGGGCCAGTCACTTGATGAATGCATGCATGCATTCATGTGAATATGTGAAGATTTGGAACATATTATGATGAACTTTATTTGAGCTCTGTTGTGAAGCACTTTAGGCTGGAGAATTTTATAATGGACTTTATTTAGGCACTGTTGTCATACACGTTCTATATTTTTATGTTTAGGCACCTTTATTATAAGTAATCTATTGGATCCACACTGCACTTGATGTTTATTTAAGGGGATGTATGTATTTGCAAGGGTAAGCACAGCTCTTCTATTTAATTTCTAATCAGGTGATTGAGATCTGGGCCTCATAGTATGAGTATGAGACTTGGGGTTCTCAGTGATAGCCTGTCTGTGTGCTGGGAGCACGCTGTGCAGCGCGTTCCCTGCACCAACTCAGGTAGACATATATATGGCTCCACAGGATTAAGCGCCACTTCTGTGAGGCCACAAATCTATATACTTGTCAGGAATTGGTTAAAATTACATTAGGGTTTTGACTACTATGTGTAGAAAATGAAACTGCATACTATGTGTTCTAGTTTTCATCAGCTACCTAGTACAAGAGTAAACATTTATTGCTGAAACGTTAAAATCGAGTTTTATGCAAACATTACACAAAAAAAGCGCATTATAAGAACTGAAATATTCCATAGCGGTATGTCTACCTTAACATCATACAAATTCTTAGCACATTTAACAGAAGTTGGATGCAGTTGTACGTGGTTGATAAACTCAAGTTTATTAAGCCCAAACCTTTCCCTACTGAAAGATATAGGATGGATCAAAGCACATGGGACCTTAAAGAACATTTCGGTGTTAGGAGAACCTCTTTGTGGTTAATAGCTTATGATTCATTGGAGTCCGTCTACACAAAATATACAGTTGTGCTATAAATACTTATTCATTATCACACTTAATTATTGCTGTCTATTTAACTTGCTGAAAGACTACTAATAATTGAATTGCTACACACTGAATATTTCTAATGGCATATTCATACACCTGCTAACGAGGCATCAATGGGACCAATATACATTAATTGTATTAATTTGTCTGTTTCAGGTCAGTACTTGACAGTACAAAATAAGCTCCCCTCCAAAAATGGGGCTGGGAATAGATGTTACTATAGTTTAAGCACTGGAGCCCTTGTTTACGGTGAGAAGGAACGATACCTCCCAACTCCATGGAACTCGTTTAAACCCTTCAAATTTAACAAAGAAATTTATTTGAAGTACTTCTGGAATATATTTATTCCTTCCAAAAAACAACTATATCAAGGTATTGAATGATATAATCATAATAATGAAACAATTTTCCATAGTTAATTTACTAATTAATTGTTTAAATAAAATCTGTGTCTTTATTTTTCAGTTGAGGAGATTAAACCCTACAATGCTTGTTGCGGATATTCAGAATCCACTTACCCGTGTAACCTTTACAGAGAGAAAAGACCTCTGGATTATTGTGACAATTATGTCCCTCCTTGCATAGGTATGTAGAACTATTAAAGCCCTAGTGCCCATATTAAAAAAGGCAATCCTTCTAAAATAGATTCCCTCTATCAGATGCAAACTTAACAAATCGTGTGGTTACTATCTTTTTCCAAAAAAAGAAAAGAGGAGGGGTACATAAATGAGTACCCTGATGCCATCTAATTTTATGAAAATACTAAATATATATATATATATATATATATATTGGGGGTCTAAAACATTTTACCACCAACCAGTCCTTTTACTTTAACTATGCATATAAAAAAAAGAATAAAAATACCACTGCTACCTCACCTCAGCTGGAGATAGGTAAAGGGTACTGTAATGCCACGTACACACGATCAAACAATCGGGTGGAAAAGGCCGGCGAACTCAAGTCCGCCGGACAATACCCCCCCCCCCCCCGTGTGTAGCCTCAGGCGTACTTTTTTACCCGAAAGTGCGGCGGACTTAGAAAGTAGTTTTGCACTCCAATCTTCCCGCCGGACTTGCATTTCGGCGGACAATCCGGCCGTGTGTATGCCAGTCCACCGTACTTTTGAAATGAACTGACCTTTCCCCCCGGAGAAAAGTCTGCTAATTTTGAGCACGTCTCCAGGTAGGCGGGGCCCACAAAGGAGAAGTCGCTGGCCCCGCCACCTGGTATGGACTTAAAGGGGAACCCCAACGCCGAAAAAAATCGGAGTGGGGTCCCCCCAGGTCCACATCAGACCCTTGTCCGAGCACGCTACCTGGCCGGCCAGGAAAGGAGGGAAAGAGCGAGCGCCCACCCCTCCTGAGCCGTACCTGGCCGCGTGCCCTCAACATGGGGGGGTGCCTTGGGGAAAAGGGGGGCCGCGTGGCCCCCCACCCCAAAGCACCTTGTCCCCACGTTGATGAGGACAAGGGTCTCTTCCCGATAACCCTGGCCGTTGGTTGTCGGGGTCTGCGGGCGGGGGGCTTATCGGACTCCGGGAGCCCCCTTTAATAAGCGGGCCCCCGGATACCGGCCCCCCACCCTATGTGAATGAGTATGGGGTACAATGTACCCCTACCCATTCACCTGTAAAATAAAGTACAAAAAACACAACACACAAGGGTTTAAATAGTTTATTGCACAGCTCCGGGGGTCTTTTGCTAGCGGAGGAGCCGCGCGGCCCCCCTTCCCCAAGGCACCCCCCCATGTTGAGGGCACATGGCCTGGAACGGTTCAGGAGGGGGGGCGCTCGCTCGTCCCCCCCTTTCCTGGCCGGCCGGGTAGCGTGCTCGGACAAGGGTCTGGTGTGGACCTGGGGGGGACCCCCACGCCGATGGTTCCCCTTTAAGTCCATACCAGGTGGCGGAGCCAGCAACGTACCCTTCGCGGGCCCCGCCTACCTGGAGACGCGCTCAAAATGAGCGGACTTTCCTCCGCGTGTGTGGGCGAGTCCGTTCATTTCAAAAGTACAGCGGATAGTCCGGCGGACTTAGTACGCCGTATTAGTCCGCTGAAAGAGTGCCGTGTGTGGACAAGTAGCCCGTTCGGAAAGTCCGGCTACGTGTGTACGCGGCATAATACAGACATACCCCTTCAACTATTCTGGTGGACCTGTAGTCCTCTTAATTATATGCTGCTGGCAATCTAGAGAATCCCCCTCCCCACACTTTTTATACTGTTATAGGGGCAACGGTTTATAGTATAAAGTATCGCCCCTGTAGCGGTATTTGAAGTGGGAGGGAAGTGATCCTCTAGATTGCCAGCAGATTGTCAGCAGCATATAATTAAGAGCACTACAGGTCCACAAGAATATCATCAGAGAGGGATCAACCAGTAATATATACTAATTAGAAAACAGCTTTATTGTGTTACAAAAAATAAATTTGTAAAAAAAAGGATGCATGTACATCTCCAACATTACAAAGAATTAAAATGACAACATTGTCATACCGGACAGGGAGCTGCTACAGACATGCATCCACGCATACACCAAACAAAAACCCAGTCCAAGAAATGATGAAGAAAATTTTACACCCCATTAACACCCATCATACCATAAGGAACATACCTAAATAATAAAATAAACACACAACAAGGATTGTGGAAAAGTTTAGGACGGGGCCCTTTTATTGGATATAAAGCAATTTAAATTAATATGAAATCAACCTTAACCTTTAATACCAAACAGAACTGCTGTTAAAAGAGAAGTATGGGATTTTTTTAATCCCAGAGTTATACTTACCTAGGTGGATGTGCATCTGTCCCCTGCCGCCTCTTTACTGAGAACCGAGCCACAGAACACCACTGATGGCTCAGTTCTCTCACCTCCCCGAGCGGAGAGCACTGCTGCCTATCAGTCAGCATCTGTTCTGCTCTGCTCCTCCATGCTCATTGGAGCACTGAGCTGTGGAGGGACGGGGAAGTCTGGATCCACCAGGTGCCTGGACTGACGCTAGAGACATCACCAGAGAGCAGACTTCAAAGCGCTCTCTGTTGAAAACGGGTCACAGGAGTGCAAAACTAATTGCACTCCTGTGACCCTTAGGAGAAGCAAAATGGAAAATAACAGACCAACATGTTAGTCACTAAGACTCAAGCAGCAATATCTTATATCAACCAAATAACAGCATATCAACCACTGTCCATATACAAAGTGGGCGACATTACCCACATAAATCTGGACTGTGACAAGGGGAAATAACAAAGGGGAGGGAGGGTGGAAGAGACGGTCAAACGATCCAGAAGGTAGGCTGAGCAGAATCCAGAGGTAAGTCCAGCTGACAGACCTGAGGTAAATGCTGACTCTGCCAAATGACAGGAGAGGATATAAGTAAATGATTACACTCATTGGCTAGATGTTTCCGACAAAGCATTGGTCACCAATCCAATGCTCAGCAGCTGAGGTAAATCTTCCTAGCAACAGCAGGCAGCTTGTCACCTGAAACATAAAACAGAAAGAACCAGCAAAGCATTCATAGAGAGACATGTACTTAACAATTATAGTCATCTATTAAGAGTAAAACGGGTGTTAGGGGTGACAATCCCATGAGGCCACATCTCTATTTTTTCTTTCGTGGCCCTGACATTTTTTGTAACTCAATAAAGCTGTTTGTTAATTAGTATACTGGTTGATCCATCTCTGATGATATTTATGTGGACATGTAGTCCTCATAATTATATCTTTTACTTATATTCGACATCATTAGACTTTATGTAACAGTGTCCTTAGCTGTCTGAATACCCAAAGGCCCCTTTCACACCAGCGGACTGATCGGGTCTGCAGGTCCGTTTTTCAGGTAGACCTCATTGGACCATCCATTGTTCTCTATTGGGCATCGGATGTCAGTGGACATGTGTCCGCTGTCGCCAACCAGCGCCTAATCCGATCTGGTCCCCTAAAAACAGAGGGATGGGGATACATTTACCATCTGTCTGGCCAATTGGATCGGATGACAATCAGATGGAAACAGAGATGCAGTCGATTTTCAGCCGACCAACCCATTGAGAGCAGTGAGCTATGTCTGTGTCCGCTCCTGCAAAGGGATCATTGTCATTCTTTTACATATTACCAAGTAATAGACAATAGCCTGCAGTGTTTTCCAGTGTACTTAGTAATTCACATAATTGTATTCATATACTGCAAAAATTAAATAAACAAATAAAATAATCAGCATAGACATTCGATCAGAATAGCATCAGTCAACTTTGTTCACTGATGGGAATCTTTGCTAAGAGAAATATGCAAGACAAAATGCAGAGTGCAGAGTGATATGAGCATAACAATTCACTTCATTGGAAATAAAAGTGGCATCCACTTACATAAACAAACAGCAGTATATCCAGCTTAGAAAAAGGACATGATCACAGGCTCAAAAAGGGTTAAGTAGACAGGTCTAGGTAAGGAGGAGAACCAGGATCCACACGCAGCTCAGTGTTGTAAATACATCTGGGATCGGTGATGACAGACTGTCAATGTGCTGTGTAGAGTGTGTTGACCATGACACAGTACAGGAGAGGAACAGAAGAAAATCTTTTGTATGGTATGCATGTAGACACATAGGGGAAGATTTACTAAAGCTGGAGTGTGCAAAATCTGGTGCAGCTCTACACAGAAACCAATCAACTTCCAGGTTTTATTGTCAAAGGTTAATTGAGCAAGCTGAAGCTAGAAGCTGATTTGTTATCGTGCACAGCTGTATCAGATTCT
The DNA here is from genome assembly GCF_037356315.1 of Lithobates pipiens. Classification (NCBI taxonomy): domain Eukaryota; kingdom Metazoa; phylum Chordata; class Amphibia; order Anura; family Ranidae; genus Lithobates; species Lithobates pipiens. Next base: position 366,660,147 of record NW_027507758.1, on the reverse strand, counting down.
GAGTGTTCCAGTTTTAGTAAATCTCCAAACCTTGATACATATACACATCCACCTGGGACAGTGATTGCAAGGGATAAACAGGCAATTTGTTTCAAGGCCAAATTGGCCCTTTCAAGCCTGGAGAGCAGCACACTGGGAGGAAAGTGTAAAATGTGTTTGGCTGGAACAGCGGGAGTAGCGGCCACTGGTACAGGAGAGGAAGAGATTTTGTAAAAAAATGATTGTACACTCAAGAGTACTGTTCCCTCTTCACCTGCTTAGTGGTACTGTAGATCAGCAATGCTGGGCTTAATATTGCTTCCTACATGCTACCTTTTAGAGGCTGAATTAAATAAACTGAGATTATACAAATAATTATCCATGGCCCAAACTGACATTTTCACAAGGATTAGAAAAAGCAGTAGCAAGTGCATATTACAGCTTTTCAAGTTTTCTTGGCTTCCAAAGAAGGTATACATAGGGAGAGATTTACTATAACTGGTGCATACCGAATCTGGTGCAGCTGTGCAAAGTAACCCATTAGCTTCTGTTTTAGGCCCCTTGGAGTCTGCCTGCTCAGCGGGGAATCTGACTGCTTATCCCAGCTGAGTAGGCAGATGGCTGGTCCGTGTCTGCTCTGTTTATGCAGAGTGGACACAGACACAGGCCACTCTGCTCTACGGGCGGTCAGATGTAAACGGACAGCCTGTCTGTTTACACATAACTTCCATCCGATCCAATTCACCAGACAAATTGAGAACATCATCTGTCTGTTTTTAGCGGATAGGATTGGATCAGATTTTGGCAGGTGTAAACAGACACAAGTCCGTCTACACCTGCTGCTCCATAGAGGAAACTGGTGGGTCCGATTGAGTCTGCCTGAAAAACTGACAGGCAGACCTGATCGGTCTGCTAGTGTGAAAGGAGCCTAATTGTCAAAGCTTATTTGAACAAGCTAAGTTGAAAGCTAATTATTACTATGCACAGCTACACCATATTCTGTGGGCTCCAGTTTTCGTAAAACTCAGCTATACTGTACTTTTAGAGAACATTATAAATATTTTTTTTGTCTGTTTTCCCTGAAAGGATTTTTCTTTGGGGACCCTCATATTAACACTCTGGATGGTTTGAAGTATACATTTAATGGTCTGGGTGAATTCATTTTAACCAATGTGAAGGATGAAAATGACACAGTTGTCTTCAGACTTCAAGGACGCACGGCCCGCGCTGGCAATGCAACCAGCTATGCAACCAACTTTGTGGCATTGGCAGCTTCCACATCATATGGTGACCAGGTAATGTTTTAACACTGGAAGAGAATATACAAAGGCTTTGTTTAAAGGAAAATAAGCTTTGTAAACTAATTAATAAACCTTGCATTTTAGATTCAATGGAGCTTACAGGATGCTAATGAAACCATAGTAAGCTACAATGGGACCGTCATTGAACTATCAGGTAGGTAAAATAAGTATATCATTTTCTATTATTGATGATTGTTCAGTTCCCACTGGTGTAGTTTTGGAAAAGTAAGTGGATGAACATGCATCTAACATAATTTAAACTGTATCTGCCTATGCTTTTTTGGGGGTGAGAAAGATGCTACATTGATGTTTGAATTTATGGGTCATGGGTCAAATGAAGCATCAAACAGTCAAAATCCCCAATAAATAAGGCAAAGCTGTTTTGCATTAACCAGTAAATTAGCTTTTAAAAATATGAATTTTACAATGGCATCACCCTTGTACACAGATATTTGAATACAGTTAAACCTTGGATTGCGAGCATAATTTGTTCCAGAAAGATGCTTGTAATCCAAAGCACGTGTATATCAAAGCATATTTCCCCATACGAAATAATGGAAACTCATATGATTCGTTCCACAACTATTTATTCATTCAAATTGTGCATAAACCTCCAATTGGGATTTTTAAGGCAATGAAAACAATTTATTTAAGTAAAAAAATAATTTATTAACATGTAAATTGAATAAATAGAATGCCATCATTAGATATTTCATAATGTTAAAAAAAACATAATGCATGTTTAAAGAGAATAAATAAATATATAGATAAAGTGATACATCATACTATAAAATGTGGTCACCACAAATTCAAAAAAGTGGGGTGTAGTAGCAGAATTCCAACACATTTCAACTTATATTTAAAAAAAGTCTTCCTCAGGGAAGATTTTTTATCACAGTCTAACAAGAATTAAGGTCACAATGTTATAAACTGTATGCATATATCACATATAGTATAACTAGACAGAGTGACTACTGATCCACTTTCATTTCTCATATGGATTAGATGAGCTATTTATTCATAGGTCCTTTAGTTTATAGTCCATATAAAAAGATTATAGCAATGTGACCAGATTTTGTAACCATAAAATTTCCGTCACAAATGGAAGCTTCCGCAAGGGGATTAGAAGTAAAATCCAGCAGAAGCTACAGAGTATAAAACAGAAGAGAGGCGCCCCTAAGTATGTTGCTAAATTATAATTTCATAGTTGCATAGTAGGCGAGGTTGAAAAAAGACACAAGTCCATCAAGTCCAACCTATGTGTGTGATTATATGTCAGTATTACATTGTATATCCCTGTATGTTGCAGTCGTTCAGGTGCTTATTTGTTTCTTGAAACTATCAATGCCCCCCACTGAGACCACCGCCTGTGGAAGGGAATTCCACATCCTTTCCGCTCTTACAGTAAAGAGCCCTCTACGTAGTTTAAGGTTAAGCCTCCTTTCTTCTAATTTTAATGAGTGGTTACGAGTCTTGAAAAAAGTTGTATCCCTATTGTGGGGTCACCAGTATGGTATTTGTATATTAAAATCATATCCCCTCTCAAGCGTCTCTTTTCCAGAGAGAATAAGTTCAATGCTTACAACCTTTCCTCATAACTAATATCCTCCAGACCCTTTATTAGCTTTGTTGCCCTGCTTTGTACTCGCTCCATTTCCAGTACATCCTTCCTGAGGACTGGTGCCCAGAACTGGATAGCATACTCATAAATGTTGTACCTTCATTAAATGTTACCATATTGCTACACTTAGAGGTGCCTCTCTTCTCTTTTATACTCAGTTGTGACATGACGCTACTTGTATATCAAGACATCGCTTGTATATCAAGTCAAAATTTATTAAAAAATGTTGCTTGTCTTGCAAAATGCTCTCAAACCAAGTTACTCTTAAACCAAGGTTTCACTGTACCTCCTAGTAAGCATCGCAATCACAACCAATCAATTTCAATCACTATTTTCTGTGTAATTAAAATATTTTTTACTGAATCACCTTCACATATCTGGAAAATAAATAAAAATAGATGGGATGTTCAACAATTTAAAATGCCATATTCTAAGGTGTTCTCAATTATGTGGAGGTGAGAATGGTACAACATAATCATAATGGAATGTGGAGGTCATGAGGCTGATTTACTAAAGGACTTGGGAGTTTTTACTCATTAAATTATGTGAAAAGCATATTCCTGTTTACCTTGTTCATCTGCATATGACTGGGTATTCAAAGAGAACAGGAATTTGCCTTTTATGTGACTATCTAATTGAAGAGAATGTTATTCATACAATTCTCAAGTCCTTCAGTAAATAAGCTCCTACCTCTCTTTTTCTAACTTAAAAAAAGGTCCCCTAATATAAACCATTTTTATTTGAGTATTCTTACACACTATTATAGGGATCACCAATCCACTGTGTTTGTTTTTGTTTTTTTCAGAAAATATTACTTATGTTGAAAGTGTGGGATTTGAAAGGACAGAAACCGGGGAGGCAAAAGTCCTTTTTGACAATGGCATCTCTGTTTCTTGTTCTGCTAACCTTGGCATTTTGACTTTTGTGGTGACATTGCCACCAACATATCAAAACAGGACTGAAGGTCTCCTCGGTAAGTGACTTGTGTTAATATGATATATATATATATATATATATATATAACCTTATCCATTATACATATGATGTCAGGAAATAAAGCTGAACATGCTGATACATTTGTAGTAAGTACAGTTCAATGTAGAATAGTGGGCCAAGTGTAAAATCTGTAAATATTTAATATGTGTTAGTTAAACAGTATGGAAGCACTACCAATTAAATTATCTTATTTGCTCTTTTTTGGTCTTCTAAATATACAATTGAAAATGTTTTGCTATAGTTGCTTTTGCCAGAAATCTTGTGATCTGACAACTTCCTATACTCTAATGCCCCGTACACACAATTAGATTTTCCAACAACAAATGTTGGATGTGAGCTTGTTGGCTGAAAGTCCCACCGCGTGTATGCTCTATCGAACATTTGTTGTCGATCTTTCTGCCAACAAATGTTGGCTAGCAGGTTCTCAAATTTTCCACCAACAAAACTTTGTTGTCTGAATTTCCGATTGTGTGTACACAAGTCCGACGCACAAAAGTTCACTCATGCCCAGAATTAAGCAGAAGGAGCCGCACTAGCTATTGACCTTCCTTTTTCTTGGCTCGTCGTACGTCTTGTATATCACCACGTTCCCACGTTCGTAATTGTTGGCCAACATTTGTGTGACCCTGTGTATGCAAGACAAGTTCTAACAAAATTCCACTGTTTTGTTGTCGGAAAGACTGATTGTGTGTACGGGGCATTAGACTATATACATGGAGGGGTTATGTAGATGAAGAAAGGTCTGTGTTCTTTGTAATCCATAAGAAATAAAGTAGGCAGGGCTATTATCGTGTGTGTTTAGGAATTTAGGAGCTATGCTATCTTGTCAAAGAGGAAGGTAGAAAAATACTATATTTCTGGCACAGTGGGGTTAATTTACTAAAGGCAACTCCACTTTACACTACAAGTGCACTTGGAAGTGCAGTCACTTTAGATCTGAGGGAAAGATCTGAAATGGGGGGAAGCTCTGCTGATTTTATCATCTAATCATGTACAAGCAAAAATGCTGTTTTTTATTTTCCTTGCATGCCCCCCTCGGATCTACAAAGACTGCACTTACAAGTGCACTTGTAGAGCAAAGTGGGATTTGCCTTTAGTAAATCAACCCCATTAACAGTTATTTTACGTTATTTGAAGCATGTTTAAACGGGAGGCTGTCATATGACGGCCTCCCACCACAATAGGTGCGCCACCTGGCCGTCATTTGACGGCCGGCGGTCAGCAACTAGTTAAAGAGATAAAACTTGGACATTTGCACTTTTATAACAGAAATGTACAAATTATTTCTGTTTTATTTTAGCTTGACATATGCTTTAAAGGGACATATGCTTTGCGAAAAATACACTGGTTGTGATTTTGCATCTACTTCTAGAATGGTTAACTGACTGCCCATCTCAGTACTTTCTGACTCAAAGATTGGAAGCAAGCATGCATTCAGCAAAGTCAGAACTCACCATCGAATTGTTCAGGGTCAGCAACTAAAAGAGTTTTAGAGCCATGGTGTTTTTTTCTAGACACTATTTTTTTTTTTTTAACTAGGACAAAAAGGGTACAGCAGTCCCCAACATTTCATTCTAATTTTCTAATACAGACAGACACTACAGACCAATTGTTCACAACTACACAATGCTTCAGCCATTAGGGAAATGTTACTGCTTTTATTGATAGGGAAGTAACTATACAATATTCCCACACACTGCAGAAATCTAAGCCTTTGTACATGGAAAATGTCTGATCGGACCGTGTTGTCGGATAATCCAACCATGTGTGGGCTCCATTGGACTGTTTCTGTCGGAATATCTGACCGACAAAGTTTTAGAGCTGGGCTATAAAATTTTCTGACATGATCCGATCAGACTTTGTCCAATCGTTTGTAGAGAATTCCGACCGGACAAAGTGCCACGCATGCTGAGATCAAATTCCTAGACCAAAGCTATTGGCTACTAGCCTGAACGTAGTCCCGTCGTAACGAAAAAACATCATCACGTTCAGAAGGATCGGATTTTCCGACAACTTTGTCCGACCGTGTGTATGCAACACCGGTTTCGGATAAAATCCGTCAGACAAAATCCGACGGATTTTGTTGTCGGAATGTCCAACCGTGTGTACAGGGGCTAATTATTGCTGTGTAACTGGAAACAAGTCAGTGAGAACAGACTTTATTGTTGCCACTTTGTTATATCACAATTTGTCAAATGTGTGCTTACCTCTTCTATTTTATTTCAGGGGTATTAAATGGAAATCCAAATGATGACTTCCTGACTGCTTATGGCTACACATTGCCATATAATGACAGTACAAAGCCAAACAACTCACAGATCTTCCACTTTGGCATGACATGTAAGAGAATATTTAATTGTCATAATTGTTTGTATTACACAGAGGGGGACACTGAAGTGACAGGATGCCAGTACTGTAGTTTCTTCACATCATTCATGTATTTCATGCTTTCTTTTTTTTTCCTGTGTATTTTAATCCTAAGTGAAAATAAAAATCTCCACCAATATCTCAAATATTTTCAATGCAGAGCAGTCTATGCAGCTGACACAAAGTCAGGATACCCCAGAATAAGTCCCCTTTGATAGCGTCTGTATGACTGTAAGTGCACTTTGGATTATTCAGCTATCCTACACTAAGTCAGCTGCGTGCCCTTATCTTGATTTCGGTTATGCAGTGTAAATTCAATAAAAGCATTTTATCAAAGAAAGTGAAATACAGGAGGGATGTGTCAGAGACTGGTTCGGTCTAGAAGCATGGCATAATTAGTGGACATATGACCTCCTGGGACACTTTATAACATTCACAGCAGGAACCTTGAGTGCATTGGCTGGAAGAATGTGGGATGTTTTATATTATAACTCAGGATGAGCATTCGATTTCATACTGAATTTAAATTCAGTTTGAAATTTACATGTTTAGCGTTCAGAAAATGGGTGCTCTAAATTGGGTGTTAGCCCACCTGCCAAATTACTAGTGATATTACTGGTGCTGCTAAATGTGACAACATCCCACTCAATGTGGTTGTGGCTTTCTAGCAACCAGTAATGTATTCTTGCCCATCCATTTAGTTGTCAGCTGGGGATTCTCAGCTGACAGCTGAATGTAAACAAAGGACGGAATGGTGACTGGCATCACTGACCACATATGGCCATGGCTCTATTTGGTCAATAAATATGGCTGTATTTGGCCAATGACCTCAGCCACCATCTCTAACCCTTTGTTTGCAATCCAGCCAATAGCCTGGGATCTGTCATTCAGTACAAGCGATAAGAATTTGTCAAGGTTTGTGGTGTGTTTATTTACTGTTAATCTTTTTGTTGGTAGGGGTACTAGCTAGCAGGGAGCTATCAATTACTGGCAATTTAAATAGCATTGTTTTGTCTTTGTAAATATCATTTTTGTATACAATGTACAGGTCTGTCACTTCACAGGCTTGTTCAAAGAAATCGGGCAGTTTTGATGCTTCACTTTAAACATTATTAAAATTGTTGCCCCTGCAAAACAGTATTTTAAACACAAATGCATTCATTGGTACATGTCCCCCCCAGGAATTGCCCAGACCCCCCCCCCCCCCCCCCATGCAATTTGTTTGATTTTTCCATCACCTATTAGCCTTGAAAATGGCTATAACTGATGTTAAACAATTGGCTCCTATTGACATCATTGGAGTCCGGATTAACATCCAGTTCTTATGAGCTTTTCAGCAAATGTCGCATGAACCAAACCCAGGTATATTCAGACCACCCCTAATTAGAACAAAGTACACAGAGAGGCAGCTTTTGATGCAATTGCACTGTTTATATATAAAGATTCACTAGAGCTTCAAATGTGTGTGTGTATACAGTGTCTTACACAAGTGAGTACACCTCCTCACATTTTTGTAAATATTTTATTATATTTTTTCATGTGACAACACTGAAGAAATTACACTTTTATACAATGCAAAGTAGTGAGTGTAAAGGGTTTATTACAGTGTCAATTTTCTGTCCCCTCAAAATAACTCAACACACAACCATTAATGTCTAAACTGCAGGCAACAAAAGTGAGTACACCCCTAAGTGAAAATGTCCAAATTGGGCCCAATTAGCCACCCCCCCCCCCCAGTGTCATGTGACTGTTGCAAGGTTTCAGGTGTGAATGGGGAGCAGGTGGTTAAATTTTGCTCTACATAAAGATGGCTTAGGCCAGTGATGGCGAAACTTGGCACCCCAGATGTTTTGGAACTACATTTCCCATGATGCTTAATTACACTGCAGAGTGCATAAGCATCATGGGAAATGTAGTTCCAAAACATCTGGGGTGCCAAGGTTCTCCATCACTGGCCTAGGCTATAGACCAAGACTCTGAATCTGAGAGGCAGTGGTTTAACAGGACAGGTTCCACTCAGAACAGGCCTCACCATGGTCAACCAAAGAAGTTGATTGCACATGCTCAGCGTCATATCCAGAGGTTGTCTTTGGGAAATAGACATATGAGTGCTGCCAGCATTGCTGCAGAGGTTGGAGGGGTGGGGGGGGTCAGCCTGTCAGTGCTCAGACCATATGCCGCACACTGCATCAAATTGGTCTGCATGACTGTTGTCCCAAAAGGAAGCCTCTTCTAAAGATGACACACAAGAAAGCTTGCAAACAGTTTGCTCAGGACAAGCAGACTAAGGACATGGATTACTGGAACCTTGTGGTCAGACCAAGAAAAATGTATTTGTTACAGATGGTGTCAAGCATGTGTGGCAGCAACCAGGTGAGGAGTAGGGATGAGCCGAACACCCCCCGGTTCGGTTCACACCAGAACTTTCGAACGGACCCCAAATTCGTACGAACTTTAGAACCCCATTGAAATCTATGGGACTCGAACGTTCGAAATTAAAAGTGCTAATTTTAACGGCTAATATGCAAGATACTGTCCTAAAAAGGGTTTGGGGACCTGGCTCCTGCCCCAGGGGACATGGGTCAATGCCTAAAATGTTTTTAAAAATGTCCGTTTTGGCGGGAGCACTGATTTTAATGACGATTAAAATGAAAAAAAATGTGAAATATTCCTTTAAATATGGTGCCTGGGGGGTGTCTGTAGTATGCCTGTGAAGTGCCACGTGTTTCCCGTGTTTAGAACAGTCCCTGCACAAAATGACATTAAACGGAAATAACATCATTGAAAACTGCTTGCAGTTTTAATGTTATATCTGGTTCCTGCAATATGGTTGAAAATCATTGAGAAAAATGGCATGGGTAGCCCTCCCTGCCCATTACCAGCCCCTTTGGGTCTTGTACGCATATTAAGGACAACCCCGTACCCATATTAAAAAAAGGAAATGCGTGTGGCCCCCAGGCCCTATATACTCAGAACAGCAGTATACAGGCGGTGCAAACAAGACAGGGACTGTGTAGGATTGTTGTGTTAAGTTGAATCTGTTTGTAATTTTCAACTGGTACATTTTTAAAGTGTAGCTCCAGTCAAAAAAACAATTTTTAAGCTTTTTGGAAAACATAGGGAAGGGTTATCACCCCTGTATAATTTGTTTTGTCGTCCATCTTTTTTCATCTCACTTGCTGTTGTCTCCTTCCGTTTGCAAGTAGGAGATGTTTGTAAGTTGGATGTTTGAAAGTAGGGGCCTGCCCTATATGCTCTGCAGAAATGGCGGAACAAGGTGTTGGTTTTGCCACAACATTGTAAGCCCTCAAAGTGACTCTTGGTGGGCGCTGGAGCGCCCTGCTGTGAACGATTATGTCAAGAATTGTAATTACATGCCATTGTTGAACAGTGGTAGAAAAATTGACCTTTGGTGGTTGTGGTTCTGGTGCCACAACACTATAAGTCCTCACAGTTACTCTGGGTGGGCACAGGAACGGGTCCTCCTGTGAAATATTATATCAAGAATTGTAATTACATGTCCCTGTTAAACAGGGGCAGAAAAATTGGGCCTTAGGCACTGGTGCTGGTGCCACGACACTGCAACCTCTCCCATATACTTTAGTTTTATTGCAGGAATTAGCCCTGCTGCAAAGCATTGCATCAAAAATTGTAATTAAATGCCCCTGTTAAACAGGGGCAGAAAAATTGGGCCTTAGGCACTGGTGCTGGTACCACCACACTGCAACCTCTCCCATATACTCTAGTTTTATTGCAGGAATTAGCCCTGCTGCAAAGCATTGCATCAAAAATTGTACTTAAACGCCCCTGTTAAACAGGGGCAGAAAAATTGGGCCTTAGGCACTGGTGCTGGTGCCACCACACTGCAACCTCTCCCATATACTCTAGTTTTATTGCAGGAATTAGCCCTGCTGCAAAGCATTGCATCAAAAATTGTACTTAAACTCCCCTGTTAAACAGGGGCAGAAAAATTGGGCTGATGGCATCACCCAGAACCAGAAATGTTCTTCCAACATATCAGCGGAGGAGGAAGAGGATAGACAATCAACATAACAGGACAGTCACTCAGCATCAGCATAGGTAGTCTTGAAGGGATGTGATATATATCGGTTACATCAGCTTCAGGTGCTTGGTAGCTGTGGGTGATCCAAGACTGATTCATCTTGATGAAGGTCAGTCGATCAACTGATTCGGTGGACAGGCGCACCCTGTGATCGGTAACAAAGCCACCAGCAGCACTGAAGGTGCGTTCCGAAAGAACGCTGGATGCAGGACAGGCCAGTAGCTCAATTGCATACTGTGCAAGCTCTGGCCAGTGATCCATCCTCAAGACCCAGTAAGCTAGAGGATTTTCGGTGGGAAAGGTGTCCAAGTCTGACCTTGCCCCTAGGTATTCCTGCACCATGTAAATCAGACGCTGGCGATGGTTGCTGGAACCGATCATACCTTGGGGCTGCGGACTAAAAAATTGTCTGAAAGCATCAGTCGGATGGCCACCTTCTCCACCGCTCCTTCTGACCGATGCCTCAGCAAAACGTTGTCCAGGACCAGGAGTTTGTAACCTCCCAGTCTCTGGGAACGAGTTGCACAGACCTTTCTGCAAGGCCTCCCGGAGATGTCTCATCCTCTGCTCCCTCTGCGATGGCAAGATAAGGTCGGCAACCTTACCCTTGTACCATGGATCAAGGAGAGTGGCCAGCCAGTAATGGTCCCTCTCCTTGATCCGAAGAATACGAGGATCCTTCCGCAGGCTTTGCAGGATCAGGGAGGCCATGCAGCGTAGGTTAGCTGAGGCATTCGGTCCGGAGTCCTCTGGGTCACTAAGGGCAACATGATCCGCAGCTACCTCCTCCCAGCCACGTACAAGTCCACGTGTTTCTTGGGACTGTAAATCATCCCTACAAGACTGCTGCTTCTGATGCTGAGTGCCAGCCTCCACCTCCATGCTGACACAATCATCCTCCTCCTTCTCTTCCTCCTCCTCATCCTCTTCCTGTGTGATGGGTGGCACAGCAGGAACACTGTCTGGATAAAGGGGGCCTTGAGAGGCAAGGAATTCCTCCTCTTCCTGCCTCTGTTCTGCCTCAAGTGCCCCGTCCATTATTCCATGCAGCGTATGCTCCAAGAGATGGACAAGAGGTACAGTGTCACTGATGCATGCACTGTCACTGCTCACCATCCTAGTGGCCTCCTCAAATGGTGACAGGACAGTGCATGCATCCCTGATCATGCCCCACTGGCGTGGTGAGAAAAAACCGAGCTCCCCTGTAGTGATGGACGAACTTCCGACGGGACGTTTCGCGAACGCGAAACGCGAACGGACACAAACGTTCGCGAAAACGACCGTTCGCCGCGGGCTCCATTGACTTCAATGGGAGGCGAATTTCGCAAACCTTTAGGTCGAATTTGCGGCCACGGGGTAATTATTAGGGGGTAGCACGTAGTCCCACCACCTGGACAATAGCATAATACATGTATGAGGTGAATTTGGGATCGATAACTACAAGCATTTTTTTTTTATTTGGGAAATTGTTCTGACAATTCAGGACTATGGAGCTAATGAAGGCAATGGAGGAGAGGGAAGGTCAGGGACCAGGGTAGGCAAACAAGAGGGTGCAGGAGATACAGAGCACTGACAGCAGCACCGTAATACAGAGCACTGACATCAGCACCGTGACATACAGCGCTGACAGCAGCTCCGTGACATACAGCGCTGACAGCAGCTCCGTGACATACAGCGCTGACAGCAGCTCCGTGACATACAGCGCTGACAGCAGCTCCGTGACATACAGCGCTGACAGCAGCTCCGTGACATACAGCGCTGACAGCAGCACCGTGACATACAGCGCTGACAGCAGCTCCGTGACATACAGCGCTGACAGCAGCTCCGTGACATACAGCGCTGACAGCAGCTCCGTGACATACAGCACTGACAGCAGCTCCGTGACATACAGCGCTGACAGCAGCTCCGTGACATACAGCGCTGACAGCAGCACCGTGACATACAGCGCTGACAGCAGCTCCGTGACATACAGCGCTGACAGCAGCTCCGTGACATACAGCGCTGACAGCAGCTCCGTGACATACAGCGCTGACAGCAGCTCCGTGACATACAGCGCTGACAGCAGCTCCGTGACATACAGCGCTGACAGCAGCTCCGTGACATACAGCGCTGACAGCAGCTCCGTGACATACAGCGCTGACAGCAGCTCCGTGACATACAGCGCTGACAGCAGCTCCGTGACATACAGCGCTGACAGCAGCTCCGTGACATACAGCGCTGACAGCAGCTCCGTGACATACAGCGCTGACAGCAGCTCCGTGACATACAGCGCTGACAGCAGCACCGTGACATACAGCGCTGACAGCAGCTCCGTGACATACAGCGCTGACAGCAGCTCCGTGACATACAGCGCTGACAGCAGCTCCGTGACATACAGCACTGACAGCAGCTCCGTGACATACAGCGCTGACAGCAGCTCCGTGACATACAGCGCTGACAGCAGCACCGTGACATACAGCGCTGACAGCAGCTCCGTGACATACAGCGCTGACAGCAGCTCCGTGACATACAGCGCTGACAGCAGCTCCGTGACATACAGCGCTGACAGCAGCTCCGTGACATACAGCGCTGACAGCAGCTCCGTGACATACAGCGCTGACAGCAGCTCCGTGACATACAGCGCTGACAGCAGCTCCGTGACATACAGCGCTGACAGCAGCTCCGTGACATACAGCGCTGACAGCAGCTCCGTGACATACAGCGCTGACAGCAGCTCCGTGACATACAGCGCTGACAGCAGCACCGTAAGCAGCCCCAGGAGGAAGTCAGCACAGCACAGGGATGGTGTGATCCCCTCATAATAAGAACCCCCAGGAGGAAGTCAGCACAGCACAGGGATGGTGGGAGCCCCTCATAATAAGAACACCCAGGAGGAAGTCAGCACAGCACAGGGATGGTGGGAACCCCTCATAATAAGCAGCCCCAGTAGAAATATGACACCGCTCAACCTCTTCAAAGAGGAGGGTAGGGGCATATAGTACGGTGTGCTTTTTTGGGTCAGGGAAGTGAGCCAAATGAATTAAGAAGGTCTGTGTGCTTGATTCCAAAAATTGTTTATAGACATATACATGGTCTACTGATCACATGTGTTGAATTCCTCCGAGATCCATGCCTCATTCATTTTTAGAAATGTGAGGTAGTTAACACTGTGGTGAGCTAGGCGAGTACGCTTATCGGTCACAATCCCCCCTGCTGCGCTGAACGTCCTTTCGGACAGGACACTGGATGAGGGGCAAGCCAACAGTTCGATTGCAAATTGGGCAAGCTCTGGCCAGAGGTCAAGCCTGCCCACCCAGTAGTCTAGGGGTTCATCACTCCTCAGAGCGTCCACATCGGCCGTTAACCCAATGTAGTCGGACACCTGACGGTCTAGGCGTTCCCTGATGCTGGATCCGGATGACACCTGTCGATGGGTCGGCTGAAAGAATGACCTCATATCCGAAGTCACCAACACATCTTCAAACCGGCCTCTTCTTGCAGGCGCTGTTGGATTGGTACCCGCAAATCCTTCTCTGGGAGTGGGAATTGCTCCTCTGCCAGCGCACGCAAAAGCAGAATGCAGCATTTCTCGAAGCAAGGCCTGGAAGTGCTGCATTCTGACAGCCCTCTGCGACGGCGGTAACATTTCCGCCATTTTGTGTTTGTACCGGGGGTCTAAGTACGTTGCCACCCAGTACTGGTCCTTGACCCTCATGCTTTTTATACGGGGGTCCCTATTAAAACACTGGAGCATGAAGGCCCCCATTTGCACTAAAGTGGAAGCGGTGTGGTGGCCTGGCTCCTGCTCATCATCCAGGATAATGTCGTCCTCTTCATTCTCCTCTCCCCATCCTCGCACAACAGGGATCCCAGAAAGGTTTAAAGCATGCTCTTCTTGCTCCTGCTCATCCGCCCCGGCACCATCCTCCTCTGACTCCTCATCAGACTCCTGTTGTTGACTTGTCTCAGATAGAGTAGCCCCCCCTGGGAATTCATCCAGCATTGCGACTTCCTCATCTTCCCGCTCCTGCTCCTCCACAGCCTGATCAATGACACGACGCAATGCACGCTCCAGAAAGAAGGCATAAGGTACCATGTCACTGATGGCGCCATGGCTGCGACTGACCAGTTTGGTGATCTCCTCAAATGGCCGCAGAAGTCTGCATGTGTCGCGCATGAGCAGCCACTGGCGCGGTGAAAAAAAACCCAGCTCCCCAGAACCGTTTCTTTCGCAGAGTTCATACAGGTAGACGTTAACTGCACGTTTCTGCTGGAGCAGCCTATCAAGCATATAGAAGGTTGAGTTCCATCGCGTCGGGCAATCGCAAATAAGACGTCTGACCGGCAGATGGTGTCGCCGCTGAATGTCAGCAAGGCGAGCCATGGCCGTGTAAGATCTTCTGAAATGGGCCGAGATTTTCCTTGCCTGCCGCAAGATGTCCTGGACCCCAGGGTATTTGACAAGGAATCGCTGCACGACCAAGTTTAAGACGTGTGCCATGCACGGCACGTGCGTGATTTTGCCCTGTTTCAATGCGCTAAGCAGATTGGCACCGTTGTCACACACCACTTTACCAACTGTCAAATTGAGCGGTGTTAGCCACTCATCTGCCTGTGAACGCAAAGCTGAAAGGAGTGCCGGGCCAGTGTGGCTCTTTGCTTCCAGGCACAACAGACGCAGCACGGCATGGCAACGTCTCACCTGGCATGTGGAATAGGTTCTGGGGAGCTTGGGCGGTGCAGTGGAAGAGACGCTAGCAGCGGAAAAGGAGGAGGCAGCTGAGGAGGAGAGGGAGGAGGATGGAGTAGGAGGAGGAGAAGAAGAGTCAGGCCTGCATGCAATCCGTGGCGGTAAAACCAAATCTACACGGGTGCCACGGGTTACATGCTTGACGGCCGTCAGAAGGTTCACCCAGTGGGCAGTAAAACTGATATACCTTCCCTGCCCGTGTTTGCTAGACCACGTGTCTGTGGTCAGATGTATCTTGGCACCGACACTGTGTGCCAGAGATACATTCACTTGCCGCTGAACATGGCCATATAGCTCTGGGATGCCCTTCTCTGAGAAATACTTCCTTCCTGGGACCTTCCATTGTGGTGTTCCAATGGCCACAAATTTGCGAAAGGCCTCCGAGTCCACCAGTTTATATGGCAGTAGTTGGCGGGCTATGAGTTCTGACAAGCCAGCCGCCAACCGTTGGGCAAGAGGGTTATCCGGCGTCATCATTTTTTTACGCTCAAACATTAGGCCCACGGAAGCCTGCCTTTTTGCAGAAAAATGTGAGCTTGGCGTGATGGAAGGTGGAGTGGAGGACAATTGTGAGGAGAGAGGAGAAGGAGAAGTAGAAGACGAGGCTGGACGGTGAGAGCCTGCAGTGTGGCTTTGTGTGTTCCGTTGCTCCCACTGGGCTCGGTGATGGCTGCTCATGTGCCTTCTTAAGGCGGTCGTCCCTAGGTGAGTATTGGGCTTACCGCGACTAACGCGTTGACTGCAAAGATTGCAGATGGCAACGCTATTGTCAGCAGCGGACACGTTAAAAAAAGCCCACACTGCGGAGCCATGTGCCGGTGTCCTGGGAGCGCCAGATGTGACCGTACATGGTCGATGACTCGCTCCTGATACATTTGCAGTCTGCTTTGTCCCTGCTGTGCAATGTAAGTCATTGCTGCTTCTCCTCCCTATCTGCTGGTCCATATCTCCCTCTGAACTCCCCTCCTCTTCCTCTCTTGTGGGCACCCACGTGACATCACTAGACACGTCATCATCAACGTCACCTTCCCCACCGCTATAAGTAGAGTAGGCAGCAACACCGGGGACCAACCTCCTCCTTGGGCTGATCTGGGTACTGGCGTCAGACTGCTGAGTAGCGCTTGTTGCTACCTCCTCTTCCTGATCCAATACCAAGAGTGGCTGCGCATCAGAAATGTCCTCTTGATATGGATCGGAAAATAATTCCAGTGACTCAAGCGGAAGGTATGTGGTGGTGGTGGTGGTGGTCGTGTTGTTGGTGGTAGTGTCTTTGGGGGTGCACATAGCAGAGAGTGAAGAAGAGGGTGCAGATCGAGAGGATGAGGAGGGTGCAGAAGAGTAAGGCTGAGCGAGCCACTCAACCAAGTCTGGTGCATCCTTTAAAGTAATTGAACGCACCTTCTGCAACTTCCCACTTTGGCTCAAGCCTGTTGCTCCTGCCCTACCCCTACCACCCCTGCGGAAGGGCCTGCCTCTTCCTCTGCATGTCATTTTTTAAATGACCCTGTGACAAAACTCTTAGTCCCTATACCGCTGAAGGACTGCTGCAGTATAGGTGAGCGGTCAGCAGTGGTGCACGTCAACCCTATCTATTGTGGACCTATAGCGGTCCTTACAGAACAGCAGACTGTACCGCACTCAAGCCTATGTACCGTAGCACCCTATACCAAGTTACCAGTCCTTATAAGAACTTTTGTGGACCAAGCAGGTTGTGTATTAGTGTTTAGCAGACTGTACGTCAGTCCCTATACCGCTGAAGGACTGCTGCAGTATAGGGCAGCGGTCAGCAGTGGTGCACGTCAACCCTATCTATTGTGGACCGATAGCGGTCCTTACAGAACAGCAGACTGTACCGCACTCAAGCCTATGTACCGTAGCACCCTATACCAAGTTACCAGTCCTTATAAGAACTTTTGTGGACCAAGCAGGTTGTGTGTTAGTGTTTAGCAGACTGTGCGTCAGTCCCTATACCGCTGAAGGACTGCTGCAGTATAGGGCAGCGGTCAGCAGTAGTGCACGGCAACCCTATGTATTGTGGACCGATAGCGGTCCTTACAGAACAGCAGACTGTAACGCACTCAGGCCTATGTACCGTAGCACCCTATACCAAGTTACCAGTCCTTATAAGAACTTTTGTGGACCAAGCAGGTTGTGTGTTAGTGATTAGCAGACTGTACGTCAGTCCCTATACCAATGAAGGACTGCTGCAGTATAGGGCAGCGGTCAGCAGTAGTGCACGGCAACCCTATGTATTGTGGACCGATAGCGGTCCTTACAGAACAGCAGACTGTAACGCACTCAGGCCTATGTACCGTAGCACCCTATACCAAGTTACCAGTCCTTATAAAAACTTTTGTGGACCAAGCAGGTTGTGTGTTAGTGTTTAGCAGACTGTGCGTCAGTCCCTATACCGCTGAAGGACTGCTGCAGTATAGGGCAGCGGTCAGCAGTGGTGCACGTCAACCCTATCTATTGTGGACCGATAGCGGTCCTTACAGAACAGCAGACTGTACCGCACTCAAGCCTATGTACCGTAGCACCCTATACCAAGTTACCAGTCCTTATAAGAACTTTTGTGGACCAAGCAGGTTGTGTATTAGTGTTTAGCAGACTGTACGTCAGTCCCTATACCGCTGAAGGACTGCTGCAGTATAGGGCAGCGGTCAGCAGTGGTGCACGTCAACCCTATCTATTGTGGACCGATAGCGGTCCTTACAGAACAGCAGACTGTACCGCACTCAAGCCTATGTACCGTAGCACCCTATACCAAGTTACCAGTCCTTATAAGAACTTTTGTGGAACAAGCAGGTTGTGTGTTAGTGATTAGCAGACTGTACGTCAGTCCCTATACCAATGAAGGACTGCTGCAGTATAGGGCAGCGGTCAGCAGTAGTGCACGGCAACCCTATGTATTGTGGACCGATAGCGGTCCTTACAGAACAGCAGACTGTACTGCACTCAGGCCTATGTACCGTAGCACCCTATACCAAGTTACCAGTCCTTATAAGAACTTTTGTGGACCAAGCAGGTTGTGTGTTAGTGTTTAGCAGACTGTGCGTCAGTCCCTATACCGCTGAAGGACTGCTGCAGTATAGGGCAGCGGTCAGCAGTAGTGCACGGCAACCCTATGTATTGTGGACCGATAGCGGTCCTTACAGAACAGCAGACTGTAACGCACTCAGGCCTATGTACCGTAGCACCCTATACCAAGTTACCAGTCCTTATAAGAACTTTTGTGGACCAAGCAGGTTGTGTGTTAGTGATTAGCAGACTGTACGTCAGTCCCTATACCAATGAAGGACTGCTGCAGTATAGGGCAGCGGTCAGCAGTAGTGCACGGCAACCCTATGTATTGTGGACCGATAGCGGTCCTTACAGAACAGCAGACTGTAACGCACTCAGGCCTATGTACCGTAGCACCCTATACCAAGTTACCAGTCCTTATAAAAACTTTTGTGGACCAAGCAGGTTGTGTGTTAGTGTTTAGCAGACTGTGCGTCAGTCCCTATACCGCTGAAGGACTGCTGCAGTATAGGGCAGCGGTCAGCAGTGGTGCACGTCAACCCTATCTATTGTGGACCGATAGCGGTCCTTACAGAACAGCAGACTGTACCGCACTCAAGCCTATGTACCGTAGCACCCTATACCAAGTTACCAGTCCTTATAAGAACTTTTGTGGACCAAGCAGGTTGTGTATTAGTGTTTAGCAGACTGTACGTCAGTCCCTATACCGCTGAAGGACTGCTGCAGTATAGGGCAGCGGTCAGCAGTGGTGCACGTCAACCCTATCTATTGTGGACCGATAGCGGTCCTTACAGAACAGCAGACTGTACCGCACTCAAGCCTATGTACCGTAGCACCCTATACCAAGTTACCAGTCCTTATAAGAACTTTTGTGGAACAAGCAGGTTGTGTGTTAGTGATTAGCAGACTGTACGTCAGTCCCTATACCAATGAAGGACTGCTGCAGTATAGGGCAGCGGTCAGCAGTAGTGCACGGCAACCCTATGTATTGTGGACCGATAGCGGTCCTTACAGAACAGCAGACTGTAACGCACTCAGGCCTATGTACCGTAGCACCCTATACCAAGTTACCAGTCCTTATAAGAACTTTTGTGGACCAAGCAGGTTGTGTGTTAGTGATTAGCAGACTGTACGTCAGTCCCTATACCAATGAAGGACTGCTGCAGTATAGGGCAGCGGTCAGCAGTAGTGCACGGCAACCCTATGTATTGTGGACCGATAGCGGTCCTTACAGAACAGCAGACTGTACTGCACTCAGGCCTATGTACCGTAGCACCCTATACCAAGTTACCAGTCCTTATAAAAACTTTTGTGGACCAAGCAGGTTGTGTGTTAGTGTTTAGCAGACTGTGCGTCAGTCCCTATACCGCTGAAGGACTGCTGCAGTATAGGGCAGCGGTCAGCAGTAGTGCACGGCAACCCTATGTATTGTGGACCGATAGCGGTCCTTACAGAACAGCAGACTGTAACGCACTCAGGCCTATGTACCGTAGCACCCTATACCAAGTTACCAGTCCTTATAAGAACTTTTGTGGACCAAGCAGGTTGTGTGTTAGTGATTAGCAGACTGTACGTCAGTCCCTATACCAATGAAGGACTGCTGCAGTATAGGGCAGCGGTCAGCAGTAGTGCACGGCAACCCTATGTATTGTGGACCGATAGCGGTCCTTACAGAACAGCAGACTGTACCGCACCCAAGCCTATGTACCGTAGCACCCTAGACAGACCAAGTTACCAGTCCTGATAAAGAGCTTTGTGGAACAAGTGAGTTGTGAATGATTAGCAGACTGCAGCAGAAGGGCAGCAGTCAAGTATAATATTCTTTCTATATTTGGAAGAAAGAATATTATACGTGTACAAGCCTATTACCGTACCACTGATACCAGTCCTGAAAAGAACCTTTGTGGAACTAATAGTAACAGCAAGTCTTTAAAATTATCCTCACTGCCTGACACACTGCTTCCTGCCTGTCCCTATACAAATTGGCAAAAAAGAGTAGGCTGGAACGATTAGCTGGAACAGCTCTTTTGTGGACCTGATAGTAACAGCTAATGATGATGATGATGATGATGATGAAGAAAGACTAATCTGGCTGAGCTGTCCCTAAAATAGCAGCATACAGCGCTCTGTCCCTTTATCTAAACTGACAAAAGAAACTCAGGCTGCTGACCTAACACCTATACCAGTCCTGAAAAGAACTTTTGTGTACCAAATAGCTAGCGTTTTCTCTGTCCCTACTCCACACAGGATCCTTTCCCTACAGTGACAGAAGAAAGAATGTAAAATGGCCACCGGATCGGGTGTATTTATAGGTTAGGGGGAATGTCCAAGTGTCCATGAGCTGTCATGTCTCAATTGGTTGTCCTGTAACACATGATAAACGTGTCACGAAAGGTTAAAGTTCTTGTATACATTAAACACGTAAGTCCGCCGGGGCGAACGACGGAAAAAGGCGTTCGAACCCGCGGACGGCGAAAGTCGGAAATTCGCCGCGAAACGACCGCCGGGCGAACCGTTCGGCCATCACTACTCCCCTGATCCTGTCCTGGTGCCGTAGTCGCACAGGTATGGCCAACGTTGAGTTCCACCTGGTGGGCATGTCACATATAAGGCGGTTCTTGGGCAGGTTCAACTCCTTTTGGAGCTCAGCCAGCCGAGCACAGGCATTAAATGATCAGCGGAAATGCACACAGACTTTCCTGGCCTGCTTCAGGACATCCTGTAAGCCCGGGTACCTGCCCAAGAACCGCTGCACCACCAGGTTAAGGACGTGAGCTACACAGGGCACATGGGTCAGTTGTCCCTGTCGGAGGGCGGAGAGGAGGTTGGTGCCATTGTCACAAACCACCATTCCTGGCTTAAGCTGGCGTGGCATCAACCACCTCTCGGCCTGCCCCTGCAGAGCTGACAAAACATCCGCCCCAGTGTGGCTCCTGTCCCCCAAACAAACCAGCGCAAGCACGGCATGGCATTGTTTTGCCTGCGTACTTGCGTAGCCCCTGGAACGCCTACGGAGCACCGCTGGTTCTGAGGACAGAGCACTGGAAGAGGCCATGGAGGAAGAAGAAGAGGAGGGGGTGGAGGAGAGAGGTGTGTCACAACCAATAGTAGCATTTTGGAGGCGTGGTGGCGGAACAACCTCCAACACTACTGCACCTTGTCCTGCATCCTTCCCAGCTGCCAGAAGAGTGACCCAATGGGCCGTGAAAGACAGGTAACGTCCCTGTCCATGCCTGCTGGACCATGAGTCAGCGGTAATATGCACCTTACCGCTGACCGCCCTGTCCAGCGAGGCAAGGACATTGCCTTCCACATGCCGGTAGAGAGCCGGAATCGCCTTCCATGAGAAAAAGTGGCGTTTGGGGACCTGCCACTGAGGAACCGCACATTGTACAAACTCACGGAAGGGGGCCGTGTCTACCAACTGAAAAGGCAGCAGTTGAAGTGCTAGCAATTTAGCCAAGCTAGCATTCAACCGCTGGGCATGTGGATGGCTGGGAGTGAACTTCTTTCGCCGGTCCAGCAGCTGGGGCAGGGACATTTGCCTGCTATTATCGGACGTGGGTGTACTGCTAGCAGAGTGCCTGGAAGCACTTGGCTGTGACACACCTAATTCTACACCTTCATTCCTCTCAGAGCAGGTTTCAGAGAGGACTGAAGGTCTAGTGGGGTTGGAAATGCCAGCTGATGAGGAGCAAGGAGAGGTCCGCTTTGTTCTTTGGTGTGGGTCTTTGAGGTACGCTTGCCAACGAGCTGCATGGCAGGTCAACATATGTCTGGTCAAGCATGTGGTGCCCAAGTGGCTGATGTTTTGGCCACGCGAGATACGCTTGAGACATATGTTGCAAATAGCAGCGGTGCGATCTGATGCACTCGTCTCAAAAAAGGCCCACACCAAAGAACTTTTAGAATAACGCGCAGAGGCAGCGCCCTGCACAGGCAGAGCTCTGCGGTGTGATTCAGTCGGTGTGCTGCCCATAAGCTGGCCCCCGGAGGGCATCCTGCCTCGTTGGACATGTGACTCCTCCTCCTCCTCTCTCCTACCAGGCACCCACGTGGAGTCAGTGCCCTCATCATCCCCTCCATCTTCATCGCTGTAGCAAACCTGGCAATATGCTGCAGCTTGTGGAACATGACTGCCAGATTGCTGTCCTTCTTGAGCATCCCCTCTCTCTGCATTCACGCTACTGCCTTCCTCTAGCTGAGTGTCATCATCAGAGCCTACAAAACACTGGGCATCCTCCTGGAGCATGTACCCAACACTGTGCTCAAAGAGTTCAGGAGACTCCTCAGGAGGATGTGGTGGGTCTAGGGAAGGAGTCACTGATGATGACATTGAGAGGAGGGAAGACGATGCGTTGGCAGCTGCTTTGCTAGTACCCTGAGACTGGGTGAGAGAGGATTAAGAGGATGAAGAGGGCTTGGTCATCCACTCTACCAAGTCGTTGGCATGTTGCGGTTCAACATGTCCAGCTGCCGAAAAGAAGGACAAGCGTGTTCCATGGCCACGTGCTGATGACAATGCACCGTGTCCATGACCAGCACTGTTGTCTCTAGACACAGAGCCTGCTTGCCTTCTTTTATTGGCTTGCGCCTGTCTGCCTCTCCTTGCTGGCCTTCTAGACATGGTAATGGCCTGAAGGGAGTTGGGTAAAACAGCAGTTAGGTAGTGTATATTGTGCTGGAGGCACACAACACCCACTAACTCCTGCAGATGCCTTTATTATAGAACACCAGAGATAAAGGGGTATACTGTAATGGAGTCACAGAACACCCACTAAGCCCTGCAGATGGCTCTATTAGAGAACAGCAATAAAGGGTAGATACAGGTGTATATTGTGCTGGAGGCACACAACACCCACTAACTCCTGCAGATGCCTTTATTATAGAACACCAGAGATAAAGGGGTATACTGTAATGGAGTCACACAACACCCACTAAGCCCTGCAGATGGCTCTATTAGAGAACAGCAATAAAGGGTAGATACAGGTGTATATTGTGCTGGAGGCACAAAAAACCCACTAACTCCTGCAGATGCCTTTATTATAGAACACCAGAGATAAAGGGGTATATACAGATGTATACTGTGCTGTGCTGGAGGCACACACAACTTCCCATAACTCCTGCAGATGGCAAGTGGGCTCAAATAGAGAAGAGCTATGTAGGTTGATATAGCGGTGTGTACTGGGTACAGAGCACGCAGACAGCACGCACAAGCTCCTAACACTACTGACTGCAAGCTCTATTATAAAAGATAGATCACTAGCTATATAGGTGAGGTGAATATAGCGGTGTATACTGCGGTCAGGGCACGCAGACAACAACCACTATAGAAGAGCAAGATCGAAAATTGGCCGATAACGATCGGTGTGTACTGTGTTGAAGGTACACAGAACACCCACTAACTGCTTCAGACGCCAACACACTACACAAGGCCGCCGCGCTGGCGGCCTTATATAGTGTGGGGCGTGTACTACACAGCCTGAGCTATGATTGGCCACAGACAGGCATCCTGCTTGTGGCCAATCATGGCTATCCTCGCTGCTGGTGCTTTGATTGGCCAAGCATGCGGGGTCACAGTGCATGCTTGGCCAATCATGAGCCAGCAACGCACTGCGATGACGCAGTGCATTGTGGGCCGTGAGCGCCACACGAATTTGGCGCGAATGGCCCATAATGTTCGGAATTCGCCGAACGGGCGAACAGCCGATGTTCGAGTCGAACGTATGTTCGACTCGAACACGAAGCTCATCCCTAGTGAGGAGTACAAAGACAAGTGTGTCTTGTCTAAAGTCAAGCATGGTAGTGGGAGTGTCATGGTCTGGGGCTGCATGAGTGCTGCCAGCACGGGGGAGCTACAGTTCATTGAGTGAACCATGAATGCCAAAATGTACTGTGACATACTGATGCAGAGCATGATCCCCTCCCTTTGGAGACTGGGCCGCAGGGCAATATTCCAACATAACGACCCCAAACACACCTCCAAGAGGACCACTGCCTTGCTAAAGAAACTGAGGGTAAAGGTGATGGACTGAAATGAGAGAGGAAATAGACTTGGCTCTATACCATTTTAGACTCAAAGTAAATAAATAATTACAATTTGCAAGATTTTCCAGCATGCTGGTAAGTAATAAAAAATTAGTAATTAAAAGTACACGAATAATAGTGAAAACCTCTCTGTGTAATGCCTAATAGTAATCTGTAGTAATTATTCTTATATATGTATGCTTATCAATAGATGTCAATAAACCATAAAAATCAATAAACCATAAAAATCAATGAGCCATAGAAAAACTAATGGAACATGCAATTCCTATATTACAATATTAAAGTGCAAGTGCCAGTGAACAAACTTGTGCCAGTGTTAGAATGCACAGAATTCAATTGCAAAAAAACAAAAATAAAAATAAAAATAAATAACCATTCAATTATCTATTTTGCATATCATATGTCCATTTGTGCACCTGTGATGAAAAGTCCGTGAATGGATGGAATAAAAATATAAAAATTAATAATGAATATTAAAATGGAAAACATGTGATAAAAAATTGATTATAAAATTGATGATAAAAATAGTGAAAAAAACTGTGAAAAAATGGTGAAAAAATGGTGAAAAAAATAGTGAAAAAAGTGGTGAATATTCTTCTATAAGTGGGGGGGGGGGGGGTGACTTAAACTGTTGCTCCCGGTGCTCGGTGACCACTTATGTAATTGCTCTCACCAGAGGTATAGCCCCGTCCGGGGTGGATCAGCCTCCACAGTATAAGCCACTGTGTTGCTTTCTGGCTTGCCTCTGCTGTGGTTCTGGGAGCCCCTCGTTCCTCCATTGGTATAGCGTGCCACGTTATATGCAACAAGGAAGAGGCATATCCATGGTGTAGTACGTTTATAATTTACTTATATAAGAATATTCACCATTTTTTTCACTATTTTTTTCACTATTTTTTCACCATTTTCTCACAGTTCTTTTCACTATTTTTATCATCAATTTTATAATTAATTTTTTATCACATTTTTTCCATTTTAATATTCATTATTAATTTTTATATTTTTATTCCATCCATTCACGGACGTTTCGTCACAGGTGCACAAATGGACATATGATATGCAAAATAGATAATTGAATGGTTATTTATTTTTATTTTTATTTTTGTTTTTTTGCAATTGAATTCTGTGCATTCTAACACTGGCACAAGTTTGTTCACTGGCACTTGCACTTTAATATTGTAATATAGGAATTGCATGTTCCATTAGTTTTTCTATGGCTCATTGATTTTTATGGTTTATTGATTTTTATGGTTTATTGACATCTATTGATAAGCATACATATATAAGAATAATTACTACAGATTACTATTAGGCATTACACAGAGAGGTTTTCACTATTATTCGTGTACTTTTAATTACTAATTTTTTATTACTTACCAGCATGCTGGAAAATCTATGCAAATTGTAATTATTTATTTACTTTGAGTCTAAAATGGTATAGCGCCAAGTCTATTTCCCCTCTCATTTCATTTCATTGTTTCACCCACATTGGGTGGAAATTTAAATAGAGGCCACTCTTACCAGAACTATACCCAACAGCTCCATAGCGCGACCTTACCCCCCCCTTCTTGCTCTTAAAGGTGATGGACTGGCCAACCATGTCTCCAGACCTAAATCCAATTGAGCATCTATGTGACATCCTCTAATGGAAGGTGGAGGAGTGCAAAGTCTCTACCCTCCACCAGCTCTGTGATGTCATCATGAAGGAGTGGAAGAGGACTCCAGTGGCAACCTGCAAAGCTCTGGTGAACTCCATGCCCAGGAGGGTTAAGGCAGTGCTGGAAAATAATGGTGGCTATACAAAATATTGACACTTTGGGCACAATTTGGACATTTTCACTTAGGGGTGTACTCACTTTTGGTGCCAGTGGTTTAGACATTAATGGCTGTGTGTTGAGTTATTCTAAGGGGACAGCAAATTTACACTGTTATACAAGCTGTACACTCACTACTTTACATTGTAGTAAAGTGAATTTTTTTCAGTGTTGTCACATGAAAGGATGTAATAAAATATTTACAAAAATGTGAGGGGTGTACTCACTTTTGCGCGATACTGTACACACATATATATATATATATAATATATATATTGGGGGTTGTTTAACTCAAGTGTAGCACCCGCTAGCGGAGACCAGTCCACACACACAGAACATTCCTTTTCAGGGCTTTTTGGCCCACTTTTATTAAAGAAAATCAAAGTTCCATAAATGAAAACAAAAGTGGTTTGCCTCGCAGGGGTTTTTCACTGACAGCAACAAATAAAAGGATGTTCAGCCTCCTGGCTTACACATGCAGCATTGCAAAAATACCAAGCCACCTGGCTCTCTTTAGCAGTCGATGCACCACTGCTCAGGCTCC
Organism: Lithobates pipiens; assembly: GCF_037356315.1. Classification (NCBI taxonomy): domain Eukaryota; kingdom Metazoa; phylum Chordata; class Amphibia; order Anura; family Ranidae; genus Lithobates; species Lithobates pipiens. Next base: position 366,633,661 of record NW_027507758.1, on the reverse strand, counting down.
CACATGGAGCTCTCCTGACTATTGTCAGCAACCTCAGACTTAGGTCTCTGGCTTACACAGTGCACACCTGCACTCTCTGGCTTCTCCCTTGCAATCCTGGACTCCTTGGAAGGGTGTAGCCCAGAACCATGGTCAGGTGTCTAGAAATAGTCCAACACACACCTGCCCAGTCAGTGTGCTGGTGAATCCCAAAATCTGGACCCAGGACTGGGGATTTCATCCCACCCAGATCACTAAGAAATCCCTGGGCTCCAGATCCCAAAACAGATTTTAGTAAATAATGAGGAAACTGAAAAGTCAGTTTCCTCCCAATATTGCAAGCTCCCTGGAGCCCCTCAACCCGCCTGGTTGAAAATTCTGGGTACATACACTGGTGGGGTACCACACTACCATAATATATATTATATATATACTCTTTGCACAAAAAAGAACCTTCAGGCTGCTGGATATGTAGTTTTAACTATAATTTTAGTAAGTTTTCTATGTTTAATAAAAAAAAAGTTATTTCAAATTTTACCACTAAGAACCTGGCTTGCAATACAGTGTAGAACAAAATATAATTATAATCTTTATGTAATGTTCTGATCCTCTCTAAGCAACTAAAGCAGACTGAGGTGTAATAAGAATATAATTGTTGTTATATTCTGTTATATAACAGTTGTAGTTATATAACGGTTATATAACTGTTGTCTTTTTTTTGTATTTTTTTTTTCAGTTTAATTAATTATCCTTATGCACATTTGATTTTTTAGGGAAAACAACACCTGAAGATACGGTATTCCTATACAACACAACTAGTGAAGAAACCTGGTACACTTACAACAACAATAGTTTTCTACCAAAGTTCCTTGATGATCTGCTTTTGTCCAGTGACCCTGCATTTCTCCAGAAAGCAAACAGCACTTGTGGTGGAAATACAGACTGTCTCTTTGATATTCTGAGCACTGGAGACTTCGCTATAGGATTGGCCACTAAGACTAGTAATTCTTTATACAGTGAGATGAGATCTCAGATGGGTAAGTGTAACAATCAAGCAAGCCTCGGGAGAAAGTTTCATTACCTTCTTTTCTAAAAGGTACAGATAGAAGGTAGCTGTCAGACACATCAGTTGCTGAAAGCATGAGAGTGATAGTAACAGGTGGGCATGAAAAAGCAGGTACAGGGCTACTTTGTGGCACTCCACTGGTATAACACACCTACTTTTGATCATTCTTGCCTTGGCTATGTACAGTTTTTCTTACGGTTTATAGTTATATTGCAATGCAACTTCTATGACTGGATGTATAACCCTGTCTTGTGTTAGTCTAAATAAAGAATAAAAAAAAGAAAAAAACAGGTACACACAAAAAAAAAACAAGTAAACACAGAGAAGTCAGCACTGTAAATCATATGTTGTTCAAATCCAGTGATAAAATTGTAGTAATGCCAATAAATATCATAAGTAAGAACAAGCCAAGCCGGCCTTACCCTCCCTTCCCAGTTATGTTCTATAATTAAAGTGGTTATTAAAGCAGAGTTCCAGGCTTTTTACGTTTATTAAAAGTCAGCAGCTACAAAAAGTGTAGGTGCTTACTTTTAGAAAACAATTACCTGTTCAATGGTCCAGCGATGCGGCTGAACGGAGTGTTGCTCTTCTCCTCTCTGCTGTTGCCTCCACTGCCACTCTGGACACCCGGCCATGACAGCTTTTGGCTCCCGGAGTGGACAGGCGACCTCCTGGGACCTGTCACATGTGCCAGGAGATTGCCTAGAGGGAGAGGCCGCCTAAAGTGAAAGGAGGAGTCGCCTTGGCGGTCCCTGGGCGGAAGGAGGAAGTGGGACAGGAAGTCCCACTCCTAACGAAGCCCCCACTCCCCCCCAAAAAATCCATGCCAAATGTGGCATGTAAGGGGGTGAGGAGTGCTTAAAGCGGAAGTTCCACTTTTGGGTGGAACTCTGCTTTAACCCATTCTGCTAACTTTATATAACCCTGTTTGTTCCTTAATGACAGGTGCTCCTGTCTCTTTGTTTTATAAAAAAAATGCCTTCTATACCTGGTTTCAGAGCACTGCTTGGCGCTCACATGACCGGACAACTCTCTCCTCTCCCCATCTGACAGCTGCAGTGTGCGGGGCTGAGATTCCCACCCTGACATCAGTTGGGATGAAAGGAGGTGATAGCCGGCAGGTCACGCGAGTGTTGTGTGGCGCTGTGGCATCAGGTATAGAAGGCATTTTTTTTATAAAACAGAGACAGGAGCACCTGCCATGAGGAAACAAGGAGGATTATATACAGTACTGTAAGATATTCAAAGTTAATTCAACAGCAGGACGGGGGGGGGGGGGGCGAGCACTTGATACAGAGCTGACAGGCAGGGAAGGTGGGGGGAGAATGGACAGTGGAGGACAGGAGAGCTGCGGGTGACATGAGAGAGAAGTGACTCAAGGTCAGTTGCTGAATTAGCATAATGGAAGTCCCATATGATAATAAGGATAGTAAATAGTTAATGTAGTCTATACATCAGTCCATCAGTAGTTATTAAAGTTCATGAGAAATAAAGGTGGCAGCTGTCCTCAGAGTATAGCCAGCTTTGTTTTAAAAACAAACAGGGGAGAGAGAAGGAAGCACCACCTAAGTTTAGAAATTAAAAGATCATTTATTAAACAAGGATAAAACACACTTAAAAGATGTAAACTGGTATCAAGCTCAGCAAAGCGGAGGGGAGGGGGGATTCTACCTCGGTCAGCCCTTCAGATTTCGTGCTGTCCACGGGGATGTGACATTTAGGTGCAGGTTCATAATACACCGTGCTCAGTTTACAGAGGGGAAGGGCAGAACCAGACAGAATCAACCAGGTTTTTTAGGTGATACAGGGGGCCAAATTACACAGCACAGGCACTGTGCTATATAACATTCTTTGAAGGAACAGGATCTTTTTTTTTTTTTTTTAGGGTAACAAACACTTTAACCCACTGAAATATGCCCCTCATCAATAGCAAAAAAATAACAATGCATATGTTATTTATAAAAAAAATTGAGCTCTCGCTCTTCTTTTAAAATGTATTATCAGTTCTTAATTTTTACTTATGGTGTTGTCATGCACGAGTTTGCCTCAAATCAGGAAACACAGTTATAAGTATACAAAGTAAAACTAAAAAGTACTCAATATACAACCCTGTGACACCCCTGTATTGAGAATCAGCATTGAGGAGTGATGTTGTCTAATCTTAACAGTCTGGACCAATTAGGCTGGGTTCACACTATTGCGATGTGAGACATTACATGAGATTGTCTGCATTGCTGTGCAGATCACATGCGATATCTGTGCGATTCAAATTCAGCCATACAGAGTGTATGGCTGAATTCACATCACATTTAGACAAAAATGGTGCAGGACCCTTTTTTTGGCCTGCACTGGAATTGGATCACATGGATGTTCACATATGTAGGCATTTTTGGGGACTTTGCAGAAAACTGAAAGTGCAGATAATGCATACATTCTTAAAGCGGAGTTCAACCCAAAAATGGAAATTCCGCTTTAAGTGAAGGTGATTGAAAAAAAAGATGTCATTTTAGAGGATTCCAGCTCCTGCTTCCTCCCAGTGCACCGCGGCACCAGAAGGGAGATCACCTCTCCGCCTCCCTCTCGGCAATTATCTGGAACACATCACAGGTCCCAGATGATTGCCCGGCTAGTCATGGCATGTCTCGCACATGCACAGTGCGCGCCCAGCTGTGAAGCCACAGCCAGGTGCCCACAGTGATAATGACAGCGCTGCAGAGAGAAGGGGGGGGCGAGCAGGGCTTTGCTCCTCCGCATCACTGGACCCTGGGACAGGTAAGTGTCTGATTATTAAAAGTCAGCAGCTGCAGTATTTCTAGCTGATGACTTTAATTTTTTTTTATTTATTTTTTTTAAAGCTTAAATCCGCTTTAACTGCAGAACATATTTGTTATGGGAATCCACAGTTCTACTTAAAAAAAAAACACAATAGCGGGGGTAGAATTACTGAAAAACACAGTACTTAACATGAAAGCTTTTACTATGACTGATTGTAATACTTGTAATACTAACACAATTTTGTGTTTTTTTTTTCCCCTTTTTATGTAGTCTCTTTTCCTCCAAATATCTCTGGCCCTGCAACTATCATGGGTTCCTTGGGTGAACAAGTCCTTATTAGTTACTCTGCTGAAGACTCTGTGTTCATTCTGGAACCAGAATCCAGTGACCTCATCATTTCAGGTATGACATCCTTATAATGAATAATTACTCCAGCACATAATTGGTTATTTGATGTGAACATGGTTTCATTTTACTTCACTTTACTTTGCATTTCAAGTACAACTAAATTATCCTGTATGCCATTCTACACTAGTACCAAATCCCAGTTACTATGCACACAAGCCTCATAAAGTAAACAAAAAATCAGCAGTGACATGACTGATAGCCATGATCCCTGCAACATTTTCCCATCCTACTGTAGTGCACATAGGTACAGCCTCAAAGGGGTTGTAAAGGTTTGTGTTTTTTAACCCTAATGCATCCAAGTTTGTTTTTCTTCTTCACTGATGTACTCTGATGAGGCTGCACTGGTGGGCACTGATAGGCAGCACTGATGGGTGCTGATAGATGGAACTGCTGGGCACTGATGAGGCAGAACTGGTAGGCACTGATGAAGAAGCATTGATGAGGAGGCACTGATAAAGCTGCACTGATAGACAGCACTGATGGGCACTGATCGGCACTGATAGGTAGCACCGATAGGTTACACTGATGAGGAGGCCTGATAAGCACTGATTGGCAGCATTGGTGGGCACCGATTGGTAGCACTGGCGACCACTAATTGGCAGCACTGGTGGGACTGAACTGATATCAGTGCCGATGTAGCTAGAACATAGTCAGTTATCGGCTTTCTTCTCTCCTCACAATGTCAGGATTGTGTTTACATCCTGTGATGTAACTGTCATTGGCTGACAGATGATCACATGGTAAAGGGCTGCTGTGATTGGCCCATTACCTCGATCTGTGATCAGCTGAGTCCAAAGGACTCAGTGATCACAGAGTGGGCCGACCTCCCCCTGCCCCAAAGCAACCCCCCCATGTTCAGGGCATGTGGCCTGGTATTGTTCATGTGGGGGGAAGGCTCTCCCGCCTCTCTTTTCTTGGCCTGCCAGGCTGCATGCTCCTATAAGGGTCCGGTATGGATTTTGAAGGGGTTCCCCTCAAAATCCATACCAGACCCAAGGTATGGATTTTTGGGGGGATTCTGTACACCTACTGTGTACAGAATGCCTTCAGGTTTACTGCAGATTGAAAAGGAAAGGTCATTTTTGATAACATTAGTTTACATCATGGCATGTAAAAGAGAAGTTACCCTCTTAAAGGAGCAGTATAGCCAAAACTCCTTTTGGGTCACAGGCAGTGGTATATTTTGGTTTTGTGCTGCCCTTAGGCAAGACTAAAGTTGGGTGCCCCATCTAAATTTGTCTTAGCCCTTCCTGTTTAAGGTCCACCCCTTAATTTGTAAATTCCACCCTTTCCTCTTTAGGTTCTGCCTCTTCCCATTAAAGTTCCACCTCTGGTGGCTACGTGGGTTCTCTGGGAGCTACATGGGTTCTCTGGTGGACTGTTTGGGGTCTCTGGTGGACTGTGTGGGATCTCTGGGAGCTATGTGAGGTCTCTGGTTGACTATGTGGAGTCTCTGGGACCTATGTGGGGTCTCTGAGAGCTATGGGAGCTATGTGGGGTCTCTGGTGGACTGTAGCAGAAAAAAAATGCATGCAAGGATGGGCTTAAGTTAAGTTAAAACCCAGCATATAACAGGCAGACTCCTCCTTTAAGAACACATGTGGAGTTGTGGAAGTCTGAATTTCCATTACAGCCCACCCTGTGAGCTTTAAGGAGAACCTCCAAAAAAAAATATAAAAAAATAAAATGTGACTGTTTGTAACCCCTGCACTTGGCTGGTAGCAGGATAAGTGAAACAACAGCGGTGGATGGAGAGGGGAGCACAGGGGATGGTGCGCCTTGGCATCCTCTGCCTTGGGTGACACTAATAACTGAGCACTTTTAAAAGAAAATAATAAAATAGAAAACAAAAAAATAAATCATTAAATAGGCACTCTTCCTTTGCAAAAATGAATTCCAAGGTCTTTGTATAAGGCCTGAATTCAGAGCCCTTTAAACACCCCCCAACCATCCATGCCACAGAGTGGGGTCCCCCTGCTAGAAAGCTAAATGGACTCTAGAGGTTCTGCTCAGAGTCCGCCTACCTGCCCATGAGTGCAAGCCTGCTTAGAGTGTTCATAGGGAGCTAGCTGTTGGCAGTAGTCCTCTGATCTGCCTCTTACAGGACACAAAATGGGGCTCCAGATCATCCTCCTCCTCCTCCACCATGAGCAGTTGTAGCTGTACCCCGACGGTAGTGGGGAAGGTGAAACAACAACGGTGGCTGGAGAGGGGAGCATAGGTGACGGTGTGCCTTGGCACTGGCACTAGGAAGCACTGCAGTCCTCATGGAGGCTCTCTCCGTTCTTGGCTGGGTGTGGAGTGTGGGCGCACAGCGGGAGCTCCAGAGGCTCCTCCAGTCTGAGTTCCAGTAGCTTGGTGCTGGACTGAATCTGGGGCAGCTGATGGTGCATCTGGTCCTGTCCTTTCTCAGAGATCTGCTGGGGGCGGCACGGCTCCCCATAAAAAAATGCTGCCCAAGGCAAACGCCTTGTTTTCCTCATGGCAAATATGCCCCTGGTCACAGGCGTGCACTTCGTTTTGCTAAAGCCCTCTGTCATCTAGATGTCTGACCAGCAGCTAGCTCAGCCTCCTCCACAGCCTGCCACTCCTGTGAGCGCTGGAGGGGCAGATAAAAGAGCAGTGTCTGACAGACACCTCTCTGTGCTCAGAGCAGACTCAAAAACCTGAGCGATCAGCTGTTTAGAGCCAGCATGGACAGTTGCAACGTCTGATCCATTTTTTTCCATTCTTGCACTTCCCTTTTGAAGTCTGTTGTTTTGGTTTAGCTACTGTACAGTTCTGTGGATTTAGTTACTTGTTTTCAATGAACTGTGATACACTGTCACTGACTCAACGCAGTTGTTTCAATATGTAGGGAATTTATTGTGTATGACATAAGGCAATCAATCAGAACTGAGGACATATGTTCACAGCTAATGCTACGGAATATTACCTTCAAATTTAGTCCAAAGAGATGTCATTTCTGGTTTCACAATAAAAGTAATATTAAAACTATACTGTTTAACATCCTTGTTATTGTTTACAGCAAATGGCACTCTCACATGGTTGCCTTCATCTTCCACACCCACATTTGCAACTGTAATAGCCAACAACTCCAAAGCCATCGCAGAGAAAGGCCTCACATTAATATTGTGTAACTGTAGCAACAACGCCACCTGTGACTATGAGAACACCGTGCTGAGGGGTCAGATGAACAACTCCAAGTTCATGGTATTGTCTGCTTTCATAAAACTTACTAGGACTTGTAACTTTTCTTTTACAGTAAAATGTCGTTGGTTCTTGAATACAGCTCATTATTACAAGCACTAAAGCTTACTGCCACTGTATAATACTTGTTATATTGCTTTTATTATTAACATACTACAATTTCACACTGTAATTAATGTTTTCTATTCAGACTGCGGGCTGCAAGTGTTCTTCTGGATGGTCAGGAGAGTTCTGTACTGAAGATTTAAATGCTTGTCTAGAGAACAGCTGTTTTAATACATCATCCTGTATAGACAATCCCGCTCCTAGTGATAACTACACGTGTTCACCTTGTCCTGATGGACTGACTGGCGATGGGATAAATTGCTATGGTGAGAATAAGACAGCAGTATACCATTTTATGTATAGTTAAATCGTAAACATGCATTACAATATAGTTTTACCTAACTCCTGTCTCTTACAGATTTTGATGAATGCTTTGCTAACGTATCCAAATGTGAGCAAATATGTATCAATACATTGTATGGGTACAACTGCTCCTGTAATACAGGCTACAGAATTGATCCAGTTGGTGCATACCGTTGTGACGGTAAGTGATTTGAATATTATTGCCCCAGCAGTGTTCTTTTCATAAGTACCCTGAGGTGGCATAAAGCATTCTGAATACATTTACTATGTCTTTAAAGAAATGAATCAGGTAATGCCAATTTTCTGTCTAGGAAATATTATAACCAGGCCCATAAAACCACTGTGTCGTATGCCATTCCATGTTATTTATATAACACATGTAAGTCAGTTCCTAGGGGAGCAGGATAGAAATGTATTAACTGCCATTTTGATAGTTGCTAAGGTTGAATAAAGACACCAGTCCATCCAGTTCAACCTGAGTGAGTGTCTACAATTGTCCCTATCCCTGTACATTGCACACTCACATCGGTCCCTACTCCCAAGGAGCCCACAATCCAAGGTCCCCTAGGGCCAATTTTGGACAGAAGCCAATTAACCTACCTGCATGTCTTTGGATTGCCATTGATGTCCTCTCCCTGAAAATGTTAATTGCCTGCTGACTCTAAGACCCCTTTCACACCAGGGCGTTTTGCAGGCGCTATAGCGTTAGAAATAGCGCCTGCAAAACGCCCTAAAGAAGCTGCACCATTGTGTGTAGTGTGAAAGCCCTGAGGGCTTTCACACTACAGCGGTGCGCTGGCAGGACGTCAGAAAAAAGTCCTGCCAGCAGCTTCTTTGGAGCGGTGAAGGAGCGGTGTGTTTACCGCTCCTCCACCGCTGCTGCCCATTGAAATCAATGGGGCAGCGCTGTAATGCCGCCGGCAAAACGCCGCTATTGCAGCGTATTGCCGGCGGTTTTAACCCTTTCGTGGCCGCTAGCGGGGGGTAAAAGTGCCCCGCTAGCAGCCGAAATGCGCTGCAAATCCGCCGCAAATCCGGCGGTAAAACGCCGCTAAAAATAGCGGCGTTTTACCGCCGACGCAAGGTGCGGTGTGGTGTGAAAGGGGTCTAAATTAAGGTATCACCATTAAACCCTTATCTGCTCTTCCAGACATTGATGAATGCATGAACAAATCAATTTGTGCTGAGAATACTGTTTGCACCAACACACCTGGAAGCTATAACTGTCAATGTGCCAGTGGCTACAATGGAGATCCAGATATCTACTGCACAGGTATGTTAACTATATTATTTTGATAAATAATGTAATCATACAGAAACAAGGTCATGCACACATGCAGAAAATGCAGTGGGATTCTTTATATTTTCAATGACTTCAGAATGTGCTTGTCTTTGATATTTAGTGAGTGATTTGTTAAAATAGTGGATTTACAAAAATGTGTCCACTCCTTAATTTATTTTGATGTAGGGATATAAAAAAAAACGTACAAACCTAATTTAACACATTTGAGCAAAATAAAAAACTTAGCATTTTTGTTTGTTTGTTTTGCATTATTGTTCTTCCTTAATTTGCTTGTTTTCTGCATTTGTTTCTGTTCCAGATATCAATGAATGTGCTACACCTTCTCTCAACAATTGTACAAGCAATTTTCTTTGTATAAACAAAAATGGCTCTTATTCCTGTGAGTGCCGCCCAGGATATTCTGGCCCCAACTGTACAGGTAAGGGAAAGCCCTCTTCTAACTCTGCATAGGGAGTAATTAAAATAATTGGTGTAACCTTTCAAAAATACTATTTTGTTTAACAATCATTCCTCTATAATGCAATATCATGTAAGTTAGTTTGACTAATCATCACTGTAATTAAACACAGTATACGCAGAATTATTATATTTTAAGAATGTGATGCATTAAAGAAAAGGAATAGTGCTTTACCATGCCAACTCTAACACCGAGAACAGTGTGCTCACATAGCCACTGATGGTTACTTCTCAATCTGTTCCAAGTGGAGAGCATTGACTGTCAGTCATCACTCTTTACTTTGCTCCTCAAGCGCTCTCTGGAGTGCCAGCCTGGGATGAAGACAGGCATTGCTGACATCGGCTCTCAGCCATTCTATGAAGAGCCAGCTACCACTCAACCAGCATGGTGGATCCCAACAGTGTTGCTGAGATCCTTCCCAAGCCTGGCACAGCTCTGCCCCATCAGCTAATAGTGAGCAATATCTGTTATCAGCTTATTCTGGTTCACAGGGGAACAAAAGTAAATGTACTCCTGGAACCCACAAGAGAAGTATGACCAGAAAAGTTGTGAATATGCATCTCTAATCCAGCCTGTTTTTTTAGCTTTTAATTTAATAAGTAATGGTTAAAATTTTAGCTTTTTCTGTCTGTATGTAAGCAGGTGATGTCTACTTTCTACACTATAGGTGGCATTCAATGGCAGCGGCATTGCAGAGGAAGAGGAAGTCAAGAGGAACATGGTTTCTCTATGGTTTCCTGGGTCACTGGCGAAGCTATCCAGTTGGATGCTGCCACCCCATGTGACTCTGGTGGCCATCTTTAGTCTAGCAAGATCTATTTAAGACCCTGGCCCCCCAGGATTGGCATGCATTTAGCGGTTGGGTAGTGTAGGCACAGGTAACCTCTCTGTCAGGGACAGTTAACAGCGGTAGGGAGAGGTTCCAGACAAGTAGGGAAAGCATAGGAACATGCCATCCTTCCTGGAAGCCTCACATTTGGGTACGGGCCGGTAAGGTCATATTCCACCTCTCCAGACAGACTGTTGGCACATCCAAGACCTGCTCTGCTACACATTGCTGTTATATATTGTGAGTGTTGCCAGTTGGATGTCTTCCTGCCAGTGCTTGTTCTGTTTCCTGCAAATGGACTGAGTGTTTACTGCTGCCGTAACACGCTGCACCTCCCCATATTTAGGCCAGCTGTCAACAGAACAGGAAGTGAGGAGAAATCTAGCTAACAGGGATCCAATAGCATTAAGGATACTGCTTATTAGAGTGGTAGAAGAAGGCTAAAACCTCTGTTAACATTGAAATGCTGCTTGTGTCCCCGCTGATGGTTTTTACCAGGCTTTAGGTTGTAATTTTATTGTGAGTTGTACTCTAACAATATAGGAGAGTGAAGAATGGAATAAAACTTTTTAGCCAAGTGATTTTTCTTATTATGATCTTAAAGAGAAAGTAAACCCCTTCAAACCACTTTGACCTACAGGTAAGCCTAGATTAAGGCTTACCTGTAGGTCCAAGCAATATCTCCTAAACCTATATGGTTTAGGAGATATTTGCCCGAAAATGGGCACCGCTGTCTACGGCGCATGCGCCGTAGACAGCGGCGCGCAGGCGCACTAAATGCGGCAAGTCCAAGAATGGATTTGCCTAATTTGTCGACTCCCGTGCGCATGCGCGGGAGTGACGTCATCGCGGCTTCGCCGAATGGCAGCGTCGGAGCTGCGAGACGCGACTCCCGTGCGCATGCGCGGGAGTGACGTCATCGCGGCTTCGCCGCTGTCATTGGTCGGAGCTGCGAGACGCCACCAGCAAGATGGACGCGCAGGACTACAGGGATCAGCGGCGACTTCGCTGGCTCCTGTGTCAGGTAAGTGACACATAATGAGCTACTATGCGATGCATAGTAGTCCATTATGCTTTACCTTTGCAGGGAAAAAAAGAGGAAGTAAACCCATCAGGGTTTACTTCCTCTTTAAGGTGCCAACAGGGCAACACCCTGGTGGGCTACACTCAATTCCAGAATAACCAGTTGAGCATCTCAAAAACACTGTCATGGGGAAAACAGGCAGAAGTCAGTAATGTCAGCTCTGATATTTCTCTATTGTCCAGTTCTCCTTCATTCTTGACAGCAAGAATAAAAGGACACATACAAGAAGTCAAGAAGGCGATATCTAAATGATACTTTTTCCAAATCCACTAACATATAGCAATTTCAAGAAGGAATCTTTAGCTAGATTTCCGTAGGATATGATATTATCATTCACTCTCCACTGCTATGCCCTGTACACACTGTCGGACTTTCCGATGGAAAATGTGCGATCAGCTCGGTTTGTCGGAAAATCCGATCGTGTGTGGGCTCCATCTGACTTTTTCCTTCGGAATTTATGACACACAAAGTTTGAGAGCTGGATCTAAAATTTTCCGACAACAAAATCCAATTTAAATTCCAATTGTGTGTAGACAAATTTCCGACGGACAAAATGCCACGCCTGCTCAGAATAAATTACAAGACGAAAGCTATTGGCTACTGGCCTCTTTATAGTCCCATCATACGTGTTGTACGTCACCTTGTTCTGAACGATTCGATTTTCCGACAACTTTGTGTGACCGTGTGTATGCTAGACAAGTTTGGTCCAAAATCTGTTGGAAAAAATCAGACGAATTTTGTCGTCGGAATGTCCAACCGTGTGTACAAGGCATTAGTGTTAAGGATGACTTTAATATTTGACCAGTCAATTTTAATGTTTGCTGCTTCACCAAAGCTGCTGTTAGAAACCACAGGACCCCATACAGCCAACCTGACAGAATCTCCCCGCCCACCCCCAAATAATATGAATGAACGCAGTGATTAATCTGTACCGATCACTTACTGTGTTCATTCAGGAAAGAATGGGGCTGGTAAACATGACATATTTACTGGATCCCTTTTCCACTTTCTTTCATAAAGGATCCTTTTGTGTGCTTGTAGTTGCTGGTGGGAAGGAGAGGATGAACACAGGCAGCACTGTGGGGATAGGGGGGCACACACAGAGTCTGGGCAGCAGGGGGTAACGTATGGTGCACATGGAAAGTAATTGGAGTGGTGGGGGGACAATTACTGAAACCAATCCCTCGTATGGTACTCTCTGCAGCAGCTGAAAGACAGTGGGATGGAAAGGAGAACAAGCCCCTCCATGGCACCAATTACACTCCCTGCCCACATATGATTTGTCTTGCTGCCTGGGCCCCCCTGCTGGCCTGGGCCCCATACAAGAGCACTGGTGCTACAGATCAATACTAAATGTACAAGAAAAACATTAGTTATATACTCAAACATAGAAAATAATGATTTTTTTTTCTTGACAGATATTGATGAGTGTTCTACAGGAATCGCTGCTTGTGAGCAAATTTGCATTGATACTCTAGCTAGTTTTAACTGCTCATGTAATCCAGGTTACAGAATTAACCAACAAAATCCTTATCGATGTGAAGGTAAGAACATATGTTTCACCAGATATTCCATTATTAATATATTATTATTATTATTATCCAGATAAGTACAGTTTAAAGTGGAGTTCCACACACTTTTACAAGGTGGTCTTAAACTAAAGACCACCCCTCCTTTTGGAATATCTATTTTTTTCTTACCTACCTTTTTAGAAAGAATAAATTTACTTCCGTCCTAGATCAGCCTTGGCGCACACGTCGCGCCCTCTTCTGCGGCGAGCCTTCTTCCTTCTCCCCCTGTTGCCTTCTGGGACATGTGTGTGTCCCAGAAGACGAGCTAGCCATTCACAAAGCACCGCGTGACTCGCACATACGCAGTAGGAAACTGAGTGTGAAGCCTGAAGGAATAAAGGTACCCGCAGGCGAGCCAGTGGATGAATTGGCCTTGGGGGTGGGGGGGTGGAGGCAACATCGCAGGCTCCCGGACAGGTAAGTGTCCTTATTAAAAGTCAGCAACTACAGTACTTGTAGCTGCTGAATTTAAAAAAAAAAAAACATTTTGTGGCTGGAACTCGGCCTTAAAGGGTAACTCCACTTTTGTGGGGAAAAAAAAAAGCAAACAAAGAAAAAATAATAATGCATGTACAATTGCGATGCAAGTCATATTGTAATTGAATGTTATTAAAAATTACCTTCCCTTTTCAATCTGCAGCAGCTGTAATTTTCTATAAATGCAAAGTAATATGGCTACCTGGGGTTGTTCTGTACACAGAGTGTTTACTGACCACTCCCCAGAAACATCAATTCCTGCTTGTGTGATTGGCTCACCAATTTTCCCAAAAGTCTGCACTAAGTCAGATTTCAGGAATCCCCTGCAACAAAAATGTACTTTTTGGTGACATATTTCCAATAAGAACACGTCTAAAGGGATGCAGGCCCAGCAGCTTTCCTCATTAGTGCCCTGCAGGTGCCACAACTGACTAATAATTATGAAACCACTCCCATTAGACCCACTTAGCACAGAGGCACAAACAAACAAAAAACATGGATTTCTTCAGAATAACAAAAGGTAGGAATCTGCAACACAGGTTGTTATAATCCTTGCAAAATACATAGATCAACCAGAGGGTAATGTTTTTTTCTCAACAAAAGTGGAGTTATGCTTTAATGGTATTATATGGGAACTGCAGCAAAGATGAACCAATGTTCATATTAGCCATTCAGATGCTTTGTTTTCATACAAGATAAAACCTGTTTGTTTTTTTAAGGTGATAACTTCACTTTTGCCCCAGCGCTTTTCTCTTTTGTTAATCAGCTATATTGCAGAGAGATTATTCTGCATTTTTTCAAGAAACCACTGGGGACAATTTACTAAAGGAGCTGTAAATGTTCAAATAAACAATGAGGGTTATTTACTAAAGCTGGTGAGTGCAAAATCTGGTCCAACTCTGCATAGAAGCCAATGCGCTTCTAGTTTTTATTGCCAAAGCTTAATTGAACAAGCTAACGCTAGAATCTGATTGGCTAGAATGCACAGCTGCACCAGATTCTGAGTGAACCAGTTTTTGGAAAATATCCCCCCAATGTGACGCTGCACTTATTGCAATGATATATGTTTGTGCAAGCCAAAATGACATTATTTATTACCCTTGCACACATTTGAGTATTCATAGTGAAGACATTTTCACAATATTCACTCACCCAAGTGAACATACACTTTGCAAATTTTGGGGTGAGGAATTGGATGAATGCATGAACATATGCAGAGAATGCTGTTTGCACCAACACACCAGGAAGCTTTAACTATTAGTGTGCCAATGGCTATACTGGAGATCCATATATCTACTGCACAGGTACTGTATGTTAATTAAATTATTCTGATACATTATCTAATCATACAAATATTGGGGTCCTCATGTACAGAAAATACATTTTTTTTAATAGTTTCAATTACTTTACAAGAATGAGTTTGACTTTGATAGTTAGTAAGTGATTTACTAAAATAGTGGCTTTACAAGCATTTATCCACTGTTTAAATTAATTTTATATAGGGATATAAAAAAAATAATACATGCATAATTTAACACATTTTAGCAAAATAAAAAAACATTGCAATGTTTGTTTTCATTTTTCTTCCTTAATTTACTTTTTCTGCATATATTTCTGTTCCAGATATCAATGAATGTGATACACCTTCTCTCAACAATTGTACAAGCAATTCTCTTTGTATAAACACAAATGGCTCTTATTCCTGTGAGTGCCTCCCAGGATATTCTGGCCCCAACTGTACAGGTAAGGGAAAGCCCCTTTCTAGGTCTACACTTGGAAGATAGACCCAACTAAATTGAAATGAATTGATGCCACATCTCAAAAATATAACTTTGTTATGTTCCAATACAATGCAAAATGATGTAATCCAAATTTAACTTAAAGCTAAACACCAGGTGTGAATTGCAAACATTGGTCCAGCTATCACATTGGTGCATATCCCATACCTGATAGTCCGGTGTGGAAGTTTATGTTCATTGTAGTAGTCAGCACTATTATATTGATCACCATAGTCTTCCAAATTTCCCCACTGCACACTGACCACAGGGGTCTATCAACTCAACATTGCTGTCATTCACAAAATAACTTTTTTTAGTTAATACAAAGTGTTCTCTTAATGCAATAGGTAGATAGAAGGTAATGTTGCAATTTCAACCTCATCGAATATGAGAGTCCCCTGTATTTACTGAAAAAAATCTGAGTGTTCTGTGAATGGTGGTAGTTCCAAGCAGTGATTCCATGTGGTTAGTGTGCAGTAGGGCAACCACCTGGCACAGAACCCAGAAGATCATGGGGGTAACAGTTATAGTGCGTACTACTACAGTGATTGTTACCATCCCCAGAGGTCCCTCGGGTTAGAGATATGCATACTTACATTGGTCCGTTAACACATAGAGCTAGGTGTAATCCTTAAAGTGTTACTAAACCCACAACAGTAAAATCTGTCTGTATATGCAGTATAGCATGCTTGTTATACTCACTGTGGAATGTAAGGGGTTAATCCTCTGCATTGTGTAAAAGGCTGTTTTATCCTGTATGCACTGATCCTCCCCTCCTGCACTGTCTATCTGGGGAAAGCCAGCTAACACAGGCAGAGTAGCCAACCTGCACATGCTCAGTTGTGTCTTTTATGCTGGAGAGACAAATTACTTGTTCTCAGAGCTAGCCAGGTCACATGATATTGGCATCACGCATGTGGGAATCTCCACCTTCTTGAACTCTCAGCAATGGAGAAACTGTGCAGTTTATCACTGACCATGGTATACAGATCAGCCACAAAGGTATATAGTGGCATTTTTTTTATGTAAAAAGAAGATTTATAAGCTGTGGGCACTGTGTGGGCAGGTGAACTATTTTCATATTACTGGGTTTAGTAACACTTTAATTCTGATCTCTCCTTTTAGCCCCATATCCAATCACTGTCTATATTATGCCATCTTGACCTATGTAACATTACAAAAATATGCTCTTCTTAACCAATGACACCATCAAGCTACTGATTAATTTTCCCTTTATTTCTTCACTATTGGAACCCCCTCCTTATTAATTTACCTCTACACAAGCCATCTCTTCTGCAGTCTATCATGAATGCTTCTGCCAAGCTCATCCCCCTTACCTACTGCTCAGCTTCCAAAACCCGTTATGACAATCCCTTCACTGGCTTCAAAATTCAAAATGACTAACAACTACATATAAAGCTATCTATCCACAGCTCTGCCTCTAACTACATCACCAAGCTTGTCTCAAAATATCACCCAAATCATCCTCTTCAATTCTCCCAGGACCTCCTACTCTCTTGCTTTCTCATCACCTCTTATTATGTTCACCTCCAGCAATTTTCTAGAGCCTCTCTCATCTTTGGGAACTCTCTGCCTCAGTCTGTTCAGCTATCTCCTACTCTGTCTAACTTTCCATAAAAATGCATCTCTTCAGGAAAGCCTATTCTGCCTCTACCTAATAGATGAACTTCTACATTCTCCATCAACTCATCCTTAAACAGTCATTACCTATTTTATCACTTGACCCCTTTTGTTAGATTGTAGGCTCTCATGAGCAGGGCCCTGCTAACCATCTTGTCATGAATTATATTGTAATTCTATCCCCCTTTAAATTTCAAAGCGCTGAGCAAACTATTGGTGTTACATAAAGCCTAAAAAATGGAATAATGATAGTAATAATAATGATAATAATAATAATAATATTTTATTATTATCAGACTGGATGCAACTTAAAGTTGTAGGTAACTAGGTTACTTTTGCTCCAACTCTTTTTGCTCAGTTTTGGTAACCAGTCCTATTCCCAAGAGATTATTCTATATTATTTTAAGAAATTATTATTGTTTTTTAAAGTAGCAGTAAATGTTTTAAGTGATTGTAAAGGTTGTTTTTTTTTACATTAAAATTAAAACATATTATACTTACCTGCTCTGTGTAATTGTTTTACACACAGTTGTGCTTTACCCACCATTCTGGAGTCTCCTGCTAGAGCTGTCTGCTGCTTCTTGACGTGTGTGTCCCCATAGCATGCCCTGTGGGGGCACCCATATAGGTGCTCTCGTAAGCCAGGCTGTGCATTTCCATAGACACACAAAGAGTGGCCCAGCCCACCCCCACTACCTCCTCACAGTATTTGACTGACAGCAGCCTGTGTCCTGTGAGAGCAGAAAAAGAGAGCAGTGCTGCTGCAGATGGGGCAGTGCTGGATTGGTGGAGAAGCCAGGTAAAGGTTTGGGAGGCACAACTAGTGCGATGTTTTTTACCTTAATGCAAGGAAAGCATTAAGGTAAAAAGCCTTTAGACTTTAGATCCACTTTAACCTCCCTGGCAGTAATCCAGAGTGTGGCTCAGGGTTAAATTTCAGTACCATTAGCGGTAACCCCAATCCACACTTGGGATTGCATCTCAGGGTCCTGATACAGCATACTTACTTTGTCACCAGGATCCTGCGATGTCCCCCCACTGTGTCTGCGGGCTGTGTCCTCTGCCTGAAGTTTTGTGTGCCGGGCCCCGTCGAGCCTTGCAACGCATGAGGGCGGAGCCCAGCGGCAAATTAAAAAAATTACACAAAACATAACACCTACAGTACACTGTACGGTACAATCATACAGATTACATTATTGTATCAAATAATTTCACCTCCCTTTTGTCCCTAATGCTTTGTCCAATGCCCTGTTTACAGTTTTATATTATATATACTGTTCCTTCTGCCTGGAAACTTGAGATTGTCCATAGCAAGCAAAAAAAAGTCCCTTTACATCAAAAGTGGTTTTAGACCAGCTAGAAAACAGTGATAGTAAATTAGAACACCTTCAGAATTGAGCGATAGTGAATTGTGAGGAAATACATGTTATTATTATTATATTATTATTTTTTATAATTATTTATAGTTATTTATTATAATATAATTTATGATTTTGTGTTTTAAACTGTATCATACCCGGGATGTCTACTAGACTATTGTTTGGACAGATTTAAGTGTGTAATTATTACTAAGAATTGTAGGCCTACAATATAAAACGCTAAATTTCTATGCAAAACAATGTACCGCTTTGAGACGCAAAAATATGACAATCATACCGCCAGGGTGGCTATGTAAATAAGGTGGTCAATTCAAACTTTGTACAAACAAAAACATTTTTTTTATTTTCTATGCACATGATTGGATATTCAAAGTGAATAGATCTTCACTGTATTCATTAAGCTAAGTGAACATTTACTTTGCAAAATTAATATTTCCTAGTAAAGCCCCATATTTACATACCTGAGAGTTACTTGTGCCCAATTGAAATATTTCAACAAGTGTAAGTCTATGCTTTATTCTCTGTGCATTGAATTTTTTGTATAAAATACCACAAAGTAATGTAATGCAGAGGTAATGATTGAAATACTAATATTGTAATGCTTTAGTGAATTATCCTAGTAAGTTTTATTGGAGACATTCAATAACACGTTTAAATACTTACCTAAAATTCACTATTTGAAGACGTTTACACTCTAAAGGTGTCTGAGTCTGAATTACTCCATTAAAAAATTGTGAAACTACAGACACTTTTGGATTGTAAACTTCTTTAAATGGTGAATTTTAGGTAAGTATTTAACCAGTTGCCGACCGCCGCACGCCGATGTACGTCGGTACAATGGCACGGGCAGGCATAAGGACATACATGTACGTCCCTTGCCTCCCGCGGGTCGGGGGCCCGATCGGGCCCCCGCCCGGTGCCTGCGGCGGTCGGTATTCGTTCGGGAGCGATCCCGGACGAGGGGACGGCCATTCATTCATGGCCACCCCCTCGCGATCGCTCCCGACGAATAGAAATCCCCGGTGACATCACTTCCTCTCCTGTAATGTAAACACAGGAGAGGAAGTGATGTATTCTCTCCTCCGTGTCGGTATTTTTCGTTCCGACACGGAGGAGAGCGGATCAGTAAGTTGCACCAACACTCTACACACACAGTAGAACATGCCAGGCACACTCACACCCCCCCTTTACCCCCCGATCACCCCCCCAATTACCCCTGCCCCCCAGTCACAGTGACACCAATGTCATTTTTTTTTTTTTTTTTGCATTGGTGTCATTTGTGACTGTAATAACTGTTAGGGCAGTTAGAGTTAGCCCCCTTTAGTTCTAATGTACCCCCCTAACCCCCCCAATAAAGGTTTAACCCCGTGATCACCCCCCGTCGCCAGTGTCACTAAGGCTGGGTTCACATTGCAGCGGTTTATGAGAACGAATGTGATTCGCACCGCACTGCAGTGCAAATCACATCCGATCTCTGTGCGATTCGAGTTCAGCCATTCGCCGCACCCGCCGCACCCGCCACACCCGCCGCACCCGCCGCAAATTCGCACGGGACCCTTTTTTTGGCCCGCAGCAGAATCGGATCGCATGGGTGTTCACACCATGCGATCCGAGTTTGCAGATCGCACTGCGATATGCGAACTGATCTGGGGGTGTCAGTAACATTTCACTGACACTCCCAGCAGTTCGCATAGGGCAGTGTGAACTGCCGCCGGGAGGCATGCGATGCGGGAACCCGCCGCGGATTCGCGGCGTTTCCGCATCGCTCCAGTGTGAACCCAGCCTAATAAGCGATCATTTTTCTGATCGCCGTATTAGTGTCACAGGTGACGCTAGTTAGGCAGGTAGGTATTTAGGTTCGCCGCAGCTTTTTATAGCGCCAGGGACCCCCATATACTACCGCATAAAGCCCCCTGATTGCCCCCTAGTTAACCCTTTCACCTGTGATCACCATATAACTGTTACAGGTGACGCTGGTTGGTTAGTTATTTTTTTATAGTTTCAGGGCACCCGCCATTTATTACCTAATAAAGGTTTAACCCCCTGATCACCCGGCGGGTGTCATTTGTGACTAATAACTGTTAGGGCAGTTAGGGTTAGCCCCCTTTAGTTCTAAGGTACCCCCCTAACCCCCCCAATAAAGGTTTAACCCCGTGATCACCCCCCGTCGCCAGTGTCACTAAGGCTGGGTTCACATTGCAGCGGTTTGAGAACGGATGTGATTCGCACCGCACTGCAGTGCAAATCACATCCGATCTCTGTGCGATTCGAGTTCAGCCATTCGCCGCACCCGCCACACCCGCCGCACCCGCCGCAAATTTGCACGGGACCCTTTTTTTGGCCCGCAGCAGAATCGGATCGCATGGGTGTTCACACCATGCGATCCGAGTTTGCAGATCGCACTGCGATATGCGAACTGATCTGGGGGTGTCAGTAACATTTCACTGACACTCCCAGCAGTTCGCATAGGGCAGTGTGAACTGCCGCCGGGAGGCATGCGATGCGGGAACCCGCCGCGCATTCGTGGCGTTCCCGCATCGCTCCAGTGTGAACCCAGCCTAATAAGCGATCGTTTTTCTGATCGCTGTATTAGTGTCACAGGTGACGCTAGTTAGGCAGGTAGGTATTTAGGTTCGCCGCAGCTTTTTATAGCGCCAGGGACCCCCATATACTACCGCATAAAGCCCCCTGATTGCCCCCTAGTTAACCCTTTCACCAGTGATCACCATATAACTGTTACAGGTGACGCTGGTTGGTTAGTTATTTTTTTATAGTTTCAGGGCACCCGCCATTTATTACCTAGTCTCACTAGTGTACCCCTAAATTTAGGGGTGTCTACTTTCCAAAATGGGGTCATTTGGGGGGGGGTTTGTGCCATCTTGGCATTTTATGGCCTTCAAAACTGTAACGCCCTTAGAAAGCCTGAAGGCGGTGCTTGGTTTTCGGGGCCCCGTACGCGGCTAGGCTCCCAAAAAGTCCCACATATGTGGTATCCCCGTACTCAGGAGAAGCAGCAGAATTTATTTTGGGGTGTCATTTCACATATGCCCATGGCATGCGTGAGCAATATATCATTTAGTGACAACTTTGTGAAAAAAAAAAAAAAAAAAAAAAGTTTGTAATTTTCCCGCAACTTGTGGCAAAATATAAAATATTCCATGGACTCAACATGCCTCTCAGCAAATAGCTTGGGGTGTCTACTTTCTAAAATGGGGTCATTTGTGGGGGTTTTGTGCCATCTTG
This sequence comes from Lithobates pipiens, assembly GCF_037356315.1. Taxonomy (NCBI): domain Eukaryota; kingdom Metazoa; phylum Chordata; class Amphibia; order Anura; family Ranidae; genus Lithobates; species Lithobates pipiens. Next base: position 366,612,053 of record NW_027507758.1, on the reverse strand, counting down.
GCATTTTATGGCCTTCAAAACTGTAATAGGTAGTGAGAAGTGAACTCAAAAATTTACGCCCTTAGAAAGCCTGAAGGCGGTGCTTGGTTTTCGGGGCCCCGTACGCGGCTAGGCTCCCAAAAAGTCCCACATATGTGGTATCCCCGTACTCAGGAGAAGCAGCAGAATTTATTTTGGGGTGTCATTTCACATATGCCCATGGCATGTGTGAGCAATATATCATTTAGTGACAACTTTGTGAAAAAAAAAAAAAAAGTTTGTAATTTTCCCGCAACTTGTGGCAAAATATAAAATATTCCATGAACTCAACATGCCTCTCAGCAAATAGCTTGGGGTGTCTACTTTCTAAAATGGGGTCATTTGTGGGGGTTTTGTGCCATCTTGGCATTTTATGGCCTTCAAAACTGTAATAGGTAGTGAGAAGTGAACTCAAAAATGTACGCCCTTAGAAAGCCTGAAGGCGGTGCTTGGTTTTCGGGGCCCCGTACGCGGCTAGGCTCCCAAAAAGTCCCACATATGTGGTATCCCCGTACTCAGGAGAAGCAGCAGAATTTATTTTGGGGTGTCATTTCACATACGCCCATAGCATGTGTGAGCAATATATCATTTAGTGACAACTTTGTGTAAAAAAAAAAAATAAAATTTTTTTTTGTCATTATTCAATCGCTTGAGGCAAAAAAATAAAATATTCAATGGGCTCAACATGCCTCTTATCAATTTCCTTAGGGGGTCTACTTTCCAAAATGGGGTCATTTGGGGGGGTTTTGTACTGCCCTGCCATTTTAGCACCTCAAGAAATGAGATAGGCAGTCGTAAACTAAAAGCTGCGTAAATTCCAGAAAACGTACCTTAGTTTGTAGATGTGACAACTTTTGCGCAAACCAATAAATATACAATTATTGACTTTTTTTTTACCAAAGACATGTGGCTGAATACATTTTGGCCTAAATGTATGACTAAAATTGAGTTTATTGGATTTTTCTAATAACAAAAAGTAGAAAATATCATTTTTTTTCAAAATTTGCGGTCTTTTTACGTTTATATCGCAAAAAATAAAAATCGCAGAGGCAATCAAATACCATCAAAAGAAAGCTCTATTTGTGGGAAGAAAAGGACGCAAATTTTGTTTGGGTACAACATTGCATGACCGCGCAATTACCAGTTAAAGCAGCGCAGTGCCAAAGTGTAAAAAGACCTCTGGTCATTTACCAGCAAAATGGTCCGGTCTGAAAGTGGTTAAAAGTGTTATTGAAAGTCTCCAATAAAACTTTCTAGGATAATTTACTAAAGGATAATTCACTAAAGCATTACGATAAATGTGCTTAATGATAAAACTATGATAAGTCAAATACGTCAGTGCAAGATGATGGAGTTCTTGTCATATTTGTGTATTGTGAGTTGTGAAATTCTCTATAAAATATAACCTGACAAATGCACCATACAGTGGTGCCATTTTCAATAACTTACTCTTTAGTTTCACATTTTTTAATGGAGAAATTGCAAGCACCGAATGGTGCATTTGTTGGGTGATATTTTATAGAGAATTTTGCAAATCACAATACCCAAATATGGCAAGAAATCCATCTTGCACTGAAGTATTAGAATTATCATAGTGTTAGCATTGACCACATTTCTCCAGTCACTCACTGTCTTTTACAGCATTTCACCAGTCTCCATTCAAACCTGTAGCCTGTCCCCAGTCTCTAATCATAATTTCCTCTAGTATCTCTGTAGTCTGTGACAGACCTATTTAGTACTACATATAATGATCATTACCAGGAGCACTTTTGTGATTCTAAGAGCCACAGTTTGGGCCTCCTATAGTTCATAAGTTGACAACCACTGGCAGGGGCGGACTGACCATTGGGCCACTCGGGCACTGCCCGAGGGCCCCATGCCACTAGGGGGCCCCATAAGGATTGCCAGCCTCAGTAAAACCAGGGACAGCATGTAAAAATGTGTGTTTTTTTTTTTTTTTTTACATCTGTCTCTGAAATGTCCCTTACCGACATCCTTTTGGTCTAAAAATCCCGAGATTATAATTGCCCCACCTCTCCAGTACCTTCTCAGCCAATAGAAACATGTCTGTGTATACTGTGTGATTGTATACTGTGTGTGTGTGTGTGTGTTTGTGTATACTGTGTGGCCCCATAATGTCTGATTGCCTGGGGGCCCCATAATCTCCTATTGCCCGGGGTCCCCATGAGTTGTCAGTCTGCCCCTGACCACTGGTATAAACTAACATTACTAAGCCTGAATCCAGGCTTAGGGCTAGGAGGGAGGTGTAATGTCACCTTATAGAATAGTTCAGACTCAGTATACCACTTGGGTATGGGATTCATAATCCACCCCAGGCACAAAGCAGCTGATTTAAAGATAAATAGAGGTAATTGCAGGCACCACAAAGATATTCACTTTACCAGTAATGTTAATTTATTCACATTTGATTCACTGTAGGATAAAAATAGCAGGGGGTTGGAACTGGACATTCACATCCCTTTTTCATGGCTAAAATCTAAAGATTCAAAACAATGTTTGAGGTTTATTAAAACTGAACTCAAGGTATGATCTTAACTACATACTTACATTGGTCTAGCTTAGATGAATATAAGTATGCATATCTCATAACTGGGGGAGCACTATGGAAGCTAACAATCGCTGTAGTAGTTGGTGCTACTTTAAAGATCTGTGCTATCTTTGGGGTCACAGCTAAACCTTTTTGGTGACTTAATAACGACTGAATAAATTGATACAATTCACTGGTAGAATAAGGTAAATGATTCATATAAAAGTCTTACATTGTTTATTATTGTTTCTGATGTAATAGAGACAACAATGGCACAGACATCTGCAAACTATAATATTTCAGCAGCAACATCATTTCCTCTCTCTTCTCAATCTGCTGGTGGATCAACACCTCATTTGAATCCTACAGCTTTTAGTTCAGCTCCTACAAATGAAATCACAAGCAACACAACTGTGGAATCACCCACAGCACCAGCTGCTGGAACAACAGCATTATATTTTAATACCACTATGATTGTAGCTAGCGCAACAGACAGTGCAACAGAAGATGTTCATTCAACCCGGGGCTCACATTCCAGTACTACATTTTCTAGCAATGAAAGTGTGACAACAGCATCAAGTACCAATGATGAAAGCACAAGTTTGACGGAAGCAACAACAACAGCAACAACAAAGGCCTTTGACACCACCACCAATGTAAGTTTCCTGTCATCACCAACTACTATTGTTGAAAAATACTCAACACGCACACAAGATAAAAATTCTGGTAGTGTTTCAAAATCAGAACGAACCACAATTGAAGCCACAGCAAGTGAAACACAATATGTAACAGAAACTACACTTTCATCAGTGAGCCCAACAGCTAATAATGATGTAACAGATGTTAGATCAGCAAGTTCCACATCAAATAGTACTGACAGTGCAACTGCTGCTAGTTCTACAACATTAGCAACTACTGGAAGTTCCACAGTAACAACCATAGCCAATGCAGTCAGTGCCAGCAGTACAAGTTTACCAGTATCACCATCTACTTCTACTGGAGAACAGACTATAATACAGTTAAACACCACATATTCCACAGTAAGTATTACATTAAGTAAAACAAATGCTGAAAGTGCAACCTATGAAAGCAACATAGCAGAAGCCTCAACTAAAAATTCAGCAACTACGACAACCAGCACTTCTGCATTGTCAGATTCCAACACCAATATACCTACTGTAATAACAGCTAAGAATGCAACAGAATTTACACATTCATTAATGGGCTCGACAACTACTAATAATATAAGTACAATTATGACTTCAGTTTCCGAGGCAACAAGCAGTCCTGAACTGTCAACCTCTAAATATGAAAAAACCTTCAACTTTACATCTAAAAAACCACTGTTGACATCCTCTTTAATTACATCAGAACTAAACATTTCTCCATCCCCATTGACAGAGCAACACAGTACAGCCACTCTTGTTTTCTCAACAGAACCCAGCACAGCTATTAAACATACCTCACAATATTCTGGCACATTTGATTCCACATCCACTAAAGAAATGAATACTCATGAATCATCATCAAACATGCTCACATCTATGTTTACTGAAACAACTTCTAAAAGTGAAAGTGCCTCTGTGTCCCCAACAACTAAAAGGTCTACTGAATTACATTCTGTCCCATCTGAGACAACTTCAAATGAACCATCTGCTTCTTCACATCTAAATTCACCAAAGGCGACAACAAGGGAAACATTGACTACAAACATGATTTCAGCATCAGCAGCAACAGGCCAATCTGCTCCATCACCCTCTGAATATCAAACAACCATTGACATTATATCTACAGAACCACCGACTACACCATCTATATTCACATCAGAACCCACCATTTCTTTATCCTATTCTACTGAGGTCCATGATTTGTCTGCTGTTTTTTCCACATTAGAACCCAGAACAAGAACAATACCTATCTCAGAGTTCACCAGTATATCTGTTTCCTCATCTACTGAGAAAAGCAATACTTATGAGTCAGCATCTAAATTGCAAACAACAATGTTGACTGAAAAAACTGCTGAACGTGAAAGTGTCTCTTCTTCCCTAATAACTGAAATGTCTACTGAATTACATTCTATCCCTTCTGAGACTACCTCAAATGAACCACCTGCTTCTTCACATCTAACATCACCAAAGGTAACAATAATAGAAACATTGAGTACAAAAATTATTTCAGCTTCAGAAGTAACAAGCAGATCTGGGCTATCGTCTTCTGAATATCAAACAACCTTTAAATTAACATCTACAAGACCATTTACTACATCATCTACATTTACCTCAGAACCCAGCATGTCTTTATCCTCATCTACTGATGCCTCCAGTACCTCTACTATTGAACAATCTACTGAATTACATTCTATCCTATCAGAGATGACCTCAAAAGAACCATCAGATTTTTCACATCTAACCTCGCCAAAGTCAACAATAATGGAAACATTGAGTACAAATACGATTTTACCTTCAGAAGCAACAAGCAGAAATGCTCCCTCATCTACTGAGAAAATTACTACTTATGAGTCAGCATCCAAATTGGAAACAACTATGTTGACTAAAAAGACTGCTGAAAGTATAAGTCCCCAAGCTTCTCTAACAACTGAACAGTCTACTGAATTACATTCTATCGCATCTGAGACTACCTCAAATGAACCAACTGATTTTTCAGATTTAACATCACCAAAGGCAACAACCAGGGAACCATTGAGTACAAACATGATTTCAGCTTCAGCAGCAACAAGCCAAGCTCCATCAGCCTCTGAATATAAAACAACCATTATATCTGCAGAACCACCAACTACATCACCTCTATTCTCTTCAGAACCCACCATTTCTCTATCCCATTCTACTATGGTCCACAGTTCATCTGCTGTTTTTTCCACATCAGAATCCAGAACAGGTCCAGTACCTATCTCAGAGTTCACCAGTATATCTGCTTCCTCATCTACTGTGAAAATCACTACTTCTGAGTCAGCATCTAAATTGAAAACAACAACGTTTACTGAAAATACTGCTGAAAGTGAAAGTGCCCCTTCTTCCCTAATAACTGAACAGTCTACTGAATTACTTTCTATCCCATCTGAGACTACCTCAAATGAACCACCTGCTTCTTCACATCTAACATCACCAAAGGCAACAATAATGGAAACATTGAGTACAAATATGATTTCAGCTTCAGAAGCAACAAGCAGATCTGGGCTATCAGCCTCTGAATATCAAAAAACCTTTGAATTAACATCTACAAAACCGTTTACTACATTATCTACATTTACCTCAGAACCCAACATGTCTTTAGTCTCATCTACTGACGCTTCCAGTACCGCTACTATTGTATCCACATTGGAACCCAGACCAACTCCAAAATATACCTCAGAATTCACCAGTATATCTGCTTCCTCCTCTACTGAGAAAATCACTACTTATGAGTCATCATCCAAATTGAAAACAACTATGTTGACTAAAAAGACTGCTGAAAGTATAAGTCCCCAAGCTTCTCTAACAACCTCTGACTATGAAACAGCTCTTGACTTAACATCTACAGAACTGCTGACTACATTATCAACATTTACATCAGAACCCAGCATGTCCCAATCCCAGTCATCTGCAGGCTCCACAAATGAACACTCCAGCTCATTGACTTCAAGTTCCCCTAAAACCACATCACTTAAATATCCATATTCCTCGACTGTCACTTCACCAAAGCCATCAGGTGGTGATGATTTATCATCTTCACAAATCCCTAGCAGCTCTACACAATCACAATTAAAAAGTTCCTCTGCACCTACGCCTAACACAACTACTATATCTGATACTGCTACCACATTTACTGAAAATAATGGTTTATCCACATCAACTAGCTCAGAGGCAACATCAGCCTTGTTTTATGACCCATCATCCAGCACTGTTTTGAATTCAACAGCATTTCAGAGTTATTCCTCTTCATCATCATCATCATCGCCACAAACAGGTACATTTTTCTTTTCATGTAATAAATGCATAAAAATAATTTCCTATTTTTTCACCTTGCGGTAACTGATATATTCAGATTGCTCCTCTCAGAGATACTCCACATTTGTATTACCAAATTAATTTGTCCTTTGCTTTTGCTGCAAAGTATTAGCCTTTTTAGCAATGAAAATAATTAAGAGTCGATAATATTTATTCAGTTTGAATATATCCATGTATCACTTTTAATGTCAGTCCTAAACCTCATAGAACTGGGTCAAAAAATGAATATCTATGTACTCTTTATAAACTCCAGCAATTTGGGTCTAGAGGAAACAGTTTGACACTTTTACACAGCACTTTAAAGCAAAAATAAGAATATATCTACAAACTACAGTGCACCTAACAGGCTGTAAGTGGACCTGCACTACCCCATCCAGCTTATTCTTCTCCACAATGGAATATGATCTCTCTCTTTCCATCTCACAGTAGTGGCTTCTCTCGTTATTTTCTGTGTAGTTCCTGTGTAGTGCACAGACCAGGTTGGTCCAACGGTTTGATCCCAGGTTCTAATTCCTTAGTGGAGCAAGCAGCCAGGCACAGGGTATTGTCAGCCAGATGCATCAAATCTCACTTAGTCCTAAGACAGTAATCAGTCAAATAGTGTATAGTGTTGTTTTATTTGTTTTGTAGTTTTTATTTGTTTTGTAGAACTAGGGTAGGTATTGGAAAATAACTTTGGGATACCCAGAAATATCAACTTGAAGGAGGACACTACCTTGCAACAGTTAACTGAAATAGAGCAGAATATTCTGTACAGACAGTAGCTCAGCACAGGAGGGCCTCCTCTAAGGGCACAGCCATGGCAGCAGGCCTGGAACAGTCCCTCTAGCAAAAAGGGGTGTAATCACAACAGTCTTTCTCCTGAGAATTCTCTAAAGTTCACTCACTGTGATCCAGGCAATCTGAAGGCCTTCTTTCAGCTTCAATTGATGCTGGGATAAAGCATTCCAGGAAAATCCCCTCTAGGAGTTGCCTTAAGTGTTCCTTTGTCTTTATGGGTGATCCTTCAGCTCCTTGTTGAGCTAGAATCATCCATGACTTCCGAAAACTTCTTCTAAACCTTGGAAGGTTTAACGTAACCGGGTGGTCCGCCCCCTCTGGCACAAGAGGAAGCCATGGGGAAGTCCCTGTGGCATCAGAGGGGGCAGGGTCACCCGAGTACATCACCGTGTGGCCCCGCCCTCAGTTATATAAGAACTGTCACAAGTGAAGAAGCATCACACAGTGGGAGCCTTCCATGGAGGCGGATCAGTTGCAGATTTTTTTTCTTTTTCAGTCCGTTGGCTGCGTGATAGAAGAAGCTGAATGGACATCTTGGGGCATTTTGCACTTTTGATTATTCATGTTCGTGTCCCATAGACTTTAATGGTGTTCTTGTGTTATGCCAAATTTTTTGCCTGTCTGCATGTTCTGCTGCAAACCCAACAGGAGGGTGTTTGGCTCATCCCTAATGTATACCTATAAAAAAATATTCCTATGAAAGGTGCCTACAAGAAGGAATGACTTCAGTAAAAGCAAGTCCTCACTTCACTTTCTTAAAAGCCCCATTAACACAGAAAAGCCCTGCCTTTGTTAGACACCAAAATTTGTTAAGGCAATACATTGTTAATAGCATCCCCTAATGCAGAGCGTTTGTGACCACCAAACTGCATAGTACTACTGTACCATGTGGTTTGGTACATCGCAATTGCTAAAAGTTGTGTGCTTTATGCACATTCACATGCATTTGGAAGCCTACTGAAATGAATGGACTGTCAAAAACAGAACACAAAAGAGACGCGTGCACTTTCTGTTATTTCCAGCTTTAAGAGGTACAGTCAGTGCTGTGTCTTGGCCCAGGCGGACAGGGCCCAGGCCTAGGGCATCTCTTTGCAGGATGAGCAGCAAAAAAGCCACCCCTGCACGAAAAAAGCACCCCCCCCCCCGTACTCCAAGTCCTGCCTCGTGCACATGTGCAATCCGACTTCTTGATGGCTGGTGACTGGCCATAGAACTGGCGGCGGCGGAGCCTAACACTCCGCCTACCCTTCTCCGCTCGACATTCTTACACAGTGCAACTTCTCCCAAGGGTGGGGTCTGTCTGTGTCCAGAGGAGGAGAGAGAGGAGGATGAGGGGAACCCCCAGTACAGCAGATACAAATCACGATTATAAAGCTATTATTTATACAATCAAATATAAAGTGCTCAATATTCAACAGACTAGAATACATAGATCATAGATCATAATTGTAATAAAGTGTTTCGTGCTACAAACTCATTAAACAGTACACATTCAGTGAAAGTTCATGTACTGCAAATTTTGCAGTACATGAACTTTCACTGAATGAGCACTGTTTACCGAGTTTGCATTGATTTCAGCATGTGCAAAGTGCTCCATGCATGCTGAAATCAATGGCAACCCATTAAACAGTGCACATTCAGTGAAAGTTAATGTACTGCAAAGTGCTATGTGCTATAATCCATGATTAATATACACTAATAAGCTGTGATATTATGAAACTGATGAGGCTGCACTGATGCTACTGATGAGGCGACACTCTTAAGCTGCACTGATAGAGCTGCACTGATATGCTACACTGATGGGCACTGCTAGGCTGCACTAGTGGGCACTGATTAGGCTGCACTGATATCGGCACTGATGGGGCTGCACTGATGGGCACTGATGAGTCTGCACTGATGAGCATTGATGAGTCTGCACTGATGGGCACTGATGGAGCTGCACTGATGGGCACTGATAGGCTGCACTGGTGGTCCCTGATGAGGACACACTGATAACCTCTGATGAGGCCGCACTGATGAGGCTGCCCTGATGGGCACTGATTGGACTGTACTGAATGGCACTGATAAGGCTGCACTGATGGGCACTAATGAGGCTGCACTGATGGATACTGATAAGCTGCACTGATGGGTACTGATATGCTTCTTGTTAATATTATTAAAGTTGTTGTTAATATTTCTTTTTGGAACTTAATTCTGTATAAAACATTTAACAGTGTAATTTCATGAGATAATTTCTGAGGGCGTGTTTAGGTGCTGACTTAGGGGCAGGGCGGGGCAGGGAAGGGGTTGGGTGGGAAAAGTGGTGGCAAGTAACTCTTGGTATCGCTAGTGGCTCAGAACTTGAAATTTTGAGCCCTGCATTGTACATTTACATTGGTCCCTACACTCAAGGAGCTTACAAGTAGGCACTTGGTTCCCACTTTTATTGTACAGCGAGGTGGAGCTCTAAGATGAAAAGATGGAGCCTAAAGTGGAAAGGGTGTGGTTTACAGATGACAGGAAGGGGTGGGCCATATTTAAATTGGGGGGTGCATAAGTTTAGTCAAGCCTAGGGCAGCACAAAACCTAAATACACCACTGGGTACAGTATCTTAAATTTTCATCAAATCAAAGTACCGGTATGTTGGATTTCTGCTTTCTGTCAAATAATGTCGATTTTCTGCCAGCCCAAAAATCACTACAGTACATAGTTGTGTTTCAAATGTGGTTTAACCAAAGGTCAGTATTCCAGTACACATTCAAAAAGATAGCTAAGGGGAGAATGGGATGAATGAGTTATTTCGAATTTTAGCCATAAAGGATATACAGCAAATACACTTTTTGTGCCTCGGATGCCTTTTCAAACGCAGCTATTACCATATAAAAGTAGTAATGACATCATCACTGTGCTAAACATAAACAAAACCCCTGCACAGAGAACTGCACCAATCTGGAAGAGATTCACAAAGCCCACCAAGATTCAAAATACAAATGATTATTATATTCACACAATATTTGTTCTCCCAGCGTTCAGCTTAGGGTTGAGCCCGCGGTTCGAGACGAACGTAAGTTTGACTTGAATATTGGGTGTTCGTTGTTCTAAAATGGACCGAAAATATGGGGTTTTCGCAGGAAAAATTGAGCGTTGCGGAGCGCCCCATAATGCACTGTGAGTTTGCAGTGCATTGCTGTATGAGGATTGACCAAAGCATGCCCCTGACCTGCATGCTTTGGCCAATCACAGTGCGCTCTGCTGAGAGAGCCATAATTGACCAAAGGCAGGTTGCCTTTGGCCCGTCATGGCTCAGGGGGACTAAGTCCACGCCCCACACACCCCACACATAAGGCTGCTTACATAGCGGCCTTGTATAGCATAGACTATATATTCATTGTAGACTCTATATTCAAGTCAGTGCAGGCAGTGTATGTGAGCCTGGTATATATATATATATATATATATATATATATATATATATATATATATATATAGATACTCTGCATTCAATGTAGCCTATATAGTCAGTGTAGACTCTATATTCAGTCAATGCAGGCAATGTAGTTTATATAACACAGTGTACTGAAGTGTTTAAGGGTAACCCTGCACCAAAATAAAATAAATGACGTGGGGGTCGCCCCAAAATCCATACCAGGCCCTTCAGGTTTGGGGAACCCCGCAACAATTATTTTTTTTTTAAATAGCATGGGGTCCCCCCCAAATCCATACCAGACCTTTATCCAAGCATGCAACCTGATAGGCCACAGGAAAAAGGGGGGAAGAGCGAGTGCCCCCCTCCTGAACCATACCAGGCCATATGCCCTCAACACATACCCCCAAAGCACCTTGTCTCCATGTTGATCCCACAACCCTTGCCCAGTGGTTGTGGGGGTCTGCAGGCAGGGGTGCTTATCGGAATCTGAAAGCCCCCTTTAACAAGGGGTCTCCCAGGTCCCAGCCCCTCTCTATGTGAATGGGTATGGGGTACATTGTACCCCTATCCATTCAACGAAAAAGTGTAAAAAATTTAAAAACAACAGCAGACAGTTTTTGACAATACCTTTATTTAAAAAAAAAGTGTCCCACAATGTAAATCCATCGTCAATCACAGCGCTGACAATACCTTTTTTACCAGGTGTTGTTACTAGCTTTACAGCCCGTTTTTTAAAACGTCCGTGTGTATGGGGCTTAAAATAAAAGAAAAATACGAAGAAAACATAAAATTGATTAAAAAAAAACATTGAAAAAGGGATAAACTCAATGAACCATTTGGTCCTTTTTCATTCTTCTATGATTCTAACAGTAATTTTAGAATGAAGGCTATGACAACTGCTTTTTCAGGGTTATATTTACCTTTCTTCTAACAGATAGTAAACCAACAACTGCCTATCAGCTTAAAACAACTGAAGCCATTACAAGCCTCAGTTCTGCAACTACAACACTGACAACTCAGAGCCTTTCCACTAATACAACAGGTATGGTAAATTATAAAGTAATATAGAGAGTGTAATGTATGTAATTATATTTTAGTCTACAAATGAATATCTGTATCTGTATAAAGCAGCTCTGATGCTGCATATACTTGACCGGACTTTCCGGCAGACTAGGTCCGAAGGGATTAGTCCGTCGGACAATCTGATCGTGTTCAGCCAGTTTTTCAAAAAATAAATCGGACGGACCTAAAAATAAAACATGTTTCAAATCTATCCGACGGACTCAATTTCTGATGGACTAAAGTCGGGAAAACTGCTCATCGTTGTGCTGGTCCGACGGACCAAATACGACGCAAGGGAAGCTGTTGGCTACTGGTTACTGGCTATTGAACTTCCTTGTTTAGTCCTGTTTATGTCATCACGTTCAAACCGAACGGGCTCACGAATCGACTAAGTCCGTTCATATGTGGCCAAGTTCATTCGGAAAGTCAGTTGAAACCCTGCCAAAAGTCCATTGGGAAGACCGTTGGACCTCGTCTGCTGAAAAGTCAGGTCGTGTGTACACAGCATAAGACTTAAAAAAACAAAATCGAAAAGAAAAAAGTTGCTTGCAAACCTAGAATTTTGGATATAGTGGGAAAAGAGAGTATCTCCAGTCTGGTACATATCCAGGGTTCTTTTAGAGAGGGATTTACCTAACTCCAATGGTTTCACATGATAAAAACTTAGGGTAAATCTGCAACAGGGAGATTGATCTGGCAATGGATCTAATCCCTACCGTACTTTAAAAAAATATATATATATATTTTTGTCTGTGCTACTATTGGAAACTTTTTCTGTTTCTGTCTGGGAAAAAGTTGTCAAAAAGACAGTAAGTGAAGGCAAATCTATCTGATGGAGTCCTGAATAGCAGTGACAGGTATGCTAATCTGTGTCCAATTTGTCCAAAGCACACACCTAATAAAAATGAACTCCAGTATAATTGAATAAAAAAAAATCAATATATTGCAGTTTAGTAATCCTGAATGTGGTGGCTGCATTAGTTGTCTTTTTTATTTTTTTACTTTTTTTTTCTTCCTTTTACCTGGGGATCTGGCCAGTAACACTTTAAGTGTCTCCATTCTGAATGGAGCATTGTCAGTCTGTGGGTAGGGTAGTGTTATGCCATGTACACACGACCGGACTTTCTGGCAGACTAGGTTCGAAGTAATCAGTCCGTCGGACAATCCGATCGTGTGTGGACTAATCTGATCATTTTACATTAAAAAAATTCAGACGAACCTCGAAATAGAACATGTTTCAAATCTGTCCGACGGACTCAATTCCTATCGGGAAAACCATTAGTCTGTATGCTGGTCTGACAGACCAAATACGACACAAGGGAAGCTATTGGCTACTGAACTAACTTCCTTTTCTAGTCCCGTCATACGTCATCATGTTCAAAAGGAATGGAATTAGTCTGTTCATGTTTGGCCAAGTCCTTTTGTTTGAAAGTCCGTCGGAACTCCGTTGAAAGTCCGTCGGAAAGACCGTCGTACCTAGTCTGCCGGAAAGTGCGGTCGTGTGTACGCGGCATTAGATGTCCTAGCAGGTTTAGATGACTAACTTGACTAACAAAAGCCTTATACCAGCTAACACAGTTTAAGCAGTTAGAGCAACAGGTTTTTTTTCCCCTTAAAATTGGTGCACAAATATGGGGCAAACTGTGGTGAAGGAAAAATGTCACTGTGTCAGTGGTTTCACTGGAAGGAAAAAATTCTCCTCGTATCAGTGCTGTCACTGAAAAATTACCCTGTGTTGGTAGTGTCACTGGAAGGAAACACATTTCCGCAAGTTGTGACTAAGAAGAAAACTGTTGCTACTTCAGTGTCAGGGCCACTTCACAGCACACTTTTGCGATCCAGATGCTTTTCTGCTTGTGACTTGATGCGGTTTTAATGCAACTTGCTTGCGACTTTTATAAGGCTATGTAGTGGAACTTTCGTACGACTTAATACAACCTTGATGTTATGTGTTTTTTGGTTTTGGCCACTGGTAACAATAGTGTGACATACATCCTTTTCCTTTTTACTTCCTGGTTTCTCTGTGTTGTGTGGCATGCCACACTTGCAGTTCCATGGAAACACAAGCATGGCGTGCATTTGCAGTGCACTTCTGAAACATGTGGCAAAGCATTTTTGCATTCAGAAGTAAAGCAAATGCAGCCTAAATGACAGCACAAACAAATGCATGTTTGCAGCATGTTTACAAAACATGCGGTGAAGCACACATGTTTTTGTTCAGAAATGCGTAGGTGCAAATGCAGCCTAAATGGCAATGCAAGTGTGATGTGCATTTTGCAGAGTATTTCTAAAATGTGCAGCAAAGTGCAAGTGATTTGTGTTTAGAAATGTGCAGATGCGAATGCAGCCTAAATGAGCTTCATCATATGCCCATCACACACATTCCGGGATGAGCTCTCAATTTTGGGTACTGCAACAATAATCAGCTGGATACTGGTTCAAGTCACAATGAAGATATTTGCCAGTACACCATGGAATGACATAAATAGCGTCCAAATGGATAATTTATTGCATGATCACAACACAAGGAGAGTGCAAGTTGCAAAGTCACGCAGGACCCCTTCGTCAGGCATGTGATAAATTGTGGGGTAACAGTGAAAATAATTTAAATAACTATCAACCAATCATAAAATACAGAAAAAAGAAAAAAAATTAAATAAACCAAAGCTCCCCCCACCCCCAGACTGGTATGACGTCACAAATCCAGCCAAAACAGCTAAAATAATTCAAATACATTAGCACAATATCACACATTTGAAAAATGACAATGCAAGCTGATGAGTGTTTGGAAACATGAGGCGAAATGCAAATTTTTTGAGCGGGTTGCCGTGCGTTCAGTAATGTACAGCTGCGAATGCATCCTAATTGTTAATGACACCCCGATCACGGTTGGCAGATGCGTGTTTTGCCACGCAGCACAATGCACTACAAACTCTCTAAATAGTGCACTCAAAAATCGTGTGACTCTCCATGACCGAAAAGGTTCTGAAACTACTTTGGCATTGTTGCGTGTAGGGCAACCCGTTCAAGTGAATGGGCTGCCTTATGGGTGCTGTGCATAGGGCAATAAAAAATGAGTGGGAATGCATATTTTGGCTACGCTCAGATGTGAATGGAATGTACTTGGATAAAGAGTTTTTAGGTATCAATGACCTGGGAGCAGAGGTGAGGGTTAAAAAAAAAAAATATCTATCAAATTCTTACAGGAATCGCTTCTTATCTAATGATAGTGCGACTTCTGTGAGATAACATAGAAGTCAATGGTGCTGAAATCACACTGGAGTGGCACCTAAATAGTACAGGAGCCTTTTCCAAAATCCCACTTTGCTGCATCCCATTGATTAAGATGGGTGTCACCAAAAACATGGATAGATCTAAAAGGATCCTGGGGACTCTGAGGGAGGAAAGTGGCTTAAGGGCTCTAAGGGAGAAGGTTAGGGGTGTTTGATGGGTTTTGGGGAGAAGAGGGGAAGTCTAGGATTGAGTTATCCCCCACCCTCTGTATACTCACTTAGTTCAGACCTCCTTCTTAGCTCTGCGCCCAAGGGGAATGAAGACAGCTTCTCCTCCCTTCTATCTCAAGTCATGTGATATGTCACATGACAATGGTAAACAGGTAGAAGAACAACCTGCCCTCACTCCTCAGCGGCACCTGCTTCTTCTGACAGATGAACAAAGCAGCTGAAGCTCCCAGCATTTTCCTCCCCCACCCCCTCCACATATCAACACTGTGTCAGGGGTACATCACCCTTCTGCCCCCCCCCCCCCCATTCTCCCAGGCCTGATTATATTGTTATATGGCTAGCTTGCATTTTTATTCCTTTCTGAAAGATAGATGTGTTTTATTGCAGACCCTGATGACTGTGCCTCAAGCCCATGTAAAAATGATGGTACCTGTATTGATGGATACTATACTTTCTCCTGTCTGTGTCAAGCTGGTTGGCAGGGAAGCACATGCAATGAAGGTAAGAAAATGTACATACACATGTGTGTTAATGCATTTCTCGTCATTGCTGGTTTTTATTAGTAAGTAAACTATGTATGAACTGTACTAATTCTGAAGAACTGTAAGAAGAAAAACCCAACTATCGTTCCAATACTTACTTTTACCTGCAACGCAAAATATACTGTAATTGGTTGCAACAGACAATTTGTTTTGCCATTCAAGTTCTTATGCTGGCAGCCACTCAATTTTGTTGTATGCACTGTTTGGAGCCTATTTTGTTTGACATAGTTAAATCATCCTGAAATCTCTGAAGTTTTAGAGCCTATCTGGGGAATTAACTAAGCTTCCTGTGCCATTATAATGATGTGGCGTGCATCACATTAACAGAGACCTGTTTCAAGTCTATCTTCTCCCCATTTTTTTTCATTCAGAGTAAAATAGAAACTAGCACAGGTCTGCACCTGATTAAAAAAAACTGCCTCCTATTCCGGCCAAGTGCGACCACTCACATCCCTCTCCCTGCCACTGCAGTGAACACACAACACGAGCAGAGACTGCACAGGCTTAACATCCTACTCCTCTCCAATCTGAGTCAAGCAGGGATGGGGACAGGCAGAGACTGTGGCCTGCAGCGCCAGCTCTCTCTGTTCTCTGTGCTGTGTGCTTTGCCTGTCAGAGCCAAAAAACAGATCATTCCCCAA
Organism: Lithobates pipiens; assembly: GCF_037356315.1. Lineage (NCBI taxonomy): Eukaryota > Metazoa > Chordata > Amphibia > Anura > Ranidae > Lithobates > Lithobates pipiens. The sequence continues at coordinate 366,595,587 of NW_027507758.1, read as the reverse complement.
AAAACAGTGATCCCCTTTAATTTATTAGAAGCAGCATCTGTTGCATGTTCTAAGTTTAGAAGTGTTGTTTAAGCATTGTGTGTGCCCAACTCTTTGTTAATTACCACTAGTACATCTACATTTTACATTTTATTTATTGTAGTTCTGAAATATTTTTATACTGGATGTTTCTTATGGATATACTGTATATAGCTAAACTTTGTTTGCTTTTCAGATGTTGATGAATGCTCCCTGGGAACTGCAAAATGTGACCCGGATACCGTATGCATTAACACCAGAGGTTCTTACACATGTACCTGCAAGACAGGATATAGAGAAACTGGCCAAAGTTGTCAATGTAAGTGTGGGATTAATAATAATAATAATAATTATATATTATTTTGTACAAGAAATGGTGATGATGTTGCGCTGTCAATATAATTGTGTATTACTATGCATTACATAACATAGTGTGCATAAGATACTTCTGTAGCCATGTTGTTAGCACTACTGACAAACAATCCCCAAATCACCCCACTGCCAGACTTCATGCATCCTTTCCAGAGACAATGAACAGTCATTTTAGGGTTGAACTGGATGGACTTGTGTCTTTTTTCAACCTGACTAACTATGTAACTATGTAACTATGTAACTATATTTGCAAGATTTGTTTTTGTTGTTTTATTGGGGGGTACAACTTGGATAGGGATTGAGGTATGGGATGCCCTTAGAAATAATCATTGCCATCATATTTACAGAGCCTGAAGATTGAATGTGTACACTTGACACTTAAGTAGAAATCTTCTTCTGCAGCTCCCTGCAGACTGTTACTCCCCCTGCATCTCCATGCAGACTATTGCTCCCTCTACAATCTCCATGCAGACTACTGTTACTAAGAGTTTTCCATCACCGTGTGAGGGACAGAAACATCACTTTTGACCTTGTAAAAGTAATGGTCTTGTTTTCACCACCTGCCAAACTTGCTTCTCCTTGCACCCTTGGTTTCCTCCTGCACAACTTGTAATTATGTTTAAGGTATAACACATCCTCTTCTAATGGGTATGAAGAATTCACACTGAATAAGCACCTATACTGGCTCTGGTGACTCACTGCTACTAGGCCTGAGGTCTGCAGAACCTCTCCCCGGGGGCCTAGTAGGTCAAAGTCTATATTCTAAGAAATGGACTACTGCTCCCAGCCAGTCCAACTTGCAAACCATGTGTCCCCCGGCCACACTAGTTTGACACACACATCCTCACAGTCTCTTCTCTGGTCCAGGACTCTTCACCATCCACCGTGTGCATTATAAAGACTCTGCTAGTGACTGTGTAGAAGCAGAGTTCCCTGGCATATCCTCCAGCCATCCACTGTGGTAACACTCACTGAACTTCCAACCTCCCAGCCCTGGTTTCTCAATGAGGAACTTTCCTGGACCATGTGTTCCGACAGCTTCTCCTGCCCCTTTGCTCCAGGAGTTCCCTGCCACTAACAGTGTGGTAACAGAGACATTGCCAGTGACCGTGTAAAGGCAATGTTCCCTCCCAGTTCTCCCCGGGCATCTTTCTGCAATTCCACACCCCCCCCAGATGGGGGTGTGCTCCTGCGTCTGTCTAGCACTCCATTCCTCACATCACCTAGTTGACTACTCCTCCCAGCAGCATGTCGCCTCAGCATATATATAGGAGGCCCGCCCCCCGCCAATGCCAGTTAGGGATTGGTCAGAGCTCCCACATGTGCTGCCTGCCACTCCAGCTCTAAGCACAGCCTCTTTTTTCCAGAACATTCTCCCTGAAAGCAGGGGAGGTGCCTCAGAACTGGAGCCAGGTGGTCACACCCACTGCTACTCTAACCACTCCCAGCCCAAGATCAAAACAAACAGGCCCAGCTTGTAGCATAGGCCTGACTAAATTTGCCTTTGCTGAACAAACCTAGTAAAACAACCCTTACTAGCACCTACCTTCTGGTAGAGTGTGCTACACTTCATAAAACGAAACATTTCATAAAAAAGACAAATACATATTCATTGTTTCTATAATAAACATATACTCAAATGCCAATAAAGTGACTGATTAAATAACTAAAGTCTCAGTGATGACAATATAAATCCAACAGCGCAGCTATAAAAAAGTGCTACAATTCTTCCACATTCCAAACAGTGAATAGAAGTGATTGGTGTCTCTTCTTAAAGCTTATATGACACCTCAGTGCTCACAAGCCTCTCACCTTACGTAAGATAACAGCATTGGGTGTAGATAACTCTCATGGGGGATCCTTGTGCCTCCACTTATCTCTGGGGATCTCTCTGCAATGGACGCAGCCCTCGGGACTGGATAGATGGCAATACTTACTTATAAGTAATCCTGAGGTTCCACCTAGTCTCCTCCGTGATGGCGGTAAACAAAAGGGGCTCCAATAGTGTGATATAATTTCTCAAACAAATTGTATTATAAAAAACAGTGTGGTTTTACTCACATTATAAACGATTAGCTAGACATATAATCCACGAGCATCGAGCTTGTACGCCTACATCACTTACGGACTATCTGACGCTCAATCCCGACGCGTATCATCACGTATAATGTGACTCCATCTGGGCATAACAACAGATAGAAATGGTGTCCTTATATAGTGTGATAGGTAAGTATTTGCTGGTGGCCATTTTCCCATAGCCTACCAATAGAATGTATTGTAACAACCATTTTATTGTGGCCCGTCACATGTAACAATTAAGTCGGTGGCCATTTTCTCATAGACTCATATTGAAATACATTATGGAAGCCCTTATCTAAGTGTTCATTATGAAAGCCTACCATAGCGGACATCTTTCTATACATATTTAGGCAGCCATTTAACTAAAAAATGTCAAACAACTACGTTAAAAAAACTTCAATAATCCATAGAACTAATTGGATAAATATTACTAACATGGGGATTATTCCAAAATATCTAAAAAAAATGGGAATTGATTCAGGTAATCAATCATCCTACCCTCCACAAAACAAACATAGGAATCCAAACACATTAATAAAAAGTATATACAATAAACCGAAGTATATTTGTACAGACCACACCACATAGGTGTGTGGGGAACCGATGTATATGTCCATATTCGAAAAGGATGAATGCAAAAAAAACAAAGGAATAGTAATTAAAATAAAATGAGTCTACAGTAAAAATAAATAAAAGTGACATATTAGATTTCTAATGTGTAAATAAATTATATAAAACATGTGATGTGGTAAATAAATACCTCAAATAGGTAATAAATATATGTGATCATGGAGCATCTTATATGTAATACAAAGATAAACAAACACATTTTAAAGGGGCAGTAACAAAATAAAATTAGAAATCAAAGTTCCACGTTCAAAACATGAGGTGTGAGAGTATCCATTAGGAAAATCCATTTGTAATCTAATTTACTAAGGGTTCTAACTTCATGGCTACCCTGCCAGTGCTTAGTGTGTCAGCACAGGCACTTTACTTTCATTGGACAAAGAATCCAGTGAAGGACAACAAAATGAATAGGGGGATGGGAGAGCTCAGCTATGAGGATTGATTACATATGTTACAATTATTGACTCTGGAGAAGATGTGCTTAAGAGGGGACTTGATTACTTTGTACAAATATATCAAAGGTGAATACAATAACTGTAATAAACTGTTTACTCTAAGGTTCTTGAAGAGGAAACATGGTTACAATTTGAGGTTAGAAGAAAGGAGGTTTAACCTTAGATTGTGAAATGGGTTCTATACCTTTAGAGCAGGAAAAATGTGGAACATCTTCCTCAGAAAGTAGCATATACATGGATATGGGAATTGTCAGAGAATACATATCACACACAAAAACACACTCAGACTGAACTGAATGAACCTGTACACTTTTTTCAACCTTATAAATTATGTAACTGTCGTGTGTATATAACTGCATATAAATATAAGTTGTTTGGTCCAATAAGACCAAAACAGAACTTTTCAATCTAAGTAAAAATCACTATAGTAGTTAACTGAATGATTTTAACCCAATCTTTAGTTTATAAGAACTTTAAAGCTGACAACACTAACATGAGCTAAGTGATATCCCCTATCCCTATTTAGCTGTAAAGAAATAGGTTGGAGAATTATACTTTGCACAAGTGTTTGAATATTTGCTCATAAAAACAAGAAATACCAGTAGTAGCAGCTAGCAGTTTGTTAGAATTTGAAACAATCATGTAATACACAAAATGTATAAATTGTCTTTTTCTCTCTGCAGTTATAAACTTGTGCCTCAGAAATTTTTGTTTGAATGGTGCAACTTGTATAAGTTCTCTGAATTCCTTTTCCTGTTCATGCCCCATGGGATACAGTGGAAAATTATGTGAAATTGGTGAGTACATGAGAATATACTGTATGTGTTATTTATGTCATTTATTGCACTAGAAATACCTGAGACTGTATTTCTGCTGGAAATTGGTCATTTAGATCCCTAGATCTCATTTTATAGAAATGTATAACTAAATTTATATTTATATGAAGCCTGGTGCAGACAAAAGTCCAAAGCGATTGAACCTGTGGGCTCATTGCATATATGGGTATCCCAGGTTCAGAGTACAAGCATATTTACATGCTTGCTTTCATCCATGGTTAATTTTCAGGTGCTCAGGTATAGCCAAAACCTGGGCATACTAATATGCAAATATCAGCCACAGATTTTGCTGATGATCCCTATCTCATCTGCTTCCACATTTGACACATTCCTATTGGTCACTAATTATAATAGGTGGCCTGACTTTCCAAAGCTCTGGTTGTGCTCTGCAGATAAATCAATAAACTGGTAGCCCATTAGGCTACCTATTGAATGTGGTGGTCTAAAAGGAGGTAGGAGGGGCAGTGTCCGTGGTCTGTAGATACCTACACATTCTAAAAATACATTTAAGATGGTCACTGTGAAGGTGCTGCTCAAGCCAATCTCACACATTCACATATGAGTCCATACAAGATAAGATTATAAGATGGTAAACTACAGCGCTATTGACAGTGTGCACTGAGCGCTGTTGTCTGCTGTCATTCTGGAATTCAAAAAGGTATTATTTGGGAAAATCTGGACATGTGATTAGAGCATCTGCTGCCATGGAATGATTGCTTCTATTGTCCTCCATGCAAGCTAGGCATTGCTTGTTATTCAAAATTACATTTCTTTTTATGCCTTTATAGAAATTGATGATTGCGCAAGTGCCCCTTGTAAGAATGGTGCAGTCTGTGTAAACAAAGTGAATGCTTACTCTTGTCTGTGCCAGAAAGGCTGGACTGGCAGCAACTGTACTACAGGTAAGGGAATACTGAATTTCTATTCATCTGCAGCAAGTAGATGAGCTGTGTGGATGACGGCAAGAATTATATTGTCAATGTTTCTTCCAGATGTGGATGAATGTTCTCAAGGGCTCAATAATTGTGATCAGCATGCAATGTGCACCAATACACCTGGATCCTACAAATGTACCTGTAACAGTGGCTATAGAGGAGACGGCTTTACCTGTACTGGTAAGTGTACTGCTCACCTACTTGGCCTAAGCATGCAGCTTTTTTTATTTTACATTTTTTTTTCCTACTAGTTTCTTTTTTTTCTCTATAAGTGGTACATGTTAATTACTCAAAGTGTAACTCCACTCCAAAATAATATAGCATATACAATTGCAAAAAAGCCATATTGTATAATAACATAATTACCTTTCCTTTTTAATATGCAATTCTGTAATATGCAAGGCAATATAGCAACCTGGAGGCTTTCTGTACACAGATGGCGTACGGAATGCCCCCCAGATATGCCATTTCCTGCTTGTGTGATTAGCGGACTGATTTTCACAGAAGTCTGCACAAAGTTTCAAATCATATTTTGGGCATTCTCTGCAACAAACATTTCTGTTTTGGTGAGATACTCCCAAAAGTTTAATCACATCCAAAGGGGTTCAGACCCTGCCACTTTCCTCACTAGAACCCTGCGAGTACAGCAGTTGATAATTACAGTCACTTCTTTTCACATTCACTTTGCACATGGACAACCACAAACAAACAGCTATGTTATTTTTTTTTTTTAAAGTTACTGTTTAACCGCTTCAGCTCTGGAAAATGTTACCCCCTTCCTGACCACAGCACTTTTTACAATTTGGCACTGCTTCGTTTTAACTGACAATTGCGCAGCCGTTCAACGCTGTACTCAAAGGAAATTTGCGTCCTTTTTTCACAAATAGAGCTGTCTTTTGGTGGTATTTGATCACCTGTATGGTTTTTATTTTTTTGCGCTATAAACAAAAAAAGAGGGACAATTTAGAAAAAAAACAAAATTTTTTACATTTTGCTATAATAAATACCCCCAAAAGTTAAAAAACAAAAAACAAAGCGGTTATATATGTGTTCCCTCAGCATGTTCTAACTGTGTGGGGATGACTAGGATAGGAGCCATATCGTTTTTCCTACTTCGTAGGAAGAAACGATATGGCTAGTCTCCTTCAACAGTAAAGGGATTTGTGTGTTTGTGCATGGCCAGCGACGATCGTGCACACTGGCCATGCGCAGCACGTGTGTGCCCCCGGCGGCCAAAAACAGGTAGGACATACCCCCTTTGGAATTTTGCCCAGGAGAGCCATTGTGCCGCAGTATATCTGCGTGACAAGGTCGGCAAGTGCTTAAAGAAAATCTATGGTCGCAGCATACACTTTCCTTTTTTGACATCAATATTGTAACAGCAATACAAACAATACTTTTTTGGACAATCAAATTGAAGCTTCCTTGAAAAATATATTTTCACTATGTGAGTGCCGCATTTCTACTGGCATCTCTTTCCACAACGTCCTGTAGTCTCTAGATGCTTTGCAGCTTCTCTTCTGCTGTTCAATTTAAATTTCTAAGGAGTATATGTTCCATGGTACCTTGATGTCTGCAAGCTGTGATTCCTCTACTGACTTGACCTCCTAAAACTCCTCCTCTGAGTACCTCTGTAGTTCAGAAGACAGGCTCTTTGCCCTTGTACACACGGTCAGAGAATCCATCAGAATGTGTCCTATCGGACCGTGTTGTCGGATAATCCGACTGTGTGTGGTATGCATCGGACTAATTCCGTCTGAATATCCGTCGGACCCAATTTTCCAACATGTTGGAAATATTTCCCGACCAACTGGGCCGATCGGACATACTCCGATCATGTGTAGAGAATTTTGATCGGACCAAGTGCCACGCATGCTCAGATCAAATTCCTACATCAAAGCTATTGGCTACTAGTCCCATCGTTACGTCATCACGTTCTGAATGATCGGATTTTTCGACAACTTAGTCCAACCGTGTGTATGCAACAGTTTTCGGACAAGATCCGACAGGCAAAATCCGACGGACAAAATCCGACGGATTTGGTTGGCAGAATGTCCGACCGTGTGTACAGGGGCTTAGAAATGTGTGACACAGCAATGCCTACTCACAGGTCATAATGAATATATGTCACAGAATACAAGGAAGTAAATGTGTGGGGATTGATCTACAAAGTGGAAATTCATATATGGTTCATATTTTTACCATAGATAAGATGTAATTCTGCAAACTTGGTTGTGGGTTGCAAATTTTTTTTGCAAAGATAATCCCTGTAATGAATTAACATTGGGGATTCATATTAAATAAGATTCCATTTTGATTTCTTTTATTCAGAAATACGTTTATTCAGCTATGGCCCTTCAGCAGGGGACAACAAAGCAACAAAACGCCTCAGTGACTTTGTTTCTCCTTTGATTAATGTCCCTGTTGGTTTTCCATTTGACTCCGCATTTTATAACAACCTATATGTAAGTATGAATTCTATTGTAAGATGTATTTATGAAAGCTAACAACTGTTTAATTACCTATCATATGTATGTATCTATTTAACTCAAGCCATATAAGATAATGTTAAGATGTGATCATTTTCTTTGTGTTTTCCAGTTCACAGATAACGGTGTTATTGTTTTTCAACGCAACATATATGACCGCACCTATGCACTGAGTTATCCTTACATGACCTTCGAAAACAATGACCCATATACACCCCCAATTCTAGCTGCCTTCTGGGCTGATGTTGATGTCTCTGGTTTCGGGGATATCTTTTATCAGGTAATGTCATGTAGGCTATTGGACAGTTACAAAATGATTCAATACTCTTTGAAAGGTCAGTTCACCGAAAAGTGATATTTATTTATTGGTAGAGCATGGCTGAGTAAACTGTAGGCTTTTTTATTCATCTTGGATTCTCCAATAGAGAGATCTTCCTGCCATATTTCCAGCTCTGATCCTTGATTGTCCCCACCCACCTTTGACCTTTCTAGTATCTCTTTTAGTATTTCTCCTATTATTAAATACATGAAAAAATCTAACAGACTGGGACCCCTCATAATGGTTACAGCAGGTATGAAGACCCAAGAATAAAAAACACAGAGGGCAAACAATAGAAAACCCAAGGCATAGAAAAAAATGTCAGGTGATTTAACCCTCCAGCATCTAGCAATTAACCATCAATATTAGACAAACAGTTTATTGTTATTTTAAAAGGATAATACAATGAAGAACAAAGGTAGCATACCATATCTCCACCGAAGGGTAATCCAGATGTATACTGCAGGGAGAATATAAGGGTACAGGAAGAAAAAACTGTAGTAGCAGAAGGGAGACATTCCATGTAATTGAGTAAGTCATAGTAATCTTGAGGGATGGGAAAGAACAAATGTACCATGAATCTCTATTTATTATTGAAATATCATATTCTCCAAGGGACAAGATAAGAAGAAGAAATTATAGATAAAGAGGCAAGGCAAGAGAGAGTGCAGAGCAGGGATAGGGCGTAGGTCTGTAAGTAGAAGTTGGCAGTGGATCCCGTGCTGTCGTGGGGGATGTCAGGAGGAACCTCTAGTGACAGCAGAAGTGCTAAAAAAGACAGTGATATAAAAGCAGATATGAAAGCAGTAAGAAAATGGATGGGGTCACAACAATGGACTTCAGCGAAGATCTTCCTAAAAGTAACCACAGAAAAAAAGAAAAAAGTTCAAGTGAATTGGAAACCAATTCCTGAACAAATAGATTGTAGAGAAGAAACAACATAGCCCCAAAGCTTTAGGGTGGGGGGGGGGGGCATGCCCACCAGATATGAAGAAGAGAAGCCATGGGAGGCTTGACAAAGCCAACAAGAATCCAGGTAAGATGGGAAATTTGGGTGCACAGCCTCTAACTCTTTAGTAATTAACCCCATCTATCTTATGATTTGCAAGAGAGATGCCAAAGAAAAGTATAATTAACAGATATTTGTCACTCATAATCTTGCTCTCCCTTTATGTCACTCTCTCCAAAATTGCTCACAGGTCTTCTGTTTGAGGGTTTTGTCTAATTGACTTCACTTGAATAATATAACTGTTAACTTCCATGGCACCTAGAAGGCAGGTCTCATGTCATGTCAAATGGAATGTTGTATGCCTATTGAACTGCCACTGGGGTTCTTTAAACAATTTTGTAAATTAATAATGAGTTTTGTCTGGCAAGTGAAGCAACCTTGCCTGGCTTATTCTATCTTACACAGAAATAAAATGAACAAAGGCCTGGGCCTCCCTGACAATAACCTATATTACAAATCAATGGCAATGGTGCTAATTCACAATTGGTACCATAATACAGGGTATTAAACTCTGGGTGTCCTTAGAAAAGACAACAGCAGGACAAAACTTAGCAGGAGTGCCATGGATACCAGCAAAGCAGCAGGGTCTATCAAGCTGAACATCACCACTCATATCAACCACGCTTATGGTTATGGGACAAACTGAACATTACTGGAGACACACATCAACTTTAGCCCCTTTTCAGGGAATATCCTTAGTTCCCACCAGTAGAGGATATAGGATTTTTCAGAACTTGGAGCAGAGAAGGGAATGTGGGCTGCAATTAGCTGGCCCCCTCAGGCGGTATGCTCAGAGCAGTTACCCCAAAATTTGGTTGAAGTTAGAAGCTGATTGGTTTCTGTGCACAGCTGCAACAGATTTTGCACTGTCCAGTTTTAGTAAATCAACCCCTGTCTAATGCTTAGTGCTGTCGCAACAAAGTTATGGCCCTTGATACACCTACATGCTCATTCTGTCTACTACTGATGGCATCAAAGTGCATATGATGTAGTGCGTGTTATTTCTGCTCATATTATGACATCACATAAAATAAAAACAGAATATAAAAAAAGGAATGTTGTATGATTAAAATAGTTTACATAAAATATTTTTATGAGTCTACCATTAGGATAAAATGTTAATATATATATATATATACACACATACATGTACTTTTCTAATTATTGTATGACATTTTTACTCTCTTATCACAGGCTTATGACTTCCAGTCCTCCAATGTGAATACAACATTTAAAGAATCATTAGAAAGCATGGTTGCTGCATATTTTAACTTTACTCAGTTTAAAGCTGTATGGGCTCTCAAAATAACATGGGACAATGTTCCTCCATTCAAGTCCGAGATTTATAACTCAAACGCTTATTGGAGCACCCAAGTCAACAATGTGAGTGTTACACTGTGCCAGTGATTATTCATACTGTACCTTATCTCAGCTCTTGTACCTTTGATATTATTATTCTAAAAGCAAAGTGGCTTTTTTAAAACCTTGCTTGAAAGGCGTATCAGGTGTTATTGTCAGTGCACATCTAAATATGAATCTAGTAGCCCCATATAATACAAAATCCAAAGTGCAGTTAGTACTTAAAAACAGCAAACAGATCTTTGATTGCTTGTTATGGTTTTTAACCACTTCAGCCCCAAGCCTATTTTTGTCATTTTTTGCTTACAGGTTAAAATCAGTTTTTTTTGCTAGAAAATTACTTAGAACCCCAAAATAATATATATATATATATATATATATATATATATATATATTTAGCAAAGACCCTAGATAATAACATAACGGTCATTACAATATTTATTGTCACATGGTACTTGCACAGTAATCTTTGAAATGCAACTTTTTTTGGAAAAGATACACTTTTTTAAATAAAAAAATAAGAAAACAGTAAAGTTAACCCAAGTTATTTTTCATATTGTAAATAGATACCTAACATGTTACACTTTTAAATTGCACACGCTCGTGGAATGACGACAATCTATGGTAGGCAACATTTTTTTTTAATGGTTATCTGTTCAGAATTAGAGAGAAGGTAGAATTTTCTAGAATCATTGCACTCCCTCTAACGATGGCGGAAATACCTCACATGTGTTATTTGAACACTGTTTACATTAGTGGATGCCACTTGCACATGCATTTTCATTGGTGAGCGAGCTCACGGGGACGAGGGTGCTTTAAAATTTCTTTCTTTTTTTTCTTATTTATTTTATAACTTTTTATTTAACACTGTCCCTTTAAAAAAAACAAAAAACATCTGATCACTTTTATTACTGTCACAAGGGATGTAAACATAGGTAGTGACGGGTACTCTTTAGGAGGTATCAGGAGTCTAAAAGACCCAAAACACCTCCTTTGCACTTCAAAGTATTCAAAACGCTGTGACGTTACTTACTTACCGTGTTTATACATCGGAGACCTGATTGAAGCCTTTGGGACTCCACACAGCAGGCAGACGTGCCGAATGGGAGACCCAGGCAGAGCGGCAGAAGGCTGTGGGAGGGGGGGCATCCCCCCCGCTCCTTATTTTAACTGCCGAGCAAGCCATTAGCCGTATTGGTTGTTATCAAGAGCTAGCCAACTGCTAGCTCTAAAAAAACAGTACCAAGTACCAGTACCAGGCATCACCCCAATATAACCACTAACAAATGAAGTACAGGTACAATATTTTGTGTGAAGTGATTAATCTAGCACAATACAAAACAAAACGTAAAAAAGGAACAGCTTAAGTCCACTTTAACTTTTTGTAAAAAGTAGTCAATTTTTATTATAATGCAACATGCAGAAAGCAAAGAAGAATAAAGTGTCAATTCACACTATTGCAGTGACCAATGTTATACTGCACAGTTCCCCATTAGGGCACAAGTAAAGCAATTGTATCCTATTCAGACCGCAAAATCCTGGAGCTGTGTGATATGGTAAAAGCAATAGGAGCTGCATTATACAATTAACAATTATACATAATGGAATCCAGCACTACAGTAATGGATACACAATAAGCACATCCAGAACAATTAATATTTTTCTCTTTGGTTTTCCTTTTAGACAAACACTTTCCAAGTTGTCTTGGTTACTGATGGAATATATTCGTTTGCACTAATCCTGTTTGATGATGGAGGAATGAAGTGGATCTTCAACTCTCTTTCCACATTGCATCTGCCAAAAATGGGTTATCACAGGTAAAGACTTTCAGTAGAGTACCTTGCTCTTCCTCTTCTTTCAGCCTATCCTTTACCTTCCACAGCAGTATTGGTAACTGCATGTAAATATGACAAACACGTTTAGAACCATTCTCTCTTTCTAGTGGTATCCCTAGTGCACGTAATGTCAACAACTTCCCAGCTTTCAATGATCCACAGACAGACAAATCTGTAAGCATCAAGCAGAGATACCGTCCAGATCAGTACATCGGCTACAACACAGGTGAGAAGACGAAACATCGCTCAGGTAAAATGTTGTAAGTTTAACAGATACCGTATTTATTTCTATCATTTTACCTTACTTTTCAAGGTAAAAAGGGAAGATGGGCATATCGTCTAGACAGCAACAATCAGAGCACCGTCAATTCAAGGCTACAATGTCTGCAGTGGTATTATAAAGAGGAAATTCCTTATTGGCTCTCCAGCACATCTCCATGTCCATGTACTTACGATCAGGCAACTTTGGACTCCTCTTTCACTAATGGATTTAACATTTTGTACTATGGCTTTGATATCAAGAAGGCATCTGGTAAGGTTTAATACTTGCATTTTAATTTGGAACACTGCTCAAATCAATGGATAATAATGCAAATTGCTGCATGTGTGTCTTATATTAAAATTACATTAAGGTTATGACTACTATGTGTAGATAATAAAACTGCATACTATGTGTCCTAGTGTTCATCAGTTACCCATTATGATATTTAAAATCAAGCTTTATACAGATATCAGTGCAGAAAATGAAAATTGCAAGGCACAGAATATTGCAATACCCCATAGCAATATGTCTATCTTAACATCAGATAAGTTCCTTGCATGCAGAAGTTGGATGCAGTTATACTTGTTTAATGGGGAAAACTCACATTTATCAAGTACCAACCTAAATTAAAGGTATAGGATGAGTCACAATACAGGGGACTGTAAAGAAATGTTAGGTATTAGGAAGATCTTTTTGTGGTTAATAGTCTCTGCATCACTGGAGTCCCTCTGCACTGAGTATACAGTTGTGCCATAAATATTTATACATTCTCAGACTTATTCATTGTTGTCCACATAACTTTCTGAAAGGATGGTGGCCATTTAATTATTATACACTGTATCTATTTAATAGCATATTCATACACATTCTAATGGACAACTTATAGCATATTCATGCATTTGCTAAAGCACATTAATGTAACCAGTTTAACTTATTTCTATTAATTTGTCTGTTTCAGAACAATACTCAACAGTACAAAATATGTTCCCCTCCAGAAATGGGTCAGGGAGTAGATGTTACTATAGTAGTAAGAGTGGAGCCCTTGTTTACGGTGAAAAGGAGCGATACCTCCCAACTCCATGGACCTCCTTTAACACCTTCAAATATAACCAAACAGCTTATAGTAACTACTCCTGGAATACAGCTCTTTCTCCTCAAATACAACTATATAAAGGTATTGAATTATATAATCATAAAATTAAACCATTTTCCACAACTAATTTACAAATTAATTGTTCAAATAAACACTGTATCTTTTTTTCAGTTGAGGAGATTGACCCCTACAACACTTGTTGCATATATTCCGAATCCACTTACCTGTGTAACCTTTACAGACAGAAAAGACCTCTAGATTATTGTGACAACTATATCCCTCCACAACTAGGTATGTAGAAAATCGGATTTCTTAAAACTCTAGTGCCTATATTATAAACAAAAAAATAAATAAAGGCAAATCCTTTTACTATAGATATAGATATAGATATAGATGTACAAAGAAAAGTGATAAAATAATAGACTTTTGGCATCTGATTTTAAGAAAATATAAACAATCTTTATTTATTTTTTTATAAATGTTGGGATTCTAAAAACATATTTTTACCACTAAAGTACCTCCACAACATCTATGGGGTTGACTTACTAAAACTGGAGAGTGCAAAATCAGGTACAGCTGTGCATAGAAACCAATCAGCTTACAGTTATTTTTTTATTTTTGTCAAAGCTTATATGAAGAAGCTGAAGTTAGACACTAATTGGAAACCATGCACTGTTGCACCGGATTTTGCACTCTCCAGTTTTAGTAAATCCACCCCTATGTGTCCAAAAAACAACACCAAAGACACAATTATTTTTCTGGAAATTCACCATTATTCTTTCACCATTTATCACCTTCAGGCAGTCTGTGATATTGAGATGGTCTCCACCCATAACAGGATTAGATTATCTTTCTTATTGCGGGGGGAAAAAAAACATGAAATTATCCCAACACATAAATCATTATAAGTAAATCATTCACCATATAGCTTGTTTTAACTCCACCCATAATGGGATCGTTCTATCCTTCCTACTGTAAAAATAAAATACATGATCAAATCATCACATTCTTGTGGCAGGGATGACGGGTGTATGCAAATAGCAGTGGTTACTGGTAATTACCAATTGGCCACCACTATTCGCATACACCTGTCATCCCAACTGTGAGAATCTGCCATTTCATGCCTCTGGAATCTGGTGTATATACGTAATCACCCTTGTTAAGGACCTAAAGCAGGGATATGCAGTTAGCAGACCTCCAGCTATTGCTAAACTACAAGGTCCATCATGTCTCTGCCTCTGAGTTTCATGCTTGTGACTGTCAGAGTCCTGCTATGCCTCATGGGACTTGTAGTTCTGCAACAGCTGGAGGTCCGCAATTGCATATCCCTGACCTAAAGCATCTTTGGTGTGGGTTACAACCCCACCAAATCATTTGTATTCAAACAAAGGGATCATTGTCACTCTTCCACATATTACCAAGTAGCAGACATCAGTTTGCAGTGTTTGTATGTCTACTTAGTAACTTACATAATTGTAAATATACAGTATACTATATACTAAAAGACTAAATAAACAATTAAAATAATCTGCATAAACATTAGATTAGAATTACTTCAGTCAAGTCTGTACGAAAAACGAGAAATAGCCTGCTTCAGCATGATAGCCAGACAACAAACATTCTAGTGGTAGGTCAGAAGTGTCAGGCTTGATGGTTCTTCCTGCAAATTAATAAACTGAAATAATACAAATAATCGTTCATGGCTTAAACTGACATTTCCACAAGGATTGTATAAAATATCAGTACCAAGTGCATATTAAAGTTGAACTTTACGCAGAAAATTACATTCTGCTACATCGCTTCAGGCAGGTCCCTTTTGCAGGTATGCAAAGCCGCATTCAGTGTGAACGAGGGCTTATTGTCTAAGCCTAATTGAACAAGCTGAAGTTAGAAGATTATTAGTTACTATGCAAATTTGAACCAGATTCTGTGTGTGCCCATTTTTGTAAATCCCCCTCATTGTCTCACCCTGCTTTGCACATGTTCAGTTGCACTCTATTTATAGCAATCTGCTAACAATCAGAGCCACTAGAGGCCAATCTGCTGACAGCTATTTACAGCTGCTCAGGGGCTCTGGGCTTTGGAAAAATGGCAGCCTCCAACAAGAAGAAGCAGGAACAATACTGGATGCAATTTACAGCACACTAATTTTGGTAGCATCATTATTATTGTGGAATGTATCCTCCTTGCTAAAGAACATTATTTTTTATCAAGTTGTTATGGGTAAAGTTTTGCATTAAAGCTTTTAGGTTTTATTTGCTTCCAAAGAAGATATACACAGTTTTAAAGAAAGTTATAAATATTTTTTTTTTCTATTTTTACTGGAAGGATTTTTCTATGGGGACCCTCATATTAACACTCTGGATGGTTTGAGCTATACATTTAATGGTCTGGGTGAATTTATTTTGACCAACGCAAAGGATGAAAATGACACAGTTGTCTTCAGACTTCAAGGACGCACGGCCCGCGCTGGCAATGGAACCAGCTATGCAACCAACTTTGTGGCATTGGCAGCTTCCACATCCTACGGTGACCAGGTAATGATCACAGGAAGAAAATATACAAAGGCTTTGTTTAATAACCCCTGTAAACTGATTATTAAACTTTGCATTTCAGATTCAATGGAGCTTAAAGAATGCTAATGAAACCACAGTGAGCTACAATGGGACCGTCATTGAACTCTCAGGTGGGTAAAATGAGTTTCAAACTTTCCTTTTTTATGGGTGATTGTTCAGCTCACACTTTTGTAGTCTTGGAAAAGGAAGTGAATGAAGATGCATCTAACATCATCTGAACATAACAACCTATGATTTTTGGGGTGAAAAAGATACCATGGTGATATATTTACATAGACATGGCAAAGCTGGGATTGTAACAAAAAAAGTAGTATTAAACCCAAACATTTATTATTATTATATACTGTATTAGTCTGCTTTTTATGCTCTGCCATTTATTTTCATCTGTTTATCCAGCAAGTAAGTCTATTTTTCAATGTCCTTTATCAGAGCAAGTTGTCTAGCAAAAGTGGCAGAGGGTAGAACAAAACACTTAACATGACAGAGGTGCCTTTAGTGATCAGCTTTTATTCATTCATGTAAGACTTTTATCCCTAAAGAAAAAGAAAACTGTTGCTTTAACTGATTCTAAAGCGCTAGCTGGAGTTCAGCTTTAGTCTTAGTAAAGTCCATCTAACTCTGCTAGTACAACTAACACTACCAACTACTGCATTCAAAGTTTAGTAAACTGCAATATACAGACATACCCCACTTTTAAGTACACAATGGGGTTTATTTACTAAAGCTGGAAAATGCAAAATCCGGCTCACTTCTGCACAGAAACCAATGATCTTCCAGGTTATATTACCAAAGCTTAATTGAACAATCTGGGGTTAGAAGCTCATTGGTTTCTATGCAGAAGTAGCCTGATTTTGCATTTTCCAGCTTTAGTAAATAAACCCCATTGTGTACATAAAAGTGGGGTATGCCTGTACAACACATTTTTGTTTTTGGGTTTAATGCCACCACAAATAGTAAATTAGCTTTTAAGCCTCTTAGTTTCACAATGGCAGCACTCTTGTACACAGCCATATGACGGTTGCCCTTAGTAAAACTTTTTTCTGTGCAATTATTATATATTTATAATTCTGGAAATTAAATAAAGATAGACAGTGTAATCAACAATTTCATATGGCATATTGCAAGGTGTTCTCCATTGTGTGGATGTGAGAAGGATACATCGTAATGCAATGTGGATGTCATGAGGCTGATTTACTGAAGGATTTTATAATCTTCACAAATATTCAAAATTATGTAAATATTTACATCAGTTATCCAATCAAATGAAAAGCAAATTCCTGTTTACCTATATTATTTGCACATGATTGGTTATTCAGAGAGAACAGGAATTTGCATTTCACACGGTTGTATAATTCAAATAAATAGTCACACAATTTACTGAGCTAAAATGATCAACTCCTTTAGTAAATTAGCCTCTACCTCTCTTTTACTGGTTTTGAAAAAATGCCACCTAATACGAACCATTTTCATTTGAAGATTCTTATAATTTTTCACTATGTAAATGCAATACTGTATTTTTATGGTTCACTGATACATTATGGGGTTGTTGTTTTATTTTTAGACAATCTTACTTACATCAACAATGTGGGATTTGGAAGGACAAAAACTGGGGAAGCGAAAGTTCTGTTTGACAATGGCATCTCTGTTTCTTGTTCTGCTAACCTGGGCATCTTGAGTTTTGGGGTGACATTACAATCAACATATCAAAACAGGACGGAAGGTCTCCTCGGTAAGTGACTTGTGTTGATATGAAGCATCTAATATATATGTCCACATCAGGTCAGTGCAGAATATTGGGTCAAGAGTACAATATCTAAATATTTAATGTGTTAGTTAAAGTGCATGTAACACTAATAGTGATGATCCAAACGCCCCTCAGTTCGGCTCACACCAGAACTCCCTAACATGTAAAAAGTTCAGACCCAAGCCGTGAACTATATGGCACCCAAACTTGAAATATCAAAAGTCCTAATTTTAAAGGCTTATATTCAAGTTATTGGATATTAAAAGGGTATGAGTTTTTTTTTTTTACAGGAACTGTGATTTTAATGATGCTTAAAGTGCAACAACAATTAAAAATTCCTTTTAAATATAGTACCTAGAGGGTCCCCTTAGTCTGCATGTAACGTGGTGCATCTGTAACGTGTATGGAACCTGCTTCAACAAAATTGCCCCCTGCCCCAAAGCACCCCCCATGTTGAGGGCATGTGCCTTGGTATGGTTTGGGGGGCACTTTCTTGCCCCCCCTTTCCTGGCCTGCCAGATTGCCTGCTTGGATAAGGGTTTGGTGTGGATTTTGGGGGGCACCCCACAAGGTTGTTTTTTTTTTTTACATTTTAAAATGGGGTTCCCCTTAAAATCTATACCAGACCCAAGCTCCTTAAACCATCAGCTATTCAATATGCCCTGATCGGGCAAAGCTTTACCGAATCAGGGCTTAGTGAAGCACGCAGTGCATTGTGGGGCAAATGGCAGGCAAACATCCTCCTGAGCACCCCCAAAATTCAGGTGTTTGCCAAACTGACAAATAAGCAATGTTCGGACTGAAGTTATGCTCAGTCCAGACTGCTCGCCCAACACTAAATAGTGACAAATAAGCAATGTTCAGACTGAAGTTATGCTCAGTCCAAACTGCTCGCCCAACACTACACACTAACAATTAAATTCTTTTACTTGGTCTATACCACTGAGAATGTTTTCGTATAGCTTTCCAATAAGCACAAAATTTACATGTGATTTTGTCAGATATCTTGTGACCTAATAAATGTCCATGCTCTTTGCCTATACTCAAGGAGGTGTTATAGAGAGGACTGTTTTTCTTGTAATCCATCAGAATTTAAGTAGGCAGGGCTGACACCACGTGTTTAGTAATTTAGAACCGTGCTGTCATGTCAAAGAGAAAAGTTGGAATATAATATGGTATATTGCTGGCACATCTACAGTCATTTTTCTGTACTTGCAGCGTGGAAATTTGTACACAGGGCTTTTTTTCAGCAGGAACTAGGGGAAACTCAGTTCCACCACCTCTGGCTCAGGTCTTCTGCTCCCTGCTCACCACTATCACTTGGTAACACTGAAGTCCAGCTTCTGGGTTTACACGTGATAGCTTATCTCCCAGCAGCTCCCACAGGTCAGATCTCCTGCGTAGATCCCACTGAGTGCTGGACAGGGACAAGGGAGATACAGAACAGGTGCCCAGGCTTCAGTGCAGTCATGGGCAGGAGAGGGTGCGTGGTAGGCTGCACCCTAGGTGGTCACCATTTTTTCCCTGGTGACCTATTGTTGACGCTCCTACTGCATGATCTCCCTTGCAAGTGACTGTTGGATAGTATGCTGGGAGGTATTACAGCCGGATAGGTGCTTCAGCTTAATATTGCAAAAAAGGTAAGACATATGACAGATGGTGGAGCTTTTAAAAAGAGGGAGAAGATGAGGGCAGTGGAGGGAGAGGTTGTATGCAGAGGGAAGAGCTACTAGTTGATGCCATTTGGCAGGTATGTGTGTGTGTGGCAGGCATGGTGGAGTTCCTGTACCCTTTCTCTGAGAAAAAAAAGCCCTGTTTGTACATATTCCATAAATGTACTTTTCTTTTTTTTTTTCTTTTTTTTTGACCCTGTTTTGTAAAAAATACACTGGTTGTCCTTTTACATCTACTTTTAGAATGGCTAATTGACTGGCTGTCTTTTATATCGGTGCCTTCTGAGTCACACATTAGAAAACAAGCATGCATTCAGTAAAGTCAGAACTCACGATCTCTATAAGTGTTCAGGGTCAGTGACTAAGAGAATTTTAAAGTCAGACAGCTAGCAGTAATCACAGCCTATGATTTTCTCTTAAAGGGATTGTAAAGGGAATTATTATTTTTTTTTTTAAATAACAAACATGTTATACTTACCTTCACTGTGCAGCTCGTTTTGCACAGAGTGGCCCTGAACCTGCTCTTCTGGGGTTCCTCGGCGGCTGTCTCGGCTTCCCCTCGCAAGCATTTCTCACATTCATGCGAGCTCCCTCGCATGATGAGAAGCATTTGCGGGCGTGCTCCCATGATACAGCCGGTGGCTACAGCCGGTGGCTATAGCCACTCACTGTATCACTCGGCCCTGCTCCGGCTGTACCGCATCATTGGATGTGATTGACAGCAGTGCGAGCCTATGGCTGTGCTGCTTTCAGTCTATCCACTTCAGCCAAACAACGGCCATGCTGAGCGGCGAAGAGGATGTCGGGGATAAGCAAGGGACTTTTGAGGGGTCAGGTAAGTAAAACGGGGGGGGGGGCTGGGGGCGCCGGCATAGAATGCATTAAGGTGAAAAAACGTTTACCTTTACAACCCCTTTAACACAATTTTTTGTTTTCTTTAACTGGGACGAAAAGGGGAATAGTAGCCCCCAGCAATTTATTCTAGTTTGCACATACAGGCAGACATTACAGTTCAATTCATGTTGTCATTTAGGGCTTTTTGACAAGTAACTACACAATGGGGTTGATTTATTAAAACGAGGGTGCAAAATTTGGTGCAGCTCTGCATGGTAGTCCATCAGCTTCTAACTTCAGCTTGTTCAAGTAAGCTTTGACAATAAAACCTGGAAGCTGATTGGTTTTCTATATAGAGCTGCACCAGTTTTTTCACTCTCCAGTTTTAGTAAATCAAATGTTACTGCTTTCATTGATAAGGAGGTAACTATTCAATCTTCCTACACACTGGCGAAATCTACTTATTGCTGTATAACTTGAAACAAAGGACACACCAGGGGGAACAAACTTTATTGTTGTTGCCTTGTTGTTTCATGATTTGTCAAATATATATTTACCTCTTCTTTTTTATTTCAGGGGTATTAAATGGAAATCCAAATGATGACTTCCTGACTGCTTATGGCTACACATTGCCATATAATGACAATAGAAAGCCAAACGACTCACAGATCTTCGACTTTGGCATGACATGTAAGAGAATATTTAATTGTCATAACTGTTTGCTCTACGCAGAAGGTGGCACTGAAGTGAAAGGAATGCCAGTACAATACTTCCCTGCCATCAGAATACACTGATCAGCACTGCAGGCTATAGCCTGTAGCATTGCTTGAGTGGCTAAACATTTGAAAGGACAGTTCTATATAAATCAACAAATTCTGTTCAGCCACAGTGCCCATGCATAGATCACAAATGTTCTGTTCTCTGCTGAATTGTCAGAGGTTTGATCCATGCATGGCCAGCTGAACGGAGTCACTGGCCCTGGCTATTATTGCCTAAGTAATATAGACATAATTGGTCATTGACATCATCCACTATCTTTTTCTCTTTGTTTGCAAATCAGCTGCGAGCCTTAGATCTGTCATTAGGTAACGGTTATGAGAACAGGTGGATCGGCATGCTTTTATTTGAATTAAGATGGATTTACCTCATGGGATATTTTTTTTTTCTTTTTTTTACAAAGGACTCAGAATGTGTGGTGGGTTTAATTGCTTTTAATATTTTTTGTGAATGAGTAGGGATAGTATTAACTCTTTCTCATTCGCATGGGGGAGGCAATATCTGGATTCAGTATCTGACATTTCTGGATTTCAATAATCAACCCCTAGGTCAAGGTGTGGGGAAGAGGCCCTTTGTG
Source organism: Lithobates pipiens (assembly GCF_037356315.1). Lineage (NCBI taxonomy): Eukaryota > Metazoa > Chordata > Amphibia > Anura > Ranidae > Lithobates > Lithobates pipiens. The sequence goes on along the minus strand of NW_027507758.1, from coordinate 366,573,718 downwards.
TGGGGTACCCCCTTAAAATCCAAAACAGGCCATTATCAAGGATAGATTTGAGAAGACCACACAATTGTTGTTAACTTTTTCCTAATTCTTGCTGTAGAATGTAGAACAGCAATAGTGATAGCTAAGAAAGTAAAAAATGCCAGGAAGTTAAATTGTTCCTATGAACGTATTTTTTTAATATTTTATTTGTTAAAAAACAAAATGGCAAGAGACCACCAAAGGTCCACTCAAAATACATAGCAGACCTGCAGGGGTTTAGTATATACATTGAGGGATCTGTGTGGTGTTTTTTACAAGTAAAGCCAAGTTGATAGGGAGCTATTTTTTACTGGAAATTTAAACAACAGTTTTTATCTTTAAGTTTTGCTCTAATACACTGTTTACATTATACAGGTTTGTCACTTCATAGACAAGTTTAAAGTGGTTCTAAAACCGGAAGGTTTTTTACCTTAATGCATTCTATAAAAAAAGAAAACATTTATGTTACTTTAAGACCTACCTCTGGCTTGTTTTTCAAAAGAATGAGGCATTATTCCTGACCCCTGCAAAAAGGTATTTAACTACTTAAGCCCAGACCAATTTGCAGTCGAAGGACCAGGCCCCTGCGCCGCTTTAACTGACAATTGCGCAGTCATGCGACGTGGCTACCAAACAAAATTGGCAACAAAATGAATAAAAAAGATGAGGGAGCTAAGCTATGAGGATCAATTGCATAGATTGTTATTCACTCTGAAAAAGATGTGCTTAACCACTTCAGCCCTGGAAGGTTTTACCCCCTTCATGACCTGGGCATTTTTGCAATTCTGCACTGCATCCCTTTAACTGACAATTGTGGCGCTGTACCCAAACAAAATTGGCGCCCTTTTTTTCTCCACAAATAGAGCTTTCTTTTGGTGGTATTTGATCACCTCTGCTGTTTTTATTTTTGCACTATAAACAAAAATAGAGCGACAATTATGAAAAAAATTCAATATTTTTTACTTTTTGCTATAATAAATATCCCCAAAAATATATAAAAAAACATTATTTTTTCCTCAGTTCAGGCCGATACATATTCTTCTACATATTTTTGTTAAAAAAAATTGCAATTAGCGATTATTGATTGGTTTGCGCAAAAGCCATTGCGTTTACAAAATAGGGGATAGTTTTATTGCATTTTTATTATTATTTTTTTTTTACTAGTAATGGATCAGCGATTTTTATTGTGACTGCAACATTATGGCGGACACATCAGACATTTTTGACACATTTTTGGGACCATTAAATGCACTGATTCCTGTGTAAATGACACTGGCAGTGAAGGAGTTAACCACTAGGGGCCGTGTAGGTTGTTATGTATGACATTATGTGTTTCTTTTTATTGTAGGGGGCGTGGCCTGGCATGTGACCTCACTGATCGTCCTTCCCTATAAAAGGGAACAGACGATCAGTGACAGCCACACTAGGAAGCATAGGGAGAGGTTTGTTTACACAGACCTCTCCTCGTTCTTCAGCTCTGTGACCCGATTGCGGGACACCAGCAGCAATCGGGTCCACTGGTCCCGCGGCCAAAGTCACGGAGCTCAGGACTGGCCTCATCAGTGCCCATCAGTGAAGGAGAAAACTTACTTACTTACAAAGTTTTGTAACTGAAACAAAAAAACAAAAAAATGTTTTTTCTAAATTTTGGGACTTTTTTATTTGTTTAGCAGAAAATAAAAATCCCAAAAGTGATTAAATACCAGCAAAAGAAAGCTCTATTTGTGGGAACAAACTGATAAGAAATGTAGTTTGGGTACGGTGTAGCATGACCGCATAATTGTCATTCAAAGTGCAACAGCGCTGAAAGCTGAAAATTGGTCTGGACAGGAAGGTGTATAAGTGCCCGGTATTGAAGTGGTTAATTAATTTTTTTTTTTTTTTTACCACTAGAAAACCTGGCTGGTGATACAGTGTGGAACAAAATATAATTATAATCTGTAATATTGTGATTGCCAGAGAGTAATTAAAGCAGATTGAGGTGTGATAAGAGTATAGCTGTAATTTGTATATTTTCTAATAGATTATTTACATGCATATTTGATTTTTTTTAGGGAAAACAACACCCAAAGATACGATATTCCTATACAACACAACTATGGAAGAAACCTGGTACACTTACAACAACAATAGTTTTGTACCAATGTTCCTTGATGATCTGCTTTTGTCCAGTGACCCTGCATTTCTCCAGAAAGCAAACAGCACTTGTGGTGGAAATACAGACTGTCTCTATGATATTCTGAGCACTGGAGACTTCGCTATAGGGTCCGCCACTATGACTAGTAATTCTGTATACAGTGAGAGGAGATCTCAGATGGGTAAGTGTAAAAATCAAGCAAGCCTCAGGAGAAAGTTTCTTTACTTTAATTTCCAAAAGATACAGATGGGAGGTAACTGTCAGACTACATAATTCACAGCAACAACATGGTTTATTAAAACCCTGCTGCCTCCCATGCTCACATCAGATTCTGAAAGCATGAATGTGCTAGTGACACAAAGGCATTAACAAACAGGTACAGAGACACAGAGAAGCCAGCACTTTAGACCATATGTTGCATCAATCCAGTGACAAAATCATTATAGTCATGGGCGTAACAATAAGTGTCACAATTGCAACCCTGCGCATGCTCCAGAGGGCCCGTGCAGCCTCCCTGTAATATCAGCATACCCCCCCCCCCCCCCAATTAAGCAAAATCCTGGAGCCTTGCTTGGATCCAGGTTGTGTACTGTAGCCAGATTCCACTTTGCCTTCCAAACCCCTACACTCTCATTGGCTTGGGCAGGGTGCTGGGTCTTGGGAGGGGCTATGGGGCTTCCTGAAAAAAAATGCTTGGTGACCTATCATTATTTAGAGATTACCCAACATGTTTTTGTCAAGAAGAAAATATACGGAGCTAGGGAGGGGGGGATTATTGCGGTGCCTAATAATAATGGGAAATAACAATGAACAAAATTGCAGACAATTAAGTACAGTACATAGTTTAAAAAAATTAAACATTGGTTCTTTATTTGAAGAAATAGTCATAAAAATATGTATTGTCAGAATTAATTCACAGCAATACACAGTACATTTGATAAAATAGTTGTCCCATCAATATGGTATAGTCGAAATTTAATCGCTGGTCAAAAGAGTCCCAACATGTTTCACCATTACCATGGCTTCTTCAGAGGAACCATTTTTTTGACCCAAAGGGAGACGAACAATAACTATAAATAATAACAAATAAACAAACAATTATTGTACAAGTTATAATTAATTGAATACCGCCTGGTCCTTAACCAAGGTAAGTATATAAATCAGCAATCGATATTAAAGGTAGGCAGATGTAAAGTGAGATTAAATTTGGTAGAAAAGTATTATACTTAAGTACATACCCCTGGCTCATCCACAAGCCCACAATTGATGAAACGCTCTCGAGGGGAGGAAAAGGGCATCCAATCCTATATATCACCGATGGTGACTGCAGGGGGTAGAGGAGAGACCGATCAACACAATTTTTATAAGAGGATTGGATATACAAATAATGGTATATGCGGGGGAAATTTATACCTCGTACATACCAAATAAAGGGTTAATGTAGGAGTACTACATATAACAGGAACGCCAGAGGTTTAGGAAAGTTTGGGGTGGGATGGACACACTGTCAGGCAGCCTAAATGCACACAAAAATACAAAGAAGCACAAAAGACATAGCCATAATGAAGGGGGCCAATTATAAATAACTGTGCAAAAATTGGAATTAGACTATAAATTAAAAAAATTGTCTATAAATGAACTCACCTAAACCCAGATAGGGAATTCTATGCATGTTCAATAACCAAAGACAATGGTTTATATCCAACATGGAAGCCTAGCCTGAACAGTGGCTACACAGTAAGCATTATGCTTAATAATAGAGCCCCTATTAATGCAAAAGAAAGAGATGTATATAATCAGAAAACTATGGTGAACCGACAACTGGGAAGGCTGAAAAGGTGTGGATCAAAGTCAGCCTGAACCTAATAACTAACCTTATTTCCGTGTGCTTAACAAGACGGTGTCCCCCAAGAGCCAGCAACCAGCCTATGGCTGGAGGGTCTTATATACCCCCCACTTTATCAGCGCTCAAACATAGACGCCGGCAGCGAGTGACGTCAACATCACACTGCACATGCGCCAAACGTGGGCACTGACGGAGAGCGGACCCCTCCCTAGCTCCATATATTTTCTTCTTGACAAAAACATGTTGGATAATCTCTAAATAACGATAGGTCACCAAGAATTTTTTTCAGGAAGCCCCATAGCACCTCCCAAGACCCAGCAAATGTAAGACCTTGTGTGACAGTCTATGACCATCTCAAAAAGTACTAGACCAACAATGCCCAAGCCATAATAAAGTGGTTAAAAGTTGAATTGTTTTTTATATTAGTGCATTCCCTGCATTAAGACAAAAAAAAACACCTCAGTAAGTTTCCATCACCTAAACAGTTACATGACTTCTCCACCGATCCAGCGCTGTCCTCTCTGCAGAAACACTACTCCCTCTTCCTATTCTCACAGGAGACTCTGAGAGCAATGGGACCCGTAAGCCCCTTCTGCTGTCTGTCAAATCCTCTAATGAAGGGGGGAAGCATAGTTGAGCCAAAACAGAGGAAGGGCTATCAATCCAGAAAGCTGTGGACAGGACTAGTTGTGGCCAGGTGTCTATTGACAAGCTACAGGTTTCTGAATCAGCAATGATAATACTGATAGCCACTTTTTTTCATCCCACTGTAGTATAAGCAAATATGGGTCCCTATGTTAGGACTTTGTACAAAAAATCAAGGGTGGATATACTTATAATTAAGTGCTGAAGAACTTTTTATAGGAAGCCATCCATAGTCCTTCAATGTAGTTTATACACTCACGCCCTATATCCTCAATCTGTATAAACACAAGCGCTTGTACACATCCATAGTCCTATTTAAAAAAAAAAAAAAGGAAGGGGTGAAATTAGTGAAAGACATGGTACTTGTATAAATCCTTTAACTATAATTGATCATAATGCTAACAATATTTTGTACTTCAGTTGTGTGTTTTTTTATTTTTTATTTATAGCCATTTTTCCTCCAAATATCTCTGGCCCTGCAACTATCATGAGCTCCTTGGGTGAACAAGTCCTGATTAGCTTCTCGGCTGCAGACTCTGTGTTCAGTCTGGAAACAGAATCCAGTGACCTCATCATTTCAGGTATGACATCCTTATACTCATTAATAATTCTCTTACAGCCTTTTGACATTACTAGACATATTATACTGGATGTGTGTACACTAAATCCATAGCGATTACTATCATAATGGCCTAATGACGTCTGTTACAATGGTCACTTGTCACACCATTCCATCAAAGAAAGCAGCTCTGGTGGACTTCATTGGTAGACTCAGCAGGTACTTTGCAGCAGTGTTAATTTTGTCAATGAAAATTGTTTCATCATCATTTTTGTCAACTGTATGTTTTCAGTAGTGAAAAATAAATTAAATAAAAATTTGATTAGAAAACTATGAATTTTATTTTTCGGTAACAAACAAAAACTGAATGAAAATGTGAGGGAGGGATGTTTACCCACCTGCACGTCCACTTTCCTTGGAGCTCCACTTCTCTGTTAAAGGCCCAGCCCCCTGATTCTATTGACTAGCTGTACTGGCTGAGAGACTCAGGCCCCGTCAATCTGTTCCCTTTCCTATGCAGTTCCACACATTACCCTCATTCATGCTATCTCTTTGGCACCCTCTGCTGGCCTTTTTTTTTATCGGCAACACAATTCTATCCTCGGTCTATAATAATAGCACATAAACATGTATTGCACTACTACATAAGAATAAGTATGGGGCATCTACTAAGTACTAAGCTGCTGAAAGAAAAGAAAAATGCTGTTAATTTTTTTTGTAATATTTAACATTGGTAATATATTTAGATAATATGTGCAAAGGCATTACAGCCAATAGAGTTTACAGTTTGTTTTTTGTTTATTTTAAAGTTGCATTTCTGTTTGTCAAAAAGCTATACTTTTGTTTGTTTATGAAACTTGGTTTTATACATCACAATGGTTAAATCTGTGTCTGTAGTGCATGTTCAAACCTTAATTCCATAAATAATAACACATTATTAGATTCTTACTCCTGGAGTAAGTAATGAAGTTTAGCAATTCTAGAGACTCTAGACTACAACTAAAACAATTCAGATGACTAAAATATGGCTAAAACAAAAATGGCATGTTAGTCAAAAGACTTAATAAAACTGAATCAAGATCTGATGTCAAAATGAACACTGCTTTGCACAGGGACTAGGAGAGAACTGTAAGTACATATGCACGGCTGCAGCGTATATTTGTTCAATGGGAGGCCATAGTTCTACTTTAACTATCACTTCCTATGATTCTCTGATTGAGTTGGGGACTTTCTCCATCAGTACATGGAAGTTGGCCAATTATAGTCTTCAGCTGCAAACTCACTATACTGAATATTTTTTGTATATTACTGTACAGAGCCTATGGTATTAATTGAACTATTGTACTGCCCTGTGAAATTATCTACATGTTTGCATTAAGCCATGATACACTGCCACTGATTTAATACAGCTGTGGCAATATGTAGTTAATTTGTTGTGTATGATATAGGACAGTCAATCAGGACTGAGGACATATGTGCAGAGTAGGGATGACCTGAACACCCTCTTGTTCAGTTTGCAGCAGAACATGTGAACAGGCAAAAAAATTGGCAGAACACACAAACACCATTAAAGTCTATGAGACACGAACATGAATAATCAAAAGTGCTAATTTTAAAGGCTTATATGCAAGTTATTGTCATAAAAAGTGTTTGGGGATTCGGGTCCTGCCCCAGAGGACATGTATCAATGCAAAAAAACTTTTAAAGACTGAAGTTTTTTCAGGTGCAGTGATTTTTTTAATGCTTAAAGTGAAACAATAAAAATGAAATATTCCTTTAAATATTGCTCCTGGGGGTTTCTTTAGTATGCCTCTAAAGTGGCACATTTTTCCTGTGTTTAGAACAGTACCACAACAAAATTACATTTTTTAAAGGAAAAATTGTCATTAAAACTGATTGCGGCTGTAATGAATTGTCAGATCTCTGCGGCTCCCCAGTCCATAATATTTAAAGTAATATTTAATTTTTATTGTTTCACTTTAAGCATTAAAAAACACTGCTCCCGAAAAGAACAGCCATTTAAAATAAAAAATTGCATTCATAGCCTGGGGCGGAACCCGGGTCCCCATATACTTTTTATGACAATAACTTGCATAAAAGCCTTTAAAATTATCACTTTTGATTTTTCATGTTAGTGTCCCAAGACTTTATCAAGGTTCTGGCAGCTTTCGAATTTGCCGCAAACACTGCATATTGTTTGCCATTCGGCAAACAGGCGAACACCTGATGTTTGCGTCAAACTTACGTTCGACGCAAACATCAGGCTCATCTCGAGTGCACAGCTTTTGCAGCTAAATATTACTGTCATATTTGAGCCCAAAGGGATTTCTGGTTTCATAATTAAAGTAATAATAAAACTATATTGTTTCAAATCCTTGTTGTTTACAGTAAATGGCACTCTCACATGGTTGCCTTCGTCTTCCACACCCGTATTTGCAACTGTAATAGCCAACAACTCCGAAGCCATCGCAGAGCAAGGCCTCACATTAATATTGTGCAACTGTAGCAACAACGCCACCTGTGACTATGAGAACACCATGCTGAGGGGTCAGATGAACAACTCCAAGTTCATGGTATTGACTGCTTTCATAAAACTTACTAGGACTTGTAACTTTTCCTTTACTGAATAATATCTTAGGTTCTTGAATACAGCTCATTTGTACATTGAACTAATAGAATTCTTTTTACAAAGTGGATTACTATATGACACTTGTTATATCACCTTTATTATTAACATACTATTCAACAATTTCACAAACTTATATAACCCCCTATTATTAATAACTCTAGTATAACAATATTTGTAATGAATGTTTTCTATTCAGACTGCGGGCTGCAATTGTTCCTCTGGATGGACAGGAGAGTTCTGTACTGAAGATTTAAATGCTTGTCTAGAGAACAGCTGTTTTAATACATCATCCTGTATAGACAATCCCGCTCCTAATGATAGCTACACGTGTTCACCTTGTCCTGATGGACTGTCTGGCGATGGGATAAAATGCTATGGTGAGAATAAGATAGCAGGTTACCATTAATATGTATAGGTCACATGATAGCATGCATTACTATATAATTTACCTATCTCATGTCTCCTGTAGGTGTTGATGAATGCTTTGCTAATATATCCAAATGTGAGCAAATATGTATTGATACATGGGATGGGTACAACTGCTCCTGTAATACAGGTTACAGAATTGATCCAGCTGATACATACCGTTGTGATGGTAAGTGTTCTGAATATTACTGCCTTAGTACCCAGAAGTGGCATAAAGCCTTTTGAATACATTTACTATGTGCCTGGCTATGGATATGAATCAGGTAATGCCAATGTTGGTCTAGTAGATGTTATAACCAGGCCCATAAAGCAAATTTACCATGCCATGTCATGTTACCAAATGATATATGTAGGTCAGTGCCTAGTGCAGCACGAGAAAAATATGTTAACTGCCATAGATGTCCTTCCCCTGAAAATGCTAATGGCGTGATTGTCAGGAAAAAGATGGCTGCAATTGCAGCTTCTATGCTTCCTAACTATAGCTTCCTAAAGGGCTCATACACACATAGTGCAGTGACTACAATTTTTTGGGGCGTGGAAGTAAACCCTCCTATTGTTTTCAGCCAATGGAACTGCCATCTTGGCCTCTGCCTAATCTTCAACTGCCATGATGTTGCACATGTGATCAGTGATGACACCAGCCATTGAATAGTTTGACAGTTTGGTTGAGAGCACAACCAATGGGAGTGGTACATTTCCGGCAAGTGCCAGGAATTTAACTGTTTTTTGAAACTGTTAAATGGATAGATTTACTTCCACTTTAATAAAAAATGAAGCAGTGTGATGTGCTGAAATGCACTTTGCGGCTCTCCTTGACATCTGCTTGCATGGCAAAACACGGCATTTCTACTGTGCAGGCAATTGCAAATACATCACTTCTATCCAAGGACACTTGGAGAGAAATCAAGATGCCGACATTTCTGCTCATTGGCTGTTTAGAGTAGGTTCAACTACAAATTCTTATGTCTTCATTTTATACAATAGCCTATTATTTTTGCCAACTTATTAAGGTATCACCATAAAACCCTTATCTGCTCTTGTTCCAGACATTGATGAATGCATGAACAAATCAATTTGTGCTGAGAATGCTGTTTGCACCAACACACCTGGAAGCTATAACTGTCAATGTGCCAGTGGCTACAATGGAGATCCACATATCTACTGCACAGGTATGTTAACTATATTATTTTAATAAATAATGTAATCATGCAAGCATCGGGGTCATGTACACATGCAACAAATGCAGTGGGTTTCTTTATATTTTCAATGACTTTGGGAATTGAGTTTGAATAACTGAGAATGAGCTTAACTTTGTGACAGAGATTGATTTCCTAAAATGGAGGATTTACAAACATTTGTCCACTGCTTACATCCATTTGATTTAGGGGGAAAACATTTGTACATACATCATTTAACACATTTTTTTTCTTGAGTTATAGTTCTGACTTAAATTACAATTCGTTTTTTTTTGCATTTATTACTTTTCCAGATATCAATGAATGTGCTACATCTTCTCTCAACAATTGTACAAGCAATTCTCTTTGTATAAACACAAATGGCTCTTATTACTGTGAGTGCCTCCAAGGATATTCTGGGTCCAACTGTACAGGTAAGGGAAAGCCCACTTCTAACTCTGCATCAGGAGTAATTCAATTAATTGGTGTTACCCTTCAAAACTATTATTTTGTTTATAAATCATTCCTATATGTTGCAATATTATATAAGTTAGTAATCAAATACAGTATGTGCAGCATTATTATAATTTATGAATGTTGCAGCTCAATTTCTTCACGTAAGGTTTATATTTGCTTTTTACACTTTTATTTCCTGTGAGTGTGCCCGTTCGGTTGCATTCCTGCCAGGCTTTTTGTGAATTGCAAACTTTAATTTTAATACAAGTTAATACTGCTTGTTGCAACTGGACTCTGAGTGTTTACAGCCACCACACCACACTGCACCTCCTCACATTTAGCCTAGCTGTCACCAGAACAGGAAGTGAGGGGAAATCTAGCTAACAGGGACACATTAGCAACAAGAACACTGTTTATTAGAGTGGTGGAAGAAGGCTAGAACCTCTTTTAACATTGAAATGCGGTTTGTGTCCCTGCTGATGGTTTTTTTCAGGCATCAGGTTGTTTTTTTTTTTGTGAACTCTAACAATATATATGAGTGAAGAATGGAATAAAACTTTTTCACACTGTGATTTTTCACACTGTGAACAAGAGGTGCCAACAAGGCAACACCCTGGAGGGCTTTATTCAATTCCAGGCTAACCAGTTAAGCATCCCAAAGAAAAACTAACATGGGGAAAATATGGAGACAGCCACTGCTGACTTTACTTTAAAAAAAATATTGCTGGAATTCAGAGGGTTTTTATATGCGATTCAATGCACCACTATTTTCAAACTCAACACTGTCACTAAAAGGTTTTACATTTTTACTGTGCACAAACTTATACTAACTATACTAAAAAAACTTCAGTTAAATACGTAAACATTAAGAATAATGAACTTTCTTTCTTGACAGATATTGATAAGTGTAGGATAGGACTCTCTGCTTGTGAGCAAATTTGCATCAATACACCAGAAGGTTTTAACTGCTCATGTAATGCAGGTTACAGAATTAACCAACAAAATCCTTATCGATGTGATGGTAAGAACTTATATTTTACCAGATATTTCATTATTATTATATCATTATCCAGCTCAACATGATTTAATGGTGTTTTATAAGAACGGCAGCAAAGATGGACCAATGTTCAAACCAGCCATTGAGATGTTTTGTTTTCCTACAAGTTAAAACCTGCTTTTTCTTGTAGATAATAGCTGCACTTTTGCCCCAGCTCTTTTCTCTTCCGTTTAAAGAGGACGTAAACCCTGACCCCAGCACCCGGCCTCCAGCCACCCCATGCTGGTACTGCTAGCCCACATTCCCATATTCCTGCCACCCCATGCTGGTACTGCTAGCCCACCTTCCTATCTTCCTGCCACCCCATACTGGTACTGTTACAACAGCTCGGTGATGAGACTCCTCCCTTATGTGGGGGGTGGGCAGACACCTTCCAGTGTGGTTGATATTCCTCTCAACTTGGGTGGACCACATAGCTTAAAATGTAATGTTATAGCACAGCCTCAGCCTCCTCCTGTGACATCTGCTGATCAATAATAATAGTGGAGATAACACCATGCCCTCCGTGTTATCACCAGCAGTGTTCAGGACTTCAAATCTTAGCAGTGACCTCCTCTCAGTGGTGTACAACAGCTAGTATCACCAGGACCATCAGATCAGAGGGGGGAAAATGGCACAGAGGAGACAATAGAGCAAATCTGAGCACTCCCCCACACACACACATCTCACCGCAGGGTGGGCTCCACACACACCTTGGCCATGTGCACAATCTCCTGCAGAATCCTTTTGTGCTCAATTACGCTCCAAGGCTCTCACCCTCCACCATCTTGCTGGGATTCGGGTAGCCCTGGCCGAAGACAGGTGGTGTGCATAGTGGGGAAGGCAGAGCAAGGCTGGCAAAGGACACTAGAGAGTGCTCTGGGGACATGCTGCTACTCCCAATACAAACAGGTGATAGACAAGTGGGGGGTATTCGGATCCTCATAGCGTGTAATGCAGGACCAGCATCCACCACTGGTCTTGCACTGCATTGCACTTAATGATGTCAAAGACCTGCCAACATTTTGGGTTGAGGAGGGAGATAAATGCATGAACATATCAAGTTATGCAGAGAATACTGTATGCACCAACACACCAGGAAGCTATAATTGTTAATATGCCGGTGGCTATAATGGAGATCCATATATCTTCTGCGCAGGTATATTAAATATATTATTATGATAAATACTATAATCATACAAACACGGGGTCATGTACACATGCTGAAAATGGAGTGCGTTTCTTTATAGTCTCAACGATTTTATAAAAACAAGTTTGACTTTGATATTTAGAAAGTTATCTACTAAAAGAGTGGACTTACAAACATTTGTCCACTGCTTACTATTTTGATATAGGGGAATAAATAAAAACTGTACAGTATACATACATTTAACACATTTGAGCAAACTAAACAACATTCCAGTGCCCTTCTTTGTCTTGGGTTATTGTTCTTCCTTAATTTAATTATTTATTTGTTGGCATTTGTTTCTGTTCCAGATATTGATGAATGTGTTATAACTTCTCTCAACAATTGCACAAGCAATTCTCTTTGTATAAACACAAATGGCTCTTATTACTGTGAGTGCCTCCCAGGATATTCTGGCCCCAACTGTACAGGTAAGGGAAAGCCCTCTTCTAACTCTGCATAGGGAGTAACAATGACAGTATTTGGAAGATAAACCCAATTAAATTGAAACTGATCGATGTTACCTTTCAAAATGACTACTTTGTTTAAAATACATTTCATTATCAAAAAATATGTTAATTAAACTTAAAACTGAACACCAGGCATGATCCTAATTTCATACTTACATTGGTCCAGCTCTCACATTGGTGCATATCTAATGCCTGTTGGACTGAAATCAGTGTAGTAGTCAGCACTACTATATTAATGCATTAAGGGTGGGTGCGCTGTCTCTTTAACCTTACCATCTGAGACCTTACCAAACTTTAACTTCCTTTCCAGGCCAATTTTCAGCTTTTAGTGCTTTGACACTTTGAATAAGAATTACTCAGTCATGTGCCAAAATTAATTTTTTTATCTTTTTTGAGACAAATAGGGCTTTCTTTTGATGTTATTTAATCACCGCTGTTTTTTTCCCCAAAATTTTCAGTAATTTTCATGTGTTTAACAAAAAAAAACCCCCAGTGGTGGATAAATACCACCAAAGGAAAGTTCTACCTGTTTTTAAAAAGATATAAAAATTTCATATGAGTACAGTGTTGCATGGCCACGCAATTATCATTCAATGTATGAGAGAGCTGAAAGGTGAAAACTGGCCCAGGCAGGAAGGCGGTGAACATGCCCTGTATTGAAGTGGTTAAATACAAAATACCACAAAGTACTGTAATGCACATCACAAATATAGCTGATCCACACAATAAAAGCTGTAATGAACAGAAATCTCAGTTGTAAAAAGTAGTTAATAAAGAGTTAAAAGAGTTATGATTGAAATACTAATATTGTTATAGCTTAATGAATATTCCTAGTAGATTTTTATTGAAGATATTCAATAACATTTTTAAAATTCACTATTTAAATATGTTTACAATGCAAACGTCTCTAGAATTTTTGATGGGGAACTTCATCAATCACAATACCCAAAAGTGACAAGAAATCCATCTTGCAATTAGTATTTTAATTATTATAGTGTTAGCCTCGACCACATTTGTAACGAGACTTTAGGCAAATATAAAAGACACAATGGGGTTTATTTACTAAAGGCAAACCCACTTTGCATTACAAGTGCACTTGGAAGTGCAGTCTCTGTAGATCTGAGGGGGACATGCCAGGAAAATAAAAAAAGAGCATTTTTACTTGTACATGATTGGATGATAAAATCAGCAGAGCTTCCCCTGATTTCAGATCTTCCCCTTAGATCTCCAGTGACTGCACTTCCAAGTGCACTTATAGTGCAGAAAGGGGTTGCCTTTAGTAAATCAATCCCACTTTATTACAGAACTGTAATCAATAATAGATCATTATATGTATTTTTTGCAAACCCAAGCTGTGTAAGTGACCGGATTTGATCTGATTTCAGCCTATTGCAGTCTACTGTACAATCTGTACAACATAGTTCAAGGGGGTGGGGAGGAGAAGCACAATGAGCTAATCAGGTGTGTTGTACTGGAAGAAGCATGCCGATAGGAGAAGAGGATACAGAGATGAGATCATCAGTGTGCCTTTTCTCCATTTATTGTACAGTCACAGAATGAGGGGTGTGGGGGAGGGGGGACCTGTAAATGAAAGTGAAACTACAGCAAAGAAAAATCAGATCCGGTCTCTGATGACAAACTATGTACTGCAGGTGTGTATAGTAATGTTTACGAACTTCATGTAACATGTTCCCAGTCACTCACTATCTTCTACAGCATATCATCAGCCTCCATTCAAACCTATAGTATGTTCTCAGTCTCTGATCATCATTCCTCTAGTATGTCTGCAGTCTGTGACAGACCTATCTAGCATGGACATTACATGAAGCCCTTTTGTGATGATAAGAGCCACAATTTGGGCCCATACCTCATAAGTTGACAACTACAGATGTAAACTAACATTCCTAAGCCTGAATATAGAGTTAGTGCTAGGAGGGAGGCATAATGTATTTAGGACCCGGTATATTACTTGGGCATGGGATCCATAATCTTTCCCAGGCACAAAGCAGCTGATTTGAAGATAAACAGAGGTAATTGCAGGCACCACAAAGATCTTCACGTTCCCGGTAATATTAATTGATTCACTTTTCGTTCACTGTAAGCACAGGCTAGCAGGGTGTTGGAACTAGAAATTCATATCCCGCTTTCACAGTAAAAACCTAAAGAATTCAAAGAATATTTGGTGTTTTATTAAAACTGAACTCCAAGTATGATCTTAACTGCATACCTACATTTATTTAGCTTGGACCAATATAAGTGTGCATATTTCATACCTGAGGGACCATTGTGGAACCTGACAATCACTGTAGTAGTCAGCACTACTACAAAGATCTCTGCTATCTTTGTGGGTAGCAGCTAATTTTTATGGTCACTTATTACCAACTGAATACATTTCTACAATTCACTCATAAACAATTCCTCTATAAATCTTACATTATGTAATTTTGTTTCAGATGTCTTACAGACAACAATGACACAGACATCTGCAAAGTATATTTCAGAAGCAACATCAACTGAACAGTCTCCTGAATTGCATTCTACCTCATTTGAGACTACCTCAAACAAACCATCAGATTTTTCACATCTAACATCACCAAAGGCAACAATAATGGAAACATTGAGTACAAATATGATTTCAACTTCAGAAGTAACAAGCAGATCTGGGTTATCAACCTCTGAATATCAAACAAACTTTGATATTACAGCTGCAAAGCCAATGACTACTTTATCTACATTTACATCAGAACCCAGCATGTCTTTATCCTCGACTACTGAAGCACCCAGTACCTCTACTATTCTATCCACACTGGAACCCAGACCAACTCCCATTTATACCTCCGATTTCACCAGTATATCTGCTTCCTCCTCTACTGAGAAAATCACTACTTATGAGTTAGAATTGCAAACAACTTTGTTGAGTAAAATAACTGCTGAAAGTGAAAGTGCCTCTGCTTCTCTAACAACTGAAGAGTCTACTGAATTACATTCTATTCCATCTGAGACTACCTCAAACAAACCTTCTGATTTTCCACATCTAACATCACCAAAGGCAACAATAATGGAAACATTGAGTACAAATATGATTTCAGCTTCAGAAGCAACAAGCACATCTGGGTTATTGACCTCTGAATATCAAACAAACTTTGATATTACATATACAAAGTCATTGACTACATTATCTATATTTACATCAGAACCCCAGATGTCTTCATCCTCATCTACTGACGCCTCCAGTACCGCTACTATTGTATCCACATTGGAACCCAGGCCAACTCCCATATATACCTCTGATTTCAGCAGTATATCTCCTTCTTCATCTACTGAGAAAATCACTACTTATGAGACATCATCCAAATTCCAAACAACTAAGTTGATTGAAAAAACTAATGAAAGTGATAGTCCCCCTGCTACCTTAACAACTGAACAGTCTACTGAATTGCATTCTATCTCATATGAGACTACCTCAAAGGAACCATCTGATGTTTCATATTTAACATCTCCAAAGACAACAATAATGGAAACATTGAGTACAAATATGATTTCAGCTTCAGAAGTAACAAGCAGATCTGGGTTATCAACCTCTGAATATCAAACAACCTTTGACATTACATCAACAAACCCATTGACTACATTATCTACATTTACCTCAGAACCCAGCATGTCTTTATCCTCGACTACTGAAGCCCCCAGTACCTCTACTATTCTATCCACACTGGAACCCAGACCAACTCCCATATATACCTCTGATTTCACCAGTATATCTGCTTCCTCCTCTACTGAGAAAATCACTACTTATGAGTCAGAATTGCAAACAACTTTGTTGAGTAAAATAACTGCTGAAAGTGAAAGTGCCACTGATTCTCTAACAACTGAACAGTCTACTGAATTACATTCTATTCCATCTGAGACTACCTCAAATGAACCATCTGATTTTTCACATCTAACATCTCCAAAAGCAACAATAATGGAAACATTGAGTACAAATATGATTTCAGCTTCAGAAGCAACAAGCAGATCTGGGTTATCGACCTCTGAATATCAAACAATCTTTGATATTACAGCTGCAAAACCAATGACTACTTTATTTACATTTATATCAGAGCCCAGCATGTCTTTATCCTCAACTACTGAAGCCCCCAATACCTCTACTATTCTATCCACACTGGAACCCAGACCAACTCCCATATATACCTCCGATTTCACCAGTATATCTGCTTCCTCCTCTACTGAGAAAATCACTACTTATGAGTCAGAATTGCAAACAAATTTGTTGAGTAAAATAACTGCTGAAAGTGAAAGTGCCTCTGCTTCGCTAACAACTGAACAATCTACTGAATTACATTCTATTCCATCTGAGACTACCTCAAATGAACCATCTGATTTTTCACATCTAACATCACCAACGGCAACAATAATGGAAACATTGAGTACAAATATGATTTCAGCTTCAGAAGCAACAAGCACATCTGGGTTATCGACCTCTGAATATCAAACAAACTTTGATATTACAGCTGCAAAATCATTGACTACATTATCTACATTTACATCAGAACCCCAGATGTCTTTATCCTCATCTACTGACGCCTCCAGTACGGATACTATTGTATCCACATTGGAACCCAGGCCAACTCCCATATATACCTCCGATTTCAGCAGTATATCTCCTTCTTCATCTACTGAGAAAATCACTACTTATGAGTCATCATCCAAATTCCAAACAACTAAGTTGACTGAAAAAACTAATGAAAGCGTTAGTCCCCCTGCTACCTTAACAACTGAACAGTCTACTGAATTGCATTCTATCTCATTTGAGACTACCTCAAAGGAACCATCTGATGTTTCATATTTAACATCTCCAAAGGCAACAATAATGGAATCATTGAGTACAAATATGATTTCAGCTTCAGAAGTAACAAGCAGATCTGGGTTAGCAACCTCTGAATATCAAACAATCTTTAATATCACAAAACCAATGACTACTTCATTTACATTTACATCAGAACCCAGAATGTCTTTATCCTCGACTACTGAAGCCCCCAATACCTCTACTATTCTATCCACACTGGAACCCAGACCAACTCCCATATATACATCCGATTTTACCAGTATATCTGCTTCCTCCTCTACTGAGAAAATCACTACTTATGAGTCAGAATTGCAAACAACTTTGTTGAGTAAAAGAACTGCTGAAAGTGAAAGTGCCACTGCTTCTCTAACAACTGAACAGTCTACTGAATTACATTCTATTCCATCTGAGACTACCTCAAACAAACCTTCTGATTTTCCACCACTAACATCACCAAAGGCAACAATAATGGAAACATTGAGTACAAATATGATTTCAACTTCAGAAGCAACAAGCACATCTGGGTTATTGACCTCTGAATATCAAACAAACTTTGATATTACATATACAAAGTCATTGACTACATTATCTATATTTACATCAGAACCCCAGATGTCTTCATCCTCATCTACTGACGCCTCCAGTACCTCTACTATTGTATCCACATTGGAACCCAGGCCAACTCCCATGTATACCTCAGATTTCAGCAGTATATCTCCTTCTTCATCTACTGAGAAAATCACTACTTATGAGACATCATCCAAATTCCAAACAACTAAGTTGACTGAAAAAACTGATGAAAGTGATAGTCCCCCTGCTACCTTAACAACTGAACAGTCTACTGAATTACATTCTATCTCATATGAGACTACCTCAAAGGAACCATCTGATGTTTCATATTTAACATCTCCAAAGACAACAATAATGGAAACATTGAGTACAAATATGATTTCAGCTTCAGAAGTAACAAGCAGATCTGGGTTATCAACCTCTGAATATCAAACAACCTTTGACATTACATCAACAAACCCATTGACTACATTATCTACATTTACCTCAGAACCCAGCATGTCTTTATCCTCGACTACTGAAGCCCCCAGTACCTCTACTATTCTATCCACACTGGAACCCAGACCAACTCCCATATATACCTCCGATTTCACCAGTATATCTTCTTCCTCCTCTACTGAGAAAATCACTACTTATGAGTCAGAATTGCAAACAACTTTGTTGAGTAAAAGAACTGCTGAAAGTGAAAGTGCCACTGATTCTCTAACAACTGAACAGTCTACTGAATTACATTCTATTCCATCTGAGACTACCTCCAGCAAACCTTCTGATTTTCCACATCTAACATCACCAAAGGCAACAATAATGGAAACATTGAGTACAAATATGATTTCAGCTTCAGAAGCAACAAGCAGATCTGGGCTATCAACCTCTGACTATGAAACAGCTCTTGACTTAACATCTACAGAACTGCTGACTACATTATCAACATTTACATCAGAACCCAGCATGTCCCAATCCCAGTCATCTGCAGGCTCCACAAATGAACACTCTAGCTCATTGACTTCAAGTTCCCCTAAAACCACAACACTTAAATATCCATATTCCTCGACTGTCACTTCACCAAATCCATCAGGTGGTGATGATTTATCATCTTCACAAATCCCTAGCAGCTCTACACAATCACAATTAAAAAGTTTCTCTGCACCTACGCCTAACACAACTACTACATCCGATATTGCTACCACATTTACTGAAAATAATGGTTTATCCACATCAACTAGCTCAGAGGCAACATCAGCCTTGTTTTATGACCCATCATCCAGCACTGTTTTGAATTCAACAGCATTTCAGAGTTATTCTTCTTCATCATCATCATCATCGCCACAAACAGGTACATTTTTCTTTTCATGTAATAAATGCATAAAAAATTATGAACTATTTTTTCACCTTGCGGGAACTGATATATTCAGATTGCTTCTCTCAGAGATACTCCACATTTGTATTACCAAATTAATTTCTCCTTTGCTTTTGCTGTAAAGTATTAGCCTTTTTAGCAAAGGAAATAATTAAGAGTCAATAATATGTATACAGTTTGAATATGTCCATGTATCATTTTTTAACTACTTCCCGACCAGCGCACGACGATGTACGTCGACAGAATGGCACGGGCAGGCATATTGGCGTACATGTACGTCCAATATTCGATGCCGCCTTGCCATCGGAAGCGTGCCGCCGGCGGCGCGCTCCCGCGCTGGTCGGGACCCCCGTGAGTCCGGTCGCAGGACCCGCGGACTCGATCGCCGCGGGCATCCCCGCGATCGTCTCACGGAGTGGCTGAATGGAGGAAATGCTGTATAAACAACATTTTTCCATTCTGCCTAGCAACTAGTGATGCTGATCTCTGCTCCATGTGATTGGAGCAGAGATCAGTGTACACTAAATGAAAGCCCAACCCCCCCACAGTTAGTAACACACCCCTAGGAACACTTAACCCCTACACTGCCACCCACTGGTTAACCCTTTCACTGCCAGTGTCATTTACACAGGAATCACTGCATTTATATAGCAGTGATTACTGTATAAATGACAATGGTCCCAAAAATGTGTCAAAAATGTCCGATGGGTCCCTGACAATGTCACAGTCACAATAAAAATCGCAGATCGCCGCCATTACTAGTAAAAAAAAAATAATAAAAAATTATTAATAAAAATGCTTTAAAACTATCCCTATTTTGTAAACGCTATAACTTTTGCGCAAACCAATCAATAATCGCTTATTGCGATTTTTTTTACCAAAAATATGTAGAAGAATACGTATCGGCCTAAATTGAGGGAAAAAAATGTTTTTTTATATATTTTTGGGGGATATTTATTATAACAAAAAGTAAAAAATAATGCGTTTTTTTCAAAATTGTCGCTCTATTTTTGTTTATAGCGCAAAAAATAAAAACCGCAGGGGTGATCAAATATCACCAAAAGAAAGCTCTATTTGTGGGAAAAAAAGGACGTCAATTTTGTTTGGGAGCCACGTCGCACGACCGCGCAATTGTCAGTTAAAGCGACGCAGTGCCGAATCGCAAAAAGTGGTCTGGTCTTTGACCAGCAAATTGGTCCGGTCTGAAAGTGGTTAATGTCAGTCATAAACCTCACAGAACTGGGTCGAAAAATGAATATCTATGTACGTCCCCTCTTTATAAAATCTAGCAATTTGGGTCTAGAGGAAAAAGTTTGAAACTATTAGACAGCACTTTAACTAAAGCAAAAAGAAGAATGTATCTATAAACTACAGTGCAACTAACAGGCTGCAAATGGACCTGCACTTCCTAGCAACAGTACTGAAATAGAGCAGAATATTCTGCACAGACAGTAGCTCAGCACAGGAGGGCCTCCTCTAAGGGCACAGCCCTGGCAGCAGGTCTGGAACCATTCATCTAGCAAAAAGGGGTGTAATCACAACAGTCTCTCTCCTGAGAATTCTCTAAAGTCTACTCACCATGATCCAGGAAATCTGAAGGCCTTCTTTCAGCTTCAGTTGATGCTGGGATAAAGCATCCCAGGAAAATGCATTGCCTTGAGTGTTCCTTTGTCTTTAGGGGTGATCCTTCATCTCCTTGGTGAGCTGGAATCATCCATGACTTCTGAAAGCTTCTTCTAAGCCTTGGAAGGTTTTACAGCATTTTCAGGCATGGCTAATCTCAAGCAGGCGAAGGACCCTGCTATTCTCTGCTCTAAACCTTATTTACACCTCTCAGTCCCCTGCTGATCACTCTTCTTGACCAGGGATTGACTGATTCTGTGTATAAGGCCAGCTCAGACTCTGCCCTCTCCTGCTCACTATGTTTCCAGAAAGTTCTGGAAAGACAGGAGTAGACAGGCAAGCCTGCAGTTGCAGAATCAGAGTAGACAAAAAGCAGTCCACAAGCTCCACTGGCCACAGCAGAGTCTAAACACAAAATTTTACTCACACTTACATAACTAGCACCTGACAAGGAGTGTGATCCACCTGTATTCCTCTTCTCTTCTTCACAGCTTGTATAGATCACCCTCAGTCCTGCCCTGCTGGCCAGGGACATGTGTATTTATATAAGTCTTCCTTCCATCCTATTTACCCCCTGCTTTTCCTAACTTCTGCAGAGATTTCACACAATCTTGACCCTCTTCTCCTCTATCTTACTATTACCCCTTTGCCTGACACCTTCCTTGCTCTGAAAGCAGCAACTTTCCAGTTTCCACACACTCTAATTTCTATTCCTCTGTTTCCAAGAGCCATCCCCAAGTCTTGTGCCCTCTGATCCTTTGCCTCCATCTTTCCAGGTGTCCACTCAGTCTGTAATAAGTTTGCTTCTGTTAATGACCTCTTTGTCTTCAACTCCTTTAACTTGCTATTACTGAAACCTGGTTCAAACTATTCCTACATGTCCCTCTCTCTCCACCTCCTTTGTTCAAACTTACTGTATTTGTCTTTTTTTTTCTTTCATTTATCTGAAAATGTATGTGATTTATTGGCCTTCTGGACAGACAGCATGCTTCCCTGACGACTTCTCTGCCTCACTACCAGGGCTTTTTTTCAGTGGGAACTCGGTTGAACGCAGTTACGGCACCTTTACCACTGACAGCAAGTGGTGCTGGGGTGTGCTGCAGGGTCTATTGATACTCACTCCTAGGGGATCTATTCTAGCTGGATAGTATCTATTTTTACATGGGGGTCTTTTGTTTTTGAGAAACTCTATTGTTGCTGGGGAAGACCTAATGTTGCTGGGGATGGATCTTATATTGCTGGGAGGTCAGTTGTTAATGGAAGAGATCTACTGTTGAAGGAGGGGTCTATTGGATACTGTTGCTGGCTGCCGGAGAATCTATTGATGCTGGCTGTGGGGAGATCTGCTGTTGCTGCTGGGAGTCTATTGTTGCTGGGGGGGATTTTTTGTGGTGGGGTGGTCTATTGTTGCTGATGGGGGCTTTATCCTTACTGGCTGCAGGGGTTCTATTTTACTGCTTTTCTTGTTATAATTACCAAATTCCTTATGGATTACTTTGCACCACAAATTTATACTTGGTTCTATATTGTCTAAAAGGGCAGTACTGGGAGGTGGGTAGGGGAGGAAACCAAGGAACGGTGCTCGGAAGTGGGTAGTGGTGGAGAAAAGGGGTGGATCAGAAAGAGCGTGTTCCTGCACCTATTCTCTGAGAAAAAAAATCCCTGATTACCCTCCTCTGAAATATCAACTATAATTCTTGATGACTTTAACATCCATGTTAATGGTAACATTCCAGCTCACTCTTTTCTCCCTGAACACACGTGTTGCTCTCACTGCACACAGAAGAGCTCACCAAAGGTGCTTAGTAGTCTAGTCTACAATCATTGTAAAGTAGAGTGTAAATTATTGGCACTATATACCATACCTCCATTATAATAATAATAATAGACTAGGGATGAGCCCAATGTTTGAGTTGATTGTAAGTTTGACACAAACATTAGGTGTTCGCCCGAATAGCGAACAATTTGAGGTGTTCACTGCAAATTCGAAAGCTGCGGGAAAACACTTTAAAAGTCTATGGGAGAAATCAAAAGTACAAATTGTAAAGGCTTATATGCATGGTATTGTCATAAATAGTTTGGGGCCCTGGGCCCTGTCCCAGGGGACATGTATCAATGAAAAAAAAAGTTTTAAAAACAGCAGTTTTTTTGGGAGCAGTGATTTTAATAATGCTTAAAGTGAAATATTCCTTTAAATTTCGGACCTGGGGGTTGTCTATAGTATGCCTGTAAAGTGGCACATTGTTCCCATGTTTACAACAATTCCTGTGCAAAATGACATTTCTAAAGGAAAAAAAATCATTTAAAAGTACTCGCGGCTATAATGAATTGTCAGTCCCATTGGGTGTTCACCTGTTCGCCGAACAGCGTACAATATGCAAAGTTTGCGGCAAATTCCAAAGCTTCTGGAACACACGAACACTGTTAAAGTCTATGGGACACTAATGCCCCATACACACGGTCGGGAATTTCCGACGGAAAAAATCAGATTATGTTGTCGGAAAATCCGATTGTGTGTGGGCTCTATCGGACTTTTTCTGTCGGAATTTCCGATGGAAAAAGTTTGAGAGCTGGATCTAAAATTTTTCAACAACAAAATCTGATCAGACTTTTCCGATCATGTGTAGTGAATTCCGATGCACAAAGTGCCACACATGCTCAGAAAAAATTTGGAGATGAAAGCTATTGGCTACTGGCCTCTACGTAGTCCCATCGTACGTGTATAACGTCACCTTGATTGGATTTTCAGACAACTTTGTGCAACCAATTATTTTGGCCAAAAAATTGTGGTTGGAATGTCCGACCGTGTGTATGAGGCATTACAGGAAAAATCAAATGTGCTCATTTTAAAGGCGTATATGCAAGTTATTGTCATAAAAAGTGTTTGGGGACCCGGGTCCTGCCCCAGGGGACATGTATCAATGCAATTTTTTTTTCAAAAACGGCCATTTTTTCTGGAGCAGTGATTTTTTTAATGCATAAAGTGAAACAATAAAAATGAAATCTTCCTTTAAATATCCTGCCTGGGGCGTGTCTATATTTTGCCTGAAAAGTGACACATTTTTCCCATGTTTAGAACAATACCACAGCAAAATGACATTTCTAAAGGAAAAAATTGTCATTTAAAACTGATCGCGGCTGTAATGAATTGTTGGGTCTCAGCAATATGGATTAAACTCATTGAAAAAAGGAGCATGGGATCCCCCCTAGTCCAGTACTAGGCCCTTTGGGTCTGGTATGAATATTAAGAGGAACCCCAAACCCCCAAAAAAATTTAAATTTGCGTGGGGATCCCCCTAAAATCCCTACCTGGCCCTTTGGGTCTGATATGGAAATTAAGAGGAACCCTCTGCCAATTTAAAAATAAAAATGGCGTAGGGCCCCCCAAAATCCATACCAGACCCATATCCGAGCATGCAAACTGGTAGGCCACAGGAAAAGAGGAGAGGACGAGAGAGCTCCCCCCTTCCTGAACCATACCAGACCACATGACCTCAACCCCAAAGCCCCTTGTCCCCATGTTGATACAAACCCATTAAAAAGTGCACCTTCAGTGAAAGTTCATGTACTGCAAAGTGGCCCGTGCTATAATCCATACATGATTAGTATACACTAAGCTGTGATATTATGAAACTGATGAGGCTGCAGTGATTGCTACTGTTGAGGTGGCACTCTTAAGCTGCACTGATAGAGCTGCACTGATAGGCTGCACTAGTGGCCACTGATTGGGCCGCACTGATATGGACACTGATGAGGCTGCACTGATAAGCACTGATGGGGTGGCACTGATGGGGCTGCACTGATTGGCACCGATGAGGCTGTGCTGATAGGCACTGCTAGGCTGCACTGGTGGTCCCTGATGAGTTTGCACTGATGATGCTGCACTGATGGGCACCGATGGGACTGTACTGAATGGCACTGATAGGCTGCACTGCTGGGTACTGATATGCTTTTTGTTAATATTGTTAAAGTTGTTGTTAATATTTATTTTTGGAACTTAATTCTGTATAAAACATTTCACAATGTAATTTCCTGAGATAATTTACGAGGGCGTGTTTAGGGGCTGACTTAGGGGCAAGGCAGGGAAGGGGTTGGGTGGGGCAAGTAGTGGCAAGTAACTCTTAAAGCATGGCTAGTGGCTCAGAACTTGACATTTTGAGCCCTGCATTGCACATTTACATTGTTCCCCACCCTCAAGGAGCTTACAAGTAAGCACTTGGTACCCACTTTTAATGTACAGATAAAAAGAGGTGGAATTCTAAGATGACAAGATGGAGCCTAAAGAGGAAGGGGTGCGGTTTACAGATGACGAGGCATGCCTTAAACAGAAAGGGGTGTGTCCTTGACAGGAAGGGATGGTTCATATTTAAATTGGGGGGTGCACAAGTTTAGTCAGGCCTAGGGCAGCACAAAACCTAAATACACCACTGGGTACAGTATCTTACATTTTCGAGTATGTTGGATTTCTGCGTTCTGTCAAATGATATACTTTCATCTGCCAGCCCATAAGTCACTATACAGGACATAATTGCGTTTCAAATGTGATTTAACCAAAGGGGATTAATCATAGTCAGGAAGTTAACCTCCATGGCAGTATGATTATTTCTGATTTCAGGTGCTGAAAGCGGTACAATTATTTTGCATGAAAATTTGGCGTTTTATATTGTAGGCCTGCAATTCTTAGGAATAACTCTCTTAAATCTGTCCAAACCAGAGTCTAGTAGACCTCCCGGGTATGAAAAAGTTTATAATATAATAAATAATGATAATAAATAATAATAAAAATAATTCAATAATGTAATCAAATCCAAAAACACTGAAATTTGCTCCCAAAGCTCCTTGTCACCATGTTGATGGGGACAAGGGTCCCATCCCACAGCCCTTGCCTGGTGGTTGTGGGGGTCTGCGGGTGGGGGGCTTATCGGAATTAACAAGGGGACCCCCAGATCCCAGCCACTCCCTATGTGAATGGGTAGGAGGTACCCCTAACCATTCACCAAAAAAGTGTAAAAAAGTAAAAACGACAGCAGAGTTTTTGACAATCACTTTATTAAAAAAAAAAAAAAAAACTCCTGCAATGTAAATCCATCGTCAATCACGGTGCCGACAGTCCTGAGAAAAACCCCCCCAAAAAAAGAAAATTTCTGCCTCGATGGGAGGCGTCCCACCGACTGCAGCCTCTATGCAGTGACAGCTGTTATATAGCCAAGGGTGGGGCCACCCGGTGGGGTAACCAGATTAACCCCACCCCTTCTGATGTCTGAGCTCAAATTGGCAGGAGCAAAGGTAAAAACTGATATTTTAAGTAATTATTTTACTAAAAAGGTAACTGATGCTTGTAATGACTTCCAGCAAAGTAGGTTCCAGTAGCGCTTTACAAGCGTAAAATAAAAAATTAATACAAAAGAAAACTTAAAATTGATTAAAAAAACATAGAAAAAAGGGATAAACTCAATGCACCACTTGGTCCTTTTTCTGCCATCACTCTTCTATGACTCTAACAGTAATTTTAGAATGAAGGCTATTGACAACAGCTTTCTCAGGTTGTATTTACCTTTCTTCTAACAGATAGTAAACCAACAACCGCCTATCAGCTTAAAACAACTGAAGCCATTACAAGCCTCAGTTCTGCAACTACAACACTGACAACTCAGAGCCTTTCCACTAATACAACAGGTATGGTAAATTATAAAGTAATATAGAGAGTATAGTATTTAGTCTACAAATGAATATCTGTATCCGTATAAAGCAACTCTGACACGTAAAAAACAAAAATCTAAAAAGTTGCTTGCAAAACTAGAATTTTGGATATAGTGGGAAAGGAGAGGATTTCCAGTCTGATACATTTCCAGGGTTCTTTTAGAGAGATTTACCTAATGTCAATGGTTTCACATGATAAATACTGAGGGAAAATCTGCAACAGGGAGATTGACCTGGCAATGGATCTAATCCCTACTGTACTTTATAAAAAATACATATTTTTATTTATGTCTGTGCTATTGTTAGAAACTTCCCAGTTTCTGTCTGGGAAAAAGTTGTCAAAATGACAGTAAGTGAAGGCACATCTATCTGATGGAGTCCTGAATAGCAGTGACAGGTATGCTAATCTTTGTCCAATTTATCCAAAGCACACACCTAATAAAAATGAACTCAAGTATAATTGAACCAAAAAAAATCAATATATTGCAGTTTAGTAATCCTGAATGCGGTGGCTGCATTAGTTGTCTTTTTATTTCCTTTTTTTTCTTCCTTTAGCACTTTAGGTGTCTCCATTCTGGATGGAGCATTGTCAGTGTGTGGGTAGGGTAGTGTTATGCCATGTACACACAACCGGACTTTCCGGCAAAAAAAAGTCAGATGGAATCATTTCATTGGATATTCCGATCGTGTGTGGGCTTCATCTGACTTTTTTTTCAAAAATTCTGACCGACCTAGAAAAAGAACATGTTTTACATATTTCCAACTGAATCAATTCCTATCGGGAAAACCATTTGTCTGTATGCTATTCCAACGGACCAAAAACGACGCAAGGGCAACTATTGGCTACTGGCTATTGAACTTCCTTTTTGTAGTCCCGTCGTATGTCATCACGTTCTAAACAAACGGACTTTGGTGTGATCGTGTGTAGGCTAGTCCGTTTCAGCGGAACTCCATCTGAAAGACCGTCAGAGTTTATTCTGATGCAAAAAACGGTCGTGTGTACGTGGCATTAGATAGACTTGCAGATTTAGATGGCCTTATATCAGCTAACACAGTTTAAGCAGTTAGAGCAACAGGTGTTTTTTTTCCCTTAAAATTGGTGCACACATATGGGGCAAATGGTGGTGAAGGAAAAATGTCACTGCGTCAGTGGTTTCAATGGAATAAAAAAATTCTCCTCGTATCAGTGCTGTCACTGAAAAAAGACACTGCATTGGTAGTTTCACTGGAAGGAAACAAATTTCCGCAAGGTGTGACTAAGAAGAAAACTGTTGCTACTTCAGTGTCAGGGCCAGTTCACAACACACTTTTGCGATCCATAGGCTTTTCTACTTGTGACTTGATGCGGTTTTGATGCAACTTGCTTGTGACTTTGATGAGAATACATAGTGCAACTTTCGTGTGACTTAATAAAACCTTGATGTTATCTGTTTTTGGTTTTGGCCACTGATAACAATTGTGTGACATATACATCCTTTTCTTTTTTGCTTTCTGGTTTCTCTGTGTTGTGTGGCATGCCACACTTGCAGTTCCATGACAACACGAGCATGGCGTGCGTTTGCAGTGCACTTCTGAAACATGTGGCAAAGTATTTTTGCATTCAGAAGTACGGAGATGCAAATGTAGCCTAAATGGCAGCACAATCACAATGCATGTTTGCAGCACGTTTACTAAACATGCGGTGAAGCACACGTGTTTACATTCAGAAATGTGCAGGTGCAAATGCAGCCTAAATTGCAACGCAAGTGTGATGTGCATTTTGCAGAGCATTTCTGAAATGTGCAGCAAAGTACAAGTGTTTTTGAGTCTTTGGAAATGTGCAGATGCAAATGCAGCCTAAATGACAATGCAAGCTAATGAGTTTTTGGAAACACGAGGTGAAATGCACATTTTTTGAGCCGGTTGCCATGCGTTCAGTAATGTACAGCTGCGAATGCATCCTAATTGTTAATGACACCCTAATCACGGTTGGCAGATGCGTGTTTTTCCATGCAACACAATGCACTACAAACTCTCTAAATAGTGCACTCAAAAACCGTGTAACATGGATAGATCTAAAGGGATCTTGGGGACTCTGAGGGAGGAAAGTGGCTTAAGTGCTCTAAGGGAGAAGGTTAGGGGCATTTGACGGGTTTTGGGGAGAAGAGGGGAAGTCTAGGATTGAGTTATCCCCCACCCTCTGTATACTCACTTAGTTCAGACCTCCTTCTTAGCTCTGCACCCAAGGGGAATGAAGGCAGCTTCTCCTCCTTTCTGTCTCATGTCATGTGATATGTCACATGACAAAGGTAAACAGGTAGAAGAACAACATACCCTCACTCCTCAGCAGCATCTGCTTCTTCTGAAAGAAGAACAAAGCAGCTGAAGCTCCCACCATTTTCCTCCCCCACCCCCTCCACATATCAACACTGTGGCAGGGGCACATCACCCTTCTGCCCCCCCCCCCTCCAGACCTGATTATATTGTTATATGGCTACCTTGCATTTTTATTCCTTTCTGACAAATAGATGTGTTTCATTGCAGACCCTGATGACTGTGCCTCAAGCCCATGTAAAAATGATGGTACCTGTATTGATGGATACTATACTTTCTCCTGTCTGTGTGCAAGTGGTTGGCAGGGAAGCACATGCAATGAAGGTAAGAAAATGTACATATACATCTGTGGTAATGCATTTGTGAATCGTAGTTCCTGTTTTTATCAGTAAGGCCGCGTACACACGCGGGGACTGTTCGCCCAACCTTGTCCGCTGAACAGTGTTTGGGCGGACAGTCCGCTCGTGTGTGGGCTTTCAGCGGACAGTTTCAGCGGACAGTTGGACGGACAAAGTCTTTCGGAAATTCCGAAAAACTGTCCGCTGAAACTGTGTTTGAGCGAACAGTCCGCCCGTGTGTGGGCCTGTCCGCTGTACTTTCGAAATGAGCGGACTGTTCCCGCTCGGAAAGTCCGCCCATTTCGAGCGCGTGTACAGGTAGGCGGGGCCCGCGAAGGAGACGTCGCGGGCTCCGCCGCCTGGAATGGGCTTAAAGGGGAACCCCAACGCCGAAAAAAATCGGCGTGGGGGTTCCCCCCAAGTCCACACCAGACCCTTGTCCGAGCACGCTACCCGGCCGGCCAGGAAAGGGGGGCGAGCGCGCCCCCCCTCCTGAGCCGTACCAGGCCGCGTGCCCTCAACATGGGGGGGTGCCTTGGGGAAGGGGGGGCCGCGCGGCCCCCCCACCCCAAAGCACCTTGTCCCCATGTTGATGAGGACAAGGGCCTCTTCCCGACAACCCTGGCCGTTGGTTGTCGGGGTCTGCGGGCGGGGGGCTTATCGGAATCCGGGAGCCCCCTTTAAGAAGGGGGCCCCCGGATACCGGCCCCCCACCCTATGTGAATGAGTATGGGGTACAATGTACCCCTACCCATTCACCTGTGAAATAAAGTACAAAAAAAAACACAACACAGGGGAAAAAAATATTTTATTGCACAGCCGGGGGTCTTCCGTCTTCAGGGGTCTTCTCGCCGGACTCCTCCGCTATGTGTGTGTAGCTCTTTTGCTAGCGGAGGAGTCCGGCTTTCTTCCTCCCCGCCGCCGGCCTCTTCTCCCGACTTCGGGGGTCTTGTCCCCCTCTTCGGTTCTTCTGCCGGGCCACCGCGCCTGGTCCGGTGGCCCGGTCTTCTGTCGCCGTCTTCCGTTCTTCTGTCGCCGCCTTCGGTTCTTCTGCCGGGCCACCGCGCCTTCTTGTAGCTCTTTTACAGGCGGTGGCCCGGTCTTCTGTCGCCGCCGACTTCCGTTCGTGTTCTTCTTGTTCTTCTTGTTCTTCTCCAGGAGATGTTGACACGTCGCTCCCTCCGGCCGGAATGCCAGAGCCGCGCTGTGCGGTCACTTATATAGTGACAATGGGGCGGTGTCACATGGTATATGTCACATGGGTTGGTCACATGGTGACCCCGCCCCCTTACGATGTCATAGTCCCCATGTGACATCAACCCATGTGACCAACCCATGTGACATATACCATGTGACACCGCCCCATTGTCACTATATAAGTGGCAGCGGAGCGCGTCCCTGGCATTCCGGCCGGAGAGCTCGTCGAGTCAACATCTCCAGGAGAAGAAGAACAAGAAGAACAAGAACGGAAGGCGGCGGCGACAGCGGCGACAGAAGACCGGGCCACCGCCTGTAAAAGAGCTACAAGAAGGCGCGGTGGCCCGGCAGAAGAACCGAAGGCGGCGACAGAAGAACGGAAGACGGCGACAGAAGACCGGGCCACCGGACCAGGCGCGGTGGCCCGGCAGAAGAACCGAAGAGGGGGACAAGACCCCCGAAGTCGGGAGAAGAGGCCGGCGGCGGGGAGGAAGAAAGCCGGACTCCTCCGCTAGCAAAAGAGCTACACACACATAGCGGAGGAGTCCGGCGAGAAGACCCCCGAAGACGGAAGACCCCCGGCTGTGCAATAAAATATTTTTTTCCCCTGTGTTGTGTTTTTTTTTGTACTTTATTTCACAGGTGAATGGGTAGGGGTACATTGTACCCCATACTCATTCACATAGGGTGGGGGGCCGGTATCCGGGGCCCCCTTCTTAAAGGGGGCTCCCGGATTCCGATAAGCCCCCCGCCCGCAGACCCCGACAACCAACGGCCAGGGTTGTCGGGAAGAGGCCCTTGTCCTCATCAACATGGGGACAAGGTGCTTTGGGGTGGGGGGGCCGCGCGGCCCCCCCTTCCCCAAGGCACCCCCCCATGTTGAGGGCACGCGGCCTGGTACGGCTCAGGAGGGGGGGCGCGCTCGCTCGCCCCCCTTTCCTGGCCGGCCGGGTAGCGTGCTCGGACAAGGGTCTGGTGTGGACTTGGGGGGAACCCCCACGCCGATTTTTTTCGGCGTTGGGGTTCCCCTTTAAGCCCATTCCAGGCGGCGGAGCCCGCGACGTCTCCTTCGCGGGCCCCGCCTACCTGTACACGCGCTCGAAATGGGCGGATTTGCCTCCTCCTTACGTGGGCGAGTCCGTTCATTTCAAAAGTTGAGCGAACTGTTTGCCCAACCTTGTTCGTCAAACAGTCCGCTCGTGTGTGGGCAAGTCCGCTCATGCAAATTTTGAGCGGACTGTTTGCCCAAACTGTTTGACGAACAAGGTTGGGCGAACAGTCCGCGCGTGTGTACGCGGCCTAAGTGAATTAAGTATTAACTGTAAGAAGAAAAATCCAAATACGATTCCAATACTTACTTTTACCTGCAACATGAATATACTATAATTGGTTGCAACAGACAACTTGTTTTGCCATTCAAGTTCTTATGCTGATAGCCACTCAATTGTGTACTATACACTGCTTGGAGCCTATTGATTTTTGTTTGAGGTCGTTAAACCATCCTGAAATCTCCAGGGAATTAACTAAGCTTCCTGTGCCATTATAATGATGTGGTGTGTGTCACATTAACAGAGACCTTTTTGAAGTTCATCTTCACCCCAGTTTTTTCCTTTCAGAGTAA
Source organism: Lithobates pipiens (assembly GCF_037356315.1). Taxonomy (NCBI): domain Eukaryota; kingdom Metazoa; phylum Chordata; class Amphibia; order Anura; family Ranidae; genus Lithobates; species Lithobates pipiens. Next base: position 366,541,570 of record NW_027507758.1, on the reverse strand, counting down.
AATAGAAACTAGCACAGGTCTGCACCTGATTAAAAAAAAAACTGCCTCCTATTCCAGCCAAGTGCGGCCACTCAGATCCCTCTCCCTGCCACTGCAGTGAACACACAACCTGAGCAGAGACTGCACATGCTTAACACCCCACTGCTCTCCAATCTGAGCCAAGCAGGGATGGGGACAGGCAGAGACTGTGGCCTGCAGCGCCAGCTTTCTCTGTTCTCTGTGCTGTGTGCTTTGCCTGTCAGAGCCACAAAACAGATCATTCCCAATTAAGAAAGGGGTGTGCTCCCCTTCAATTAATTAGAAGCAGCATCTGTTGCATTTTCTAAGTTTAGAGGAGTTGTTTAAGCATTGTGTGTGCCCAACTCTTTGTTAATTACCACTAGTACATCTACATTTTACATTTTGTTTATTGCAGTTCTGAAATATGTTTATACTGGATGTTTCCTATGGATATACTGTATATAGCTAAACTTTGTTTGCTTTTCAGATGTTGATGAATGCTCCCTGGGAACTGCAAAATGTGACCCCAATACTGTATGCACTAACACCAGAGGTTCTTACACATGTACCTGCAAAAAAGGATATAGAGAAACTGGCCAAAGTTGTGAACGTAAGTGTGGGATTTGGTGCAATAATTACATATTATTTTGTATAAGAAATGGTGATGATGTTGCGCTGTCAATATAATTGTGTATTACTATGCAATAAATAACATAGTGTGCATAATATACTTCTGTAGCCATGGTGTTAGCACTACTGACAAACAATCCCCAAATCACCCCAATGCCAGACTTCATGCATCCTTTCCACGTGGTTGAGGTTAGAAGAAAGGAGGTTTAACCTTAGATTGTGAAAAGGGTTCTATACCTTTAGAGCAGGAAAAATGTGGAACTTGGTCCCCCAGGAAGTGGTACCAGCTATGAGTACCAACAACTTCAAAAAAAATTTTTTAACATCTTCCTCAGAAAGTAGCATATACATGTCTATGGGAATTGTTAGAGAATACATAACACACGCAAACACACACTCAGACTGAACTGTGTGAACCTGTACCCTTTTTGAGTCTTATAAATTATGTAACTGTTATGTGTATGTAACTATGTAAGTTGTTTGGTCCAATAAGATCAAAACAGAACTTTTCGATCTAAGTAAAAATCACTATAGTAGTTAACTAAATCATGTTAACCCAATCTTTAGTTTATAAGAACTTTAAAGCTGACAACACTAACATGAGCTAAGTGATATCCCTTATCCCTATTTAGCTATAAAGAAATAGGTTGGAGAATTATACATTGTACAAGTGTTTCAATATTTGCTCATCAAAACAAGAAATACCAGCAGTAGCAGCTAGCAAGCAGCTTGTTAGAATTTGAAACAATTATCTAATACACAAAATGTATAAATTGTCTTTTTCCCTCGGCAGTTATAAACTTGTGCCTCAGAAATTCTTGTTTCAATGGTGCAACTTGTATAAGTTCCCTGAATTCCTTTTCCTGTTCATGCCCCATGGGATACAGTGGAAAATTATGTGAAATTGGTGAGTACATGAGAATATACTGTATGTGTTATTTATGTCATTTATTGCACTAGAAATACCTGAGAATGTATTTCTGCTGGAAATTGGTCATTTACAACCCTAGATCTCATGTTATAGAGAAATGCGATTACTTATAGTATAACTAAACTGAATTTATATTTATATGAAGCCTGGTGCAGACAAAAGTCCAAAGCGGTGGAACCTGTGGGCTCATTGCATATATGGGCATCCCAGGTTCAGTAACAAACATATTTACATGCTTGCTTTCATCCATGGTTAATTTTCAGGTGCTCAGGTATAGCCAAAACCTGGGCATACTAATATGCAAATATCAGCCACAGGTTTTGCTGATGATCCCTATCTCATCTGCTTCCACATCTGACAGATTCCTATTGGTCACTAATTGGAATAGGTGGCCTGACTTGCCAAAAGCTCTGGTTGTGCTCTGCAGATAAATCAATAAACTGGTAGCCCATTAGGCTACCTATTGAATGTGGTGGTCTAAAAGAAGGTAGGAGGGGCAGTGACCATGGTCTGTAGATACCTACACATTCTAAAAATACATTTAAGATGGTCACTGTGAAGGTGCTTCTCAAGCCAATCTCACACATTCACATATGAGTCCATACAAGATAAGATTATAAGATGGTAAACTACAGCGCTATTGACAGTGTGCACTGAGCGCTGTTGTCTGCAGTTGTTCTGAAATTTAAAAAGGTATTATTTGGGAAAATCTGGACATGTGATTAGGGCATCTGCTGCCATGTGATGATTGCTTCTATTGTCCTCCATGCAAGCTAGGCTTTGCTTGTTATTCAAAATGACATTTCTTTTTATGCCTTTATAGAAATTGATGTTTGCGCAAGTGCCCCTTGTAAGAATGGTGCAGTCTGTGTAAACAAAGTGAATGCTTACTCTTGTCTGTGCCAGAAAGGCTGGACTGGCAGCAACTGTACTACAGGTAAGGGAATACTGAATTTCTATTCATCTGCAGCAAGTAGATGAGCTGTGCAGATGACAGCAAGAATTATATTGTCAATGTTTCTTCCAGATGTGGACGAATGTTCTCAAGGGCTCAATAATTGTGATCAGCATGCAATGTGCACCAATACACCTGGATCCTACAAATGTACCTGTAACAATGGCTATAGGGGAGACGGCTTTACCTGTACTGGTAAGTGTACTGTTCACCTACTTGGCCTAAGTATGCAGCTTTTTTTATTTTACATTTTTTTTATACTAGTTTATTTTTTTTCTCTATAAGTGGTACATGTTAATTACTCAAAGTGTAACTCCACTCCAAAATAATATAGCATATACAATTGCAAAATAAGCCATATTGTATAATAACATAATTCTAATTACCTTTCCTTTTTAATCTGCAATTCTGTAATATGCAAGGCAATATAGCAACCTGGAGGCTTTCTGTACATAGACAGCGTACGGAATGCCCCCCCAGATATGCAATTTCCTGCTTGTGTGATTGGCGGACTGATTTTCCCAGAAGTCTGCACAAAGTTTCAAATCATATTTTGGCCATTCTCTGCAACAAACATTTCTGTTTTGGTGAGATACTCCCAAAAGTTTAATCACATCCAAAGGGGTTCAGACCCTGCCACTTTCCTCACTAGAACCCTGCGAGTACAGCAGTTGATTGATAATTACAGTCACTTCTTTTCACATTCACTTTGCACATGGACAACCACAAACAAACAGCTATTCCTCCAGAATAACAAAAGGTAGGAATCTGTTAAAATCCTTGCAATGTATATAGATCACCAAGAGGGGAATGCTTTTTTTTTTTTTTTTAAAGTTACTGTTTAACCGCTTCAGCTCTGGAAAATTTTACCCCCTTCCTGACCACAGCACTTTTTACAATTTGGCACTGCTTCGCTTTAACTGACAATTGCGCAGCCGTTCAACGCTGTACTCAAAGGAAATTTGCGTCCTTTTTTTCACAAATAGAGCTTTCTTTTGGTGATATTTGATCACCTGTATGGTTTTTATTTTTTGCGCTATAAACAAAAAAAGAGCAACAATTTTGAAAAAAAAAACAATATTTTTTACTTTTTGCTATAATAAATACCCCCAAAAGTAAAAAAAAAAAAAAACGAATTTCTTTATCAGTTTTTATATATTTTTCTACATATTTTTGGTAAAAGAAAATCGCAATAAGCGTATATTGATTGCTTTGCGCAAAAGTTATAGTGTCTGCAAACTATGGGAAAGATTTATGGCATTTTTATGGCTTTTTTTTTTTTTTTTTTACTATTGGCGATGGTCTGCAATTTTCTGCGGTATTGCGACATTGTAACCGAAAGATTGGAGACTTTTGAAACTTTTTTGGGACCATTGGCATTTATACAGCGATCAGTGCTATAAAAATACACTGATTATTGTGTAAATGTCACTGGAAGGGAAGGGGTTAAAATAGGGAACGATCAAGGGGTTATATATGTGTTCCCTCAGAATGTTCTAACTGTGTGGGGATGACTAGGATAGGAGCCATATCGTTTTTCCTACTTCGTAGGAAGCAACGATATGGCTCCTCTCCTCCAACAGTAAAGGGATTTGTGTGTTTGTGCATGGTCAGCGACGATCGTGCACACTGGCCATGCACAGCGCGTGTGTGCCTCCGGCGGCCAAAAACAGGTAGGACATACCCCCTTCGGAATTTCGCCCAGGAGAGCCATTGTGCCGCAGTATATCTGCGTGACAAGGTCGGCAAGTGCTTAAAGAAAATCTACGGTCGCAGCATACACTTTCATTTTTTGACATCAATATTGTAACAGCAATACAAACAATACTTTTTTGGACAAGCAAATTGAAGCTTCCTTGAAAAATATATTTTCATTATGTGAGTGCCGCATTTCTACTGGCATCTCTTTCCACAACTTCCTGTAGTCTCTAGATGCTTTGCAGCTTCTCTTCTGCTGTTCAATTTTAATTGCTAAGGACTATATGTTCCATGGTAGCTTGATGTCTGCATGCTGTGATTCCTCTACTGACTTGACCTCCTAAAACTCCTCCTCCGAGTACCTCTGTAGTTAGGAAGACAGGCTCTTTGAAATGTGTGACACAGCAATGCCTACTCACAGGTCATAATGAATATATGTCACAGAATACAAGGAAGTAAATGTGTGGGGATTGATCTACAACGTGGAAATTCATATATGGTTCATCTTTTTACCATAGATAAGATTTAATTCTGGAAACTTGGTTGTGGGTTACAGATGGTTTTTGCAGAGATAATCCCTGTAATGAATTAACATTGGGGATTCATACTAAATAAGATTCCACTGTGATTTCTTTTATTCAGAAATACGTTTATTCAGCTATGGCCCTTCAGCAGGGGACAGCAAAGCAACAAAACGCCTCAGTGACTTTGTTTCTCCTTTGATAAATGTCCCTGTTGGTTTTCCATTTGACTCCGCATTTTATAACAACCTATATGTAAGTATGAAATCTATTGTAAGATGTATTTGTGAAAGCTAACAACTGTTCAATTACCTATCATATGTATGTATCTATTTAACTCAAGCCATGTAAGATAATGTTAAGTGATCATTTTCGTTGTGTTTTCCAGTTCACAGATAATGGTGTTATTGTTTTTCAACGCAACATATATGACCGCACCTATGCACTGAGTTATCCTTACACGACCTTCGAAAGCAATGACCCATATACACCCCCAATTCTAGCTGCCTTCTGGGCTGATGTTGATGTCTCTGGTTTCGGGGATATCTTTTATCAGGTAATGTCATGTAGGCTATTGGACAGTTACAAAATGATTCAATACTCTTTGAAAGGTCAGTTCACCGAAAAGTGATATTTATTTATTGGTAGAGCATGGCTGAGTAAACTGTAGGCTTTTCTATTCATCTTGGATTCTCCAATAGAGAGATCTTCCTGCCATATTTCCAGCTCTGATCCTTGATTGTCCCCACCCACCTTTGACCTTTCTAGTATCTCCATAAGTATTTCTCCTATTTTCAAATACATTAAAAAATCTAACAGACTGGGACACCTCATAATGGTTACAGCAGGTATGAAGACCCAAGAATACAAAACACAGAGAGCAAACAATAGAAAACCAAAGGCATAGAAAAAAATGTCAGGTGATTTAACCCTCCAGCATCTAGCAATTAACCATCAAACTTAGACAAACTGTTTATTGTTATTTTAAAAGGGTAATACAATGAAGAACAAAGGTAGCATACCATATCTCCACTGAAGGGTAATTCAGGTGTATACTGCAGGGAGAATATAAGGGTACAGGAAGAAAAAACTGTAGTAGCAGAAGGGAGACATTCCATGTAATTGAGTAAGTCATAGTAATCTTGAGGGATGGAAAATAACAAATGTACCGTGAATCTCTATTGAAATATCATATTCTCCAAGGGACAAGGTAAGAAGAAGAAATTACAGATAAAGAGGCAAGGCAAGAGAGAGTGGAGAGCAGGGATAGGGCGTAGGTCTGTAAGTAAAAGTTGGCAGTGGATCTCGTGCAGTCGTGGGGAATGTCAGGAGGGAACCTCTAGTGACAGCAGAAGTGCTAAAAAAGACAGCGATATAAAAGCAGATATGAAAGCAGTAAGAAAATGGATGGGGTCACAACAATGGACTTCAGCGAAGGTCTACATAAAAGCAACCACAGAAAAAAGAAAAAAGTTCAAGTGAATTGGAAACCAATTCCTGGGCAAATAGATTGTAGAGAAAAAACAACAGAGCCCCAAAGCTTTAGGGTGGGGGGGGGGGGCATGCCCACCAGATATGAAGAAGAGTGCCATGGGAGGCTTGACAAAGCCAACAAGAATCCAGGTGGGATGGAAAATTTGGGTGCACAGCCTCTAACTCTTTAGTAATTAACCCCATCTATCTTATGATTTGCAAGAGAGATGCCAAAGAAAAGTATAATTAACAGATATTTGTCACTCATAATCTTGCTCTCCCTTTATGTCACTCTCTCCAAAATTGCTCACAGGTCTTCTGTTTGAGGGTTATTTAGCAAAGACCCTAGATAATAACATAACGGTCATTACAATATTTATTGTCACATGGTACTTGCACAGTAATCTTTGAAATGCAACTTTTTTTGGAAAAGATACACTTTTTTAAATAAAAAAATAAGAAAACAGTAAAGTTAACCCAAGTTATTTTTCATATTGTAAATAGATACCTAACATGTTACACTTTTAAATTGCACACGCTCGTGGAATGACGACAATCTATGGTAGGCAACATTTTTTTTTAATGGTTATCTGTTCAGAATTAGAGAGAAGGTAGAATTTTCTAGAATCATTGCACTCCCTCTAACGATGGCGGAAATACCTCACATGTGTTATTTGAACACTGTTTACATTAGTGGATGCCACTTGCACATGCATTTTCATTGGTGAGCGAGCTCACGGGGACGAGGGTGCTTTAAAATTTCTTTCTTTTTTTTCTTATTTATTTTATAACTTTTTATTTAACACTGTCCCTTTAAAAAAAACAAAAAACATCTGATCACTTTTATTACTGTCATCTTATGATTTGCAAGAGAGAGACCAAAGAAAAGTATAATTAACAGATATTTGTCACTCATAATCTTGCTCTCCCTTTATGTCACTCTCTCCAAAATTGCTCACAGGTCTTCTGTTTGAGGGTTTTGTCTAATTGACTTCAGTTGAATAATATAATTGCTAACTTCCATGGCACCTAGAAGGCAGGTCTCATGTCATGTCAAATGGAATGTTGTATGCCTATTGAACTGCCACTGCGGTTCTTCAAACAATTTTGTAAATTAATAATGAGTTTTGTCTGGCAAGTGAAGCAACCTTGCCTGGCTTATTCTATCTTACGCAGAAATAAAATGAACAAAGGCCTGGGCCTCCCTGACATTAACCTATATTACAAATCAATGGCAATGGTGCTAATTCACAATTGGTACCATAATACAGGGTATTAAACTCTGGGTGTCCTTAGAAAAGACAACAGTAGGACAAAACTTAGCAGGGGTGCCATGGATGACAGCAAAGCAGCGGGGTCTATCAAGCTGGACATCACCACTCAAATCAACCAAGCTTATGGTTATGGGACAAACTGAACATTACTGGAGACACACATCAACTTTAGCCCCTTTTCAGGGAATATCCTTGGTTCCCACCAGTGGAGGATATAGGATTTTTCAGAACTTGGAGAAGATAAGGGAATGTGGGCTGCAATTAGCTGGCCCCCTCAGGCTGTATGCTCAGAGCAGTTACCCCAAAAGTTGGTTGAAGTTAGAAGCTGATTGGTTTCTGTGCACAACTGCAACAGATTTTGCACTGTCCAGTTTTAGTAAATCAACCCCTGTCTAATCCTTAGTGCTGTCGCAACAAAGTTATGGCCCTTGATATACCTACGTGCTCATTCTGTCTACTACTGATGGCATCACAATGCATATGATGTAGTGCATGTTATTTCTGCTCATATTATGACATCGCAAAAAATAAAAACAGAATATAAAAAAGGAATGTTGTATGATTAAAATAGTTTACATAAAATATTTTTATGAGTCTACCATTAGGATGAAATGTTAATATATATATACACACATACATGTATTTTTCTAATTATTGTATGACATTTTTACTCTCTTATCACAGGCTTATGACTTCCAGTCCTCCAATGTGAATACAACATTTAAAGAATCATTAGAAAGCACGGTTGCTGCATATTTTAACTTAACTCAGTTTAAAGCTGTATGGGCTCTCAAAATAACATGGGACAATGTTCCTCCATTCAAGTCCGGGATTTATAACTCAAACGCTTATTGGAGCACCCAAGTCAACAATGTGAGTGTTACACTGTGCCAGTGATTATCCATACTGTCAGAACTGAATTCCCTGTGTATAGAACAATCTCTGTGTGTGTATATGGATCTCAGCTCTTGTACCTTTGATATTATTATTTTGAAAGCAAAGTGGGGCCTTTTTAAAACCTTGCTTGAAAGGCGTATCAGGTGTTATTGTCAGTGCACATCTAAATATGAATCTAGTAGTCATATAATACAAAATCCAAAGTGCAGTTAGTACTTAAAAACAGCAAACAGATCTTTGATTGCTTGTTATGGTTTTTAACCACTTCAGCCCCAAGCCTATTTTTGTAATTTTTTGCTTACAGGTTAAAATCAGTATTTTTTGCTAGAAAATTTCTTAGAACCCCAAAGTTATATATATATATATATATATATATATATATATATATATATATATATATATATATATATATATATATATATATATATATATATATAACAAAGACCCTAGAGAATAACATAACGGTCATTACAATATTTATTGTCACATGGTACTTGCGCAGCAGTCTTTGAAATGCAACTTTTTTTGGAAAAGATACACTTTTTTTAATTAAAAAATAAGAAAACAGTAAAGTTAACCCAAGTTATTTTTCATATTGTAAATAGATACCTAACATGTTGCGCTTTAAAATTGCACACACTCATGGAATGACGACAATCTATGGTAGACAACATTTTTTTTAACGGTTACCTGTTCAGAATTAGAGAGGAGGTAGAATTTTCTAGAATTATTTCTCTCCCTCTAACGATGGCGGAAATACCTCACATGTGTTATTTGAACACTGTTTACATTAGTGGATGCGACTTGCGTATGCATTTTCTTTGGTGTGTGAGCTTACGGGGATGAGGGTGCTTTAAAATTTCTTTCTTTTTTTTCTTATTTGTTTTATAATTTTTTATTTAACACTGTCCCTTTAAAAAAAAAAAAAAAACATCTGATCACTTTTATTACTGTCACAAGGGATGTAAACATAGGTAGTGACGGGTACTCTTTAGGAGGTATCAGGAGTCTAAAAGACCCAAAACACCTCCTTTGCACTTCAAAGTATTCAAAACGCTGTGACGTTACTTACTTACCGTGTTTATACATCGGAGACCTGATTGAAGCCTTTGGGACTCCACACAGCAGGCAGACGTGCCGAATGGGAGACCCAGGCAGAGCGGCAGAAGGCTGTGGGAGGGGGGGCATCCCCCCCACTCATTATTTTAACTGCCGAGCTAGCCATTAGCCGTATTGGTTGTTATCAAGAGCTAGCCAACTGCTAGCTCTAAAAAAACAGTACCAAGTACCAGTACCAGGCATCACCCCAATATAACCACTAACAAATGAAGTACAGGTACAATATTTTGTGTGAAGTGATTAATCTAGCACAATACAAAACAAAACGTAAAAAAGGAACAGCTTAAGTCCACTTTAACTTTTTGTAAAAAGTAGTCAATTTTTATTATAATGCAACATGCAGAAAGCAAAGAAGAATAAAGTGTCAATTCACACTATTGCAGTGACCAATGTTATACTGCACAGTTCCCCATTAGGGCACAAGTAAAGCAATTGTATCCTATTCAGACCGCAAAAGCCTGAAGCTGTGTGATATGGTAAACGCAATAGGAGTTGCATTATATGGTTAACAATTATACATAATGAAATCCAGCACTACAGTAATGGATACTCAATAAGCACATTTAGAACAATTAATATTTTTCTCTTTGGTTTTCCTTTTAGACAAACACTTTCCAAGTTGTCTTGGTTACTGATGGAATATATTCGTTTGCACTAATCCTGTTTGATGATGGAGGAATGAAGTGGATCTTCAACTCTCTTTCCACATTGCATCTGCCAAAAATGGGTTATCACAGGTAAAGACTTTCAGTAGAGTACCTTGCTCTTTCTCTTCTTTCAGCCTATCCTTTACCTTCCACAGTAGTATTGGTAACTGCATGTAAATATGACAAACACGTTTAGAACCATTCTCTCTTTCTAGCGGTATCCCTAGTGCACGTAATGTCAACAACTTCCCAGCTTTCAATGATCCACAGACAGACAAATCTGTAAGCATCAAGCAGAGATACCGTCCAGATCAGTACATCGGCTACAACACAGGTGAGAAGACAAAACATCGCTCAGGTAAAATGTTGTAAGTTTAACAGATACCGTATTTATTTCTATCATTTTACCTTACTTTTCAAGGTAAAAAAGGTAGATGGGCATATCGTCTAGACAGCAACAGTCAGAGCACCATCAATTCAAGGCTGCAATGTCTGCAGTGGTATTATAAAGAAGAAATTCCTTATTGGCTCTCCAGCACATCTCCATGTCCATGTACTTACGACCAGGCAACATGGGACTCCTCTTTCACTAATGGATTTAACATTTTGTACTATGGCTTTGATATCAAGAAGGCATCTGGTAAGGTTTAATACTTGCATTTTTATTTGGAACACTGCTTAAATCAATGGATAATAATGCAAATTGCTGCATGTGTGTCTTATATTAAAATTGCATTAAGGTTATGACTACTATGTGTAGATAATAAAACTGCATACTATGTGTCCTAGTGTTCATCAGTTACCTATTATGATCAAGCTTTATACAGATATCAATGCAGAAAATGAAAATTGCAAGGCACAGAATATTGCAATACCCCATAGCAATATGTCTATCTTAACATCAGATAAGTTCCTTGCATGCAGAAGTTGGATGCAGTTATACTTGTTTAATGGGGAAAACTCACATTTATCAAGTACCAACCTACCTTAAAGGTATAGGATGAGTCACAATACAGGGGACTGTAAAGAAATGTTAGGTATTAGGAAGATCTTTTTTGTGGTTAATAGTCTCTGAATCACTGGAGTCCCTCTGCACTGAGTATACAGTTGTGCCATACATATTTATACATTATCAGACTTATTCATTGTTGTCCATATAACTTTCTGAAAGGATGATGGTCATTTAATTATTATACACTGTATCTATTTAATAGCATATTCATACACATTCCAATGGACAACTTATAGCATATTCATGCATTTGCTAAAGCACATTAATGTAACCAGTTTAACTTGTTTCTATTAATTTGTCTGTTTCAGAACAATACTCGACAGTACAAAATATGTTCCCCTCCAGAAATGGGTCTGGGAGTAGATGTTACTATAGTAGTAAGAGTGGAGCCCTTGTTTACGGTGAAAAGGAGCGATACCTCCCAACTCCATGGACCTCCTTTAACACCTTCAAATATAACCAAACAGCTTATAGTAACTACTCCTGGAATACAGCTCTTTCTCCTCAAATACAACTATATAAAGGTATTGAATTATATAATCATAAAATGAAACAATATCTAACTAATTTACAAATTAATTGTTAAAATAAACTCTTTATTTTCAGTTGAGGAGATTGACCCCTACAACACTTGTTGCATATATTCAGAATCCACTTACCTGTGTAACCTTTACAGACAGAAAAGACCTCTGGATTATTGTGACAACTATATACCTCCACAACTAGGTATGTAGAAGATCTGATTTATTAAAACTCTAGTGCCCATATTATAAACAAAAAAATAAATAAAGGCAAATCCTTTTACTATAGATCAGATGCTAACTCTCCTCAAATTGGGTGGGTACTTTCTTTTGTAAAAAGAAAAGTGATAAAATAATAGACTTTTGGCATCTGATTTTAAGAAAATATAAACAATCTTTATTTTTTTTTTATAAATGTTGGGATTATAAAAACATATTTTTTACCACCAAAGTACCTCCACAACATCTATGGGGTTGATTTACTAAAACTGGAGAGTGCAAAATCAGGTACAGATGTGCATAGAAACCAATCAGCTTCCATTTTTTTTTTTTTTTTTTGTCAAAGCTTATATGAAGAAGCTGAAGTTAGACACTAATTGGAAACCATGCACTGTTGCACCGGATTTTGCACTCTCCAGTTTTAGTAAATCAACCCTTATGTGTCCAAAAAACAACACCAAAGACACAATTATTTTTCTGGAAATTCACAATTATTCTTTCACAATTTATCACCTTCAGGCAGTCTGTGATATTGAGATGTTCTCCACCCATAACAGGATTAGATTATCTTTCTTATTGCAGGGAAAAAAAACATGAAATTATCCCAACTCATAAATCATTATAAGTAAATTATTCACCATATGGCTTGTTTTAACTCCACCCATAATGGGATTGTTCTATCCTTCGTACTGTAAAAATAAAATACATGATCAAATCATCACATTCTTGTGGCAGGGATGACGGGTGTATGCAAATAGCAGTGGTTACTGGTAATTACCAATTGGCCATCCCTATTCGCATACACCTGTCATCTCAACTGTGAGAATCTGCCATTTCATGCCTCTGAAATCTGGTGTATATACGTAATCACCCTTGTTAAGCACCTAAAGCAGGGATATGCAATTAGCGGACCTCCAGCTGTTGAAAAACTACAAGGTCCATTATGTCTCTGCCTCTGAGTTTCATGCTTGTGACTGTCAGAGTCCTGCTATGCCTCATGGGACTTGTAGTTCTGCAACAGCTGGAAGTCCGCCAATTGCATATCCCTGGCCTAAAGCATTTTTGGTGTGGGTTACAACCCCACCAAATCATTTGTATCCAAACAAAGGGATCATTATCACTCTTCCACACATTACCAAATAGCAGACATCAGTTTGCAGTGTTTGTATGTCTACTTAGTAAATTACATAATTGTATACAGTATACTATATACTAAAAGACTAAATAAACAATTAAAATAATCAGCATAGACATTAGATTACAATTACTTCAGTTAAGTCTGTACAAAAAAAGAGAAATAGCCTGCTTCAGCATGATAGCCAGGCAACAAACATTCTAGTGGTAGGTCAGAAGTGTCAGGCTTGATGGTTCTTCCTGCAAATAAATAAACTGAAATAATACAAATAATCGTTCATGGCTTGATCTGACATTTCCACAAGGATTGTATAAAATAGCAGTACCAAGTGCATATTAAAGTTGAACTTTACGCAGAAAATTACATTCTGCTACATCGGACTTCAGGCAGGTCCCTTTTGCAGGTATGCAAAACCGCATTCAGTGTGAACGAGGGCTTATTGTCTAAGCCTAATTGAACAAGCTGAAGTTAGAAGATTATTAGTTACTATGCAAATTTAAACCAGATTCTGTGTGTGCCCATTTTAGTAAATCCCCCTCATTGTCTCACCCTGCTTTGCACATGTTCAGTTGCACTCTATTTATAGCAATCTGCTAACAATCAGAGCCACTAGAGGCCAATCTGCTGACAGCTATTTACAGCTGCTCAGGGGCTCTGGGCTTTGGAAAAATGGCAGCCTCCAACAAGAAGAAGCAGGAACAATGCTGGATACAATTTACAGCACTCTCATTTTGGTAACATCATTATTATTGTGGAATGTATGCTCCTTGCTAAAGAACATTCTTTTTTATCAAGTTGTTATGGGTAAAGTTTTGCATTAAAGCTTTTAGGTTTTCTTTGCTTCCAAAGAAGATATACACAGTTTTAAAGAAAGTTATAAATCATTTTTTTTTTCTATTTTTACTGGAAGGATTTTTCTATGGGGACCCTCATATTAACACTTTGGATGGTTTGAGCTATACTTTTAATGGTCTGGGTGAATTTATTTTGACCAACGCAAAGGATGAAAATGACACAGTTGTCTTCAGACTTCAAGGACGCACGGCCCGCGCTGGCAATAGAACCAGCTATGCAACCAACTTTGTGGCATTGGCAGCTTCCACCTCCTACGGTGACCAGGTAATGAACACAGGAAGGAAATATACAAAGGCTTTGTTTAATAACCCCTGTGAACTGATTAAACTTTGCATTTCAGATTCAATGGAGCTTAAAGAATGCTAATGAAACCACAGTGAGCTACAATGGGACCGTCATTGAACTCTCAGGTGGGTAAAATTAGTTTCAAACTTTCCTCTTTTATGGGTGATTGTTCAGTTCACACTGTTGTTGTAGTCTTGGAAAAGGAAGTGAATGAAGATGCATCTAACATCATCTGAACATAACAACCTATGATTTTTGGGGTGAAAAAGATGTCATGGTGATATATTTACATAGACATGGCAAAGCTGGGATTGTAACAAAAAAAGTAGTATTAAACCCAAACATTTATTATTATTATATACTGTATTAGTCTGCTTTTTATGCTCTGCCATTTATTTTCATCTGTTTATCCAGCAAGTAAGTCTACTATTTTTCAATGTTCTTTATCAGAGCAAGTTGTCTAGCAAAAGTGGCAGAGAGTAGAACGAAACACTTAACATGACAAACATGACAGAGGTGCCTTTAGTGATCAGCTTTTATTCATTCATGTAAGACATTTATCCCTAAAGAAAAAGAAAACTGTTGCTTTAACTGATTCTAAAGCGCTAGCTGGAGTTCAGCTTTAGTCTTAGTAAAGTCCATCTAACTCTGCTAGTACAACTAACACTGCCAACTACTGCATTCAAGGTTTGGTAAACTGCAATATACAGGCATACCCCACTTTTAAGTACACAATGGGGTTTATTTACTAAAGCTGGAAAATGCAAAATCAGGCTCACTTCTACATAGAAACCAATGATCTTCCAGGTTATTTTACCAACGTTTAATTGAACAATCTGGGGTTAGAAGCTCATTGGTTTCTACGCAGAAGTAGCCTGATTTTGCATTTTCCAGCTTTAGTAAATAAACCCCATTGTGTATTTAAAAGTGGGGTATGCCTGTACAACACATTTTTGTTTTTGGGTTTAATGCCACCACAAATAGTAAATTAGCTTTTAAGCCTCTTAGTTTCACAATGGCACCACTCTTGTACACAGCCATATGACGGTTGCCCTTAGTAAAACTTTTTTCTGTGTAATTATTATATATTTATAATTCTGGAAATTAAATAAAGATAGACAGTTTAATCAACAATTTCATATGGCATATTGCAAGGTGTTCTCCATTGTGTGGATGTGAGAAGGATACATCGTAATGCAATGTGGATTTCATGAGGCTGATTTACTGAAGGATTTTATAATCTTCACAAATAATCAAAATTATGTGAATATTTACATCAGTTATCCAATCATGCGAAAAGCAAATTCCTGTTTACCTATATTATTTGCACATGATTGGTTATTCAGAGAGAACAGGAATTTGCATTTCACACGGTTGTATAATTCAAATAAATAGTCACACAATTTACTGAGCTAAAATTATAAACTCCTTTAGTAAATCAGCCTCTACCTCTCTTTTACTGGTTTTGAAAAAATGCCACCTAATACGAACCATTTTCATTTGAAGATTCTTAGAATTTGTCACTATGTAAATGCAATATGTTTAGGGTTCACTGATACATTATGGGGTTGTTATTTTATTTTTAGACAATCTTACTTACATCAACAATGTGGGATTTGGAAGGACAAAAACTGGGGAAGCGAAAGTTCTGTTTGACAATGGCATCTCTGTTTCTTGTTCTGCTAACCTGGGCATCTTGAGTTTTGTGGTGACATTACAATCAACATATCAAAACAGGACTGAAGGTCTCCTCGGTAAGTGACTTGTGTTGATATGAAGCATCTAATATATATGTCCACATCAGGTCAGTGCAGAATATTGGGTCAAGAGTACAATATGTAAATATTTAAAATGTGTTAGTTAAAGTGTATGTAACACTAATAGTGATGATCCAAACACCTAACATGTAAAAAGTTCAGACCCAAGCCGTGAACGATATGGCACCCGAACTTGAAATATCAAAAGTCCTAATTTTAAAGGCTTATATTCAAGTTATTGGATATTAAAAGGATATGGCTGCCTGGGTACTGCCCTGGGAGATATGTATCAATACAATTTTTTCTAGTTTTTTTAGTTTGTTTTTACAGAAACAGTAATATTAATGATGCTTAAAGTGCAACAACAACAATTAAAATTTCATTTTAAATATAGTACCTAGAGGGTCCCCTTAGTCTGCATGTAACATGGTGAATCTGTAACGTGTATGGAACCTGCTTCAACAAAACTGCCCCCTGCCCCAAAGCACCCCCCATGTTGAGGGCATGTGCCCTGATATGGCTTTGGGGACACTTGCTTGTCCCCCCCTTTCCTGGCCTGCCAGGCTGCCTGCTTGGATAAGGGTTTGGTATGGATTTTGGGGTGCACCCCACAGGTTTTTTTTTTTTTTTTACATTTTACCATGGGGTTCCCCTTAAAATCTATACCAGACCCAAGCTCCTTAAACCATCAGCTATTAACTGTGCCCTGATCGGGCAAAGCTTTACCCAATCAGGGCTTAGTGAAGCATGCAGTGCACTGTGGGGCACCCAGCGGGGAAACATCCTCCTGAGCCCCCCCAAAATTCGGGTGTTTGCCAAACTGACAAATGAGCAATGTTCAGGCCGAAGTTATGCTCAGTCCAAACTGCTCGCCCAACACTAAACACTAACAATGAAATTCCTTTACTTGGTCTATACCATTGAGAATGTTTTCCTAGCTTTTCAATGAGCACAAAATTTACATGTGATTTTGGCAGAAATCCTGTGACCTAATAAATGTCCATGCTCTTTGCCTATACTCAAGGAGGTGTTCTGGAGAGGACTGTTTTTCCTGTAATCCACCAGAATTTAAGTAGGCAGGGCTGACACCACGTGTTTAGTAATTTAGAACCGTGCTGTCATGTCAAAGAGAAAAGTTGGAATATAATATGGTATATTGCTGGCACATCTACATTCATTTTTCTGTACTTGCAGCATGGAAATTTGTACACAGGGCTTTTTTTCAGCAGGAACTAGGGGCAACTCTGTGCCACCAGCTCTGGCTCAGGTCTTCTGCTCCCTGCTTACCACTATCACTTGGTAACACTGAAGTCCAGCTTCTGGGTTTACATGTGATAGCTTATCTCCCAGCAGCTCCCACAGGTCAGATCTCCTGCGCAGATTCCACTGAGTGCCGGACAGGGACAAGGGAGATACAGAACAGGTGCCCAGGGCAGGTCATGGGCAGGAGAGGGTGCGTGGTAGGCTGCACCCTAGGTGGTCACCATTTTTTCCCTGGTGACCTATTGTTGACGCTCCTACTGCATGATCTCCCATGCAAGTGACTGTAGTATAGTCTGCTGGGAGGTACTACAGCCGGATAGGTGCTTTAGCTTAATATTGCAACAAAGGTAAGACATATGGCAGATGGTGGAGCTTTTAAGAAGGGGGAGAAGATGAGGGCAGTGGAGGGAGAGGTTTTATGCAGAGGGAAGAGCTACAAGTTGATGCCATTTGACAGGTATGTGTGTGTGGCAGGCATGGTTGAGTTCCTGCACCCTTTCTCTGAGAAATAAAGCCCTGTTTCTACATATTCCATAAATGTACTTTTCTTTTTTTTTTTCTTTGACCCTGTTTTGTAAAAAATACACTGGTTGTCCTTTTGCATCTACTTCTAGAATGTTAATTGACTGTCTTTTATATCGGTGCCTTCTGAGTCACACATTAGAAAACAAGCATGCATTCAGTAAAGTCAGAACTCACAATCTCTATAACTGTTCAGGGTCAGTGACTAAGAGAATTTTAAAGTCAAAGAGCTAGCAGTAATCACAGCCTATGATTTTCTCTTAAAGGGATTGTAAAGGGAATTTTAATTTTTAAAATAACAAACATGTTATACTTGGTCTTCTGGGGTCCCTCGGCGGCTGTCTCAGCTTCCCCCCCGCAAGTATTTCTCACGTTCAAGTAAAACGGGGGGCTGGGGGTGCCGGCACTGTCAGATGTTTTTTCACCTTAATGCATAGAATGCATTAAGGTGAAAAAAACTTTTACCTTTACAACCACTTTAACACCTTTTTTTTTTTTTCTTTAACTGGGACGAAATGGGTAATAGTAGCCCCCAGCAATTTATTCTAGTTTGCACATACAGGCAGACATTAGCGTTCAATTCATGTTGTCATTTAGGGCCTTTTGACAAGTAACTACACAATGGGGTTGATTTATTAAAAATGGAAGGTGCGAAATTTGGTGCAGCTCTGTATGGTAGTCCATCAGCTTCTAACTTCAGCATGTTCAAGTAAGCTTTGACAATAAAACCTGGAATCTGATTGGTTTTCTATATAGAGCTGCACCAGTTTTCTCACTCTCCAGTTTTAGTAAATCAAATGTTACTGCTTTCATTGATAGGAAGGTAACTATTCAATCTTCCTACACACTGGCGAAATCTACTTATTGCTATATAACTTGAAACAAAGACACACCAGGGGGAACAGACTTTATTGTTGTCACATTGTTGTTTCATGATTTGTCAAATGTATATTTACCTCTTCTTTTTTATTTCAGGGGTATTAAATGGAAATCCAAATGATGACTTCCTGACTGCTTATGGCTACACATTGCCATATAATGACAATACAAAGCCAAACGACTCACAGATCTTCGACTTTGGCAAGACATGTAAGAGAATATTTAATTGTCATAGCTGTTTGCTCTACGCAGAAGGTGGCACTGAAGTGACAGAATGCCAGTACAATACTTCCCTGCCATCAGAATACCCTGATCAGCACTGTAGGCTATAGCCTGTAGCATTGCTTGAGTGCCAGTGGCTAAACATTTGAAAGGACAGTTCTATATAAATCAACAAATTCTGTTCAGCCACAGTGCCCATGCATAGATCGGAAATGTTCTGTTCTCTGCTGAATTGTCAGAAGTTTGATCCATGCATGGCCAGCTGAACGGAGTCACTGGCCCTGGCTATTATTGCCTAAGTAATATAGACATAATTGGTCATTGACATCATCCACTATCTTTTCCTCTTTGCAAATCAACTGCGAACCTTAGATCTGTCATTAGGTAACGGTTATGAGAACAGGTGGATCGGCATGCTTTTATTTGAATTATGATGGATTTACCTCATGGGATATATATTTTTTTTTTTTTACAAAGGACTCAGAATGTGTGGTGGGTTTATTTGCTTTTAATATTTTTTGTGAATGAGTAGGGATATTATTAACTCTTTCTCATTCGCATGGGGGAGGTGATATCTGGATTCAGTATCTGAGATTTCTGGATTCCAATAATCAACCCCTGGGTCAGGGTGTGGGGAAGAGGCCCTTTGTGTGGGGTACCCCCTTAAAATCCAAAACAGGCCATTATTAAGGATAGATTTGAGGAGACCCCACAATTTTTGTTAACTTTTTCCTAATTCTTGCTGTAGAATGTAGAACAGCAATAGTGATAGCTAAGAAAGTAAAAAATGCCAGTAAGTTAAATTTTTTCTATGAACGTATTTTTTAAATATTTTCTTTGTTAAAAAACAAAATGGCAAGAGACCACCAAAGGTCCGCCCAAAATACATAGCAGACCTGCAGGGGTTTAGTATATACATTGGGGGATCTGTGTGGTATTTTTTACAAGTAAAGCCAAGTTGATAGGGAGCTATTTTTTACTGGAAATTTAACAGTTTTTATCTTTAAGTTTTGCTGTAGTACACTGTATTCATTATACAGGTTTGTCACTTCATAGACAAGTTTAAAGTGGATCTAAAACCGGAAGGTTTTTTACCTTAATGCATTCTATAAAAAAAGAAAACATTTATGTTACTTTAAGACCTACCTCTGGCTTGTTTTTTAAAAGAATGAGGCATTATTGCTGACCCCTGCAAAAAGGTATTTAACCACTTAAGCCCCGGACCAATTTGCAGCCAAAGGACCAGGCCCCTGCGCCGTTTTAACTGACAATTGCGCAGTTGTGCGACGTGGCTCCCAAACAAAATTGGCGCCCTTTTTTTTCCCACAAATAGAGATTTCTTTTGGTGGTATTTGATCACCTCTGCGGTTTTTATTTTTTGCGCTATAAACAAAAATAGAGCGACAATTATGAAAAAAAATTATTATGAAAAATGTATTCTTCTACATATTTTTGGTAAAAAAATAAAAAATAAAAAATAAAAATCGCAATTAGCGATTATTGATTGGTTTGCGCAAAAGTTATAGCATTTACAAAATAGGGGATAGTTTTATAGCATTTTTATTAATTTTTTTTTTTTTACTAGTAATGGGGGCGATCAGAGATTTTTATTGTCACTGCAACATTATTAGCGGACACATCTGACATTTTTGACACATTTTTGGGAGCATTGTCATTTATATAGCAATCAGTGCTATTTTAATGTACTGATTCCTGTGTAAATGACACTGGCAGTGAAGGAGTTAACCACTAGGGGCAGTGTAGGGGTTATGTGTGATGTTATGTGTGTTTTTTATTGTAGGGGGCGTGGCCTGGCATGTGACATCACTGATCGTCCTTCCCTATGAAAGGGAACAGACGATTGGTGACAGCCACACTAGGAAGCACGGGGAGAGGTTTGTTTACACAGACCTCTCCTTGTTTATCAGCTCTGTGACTCGATTGTGGGACACCAGCGGCGATTGGGTCTGCTGGACAAAAAAAAAACATATTTTTTTCCAAATTTGGGGTCTTTTTTATTTGTTTAGCAGAAAATAAAAATCCCAGAGGTGATCAAAATACCACCAAAAGAAATCTCTATTTGTGGGAACAAACTGATAAAAAATGTAGTTTGGGTACGGTGTAGCATGACTGTCACGATCAAGGGGCCAGGCTCGAAGACCAATTGCTATAGCAGTTGCAGGATTACCACTAACCAACAGTATAGGAACACAGGCCGTCACCCTGGCAGAAGACACAGGCTCACCTGAGGTGCGGAGTCTAAGTACTAACCGGTTTTCACCAGAGCTCCAGATGGTAGAGATGGATTTAGCTGCGTGTTAGTACCAGGTCGCGGTCCTCAGGATCGCCCCACCAGGAGGTGAGCAAGCCGGGGGTTCAGTAGCGGATGAGCAGGTAAGGATCAAACAGAAGCGTGGTCAGAAAGCAAGCCAAAAGGTCGGTAACGAGTTGTTGCAGATTGGGATCAGGCAGAAGCGTAGTCGTGGAAAAAAGCCAAAGGTCGATAACGAGCAGTAGCAAAAATAAGCGGCAGCAGAGAAGACGGGAGCGAGATTCAGGCTGGAGATGGCACAATATTCTGGCAAGGAGGAAGTGCAGAGACATGGCTTATATCAGGAAGTTCATGGGAGGAGCAAAGCATTAAAGGTTCAGCTGAAATCAAGGTACAAGGCAGGGTTGTCAAAAGGATCTGACAAGGAACTGTCCAGCATCTCAGATAGCTCAGAGAGAAGATTCATTGCCAGACACAGCCGAGGTCCCAGGTTCAAGTCCAGGTCCTGACAGTACTCCCCTCCTCCCAGGACCTCCACTGGACGTCTTAGGGCCCGGTTTGTGAGGGAACCTCTGGTGGAATTCTCTTGTTAATCTAGGAGCATGAACATTCTATTTCCTTTGGGCTTTATTAGTTTTAGAAGTTCCAGTTGGGGAGACTTTCGTCGCTCGCAAGGCTCTTTCGAAAGTCTTCAGGTCCTGCTTACGGACTATGGTGCCATTTGAGGCATACGTACAGTCAGGAGGTAGCGGGGTCACCGGCACAGGACCTTCAAGCGGGGTCACCCGCACAGGAACTGCAACTGGGGACACCGACACAGGAACTACAACTGGGGACACCGACACTGGTACTGTGACTGGGGACACCGACACTGGAACTTCAACTGGGGAAACAGGCACCGACACTTCAAGCTGGATAGCAGGCAGAGATTCAGGGACAGCAGGAAGGATCCTAGAAGTACCCACTTGGAGAACCTTTGGCCGAGGTGGGCGAATTGGACAGAGAGAGATAAGATGCCCTCTCCCCCCACAGTAAAAACAAAGACCACAGTCTCTCCTCCGCTCTCTTTCACCTTGAGATAGCTTGGGCCGGATGGCCCCGATCTCCATGGGTGCCACGTCTCCCAGGGAAGGTGTGCGTGTGACCTTAGGAGCGTCTAGGCTTTGTGGGGTAAAGATTTTAGCTTCATGACTTGGAACATACTGTGATGGCATGGAGTCGTATCTGTACCGGGTACTCCTGTCCCTGGATGCCCGCAGGTCACGTGAGCAAAGAGTAGACTTGGGAACTCTGGTTTTCTTAGAAACAGGAATGTAAGAGTCCAGAGCAAACATGAATGCCTCCCAGCTATCCAAGACTGGACTCCTTTCCTGTAAAAGCTGATGAGCCCATGTTTTGCATTGTCCAGTGAGCAGGTTGATGGAAGCACAAATCTTAATATAGTCAGTGGCATAGGTCCTAGGCTTAAGGGAAAACAACCGCTCACAATCCATCTTAAAACAAAAGAAGGATGCACGATTACCATCAAACTTCTCAGGCATCAAGACAAACAGTTCTGGACATACCGGTTCTGGGGTTGGGTGTACTGTGCATCTAAACAAGCGGACTTCTTGCTGCAGCTCAGCAATTTGCTGCCTGAACGGAGCCACGGCATTTGCTATAGCGGCCTCCATGTTTTTGGCCAGAATATTCTGTCACGATCAAGGGGCCAGGCTCGAAGACCAATTGCTATAGCAGTTGCAGGATTACCACTAACCAGCAGTATAGGAACACAGGCCGTCACCCTGGCAGAAGACACAGGCTCACCTGAGGTGCGGAGTCTAAGTACTAACCGGTTTTCACCAGAGCTCCAGATGGTAGAGATGGATTTAGCTGCGTGTTAGTACCAGGTCGCGGTCCTCAGGATCGCCCCACCAGGAGGTGAGCAAGCCGGGGTTCAGTAGCGGATGAGCAGGTAAGGATCAAACAGAAGCGTGGTCAGAAAGCAAGCCAAAAGGTCGGTAACGAGTTGTTGCAGATTGGGATCAGGCAGAAGCGTAGTCGTGGAACAAGCCAAAGGTCGATAACGAGCAGTAGCAAAAATAAGCGGCAGCAGAGAAGACGGGAGCGAGATACAGGCTGGAGATGGCACAATATTCTGGCAAGGAGGAAGTGCAGAGACATGGCTTATATCAGGAAGTTCATGGGAGGAGCAAAGAGTTCAAGGTTCAGCTGAAATCAAGGTACAAGGCAGGGTTGTCAAAAGGATCTGACAAGGAACTGTCCAGCATCTCAGATAGCTCAGAGAGAAGACTCATTGCCAGACACAGCTGAGGTCCTAGGTTCAAGTACAGGTCCTGACAATGACCACGCAATTGTCATTCAAAGTGTGACAGAGCTGAAAATTGATCTGGACAGGAAGGTGTATAATTGCCTGGTATTGAAGTGGTTAATTACTTTTTTTAAAATTTTACCACTAGAAAACCTGGCTGGTGATACAGTGTGGAACAAAATATAATTATAATCTGTAATATTGTGATTGCCAGAGAGTAACTAAAGCAGATTGAGGTGTGATAAGAGTATAGCTGTAATTTGTATATTTTCTAATAGATTATTGTCATGCATATTTGATTTTTTTTTTTAGGGAAAACAACACCCGAAGATACGATATTCCTATACAACACAACTATGGAAGAAACCTGGTACACTTACAACAACAATAGTTTTGTACCAATGTTCCTTGATGATCTGCTTTTGTCCAGTGACCCTGCATTTCTCCAGAAAGCAAACAGCACTTGTGGTGGAAATACAGACTGTCTCTATGATATTCTGAGCACTGGAGACTTCGCTATAGGATCCGCCACTATGACTAGTAATTCTGTATACAGTGAGAGGAGATCTCAGATGGGTAAGTGTAAAAATCAAGCAAGCCTCGAGAGAAAGTTTCTTTACTTTAATTTCCAAAAGATACAGATGGGAGGTAACTGTCAGACTATACATAATTCACAACAACAACATGGTTTATTAAAACCCTGCTACCTATCATGCTCACATCAGATTCTGAAAGCATGAATGTGCTAGTGACAGGAAGGCATTAACAAACAGGTACAGAGACACAGAGAAGCCAGCACTTTAGACCATATGTTGCATCAATCCAGTGACAAAATCATTATAGTCATGGGCGTAACAATAAGTGTCACAATTCAACCCTGCGCATGCTCCAGGGGGCCCGTGCAGCCTCCCTGTAATATCAGCATACCCCCCATTCAGCAAAATCCTGGAGCCTTGCTTGGATCTGGCTTGTGTACTGTAGCTGGCTTCCACTTTGCCTTCCAAACCCCTACACTCTCATTGGCTTGGGTAGGGTGTTGGGTCTTGGGAGGTGCTATGGGGCTTCCTGAAAACAAATGTTGATGGGGGACCTATCATTATTTAGAGACTACCCAATATGTTTGTGTGTGTGCGTGTGTGCGTGTGTGCGTGTGTGCGTGTGTGCGTGTGTGTGTGTGTGTGTGTCACAGCACTGTAAGTGCCTGTTGTATGTTCACTGCAGCACTGCCTCTGGCTGCCTCACAGAGCCAAGGGAGACCCATTCTGGAGATCTGTACAGTTATATGTTAGGGAATAGGAGCAGGAAGGGAGTTGAGTCTGTACTAAGGTGGTGAGGGAGTTATGTACCAAGGAAGGGCAGTCTCTTAAGGGGAAGAGGGGCTGTACTGAGGAGGGTCTATACTGAAAAGGGGTCTATATCAAGGGGGTACCTGAAATGAATAGCCAAGCACTGCTTAGAATGGAATGTACCAAAACCCGGTGGGGTGGGTAAATAGTGGTGCTTGGCTATTCATTTGGCCATGGAGGAAGTCATCACTCCCCAGGCTCTGGAACTCACCAGGAGGAACCGATGAGAGTTTCCCCTCTCTACCTAGGATAACCATCCATTCCCTTGTTTCCTTTGAATGCTGCTTACCTTACAGCAGTAAGGTAAGAAGTTAGTACACCTGCGGGTGTCCTTTTGAACTGAAGACTCACAGAAAAAAGCGTGGGAATATTCACCTTACTATGTCTACTAGACACGTTTTTGGACAGATTTAAGCGAGTTATTCCTAAGAATTACAGGCCTACAATATAAAATGCCAAATTTCAATGCAAAACAATGTACTGCATTCAGCATACCATGGGGGAGGTTAAGCTACACTTCTGATTGTAGTAATGACAATAAGTAAGACCAAGCCAGGTCTGCAGTCCCCTTGCAACACCAAGCTATATATGTTTTAGATTTACATTGTGCAGGCAGAATAACTTCAAGATGTTCAATAATTGACCTTCCACCAAGGATACTAAAATTGGAAATATCTTAAAGCTAATCTCTTGCCTCCTCCTCCCCTCACTTACTAATCACTGAAAAATGAAAATAAAAAAACAATACTTTTACTCGTTCACATGACATTTAGGTCCCAAAACTTCTTTCTTCTGTCTGTTCAGTGCCGGAGCCATCTCATGATCCAGAAGTGAGTATGCAAGCAATGACATTAGCACAACAGGACTGCCAGGGACTGGCTGGCCTAGGCACAACTGCTGTGCTGGATCACTGGTCTCTGCATACAGAAACAGCAACAGCGATAGACCCATATGGCAGACCTAAATGAGTAAAGCACTATTTCAAATTTAAATTGCAAATGTAGGACCTTGTGTGACATATCTATGGCCATCTCAAAAAGTACTAGACCAACAATGCCCAAGCCATAATAAAGTGGTTACAAGTTTAATTGTTTTTTATATTAGTGCATTCCCTACATTAAGGTAAAAAAAAAAACACCTCAGTAAGTTTCCACCACCTAAACACTTACATGACTTCTCTACCGATCCAGCGCTGTCCTCTCTGAAGCAACACTACTCCCTCTTCCTTTTCTCACAGGAGACTATGAGAGCAATGGGACCCGTAGGCCCCTTCTGCTGTCTGTCAAATCCTCTAAGGAAGGGGGGAAGCGTAGTTAAGCCAAAACAGAGGCAGGGCTATCATTTTTTTCATCCCACTGTAGTATAAGCATATTTGGGTCCCTATGTTAGGACTTTGTACAAAAAATCAAGGGCAGATATAATTAAGTGCTGAAGAACTTTTTATAGGAAGCCATCCATAGTCCTATTTAAAAAAAAAAAGGAAGGGGTGGAATTAGTGAAAGACATGGTACTTGCATAAATTCTTTATCTATGATTGATCATAATGCTAACAATATTTTGTACTTCAGTTGTGTATTTTTTTATTTTTTCTTTATAGCCATTTTTCCTCCAAATATCTCCGGCCCTGCAACTATCATGAGCTCCTTGGGTGAACAAGTCCTGATTAGCTTCTCGGCTGCAGACTCTGTGTTCAGTCTCGAAACAGAATCCAGTGACCTCATCATTTCAGGTATGACATCCTTATACTCATTAATAATTCTCTTACGGCCTTTTGACATTACTAGACATATTATACTGGATGTGTGTACACTAAATCCATAGCGATTATTATCATAATAGCCTAATGACGTCGGTTACAATGGTTCATAAGTGAGAGTGGCAGCAAATATAGGAAGATTTAAATATAGCACAACACAATATGTATAGATGTTATTTGCTGTACAATATGCTGCAATAAAAAACAAAATTGGATAAAAGGAAAGCTTATTTATACATTTCTGCTGCACATGATCGGTTGGTTGATGGTTTCATTTCACGTGACTTTACTTTACCTTATAGTTCAGCTACAGATAAAGTTTCCCGTATGACATTCTACATTAGTATCAAATCCAGTTACTATGCGATGCAAAAGCCTTAAGTATCAAGTAAACTAAGAACTTCCTTTACCTTCCCTGACTGAGCCAAATCCTCCTTCATTTATGTCTCCCATGCTTCTCCTCCCAGACATTGCTGATCACAGTGGGAGGGTTTCAGGAACAGAGACAGTTCTACCAACCCAGAAATCAATGGGCAGAACTAGGTGTGGCTAGACTACAGATCTGTGAATCAGCAGTGGCGTTGTTGATAGCCACACCTCCTTCAACAGTTACACCCCCCCCCCCCCCCCCCAATGTAGTGCAAGCAGATACAGTCTACATCAGAGTGGCAACTGAATTCAGGAGCAGTGAAGCATTGTTGTCACACCATTCCATCAAAGAAAGCAGCTCTGGTGGACGTCATTGGTAGACTAGGCAGGTACTTTGCAGCAGTGTCAATTTTGTCAATGAAAATAGTTGCATCGTAGTTTTCATCAAACTGCATGTTTTCAGTAATGAAAACTAAAGGAAAATAAAATTTGATTTGAAAACTATGAATTTCAATTTTCGGCAACAAACAAGAACTAAACGAAAATGTGAGGGAGGGACGTTTACCTATCTGCACATCCTTGGAGTTCCACTTCTCTGTTAAAGCCCCCTGATTCTATTGACAAGCTGTATTGGCTGAGAGGCTCAGGCCCCATCAATCTGTTTCCTTTCCTATGCAGTTCCACACATTACACTCATTCACACAATCTCGTTGGCGCCCTCTGCTGGCCTTTTCTTAATTGGCAACACAATTCTATCCTCAGCCTATAGTAATAGCACATAAACATGTATTGCACTACTCCATAAGAATAAGTATGGGGCATCTACTAAGTACTAAGCTGCTGAAAGAAAAGAAAATATAAGAAAAATGCTGTTCTTAATTTTTTTCTTAATATTTAACGTTGGTAATATATTTAGATAATATGTGCAAAGGCATTACAGCCAATAGAGTTTACAAGTTTTTTTTTTTTTTTTTTTAAAGTTGTATTTCTATTTGTCAAAAAGACATATTTTTGTTTCTTTATGAAACTTGGTTTTATTTATAAAGACGTTATATATCACAATGGCTAAATCTTTGTCTGTAGTGCACGTTCAAACCTTAATACCATAAATAATAACGCATTATTAGATTGTTATTCCAGGAGTAAGTAATGAGTTTGGCAATTCTAGAGAAATTCTTAAATAATGCATTACAAATTAACCAAACCCATTGGATTTTAGTCGACTAAAACGTACTGAAGATTTTAGTCTACTAAAATACGACTAAAACTGAAACAATTCAGATGACTAAAATACGGCTACAACTAAAATGGCATTTTAGTCAAAAGACTATTAATAAAACCAATCAAGATCTGATGTCAAAATGAACACTGCTTTGCAGAGGAACTAGGAGACAGCTCTAAGTACATATGCACGGCTGCAGCATATATTTGTTCAATGGGAGGCCATAGTTCTACTTTAACTATCACTTCCTATGATTCTCTGATTGAGTTAGGGACTTTCTCCATCAGTACATGGAAGTTGGCCAATTATAGTCTTCAGCTGCAAACTCACTATACTGAATATTTTTTGTATATTACTGTACAGAGCCTATGATATTAATTGAACTATTGTACTGCCCTGTGAAAATAGCTACATGTTTGCATTAAGCCGTTATACACTGCCACTGATTTGACACAGCTGTGGCAATATGTAGTTATGTTGTTGTGTATGATATAGGACAGTCAATCAGGACTGAGGACATATGTGCACAGCTTTTGCAGCTAAATATTACCTTCATATTTGAGCCCAAAGGGATTTCTGGTTTCATAATTAAAGTAATAATAAAACTAAATAAATACTGTTTCAAATCCTTGTTATTTACAGTAAATGGCACTCTCACATGGTTGCCTTCATCTTCCACACCCGTATTTGCAACTGTAATAGCCAACAACTCCCAAGCCATCGCAGAGCAAGGCCTCACATTAATATTGTGCAACTGTAGCAACAACGCCACCTGTGACTATGAGAACACCACGCTGAGGGGTCAGATGAACAACTCCAAGTTCATGGTATTGACTGCTTTCATAAAACTTACTAGGACTTGTAACTTTTCCTTTACTGAATAATATCTTAGGTTCTTGAATACAGCTCATTTGTACATTGAACTAACATAATTATTTTTACAAAGTGAATTACTATATGATACTTATATCACCTTTATTATTAACATACTATTCAACAATTTCACAAACTTATATAACTAGCTATTATTAATAACTGTAGTATAATAATATTTGTAATTAATGTTTTCTATTCAGACTGCAGGCTGCAATTGTTCCTCTGGATGGACAGGAGAGTTCTGTACTGAAGATTTAAATGCTTGTCTAGAGAACAGCTGTTTTAATACATCATCCTGTATAGACAATCCCGCTCCTAATGATAGCTACACGTGTTCACCTTGTCCTGATGGACTGTCTGGCGATGGGATAAAATGCTATGGTGAGAATAAGATAGCAGGTTATCATTAATATGTATAGGTCACATGTTAGCATGCATTACTATACAATTTACCTATCTCATGTCTCCTGTAGGTGTTGATGAATGCTTTGCTAATATATCCAAATGTGAGCAAATATGTATTGATACATGGGACGGGTACAACTGCTCCTGTAATACAGGTTACAGAATTGATCCAGCTGATACATACCGTTGTGATGGTAAGTGTTCTGAATATTACTGCCGTGGCAGTGTTTTTCTCATAAGTACCCAGAAGTGGCATGAAGCATTTTGAAAACATTTACTATGTGCCTGACTATGGATATGAATCAGGTAATGCCAATTTTGTTATAGTAGATGTTATAGCCAGGCTCATAAAGTGAATGTACCACATGCCATGCCATGTTACCAAATGATATATGTAGGTCTGTGCCTAGTGCAGCATGAGAGAAATATGTTAACTGCCATAGATGACCTCCCCCTGAAAATGCTAATGGTGTAATTGATGGGAAAGATGGCTGCAATGGCAGCTTCTATGCTTCCTAACTATAGCTTCCTTAAGGACTCATTCACCCATAGTGCAGTGACTACCAATTTTTTGGAATAGATAAATGCTGGTCACTGCTAAGTCACATACGAAACAACTGCTTTCCATGTGCCCCCGTTCACATTACCACTGGTGTGATGTGTAGTGTGGTGAGCTGCAGTAACATGCAAACTGTTGTGCCAAGACATTTGCCATATTTAAAACATAGAAAAACGTTAAAGTGGAAGTAAACCATCCTATCGTTTTCAGCCAAGGGAGCTGCTATCTTGGCCTATGTCTAATGAACTGCCATGATGTTGCACATGTCAGTGATGACACCAGCCATTGAATAGTTTGACAGTTTGGTTGAGAGCACCACCAATGGGAGTGGTACATTTCCGGCAAGTTCCAGGAATGCAACTGTTTTTTTAAACTGTTTAATGGATATGTTTACTTCCACTTTAATAAAAAATTAAGCAGTGTGATGCACTGAAATGCACTTTGCACCTCTCCCTGACAGCTGATTGCATGGCAAAACACTGCGTTTCTACCATGCAGTCTATTGCGAATATATCACTTCTATCCAAGGACACTTGGATAGAAATCAAGATGCAATCATTTCTGCTCATTGGCTGTTTAGAGTAGGTTCAACTACAAATTCTCATGTCTTCATTTTATACAATAGCCTATTATTTGTGCCAACTTATTAAGGTATCACCATTAAACCCTTATTTGCTCTTGTTGCAGACATTGATGAATGCATGAACAAATCAATTTGTGCTGAGAATGCTGTTTGCACCAACACACCTGGAAGCTATAACTGTCAATGTGCCAGTGGCTATAATGGAGATCCAGATATCTACTGCACAGGTATGTTAACTATATTATTTTGATAAATAATGTAATCATGCAAGCATCGGGGTCATGGACCCAGAAAATGCAGTGGGTTTCTTTATATGTTCGATGATTTTGGGAATTGAGTTTGAATTTGCATTTATTACTTTTCCAGATATCAATGAATGTGCTACACCTTCTCTCAACAATTGTTCAAGCAATTCTCTTTGTATAAACACAAATGGTTCTTATTACTGTGAGTGCCTCCAAGGATATTCTGGGTCCAACTGTACAGGTAAGGGAAAGCCCACTTCTAACTCTGCATCAGGAGTAATTCAAATAATTGGTGTTACCTTTCAAAAATAGTATTTTGTTTACAAATCATTCCTATATAATGCAATATTATATAAGTTAGTAATCAGATACAGTATATGCAGCATTATTATAATTTATGAATGTTGCAGCTCAATTTCTTCACGTAAGGTTTATATTTGCTTAAAGAAGAAGTATGTGATGCATAAAAAAAAAAAACACACACACAATGCCGACTCTAACACAGAGAACTGAGCAATCTCTTCACAAGTTCTCAGTCTGCTCCAAGGGGCATGCATTACTGGCTTCGACTCTCAACCATTGTTTGAAGAGCCAGCGGCCAATCAACAATATTGTTGAGAACCTTCCAAGCCTGGCACAGCTCTGCTTCATTAGCTAATAGCAAGCAATATCCACTATCAGCTTACTTTGGTTCACAGAGGAACAAAAGAAAATGTACTCCTGGAACCCACAGGAGAAATAAGGCCAGAACAGTTTTAGCCATGCATCTATAATCAAGCCTGTTTTTAGCTTTGAATTTAGTAAGTACTGGGTAAAATTCTTGCTTTTTGCTGTCTTTATGTAAGCAGGTGCAGCTTACTTTCTCCACTGCATGTGACGCTCAATTGCAGCGGCATTGCAGAGGAAGAGAAGAACAACATGGTTCCTCTATGGTTTCCTGGGTCACTGGCGAAGCTACCCTGTTGGCTTCTGTCATCCCATGTGACTTTATTGACCATCTTGGGTCAGGAAGAGTTTGTCAAGGAAAGTGAACAGCATTATGGAAAGGATGGGGACATGCCATTCTTCTTGGAACTCCCCTCTTGGGTACGGACCAGCCAGGCTGCATTCCATCCCTCAAGACAGACTCTGTTAGGTCATCTGAGACCTGATCTGCTGCACATCACTTTTATTTCCTGTGAGTGTGCCCGGTTGGTTGACTTCCTGCCAGGCTTGTTGTGAATTGCGAACTTTAACTTTAATACAAGTTAATACTGTTTCTTGCTGGACTCTGAGTGTTTACAGCTGCCACACCACTCTGCACCTCCTCACATTTAGCCTAGCTGCCACCAAAACAGGAAGTGAGGGGAAATCTAGCTAACAGGGACACATTAGCAACAAGAACACTGTTTATTAGAGTAGTGGAAGAAGGCTAGAGCCTCTTTTAACATTGAAATGCAGTTTGTGTCCCTGCTGATGTTTTTTTCCGGCATCAGGTTGTAATTTTATTGTGAGCTGTACTCTAACAATATATATGAGTGAAGAATGCACAAATTAAGAGTATCGCCTCTGGTTGGTATTATTAATAGTTAGTACCATCATCCACAAGTCATTATATCCAGGAAAAAAGAAAAAGTTTTTTGGTGTGGGAGTACCAGGGATAGTTGCTTATGCTAATCCTCAAGGCAGATCCCACCCAAAAAAATTGAAAATTGGACTATATCGGTACTATAAAAAAAAAAAAAAATAACATTTAAAATATCAAAAATATCGTCTTATTTAATAGACATATAAAGAACACAAAGGACAAACATCACCCTTATTAAAATACAAATTATACATATCACAATAGTAGCGTCTTTAACAATTTCTCAGAAAAAATGGGGAATTCAAAACCGCATAGGGATCTCCTCTACTAGTTTTGCGGTGTAAAGACCGCTTCCTCAGAAGGATATCTATACAAAATATAGTAATTAGTACAGAACAATTAACAAGCAACAGCAAAATATAATAAAACATAGTAGTCAACAATAAGTCATTTTATGCAAAGGGAACAAAAGAATCAGCTCACTCTGAATTCAGGAGGATGGGTTACACACAACTGAATTCCCATATATATCTCCCCTACGGCGGACATGGGGGATTGGCCCAACGGTCCTAAGGGAGGAGAGGAAAACAAACTCCTAGAAAGGTTTTTCAAGAAAAAAAAGGGGGAGATATATATGGGAATTCCGTTGTGTGTAACCCATTATCCTGAATTCACGGTGAACTGATTCTTTTGTTCCCTTTGCATAAAATGACTTATTGTTGACTACTATGTTTTATTATATTTTGCTGTTGCTTGTTAATTGTTCTGTACTAATTACTATATTTTGTATAGATATCCTCCTGAGGAAGCGGTCTTTACACCGCGAAACTAGTAGAGGAGATCCCTATGCGCTTTTGAATTCCCCATTTTTTCTGAGAAATTGTTAAAGACGCTACTATTGTGATATGTATAATTTGTATTTTAATAAGGGTGATGTTTGTCCTTTGTGTTCTTTATATGTCTATTAAATAAGACGATATTTTTGATATTTTAAATGTTATTTGTTTTTTTTTATAGTACCGATATAGTCCAATTTTCAATTTTTTTTTGGGTGGGATCTGCCTTGAGGATTAGCATAAGCAACTATCCCTGGTACTCCCACACCAAAAAACGTTTTCTTTTTTCCTGGATATAATGAGTGAAGAATGGAATAAAACCTTTTAATCAAGTGATTTTTCATACTGTGAATGAGAGGTGCCAACAAGGCAACACCCTGGAGGGCTTTATTCAATTCCAGGCTAACCAGTTAAAGTGGAAGAAAACCCATGGATTTAAACAGTTAAAAAAAAGGCATGCCGGGAATGCTAACTGCACATTGGCTGTGCTCTCTGCCAAACTATCAAACCATCCAATGGCTGGTGTCATAACGAATCACATGTGCAGCACCATAGCAGTTGAAGATTAAACAGAGGCAAAGATGGCAACTTCCTTGGCTGAAAACGATATGGGAGTTTACTTCCACTTTATGCATCCCAAAGAAAAGCTAACATGGGGAAAATATGGAGGCAGCCACGTGCTGAGTTTACTTTAAAAAAA
Organism: Lithobates pipiens; assembly: GCF_037356315.1. Classification (NCBI taxonomy): domain Eukaryota; kingdom Metazoa; phylum Chordata; class Amphibia; order Anura; family Ranidae; genus Lithobates; species Lithobates pipiens. The sequence continues at coordinate 366,507,708 of NW_027507758.1, read as the reverse complement.
TATTGCTGGAATTTCAGGGAGAGGTCAGTAAAGTCAGCCATGATATTTCCCTATTGTCCAGTTTTCTTTAATTCCTGACAGCAAGAATAAAAGGACATATAAAAGAAGTGAAGAAAGTGATATCTAAATGATACTTTTTCCAAATCCACTAATTTATAGTAATTTCAGATGAATGGTGGGAAGCTTTAGCTAGTTTTTAGTAGGATATGGTATTATCATTCACTTCCCACTGTTAATGTTAAAGTGTTTGTGAACCCAAATATGTAAAGTATTGATGAACATCTGCTGTTCGCCTGTTCGGCGAATTCCAAACGTTATGGGCCGTTCGCTCCAAATTCACGTGGCGCTCACGGTCCACAATGCACTGCGATGGCGCAGTGCATTGCTGGCTCATGATTGGCCAAGCATGCAAGGTGACCGCGCATGCTTGGCCAATCACAGCGCCGGCAGTGAGGAGAGCCATGATTGGCCACAGGCAGGATGCCTGTGGCCAATCATAGCTCAGGCTGTGTAGTACACGCCCCACACTATATAAGGCCGCCAGAGCGGCGGCCTTGTGTTGTGTGTTGGCATCTGTAGCAGTTATTGGGTGTTCTGTGTACCTTCAAAACAGTATACACCGATCGCTATCGGACGATTTTTCATTCTTGCTCTTCTGTAGTGGTTGTTGTCTGCGTGCCCTGACCGCAGTATACACCGCTATATTCACCTATATAGCTAGCGATATATCTATCTTTTATAATAGAGCTTGCAGTCAGTGTTAGGAGATTGTGCGTACTGTCTGCGTGCTCTGAACCCAGTATACACTGCTATATCCACCTATATAGCTAACTATCTTGCTCGTTTTAAGTAGAGCTGTATGTCAGTGTTAGGAGATTGTGCGTGCTGTCTGCATGCTCTGAACGCAGTATACACTGCTATATCCACCTATATAGCTAACTATCTTGCTCGTTTTAAATAGAGCTTTCAGTCAGTGTTAGGAGATTGTGCGTGCTGTCTGCGTGCTCTGAACGCAGTATACACCGCTATATCCACCTATATAGCTAACTATCTTGCTCGTTTTAAATAGAGCTTTCAGTCAGTGTTAGGAGATTGTGCGTGCTGTCTGTGTGCTCTGAACGCAGTATACACCGCTATATCCACCTATATAGCTAACTATCTTACTCGTTTTAAATAGAGCTTACAGTCAGCGGTAGGAGATTGTGCGTGCTGACGGCAAAACAAATTATACAGGGGTGATAACCCTTCCCTATGTTTTCCAAAAAGCTTAAAAATTGTTTTTTTGACTGGAGCAACACTTTAAAAATGTACCAGTTGAAAATTACAAACAGATTCCACTTATAACAACAAACCTACACAGTCCCTGTCTTGTTTGCACCACCTGTATACTGCTGTTCTGAGTATATAGGGCCTGGGGGCCACACGTATTTCCTTTTTTTAATATGGGTATGGGGTTCCCCTTCATATGCGTACTAGACCCAAAGGGGTTGGTAATGGGCAGGGAGGGCTACCCATGCCATTTTTCTCAATGATTTTCAACCATATTGCAGGAACCAGATATAACATTAAAACCGCAAGCAGTTTTAAATGACGTTATTTCTGTTAAATGTCATTTTGTGCAGGGCCTGTTCTAAACACGGGAAACATGTGGCACTTCACAGGCATACTACAGACACCCCCCCAGGCCCGATATTTAAAGGCATATTTCACTTTTTTTTTTTTCACTTTAATCGTCATTAAAATCAGTGCTGCCGCCAAAACGGCCCTTTTTAAAACTTTTTTTTGCATTGACCCAAGTCCCCTGGGGCAGGAGCCAGGTCCCCAAACCCTTTTTAGGACAGTATCTTGCATATTAGCTGTTAAAATTAGCACTTTTAATTTCGAACGTTCGAGTCCCATAGACTTCAATGGGGTTCTAAAGTTCGTACGAATTTGGGGTCCGTTCTAAAGTTCTGGTGCGAACCGAACCGGGGGGTGTTCGGCTCATCCCTAATGTAAAGCACTGCTAGCCCCTCTATTATAGTTAGGCATAAAACACTGTATACGTTTTTAATAAAATAGAGGCTTGTACCGATTTAGAGCGATCTTCATGCTGGTCACATGACTCATGGCCATTATACAGCTCCGATACATGGCTACTGAAGGAAAGGCAGAGATCTCCCTCTGACATCAGCCAGGGAAATCACATGGCCGCTCAGCCCCTCCTGCAGTAGCTCTGTAAACTGGCCCAGAGTCACGTGCCCGGCCTGAAGATCGTGCTAAATCAGTATTTACAAGCCTCGTTTTTTATTTTCAATAAATTTTGATTAATTTGAAAGAAAGATAATCAAGTTACAGCAACCAGACATCAATACGTGGTAAAACAGCGTTTAGAAACAGAGTACACCGTACATTCAAGTAACATATGATATTGACTAGTCCAGCCGGATTAAAAATACTTCAAACAGTGTTAGTAAATGAGGCCGGTATCCAAAATGAACACACAAACACTGAGGCTAATAACAAGAACTAAAGACCCCAAATAAAGGAAAATTGGTGGATTATTTAGGGCATAAATATTAACCGGTCCAGAATCTCATAGACAGATGAGAGTGTATCTCACACCTACACCCTATTGCGGGAGAACAAGGGAGGTGGGACAGAGGATCCCCCACCACCCCGAAAAGGGCACTTGCTGTGGCACGAGACCCCCATCTCACCCACCCCAGTCCCAGATAACCGTCCAGTGTCTGGACATAAACTGGACCGTTAGAGGTCCAACTAGAAAAACAATAAAGAGTATATAGAACCAATGATCAAAACTAAAACAGGCTCTCCAGCGAGGAGCGAGCCTTACTAGGGTCTTAGCTCCCAGAATCCCAATTAGGCTTTGCAAGCCTCGTTTTTATACTATGTGCTTATGCCTAACTATAATAGAGGAGCTGGTGGTTACCATATATAAAATTTAATTTGTACTAATAGCAGCAGGCAGAGACAGGGAGAAGGGGGAGAGAGAAGAGCTGAGAGCAGGGCTGCGGATGAGAGAGGGACATACACTGACCATGGTGGTCAGGGCTCAGCAGCCCTGATTTTCATGGTTAGCGCAGAGAGCGGAACACGGGAAGTGGCAGGACCAGCCAGGTTTTTTTTATAGTTTAGAGAGGGGCAGATTACACAGCACTGTGCTGTTTAATATGCTTTATAGGGAACAGGATCTCTATATTTTTTTTGTTGGGGGGGGGGGGTTAACACACAATTTAAGAATGACTTTAGTCTTTATCCATTAATTTAAATGTTTGCTGCTCCACTTACTGAGAGGTATTCATAATTCACACTAGAGGGCTCATCCCCATTCTTATTCTCAGTATACATGTCAGTGGAATGATCTGTAACCAAGGGGCGAATCTATGCTAAATGCAAACAAAGAAAAATTGTACTATTTGTCTTCGTCTTGTCCTAACAACGGGTTCCATTTGTCATTTTGTAATTTTTCAGTTGTGGGTTAAAAAATGCTAAAAATGTAATAATTTGCTGTATGGAAAACATAGATTTCTCCCCTCTTTCTTTATGAACTGCTATTAAAGCTGAATCTGCGTACCTGTCTGACATTGTGAGCCATGATGCTGAATGGTTCTCCTAATATTATGCTTGTCTAGAGAGCAAACCGAATGCCTTCAGTCACTGTTCTAAAGCTGTTTGGCATTTTCATGGAAAAGTAACTTATTCAGTGGGTTTTTATATGCGATTCAAAGCACCATTATTTTCAAACTCAAAACTGTCACTAAAAGGTTTTATGTTTTTACTGTGCACAAACTTATACTAACTATATTAAGAATAATGAACTTTCTTTCTTGACAGATATTGATACGTGTAGGATAGGACTCTCTGCTTGTGAGCAAATTTGCATCAATACACCAGAAGGTTTTAACTGCTCATGTAATGCAGGTTACAGAATTAACCAACAAAATCCTTATCGATGTGACGGTAAGAACTTATATTTTACCAGATATTCCATTATTATTATATCATTATCCAGCTCAACACAATTTAATGGTGTTTTATAAGAACTGTAGCAAAGATGGACCAATGTTCAAACCAGCCATTGAGATGTTTTGTTTTCCTACAAGTTAAAACCTTTTTTGTTGTAGGTAATAGCTGCACTTTTGCCCCAGTGCTTTTCTCTTTAGTTTAATCAGCCCAATTGCAGAGAGATTATTCTACATTCTTTCAAGAAACCACTGGGGATGATGTAATATAAGAACAGTAAATGTTCAAAGTAAACAAGGTGATGCTATGCTTACTTTAATTATCTGAGTTTGTGCAGCCAAATTAATTGATGTCCCTTGCACATGTTTGAGTATTCAAAGTAAAAACAGGTCCACAAAATTCACTAAACTAAGTGAACATACAACTTACAAACTTGTACTGCTTGCCCACCCCTGTCTACCAGCCACCCCTTGCTGGTACTGCTAGGTCACCCCCCCACATGCCAGCCACCCCCACTGGTACTGCTGTAGACCCCCACTCCCACAACCCCTCCACCCAGCCTCCAGCCCCCCCCCCCCCCATGCTGGTACTGCTAGCCCACCTTCCCATATTCCTGCCACCCCATGCTAGTACTGCTAGCCCACCTTCCCATATTCCTGCCACCCCATGCTGGTACTGAAAGCCCACCTTCCTATCTTCCTGCCACCCCATGCTGGTACTGCTTCATCAGCTGGGTGCTGAGGCCTCTCCCTTATGTGGGGGGTGGGCGCACACCTTCTGGCGGATGTTTCTGTCAGCTTGGGTGGACTACAGAGCTTACAATCTAATGTTATAGCACAGCCTCAGCCCCCTCCTGTGACATCTGCTGATCAATAATAATAATAGTGGAGATAACACCATGCCCTCTGTGTTATCACCAGCAGTGTTCAGGACCTCAAATCTCAGCAGTGAACAGACACTGGGCCAGAGTACCCTCCTCTCTGTGGTGTACAACAGCTAGTATCACCAGGACCATCAGATCAGAGGGGGGAGAATGGCACAGAGGAGACAGTGGAGGAAATCTGAGCACCTGACACGCCCCCCCCCCCCCCCCCCACACACACACACACATATCTCACCGCATGGTGGGCTTTACACACACCCTGGCCATGTGCTCAATCTCCTGCAGAATCCTTTTGTGCTCAATGATGCTTCAAGACTCTCACCCTCTGCCATCTTGCTGGGATCTGGGTAGCCCTGCCCAAGAACAGGTGGTGTGCATAGTGGAGAAGGCATAACAAGGCTGGCACAGGACACTAGAGAGTGCTCTGGGGATATGCCGCTACTCCCAATACAGACAGACAGGTGATAGACAAGTGGGAGGGGTATTCAGACCATCATCATGTGTAATGCAAGACCGGCATCCACCACTGGTCTTGCATTGCATTGCACTTAATGATGTCAAAGACCTGCCAAAATGTTGGATTGAGGAGGGAGATAAATGCATGAACATATCAAGTTATGCAGAGAATACTGTATGCACCAACACACCAGGAAGATATAATTGTCAATGTGCCAGTGGCTATAATGGAGATCCACATATCTTCTACACAGGTATATTAACTATATTATTCTGATAAATAATATAATCATACAAACACGGGGTCATGTACACATGCTGAAAATGGAGTGCGTTTCTTTATATTCTCAACGATTTTACAAAAACGAGTTTGACTTTGATATTTAGTAAGTTATCTACTAAAATAGTGGATTTGCAAACATTTGTCCACTACTTACTAATCTGATATAGGGGAATAAAAAAAAAAATGTACACATATATTTAACACATTTGAGCAAAATAAACAACATTTCAGTGCCTTTCTATTTTTTTGCATTTGTTCCTGTTCCAGATATTGATGAATGTGCTACTTCTCTCAACAATTGTACAAGCAATTCTCTTTGTATAAACACAAATGGATCTTATTACTGTGAGTGCCTCCCAGGATATTCTGGCCCCAACTGTACAGGTAAGGGAAAGCCCTCTTCTAACTCTGTATAGGGAATAATAATGACAGTATTTGGTAGATATGGCCCCAACTGTAAAGGTAAGGGAAAGCCCTCTTCTAGCTCTGCATAGGGAATAATAATGACATTATTTGGTAGATATGGCCCAACTGTACAGGTAAGGAAAAGTCCTCTTCTAACTCTGCATAGGGAGTAACAATGACAGTATTTGGAAGATAAACCCAATTAAATTGAAACTGATCAATGTTGCCTTTCAAAATTACTACTTTGTTTAAAATACATTCCATTATCAAAAAATATGTAAACCATATTAAACTTAAAATTGAACACCAGGTATGATGCTAATTGTATACTTACATTGGTCCAGCCCTCACATTGGTACATATCTAATGCCTGTTTTACTGATATCAGTGTAGTAGTCAGCACTACTATATTAACGCATTAAGGGTGGGTGCGCTGTCTCTTTAACCACCTCAGTACTGGACACTTTCAGCAAATTTTCAGCTTTTAGTGCTTTGACACTTTGAATAACAATTACTCAGTCATGCCATACTGTACCCAAATTATATTTTTATATTTTTTGAGACAAATAGAGCTTTCTTTTGATGTTATTTAATCACTGCTGTTTGTTTTCAAAATTTTCTGTTATTTTTCATATGTTTAGCAAAAAAAACAAAAACCCAGTGGTGGTTAAATACCACCAAAAGAAAGCTCTACTTGTTTTTAAAAAAATATAAAAATGTCCTATGCGTACAGTGTTGCATGGCCGTGCAATTATCATTCAATGTATGACAGCGCTGAAAGGTGAAAACTGGCCTGGGCAGGAAGGCGGTGAATATGCCCAGTATCGAAGTGGTTAAATACAAAATACCACAAAGTACTGTAATACACATCACAAATATAGCTGATCCACGCAATAAAATCTGTAATGAACAGACAACTCAGTTTCAGTTGTAAAAAGTACTTAATAAAGAGAAAAGAGTTATGATTGAAATACTAATATTGTTATAGCTTAATGGATTGTCCCAGTAGGTTTTATTGAAGATATTCAATAACATTTTTAAATATTTTCCTAAAATTCACTATTTAAACATGTTTACAATGCAAACGTGTCTCTAGATTTTTTTATGGAGAAATTCATTGTAAGCTAATGAAAAAGTGAAGACTGTATGGTGCATTTGTTGTGTGCAAACATTAATGTGCAGGTGATGCCAGGAGATCTTTTATAGAGAACTTCATCAAACACAGTACCCAAAAATGACAAGAAATCCATCTTGCAATTAGTATTTTAATTATTATAGTGTTAGCCTCGACCACATTTGTAACTGGACTTTGGGCAAATATAAAAGACACTAGGGGTGCAACAGATCAAAAAACTCACGGATCAGATCGTTCCTCGGATCAGAGTCACGGATCGGATCATTTTTCGGATCAGCAAATAATAATTGAATTTGCAAAAACCTGTGAAAATGCCACCACCATATAGTCCCCACTGCAATATACATCTCCCCCACTATAATATCCACATCATCTCTCTTAATGTAATATTGGCTGAGCATGGATGGGTATGGCTGGGTATTGGCAGGGTATTGGCAGGGTATTGGCAGGGTAAGTATTGGCAGGGTATTGCAGAATATTGGCAGGATAAGTATTGGCAGGGTATTGCAGAGTATTGGCAGGGTATTGCAGATTATTGGAGATTTGGGCAGGGTAAGTATTGCAGAGTATTGGCAGGGTAAGTATTGCAGAATACGTATTGGCAGTGTATTGACAGGGTAAGTATTGCAGATTATTGGCAGGGTATGTATTGCAGAGTATTGGCTGGGTATGTATTGCAGAGTATTGGCAGGGTATGTATTACAGAGTATTGGCAGGGTTTGTATTGCAGAGTATTGGCAGTGTATGTATTGCAGAGTATTGGCAGGGCAAGTATTGCAGAGTATTGGCAGGGTAAGAATTGGCAGGGTAAGTATTGGCAGGGTATTGGCAGGGTAAGTATTGTAGAGTATTGGCAGGGTAAGTATTTCAGAGTATTGGCAGGGTAAGTATTGCAGAGTATTGGCAGGGTTTTGCAGAGTAAGTATTGGCAGGGTATTGCAGAGTAAGTATTGGCAGGGTACGTATTGCAGATTATTGGCAGGGTATGTATTGCAGATTATTGGAAGGGTAGTATTTTAATTATTATAGTGTTAGCCTCGACCACATTAGTAACTGGACTTTGGGCAAATATAAAAGACCCTAGGGGTGCAACAGATCAAAAAATTCACGGATCAGATTGTTCCTCGGATCAGAGTCACGGATCGGATCATTTTTCGGATCAGAAAATAATAATTTAATTTGAAAAACCTGTGAAAATGCCACCACCATATAGTCCCCACTGCAATATACATCTCCCCTACTGTAAGTACAGGCTAGCAGGGTGTTGGAACTGGAAATTCACATTCCTCTTTCACAGTACAAACCTAAAGAATTAAAAGAATATTTGCTGTTTATTAGAACTGAACTCCAGGTATGATCTTAACTGCATACCTACATTGATTTAGCTTGGAACAATATAAGTGTGTATATTTCACACGTGAGGGACCATTGTGAAACCTGACAATCACTGTAGTAGTCAGCACTACTACAAAGATCTCTGCTATCTTTGTGGGTAGCATCGAATTTTTATGGTCACTTATTACCAACTGAATACATTTCTACAATTCATTCGTAAAGGATTCCTCTATAAATCTTACATGTATGTATTTTTGTTTCAGATGTCTTACAGATAACAATGACACAGACACCTGCATCGTATATTCCAGAAGCAACATCAGTTTCTCTCTCCTCTGAATCTACTGATAGATTAACATCTGGTGTGAACCCTACAGCTTCCAGCTCAGCTCTTACAAATGAGATCACAAGCAACAAAACTGTGGAATCACCCACAGCACCATCTGCTGGAACAACAGCATTATATCTTAATACCACTATGATTGTAGCTAGCACAACAGACAATGTTCATTCAACCCAGGGCTCACATTCTAGTACTACATTTTCTAGCAATGACAGTGTGACAACAGCATTAAGTACCAATGATGAAAATATCCCCATAACAGGAATTAGCTCCAAAGGGTTAACAACCTCACCCATTAAAAATACTGCAGTGTTCACAACATCACAAATGTCCACCAATGGATTTGAAGTAAGTTCAGCAGTGTCAGATTCTGAACTTTCAACTGAGCAACCTACAACATCTCACCTGGCCACCACTGTATCCACAGTAAGAACAGAGCTAAAAAGTTCCACTGAGACTGACAATACATCTTTGAACTCAATGAGTACCACTAATTCTACAACAGTAAGTGCCACAAGTTTGACGGAAGCAACAACAACAACAACATCAACAACAAATGCCTTTAACACCACCACTACTGTAAGTTTCCTGTCATCACCAACTACTGTTGTTGAAAAATACTCAACAAGCACACAAGCTACAAATTCTGGTAGTCCTTTAAAATCGGAACTAACCACAATTGATGCCACAGCAGGTGAAACACAAGATGTAACAGAAACCACACTTTCATCAGTGAGACCAACAGCTAATAATGATGTAACAGATGTTAGATCAGCAAGTTCTCCATCAAATAATACTGACAGCGCAACTACTGCTAGTTCTACAACACCAGCAATGAGCTCAACAACTACTAATAATATAAGTACATTTATGACTTCAGCTTCCGAGGCAACAAGCAGTATAGAGCTGTCAACCCCTGAATATGAAAAAACCTTCAGCTTTACAGAACCACTGTCCACATCCTCTTTAAATACATCAGAGACTGACATTTCTCTATCCTCATCTACAGAGCTACACAGTAAAGCCACTTTTGTTTTCTCAACAGAACCCAGCACAGCTATTAAACATACTTCACAATTTTCCAGCACATTTGATTCCACATTCACTGAAGAAAGTAATATTCATGAGTCATCATCAAAAGTGCTCACATCTTTGTTTACTAAATCAACTTCTGAAAGTGAAAGTGCCTCTGCGTCCCCAACAACTAAAAAGTCTACTGAATTACATTCTGTCCCATCTGAGACAACTTCAAATGAACCATCTGCTTCTTCACATCTAAATTCACCAAAGGCAACAACAAGGGAAACATTGAGTACAAACACGATTTCAGCTTCAGCAGCATCAAGCCAATCTGCTCCATCACCCTCTGAATATCAAACAACCATTGACATTATATCTACAGAACCACCAAGTACACCATCTATAATCACATCAGAACTAACCATTTCTCTATACCATTCTACTGAGGACCATGGTTCATCTGCTGTTTTTTCGACACCAGAACCCAGAACAGGTCCAATACCTATCGTAGAGTACACCACTATATCTGCTTCCTCATCTACTGAGAAAATCACTACTTATCAGTCAGCATCCAAATTGCAAACAGCTATGTTGACTGAAAATACTGCTGAAAGTTCCCCTTCGTCCCTAATAACTGAACAGGCTACTGAATTAAATTCTATCCCATCTGAGACTACCTTAAATAAACCAGCTGATTTTTCTCATCTAACATCACAAAAGACAACAATAATAGCAACATTGAGTACAAATATGATTTCAGTTTCAGAAGCTACAAGCAAATTGACCTCTGAATATCAAACAAACTTTGATATTACAACCACAAAGCCATTGACTACATTATCTACATTTACATCAGAGCCCCAGATGTCTTTATCCTCATCTACTGACGCCTCCAGTACCGCAACTATTGTAACGACATTGGAACCCAGGTCAACTCCCATATATACCTCAGATTTCAGCAGTATATCTCCTTCATCTACTGAGAAAATCACAACTTATGAGTCGTCATCCAAATTCCAAACAACTATGTTGACTGAAAAAACTGATGAAAGTGATAGTCCCCCTGCTACCTTAACAACTGAACAGTCTACTGAATTGCATTCTATCTCATTTGAGACTACCTCAAAGGAACCATCTGATGTTTCACATTTAACATCTCCAAAGACAACAATAATGGAATCATTGAGTACAAATATGATTTCAGCTTCAGAAGTAACAAGCAGATCTGGGTTATCGACCTCTGAATATCAAACAACCTTTAATATTACATCTACAAAACAAATGACTACTTTATCTACATTTACATCAGAACCCAGCATGTCTTTATCCTTGTCTACTGAAGCCCCCAGTACCTCTACTATTCTATCCACACTGGAACCCAGACCAACTCCCATTTATACCTCCGATTTCACCAGTATATCTGCTTCCTCCTCTACTGAGAAAATCACTACCTATGAGTCAGCATCCAAATTGACAACAACCATGTTGACTGATAAAACAGCTGAAAGTGAAAGTTCCCCTGCTTCTCTAACAACTGAACAGTCTACTGAATTACATTCTATCCCATTTGAGACTACCTCAAATGAACCATCTGATTTTTCACGTTTAACATCACCAAAGGCAACAATAATGGAAACATTGAGTACAAATATGATTTCAGTTTCAGAAGCTACAAGCAAATTGACCTCTGAATATCAAACAAACTTTGATATTACAACCACGAAGCCATTGACTACATTATCTACATTTACAACAGAGCCCCAGATGTCTTTATCCTCATCTACTGATGCCTCCAGTACCGCAACTATTGTAACGACATTGGAACCCAGGTCAACTCCCATATATACCTCAGATTTCAGCAGTATATCTCCTTCATCTACTGAGAAAATCACTACTTATGAGTCGTCATCCAAATTCCAAACAACTATGTTGACTGAAAAAACTGATGAAAGTGATAGTCCCCCTGCTTCCTTAACAACTGAACAGTCTACTGAATTGCATTCTATCTCATTTGAGACTACCTCAAAGGAACCATCTGATGTTTCACATTTAACATCTCCAAAGACAACAATAATGGAATCATTGAGTACAAATATGATTTCAGCTTCAGAAGTAGCAAGCAGATCTGGGTTATCGACCTCTGAATATCAAACAACCTTTAATATTACATCTACAAAACAAATGACTACTTTATCTACATTTACATCAGAACCCAGCATGTCTTTATCCTTGTCTACTGAAGCCCCCAGTACCTTTACTATTCTATCCACACTGGAACCCAGACCAACTCCCATTTATACCTCCGATTTCACCAGTATATCTGCTTCCTCCTCTACTGAGAAAATCACTACCTATGAGTCAGCATCCAAATTGACAACAACCATGTTGACTGATAAAACAGCTGAAAGTGAAAGTTCCCCTGCTTCTCTAACAACTGAACAGTCTACTGAATTACATTCTATCCCATTTGAGACTACCTCAAATGAACCATCTGATTTTTCACGTTTAACATCACCAAAGGCAACAATAATGGAAACATTGAGTACAAATATGATTTCAGTTTCAGAAGCTACAAGCAAATTGACCTCTGAATATCAAACAAACTTTGATATTACAACCACAAAGCCATTGACTACATTATCTACATTTACAACAGAGCCCCAGATGTCTTTATCCTCATCTACTGATGCCTCCAGTACCGCAACTATTGTAACGACATTGGAACCCAGGTCAACTCCCATATATACCTCAGATTTCAGCAGTATATCTCCTTCATCTACTGAGAAAATCACTACTTATGAGTCGTCATCCAAATTCCAAACAACTATGTTGACTGAAAAAACTGATGAAAGTGATAGTCCCCCTGCTTCCTTAACAACTGAACAGTCTACTGAATTGCATTCTATCTCATTTGAGACTACCTCAAAGGAACCATCTGATGTTTCACATTTAACATCTCCAAAGACAACAATAATGGAATCATTGAGTACAAATATGATTTCAGCTTCAGAAGTAGCAAGCAGATCTGGGTTATCGACCTCTGAATATCAAACAACCTTTAATATTACATCTACAAAACAAATGACTACTTTATCTACATTTACATCAGAACCCAGCATGTCTTTATCCTTGTCTACTGAAGCCCCCAGTACCTCTACTATTCTATCCACACTGGAACCCAGACCAACTCCCATTTATACCTCCGATTTCACCAGTATATCTGCTTCCTCCTCTACTGAGAAAATCACTACCTATGAGTCAGCATCCAAATTGGCAACAACCATGTTGACTGAAAAAGCAGCTGAAAGTGAAAGTTCCCCTGCTTCTCTAACAACTGAACAGTCTACTGAATTACATTATATCCCATTTGAGACTACCTCAAATGAACCATCTGATTTTTCACGTTTAACATCACCAAAGGCAACAATAATGGAAACATTGAGTACAAATATGATTTCAGTTTCAGAAGCTACAAGCAAATTGACCTCTGAATATCAAACAAACTTTGATATTACAACCACGAAGCCATTGACTACATTATCTACATTTACAACAGAGCCCCAGATGTCTTTATCCTCATCTACTGATGCCTCCAGTACCGCAACTATTGTAACGACATTGGAACCCAGGTCAACTCCCATATATACCTCAGATTTCAGCAGTATATCTCCTTCATCTACTGAGAAAATCACTACTTATGAGTCGTCATCCAAATTCCAAACAACTATGTTGACTGAAAAAACTGATGAAAGTGATAGTCCCCCTGCTTCCTTAACAACTGAACAGTCTACTGAATTGCATTCTATCTCATTTGAGACTACCTCAAAGGAACCATCTGATGTTTCACATTTAACATCTCCAAAGACAACAATAATGGAATCATTGAGTACAAATATGATTTCAGCTTCAGAAGTAGCAAGCAGATCTGGGTTATCGACCTCTGAATATCAAACAACCTTTAATATTACATCTACAAAACAAATGACTACTTTATCTACATTTACATCAGAACCCAGCATGTCTTTATCCTTGTCTACTGAAGCCCCCAGTACCTCTACTATTCTATCCACACTGGAACCCAGACCAACTCCCATTTATACCTCCGATTTCACCAGTATATCTGCTTCCTCCTCTACTGAGAAAATCACTACCTATGAGTCAGCATCCAAATTGGCAACAACCATGTTGACTGAAAAAGCAGCTGAAAGTGAAAGTTCCCCTGCTTCTCTAACAACTGAACAGTCTACTGAAATACATTATATCCCATCTGAGACTACCTCAAAGGAACCATCTGATGTTTCACATTTAACATCTCCAAAGACAACAATAATGGAATCATTGAGTACAAATATGATTTCAGCTTCAGAAGTAGCAAGCAGATCTGGGTTATCGACCTCTGAATATCAAACAACCTTTAATATTACATCTACAAAACAAATGACTACTTTATCTACATTTACATCAGAACCCAGCATGTCTTTATCCTTGTCTACTGAAGCCCCCAGTACCTTTACTATTCTATCCACACTGGAACCCAGACCAACTCCCATTTATACCTCCGATTTCACCAGTATATCTGCTTCCTCCTCTACTGAAAAAATCACTACCTATGAGTCAGCATCCAAATTGACAACAACCATGTTGACTGATAAAACAGCTGAAAGTGAAAGTTCCCCTGCTTCTCTAACAACTGAACAGTCTACTGAATTACATTCTATCCCATTTGAGACTACCTCAAAGGAACCATCTGATTTTTCACGTTTAACATCACCAAAGGCAACAATAATGGAAACATTGAGTACAAATATGATTTCAGTTTCAGAAGCTACAAGCAAATTGACCTCTGAATATCAAACAAACTTTGATATTACAACCACGAAGCCATTGACTACATTATTTACATTTACATCAGAGCCCCAGATGTCTTTATCCTCATCTACTGATGCCTCCAGTACCGCAACTATAGTAACGTCATTGGAACCCAGGTCAACTCCCATATATACCTCAGATTTCAGCAGTATATCTCCTTCATCTACTGAGAAAATCACTACTTATGAGTCGTCATCCAAATTCCAAACAACTATGTTGACTGAAAAAACTGATGAAAGTGATAGTCCCCCTGCTTCCTTAACAACTGAACAGTCTACTGAATTGCATTCTATATCATTTGAGACTACCTCAAAGGAACCATCTGATGTTTCACATTTAACATCTCCAAAGACAACAATAATGGAATCATTGAGTACAAATATGATTTCAGCTTCAGAAGTAACAAGCAGATCTGGGTTATCGACCTCTGAATATCAAACAACCTTTAATATTACATCTACAAAACAAATGACTACTTTATCTACATTTACATCAGAACCCAGCATGTCTTTATCCTTGTCTACTGAAGCCCCCAGTACCTCTACTATTCTATCCACACTGGAACCCAGACCAACTCCCATTTATACCTCCGATTTCACCAGTATATCTGCTTCCTCCTCTACTGAGAAAATCACTACCTATGAGTCAGCATCCAAATTGACAACAACCATGTTGACTGATAAAACAGCTGAAAGTGAAAGTTCCCCTGCTTCTCTAACAACTGAACAGTCTACTGAATTACATTATATCCCATCTGAGACTACCTCAAAGGAACCATCTGATGTTTCACATTTAACATCTCCAAAGACAACAATAATGGAAACATTGAGTACAAATATGATTTCAGTTTCAGAAGCTACAAGCAAATTGACCTCTGAATATCAAACAAACTTTGATATTACAACCACAAAGCCATTGACTACTTTATCTACATTTACATCAGAGCCCCAGATGTCTTTATCCTCATCTACTGATGCCTCCAGTACCGCAACTATTGTAACGTCATTGGAACCCAGGTCAACTCCCATATATACCTCAGATTTCAGCAGTATATCTCCTTCATCTACTGAGAAAATCACTACTTATGAGTCGTCATCCAAATTCCAAACAACTATGTTGACTGAAAAAACTGATGAAAGTGATAGTCCCCCTGCTTCCTTAACAACTGAACAGTCTACTGAATTGCATTCTATTTCATTTGAGACTACCTCAAAGGAACCATCTGATGTTTCACATTTAACATCTCCAAAGACAACAATAATGGAATCAATGAGTACAAATATGATTTCAGCTTCAGAAGTAATAAGCAGATCTGGGTTATCGACCTCTGAATATCAAACAACCTTTAATATTACATCTACAAAACAAATGACTACTTTATCTACATTTACATCAGAACCCAGCATGTCTTTATCCTTGTCTACTGAAGCCCCCAGTACCTCTACTATTCTACCCACACTGGAACCCAGACCAACTCCCATTTATACCTCCGATTTCACCAGTATATCTGCTTCCTCCTCTACTGAGAAAATCACTACCTATGAGTCAGCATCCAAATTGGCAACAACCACGTTGACTGAAAAAACTGCTAAAAGTGAAAGCGCCCCGGATTCTCTAACAACTAAACAGTCTACTGAATTACATTCTATCCCATCTGAGACTACCTCAAACAAACCATCTGATTTTTCACATCTAACATCGCCAATGGCAACAATAATAGAAACATTGAGTACAAATGCGATTTCAGCTTCAGAAGTAACAAGCAAATCTGGGCTATCGACCTCTGAACATCAAACAACCTTTGACTTTACATCTTCAAAGCCGATGACTACATTATCTACATTTACATCAGAACCCGGCATGTCTATAGCCTCTTTTACTGATGCCTCTAGTACCTCTACTATTCTAACCACATTGGAACCCAGGCCAATTCCCATATTTACCTCTGATTTCAGCAGTATATCTCCTTCCTCGTCTACTGAGAAAATCACTACTTATGAGTCATCATCCAAATTGCAAACAACTATGTTGATTGAACAAACTGCTGGTTTGAATTCAACAGCATTTCAGAGTTATTCATCTTTATCAGCGCCACAAACAGGTACATTTACCTTTTCATGTAATAAATGCATAAAAAATTATGACCTATTTGGTTACCTTGCTGAAGCTGATCTATTGAGATTGCTTCTCTCAGAGATCCTTCACATTTGTATTACCAAATTTATTTCTCATTTGCTTTTGCTGGAAAGTATTAGCCTTTGTAGCAAAGAAAATAATTAAGAGTCAATAATATTTATTCATTTTGAATATGTCCATGTTTAGTTTTTAATGTCAGTCCTAAACCTCATAGTACTGATTGGGAAAAAAAGAACATCTATGTCAGCTCTTCATAAACTCAAGCAATTTGGTCTAGACTAAACAGTTTGACACTTTTACACTGCACTTTATCTAAAGCATATACAAGACCGTATCTACAAACTACAGTGCATCTGACAGACTGTAAGTGAACCCCATCCAGCTCATTCCTCCCCAGTCTGATTACTAATCTCACCACTGTGGAATATGTTCTCTCTCTTTCCTTCTCACAGTAGTGTCTTCTTTCCTTAATCTCTACTTCCTGTGTAGTACACAGACCAGAGCCTTGAGTGCTCCTTTGGCATTAGGGGTGATATGTCAGCTTCTTGGTGAGCTAGAACCATCAGGGCTTCGGAAAGCTTATTTAAAGACTTGAAAAGCTTAACAGCATTTCCAGGCTGGGTCAATCTCCACCCTGCTATTCTCTGCTCTCACCCTTATACAGTATATACCTCTCGGCTAGGGTGACCACATTTTCAAACTACCATTCAGGGACACCCCCCACACTGGGATCTGTAGTCCTTCATTTTTGGGGAGGCCACGTAATCCCCCAAAAGGGAAGGACTACAAATCCCAGCATGAACCCATGAAATCTAATGATGTACCCCCCCAAAAAAATTGAAGGACTAAAAGTCCCAGCATGAACCCCTGAGAAATAAGGATGTGACCCCATAGATTTCATGGTATCATTTTGGGACCTGTAGTTCTTCACTAATTGGGGGGGGCATCACATCTTCAGCTCTGAGGGGTTCATGCTGGGACCTGTAGTCCTTCACTTTTGGGGGGTCAGATCCCCAAAAAGTGAAGGATTACAAGTCCCAACATGAAACCTGCCCGGATATCTAAAGAGATGTCTTCCTCCCATCCCTCCCAAGATGTCATCTCATATGTCACTGTCCTCTCTTCTCCCAGCATACTTATCTGCCAAACCTTATGTGCTGATCATCCGCTCTGCACACTGCACTGCAGAGGCTTGCTAGTGGCTCCAGGCTGGCACACACACACACACTCTCTGGGCTCAGCTGTGAAGTGCTGACAGTTCAGCACAGAACGCTGCTTGCTGGGGAGACCTGACTGATGATTTCAACCCTGATTTCTAATCTGTGAGTGCTTTATACTTTACTTGCCTTTTATACTTCATCGTAAAAGGGGTCCTGGCCAGCTAGGGGTCCACCACAGGCTGGCAGTGAGTGAAAGCAGTGATGTGAGGGCTATTTTAGGGGGCATTAGATCCCAGGAGCAGGGGACAATTCTGGCACACTGTATTGTCCCAGAATGAAGGTGCCCAGGCCCTGGGACAGACCTGCCAATTGAGGGACTGTCCTGGGAAATCCAGGAAATTTGGTCATGCTACTCTCAGCCCCCTGCTGGCCACTCTTCTTGACCAGGGATTGGCTGAGTCTGTATACAGGGCCAGCTCAGACACTACCCTCTCCGGCTCACCATGCTTCTTGAAAGTTCTGGAAAGCTGGGTGGAGACAGGTAAGCCTGCAGTGGCAGAACCAGTAGACAAAAGCAATCCACAAGCTCCACTGTCTACAGCAGAGCCTAAACTGTAAATTTTCCTCTAACTCCCATAACTAGCACCTGACACAGAAGGTGATACA
The DNA here is from genome assembly GCF_037356315.1 of Lithobates pipiens. Lineage (NCBI taxonomy): Eukaryota > Metazoa > Chordata > Amphibia > Anura > Ranidae > Lithobates > Lithobates pipiens. Next base: position 366,489,051 of record NW_027507758.1, on the reverse strand, counting down.
CCTGTATTCCTCTTCTCTTCTCCACAGCTTATATAGATCAACCTCACTCCTGCCTTCCTGTCTAGGGACATGTGTGTTTATATAAATCTTCCTTCCATCCTATTTACCCCCTGCTTTTCTTAACTTATTGGGATATTTCTAACTTTCACCCTTTTACCTGGTACCCTCCTTCCTCTGACAGCAACAACTAGCCACACTCTCTAATTTCTATTCCCCTGTTTCCAAGAGTCACCCTCCCATTTCTTGTGCCCTCTGGTTCCATGCCATCTTCCCATGTGTCCACACTGTGTTAAGTTGGTGTAGCACACTTAAATTTAGGCAGGGTTGCTCCTAAATTTACCTGCCAGGTATGGTTGCCTTGGCCAACTGTTAGGGATCAATTGATTTGGAATTGCTGCACTTCTCTCTTCTGTCGCTGGGTGGCCGGGTACCTGGTGACATTAGATAAGACAAAGACGATGCAAGGACAGATTAGGCGTATAAGGGGTGTCTCACCCAATGGGCATGTGTTTTCCTGGGCCCTGTAGCCTGCTGGGAGAACCTCTATATTTGGGTGGAGTCCGGTGATCAGTGTTCTGTGTTACCTGGATGGCTGACTGGGTGGGTGTATGTTCATTTTGGCCTATCCTGGGTACATCTGGCTTCTAGTCTGTCTGAGGGCCTATCTGGAAGCATGAGAGCAGAGATATATATTAGAGTAGGTGGGTGGTACCTCCTCCATATTCCACTCCTCATTGAGTGCCAAGAGTGGGTCACAAAAGAGGTCTACCCCAAGGTGGGTTCTTCCCTGCTATGCTAGACGCCTGTAAAAGGATCATTTAATTACACATGGGATCCTTTTTACTTCTGTGCTGTTTTTATCAATGCTGCCATGGGGGAATACTCAACTTTAAAGTGGTTGTAAACCCCATTCATGAAATTTGACCTAAGCACATATATATGTAGTGTTTACTTATCTCTCTCCAAAGCCATAACTGCCATTTCTCTCTGGTGCTCTGTTGCTATGTTATCAGTATGAGTCATTTCTGACAAGTTATCCGACACAGGAGATAACAGTATCTGAAAATTTGTGTTGGGGAGGGCAAATAATCATACAGGTTATCTATTCAGACTACAGCTCTGCATGTTTCTATGTATCTCTGCCTATGTGGAGGGGATGTGTCCCTTCCCTCCAATCAGCTCTCACACAGTGTAAGCCCAGACTCCCCACCCACTGCTGAAAGAGGAAGAAAGATTTCTATCATGATCTGTACTTTCCAAAGAGTGTAGAAAGGGGAAGACGGCAGATATACAATTAAAACTTATGAGAATTTGTTTCATCTCTATGTATCATCTGAGGCAAATCACTTCACTTGGTATTTGTGACAGGAACCATGAATCAGACGGAGACAGGAAATGCAGTTAAAATCACACCTAATATAATAGTAAAAATGGTACAAATAGTAAACGTAGTCAAAACATAGCCAGGGTATGGTAGACAAAGCGGAAAGTCAGAACACGCCATTAAAGCAGGAAGCCAGAGATCATTGTAGTCCGAGGCAGCAGGCAGGATCAGGAACCAGAAGGGACATCAGCCAGGCAAGTATTCAACAGGAACACAGCAGAGATTTTCCAGATATGTTTGACCAAGGCAAAGGCACCCAAGGAATGAACTAGGCATTTTACTGGCTGTAGGCTGGACTGACGATCAGGAAATGATCACCAGATGAGCCACTGTGGAACGATGAGTGCTGTCAATTAACCAACAGCTGAGCAACCTGAGCACTGAGAACGTAGGGCTGAGAGTCCAGCCCTGACAATATGTAAAGGTTTACAACCGCTTTCGGGTAGACTTATGCTTTTAGAACTGAATGTATATTATGTACACTTGCAGTATAAATGTTCTCCAATTAACTCTTGGGTCCCATTGACAATGTACACCTTACTGTAGCTTGCATTTAGGAGGGAAACCCTGAGCTTTGTCCACATCCACCCGTCCTGCATATCACCGCTACCTCTCTCCCAGTAAAAGGATGGAGTCCTACTGTGCACCTAGCCTGGACTCCATACGAGCACTTAGATCCCTCTTTTCTATACCTGTGCACAGGCCAGGAACCTCTGAAGTGCGAGTCTGCTGCTTTTGCTATGGGAGACACACAGCTCACGGTGAGGGTGTTGGCAATAGCTCCCTCCTGCAAGAGGCTATCCCTCCTGCAATAGGCACATGATTCACAACAGGCTGCTTGGCAAACCTCTGTTACCCTTGATAACCACTTGTATCTCCACACTGTATGGAGTCTTGTACTGATGTCTTCATACCCAGTGCCGGACAAGGTCATCCAGTGCCCAGGCCAAAGATGTCAAACTGCGCTCCCATCCTTCATGATGTGCAAGCTTAGGGGGTCCTAAAACCAGCAGTAAATTGCTTGTCAAAATCACTGTGCAGCACAGTTTTAACATTGAGCACATTCATGTGTTAATAGCTCCCTCCTTCACTCGTGGCTCTCTCCTCCACTCGCAGCTCTCTTCTTGATACTTCTGTACTCGGTGGTGCGGGCTGTGATTTCTCTCACTCTCATCCTTCCTCCTGGTGCAGGTCCTGTGTGTCTGTCAACACCCCCACCTGCTTGTTAATACAGGAGTACTGCACTGACAGGAAGAATGAGTGGGAGCGAGAATACCTGCACCACCTCCCGGTTCTCTCCTCCTCTCTTTGCTGCTCACAGTGCTGGACTGACAGGAGTAGAGATGTTGTTGTCATTACTCCAGGCAGCCTTATAAAAGAAGGAAGGTGCCCCCATCCCTACAGTAAACCATTGCGCCCAGGGTAGACTACCCTCCCGCCCAACCCTTGTGCCAGTCTTGTTCATACCCCAAGGTGACTTAGTGTTCTTAGTCATAGAAATGTGCTGGTTATTTGCATTACTTCCCCCTGACCAGGTGGGAACAAGGTTTCAAAAGCTTTATTTAAAAAAAAAGTGCAACATATTACAAAGTCCAATGAGAACAGTCTTTCCTCCTACATTCCTAATCCTAACTCAGGCTACGTGCTGCATACGTCCCGGCATACCAGCAAAGGTAGAGTCCTTGTGTAAGGCATTCCTCAATGGCTGGTGTCTATGGGGATGAACCCTGGGTCCCGATGACCTCCTACATCATGGTCATAGCAGCAGATGACATTCTCTTACTCCACATAAACATGGCTCTCCTACTCTCTCCCCTTTGGGCTCACTGTTCCAGACCACTGTCTCTCTCTTATAACACAGTGGGTCGGACCTAAAGAAAAACCCTGAAAAGAACTGGGAAAACAAGAACCCCCCCCCCCCCCCATCCTGGGCAGCATATAACTAGGTTGGTTACAACCCGCCAACATATATATATATATATATACATATATATTTATTTATGTATTTATTATTATTATTTAAGGTATTCATATAGCGTCGTCAATTTACGCAGCGCTTTACATATACATTGTACATTCACATCTGTCCCTACCCTCAAGGAGCTTACAATCTAAGGTCCCTAACTCACATTCATATACTAGGGCCAATTTAGACAGAAGCCAATTAACCTACCAGCATGTCTTTGGAGTGTGGGAGGAAACCGGAGTACCCGGAGGAAACCCACGCAGGCACAGGGAGAACATGCAAACTCCAGGCAGGTGGTGTCATGGTTGGGATTTGAACTAGCGACCCTTTTTACTGCTAGGTGAGAGTATACATAGATATATATATATATATATGTATATGAGGGAAAAAGATGGAGTTAAAATCTATCTATCTATCTATCTATCTATCTATCTATCTATCTATCTATCTATCTATCTATTTATCTATCCTGTATACTGTATATATGAGGGGAAATTAAGAATAACAATTACATTTTGAATTACATTTATGAATGAAGGCTATAACGGCATAGGTCTGTTTTGCCTCTTTTCTAATAGGTAGTAAATCAACAGGCATAAATCTGCTTGAATCAACCAAAGCCAGTACAAGTGCAACTACTACAACAACAACTTCAACTACAACAACTACAACAACAGCAACAACAGCAACAACTCTGAAGCCTACCACTAAAACAACAGGTATAGTATATACCAAAACAATAAAATATGGAGAGAGTTAAAAGTTTATGCATTTCCAAAAATAAATATCTGTATACCTATAAAAAAAGATTGCCAAGAAAGGTGCCCGCAAAAGGGAATGACTCTTCAGTAGAAAGCAAGTCCTCACTTCACTGTCTTAAAAAACCAATTCACACAGCCCTGCCTTTGTTAGACACCATAATTTGTTAATTCCATTATATGTTAATTGCACCCCAAATGTAGCACATTTGTGGCCACCAAACTGCAAAATACTGCAGTACCATGTGGTTTGGTACATCACAATTGCTAAAAGTCGTGTACTTTTTGTACATTCACACACATCTGGAGGCCTACTGAAGTGAATGGACTGTCAAAAATGGAACACGAAAAAACATGTTCACTTTACTGTGTGCTTCGGCCTTAAGAGCTACAGTACATCATCTGTCACAATCTTCAGTATTACATTTTTGAGCATGGTGGATTCCTACGTTCCATCAAATGATGTACTTTCATCTGCCAGCCACTAAGTCACTACAGGATATAAGTGTGTTTCATAGTGATTTAACCAAAGTGGTTTATTCATAGTCAGGAAGTTAAACAGATTCAGGATTCCAGTACACATTAAAAAAGATAGCTAAGCTTACAAACCCATCGATTACCATGTAAAATAGTAATGACATCATCACTGTGCTAAACATAGCAGAGATGTGGGAGGGACCCAGCAGGCTCCACCCTCTGCAGGCTGCTTGCAGAAAACTGCAAGAAGGGGAGAGACCAGTCACCCTGTACAAGAAGAAAGCACAGCAGGAAATCCTTGCACAGAGAACTGGATTACTGCACACATCTGGAAGAGATTCACAAAGCCCACCAAGATTCAAATTGCACATGAGCATTATTTTCACACAATATTTGTTCTCCCAGAGTTCAGCTTTAAGCAAGAGCCTAGAAGAAAAAAGCGACAAAAAAAATGTTTGCAATTAACAGGAGGGCAGTATTTTCAATATGGAGCTAAGATCAGGAACTCTGGGACATGACCTCAAACTGGCAGGAGTAAAAGTTATAATTTTACTGAAACAGTAGCTGATTCCAGAAAAGGTGGTGAGTCAGTCAACAGTAAGTGGCTTCAGACACATTTAGGACAAGCGTACAATAAAAAAAAATAATACAAAAGATAACACAAAAATAATAAAAAAAACAAAAAAAAAGGGGGTAGACTCAATGCACCACTTGGTTCTTTTTTTGACATCACTCTTCTGTGAAGTCGGCAACAGTAATTTTAGAATAAAGGCTATAACAACAGCTTTAACAGGGTCACTTTTACCTTTCTTCTAACAGATAATAAACCAACAACTGCCTATCAACTTAAAACAACCAAAGCCATTACAAGCCTCAGTTCTGCAACTACAACAATAACAACTCAGAGCCTTTCCACTAATACAACAGGTATGGTAAATTATAAAGTAACATGGAGAGTATAATGTATGTAGTTATGTCTTATGCAGCGTACCCACGACCGGACTTTCCGCCGGAATGAACTCCGACAGACTTTTTTGCATTGCAACAAAGTCTGATCGTTTAACACCATGACGTATGACAGGACTAGAAAAAGGCCCTTGCGTTGTAGGAACTGGCTCCGGTGGAAAGATTTGAAACATGTTCTATTTCTAAAGTCCGTCAGAATTTTAGCCAGAAAAGGTCCGATGAAGCCCACACATGATCTAATTGTCCGACGGATTTGTTCCGTCTGAACTTTGCTCTCGAAAAGTCAGGTCGTGTGTACACGGCATTAGTCTACAAATGAATATCTGTATCCCTATAAAGCAACTCTATTACCTTAAAAAATAAAAATAAAGCAAAAAGTTGCTTGCAAAACTAATATTTTGGATATTCTTAAAAAGGAGATGATCTCCAGTCTGGTACATATTCTATCTAGGGTTCTTTTAGGGAGAGATTTTACCTCATTTACTTTCCTGCTAACAATGGTTTCACCAGATACAAAGAGGGAAAATCTAAAAAGGGGACATTGACCTGCCAATTGATTTAATCCCTACTGTGCTGTATTTTTATTTGTGTGTGCTACTGTTGGAGACTTCCTAGTTCCTGTCTGGGAAAATGTTGTCAAAAGGATAGTAAGTGAAGGGAAATCTATCTGATGGAGTCCTGAATAGCAGTGGCAGGTGTTCTAATCTTTGTCCAATCTATCCAAAACTAAGAAAAACTAAGTTTTGGATGGGCACACATCTCATCTTAAGCAAAATGAACTGAAGCATAAATGAACCGAAAAATAAAAATTCTATATATTGCAGTTTATCCTGAATGTGGTGGCTGCATTAATTTTTTTGTTTTTTGTTTTTCTTCCTTTTACTTGGTAATCTGGCCAGTAACACTTTAGGTGTCTCCATTCTGGATGGGGTATCGTCAGTCTGTGGGTAGGGTAGTGTAATGCCCCATACACATGATCGAAAATTCCGCCAGCAAAACTCTGATGAGAGCTTTTGGTCGGAAAATGCAATCCTGTGTATGCTCCATCGGACTTTTGCTGGCGTAATTTCAGCCAGCAAAAGATTGAGAGCATGTGCTCAATTTTTCAGTCGAAAAAAGTTCAGATCGGAAATTTTGATTGTCTGTACTAATTCCAACACGCAAAATTCGGCTTGTCGTAGTGTTGTACGTCACCACATTTTTGACGGTCTAGAGTTCAGAGAACTTTTGTGTGACCGTATGTTTGCAAACCAAGCTTGAGCGAAAATCCGCTCGCGTGTACAGGGCATTACATTTACTAGCAGATTTAGATGGACTTGACTAACAAAAGCTAACACATTTTAAGCAGTTAGAGTAACAGTTTTAATTTTTTTCCTTAAAATTGGTGCACAAATATGGGGCAAACAGTAGTGAAGAAAAAATGTCAAAGCGTCAGTGGTTTCACTGAAAGAAACAAAAAAGTCCCTGTGTCAGTGATGTCACCAGAAGGAAAACATTCTCCCCACATCAGTGCTGTCACTGAAAAATTACCCTGCGTTGGTAGTGTCACTGGAAGGAAACAAACTGTCGCATCAGTAGTATGACTAAGAAGAAAACTGCTGCATCAGTGCCAGTACACCACACACTTTTGCGATCTAGATGCATTTCTGCTTGCGACTTGATGCAATTTTGATGCAACGTGCTTGCAACTTTGATAAGACTATGTAGTGTAACTTTCTTGCAACTTAATGCAACTTTGATTTTTGGTTTTGGCCACTGTTATAACAATAGCTAGTGTGACATAAATCCTTTTCCTTTTTACTCTTGGTTTCCCAGTGTTGTGTGACACATCATGCTTGCAGTTCAATGACAACACAAGCATAACATTCGCAGCACATTTCTGAAATGCGTGGAAAAGCACGCTTTTTTGCAATCGGAAATGCAGAGATGCATATGCAGCCTAAATAGCAACATGTACGGTGAAGCATGCATATTTACATTCAGAAATGTTTAGATGCAAATGCAGTCTAAATGGCAGGACAAGTGTGAAGTGCATTTGCAGCGTATTTCTGAAATGTGCAGCAAAGTGCGTGTTTTTGTGTTCGGAAATGTGCAGATACGAATGCAGCCTTAATTTTCAATGCAAGCTAAATGCGTGTTTGGAAACATGAGGCAAAATGCACATTTTGTGAGCTGCGAATGGATCCTAATTGTTGATGACACCCCAGTCATGGTTGGTAGACCCATGTTTTGCTACGCAACACAAAGCTCTACAATCTCTCCAAAAAGTGCACTGAAAACCATGTGACTTTCCATGGCCGAAAAGGTTCTGGTGCTACTTTGGGGCATCTGTTGCATGTAGGGCAACCCATACAGGTGAATGGGCTGCCCTATGTGTGCCACGGGTGGGGCAGTGAAAAATGAGTGGGAACACATATTTTCACTATGCTCAGGTGTGAATGGAATGTGCTTGGGTAAAGAGTTCTTAGAAAGCAATGACTTGGGAGCAGGGGTGAGGGTTAAAAAAAATATTTAGGTCCCACAGGGATCACTTCTTATCTAATCATGGTGTAACTTCTATGAGATAACATAGAAGTCAATTGTGCTGAAATCACACTGGAGTGGCGCTAAAAATAGTACAAGGGCCCTTTCCAAAATCGCACTTTGCTAAGTCCAATTGATTAAGAAGGGCACCATTGAAAACAATGTAATTTCTCTTGGCATGTGGTACATTTTTGATGGGTTTTGAGGAGGGGAGGTGAAGTCTAGGATTGAGCTATCCCCCACCCTCTGTATACTCACTCAGTTCAGACCTTCTCAGCTCTGCGCCCAAGTGGAATGAAGGCAGCTTCCCCTTCTTCCTATCTCAGATCATGTAATATGTCACATGACAAACGTAAACGGGAAAAAGAGCAATCTGCCCTCCTTGGCGGTATTGTACTGAGATGGAGGGGAGTTCTCAGTAGGTACCTGTTACCAGGCTGCAATTGGAGGGAGGAGAGAGTAGAATCCTCTCTTCAACAGCTATCAAGGCACCTGCTTCTTCTGACAGATGAACAAAGCAGTCAAAGCTCCAAGCATTTTCCTCTCCCACCCCCTCCACATATCAACACTGGGATGGGCCCCTTCTGCCCCCCCCCCCTTTTCTTGCAATTGAATACCTTTGTGATAGACAGATGTTTCCTTACAGACCCTGATGACTGTGCCTCAAGCCCATGTACAAATCGCAGCACCTGTATTGATGGATACTATACTTTCTCCTGTCTGTGTCCAGCTGGGTGGCAGGGAAGCACATGCAATGAGGGTAAGAAAATGTGCATACATATTTGTGTTATTGCATTTCTGCCTCTTAATTCTGTTTTTATCAGTGAGTGAACTTATTATGAACTTCCAAAGAACTGTAAGGAGAAAAAGTGTTACCCAACAATCAATCTACCGTAATACTTTTTTTCACCTGCAACACAGAACATAATAGGATGCAACAGACAACTTGCTTTGCCATTCATGTTCTTATGCTGGTAGCCACTCAATTTTGTACAATGCACTGGTTGGAGCCTATTGATTTTTGTTTGAAGAAGTTAAATTATCCTAAAATCTCTTTTAGAGTCTGTCTAGGGAATTAACTAAGCTTCCTGTGCCATTATAATGATGTGGCGTTCATTAGATCACAGAGACCTGTTTCAAGGCTATCTTCACCATCTGCTCCAGTTTGTCTTTCAGAGTAAAATAGAAACTAGCGCAGGTCTGCATTTGATTAACAGAAAACTGCCGCAGATCACCGCCAAGTGCAACCACTCACATTCCTCACTCTGCCACTGTAGTGAGCACACAACACGAGCAGAAAATGCACAGGGTTAACACCCTACTCCTCTTTAATCTGAGCCAAGCGGGGATGGGGACAAGCAGAGACTGTGGCCTGCAACGCCAGCTCTCTCTGTTTTCTGTGCTGTGTGCTTTGCCTGTCAGAGCCACAAAACAGACAACAGATCATCCCCAATTAACAAAGGAGCCCGCTCCCCTTTAATTAATTAGAAGCAGCATCTGTTGCATGTTCTAAGTTCAGAAGAGTTGTTTGAGCATTGTGTGTGCCCAACTCTTTGTTAAATACCACTAGTACATCTACATTTTACATTTTATTTATTGCAGTTCTGAAATCTTATAATACCGGATGTTTCCTATGGATATACTGTATATCGCTAAATTTTTTTTGCTTTTCAGATGTTGATGAATGCTCCCTGGGAATTGCAAAATGTGACCCCAAAGCTATATGCACTAACACCAGAGGTTCTTACACATGTACCTGCAAGACAGGATATAGAGAAACTGGACAAAGTTGTCAATGTAAGTGTGGGATTCAGTGCAATAATTACATATTATTTTGTATTTAAAAAAAAATCCTTTAGAAAATAAATTTGCCAGGACTATAAATTAATACCTGAATCTGCTCTATCATGCCATTCAGCACACTCACTTTACTTTCATTGGACATCCAATGAACTGGATGAGCGGCACTGATGAGCAGGCACTGATGGGCACTAAAAGGCAGCACTGATTGGTGACACTGATGGGCATTGATTGGTGTCACTTATGGGCACTGCTGGGGCTGCACTGGTAATCAGGGCACTGAACAAGAAGGGATAGTAAAAGGATGGCGGGCGGGAGGTAGTTAACCCTGTTTGAGTATAAAAGAAGTGGCACTAGCTGCGAGTATCAATAACTTCAAAAAACATTTAGACATCTTCCTCAGAAACTAGAATATACAGTATGTCACAAAAGTGAGTACACCCCTCATATTTTTGTAAATATTTTTTGCTGCATGAGTGCTGCTGGCACTGGGGGGGCTATGGTTAATTGAGGGAACCATAAATGCCAACATGTACTGTGACATACTGAAGCAGAGCATGATCCCCTCCCTTCAGAGAATGGGCCTCAGGGCAGTATTCCAACATGATAATGACCCAAAAACACCTCCAAGATGACCACTGCCATGCTAAAGAAGCTGAGGGTAAAGGTGATGGGCTGGCCAAGCATGTCTCCAGACCTAATCCATATTGAGAATCTGTGGGGCATCCTTGAATCGAAGGTGAAGGAGCGCAAGGTCTCTAACATCCACCAGCTCTATGATGTCATTGAAGAGTGGAAAAGGACTACAGTGGTAATCTGCAGCTCTGGTGAACTCCATGCCCAAGAGGGTTAAGGCAGTGCTGGAAAATAATGGTGGCCACCCAAACATGAGCTAAGGAAACTTGATATTCTGTGTCCCTATTTAGATGTAAAGAAATAGGCTGGAGAATTATACATGTGTGCTCAAAGTGTTTGCATATTTTCTCATCAAAACAAAAAGTACCAGCAGTATCAGCTAGGAGTTTGTTAGAATTTAAAACAATTATGTAATACACAAAATGTATGAAATGTCTTTTTCTCTCGGCAGTTATAAACTTGTGTCTCAGCAATCCTTGTTTGAATGGTGCAACTTGTATAAGTTCTCTGAATTCCTATTCCTGTTCATGCCCCATGGGATACAGTGGAAAAATATGTGAAATTGGTGAGTACATCAGAATATACTTTATGTGTTATTTATGTCATTTATTGCACAAGAAACACCCAAGAATGTATTTCTGCTGGAAATTTGTAATTTATATCTCTAGATCTAATTTTATAGAAAAAAGTGATTACCGTACTTATAGTATAACTAATCTGAATTTATGTGTATATGATGCCTAGCTCAGAAAAAAAGTCCAAAGAGATTAAAAGGGTAGTGGTACCCCCATAGGGGCTGCTGAGTATAGCAGTCCATCTGTCACCCTGCCCAACCAAGCACATGATTTCAAGCATCCAGAGAGATATAACAGTCCTTGCACTTGTTTTTTGTAATTTTATTGAGGGGTATTAAACTTGGATAGGGTAAGGGAATATGGGATGCCCACTCGATTGAAATGTAATTTACACAGAACTCAACGTATATACACCTACACCCACAGCATGATGCTGCCATCACTATGTTTCATTGTGGGGATGGTGTTCTTTGGGTGAAGTGATATGTTGGGTTTGCTCCAGACATAAGGTTTTCTTTGATGGCCAAAAAGTAACATTTTTATCTAGTCAGACCAGAGCACCTTCCTCCATACATTTTGGGAGTCTCCTACGTGCCTTTTCGCAAACTCAAAAAATACCCATTTGTTTTTTTGCTGTTTTTTGATGAAAGTAATGGCTTTCTTCTGGCCACCCTGCTATAAAGCCCAACTCTATGGAGCGCACGGCTTATTGTCATCCTATGTACAGATACTCCAGTCTCTGCTGTGGAACTCGGCAGCTCCTCCAGGGTTAGCTTAGGTCTCTGTGTTGTCTCTCTGATTAATGTCCTCCTTGCCCGGTCCGTGAGTTTTGGTGTGCAGCCGTCTCTTGGCAGGTTTGCTGTTGTGCCATGTTCTTTCCATTTGGTTATGATAGATTTGATGGTGCTCCTAGGGATCATCGAAGATTTGGATATTTTTTATAACCTAACCCTGACTTCTCAACAACATTGTCCCTTACTTGTGTGGAGAGTTCCTTGGTCTTCAGGGCAGTGTTTGGTTAGTGGTGCCTCTTGCTTAGGTGTTGCAGCCTCTGGGGCCTTTTCAAAAAGGTATGTATATGTAATGACAGATCATGTGACACTTAGATTGCACACAGCTGGACATCATTTCACTAATTTTATGACGTCTGAAGGTAATTGGTTGCACCAGAACTTTTTATGGGCGTCAAAACAAATACGATGCTGCTTGTGAGTCACCAGCTCTACACTAAGCCAATCCCAACCCAAATCAAAACAAACAGGCCTAACTACCAGCTAGGCCTGCCTAAATTTACCTATTCAGCCAAAAAACCCTATTTACATCCATCTAGCAACCTAGAGGGTGCTACAAACCTGTGGGCTCACTGCAAATATGGGCATCCCAGATTCATAGAACAAGCATATTCACATGCTTGCTTTCATTTATGGTTAATTTTCAGGTGCTCGGGTATATCCAAAACCTGGGCATACTAATATGCATATATCAACCACAGATTTTTCTGGTGATCCAGATCTCATTTGCTTCTACATCTGACATATTCCTACTGATCACCAATTGGAATGGGTGACCTGACTTGTCAAAGCTCAGGTTGTGTTCTGCAGATAAATCAATAAACTGATAGCCCATGAGGCTACCTATTGAATGCGGTGGCCTAAAAAAAGGTAGGAGGAGCAGTGTCCATGGTCTGGAGTTACCTATGCATTCTAAAAATAAATTTAAGGAGGTCACTGTGAAGGTGCTGTTTAAGGCAATCTCACACATTCACATATGAGCAGGGCAGGACTTAGGGTGGTGGGGGCCCCTGGGCTTGAGTCACTTTCGGCCCTACCTTCTATACATTACCGTATTTATTGGCTTATAACACTGAGTTTTAGGAGGGAATTTAAGGAAGAAAACTTTTAGGAGGGAAATTTAAGGAAAAAAATTACATTTAAATGCCCATCAATGCAGCCTTATCAGTGTCCATCTGCAGCCTTGGCCATCCATCTGCAGCCTTGTCCAATGTCATTGCAGCCTTGTCATTTGCAGCCTTGCCCCAGTGTCATTTGCAGCCTTGTCATTTTCAGCCTTGTCATTGCAGTCTTGAAGTTTAAAAATGGCGTCGCCAAGATACAGAGTCCTGTGTATGTCGACGGCTTCTCGGGTCCTCTCGTCGGCTCTCGGTGGCTAAGGGTCCTCTCGGCGGCTAAGGGTCCTCTTGCAGTCCAAAGCAGAGCCGAGAGTAGCCGAGTGTACTCGGCTTGGCTCACAGTCACGCCCAGTCCCTGTGTTATGTCCATCATAGGGCGGGACTGGGCGTGACTGTGAGCAGAGCTGATCCGAGTACACTTGGCTATGTATCTTGGCGGGGCCCCCTATTGGGTGGGGCCCATGGGCTTGAGCCCAGTCAAGCCCAATGGTAAGTCCAGCCCTGCATATGAGTCCATACAAGATAAGATTATAAGATTGCAAACTACAACACTATTGATAGCATGCACTGAGCGCTGCTGTCATTCTGGAATTCAAAAAGGTATTATTTGAGAAAATCTGGTCATGTGATTAGAACATCTGCCATGTGATGATTGTTTCTATTGTCCTCCATGCAATCTAGGCTTTGCCTGTTGTTTAGAATGCCATTTCTTTTTATATCTTTATAGAAATTGATGATTGTGCAAGTGCCCCTTGTAAGAATGGTGCAGTCTGTATAAAAAAAGTGAATGCTTACTCTTGTCTGTGCCAGAAAGGCTGGACTGGCAGCAACTGTACTACAGGTAAGGGAATACTGAATGTTCTATTCACCTGTAGTTGTAGATGAGCTGTGCAGCAAGAATTATATTGTATTTGTTTCTTCCAGATGTGGATGAATGTTCCCAAGGGCTCAATAATTGTGACCAGCATGCAATGTGCACCAATACACCTGGATCCTACAAATGTACTTGTAACAGTGGCTATAGAGGAGACGGCTTTAACTGTACTGGTAAGTGTACTGATCACCTACTTGGCCTGGGCATGCAGCTTTTTTATTTAATAAATATTTTTTTTTTCTACTAGTTACATTTTTTTCCTATAATTGGCACATGTTACTTAACTACTTAAGGCTGGGTTCACACCGCTGCGGCAGCAAGAACCGGATGTGATTCGCACCGCACTGCAGTGCAAATCACATCCGATCTCTGTGCGATGCGAGTTCAGCCATACAGATAGTATGGCTGAATTTGCATCGCACCCGTCGCAAACTCGCACGGGACCCTTTTTTTGGTCCGCAGCAGAATCGGATTGCATGGGTGTTCACACCATGCGATCCGATTTCTGTCCGAGTTTGCAGATCGCACTGCGATATGCGGACTGATCTGGGGGGTGTCATTAACATTTCACTGACACTCCCAGCAGTCCGCATAGGGCAGTGTGAACTGCCAGCGGGAGGCATGCGATGTGGGAAAACGCCGCGGATTTCCTCACTAGAAACCCACAAGTACAGCAGTTGATTGATAATTACAGTCACTTCCATTTATATTCACTATGCACATGGACAAAGACAAACAAACAGCGATTTCTTCAGAATAACAAAAGGTAGGAATCTGCAACAAAGTTTGTTAAAATCCTTGCAATGTATATAGATCACCCAGATGGGAATGTTTGTTTTATTGTTTTTTTTTTCTCAACAAAAATGAAGCTACTGTTTAACCACTTTCAGACCGGACCAATTTGCTGGTCAAAGACCAGACCACTTTTTGCGATTCGGCACTGCGTCACTTTAACTGAAAATTGCGCGGTCGTGCGACGTGGCTCCCAAACAAAATTGACGTCCTTTTTTTCCCACAAATAGAGCTTTGTTTTGGTGGTATTTGATCACCCCTGCGTTTTTTATTTTTTGCGCTATAAACAAAAATAGAGCGACAATTTTGAAAAAAAACGCATTATTTTTTACTTTTTGTTATAATAAATATCCCCCAAAAATATATAAAAAAACTTTTTTTTCCCTCAGTTTAGGCCGATACGTATTCTTCTACATATTTTTGGTAAAAAAAATCGCAATAAGCGATTATTGATTGGTTTGCGCAAAAGTTATAGCGTTTACAAAATAGGGATAGTTTTATAGCATTTTTATTAATAATTTTTTATTATTTTTTTTTTTACTAGTAATGGCGGCGATCAGCGATTTTTATTGTGACTGCGACATTGTGGGGGACCCATCGGACATTTTTGACACATTTTTGGGACCATTGTCATTTATACAGTAATCACTGCTATATAAATGCAGTGATTCCTGTGTAAATGACACTGGCAGTGAAGGGGTTAACCAGTGGGTGGCAGTGTAGGGGTTAAGTGTTCCTAGGGATGTGTTACATCTGTGGGGGGGTTGGGCTTTCATTTAGTGAACACTGATCTCTGCTCCAATCACATGGAGCAGAGATCAGCGTCACTAGTTGCTAGGCAGAATGGAGAAATGTTGTTTACAACGGCACTTCTCCATTCGGCCGCTCCGTGAGACGATCACGGGGATGCCAGCGGCGATCGAGTCCGCGGGTCCCGCGACCGGACTCACGGGGGTCCCGACCAGCGCCGGCGGCGCGCTCCCGATGGCAGGGCGGCAAATTTAAAGGGATGTACATGTACTCCCATTTGCCTGCCCGTGCCATTCTGTCGACGTACATCGTCGTGCGCTGGTCGGCAAGTGGTTAAAGAAAATCTCTGGTCACAGCATACGCTTTCATTTTCTAACATCAGCATTGTAACAGCAATACAAATAATAGTTATTTTTGAAAGTCAAATATAAGCTTCCTTGAAAAATATATTTTCATTATATGAGTGCTGCCTTTCTACTGGCATATCTTTCCACAACTTCCTGTAGTCAATGCATGCTTTACAGCTTCTCTTATGCTGTTTACTTTCAATTGCTAAGGACTATATGTTCCATGGTACCTTGCTGCCTGCAAGCTGTGATTTCTGTACTGACTTGACCTCCTAAAACTCCTTCTATGAGCACCTCTGTAGTTCAGAAGACAGGCTCTTTGAAATGTGTGACACAGCAATGCCTACTCACAGGGCATAATGAATATGTGTCACCAAATTCAAGGAATTAAATGTGTAGGGATCTTCACAAAGTAAGTATAAAAACTTCAAGATTCTTCAGATTTGTAGGAGTTGGCCAGAAAAAATGAAATATGATGGGAAAATGAATATATGGTTTATATTTTGACCTTAGATACACTTTAATTCCAGAAACATGATTGTGGATTGCAGATGGTTTTTGCAGAGATAATCCCTGTAATGAATTAAAATTGGGGATTCATACTAAATAAGATTCCACTGTGATTTCTTTTATTCAGAAATACGTTTATTCAGCTATGGCCCTTCAGCAGGGGACAGCAAAGCAACAAAACGCCTCAGAGACTTTGTTTCTCCTTTGATTAATGTCCCTGTTGGTTTTCCATTTGACTCCGCATTTTATAACAACCTATATGTAAGTATGAAATCTATTGTAAGATGTATTTGTGAAAGCTGACAACTGTTTAATTACCTATCATATGTATGTATCTATTTAACTCAAGCCATATAAGATAATGTTAAGATGTGATCATTTTCTTTGTGTTTTCCAGTTCACAGATAATGGTGTTATTGTTTTTCAACGCAACATATATGACCGCACCTATGCACTGAGTTATCCTTACACGACCTTCGAAAGCAATGACCCATATACCCCCCCAATTCTAGCTGCCTTCTGGGCTGATGTTGATGTCTCTGGTTTCGGGGATATCTTTTATCAGGTAATGTCATGTAGGCTATTGGACAGTTTCAAAATAATTCAATACTCTTTAAAAGGTTGGTCCACCAAAAAGTGATATTTATTTATAGGCGTAGTTGACTGAGTAAACTCTAGGCTTTTTTATTCATCTTGGATTTTCCAACAGAGAAATCTTCCTGCCACTATTTCCAACTCTGAACCTTTAGTGTTCCCACCCATTTTTGACCTTTCTAGTATCGCTTTAATATTTCCCATATTATAAAATAAATGGAAAAAAATCGAACAGACTGGGACCCCTCATAATGGCTACAACAGTAATGCAGACCCAGGAACCCAAAACACAGAGAGCTCGACAATAAAAAAAACAAGACATTGAATTTAGATAAAACATAGGGAGAGTCATTAAACATTATCCATACCAGCTAGACCCCTTTGAACTTCTCATAGATGTCATGATTTTCAGCCACCAATTCTTCCATATGAATAATGAGAGCTGGTCTCAAGCCATTCAGGGAATGAAGGTGATGCTTTCCAAAAACAAGGCGTAAACAATGTTCTAGAAAAATCATGCAGTTTATTATTAACAAAAGTTAATAGTTGTATTCAATGTACATATTACTTATTAAAACAATACTATTGCTAACAGATCATTGTGTATATGTATACACCAGAAGAAAATACTGATATCATAAGTCCTCATACGCCAACGCGTTTCACCAGACTTGCTTTAGCAGGTCTTATGAAGACATTACAGCAATTATCAATGATAAAACAATAACATATTACATACTATCCATATGTATTAAACTTTGGTACATTCCTGCATTCACTACATAGGACCCACCTTAAGCATATGGAACAGCATCACCACTCCTTGGGTGAGTGCTGGAGCATTAAGAGACCCCACTAAACATGCACCTCCAATTGAGACCGGTTATATTGTCAGGTATATAGTCGTTGTTCACTCGTGGTCATGGTCTATTCTAGTCATTATATAAAAGAGGGACAAAAATAAAAAGTAAACTTTCCAGTGTCTAGGCATCAATTGTCTAACTGCAAAAAAAAAAGAAAAGAAAAAGCAAAACAGAGATTTTCTTCTCAAGTTAGAGATTGAGGTAAAAGGGTTAGGAGGGCAAGTTCAGGTAAATTGGAATTGCAAATTCTTGGGTAACTAGATTGTAGAGCAGAAACAACAGAACAGAGCCCCAAAGCTTTTGGATGGGGGGGGGGGGGCATGCCCACCAAATATGAGGAAGAATGCCTTGGGAGGCTTGACAGAGCCAACAACAAGAATCCAAGTGGGCTTGGAAAATACGGTACACTCTGGAGGGGGAAGGGTACCATCTTGGGAGTAATTTGAAGTCACGTTCTTGGGTGTCTCAGGCCATGGACAGTTTATGGGTATTTATGAAAATGTGTCCCCATTTATCATCAGTAAATGAACGGCCAGGTTCAGGCTTCCACAAAACATCGACTTTAGATGCACCTTTATTCAAAAATAATGAATGCTTAGTATTTGTTATAGCAATTTCAACTAAGCACAGAGGTTCACGTTATTTACCAAGCGATGAAAACATTTGTTTTACAAAGTGAACAGCTTCTACCTCTTTAGTAATTAATCCCATTTTGAGCATAGATCTTATGATTTGCAAGCAAGAGACTAAAGAAGAGTATAATTAACAGATATTTGTCATTCATAATCTTGCTGTCCCTTTATGTCCCTCTCTCGAAAATTGTTCACAGGTCTGCTGTTTGAAGGTTTCAGGTCATGTCAAATGGAATGTTGTATGTCCATTGAACTGCTACCGGAGTTCTGTAAACAGTTTTGTAGATTGATAATGAGTTTTGACTGGCAAGGGAAGGCAACCTTGCCTGGTTTATTCTGTCTTATGAAAAAGTAAAATGAACAAAGACCTGGGCCTCCCTGACATTAACCAATATTACAAAACAATGGCAATGGTGCTATTTCTCATTTGGCACCATAACACAGGTTTTAAACTCTGGGTGTCCCTAGAAAGGACAATAGCAGGGCGTAACTTACCAATTGTGCCTTGCTATTGTCTTTGCTGGTATCCAGTGCCATGAATAGCAGAAAAACAGTGGGGTCTGTCAAGCTGTAAAATCACCACTCATATCAACCACGCTTAGGATATGGGACAAATTGAACATAACCGGAGACTTATGACCACACACATCACCTTTAGCCCTTTTCCGGGGTATCATTGGTTCCCACCAGAGGAGGATATAGGATTTTTCAGAACTTGGGGCAGAGAAAGGAATGTGGGCTGCCTTTACCTGGCCCCCTCAAACGGTATGCTCTCTATAGAGCAGTTACAGCAAAAATTGGGGGTGGACCACTGACATCACTGTTACAGACAGCAACTTCTCTTATGGAATTCGAATCCACATGTGCTCTAAACTGGCAGTCCCAACACCTCCTGTTTCACATGTATAAAATTCTGTTGTCTCGCTCTTCATAGAAAATCCTGTATTTTGTAAGAGAAAGCGGGTAGAACTAGATCTGGAAATGACTCCCTCTTAACTTACAAAAAAATATTCAATTATCACACGTCTCCGTCATCAGTTCAAAAACTCAGGAGATGTGGTATAGATTTTTCATCATACTGTTATAGGACCCCAAGGATACTGGCAAAAATCTTTTCAGGCTTCTCGTGATGGAGAGAGTGCCCACCAGAGGACTTGTGGGCATCTCTGGTGATCCAGCCCTAAGATACAGAAGTTCTGGAAGGCAATATCAACATGGATTAAAACAAAAACTACCCTCAGACATATACAATTTACACCTTTGCATTATACATTTCATGATGTTCCCTCATCTTTAAAAGCCTAGAAAATAGTGTCATCCTGCACCCCCTGAATAAGGTGAACAGCCTGATACCCTAGTCCTATAGACAGGACCAGTTTTTTAACAGAAGTGCTCAGGCATAATTTAGTAAGAAGGAAACAGCAGAAATGATTATTGAGAGAATATATAGCACATGTTCACTTCTATTTACTTTAAATATTGATACATCATATAGCAATAAATATCATATAAGTATCAATATGTAATATCATATCATGAGTTAGGCTCATTTATTTATATGTTGCTGTCCTATCAGCATATACATGTAACTTTCTAATTATTTTATGCCATTTTACTCTCTGATCACAGGCTTATGACTTCCAGTCCTCCAATGGGAACACAACATTCAAAGAATCACTAGAAAGCACGGTTGCTGCATATTTTAACTCAACTCAGTTTAAAGCTTTATGGGCTCTCAAAATAACATGGGACAATGTTCCCCCATTCACGTCTGGGATTTATAACTCAAAGGCTTATTGGAACACCCAAATCAACAATGTAAGTGTTGCACTGTGCTCGTGCTTACCCATCCTGTTAGAGTTGAATTCCCTGTGTATAGAAAGATCTCTGTGTGTAGATGGATCTTGGCTCTTGTACCTTTGATATTATTATTATTTTGTAAAGCAAAATGGCCTTTTTAAAACCTTGCCTAAAAGGCATATTAGGTGTTATTGTCAGTGGGCATCTAAATATGAAATCTAGTAGCACAATATCATACAAAATTCGAACTGCAGTTAGTACCTAAAAGCAGCAAACAGATTGTTGATTGCTTGTTATGGTTTTTAAATTAATACAATACAAAAAAACCTTAAACAAAGAAGCATAAGGGGCCAATTGACACTATTGCAGGGACCGGTGTTTTACCGCACAGTTAACTACTATAACATTCATACTGCAACAGCCTAGAGCTGTGTGATATGGTAATGGCAATAGGTGCTGCATTATACAATTACCAAATATACATAATGAAATCCAGTACTACAGTAATGGATACACAATAAGAGGTCCAGAACATTTAATATTTTTCTCTTTGGTTTTCTTCATTTTAGACAAACACTTTCCAAGTTGTCTTGGTTACTGATGGAATATATTCGTTTGCACTAATCCTGTTTGATGATGGAGGAATGAAGTGGATCTTCAACTCTCTTTCCACATTCCATCTGCCAAAAATGGGTTATCACAGGTAAAGTCTTTCAGTAGCGTACCTTGCTCTTCCTCTTCTTTCAGCTCATTTTACTTTCTACAGTAGTATTGGTAACTGAATGTAAATATTAAAAACACATTTAGAAATATTCTCTTTTCTTAGTGGTATCCCTAGTGCACGTAATGTCAACAACTTCCCAGCTTTCAATGATCCACAGACAGACACATCTGTAAGCATCAAGCAGAGATACCGTCCAGATCAGTACATCGGCTACAACACAGGTGAGAAGACAAAACATCGCTCAGGTAAAATGTTGTAAGTTTAACAGATACAGTTTTTATTTCTATCATTTTACCTTACTTTTCAAGGTAAAAAAGGAAGATGGGCATATCGTCTAGACAGCAACAGTCAGAGCACAATCAATTCAAGGCTACAATGTCTGCAGTGGTATCATAAAGAGGAAATTCCATACTGGCTCTCCAGCACATCTCCATGTCCATGTACTTACAATCAGGCAACTTGGGACTCCTCTTTCACTGATGGATTTAACATTTTGTACTATGGCTTTGATATCAAGAAGGCATCTGGTAAGGTTTAATAATTGCCTTTCAATTGTGACACGATTTAAATCAGTGGATAATAATTCAATGTTGTATCCCCAACAAACTGTTGTATATGTGTCTCATATTAAAATGACATTACGGTTATGACTATGTGTAGAAGATAAAATTGCATAACATTTGTTCTAGTTTTATCAATTACCTAGTACGAGATTCATTTAATGCTGAATTTTAAAAATCAAGCTTTATTCAGATATTCACACAGAAAAGGAAAATTGCAAAGCACAGAACATTACAATACCTGCAATACCCCATAGCAGTATGTCTACCTTAACATCATATAAGTCCCTTACATGCATACGTTGGTTGCAGTTTTACTTGTTTGATTGGAAGAACTCACATTTATCAAGTCTCAACCTACTCAAAGGTATAAGATGAGTCAAAATACAAGGGACTGTAAAGAACTTTTAGGTGTTAGAGGAATCTTTTTTGTGGCTATTAGTCTGTGAGTCCCACTGCACCAATTATACTGTTGTGCCATAAATATTTATTCATTATTATGCTTAATAATTTCTATACATTTTTTTGAAAGGATGATGGTCATTTAATTACTATACACTGAAACTGTTTAATGGCGTATTCATATATCTGCTAATAGACAACTTATATCAATTTCATAGACCTGCTAATGAGCATTAATGTAACCAGTGTAACTTATTTCTATTAATTGGTCTGTTTCAGAACAATACTTGACAGCACAAAATATGTTCCCCTCCAGAAAGGGGGCTGGGAATAGATGTTACTATAGTAGTAGGAGTGGAGCCCTTGTTTACGGTGAGAAGGAGCGATACCTCCCAACTCCATGGACCTCCTTTAACACCTTTAATTATTACTCTAATCCAGAAGCTTATAGAAACTACTTCTGGAATACAGTTCTTCCTCCTCAAAGACAACTATATAAAGGTATTGCATGATATAATCATAATAATGAAACAATATACCATAGCTAAATTTACTAATCAATTGTTCAAATAAACACGATGTCTTTATTTTTCAGTTGAGGAGATTGACCCCTACAACACTTGTTGCATATATTCAGAATCCACTTACCTGTGTAACCTTTACAGACAGAAAAGACCTCTGGATTATTGTGACAACTATATCCCTCCACGCCTAGGTATGTAGAAGCACTAATTTCTTAAAGACCTCATTCCCATTTTGTAAACAAAAATAAATAAAGACAAAACCTTCTACAATAGACCCTCTCCATCAGATGCTAACGCTCCTCAACTTGGATGGGCACAATCTGATTTTATTAAAATGTAAAAAAAATATATAGTTTTTTATATAAACATATTTTTTAACACCACACCAAGTACCTCCACACAATCTATGGGGTTGATTTACTAAAACTGTTGAGTGCAAATATTGTGCAGCTCTGCATAGAAACCAATCAGCTTCCAGTTCTTTTAGTCAAAGCTTAAGGCTGGGTTCACATCTAAGCCCCATGTGGCTCGCAGCGGGGGTCCGGTGCATCCCTGTTCTCCTTTTCAGGGCTGAATTTTGCCTGAATTCGGCCCTGAAACTGAGCCAAAGATGCACAGGACCTTTGTGCAATCCCTGGAGATATGTGAACCGGCTCCATAGAGAGACGGTCACAGTCTCCTGTCATGCGAATTGGATGTGGGCATCCAATCCACACTAGTATAAACACAACCTTAATGAAGAAGCTGACGTTAGAAGCTGATTGGCTGCCATGCACAGCTGCACCCGATTTTGCACTCTCCAGTTTTGGTAAATCAACCCCTAGGCGCCCAAGAACAAACACCAAAGGCAATGTAAACATACATATAAAAACAGTTCTATAACCTAGGTAACCAATATATCATTTCATAAATTCAACAAATAATTGTACTTTTTTATATAGGTATAATATGACCTGCACCAGCATCAACTAAAAGTGCTTTTTTGCCAAATTTCAACATAATAGTCAATTCAAAGGTGTATTAAACATGCTTATTGTGGAAAGCAGCATTATTCATTCACCACTTAACACCTTCAGGCAGTCTATGATATTGAGATGGTCTCCACCTATAACAAGATTGGTTTATCTTTCTTCTTGCAGGGATACAAACATGAAATTCCCCCAACACATTAATCATTATAAGTAAATCGTTCACCATATAGCTTGTTTTAACTCATAATGGGATTGATTTATCCTTCCTATAAATAATTATTCATGGCCTGAACTGACATTTCCAGAAGGATTTTATAAAATAGCAGTAGCAAGTGCATATTAAAGTGGAATTTTACTCAGAAAATGAAGTTCTGTTAAATCACTTCAGGTACTACACTGGGGGAGATTTATAAAAACTGGTTCACACAGAATCTGGTGCAGCTGTGCATAGTAACCAATCAGATTCTAGGTTTTAGCCCCCGTTCCCAATGGTGGGACTTGTTATGCGATTGGACAGTTCAAAGTTGCATGACAAGTTGCACTCTATTTGCGCCTATGGAACCATTCAAATCGGTACGGCTCCGACTTGCACTCATTTCAGAAAGGTTCCTGCATTATTTTTGCAGATTTCTTGTGTAACTTGCTTTGACATCTATGCATCAAATCGCACTGACTGGCAGCTTTGAAATCACGCTGAAGTAGTGCATTCATTCAGTATGAATGGGGTGGGGGGGGGGGGGGGGTTATTGTCAAAGCTTAATTGAACATGATGACGTTAGATGCTTATTGGTTAGTAATCAATACAGTTTTAGTATGTGATATGTGTATTAGTATTAATATTAGATATGTGTATTCCACCGGGCTAAAAAACATGAAATTATTGTTTACAAACTGCTACTTGATAATAATACTTCCCCCAAAAAATAGAAAATCTCCCTCATTCTCTGACCCTAAATTGCACATGCTCTCTATTTATAGCAATCTGTTTAAAATCAGAGCCACTCTGCTGACAGCTTAAATATTTACAGCTGCTCAGGGGCTCTGATCTTCAGCAAAATGGCAGCCTCCAACAAGAAGCCGGAACAATGCTGAATGCAATTTACAGCACACACCATTTTTGGTAGCCTAATTATTAATGCGGTATGAATGTTCCCTGCTAAAAAACACTATGTTTTTATCAAGTTGTTATGGGTAAAGTTTTGCTTTAAGGGCCCTTTCACACAGGCTGTCAAATCAGGTCCACCAGTCAGTTTTTCAGGTGGACCTGATCAGACCCTCTATTCTCCCCTATGGAGCGGTGGATCTCAGTGCGGACATGTCTGCTGACATTCACCGATAACCTTTCCGATCCTGTCTGCAAAATTCAGATGGATGGTGGTCCTATTTTCCATCCAACTGGCGGATCGGACTGGATCTGATTGGATGAAAATAGACAGGTGATTCGTTTTCACCCATACTCCCCATAGAGGAGAGCTGGACTGTGTCCGTGCCCGCTCTGTGCAGTGAGTGTAGACGGACCTGTCATCCACCTGCTCAGCGGGGAATAGTGGATCGATCTCCCTCTGAGCCAGTAGATTCCGTCCAGTGAAGGCGCACTTGTGAAAAGGGCCTAAAGCTTTTCAAGTTTTCTTTGCTTCCAAAGAAGATATGCATAGTTTAAAAAATTAAAGTTATAAATATTTTTATTTTTTTCACTGGAAGGATTTTTCTATGGGGACCCTCATATTAACACTCTGGATGGTTTGAGCTATACATTTAATGGTCTGGGTGAATTCATATTGGCCAACGCAAAGGATGAAAATGACACAGTTATCTTCAGACTTCAAGGACGCACGGCCCGCACTGGCAATGGAACCAGCTATGCAACCAACTTTGTGTCATTGGCAGCCTCTACACACTATGGTGACCAGGTAATGAACACAAGAAGAAAATTTACAAAAAAATTGTTTAATAACCCCTGTAAACTGATTATTAAACTTTGCATTTCAGATTCAATGGAGCTTAAAGAATGCTAATGAAACCACAGTGAGCTACAATGGGACCGTCATTGAACTCTCAGGTGGGTAAAATGAGTTTCCATTCCACTTTTATGGGTGATTGTTCAGCTCACATTGTTGTTGTAGTCTTGGAAAAGGAAATGAATGGAATATCATCTGAACATAACAGCCTATGCTGTTAGGGGGTGAAAAATATGCTATTAGTGATCTATTTACATAGACATGGCAAAGCTGGGATTGTAACAATAAAGTAGTATTAAACCCATACATTTATTATATTGTAGATTACCTTTTTAAAGATGCAGTGGCTGTATTAGTCTCCTTTTTATGCTTTTTCAGTTTATTTTCACCTGTTGATCCAGAAAGTGAGTCTGTTGTTTTTTTAATGTCCTTTATCAGACCAAATGATCAAATACCACCAAAAGAAAGCTCTATTTGTGTGAAAAAAGGGCATTCATTTTATTTTGGGTACATCGTCGCACAACTGCGCAAATGTCAGTTAAAGTAACGCATACAATGGCCTGGTCAGGAAGGGGGTAAAAGTCATTATTAAATCAGCCTCTGCCTTTCTTTTACTGATTTAGAAAAAATGCCATCTAACCATTTTCATTTGAGTATTCTTACAATTTGTCACTATATGAATGCAATTTTAGGGATTTCACCGATCCATTATGGAAATATATATATTTTTTTTATTTTTTAGACAATTTTACTTATGTCGACCATGTGGGATTTGGAAGGACAAAAACCGGGGAAGTGAAAGTCCTGTTTGACAATGGCATCTCTGTTTCTTGTTCTGCTAACCTGGGCATCTTGAGTTTTGTGGTGACATTACAATCAACATATCAAAACAGGACTGAAGGCCTCCTGGGTAAGTGACTTGCGTTAATATGAACCATCGGATATATATGTCCACACCAGCTTAGTGCAGAATAGTGGGTCATGACTACAATATGTAAATAATTAACATGTGATAGTTAAAGTGTATGTGTAGCGGTACCCTTGTGAGGGCTGCTGAGTGTTTTAGTCTGTTTGTCACCCTGCCCAGGAAAGCACACAATTTCAAGCATCAAACAGTCCTTGAACTGTTTTTGTTGTTTTTATTTAGGGGGATTAACTTGGATAGGGATAGGAAAATTATGAGATGCCCAGGTGATTGAAAGTCAATGTTAAGACTGAACTGTATACACTCCCGGTATATACAATCTCTTCCTCCAGCACATCACTTGCTTGTAGACTATCT
Organism: Lithobates pipiens; assembly: GCF_037356315.1. NCBI lineage: Eukaryota > Metazoa > Chordata > Amphibia > Anura > Ranidae > Lithobates > Lithobates pipiens. The sequence goes on along the minus strand of NW_027507758.1, from coordinate 366,462,474 downwards.
CTACTCAACACCTCCAGCACATCACTTGCTTGCACATCTCAGACCAACTAGCACTGAACTGTAGGCCTGGCACAGGTAATCCCAGTACTAGTTGTCTATGTGGCTACTGCTCCCAGTACCAGTACCACCTCTTCAGGCCCTGCCAGCCATCCTGGCTGCAGCTGCCTCTCTCCACTTGCCATGCCACCACAGTCCACTCCACTGGCTCTGCACCCATCTCAGACTGCACTCCCAGTCCTCTCAGGTGTGCATCCCCAGTCCTTCTTGACTTTGTGTCACTCACCAGCCCTCTTGGCTGCGACCTGTTGTTTCTCCCTGGAGACTTGTCCAGCAGTGCTCTCACCTGCTGTCTTCTCCTTGCTCCCTCCACGTGTTCTTTGAAGGTCCTGTCCGCACCCAAGCCCAGGCCCATGGTCACCCCCCAGACTGGGGAGCTCCCTTAAAGACCAAGACAGCCTAGCACTCCATCTCCAGTTTCCACCCCAACTTTTCCCCAAGCTGGGCTGACCCTGGGTATTTAAGGAGGCCTGCCCCCCTGCCAATCAAAGTTGGGGATTGGTCAGGGCTCCTCAAACCACCCCAAGCAGCTCCATCTCCCCTCTCCACTTTTCTTTCCAGAATATTCTAGAAGTCTCTGGAAAGAGGTGGGAGGTCTTGGTGATGCTGCTTGTGAGTCATCAGCTCTGCTCTGAGTCACTCCCAACCCAAATCAAAGCACAGACAAGAAACCCTGGAAATGTACCTACACTATACTTCTAGCACATTAGATGATGCTACATGTGCAACAATAAACAATTAAATTCTTGTTAATTTTGTCAGAAATCCTTTAAGTTTCTGTTCTCTGTGCTTGGACTCAAGGAGGGGTTCTGCAGATGAAGAGAGGATTGTTTTTCTTGTAATCCATAAGAAATAAAGTAGGCAGGACTGACACCACGTGTTTAGGAATTTAGAACTGTTCTGTCATGTAAAAGAAAAAAGTCGGCATATAATATGGTATATTGCTGGTACATCTACAGTTATTTTTCTGTACTTGCAGCACAGAATGCGTACGTATTCCAGAAATATACAAATAATTTCTTTTTATTTCTTTTACTTTTACATATGCTTTAAAGAGACCCTGTTTTGTGAAAAGTACATTGGATACCACATTTTCCAGAATAGCTAATTGACTGGCTGTATTTTATCTCAGTGTCCTCTGAGTCACACATTAGAAAACAAGCATGCATTCAGTAAAGTCAGAACTCACAATCTCTATAACTGTTCAGGGTCAGTGACTAAGAGAATTTTAAAGTTAGACAGCTAGCAGTAATCACAGCCTATGCAACAATCCATTCTAGTTTGCTAGTACAGACAGACACTACAGTCCAATTGACAAGTAACTATATTGCTATTTAGGGCTTGTTGACAATTAACTAGAGAAATGTTACTGCTTTTATTGATAGGGAGGTAACTATTCAATCTTCCCACACACTGCAGAAATCTACTTGCTGAGTCATTTAAAACAAAGTCACATGAGGAGGAACAGCCTTTTTGTTGTCACCTTGTTATTTCATGATTTGTCAAATGTATATTTACCTCTTCTATTTTATTTCAGGGGTACTAAATGGAAATCCAAATGATGACTTCCTGACTGCTTATGGCTACACATTGCCATATAATGACAATACAAAGCCAAACGACTCACAGATCTTCGACTTTGGCATGACATGTAAGAGAATATTTAATTGTCATAACTGTTTGTTCTACACAGAAGGTGGCACTAAAGGGACAGGATGCCAGTACTGTAATTTCTTCACAACATTTGTGTATTTCATTTATTTTTTCTGTGTATTGTTTTCCTAACAGGAAATATATTTTCAAGGTGGATGGGAGACCCTCACTGGGTGTGTGGCCACCAGCTTCTATGCAATCAGTGACGAATAACTGACCTGCCATTAATTTGCCAGCTGGGGATTTTCTGACAGCTAAGTGTAAACAAATAGGGCAGAGATGGGGACTGACATCACTGGCCATGGTTATATTTGACTAAGGACTATAGCCATATTTGGTCATTGACACCCTCCACCATCTTTGCCCCTTTGCTTGCAATTCAGCCGTGAGCCTTAGTTCTGTCATTAGGTACTAGATTATGTAGAGAACAGGTAAATCGGGATGCTTTTATTTCCATAGGGCATCATTGATCATGAGGATCTGCATTACAGCAGATTATGCATGAATTTACATCATCAGGCTTTTTTTTTACAAAATGTGTGGTGTGTTTATTTGCTTTTAATATTTTTTGTGAATCAGTAGGGGTACTATTAACTCTTACTCGTTCACATGAGGGAGGGGGTATCTGGGATTTCTGGATTCCAATAATCCCCCTAGCCGCAGATCGCTACCAACCACTGGGCCAGGATTGTGTTGAAGAGGCCCTGTGACAGAGAGGTCCCCCCTGGCAAGGTACCCTCCCTACATTAAGGGAACGGGGCCTGGTATGGTTTAGAAGGAAGGGATGGGGCGCATGCTTACACCCTTCCCTTTCCTAGCCAGCTAATGGGCTTTTTTGCATGGGGTACCCACTTAAAATCCAAAACAAGTTAACGTTTTCATCATTCTTGCCGTAGGATGAAGAACAGCAAAAGTGAATAAATATATATATATATATATATATATATATATATATATATATATATATATATATATATATATATATATATATATATATATATATATATATAAAGAAAATCAGCATCTAATCAGCATCTTGATATGTCACATCTGTGAGGTCGACGGATGATCTCAGCAAAAGAGAAGTCCTCCCTAACACAGATTTAGACAGATTTGTGAACAATATTTGAGATCTTTGAGTTCAGCTCATGATAAATAGGGGCAAACACAAAAGTGTTGTGTTTATAATTTTTGCTCCGTGTATATATATATATATATATATATATATATATATATATATATATATATATATATATATATATATATATATATATATATATATATATATATAGATAGATAGATAGATAGATAGATAGATGTCATTTCAACAATATTTTTAGTGAGTGTTCTATGTTTAATAAATAAAATATAACTTTCAATTTTACTCCTAAAAACCTGGCTGGTGATACAATGTAGAACAAAATATCATTATAATCTGTAAATTTTCAATCGCCAGAGTAACTAAAGCAGATTGAGGTGTGATAAGGGTATAGCTGTAATTTGTTTGTATATTTTCTAATTGATTATCTTTATGCACATTTGATTTTTTTTAGGGAAAACAACCCCTGGAGATACGATATTCCTATACAATGCAACTATGGAAGAAACCTGGTACACTTACAACAACAATAGTTTTCTACCAATGTTCCTTGATGATCTGCTTTTGTCCAGTGACCCTGCATTTCTCCAGAAAGCAAACAGCACTTGTGGTGGAAATACAGACTGTCTCTATGATATTCTGAGCACTGGAAACACTGCTATAGGATCCGCCACTATGACTAGTAATTCTGTATACAGTGAGAGGAGATCTCAGATTGGTAAGTGTAAAAATCAAGCAAACCTCGGGAGAAAGTTTCTTTACTTTAATTTCCAAAAGATACAGATGGGAGGTAACTGTCAGACTATACATAATTAAAACCCTGAGGTGAAGGGTTTTTAGGGAATTATTGAATAGCTGTTTCCCATGCTCACATCAGATTCTGAAAGCATGAATGCACTAGTGACAAGAGGGCATTAACAAACAGGTACAAAGACACAGAGAAGCCAGCACTGTAGATCATATGTTGCTTCAATCTAATGACAAAATCATTGTAGTCATAGGCACAATATAATGAGTGTCACAATTGTGACCCTGCCCATGCTCCAGGGGACCCGTGCAACCTCCCTGTAATATCAGCTTACCCCCCAACTCAACAAAACCCCAGAGCCCCGGCTCGGATCCGGTTTGTGTACTGTAGCCACCTACCCGGCTTCCACTTTGCCTTCCACACCCCTCCACTCTTAAGAGCTCGGGCTCCTTATTCAGTGACATTACACACAGTCAGGAGAAGCAAAGGGGATCACCACTCCAGGTGGAAATGTGGATATTGAACTCTCCTCAGAAGTGGAACACCAGCTATGATTAAGCACTGTTAAGTGTGAAACGCGTCAGTTCCTTTGTCCAATTTTTTTCTGGGGCTTGTATCTGTTGGACTTTTTGCAAACAAAGGCTTTATTCTGGAGTGCAGCTGTCCAGAACTTCCTTTTTGCCTCATTCTGCCTACAGCCACTATGAAGGTGTATGCTGCAGCTCTTCTGGTCTGGAGATATTACAATTTAGCTGGCCAATTGGGTTTTTAGGGGCACGATCTGCACAGGGTGCTGGTTCTTGGGAGGTGCTATAGGACTGCCTGCAAAAAATATGGCTTAATCAATCATTATTCAGTGACTACCCATCAATATTTTTTTTGTGTGTTTGTTGAATGGCACTGCAATTGCCTGTTATATGTGCACTGCAACACCGCCTCTGGCTGCCTCATAGAGCCCTTAGAGCAGAGGGAGGATGGGCTTGCAGGGGGGCTGTACTAGGGGGGCAGGGCCAGGTGTCTGTAATGAGCAAGGGGAGTCTGTACTTAGGAGGGGGGTTTATACTTAGTTGAGAGGGGGGTCTATAATGAGGGTCTGTCCTAAGAGGGACAGTCTCTCCGAGCCTCTGCAAACTCTGTGTGCAGGTATTTAAAGGATTTGGAAAGGTATGTCAAAATGTGGACAGTTTCTTCAAAATCTTTTGAATCACCCTCTCAATATGTAAATATAGATCTGAAATAACTCTTTAGCCACTCAGAGTATCTTGGCACACTTTGGGAGTATCTTGGGGCATGATGGAATTGGTGGATGGTAGTGGGGGGACCCTAGGTCCACTTTTGCATTAGGGCCCACAAGGTGCAAGCTACATTTCTGATTGTAGTAATGACAATATGTATCATAACTAAGACCAAGCCAAGTCTGCAGTCCCCTTGCAACACTGGGTTATACTGTATATGTTTTAGATATGCATTGTGCTTATTGACCTTCCACCAAGAATATTAAAATTTAAAATATCTTAAAGCTAATGTCTGGCCCTCACTTACTAATCTCCGGCATGAATATAGAAAACAATACTCCTTTTACGTGCCTATATTAAAGTAAAGCTAAAGCGTCTTTTTTCTGGATAGAGGGGATAGGGATTAGAACACCTGTCAGTTTTCATTGCTGTCTGTGCAATGAAAACTGTACAGACAGCACTGAAAATCTTCCAATAGGGACACTAGTTCTGGTGAATTGGGGTTCCCCAAGAGATTCTCCTAATTTGCAGGGATTTCCTCTCACTTCCTGTTTTGGCAATGGGACAAGAAGCGAAGAGAAATTTCCAAAATGGGACAGAGATGGCAAAAAAAATCTGACAGGGGTTATAACTCTCCCTTACTATCCAAAATGAAAAAAAAAATAACCTTGCCTATAATTCTACTTTAATGTTCACATGACATTCAGGTTACATCACCATCTGTGTGATATGGACACTCCCTAATGCCTGTTCATTGATGATGTTATGATTGCTGTAGGCAATGACATCAGCATAAAGGGACTGCCAGGGACTGGCTGGCATAGACATATCAGCTATGTCTGCTAGATTACTGGTCTCTTCACACAGAAACAGCAACAACAAGGGACCCATATGGCAGACTTAAAAAAGTAAAGCACTGTTTCAAGAGGTATCTAAATTGCAAATAAATTGCAAATGTAGGACCTTGTGTGACAGCAGTGAACAGGACTAGTTCTGGCCAGGTGCCTATTGACAAGCTACAGGTTTCTGAATCAACAGTGATAATGCTGATAGCCACGGACCATGCATACTTTTTATTCACCCCACTGTAATATAGGCAAACATGTGCCCTATGGGGGGAAACCATAGTCCTATTTAAAAAAAACGATTGGAAGGAATTAAATTATTGAAAAACATGTTACTTACATGAAATCTTTAGCTATGATTGATCATAATGTTAATAATATTTTGTGCTTCAGTTGTGTTGTTTTTTTATTTATAGACATTTTTCCTCCAAATATCTCCGGCCCTGCAACTATCATGAGCTCCTTGGGTGAACAAGTCCTGATTAGCTTCTTGGCTGCAGACTCTGTGTTTAGTCTGGAAACAGAATCCAGTGACCTCATCATTTCAGGTATGACATCCTTATACTCATTAATAATTCTCTTACAGCCTTTTGACATTACTAGACATATTATACTGGATGTGTGTACACTAAATCCATAGGGATTATTATCATAACGCCCTAATGACGTCGTTACAATGGCCAATGTGAGAGTGGCAGCATCTATAGGAAGATTTCAAAAAATTGCAACACTATATTTATAGATGTTATTTGCTGTAAAATATGCTGCAATAAAAAACTAAATTGGATAAAAGGAAAGCTTTTTAATACTTTCCCCTGCACATGATTGGTTGGTTAATGGTTTCATTTCACATGGCTTTTCTTTACTTTACAGTTCAAGTATAGCTAAAGTTTCCTGTATGACATTCTACACTAGTATCAAATCCAGTTACTATGCAATGCAAACGCCTCATAAAGTAAACTAAGAACTTCCTTTACCTTCCCTGACTGAGCCAAATCCTCCTTCATTTATGTCTCCCATGCTTCTCCTCCCAGACATTGCTGATCACAGTGGAGGGTTTCAGGAACAGAGACAGTTCTACCAACCCAGAAATCAATGGGCAGAACTAGGTGTGGCTAGACTACAGATCTGTGAATCAGCAGTGGCGTTGTTGATAGCCACACCCCCTTCAACAGTTACCCCCCCCCCCCCCCCAATGTAGTGCAAGCAGATACAGTCTACATGAGAGTGGCAACTGAATTCAGGAGCAGTGAAGCATTGTTGTCACACCATTCCATCAAAGAAAGCAGCTCTGGTGGACTTCATTGGTAGACTCGGCAGCAGTGTTAATTTCGTCAGTGAAAATATTTTCATCATAGTTTTCGTCAGCTGCATGTTTTCAGTTGTGAAAACTAACCAAAAATAAAATTTGAATTAAGTCGATTGACGAAAACGATTCCAATTTTCGGCAACGAAGGAAAACTGAATTTGTGGGAGGGATATTTACCCACCTGAACTTCCACTTTCTTCAGAGATCCATCTGTATGTTAAAGCCCCATCCCCCTGATTCTATCGACAAGTTATTTTGGCTGAGAGACACATATATTACATAATTAGTAAGGTTGAATAAAGACACCAGTCCATCCAGTTCAACCTAAATGAGTGTCTACAATTGTTCCTATCCCTGTACATTGCACACTCACATCGGCCCCTACCCTCAAGGAGCCCACAATCCAAGGCCCCCATTCTTATACTAGGGCCAATTTTGGACAGAAGCCAATTAACCTACCTGCTTGGCTTTGGAGTGTGGGAGGAAACTGGAGTACCCAGAGGATACCCACACAGGCACAGGGAGAGCATGCAAACTCCAGGCAGGTAGTGTTGTGGTTGGGATTCGAACCAGCAACCCTTTATATATATATATATATATATATATATATATATATATATATATATATATATGTGTGTGTTTTATATTTATGTACATTTACGCTATATCATCAGGGTATTGCCATTTAAAGCCCAATTTCCTAAATTACTCTTTTACAATTTAACTAAACCAATTCGATTTTAGCTGACTAAAATATGACTAAAACTTAAACAATTCAGATGACTAAAATATGGCTAAAACTAAAATGAAATTTAGTCAAAAGACTATGACACCATTTCCTTATACTGAACTATCACTTCCTATGATTCTCTGATTGAGTTGGGGACTTTTTCCATCAGTACTTGGAAGTTGGCCAATTATAGTCTTCAGCTGCATGCCCTCTATATATATTTTGTATATTAGTGTACAGAGCCGATAATATTAATTTAACCACTTCTGGACCAACTGCCACAGTTGGTTGGCTCGGCTAGGAAAATCGACATTATGTCGCTTCACCTTTTGGCCACAGATCCCGGTTCTCTCAGGGGAGAGGAGACAGATCATGTAGTCATACTTAGTATGAACACCAATCTCTCTCTTCCCCTAGTCAGTCCAATCCCCCCTACAGTTAGAACACACCTATGGAACACAGTTAACCCCTTGATCGCCCCCTAGTGCATTTTTATAGCACTGATCGCTGTATAATTGTCAATGGTCCCAAAAATGTGTCAAAATTGTCCAATTTGTTCGCTGCAAAATATCCAGAAAAAACGACCAAGCAATTATCAGTTAAAGCGACGCAGTGCTGTATCGCAAAAAATTTCCTGGTCATTGAGCAGCCAAATCTTCTGGGGGTGAAGTGGTTAGCTATTGCATTGCCCTGTGAAACTAGCTACATGTTTTCATTAAGCCATGAAATGCTGCCACTGACATAGTTGTGGCTATATGTAGTTAATTTGTTGTGAATGATATAAACAATCAGAACTGAGAACATATGTGCACAGCTTTTGCAGCTAAATATTACCTTCATATTTCAGCCCAAAAGGCATGTCATTTCTAGTTTCATGATTAAAGTAATAACTAAACTTTATTGTTTAAAATCCTTGTTATTGTTTACAGCAAATGGCACTCTCACATGGTTGCCTTCATCTTCCACACCCGTATTTGCAACTGTAATAGCCAACAACTCCCAAGCCATCGCAGAGCAAGGCCTCACATTAATATTGTGCAACTGTAGCAACAACGCCACCTGTGACTATGAGAACACCGTGCTGAGGGGTCAGATGAACAACTCCAAGTTCATGGTATTGACTGTTTTTATAAACCTTATTAGGACTTGACACTTTTCTTTAGAAAACTTTCACGCTGGGGTGGGGGGGATGGGCATCATCAGCAAACTGCCGCTATTTCTAGCGGCACTTTTCTCGTCATTTTTGTGGCACTTTTTGGCCTCTAACGCTTTTAACCCCCGCTAGCTGCCAAAAAAGGGTCAAAAGCGTCTGCAAAGCATCGCTGCTGATTGCAATGACAGGGGTGTTTTAGGAGTGGTGTATACAGCGCTCCCGCAGTGCCTCAAAGGACTTTTTTTTCCAGTCCTGCAAAGCGCATTGCTCCAATGTGAAAGCACTCTGGCTTTCACACTAGGGCAGCAGGGGAGGCATTTTACAGGCGCTATTTTTAGCCCTTTAGCACATGAAAAACGCCTCAGTGTGAAAGTAACATTACTGTATAATATCTTAGGTTCTTGTATACAGCTCATTTGTAAATTCAATCAACAGATTTTGTTTTACAAAGTGGATCACGATCACCATATGATACTTGTTATATCACCTTTATTATTGACATACTGTACTACACAACAATTTCACAAACTTACAAAACTCCCTATTATTGATAACTGTACTATAACGATAATTGTAATGAATGTTTTCTATTCAGACTGCAGGCTGCAATTGTTCCTCTGGATGGACAGGAGAGTTCTGTACTGAAGATTTAAATGCTTGTCTAGAGAACAGCTGTTTTAATATATCATCCTGTATAGACAATCCCGCTCCTAGTAATAACTACACGTGTTCACCTTGTCCTGATGGACTGTCTGGCGATGGGATAAAATGCTATGGTGAGAATAAGATAGCAGGTTACCATTAATATGTATAGTTCAAATGTTAGCATGCATTACCATATCATTTACTTAATTCATGTCTTTTACAGGTGTTGATGAATGCTTTGCTAATATATCCAAATGTGAGCAAATATGTATTGATGCATGGGAGGGGTACAACTGCTCCTGTAATGCAGGTTACAGAATTGATCCAGCTGATACATACCGTTGTGATGGTAAGTGTTAAGAATATTACTGCCTTGGCAGTGTTTTTCTCATAAGTACCCAGAAGTAGCATGAAGCATTTTGAATACATTTACTATGTGCCTGGCTATGGATATGAATCAGGTAATGCCAATTTTGGTCTAGTAGATGTTATAACCAGGCCCATAAAGTGAATGTACCACATGCCCTGTCATGTTACCAAATGATATATGTAAGTCTGTGCCTAGTGCGGCATGAGAGAAATATGTTAACTGCCATAGATAACCTCCCACTGATTGCCTGCTGACTCTGGCTTAAACTATTTCTGACCACTGACTTATGCATGCAGGTCAGAAAATTCAAGTGACGTCAGAATTTTTTAAGTATAACTGTGAGAAAGCCACACAAATAAATACTATAAGGCCCTCTTCCCAAGCTTATACATTTTTTACTGCATGTTTATTATAAGGGAGCTCAAATAACATGTATTACTTACCTCACCCCACAGTCTCCCAGGCTTCCTATCTGCCAGCCTCTTCTCTGGTCACGTGGCTCCCCCTTTCTAACATCATCACGTGCAATGCAGGACCCGCAGCCACCACTGATCCTGTATTGTACGTGATGATGTCAAGGACCTGTCCATATTCCAGTGTGGGGAAAGATGGCTGCAATGACTACGATTTTTCTGGACTGGATAAATGCTGGTCACTGCTTAGGCACATAGAAAACAATTGCTCTCCATGTGCCCCCATTCACATCACAACTGATGTGATGTGTAGTGTGGTGAGCTGCGGTAACATGCAAACTACTGGGCCAAGACATGAATGAAGGGCCTACTTTTAAAACGTCAACATTTTTTTTTTTTTTTTAATGAAGCAATGTGATATGCTGAAATTCGCATCACACCTCTCCCTGGCTGAGTTCACCCTAACAGCTGCCTGCATGGCAAAGACTTCATTTTTAACATGCAGGCTATTGCAAATATATCACTTCTGTCCAAGGACACTTGAAGAGAAATCAAGATGCCGACATTTCTGCTCATTGGCCGTTTAGAGTAGTTTCAACTATAAATTCTTATGTTTTAATTTTATATAATAGCTTATCAATTGTGGAAACTCTTTAAGGTATCACCATTAAACCCTTATCTGCTCTTCCAGACATTGATGAATGTATAAACAAATCAATTTGTGCTGAGAATGCTGTTTGCACCAACACACCTGGAAGCTATAACTGTCAATGTGCCAGTGGCTACAATGGAGATCCACATATCTACTGCACAGGTATGTTAACTATATTATTTTGATAAATAATGTAATCATACAAACACAGTAACATGTACACATGCAGAAAATGCAGTGGGTTTCTTTCTATTTTCAATGTCTTTACAAGAACGAGTTTGATTTTGTGATAGTGATTAATTTACTAAAATGGAGGATTTACAAACATTTGCCCACTGCATACAGTAGGAGAAAAAACAATTATACATACATAATTTAACACACGTCTTTTTTTTTCTTGGGTTATAGTTCTGACTTAAATTACTATTTTTTATTTTTTTTGCATTACTACTTTTCTAGATATCAATGAATGTGCTACACCTTCTCTCAACAATTGTACAAGCAATTCTCTTTGTATAAACACAAATAGCTCTTATTACTGTGAGTGCCTCCAAGGATATTCTGGCCCCAACTGTACAGGTAAGGAAAATCTCAATTCTAGCTCTGCATGGGGAGTAATAGAGACAGCATTTGGAAGATAAACCCAATTAAACTTAAATGATGTTGCCATTATCATATTATGAAATGTTATGCAAGCCCTGACTGTCCCAGAATGGTTCACTAGACTAGTGAAGATGTTAGAAGAGTGACTAGGCAGAATATCTGAAATTTGATCCAACTGGATTCAATTTCAAACTACTGTGGAGTATGCACAGCTCAAGGGCAAACCATCCTAAATACATTAGCCTTTTTTGATGACTGTTACCCAGATTTCTAGGACCGATTATGTACTGGGGGGTGGGACTTACAAACCTACACCCCACCAGCATCAGAGGAAAAGAAACACAGCGCAATATTGGTAAACCATTTAATGATAATTCTAAATTCAAACTACTCACAAAGGGAGCATAAACACAAGCATGATAGTAATCCTGCAGCAAAATCTGGGGATGATTTTCTCCTAAACATCCATGTCTCTGAAGTGCAGCTGACAGCTCGAGCGGGTGGATTCCAGCATCAGACTCCTTCCCTCCTCTGCTCTTAACCCCCTGTTGATCCCCCCTTCCAACCCATGTGCCCCTACCCATCCCCTCTTCCTCTTTCCTTCTTTCATTCCCCCCCTCCTTCCCCCTTAACACCCCCCATTTTTTTCTCTCTCTCCTTTCCCCCTTTTTGTTACATGTTCACCTTAACCTCCTTTTTAACAATCTGTCCTATACCTCCTACTTCCCCATTTTGAATAGACTTACCTTACCTACCTCTCCTTCTAGTCTACCTATGACAAGAGCCCTATTAGACACCCAAGCTTATTTTCCATCTCACTAGATGCCCGACTCTTTGCATAGCGCTCATGACTTTATACCAAAATAGGTCTGTTTGGATTTACTTGCCTGTGTTTCTTCAATGTATCTGTACTCTTCCTATAAACAAGAAATTATGACTGCTTTTTCCCTAATCTTATGACGTACATTGTCCTTTCTTTTACTCCTCTCTTATGTCCTCTTCTCTTGCTATAGAATGAGCCTTATAATTCCTACATACATTGTTTTTGTTCAATATCAGTTTCAATAAATCGTTATGGAACTGTGATAAATGTTATGTAAATTAGTTTAAACTAATACAGTATTATTATAGTCTATGAACTTTGCAGTCGATTTACTTTACATAAGGTCTGTATACCTAAAATACACCTCTAATCAAACCAGTTTTTTTAGCTTTGGATTTAGTATTGGTTACAATTATTTTTTGTTTTTTTTCTGCTGTCTGTAGCCCAGCTGTCACCAGGACAGGAATTGAGGGGAAATGTCTCTAACAGGGACACATAGCTAGAAGAGCACCTTTTAACAGAGTGGTCGAAGAAGGCTAGAACCCCTGTTAACAAATAAATGCTGTTTGTGTCCCCACTGATGGTTTCCCCAGAATTCAGGGTGTCATTTTATTGTGAATTGTACTGTAAAGCTGGCCATAGATGGAGTCAATTTCACCCAGAATTGACCAGATTTTGATCCATTTATGGATAGCCCTGTTAAACAGAAGTACATTTTTAGAACAACTTCTGTTGAATGGGAATGATGGAAAACATTTACTAATCACCAGCTGCAGCCACTAATCAGTGCATTTTGATAGCAGAGGAGTCCCACTGTCAAAATACAATATGCCAATGAGGAGGATTCCTCCATGTTATCTCAATTGTGTGGATGGGGAATGCATTTGTTTTTGGGAATCCATTTGTTTTTTAGGTTTTTTGTTTCATTCAGCCCACTGGCTGAACAAAAAAAGAAAGAAATATTCTATGGCTTTACAATATATGTGAGTGAAGAATGGGAAAAAAAAAAAGAATTTAAGTGATTTATTTTACTATGGTCATAAGGTGCCAACAAAGTAAGACCCTGGAGAGCTTCAGGTACTCCCAGGATAACTTGTTAACCATCTTAAAGGAAACCTCTCATGAGGAAAACACAGAGGCAGCTATTCCTGAGCTCTCATTCACAAAATTCTACTTGCTTGTCTGTCCATTGTTTTAATAACATAAGTCACTTACCAGAACAAGTGGGCAGATTAGAAATGTTGACTTGTACTAAATCTGTGACTCAGAAAGTTTTAAAGAGTCAGAAAGTCAATATAACACTCAGGCAACTAGCATTTTCAGGGAAAAGTCAGTAATGGTAGCTCTGATTTTTTTTTCACTTTCGTGGTTTACTTTAAAGGGGGAGTTCACCTTCTCAGAAAAAAAATGAAAAAGGTGAACTAACACTGTACACCCTATCCACCCCCTGGTTCCCTCTGTACTTACATTTGTGGGTGATCAGCTGTCAGTGCCCACACAGCTGGTGCTGCAGTTGGTAGGCTTTAAATCCCCACACTTAATACTTTTTACAAATCCACTTATTTATAGTAATCTGAAGTGAATGGTTGGATGCCTTAGCTAGATTTCATTAGATTATTATTAAGAGTGCCTTCAATCATTGTCCAGCACTTTCACCTAGCAGCAGAAAGGGTCACTGGTTCAAATCCTGACCATGACACCATCTGCCTGGAGTTTGCATGCTCTCTCTGTGCCTGCGTGGGTTTCCTCTAGGTACTCCGGTTTCCTTCCACACTCTAAAGACATGCTGGTAGGTTAATCAGATCCTGTCTAAATTGGCCCTAGCATATGTATGAATGTGTGTAGGAACCTTAGGTTGTAAGCTCCATTGATGGCGCTATATAAATACCTGAAATAAATAAATAAAATAAATACATGTATTTTAATGCTTGCTGCTTCACTTGCTGGACTTATAAAATACACTAGAGAGTTCATCTACATTCATATTCACAATATATACTGTGTCAGTGAAGTGATCTGTAATAAAGGGGTAAATCTATACTAAATGCAAAAAAAAAAAAAAAAAAAACCTACCTGTCTTTTGTCTTTTCCTAACAATCTATAAAGTTCCAGATTTTCATATGAAAAGCATACCTTTCTCTTATTTAAAAAAAAACTGACATCTAAGCTGAATCTTTTTATCTGCCTGATACTGGAAGGCATGGTGCTGGATGGATCTCATAATGTTTGCTTAGAGAGACAAATCATAGTGCATTCAGTCACTTCTTTTCTAAAACTGTATCTGCATAGATACAGTAAAGTGTAATTTAGCATGAGGGTCTGCTAAAACATTGCTGTTCAAGGGGTTTTACAGTATATTCCATTTTTTGTATAACTATTTTCAAACTCAACACCATCATTAGAAGGTTGTATGTTCTATATAAAACTTTAGTTACATACTCAAACATAAAAAAAAAATCATCTTTCTTTCAGATATGAATGAGTGTTCTGCAGGAATCGCTGCTTGTGAGCAAATTTGCATCAATACACCAGCTAGTTTTAACTGCTCATGTAATGAAGGTTACAGAATTAACCAACAAAATCCTTACCGATGTGATGGTAAGAACTTATGTTTCACCAGATATTCCATTAATAATATATTTTTATTATCCATCTGAGTACAGTTTAATGGTATTATATGGGAACTTCAGCAAAGGTGGACCAATGCCTTTACTAGCCAATCAAATATTTTGTTTTCCTAGAAAGTAAAATCTGTTTTTCTTTTTAGGTAATAGCTCCACTTTAGCTGAAGCTTTTTTTTTTTCTTTTTTTTTTATCAGCTTTATTGTAGAGAGATTATTCTATATTGTTTCAATAAACTATTGAGGATGATTTACTAAAATAGCAGTAAATGTTCAAGTAAATAAGGTGTTGCTGTGCTTACTTCAATTATCCAATAATTTGTTTTTATTTCTTTTTGAGTATTCATAGTGAACACAGCTTTGCAATATTCACCAAGTTAAGTGAACATACACTTAAAAAATTAAAACAGGACCATCAGCCACCCTTGGTCCTGTATTTTTTGTGATGACATTAGGGCCTGCCCACATTCTAGGGAAGATAAAAAGAGGGAGGGGAGAGATCAATAGCAGGCTCTAATAGGGCATATTACCTTACTCTGCAATCCCCAGACTTCCTTTCTGCAAGATGACAGATCCCCTCAAGCTCCTTCTCTTCTCTGATCAAATGGCTGTCCCCTCATCAACATAATTATGTGTAATGTGGAACCAGGAGCCAGCCACTGGTCTTGAATTGTATGTGATGACATTAGGGGCCTAGCCCCATTCTGGGGTGGGGTGAATGCTTAATGGTATCAAGTATAGAGAATGCTGTTTTCAACAACAACAAACTGGGAAGTTGTATCTGTCAATGTGTCAATGACTATAATGGAGATGCACACATATATTAACAATATTATTTTGATATAATAATGTAATCATACAAACACCAGGGTTTCATGCAATGGGTATATATTTTCAATAACTTTACAACAACAAGTTTGACTTTATTTATTTAGCAAGCGATTTACTAAAATAATGGATTTAAAAAGATGTGTCCACTGCTTACACTTGTTAGATATAGGGCAAAAAAACATTATACACATATAACTTAACAAATTTGAGCAAAGTATATAACATTTCAGTGTCTTTTGTTGTCCTGTGGTATAGATTTCCTTTAATTTACTTGATTATTTGCATGTATTTCTGTTCCAGATATCAATGAATGTGCTACACCTTCTCTCAACAATTGTACAAGCAATTCTCTTTGTATAAACAGAAATGGCTCTTATTACTGTGAGTGCCTCCCAGGATATTCTGGCCCCAACTGTACAGGTAAGGGAAAGCCCTCTTCTAGCTCAGCGTGTGGTGTAATAGTGACAGCATTTGGAAAATAAACCCAATTAAACCTATATTAATTGAGGTCACATTTCAAAAATATAATTTTTTTTGTAAATTCGTTACAAAATAATGCAAAATTCTGTAAACCTAATTAAACTTAAAGCTGAACACCAGTTGTGATCTTATATGCATACTTACATTTCTCCATCTCAAACCTGATGGATGTGGAAACTGACAATAACTATAGAAGTCGATGCTACTGTATTGATTGCCGTAGTTTTGAAGTTGAAGTTTTGAAGCTTCCCCAATGCACACTGATCACAGAGGGGCACTTGCTCAATACTGTACCAAGAACAATTTCATTGAATACAATGTGTTTTCTGATGGGAAAAGGAGGAATTTTGAATTCACTGAAAAAAATACAATGGGGTTGATTTACTAAAGGCAAATCACTTTGCACTATAAGTCACAGTAGATCTCTGTAGATCTGAGGGGAAGCTCTAAAATGAGGTGAAGCTCTGCTGATTTTATCATCCAATCATGTGCAAGCAAAAATTTATTTTATTTTCCTTGCATGACCCCCTCAGATCTACGACGACTGCACTTCCAAGTACATTTGCAGTGCACTTCTAAGTACACTTGCAGTGCACTTGTAGTGCAAAGTGGATTTACCTTTAGTAAATAACCCCCAATGTGTTCAGTTAATGGCCCCATGCTGAGTAGTGATGATCTAAATAATCTAATCTCAGAGTTAGATTCAGCAGGGGTTCACCAAATTACAAAGATGCTCAAGTGGCGATTGAAATCGACGGAAGCCAAATCTGTCAAATTAAAAATACTTATTTTCTGAGCTAATATGTAAGGAGATGTAAAAAAATAAATTAAATGTGTTTGTTCACTGTCCTGTGAAACATGTACCAATGCAATATATATATATATATTTTTTTTTACAAATTCCATGCAGCCAGAAGCAGAGATTTTTTCTTAACACTGACATTTAGAAATTAAAAAGTTTTAACATTTGCTGGCAAATTACTTTGACACTGTCGCATTGTTGCTGGCAGATTCTGTTTAAAAAATCACTCAGACCCCCCCTAAAGAGTCTTCAACATATTTTCAGGGATCTTTGGAGGGGTTTGTATCATTTATATTTATTTTTTTAAGAATAAATGTTATTTGCCGGGAATTTAAACTTTCATTTTTTTTCTTTGAAAATGTGATTTTTATTTAGCACATCCTACAACAAAATGTACAAAAAATGGCTTGGATTTTAAGTGGGAACCTCACACATATAATCAAAGGATAGTCATACCAGACCCTTTAGGTCTGGTATACATTTTAAAGTGGGCTCCATGTATGCGGCCCCCCTAAAAATCCATACCAGACCCCTTATCCAAGCATGCAGCCTGGCTGGCCAGAAAAGGGGGGAAATGAGCATGCACCCATCCTCAACGGCCATTGGCTATATAAGCGAGATGGGCAGAGGGTGGTGGTGATGTGACCATAAGACAATGGTGTAAGGTTTTTTTTCCCCACCCCTTTACTTATGTGGCTGGGGATTCCCAGCAATGTAAGTGAATGGGCCAGTTGACATTAGTTGTTGGTAGAGAGCTTTAGGCAGCCACTGCTTCCTTAACGACCATTGACAGTACTGTCCAAATATGGCTGTGTAGCCAGTTTTAGGCAATTATGTAACCAGCTCGATTTCAAGCCCATTTCTCATCAATGGGTTGGGTGACATCAGTGGTTAGTGAAGGATGCGGTAAACAGCAGCTGCTCCCTTAGCAATTATTGACGGCTAGAAACTGTTACATTCAACATCATCACCTCTACCATGCTGGACTCCCTAAATAATATAATAATATTGGTGCAAGTTTCACAATATTGTCCATGGTCAGGGTTGTTTGTTTCAGTAGTTTAAGCTCAACAACATTGTCATCTATTGTTGCTAGAGACTATACAACACCACCTTAAAACACAACAGCGTCCTCAACAAACGCAACAATCGGTGTAACATATGCTTTGTAACAGATGCTTTCAATTGTTTTTTAAAGGCAATGTAGCTGGAACCACCTCTGAATATTCAACAACCATGCCAACCACAAGTTCTGGGAGACCTACAACATTATCTTTAACCGCCAATATATCCACTGCAAGGACACAATACAATGTAACAGAAACTGTGAATTCATCTATGACCTCAGCCTTCAACAATATTAAAACAGAAGTTAGCACAGGAATTTCCATAGCAGCAGTCACAAGCAATACAGCTAGCACAACAAATTCATCAACTGCTTCACAGCACTTAACCTCAGAATTAACCACCACTGGATCCACAGCAAGCACATTGAATGTAACAGAACATTCAACTTCTAATCACAATATGACTGTAACCATCAGCAGTTCAACAACCATACCAACTGCAAATGTTGTACATTCAACATCATCACCTCTAAGTACCACTGTGTCATCCGCAAACACAAAACTAAATGTAACTGACCATTCAACCTCTAATGATAATATGATTGTAACCACCAGCAGTTCAAGAACCACACCAACTGAAAATGTTGTACATTCAGCATCATCACCTCTAAGTACCACTGTGTCATCTGCAAACACAAAACTAAATGTAACAGACTATTCAACTTCTAATTACAATATGGCTGTAACCACCAGCAGTTCAACAACCACACCAACTGAAAATGCTGTACATTCAACATCATCACCTCTAAGTACCACTGTGTCATCCGCAAACACAAAACTAAATGTAACTGACCATTCAACCTCTAATGATAATATGATTGTAACCACCAGCAGTTCAACAGCCACACCAACTGCAAATGTTGTACATTCAACATCATCACCTCTAAGTACCACTGGGTCATCCGCAAACACAAAACTAAATGTAACTGACCATTCAACCTCTAATGATAATATGATTGTAACCACCAGCAGTTCAAGAACCACACCAACTGAAAATGCTGTACATTCAGCATCATCACCTCTAAGTACCACTGGGTCATCCGCAAACACAAAACTAAATGTAGCAGACCAGTCAACTTCTAATCACAATATGACTGTAACCACCAGCAGTTCAACAACCACACCAACTGAAAATGCTGTACATTCAACATCATCACCTCTAAGTACCACTGTGTCATCCGCAAGCACAAAATTAAATGCAACAGAGATTTCTATTTCAACCACAGGTAACACCAAAAGCACAACTCAAACTACCAGCTTTAGAGAACCAACTACATCAAATATGAACACAGAAAAGACCACAGAAGCTATAACATCTAATTTTACAAAACCTGTTTATTCAAGTGCCAGCACACAAAAATCTAATATTGAAAGCTCCGCAAGTGCACACGCTACAACTCCCAAGGATGTAACATCACGAGTAAACAGCACTGCAACAACAGGAAACAAAGTGTCTGCTGTAACACAGACTGACTATGTAATTATGAACTCTGCATCTAATACTAAAACAACGGGAAGTTCATCAATAACACAAACAAGCAAGGGTGGCATTCAGACCAATGTCACAACATCTCTAAATTCTACCTCCAAGGCTGACACTGCTCTATCCAGTACTGCAACTACAACAACCGCACAACAAGCAGCATCACATACAAGTGGCTCAGTCGCACTGACTACAAAGGCGAAGTATACAGTGATAAACTCTTCAACCAAGAGCTCAGAGGCTAATAATAGTACTACAGCAACAACAGCAGCAGCAGTAGTAGATGTTACAAGTATGTTAACTACTATCAAAACTTCGCGTGCATCCACCAGTGCTAACAATATGACTTCCACCAGTGTACCAAGCACTGTAACTTCTACATCTAAAGGTGAGCTGCTACCAGACATGGTTGTGCATGCTAATGTGTATAACAAGTTAGTTCTGGATAGAGTGGCAAAGCAATAGAACCCCTGTTGGGTTTTGCTATCAAGGGGGCTGTTCACTTCCTGCCCTGATGGCAGCTATTTACAATGCAGGGAGTGAACAGAAATCTCCAACAGCAACACATACAGAAATATGAATATATGAATACCTCCCTTGTGTAAAGAAGGGGAAGGCTACAATCTGTCTGAGATTTATATTTCTGTCTGTGTCCCTTTTGCAAAATTTTCCTCACTTTAGGTCAGGTAAAACCATTGTCAAAGAAAGGAAAGAAATCAAAAGTTAGACAGAGGTTCTAAAAAAAAAAAGGAAAAAAATGGCTTGACATAAACTTTAATGTATACCCTGCTTATAACATGTTACTTAATATATGTAATGTTACATTTGCTGATACATTTTTTTCTGCTTAGGCACTACAACCTCTAGCTGCGGCTCTGCATCCTGCCCATTAGGATATTGTAGCAATGGAGGAACATGTACCTATAATACGGTAACTTGCAGCCCAGAATGCAAATGTTCTTTACCATACACAGGCAGTAAATGTACTACTGTCGGGTACACCTTCAGTCCTCAGCCTTACAAAGGTACGTATAACATATAGATAATAACTAATAACTCAACCAAGTGTTGCAAAAAAAAGATACTTCTGCAGGGATAATATATAATTTTAAGAATTATATAAATGCGTGAAAAACATAATAATTCATGTTAGTTATAAAACTGGGGAGAATGCATGTGGCCTGAGGGTTCCAGGGAAAAACTGGGGTAACAGGATATATGATGAAGGAAAGTACATTATGTTTGTGGTGCATTCTAGGGGAAAAATACAGATTTACCTTCATTTCAATTAAATATTTATTGAAAAGTTACACAAAATGGCATGCATTCCACCTAGTATACACTGCAATTTAGGAAACATTTTGGAATATTTGTACCTTAACCCTCCTGGGGGTAATCCCGAGTGTGGCTCTGGGTTAAATTTCAGTACCATTAGTGGTAACCCTAAGCCACTCTCAGGATTGCATTGCAGAATCCTGGTACAGCGTACTTACCTTGTCACCAGGATCCTGTGATGTCCCCTTCTGCTGTATCTCCCACCGGATCATCGGCAGAAAATTCAAAAAGTACTGTAGAAAGAGGGTACTCCCGTGCTACCACAATAAAGGACATGAAAATAGATAAATAGTACAACTGCTGCAAACACTGATAGGTGAATTCAAAACCAAAAATAATGTGATATGCTGTAAATGTTGCTGCACTGTTGAAAACTAGGTAATAAACTACAAAAACTATGTAAAATATAAGCAAATGAACACTTGTATCAACTACATAAAGCTTCTGAAATGCAACAGTGTATTACTCAAAATGAACACAAGATGGCAGTGAAAATACAATGACCACTGTATAAAACTTCTTGAGGTGCAATAGTGAACTCAAACGTCCAGTGTAAATACACAAAATATGATGTGACTCTATCGACACAGTCTATGAAATCACAAAGTGCTTGAAAGGTATGTAAAATGCAATAATGGTGTTCTCTGGATTCAATAAAAATAATCCAATAAAAATAAAATAAAAATAATCTGTGGGTCCTTTCATGGATGTCTGGTAGATTATATCTCCTGGGGGGGGGGGTCCCCTTGTATAAATTCAGCAAATGGTAGTGGTTGATATACTCCGCTTCCACATACACCCCAGATGGGGTAAAAAGTTTTATTTCATAAAAACACAGTAAAGGTAACACTCACATTTGTTTCTAAGAAAGGAAGTAAAAACTCCAGGAGTGCTGAGCTCCTCACCAGTGTCACTTCTGGTTGCGCCTGTTAGCCAATCGCGACGCTTATCGTCACGGGTCACGTGACTACATCAGTTACCTAGTATATAAACTAGTGCACTGCAATTTAGGAAACATTTTGGATTAGATGTACCTTAATGCTCCTGGTGGTAATCCCGAGTGTGGCTTGGGGGTTAAATTTCAGTACCATTGGCAGTAACCCCCGAGCCACACTAGGGATTGCATTGCAGAATCCTGGTACAGCATATTTACCTTGTCCCCAGGATCCTGCAATGTCCCCCCGCTGTGTCCCCATGTCATCTGTCCGATGCTCTGTATGTCTAGCTCCATTCTCTTCGCGCATCGCAACGATTGGGGGCGGAGCCCGGGGGCAAATTAAAAAAGTGCAAAATACATAACACATACAGTACACTGTAATCTTACAGATTACATTACTGTATCAAATCATTACACCTCAGTTTGGTCCCTGGTGCTTCTGTTCGAGAAGGTCCATGGCAACCAAAATGTGTCTATTTACGTCAAAAGGGGTTTTATTATATTATTTTTTTTTTATAATTATAGTTATTTATTATATTTCAATTTATGATTTAGTGTTTCAAACTTTATCATACCCAAGATGTCTACTAGGCTCTTTTTTGGACAGATTTAAGTGTGTTATTACTAAGAATTACAGGCCTGTAAGATAAAACGCCAAATTTCTATGCAAAACAATGTAACGCTTTGAGATTAAAAAATCTGACATAATCATACCGCTAGGGAGGCTACAGGATAAGCTCAATCCAAAAAAAAAAATTTAAGTTTGTTTTCACATCTGCAATTTGAATTGCCAACATTCTTCCTAAATTTAATGGGGTGTGCATATGTAAGAGGATTCTTCCGTACTTAGCTTCACTTGCAACACGTTGCAGAGAATGAAGTGGCAAATAATGTGGAACATATCAGATATTGAAATAAATGCAGCACATGTTTATTATTATGTTATCAGTATTAACACTAGTCATCTTATTTGGTCCCCATAGAACTTCCTAAAAGAATAGTTCAAATTAAGCTGTGGATCAAAGGTGAAAATGGTTCTGGGCTAAGTGATACATCTTCAACAAACTATGTCCGCCTTCAGCAAGCAGTGAATAGCACGGTAACTATCACAGAGAATGTTACAAAGATCTATGTATTTATTATTTTTACAAGATATGTTTTTTTTAACATGAAAATGGTCCTTACTTGAGAAATTAGTAATATACTTTATGCGACAAAAAACAGAAAAATGTCCTGCTTGATTGCTTACAATATACAGAGTACCAATTGTGTACTAATGTTTGTTATAGGCATCAGACAGTAGGCAGTGTGGGGGTTACCTCATGTGAGGATCACCTTCCCTGGGAAAAAGGTAGTCCAAATGGCAAGTCTTTCCTAAAAGTCTGACTTGTAGTCTGTTTTATTTTTTTAAAGGTTGCACCCACAACAAATAGAACAAATTAGAAAATAAATCCTTGCCATCCAAACACTAAGGCCGCGTACACACGGGCGGACTGTTCGCCCAACTTTGTCCGCTGAACAGTGTTTCAGCAGACAGTCCGCTCGTGTGTGGGCTTCAGCGGACAGTTTCAGCGGACAGTCTGACGAACAAAGTTTTTCGGAATTTCCGTAAGACAGTCTGCTGAAACTTGGTTTCAGCGGACAGTCCGCTCGTGTGTAGGCTTGTTCGACAAACTAAGTTTCGCGCATGCTCATAAAGGATTTACACGGCGAAGGTTGCATTGCAGTGTATTGGACGTCGTATTTCTCGTCCCGTCGTACGTGCCGTTCACGTCATCGCGCACGCTTTCAGCGGACTGTTCGTTCATCGTGTGTGGTCAATCCGTTCATGCAAATTTTGAGCGGACTGTTTGTCGGATTGTTTGACGAACAAAGTTGGGCAAACAGTCCGCCCGTGTGTACGCGGCCTTAGACCCCTTTCACACAGAGGAGCTTTACAGGAGCTATAGTGCTAAAAATAGCGCCAGAAAAGAGCCTGTAAAGTGTCTCTCCTGTCATTCCATTGTCACTCAATGTCTCCTGTCACTCCAATGTGAAAGCCTGAGGGCTTTCACACTGGAGCGGTGCGCTGGCAGGATGTCAGAAAAAGTCCTGCTAGCAGCCTCTTTGAGATGCTTTAGTGTATACACCGCTCCTAAAGCGCTCCTGCCCATTGAATTTGATGGGACGCGCTGCCGAAGCACTGGCACTTGTAACCCTTTTTCAGCCGCTAGCAGGGGTTAAAAGCAACCCGCTAGCAGCTGAAAAGTGCAGCTTAAATGATGGTAGCGGCGCTTTACCGCTGACGCCCAGGCGCTGTGAGTGTGAAAGATCTAAAAAGGACAGATTCCTCTCTGATAGGTGAAGGGCTTCTCCCAGTCACCAAGAAAACAAGCGTTTTGCAAACCCTTTCTGTCTTTTACAGAGCAGTTTCACATGTTGCTCTCTCTTAGATAGCTTTTCAGAGTCCCAGGCCAGAGCATTGTATTGCTCCAGCCCTTCTTTATTTATCCCACCTGCTACTGGTCACAAACGGGAAGCAAAACACAGTATCTCACACTGCCATGGTAACCCGGAAAACATAGACCCGATTCCACCTTAGTTTCCCATTTGAGAAAGTATGCAAGGTGAAACATAAGGATTGATTTACTAAAACTGGAGAGTGCAAATTCTGGTGCAGCTTTGCATGGTAGCCAATCAGCTTCTAACATCAGCTTTTTCAGTTAAAGGGGTTGTAAACCCTCATGTTTTTTCACCTTAACACATAGGATGCATTAAAGTGAAAAACTTCTGTCAGTCACTGTCCCCCGCCCCCCGTTTTACTTAACTGAGCTCTGGAATTTCCAACAGCAAGGACGTGCTGTGCATCTCTCCGGGGTCCTTGGTACTCGATTGGATAGATTGATCTGATGGCAGCCATTGGCTCCCTCTGCTGTCAATCAAATCCAATGATGCTGGGGGCGGGGCCAATGCTGGACTCGGGAGCATGCCTGCAAGGTAACCCCCTTGGGAGAGCGCTTCTCCTAGGGGGTTATCTGATGTGGGGAGGAGCCGTGAGAGCTGCTGAAGGACCCCATAAATTAAGAAATTGGGGCTACTCTGTACAAAGCGAGCTGCACAGTGGAGGTAAGTATTTTATGTTTGTTATTTAAAAAAAAAACAAAAAAAAAACAAAGCTTTACAATCACTTTAAGCTTTGACAAAAAAAAATGGAAGCTTATTGGTTTCTCTGCAGAGCTGCACTAGATTTTTCACTGTTCAGTCTTACTAAATCAACCCTAGAGTGCCCCTCAACTACCTTGCCTTTCATTATGTCACAGTAGATTTTTAGATTAAATCCACCACTAAGCTATATTTTGGCCTTTCAACTGATACAGATATGTGTGCACAAATTGTACTGCTGACCAAGTAAATGAAATAAAGCAAAATACTGTTTCCTTAATAACAATCATCCAGTGATGTCTGGAGTCTGAATTTACCATCAACATCATGACTTAGTAAAGTGCTTTTCTATATTTATTTGTAGACTACGGGATACCTACAATCAGTCATGGCTTTTTATATGAACAGTAACGTTTCTCTCAGGTGAGTGAATATGCCAGAAAGATCTAGTATAAAGCAAAACAATAGATAGTTACTAAGACTGCTGTTAGAATTGATCATATCCTTTACAAATTATTTATGACAGCGGTTAATGAAATCCCAAATGCCTATGGCATTATAGCAGACTCTCTCATGACAAACAAGGTATATATATGTATATAATATCTGCAGTCTGATTGCCTTAATGCATGCTACTTTCAGACTGGGTTCACACTGGTACAACAAACGCTTCGACATTGGGAGCACAAGTCACATGACGTGCATGAGTTCCCATGAGAGCCGTCTTAACTGGTCTGACACAAGTCGGTCCAACTTTAAAAAAGGTTCCTGCACTACTTTGGTCTGATTTCAGCCCATTGAATCTTATTGAAGTCAAATTAAAGTCGGATCGTTTTAACTGATCTGACTTTGGCATGCTACTAGTGCTCTGATGATCTTCGGAGAGCCCCACAGCAAAGGAAAAATGGCATAGGGCCCCCCTCCAAGACCATACCAGACCTAGATCCTGGCCCCACCACCCTATGTGAATGAGTATGGGGTACATTGTACCCATACCTATTCACCTAAAATAAGTGGCAAAAATAAAAACAGCACACAGGTTTTTGACAAAGTAATTTATTAAAGCAGCTCTGGAGTCTCTTCTCCTTCTGATTTCTTCTCCCTGCGGTGATGTCTTCATCCTCTGGTTCTTCTACCCTCTCTGCTGATGTTTTCTTCCACTACTGGTTCTCCTTCCTCCACTGTCTTCTCCGTCTGCCAAGTCTCCTCTCTCCCTCTGTTCTTCCTTCGATGTCCTCTCGACGCTCTCTCCCGGTCTAATGCTAGGGCAGCCGTGTGCCATTACTTATATAGCCATGGGGCAGGGCTTGGAGAGCGGCTTCCTGTGCAGGGGCTGGTTTTGTGTCACTCTGTCCCAAAAAGGTTCACCATCACTGGCCTAGGCTATAAAAAGATTGCCAAGACCCTGGGGACAAGGTGCTTTGGGCCCATCCTGCCCCAAAGCACCCACTCCCCCATGTTGAGGGCATGTGGACTGGTATGGTGCAGGGGGGAGCGCTTGCTCATCCCCACCCCTTTTCCTGACCTGGGGGGCTGTGTGCTCGAATAAGGGTCTGGTATAGATTTTGGGTGGGACCCCACACGTTTTTTTTTTTGGTCTGGTATAGTCTTGTAGGGGGAACCCTATGCCGCTTTTTTTTTTGTCATGTTGTTTGATGTGATTTTACATTTCTGTGTTACTAGCTTACTGTGCTGCCCTACCCTTGCCAAATCTGAGGCTTGTTGTATTAGGCAAAGCCAAATAAAGCTCTATTCATGTACTGGATTGTTTAGAATTAAAAACTAATAGCATAAAAGTGGGATATGATTATATGTGTGTGTTACCATAAAATTGTTCAGTGAAACAGTAACTGGCAATGTGTGTCATTATGATTGCACTCATTTTTTCTATGTCATTGCAGCAATGTGGATGGAGGAGCACAAACCAGTATTATTTCAGAGTTTACATATAGTAACAATGGAACACTCATAACATTCTTAAATGAGAATCTGGTGCAGACTATAATCAAACTGTTTAATTCCAAACTGCCTGGCCGTAGGAGACGAGAATTGTCTCCAGTCTCATTTGAAGTCATGAGTACAGATAATATTACCAATATACAAATCAGTAAGTATTTTCTGACAGTAGAATAATAATCTAGTATGTGTTAAAAGTCCAGTATACCATTTCCTAAAACTTTTCAGTGGATGCACTGCAATTATTTAATCATTTTGTTCTAAAATAGTCAAGGCAAACTAGCCAAGAGACAAAAATATGAGCACTACTGCTTGTAGGCTACATAGAACCGCACAAGTTCAGCACATATTTGAGTCTGGATAGAAAGGAAATCTTTCCTTTGCTACGTCTTCCTATGTTTCTGCACATCTTTCACATCTACAGTACACACATTTATATATAAGTGGCTCATGTAAATTGTGCACTGTGGGAGTCGGACCTGTGCATACCATTGTGAACTGGCACCTTTTCCCCACCTATTATGATTTCTACATCAAGAGACTTAGGTGTATATCTGTATTTATATTTAGAAAATCTCAGACTTGTGCATTAATCTTTTTTTATGTTCTTTTTCTTAGAAACAATAGCTGAATTGCAAAGCTACTTCAGCTGTAACAGCACAGGATTCTCAGGTTATACCCTGGACTATTTAGCTAATGAATTTACCTGTGTGTCTCAATGTGATAAGGGTTTCTGCCAGAATAATGCAACATGTGAACAAACTGAGAGTGGACCCATCTGCAGGTAATAGGAACGAGTACCTATTTATTATTAAACTTTGATTAATATTACACAGCACTTTAATGATCGAGATGAGCTTCCAGTTTGGTCCAAACAGAGATTTGGAAATTAGTCTGAATGCCAAACTTTTAGTCATATAGTGTAGTGTCTTTTTTTTTACCACTAATATATACAACAGCCGTCACTGAATGGCAGGCCGCAGTCCGAACACGGACCAATCAATCCTCCTGTCCGGACCACCAGGCCGCCAGTGTGATATGTGATATGCGCACCCCGTCCCCTTCAGGAAGACTCCTGGCGCAGCCCTCGCTCCCTGCAGCTTTTTACCTCCCGATCCCTACCTGCCACAAAGTATGTGGGGTGTTTACAGGGCCAGATAATGGGCACACTTTAAGGTTTACTCTGATGGGCACAACAAAAGATTGTGCCCATCAGAGTGACCCTTAACATAAAATAAGGGGCATTTTGATGGACATATTTTATGTTAAGGGGCAGGCTGATGGGCCCATTTAACATTAGGGGGCACGCTGACAGGCACAACAAAATGTGCCTATTAGCATGCCCCTTAATGTAAATGTACCCATCAGGGTGCCACTTAACCACTTCAGCCCCAGAAGAATTTATCCCCTTAACCACTTCAATACTAGGCACTTTCGGCCATTCCTGCCCATGACCATTTTCAGCTTTCAGGGCTGTCGCACTTTGAATGACAATTGCACAGTCATGCAACACTGTATCCAGACTATATTTTTATAATTTTCTTCTGACAAATAGAGCTTTCTTTTGGTGGTATTTGATCACCTCTGGTGTTTTTATTTTTTGCTAAACAAACTAAAAAAAAGTTTTTCTTACTTTCTATCATAACATTTAGTTTTCCCCTTCACTGATGGGCACTGATGAGTTGGCACTGATAAAGTGGCACTAATGGGCATTGATGAGGAGGCACTGATGTGTAGAATTGATGGGCAATGATATGCAGCACTGATAGGCACCAATAGGCGGCACTGGTATCCAGCACTGATGGGCACTGATAGGTGGCACTAATGGGCACTGACAGGCAGCACTGATGACCCAAAACATATTAGTATTGTTGAAATGCGAATGGAAAAGGAATGGGGAGGAAGACACCTGTATATCTTCCATTGATGGAGCTGACCACTGCATGGTGTAGACTTTAGCTATGCTGTCAGCCCCTCAGTTACTTGATTACATTATATCAGACCTGTGTTTAGAACAGAAATAAAGCACAGCTAAAGAAACCAGCACAGCTATAATGTGCACCATCAAGTCACCATGAGGGAGAAACATGCTTATCTAAATGAATGATGGGGATGTGTTCTTTTACTTGGGCACATCATTCATCGTCGCTTACACTCCCCACACTCTGAATGAGTGGCTACAAAGGGAGATATTGAGAGAGCAGAATAAACAGTAGACACAGGCATAAAGGAAATGGATACAGAGGGGAGCTCTAGAACAATGTTAAGGCGTTTATAGGGATTAAATGCACACATAATTATAAAGAAACAAGACAGACAATTGACAGTTGAACTTGAAGCATATACATAATTTTAGTGTTTTTTTTACTTTAGTTATGCTTTAAAGCAGATAGATTGGCACTGAAGATTTAGGCCGGCTGTGCATGAATAAAATTTTAGCCAGTTTGACAGAGACTCAATCCATGTATGAGCAGGCTGGTTGTACACAAGTCAATCTATCGATCGACTTATGTTACAACAAACCTATTGAAATATTTTCTCTTGAACTAAAGCCACAGGTGCTTGTATGCCCTTGTACACATGGACGGACATTCAGGTGGAAAATGTCCGATTGGACCGTGTTGTCGGATAATCCGACCGTGTGTGGGCTTCATCTGACTTTTTCCGTCAGAATGTCTGACCAACAAAGTTTGAGAGCTGGATATAAAAATTTTCCGACAACATAATCCGATCAGACTTTGTCCGATCGTTTGTAGAGAATTCCGATCGGACAAAGTGCCACGCATGCTCAGATCAAATTCCTAGACCAAAGCTATTGGCTACTAGCCTGAACGTAGTCCCATCATAACTAAATAACGTCATCACGTTCCAAACGATCGGATTTTCCGACAACTTTGTCCGACTGTGTGTATGCAACACCAGTTTCGGACAAAATCCTACAGATTTTGTTGTCGGAATGTCCGACCGTGTGTACAAGGGCTATGTGTATTCTGATGGTCTCTTCCCACCATCAGAATGCAATAGCTGCAGCAGGAGGGATTCCCCCATTCACATTAAATGTGTGGATGGGGGAATCAAGTAATTTCCTTCTGTTTACCCACTGGTTGAATAAAAAAAAAATGACTGATGTATGGCCAGCCTAATTCCTTTACTACCATGGTGGAAGAATTGCATGTCTTCTCTCCCTAACTCCTATGGTTACATAAAATCTCAGTTAGAAAAAGACAGTCAGAAGGTGAGCACCCATTCTTACTGGAAAGAAAACAATGAAAACATTGTTTTTCAACATGTAAGCAGTAGAAAACAACATGTAAATAAAATTGATTAAAAACTGCAATACATCCTTTATATGTATACACTCTAATGCCGCGTACACACAATTGGAATTTTGGTCAGAAAAAGCTCTGATGGTTTTCCCAACGGAAAATTCCAACGGGATTTCGCTCAAGCTCTCTTGCATACACACAGTCACACCAAATTCCGACCGCCAAGAACGTGGTGATGTTCAACATGTACAATACGTACAACGCGTGCAACGCGTACGACGGAACTAGAAAAAGGAAGTTCAATACCCAGTAGCCAATAGCTTCCATCTCGTAGTTGAATCTGAGCATGCGTGAGTTTTTGCACGTCGGAATTGCATAGACACGATCGGAATTTCCGATAAAAAGCTCTCATCAGTCTTTTGCTGGCCAAAATTCCGATCGTGTATACGTGGCATAAGGCTGGGTTCACACTTATGAAGTGCAGAATTCTTACTATGCAGTGCCTACTCATTACCTGTGGGAAACAAAAAGAAAGAGTCACGACAGGGAAACTACATAGTGCGATGCGTTTCCCAGCACCGGAAAATGCAATGCAGTTTCCAATGCATTGGGGTACCATTAATAATTAATGTCACCCAGCCTCCCTATGCGTTTGCTAACAGTGCAGGAAAGAAAGCGATTTACATGCAGTCCCGTACCCACATAAATGTAAACCCAGCCTAAGATGAGAGATAGATGAAATAGAGTTCTTCTGGTTCCCACAGAACATGCACTAGTAATTTTGTTTATACTATTGGGGACCAGGCAGTATTAGAATATGAAAATATCCCTTTATTAATTATCCCAGTAAACAACCCAAATTTGTTTTTTTAATGTTTCAGGTGTACTACATTTACCATATATGCCTCATATGGTGAGAATTGTCAGCACCTTTCTATGAACCTGAATGCCTTCTTTGGAATACTTTTTGGTGCCATCGCCTTTGTCATCCTTGTTATTGCCTTTACCATTTTGATTGTGTATTGCTGTCGAAAAAGAAGACGCTCTAAGTCCAGGTATTACATGAGCAGAATGTATTTATTCTATGGATATAAAATCAAAAATGCATATGTGACTTACCATTATCGTTATTTGTTTAGTTTTTGAAGTTAAATACCATTATATTATTGACTGCCAAACCATAAATGTCCTTACATGAAAAATATCAGACATCTGTATCAGAATGAGAAGGAGGACTGGGAAGAGAGGGGCATTACTAAAATGATTTAGAACATTTTGTAACAAAATGTCCCACACTCCGCTTGAGTGCTTTCAGTCTGAATATAGAGATCAGATATTCCAACCGCTAACAACCACAAACAAGGCAATACTCGTTTGGTTGCTCACCATGAACTGTTTATTAAACCAAGAATACAGTCTTATATACACTGAAGGAGGAGGTTCCCCCCCACCTCCTGCTCATATTACTCTAACAATACACTTGTAACAAGAAACAAAAATTAACATGAGCTAATTAACTCGTCCCTTAACCACTTCAGCCCGGACCATTTTGCTGGTCAAAGACCAGACCACTTTTTGCGATTCGGCATGGTGTCACTTTAACTGACAATTGCGCGGTCGTGCGACGTGGCTCCCAAACAAAATTGACATCCTTTTTTTCCCACAAATAGAGCTTTCTTTTGGTGGTATTTGATCACCCCTGCGGTTTTTATTTTTTGCGCTATAAACAAAAATTTTGAAAAAATTTTTTTTACTTTTTGTTATAATAAATATCCCCCAAAAATATATAAAAAAAAATGTTTCCCTCAGTTTAGGCCGATACGTATTCTTCTACATATTTTTGGTAAAAAAAATTGCAATAAGCGATTATTGATTGGTTTGCGCAAAAGTTATAGCGTTTACAAAATAGGGGATAGTTTTATGGCATTTTTATTTTTTATTTATTATATTTTTTAACTACCGGTAGTAATGGCGGCGATCAGCGATTTTTATTGTGACTGCGACATTATGGCGGACACATCGGACATTTTTGACACATTTTTGGGACCATTGTCATTTATACAGCAATCACTGCTATATAAATGCAGTAATTCCTGTATAAATGACACTGGCAGTTAAGGGGTTAACCAGTGGGTGGCAGTGTAGGGGTTAAGTGTTCCTAGGCGTGTGTTACTAACTGTTGGGGGCTGGGTTTCATTTAGTGAACACTGATCTCTGCTCCAATCACATGGAGCAGAGATCAGCATCACTAGTTGCTAGGCAGAACGGTGAGATGCTGTTTACAATGGCATCTCTCCATTCAGCTGCCCCGTGAGACGATCACGGGTATACCCGCAACCTGACTCGTTGGGGTCCCGACCAGCACACGAGCAGGACACCTTCTCACAATAGCAGAAGCTCCAGTAGGAGTCAGACCGTCCCCTACATCATACAGAGACCAATGTGATCAGCTCTTTGGGGAGCTGAAAGAAGGGTTTCTCAATCTCGCCAAGGGATTCTGGGTTCCGCGGGCCCTCCTGTCACAATTTTAATTCTACAAAGAGTCTAAACCATGACTATACTGAGGCCTTAGCTAAGCAGTTAATAGTAAATAAGGATATAGACACAAGTGTTACTCAGATTGTGTTATAAATAAATCTGACAAAATATTCAGCCTGACAATATTCAAACATGTTCAAAGACTGATTAATAGCCGACCAGACACCTTCAATATTTACAAAGTGTACGAAAGACAAAGGGTCCATATGCTAAGGGCTGGCTCACACCACATAAAAAGGCACTCCAAATCTGTTCTGCATGTGTTTCTGCATGTGAATGTTTTTGATGTGTTTCTGGTGTGTATTTGTTGCATTTTTGATGTGTTTCTGGATGATTTTTAGTTTCACTGTACTGGGGTCTGGTGCATTTTTTTATGCGATCCAGTAAATTCTGGTGTGTTTTTGATGCATTTTACCATGATCCAGTACAATCTAGTGCAGGAAAAATACAGCATGATAAACTCTTTTTTTCTGGAACTGAAACGCCCTAGAACTGACCACACTGGTGTGAACTATGCCATTGGAAACCATATACAGTAACCTACTTTTCATGCGTTTTTGATGCAGAAAAAAACACCCTGGACTGCATGTGGTGTGAATGTCTCTAAATGTAATTAAGTGTGGAGTCAGTACTGAGTAGGTTAGATTGAGGGTTAATGGTTAACACAAAAACGAATCACTGCAAATCAATGCCCCTTCCCAAACCCTGCATACACATACAATGAGTATGTTCCAAAAAAGAGATAATGGCATACTGCTACTGCCCAGGTAACAATGAGACAGTGAGCGATATCTGTGCTAGCAGCAGTATAGGCAGTTTATCAGTCTCACCATACAACTACATGTATTTTTTTATTACAGGTACCTATATAGCACCATCAATGTACGCAGTGCTTTACATATATATTGTACATTCACATCGGTCCCTGCCTGCTAGAAGCTTTCAATTTAAGGTCCCTAAATCACATTCATACATACACAGGCCAATTAACCTACCAGTATTTCTTCGGAGTGTGGGAAGAAACCTGATACCTGGAAGAAACCCATGCAAACTCCAGGAAGGTAGTGTCGTGGTTGGGATTCAAACTGTGCTGACAAGTACCGTATATACTCGAGTATAAGCCGAGATTTTCAGCCTCTTTTTTGAGGCTGAAAGTGCCCCCCTCGGCTTATACTCGAGTCATCGCTGTCTGTCTGCCCGATCAGCGTGTCGAGCAGACAGACAGCGGCCATTCTAGGATTCAAAGGCCGCGCCTCCGTCGGTGATAGGCGGAACACTGAATTTCCCAGCAGTCTGTGTTCCGCCTATCACGGACATCCTCTCATCCTCATCCGTAGTATGATGATGAGCGGACGTCCGTGATAGGCGGACCACTGACTGCTGGGAAATTGAGTGTTTCGCCTATCACGGACATCCGATAGGCGGAACACTCAATTTCCCAGCAGTCAGTGGGAAATTGAGTGTTCCGCCTATCACCGACGGAGGCGCGGCTTTTGAATCCTAGAATGGCCGCCGACGAAGAGCTGAAGGACGGAGGCTCGGCTCGGGACGGGCCGGGACGGGACGGGACGGGACGGGCCGGGCCGGGACGGGACGGGCCGGACCGGACGCAGGCTGGACGGACACAGGCTGGACGGACACAGGCTGGACGGACACAGGCTGGACGGACACAGGCAGGCTGGACACAGGTAGGCTGCACGGACACACACACACACACACACACACACACACACACACAGGGATGGATGGACGGACACACACACACACGGATGCATGGACACACACACACACACACACACACACACACACACACACAGGGATGGATGGACACACACACACACACGGATGCATGAACACACACACACACACACACACACACACACACACACACACGGATGCATGGACACACACACACACACACACACACACGGATGCATGGACACACACAGGGATGGATGGACACACACACAGGGATGGATGGACCCACAGGGATGGACGGACACACAGGGATGGACAGCCATGTCTCACCCTCGGCTTATACACGAGTCAATAATTTTTTCCAGTTTTTTGGGGGTAAATTGGGGGCCTCGGCTTATATTCGGGTCGGCCTATACTCGAGTATATACGGTATATATTTTTTTTTAAATCCAATCCCATCTTATCAGGAATTCTGGAAAACGGATCACATAATAGAAGCCTGTATTATAATGTGTGACTGTCTTTATAGGCAGGCCATACAGTTGTTGGATAGTATAAATGTGGCCTCGTTTACATTAGGGGTTGGGAGGCTGCAAAGGTAGTGGAGGGGTGTGTGTACAGTATATGCTACGGCTGTGATGCTGTGCGATGCAAAAATTGCAAAAAATATCTTTACTGTCGTGTTTAGCAGGCATTATTAGGCAATGATTATGACTGTTAGTTATGTTTGATGTAAGATCATTTTTAGTTACAGAGATATGTTAAATAGGCCATTAGGTGCCTCCTATAAAATCTATGAATTGTCCAGAGAAACTAGAAACCCAAGTGATCTATCAGGTAATTGTCTCCAAATTGATCTGCAGGGGGAAACTTTCCCTGACACCATAAATGGTGATTAGAGCTATTTCCTGGGACAAAACATTCCTATATTATACTTTATATACTACTTGTAATTTTAAGTGTAGATACCACTAGAGACAAAAGAAATATGATCTAAAAATAAATGTTTTTGCTTATTATTACATTTACAAATATTGCTATACTTATGTATTTTAATATTTTTGTTTTAAAGGGATCTAACATTCTCCTGGGGATCAAAACCTATTACATGTGAGTTATTTTTGAATTAACTTTCCAGCACAGTCAAGAGTTATGCCAAACCTAAACACCTGCATTTAAACCAAATACTAAAATTTTGTTTTATTTTTCCAGTCTCAGATTTTTAAGATATCTTAACAAAAGTGTTTGTACTTACTATATATATATATATATATATATATATATATATATATATATATTTATATATATATATATATAAAAATATAGTAGTTTTAAAAACTTCAGCCCCGGAAGATTTGGCTGCTGAATGACCGGGCCATTTTTTGTGATTTGGCACTGCATCTTTTTAACTGACAATTCCGTGGTTGAGCAATGCTGCACCCAAACAAAATTGGTGATCTTTTTTTCCTACAAATAGAGCTTTCGTTTGGTGGTATTTGATTGCCTCTGCGGTTTTTATTTTTTGCTCTATAAACAAAAAAAGAGTGACAATTTTGAAAAAAAAAAAACAACACAATATTTTGTACTTTTTGCCATAAAAAAGCTATTTTTTTCTCAGTTTAGGCTGATATGTATTCTGCTATATATTTTTGGTAAAAAATATATTTGGTAAATACAATAAGTGTATATTAATTGGTTTGGGCAAAAGTTATAGCGTCTACAATATAGGGGATAGATTTATTGCATTTTTATTATTATTATTTTTTTTACTAGTAATGTTGGCGATCTGCGATTATTATCAGGACTGCAACATTGTGGTGGACATATCGGACACTTTTGACACATTTTTGGGACCATTGACATCTATACAGCGATCAGTGATAAAAAAAATGCACTGATTACTGTAAAAATGTCCCTGGCAGGGAAGGGGTTAACACTAGGAGGCAATCAAGGGGTTAACTGTGTTCCCTGTTTGTCTTTCTAACTGAAGGGGGAGGGGTCTGACCTAGAGGAAGTGACCATTGTGATTCCTAGTTAATAGGAAGTCACGATCTGTCACGCTTTTAAGAACAGAACAGTGAAGTATGTGTTTACACATATTCGTCCCTGTTCTGGCTCTCATGCCTTTCTGCATCGGCACCCCCACTGTGCAGTGGACATGGGAGCACGCCTCCGCAAAGCCAGTGATACCAGGAAGTGAGGGGAGAGAAGAGCTACAAATTGCCTAAATATTTTTTCCTTAATGCAAGGAATGCATTAAATCAAAACATGTTTACATGTTTAGGCTTTATAACTGCTTTAGATATCTTGTTTTTTGTCTACATTTATTATTATTATTATGCTCTTGCAATCTATTGTTATTATTATTGTTGTTATTAATTTGGTTTATTATTGGTTTAATTTTGCATAATAAACCCACATATGTCTTTATACAGCTTTTGGGAGGCTGCTGGAGACTGACATGGCTGGGAAGCCTGAGCTCAAGAGCTTTACTCCTCGCTTGGAAAATGTTCCAGTTGGTCCTCAGGTAACATATTCCTTGCTTCAGTAAACCAAACGTATGGGAAAAAATGGAGAAATCTCATTTGATTTGAACTCATTCTAATGAATCAATATGCCACATTGATCATTTTTATTTTTAAACACTTTAGCTTTGGTGACTTATGGACAATGTTTTTACATATTTCCACAATAGGCCTGGTTATTCCACAATAACGTTATCACTACTTAAGATAACAAAATAATAGATATATAACTTTGGGGACAAACTAGGCTTTCTTTTGGCAATACTGTGTTGCAAAAATGATTTAATTTTATATGTAATCTAGAGATAAATATAAAAAATATAGCATATAATATAAAAATAAAGTATAACGTATAAAATTAAAAATAAAGTATATATATAATGCTTATGTGTTTTCTCAACCTGGACAATTAAAACTATCGAGACCAGTCATATAAGGTCCTTCTAATTCATACATAATCCCTATAGAAATAATACCCTAAAAAATTAACTAGAATGGTTAGTAAACAGGATACATCTAACAGTGAAAAAATAACAAACAAGACAAATGATCCTGAAAAAAAGTTTAAATATTACATATAAGAGGAAAGGGGATTGGCCACTGTAGTATGGGTCTTTTTTACAAAGGGGATTCTGCCAACATCCCAAACACATTTAATTGTAGAAAATTATTACCCCACTTGGAACTTTTAAGGCAGAATGTGAAGAACAGTTAAGATATATGTAACAACATTTTTTAAAAGTACACAAAATTTTATTGGAATTGATAAAAGAAGGTTGACAACGTGGTCTACACTACATCACATCATAAAATCCATTGCATGAGGAAATCAAAGATACATATACTTAGAGAACCCTAAAGCTCAGATTAGAACATCATGTTAGCCCTGATACGGTAAAGGGCCAAACTTCTTGTGGATGTTCACCGAGCAACCCTACATGTTTCGGAAATGTACGTTCCTTATGTTTTCAAAGGAAGAGATGAGTGCATATGTCTACAATATAAAATATTACAATATATTAAATATAAAAAAATAGAATTTAAAAAATCAGGTAATCTAAATTTTAATAAGGAGTTAAATAGGAATACATAAAAATATTCAAAAAAATCTTGACTCATATTGTTAGTAAATAGAATAATTCTAACAGTGAAACTAAACTGAAAAATGCTTAAATAGTATTTGATTAAAATACATAATATATATATATAATATATTAATAAAGTATAAATATTATTTTTAAAACAGGAAATCTAGATATTATTAAGTGGTTAAAAAACAGTAAGTCCTTATACACACGGTCGGAGATTCCGACAACCAAATCCGTCGGATTTTGTCCGACGGATCTTGTGCATACACACGGTCGGACAAAGTTGTCGTAAAATCCGATCTTTCAGAATGTGATGACGTAATTTCGTTATGATGGGACTACGTTCACGCTAGTAGCCAATAGCTTTGATGTAGGAATTTGATCTGAGCATGCGTGCACTTTGTCCGATCGGAATTCTCTACACATGATCGGAGTATGTCCGATCGGAGCAGTTTGTCGGAAAATATTTCCAGCAAGTTGGAAAATTTGGTCCGACGGATATTCCAACAGAAACAGTCTGATGCATACCACACACAGTCGGAATATCCGACAAAACGGTCCGATAGGACATATTCCGTCGGAATCTCCGACCGTGTGTACAAGGAGTAATACATTTCTATTTAAAAAAATGTAGTAGTTCTAAGATTTATTTTTCTAACTGCCATATGCCATATTTGAACTACATATAAATCTAATAGTAAACACAATGTTCTAATACACTGAATTATTTCACTTGCAGACTACTTTTGACATTTACCAACTATTTACAAGTGTCATTTTAAACAAGAGCTGCCGTATTTTGATGCATACTGCATTTTGACATACATAGAGATTTTAGGCTGTAATTTTGGCAGCTGGTATTTGCCAGTAATAGTGATGGGGGATCTGTGTCGGGGTAGAGGAGCTGAACATTAGAGATATGCCCTAGAAATTTTGTTGAGGTGTGTTCGGGCATAGCTCCTCTTTTTATGTCCTTGAGTGGTTAAACTAAATGGCTCAGATAGAAATAATAAAGGAAAGTGCTAGGTAAAAAGGCATTATCTTCTACACGCATACAGGTCTGTATTAGTTTTTCTTACAAGATCCTTCCCCTTTCTCCCAAGTTGAGGTGGATATGTAAAGTAGCTGGGTCCACAATTTCTGCACGCTGACCAAATGATGTCTGAATTGAGTAACCATGTGTTCCAATTTAGCCTCCCTTCCCTCCCAAGAAAAATTCCTCCACCCTCTCTCCCCAAGCATAAAATCCCCCTTTTCCACAAGCTAAGATTTATCTCACCTAACAAAAATCCCCCCCTCCCCCATAGTAAATAAATTTCTCCCTCCTCATAGCAAAGATTTCCCCCAAAACATTTACCAGACCATTTACCCAAGCTATTAGCAACATTACTCTTGGCGTTGCAGGGACTCCTTGTTAATGTACAGGAGAAATTGGAGGTTCATGAATAATAGCACCTTACAGATGGCTGCACCAGGGACATGCACTTACCTGATACACCACTGCTTCCAATTTGAGAAAAATCAGGTCCCTCCTTTCAAGTTGCCCTTTTATTTTTTTCTTCCTTTTAGATTAAAATCCAAAGGCCATCTCTCGAAAAACATCAGACAAGCACAGATCCATGAGGCAATAACTTTTTGTTCAGTCTATTTGGAGAAGAAAGCACTCGGAATTTCTTGGCAAATCGAAATTAGAATGTTCAAACAGAGCACGAGAAATGAGGACATGGATTGTACCAATCTATTGTGGTCTGGAAACTTCTGATCAATGCCATGTTGATAAACAGTTTTTTCGAAAAAAAATATATTATTTTCTTGTGAAAAGGTTTATTTTTATATGACTTATATTTTGATGTAGACTTGCATCTTTAAATGTAAGGTGGGATTCTGTTGGACTGTCAAATTTATTTTGCAATACAATGTTTATATTAATATTACGCATGAAATGATTGTTATTTTAATTCAATGGCATTCTGATGTGACCTTTTCTTCTATGTCACATATTTGCACTTTATATTGTTAACATAGCGATTATTGACAAAGTCTTAATAAATATTATCATCAGTTATTATTTTATTGTTGTTGTCTACTTCAGTTTTTCACATAAATGTAATGAAACACAGAAACAAAGAAGCAGAAGAGTGATGGCATTAACCACATCCAACCTAAGCCAATTCTGGCACTCCTTTTCTACATGTAAAAATCATAAATTTTTTTGCTAGAAAATAACGTAGAATCCCAAATATTAAAGATTTTTTTAGCAGACCCTAGGGAATAAAATGGTGGTAGTCAGACGGTAATTGCGCAGCAATTGTTTTTTTAAACAGTTTTAGGAATTAAAAAAGAAAAAAGATAACACTAAAGTTAGCCCAAATTTTTTTTGGTACTTAAAAATCTCCATAGGCTACGCTTTAAAATTTGTAAAGGCTACCAGTTTAAAGGTACAGAGGAGGTCTTGTGCTGGAATTCTTGTTCTCACTCTAACGTTTGCAGCGATAGCATACATGTGTGGTTTGAACTCAGTTTACATTCGCTTCTGCATTCGAACACACAAGGATGGGGGCGCTTTAAGAAACTTTTTTAATTGTTTATTTTATTTTAAAAAATTCAATTTTTACACTTCCCTTTAAAAAAATTTAGATCAATTTTTTTTTCCTATTACAAGGGATGTTTACATAGGAAAAGGAATAAGGCATGACCTTCCCTCTTTACAGAGAGAGCTGGGGTCTATAAGTTCCCACATCTCTCCTCTAGGTTGGAAAGCCTGAGATTTAAAAGAAAAACACAATCTCAAGCTTTCCAGCTAAAAAAACGGCAGTGATTAAATCTGCCACCGCCGGAAGTGACGTCATGGCGTTACTTCTGCCCTCTGAAGGTCATAGAGATGGCCGAATGATGGCTATAGCACAGACAGCTAGTTCTGGAAGGCCATCATATGGCACGGGTCTCAGGCAGCAGGCTCTGTTATTAAAGAGTCTGGAGGATACTGCTGCTCACATATTGAGGTAAAGCGTCAATCAGCATCTCTTTACCACGTGATCAGCTGTGTCCAATCACAGCTGATCACGGATGTAAATAGAAATCGGTTATCGGCACTCCTTTCCTCATGCTGACGGCTTCTCTAGTGCCCTGTACACATGACCGGACTTTCCAGCAGACTAGGGTCCGATGGACTTCTGACGGAATTCCGGCAGAGTTCCAGCAGACTTACCGAACAAACTGACTTGCCTACACATGACCGGACTTTCCGGCAGACTAGGTCCACCAGACTTCCCGATGGAGTTCCGGCGGACTTCCAATTGAATGGACTTGCACTCACACGGACTAAAGTCCGTTCATTTTGAACATGATGAGTTAGGACGGGACTAGAAAAGGAAGTCAATCCTGCCGCTTTTATCAGCGAGATTGGCACCTTGCGAGCCCCGTCGTCTGGTATGGATTTTAAAGTAAAGCACCTACGCTGAAAAAACGGTGCGGGGGTCCCCCCAGAATCCATACCAGACCCTTATCCGTGCATGCAGCCTGGCTGGTTAGGAAAAGGGGTGGGGAAGAGCGAGTGCCCCCCTCCTGAGCTGTACCAGGCCACATGCCCTCAACATGGGGGTTGAGTGCTTTAGAGAAGGGGGGCACCCTGCGGGCCCCCCACCCCAAAGCACCTTGTCCCATGTTGATGAGGACAAGGGCCTTTTCCCGACAACCCTGGCCATTGGTTGTTGGGGTCTGCAGGTGGGGGGCTTATCGGAATCCGGGAGCCCCCTTTAATAAGGGGGCCCCCAGAACCCGACCCCCACCCTATGTAATTAAGTATGGGGTACATCGTATCCCTACCCATTCACCTGGGGGGAAAAGTGTCAATTTAAAAAACAAACTACACAGGTTTTTAAAGTAGTTTATTAGGGAGCCCCGGG
Source organism: Lithobates pipiens (assembly GCF_037356315.1). NCBI lineage: Eukaryota > Metazoa > Chordata > Amphibia > Anura > Ranidae > Lithobates > Lithobates pipiens. Next base: position 366,420,406 of record NW_027507758.1, on the reverse strand, counting down.
GGTCTTCTTCCAACTTCGGGGGTCTCTTCCGACTTCTCTGCACTTTTCGGGTTCTTCTCCCGCTCTCTGGCCTCTTCTACCACTCTCCGGTTCTGCTATCCGGCTCCTCCACTATCTTCTGCTCTTTTGATGCTTTTTTGCTAGCGGTGGCCCTGTTTCTCCTTCATTGCCATCGCCTCCGTCGTCGCCGTCTTCTTCTGTTCTTCTGATGTTGACACAACGCTCTCTCCTGCTGTAATGCTGTGAACACTGTGCGCAGCGACTTATATAGGCATAAGGGGCAGGTCCCAGGTGATGTCACCCGCTGACCCCGCCCCTTGTGACGTCACATGAGTGGGCATGCGGGGACTGTGACGTCACAAGGGGTGGGGTCACCGGGTAATGACATTACCCGGTGACCCCCCCCTCATGCCTATATAAGTCGTGGTGCACAGTGTCCACAGCATTACAGAAGGAGAGAGCATCGTGTCAACATCAGAAGAACAGAAGAAGGAAGAAGAAGAAGATGGCAACAATGGCGGCGATGATGACGAAGGAGAAGGCCGGGCCACCGCTAGCAAAAGAGCGCCAAAAGAGCAGAAGATAGTGGAGGAGCCCAGCAGATGAACCAGAGAGCGGGAGAAGAACCGGAAAGCACAGAGAAGTCGGAAGAGACGCCTGAAGTCGGAAGAAGACCCCAGGAGCTGCCTAATAAACTACTTTAAAAACCTGTGTAGTGTTTTTTTTATTGACACTTTTCCCCCCAGGTGAATGAGTAGGGGTACGATTTACCCCATACTTATTCAGATAGGGTGGGGGCCGGGATCTGGGGGCCCCTTATTAAAGGGGGCTCCCGGATTCGGATAAGCACCCCGCCCGCAGACCCGACAACCAACTGCCAGGGTTATCGAGAAGAGGCCCTTGTCCTCATCAACATGGAGACAAGGTGCTTTTGGGGTGGGGGGCCCGCAGGGCAACCCCCTTACCCAAAGCACCCACCCCCCCATGTTGAGGCTTAGGAGGGGGGGTCGCTCTCTCGTTCCGACTCCCTTTCCTGACTGGCTGGGCTGCGTGCTCGGATAAGGGTCTGGTATGTATTTTGGGGGGACCATTTTTTCGGCGTAGGGGCTTCCCCTTAAAATCCATACCAGCCCTTGTAGGGGCATTCCCTCTTGCGCTCGCTGCGATAGGAAAATGTGTTTTTCCTATTGCAGCCAGCGTGAGATGTACACTACCCTGTCGCCGAGAACCAACATTCTGACGGGCAGGTGCTGCAGCTGCCCACGTGTCGTATTTGGTCCATGAGACCAGCATGGGTTTCCCGCTAGGAACTGGGTCCAGAAGAGTTCCAGCGAGAAAATTTAAGACATGTTCTATTTCCAAAATGTGTCGGATTATTGGCAAGCAAAGGTCTGATGGAGCCCACACACGATCAAATTGTCGGACAGATTCTTTCCGTCTGACCTTTGCTGTCAAAAAGTCTGGTCATGTGTACGCGGCATAAAAGGGACATCTACACTGATAATTAGGGCACTGATTATCAGCGTCCTGATTATCAGTGCAGTCCCAACAGTGCCCACCAGTTCTGCCAAACTGTGCCCACCAATTCTGCCAAAAAGTGCCCATCAGTGCCACCTATCAGTGGCCATCTGTGCCACCTATCAGTGCCTACCGGTACTGTCTCATCAGTGCCCATCAGTGCCGCCTCATTGGTGCCCATCAGTGCCGCCTCATCAGTACTCATCAGTGCAGACTCATCAACGCACATCAGCAAAGGAGAAAATTAACCGTTGCTAAATTTCATAACAAACTATGAAAACATTTTTTTTTTATGTTTTCATTAGTTTAGCAAAACTGCACAATTGTCATTCAAAGTACGACAAAACTGTGATGAAAACTGGCCTAGTCATCATGGGGGCCAAAGTGCCCAGTAGGCAAGTGGTTAAAGTCCATGATTAGCAGTAATACATAAATGCAACAGATTCATGAATGGCAGCTATAAGTCCACGAGGGTCTCTAGGCTTTAGACCGCATGGGGGTGATCACTCCAGCAGAGTAACAGGCTACATTTTGGCAATATCCCTGGAGGCTCACTCCAAGAGGCTAGGAGTGAGACCCTTTTTATACGGTTTAACCTGTACAGGGCAGTACCCGCGCTAAAAATTGTGCGAAAAATGTAAACCCTTCCTGCTTGGTTACGTCCATCTCACAGGTTAAGCTAAGGGCACAGTGCAACATCAAGACATTGTAACATTTTGCACCTAGCTGGCTCAATTAAGATCAGGGCATGAGCACAGAGAGGAAAAGCAAGAACTCACATGGGAAGACACATTAACCCTCTTATAGGCACCTGCCTACAAGGGAAAATGTTGAGCACGCTCATACTGGGAGGATATCATATGACAATCAGTGGTGCGCTCTGTTCTTGGAACTTAGTACATCACACATCCCGGTAAAGACCTGATCATGAGGCTCTTTACCCATGTAATCGGTTGTGTCCACTGTAAACATGGAAATGCTGGTTATCGGAATTTCTCTCCCCACGCTGACAGGTCTCAGGGCAGCCCCACCAGTGCCCAGCAGTGATGCCAATTGGTGCCAATCAGTTTCCATCAGTGATGCCAATCAGTCTACATCAGTGATGTTGATCAGTGCCCATCACTGATGCTGGTGAGTGCTACCTTTCAGTGCCCAAAAGTGGCTGCTAATCAGTGCTGCCTATCAGTACCTATTAGTGCCCATCAGTACTGCCAATCAGTACCTATCAGTGCCCTCTATCCATGCCACCTATCAATGCTCATAAATCCCACCTATCAGTGTCCATCAGTGCTGTCTATCAATGCCCATCAGTGCTACATATTATTGCCTCCTCATCAGTGCTCATCAGTGCAGCCTATCAGTGCCTGTCAGTGCAGTGAAAACAGTGCAGCGCTAAGAATCAAATGATGAGTATTGACTTATCAACCTACTATGATATACAAAAAAAATGTGATTAGCATGTACAAAAAACTCTAACACCATCATCTGATTGATAGTGTCTCTAAAAAATGTGCACTGTACAAATTGTAAATCAACATTGGCAGTATAGTCCCGATTGGTGATGAAAACATGAATCCATTAGTATACATTGATAGGAAAGAATCCAGGAGAACTAAAGGAGTCACCACCGTCTCTGCATCTACCACCCATGGGAGAAGATTAAATATGCTTACCAGAAGGTAGCATCAATCAGGCATGTGATATAAAAGCTCTGGACAGTGAGTGGTGCAATTCCTCCTCCTCCTCCTCAACTGAGCCACCTCAGGCAACCTCGACCCGACATGTGAGAATATGGATCATGATGGCAATGTCCCAGATGGTAAAAAACCTCTTCTCACCACAGAACCATTGGTAGGTTTATGGTTAACAGCATCCATGAAACAACAGAAAGCCTCCACAAAAAACTGAATGGTTAGGGGTTTATTTGGGAGGAAATCGCTTTACATAGATTCCAAGACCAATATATTATGACAAAAATTTAAATTAAGCGACACAGGCACATGTGCAGGGCTCTGAAGATGGCCGCTTGAGTCAGGAGTTCCTCACCACCCCATCATAGAGGTGCTCATAGCACTTTAGACTGATCAGAGAATCTGGACTTCCCTGAAGAGATTCTGCAGGCCTCCTAGGAGGGTTTCCTCCATCTCAACTCAAGAAGCCGATGTCCCCGGATGGGGTAATTCGTCCTCATTCTTACCTCAGAGACCCAGAGACACATTAACTTTTGCAGGTTTCCTTTCCTGGTGTGGGAGGTTCAGCATTAGAAGCTCTGGGCCTCTTCCCTTCTTCTAGTCTCAGGGGAGGAGGAGGGAAAGAACATCCAGACAAGTTTTGTGACCTTTTGCTACCTTGCTACCTTTTTCTACCCATATATTTACTTTACTGGTTGCTGTTTTTATAGTTCTTGTGCAACGATACCAAGGTGTCCTGGCCAGGGGTGTACCTGTCAGGGCTGGGCTCAGCCCTCACAGCTCTCTCTGAGCTGGCCGGTTAGCTGTCAGCTAATTGCCAGCTCCTATCTCTCCACATAGTAGCTCGCCTGTTGATGATATCCTGCTCATCGGTCATGCTTACTTAAGCCATCCAGGCCAATTGATCTCTGCCTTCACTTGGTCAACATCTCCAGAGACTTTCTCCTGCGCTCCTGTTAAAGATTTGCTTGGCTGACATTCCTCCTGCTTGCTGTTCCACTACGCTGATTCCTGGCTTCCTGGCTTTCTGGCTTGTCTGACTATCCATTCCAGTTACCGAACTTTGGCTATGTTTTGACTACGTTTGTTCTATTTACTTTTATTAGTAAACATGCGTGATTTAACTTTACTTCTGTCTTGGTCCGATTCATGGTTTCTGACAAGACCCCATGTGCCTCCGCTTATGCCTTAGACACCCAAAGGCCTCTGGGGGCAAGGTTGTCTGTGCCTATACAGGCCAGACCCTTATTGTTTTTTTCTTGAAGTGGATATCGGGGGGTTTCTCTCCCCCCAGGTCCTGTTCTCTTGCACTAGGAGATCCTCACCTCTCTACTCTATTCCCTTTTGCCTACTTCTCCCTTGCTGTTCTTTCCTTACTCTATATGTGCCTAATTCTTTCATCTGTTGCAGCCAACCACTACATCTTTCCAGCGATGTACATCGGGACTCAGTGCAATCTTAAAGTAGCACCTTCCTCTGTCACTCTGAGAGAAGACTTCTATGGGTAAGTGGCGGTAGAGACAGCAGGATCGCCCCTTCTGACCTCTATTGCTAACCCCACAAAGAACGCTCTTAAAATAGCAACCCATAATGTCCAGGGCCTACTCTACACTGAAACAAAGGAACATTTTCGACAGCTACAAATCCCTATATCTATATATAGACATTCTCATGCTAAGAGACTAATTTTCCTATACAGTACAGCCCCAAATTCATCCCCTCACACTTTCCCAACTTCTGCAATGCTGAAAATAAAACCAGAGGGGTAGCAATTCTCATCTCTAAATCCTTTAAATTTGATTGTCTTTCTGACTTCAAAGACCCAGAGGGCAGGTTTCTTCTAGTGAAGGGCACAATCGAGGGGCACCTATACTCCCTAGTCTCCCATTACTCCCCCAATAAAAGACAAGGAACAACTTCTCTTGAATACATTTAATCCTCTTTTGGAGAACGCAGTCATCTCTGGGACTCAAATGTAGCATTTGATCAGGGGGTGGACAAATCCAAGTGCCCTAAAGCTCAATTGACCCGACCAACCAAGGCAAGCCACAAAATAGCCAAACTAATTCATGCCCAGGATCTTGCCGATACCTGACGAGAACTAAACCCCTCCAAATGAGACTTCACTCATTACTCCCACCCACACAATTCATATGCCAGGATTGACCATATCTTGGTCCCCTTCTCCCACTTGTTCTTCGCTCTCAAAAAAAAACTGGGTCATTGGAGATTGAATTAATCCATTCTCTCTAACCCAATCAGAGCCACGGAGATAAATAAATCACTGCAGGATTACTTCAAGCTTAACAACATAGATGGACTCTCAGTTGAAACTTTATGAGATGCCGATAAGGCCTTTATCAGGGGTAACATTATCCAGATTGCCACCCAATTCAAGAAGGAACGGAAGGCTGACACTGAATGCTTAGAGAAGGCTTATGCAGCTCTGCGGGCTCAACACAAAAAGAATCCCTCCAGCACCACAGTAGACCAAATAGACAAAGCCAGACTGGAACTTAACCCATATGACAAAAGCAGAGAAATCCATCCTCTGGACAAGAGTGTCCTGCTCTCTCCCAGGGGATTTTCCTTACATAGCCGTATCTTTATCTATCTTGGATAACAACCCAGATCTGGATTCTTTACTTTTGATATATAGCCAAATTTCTTATTCTGTGGCTACCTCTGACTGAGGAATTCCTATATTTTCTGATTTGAACAATCTATGGTTATATCCGGTTTTCTATCAGAATTCACTTTGATATGACATCCCCTGTTTAAAAGTATCATACCTAGACACTCATGATCATTGATTCACAGGTGGTTCCTGGGTGTTGTTTTCCTGGTGATTAGCTCTGACCTCATTGCGCCACCTTGCTTTTTCCCTTTGTTGGAATTTACTTTTTTGATCACTGATGGTGGTAGGGTAGAACTTATGTTAAAGGTCTGGCATGCAGTACCACCTTGTTAGGATTTTGTAATTGTTTTTTGGGGTTTTCGTGCAAATGGATGATTTAAGGGCGAAACTTATAATGTTGCATTTTTGCTTTACCGAGAAACTGTGCCATAGATCTGTTTCCCAGTGTTTCAGACAGGGTCGATCTGGTTGTTCAATAGGACAGTTCAGTAAATTGTAGGCTTTGAAGAGGACCCTTGAAAGAGTTTCTTCCTCAGAGCAAAATTCTTCAAAAGGGGTCAACTGGCAACTAAAGCTTCTCGGGCTTGTTAGAGAAAGTAGGAAGTGGTGCAACTGTAAAGCGGTTCATAAAGTAAGGCACATGAGGCCTGTAACAGCCATTAAGGATGTAATGGAAAGCCAACTGCCATTTGCCAAAAAGTGAGATGCTTGGTGATGTGCAGATTGGAGTAAGTGCTGGAGTCATCGATCATGGGAGCCTGGCAGGAATTGGGGGTTCTCTAGTGCTAGAAATAGGGGAGAGTCACGCGTAGACAGAGAGGCTTTTTGAGAGAAGTTGCAAGCAAGTTTGCAGTGTGGGTCCAATCAAGGTGTGTAGTTTTAATGTAGGTGGTAGGTCTTGATAACACCAAGGGGTTCCTCATAATGTAATATGACGTCCGGGAATACGAGGACGTTTATGTGCCCAGATGAGCTTAAGGAAAGGGGAATGGACTAGTTTAAACAAAAGTGGCGGTATGACGATCGGTAGGTCTTGGTAGAATGCACATCGTGAGGAGGTTACACCTACCAAACCACGAGTGCAAACCTTGATGTCATGTCTCTAGTAGGGAGTGTGTTTTGGCCAGTAAGGGTGGGACGTTTAAATCAAATGTGTGGGACAAGTCAGCAGGAACAAACGTCCCCATTTATTTCAGGGCTGTCTCCGTCCATCGAAACCCAAAGTTCGACTTCAGGGTCCCAAGAAGGGATGGGGGTATCTCAATTACTCCCAAGGCTTCCTACTTACCAAAATTAATTTTCAAATTGGAGATTTGGCCGTAGACTTTTACTAAATAAGGTAAAAGATGGAAAAGAGCATATCGTCGGCATATACTGATATTTTATGTTGTGAGTTCCCCCCAGTCAATCCCATGATATCTGGATTTAAACGGACTTTACACAAAAAACGTTCTAGAGAGAGCGCAAATAGGAGAGGGGACAGGGGCCACCCCTGCCTGGTCCCATTGGATATAGGGAAAGGGTCGGAGAGGACCCCATTAGCTTTCACCTGAGCTGACGAGGTAGAGTAAATACTGGCAATCCAGTGTATCATCTTATCGCCTAGGCCAATGTGATGCAATGTGATGCGAACATGAAGCACCAGTTCACCCGATCGAATGCCTTTTCCACATCAGTCCCTAGAAAGACACTGGGGGTATGGGTCACTTTAGCTGTGTGTATTAAGTTCAAAACTTTTACTGTATTGTCCCGGGCTTCCCTAGTTAGAATGAATCCAACCTGATCCAAGTGGACTAATGTTTGCAGGTGGTTTGCAAGTTGTGTGGCCAACATTTTTGTGAAAAGCTTCAAATCAATATTCAACAATGTGATGGCTTTGTAGCTGCAGCATGACGTGAGATCTTTTACTTCCTTAGGGATGACTGAGATGTGAGCTTTTAAGGTGTTATGAGGGCAGGAGGTGTCTGTCCTGGGCGCATTGAACAGTTTCATAATGTGGGGGCCTAATTCTGGGAGAAGGAGCTTATAATATTGTAGGGTGAAGCCATCTGCTTCAGGGGCTTTTCCCAGTTTGGATGAGCCTATTGCCTGTTTGACTTCCTCTAGGGTTATGGGGTTATCCAGCTCATCTCCTATGTGAGAAGGTAGTTGAGGGAGTTTGGATGAGATAATATATTCAGCAAGTTGGGCCTCTGAAGGAGATTGATCTGGCAGATTATATAAGGAAGAATAGAAGTCCCTGAACTCACCTGAGATTTGTTTAGGTATTGTCACTGTTTTACCAGACAGGGATACAATTTGAGGTATATATGAAGCCAATTTTTGGTCTCTCACTGTCTTAGCTAATACTTTGCCACACTTCTCTCCCCATTCAAAGCATATCTTGCGGCATCTCTGTAATTCTGTCTTGGCTTTATAGCTCAGCAGGTTTGTTACTTGTCAGCGGAGAGCCATGATATCTCTCTCTAGCTCCAGAGTAGGGTCTTGTTTATGCTGGGACTCAAGATTGTGGATTTCAGAAAGAAGAGACACAAGTTTCTCTGTCCATTGCTTTTTAATGCGTGCCCCATGCTTGATGAGTACTCCTCTGATTACCGCTTTATGTGCTTCCCAGAGAATGCCTGGATCACAGTCTTGTTGGTCATTAGTTTGGAAATAATACTGCAATTCCCTGGTCACCTCCTCCAGAATCTCCGGAGTCTGGAGAAGACTCTCATTTAGTCTCCAGATTCGGGTCCCGGAGGAGTGCACTTCCGAGAGCACATACACATCAAAACTATAGGGGCATGGTCCGACCATGTCATGTTACCTATAGAGGTATCTTTTACGGCGTGTAGTTGACAATGGGGGATCAGAAAGAAGTCTATGCAAGTGTATATTTTATGAGGGGAAGAGAAAAAAGTGTAGTCTCTTTACCCTGAATGCTGCAAATGCCACACATCCATTTCGCCTTTTGTAAGGCTTGTGCTACTGGATTTCTGGAGCCAGGAGGGAAAGATGAAACACTTGAGGAGGTGTTTACAGATGGAATCAAGAGGACATTAAAATCGGCACCTAAAATCAGTTGACCTGTAGCAAATGTTGTGAGCTTCTCCTAGAGTATCTCTAATTAAGAGATCCTGATGAGCGTTTGGAGCATATAAAGTTGCCAGAGCCAGCGAGCCACCGGTACGTCACCAGTTAAGCCCTGGAGAAATAGAAATCGTCTGTTAGGATCCGATACCATCTCGTGACAGGTCCATGGGACCCTGCCAGACAAAAGTATGGACAACCCTTTAGACTTAGTGGCAGAGTTAGTCGAATGATAGGTAGTGCAATAAAACCTATTTTTAATGAAAGGAAGTTTGCCCAGTCTAAAGTGGGTTTCTTGCAGAAATGCCATAACAGCGCATAGGCGTTTAAGATCATGTAGCAGCATACGTCTCTTCTCTGGGATGTTAAGGCCCTTCGCATTAAGTGATACCATCCGTATGGCATCCATGGTCTTCAGTGGGGGGAAGTAGAAACAAAAACAGCCTAAAAAATTGATTAAAACATAAATCTTATAGCATAAGTTCCCAGCTCCCCACCAGGCCTACCCCCTCCTCCCTTCATGATAGCCCAAGGAGGAGGGAGTCCCCCCAATAGGGAGGTAAGGGCCACCTGGTTCATAAACTTTTATCAGCCAAAATAAAAGCAAAACATATAAGAGGGGCCATTATAGAGCCCAGATTAAATGTTAGCTATACAGTGCCTTGCAAAAGTATTCGCCCCCTTTGAACTTTTCAACCTTTTGCCACATTTCAGGCTTCAAACATAAAGATATAAAATTTTTATTTTTTGTGAAGAATCACCAACAAGTGGGACACAATTGTGAAGTGGAACGAAATCTATTGGATATTTTAAACTTTTTTAGCAAATAAAAAACTGAAAAGTGGTGCGTGCAAAATTATTCTGCCCCTTTACTTTCAGTGCAGCAAACTCACTCCAGAAGTTCAGCGAGGATCTCTGAATGATCCAATGTTGTCCTAAATGACTGATGGTGATAAATAGAATCCACCTGTGTGTAATCAAGTCTCTGTATAAATGCACCTGCTCTGTGATAGTCTCAGGGTTCTGTTGAAAGTGCAGAGAGCATCATGAAGACCAAGGAACACACCAGGCAGGTCCGTAATACTGTTGTGGAGAAGTTTAAAGCCGGATTTGGATACAAAAAGATTTCCCAAGCTTTAAACATCCCAAGGAGCACTGTGCAAGCAATTATTTTGAAATTGAAGGAGTATCAGACCACTGCAAATCTACCAAGACCTGGCCGTCCCTCTAAACTTTCAGCTCAGACAAGGAGAAGACTCATCAGAGATGCAGCCAAGAGGCCCATGATCACTATGGATGAACTGCAGAGAACTACAGCTGAGGTGGGAGAGTCTGTCCATAGGACAACAATCAGTCGTACACTGCACAAATCTGGCCTTTATGGAAGAGTGGCAAGAAGAAAGCCATTTCTCAAAGATATCCATAAAAAGTCTCGTCTAAAGTTTGCCACAAGCCACCTGAGAGACACACCAAATATGAAGAAGGTGCTCTGGTCAGATGAAACCAAAATCAAACTTTTTGCCCACAATGCCAAACGATATGTTTGGCGTAAAAGCAACACAGCTCATCACCCTCAACACACCATCCCCACTGTCAAACATGGTGGTGGCAGCATCATGGTTTGGGCCTGCTTTTCTTCAGCAGGGACAGGGAAGATGGTTAAAATTAAGGGGAAGATGGATGCAGCCAAATACAGGACCATTCTGGATGAAAACCTGTTGGAGTCTGCAAAAGACCTGAAACTGGGACGGAGATTTATCTTCCAACAAGACAATGATCCCAAACATACAGCAAAATGTACAAAGGAATGGTTCACAAATAAACGTATCCAGGTGTTAGAATGGCCAAGTCAAAGTCCAGACCTGAATCCAACCGAGAATCTGTGGAAAGAGCTGAAAACTGCTGTTCACAAACGCTCTCCATCCAACCTCACTGAGCTCAAGCTGTTTTGCAAGGAAGAATGGGCAAGAATTTCAGTCTCTCTATGTGCAAAACTGATAGAGACATACCCCAAGCGACTTGCAGCTGTAATCACAGCAAAAGGTGGCTCTACAAAGTATTAACGCAAGGGGCCGAATGATTTTGCACGCCCCACTTTTCATTTTTTTATTAGTTAAAAAAGTTTCAAAAATCCAATAGATTTCGTTCCACTTCACAATTGTGTCCCACTTGTTGGTGATTCTTCACAAAAAATAAAATTTTTATATCTTTATGTTTGAAGCCTGAAATGTGGCAAAAGGTTGAAAAGTTCAAGGGAGACGAATACTTTCGCTAGGCACTGTATATCAATCCCAGGGGGGTCTCTCCGACCTGGTGAACATATTACCTAAAATTCCCCGAGGGTTAGTTCTTCCGGTGTGTATCCAGCCCATGGAACTTCCATGGCAAAGGGAGAAAAAAATCTCTAGACCACCTCGGGACAGATGCTATATCCCCACCCATTCCTCGTCATCTATGGAGAGAGTCCCCATAGGGTCCAGTGGACCCTCCAACACCTCCGCTCCAAGAGGGGGGGAAAGGAGACTTTGTGGCACAGCGGCACCCCACAGGGAATTCACAGCTCACCATCCCCAACATGCTGTAAAGCAGTCCAGTGGGTGAGGCTAATAAAGAAATCACTGCTATTTGCATAACTTATGAAAATTCTGCAGGTCATGAGGATGGTAATAAAAGAAAAAAACAGGTATTATAGCAAGACCTTAATTCGCCCAGATCTGTGTATTGTGTGGAGGGCAGATTAAAAATAGGAATACCCACAATAATAAGGGGATGACAGAGCAGTCTGACCAGCGCAGGCAGTCCACATCCCATGATGCTCCCACCTACCAAATCAGGAGAATTCAGCTCAATGTATTGCCATCATACGATCTCTGGGGGAGCCCCGCAGACCTGGTAAACACATCTCATGAATTTCCCAGAGGGAAAGCCCTCTAGTAAAGTTCCAGGTTGCAGAGCTCACTGAGTAAGGGAGGAGAAAAGTTCCCAGGTTGACCCATTATAGTTAGTCCCCACGCAACCCCGGCTACTCAAATAGTAAGTCCCCACAAGATCCAGCCAGCCCCGTTGCCCCCCGAAAAAAGGGTGAGGGGATCGAGGGGCACAACCTCACCGCACATGTAGCCCACAACCCCACTTCCCTGATCCCCCACCGCATCCCGCAACATTGCCCCAACAGTGGAGCTAAGATACATATATTCACATTTGTAAAGCTATGTAAATCCTTTGTTCTGCATATGGATCATAAACGAAGAAGCATGATATCTGCAGTTAAGGATGAGTTCAGAAGTCAGACCGTGGGAGGAGCACAGCAGGGAGGGGGCTGCTGTATATACCCAGTCCACTGTACAGCTAGATACTACCCTGCCCCTGCCAATAGTAGGAATCAAAATGCCCCCGCTACTCAAAAGATGCAGCTGTTGTTCTAGAACATACAGATAGGGCACTGAGAATAAGGACTCACTTCAACAGGCACCCGGTGGAGGACCCATAGTGTCAATTCTCCAGGTACCCATGGGGATACAGAGGAATAATGACATTTAAGCCATCATCCATGTGGAGTCTCAGAGGATATGTGGGCAGAGTGTATTATGATTCGTGGGACCCCTCCGGCAAGGAGGCTCTGGATTGTCACCTGGATCTCTGTGCCCCGGGAAGAGGGTATGTCCCTGATGCTGGTGGTCCCATGCAGCCAGTAGGCCGTGGGAGAAGTTGCAGCCAGTTTGGGACAGAGATGGGAACTGTCTCCAGGAAGGCAAAAAGAGCTGTAAGATCTTCAATTGCGGGGCGTGACTGACTACTGGCGAGAAGGCGGGTATCTGACAAATCCATAAAAATTCCGGTGTTCTCCACGCCTTATAGTTTAGAGTTTAGTAAGATTAAAGAGATCGTGGAGAAATATTTACCTATTATCTACAACGATCCTGTCTATGCTCAAATTATATCGAAGTCTCCCGCAGGGCCCCAACTATTGGTGGCATGTTGTCCCCCAGTCTCTATTCGAGTAGCATTCAGCGCCCCAATTGGGTACAGTTTAAGGGATCATTTCGATGTGGGGCAATAATTGTCCATGTTGCCCCCACATTTTACGAGGCAATACCATCCTTTCTAGGTCCCTAAATAAGGATTTTAAAGCCATGGCCTTCATTAACTTTAACACTAAATTTGTTATTTACATGGTTACGTGTGATACAATACGTTGGACGCACAACACAAAGACTGAGAGACAGATTATATGACCACCTCTATGACATTTCCAAAAACCATCCCACTAATGTGGCGAAACATTGGAATCTTTGTCATGATAAGGATGTCAGTGGCTTACGCATTCAGGGGGTGGAAAAAGTCACTTTATCTAAAAGAGGGGGTGATAGGTTTAGTCTGTTATGCTAGAGGGAGGTTTATTGGATATCCCATCTCCATACAAAGCAGCCTATGGGCCTTAACTTTGAGTGGGACATTTCATTCTTTTATGAGTGAATTTTGCACATATTGATTGCCCAGTATTTACTAAGCTAATGTGTATGGTTCCCATGTCACTGGTTGTCGGTCTGGTGCTGACAGGTTTTTTCATCTGGTTCTGCTGGGCTCATTTTATCATGTTTCTGCCAGAGTTTATTCACTATTTTCCATTTATTATAATTGCTTTACATTGAGGACAGGCCAATTATTCGATTGAGACTGTTTTTTGAATAGGGCTGTATGCATATATTGCAGCATTTTTCTCTGCAGTGATTATGAATATCAGTATTTTTTAATACTGATATTCATAATCACTGTTAATTAATATCCTATTAGATGTCTAATATCCTATTAGACATGTTTGTCATTCGTTTGATGATCACACAGCTGATGTATTATATTGGGTGTGTGATTAATCAACTGGGTTTGTGCATCAGCTCCTCATACCTGACGGTATAATGATATTCGCATTGAATTTGCCCTTGGTTTTAGAACATTCGATATCGTAAATAATAAATAAATTGCGGCGCTCACCATAAAAGAATATCTAATCAATAATACACTAAAAAATAAATAGAAAGTGCAATAAGTGTGAATCACCTCACAAAGTGCAAATAGTGCAATTAAATAAATGCAATTCAAGTAATTGCTGCGATAATATATGTGCTCATATACTATATATATGTCCAAAATGCAAAATCCGAGAACATAAAAAATGTGCAAAAAACAATTTTAAAAGACACAGTAAATATATAAATCATAAATGTTCATAAATTCCCGTTCATGCAGATGCTTTGTGAGCTATAAACAAAGTCCATGCATAAAAAGTGCCTTCCACGGTGTGTACTGATCCAGTGAATCAATTCAGTGCCAAGCCAGTGCACCACCTGTTTCCCCCAGCCTCTCACCTCCAATACTTGATAAAGAAGCACAATTTAAAAGCCAGAGCTATTTCCTCCACAATCATCCAGTGGCTAGTATCCAGCTGACTTTTTCTTTCCCAGGTTCTCCACCTCTCACATAAGTAAAGAACAGAAGGACAAGGGGGCTCTCATGTGTAGTATCCAGAAGAAACGATTTTAATAACAAACAATAGTAACTTACAGTTCAGTAAAAGACAGCGAGTAGATAGCTCCGTACTTACCACACTCCCATTACCCTTTGAAAAAGTCATGTGATCGTGACGCAACGCGTCAGGGAAGGAGCTGTGGTATTGGACTTGTTACTTCCGGTCGCGGCCGAGACCGGAAGTTCGGATTGTTACTACATCTACTCGCTGTCTTTTACTGAACTGTAAGTTACTATTGTTTGTTATTAAAATCGTTTCTTCTGGATACTACACATGAGAGCCCCCTTGTCCTTCTGTTCTTTACTTATGTGAGAGGTGGAGAACCTGGGAAAGAAAAAGTCAGCTGGATACTAGCCACTGGATGATTGTGGAGGAAATAGCTCTGGCTTTTAAATTGTGCTTCTTTATCAAGTATTGGAGGTGAGAGGCTGGGGGAAACAGGTGGTGCACTGGCTTGGCACTGAATTGATTCACTGGATCAGTACACACCGTGGAAGGCACTTTTTATGCATGGACTTTGTTTATAGCTCACAAAGCATCTGCATGAACGGGAATTTATGAACATTTATGATTTATATATTTACTGTGTCTTTTAAAATTGTTTTTTGCACATTTTTTTATGTTCTCGGATTTTGCATTTTGGACATATATATAGTATATGAGCACATATATTATCGCAGCAATTACTTGAATTGCATTTATTTAATTGCACTATTTGCACTTTGTGAGGTGATTCACACTTATTGCACTTTCTATTTATTTTTTAGTGTATTATTGATTAGATATTCTTTTATGGTGAGCGCCGCAATTTATTTATTATTTACTGTATCACTAGTAGTGTGGAGATCACTATTTTTGCAGGCTGCTTCCACACTTTAATATGATTTAAATTTTTTTTTTGGTTTGTTATACATAGATTAGTAAGGTGAAGCGCACTAGTACCCTCTAATTATATATTAGAACATTCGATATCGATCGCTTATTTGGTCTATTCCTATATTTACTTTTATTTTTTATATCTATGCATTGTATCATAGGAGAAGACCTAAGTAGACACATCCAATAATGAGATATTTGTAATCTTTTTATTATGAAACCTTTTTTGGGATGTGTCATTTTTAGGGAATATTTTTAGGGAATATTTTTTGTGTGTTTTCCTCTGGTGGTCTTAACATTCAATGAGCCCCATGCATCGGCATGCACACACATTGAGAGCTTGTTTCTTTCCCTCTTTTTTTTTTGTGTGTCTGCCTATGCGTGTGAAAATATATATTTTTTTACATACAAAATGAAAAATGTTTTTACTTATGTCATTTTTTTATTTTTTTAGGTTACACCTATACCTCTTCACCTAAGGATAAGATTTATCATGTCATTCATTTATTACCATTATGTATGCTTTCAACGCGTCAGCTTGATTTTGGTGTTTTGGGTGAAAAAGGCTTTTTCCTTTCATCCATTTAAATGTTAATCTTCAGACTTTGGATGTTCACAGGTGTTTCCTTAATTGCTATCTTGTTATACACGTATTTTATTCATTTGTCCTATTACTTGTGTGTGTGTGTATATAGTATGTATGTTCTGCTCATTAGCTATGACTAAGCACCATGTTCGGTGTGAAACATGTCAGCGGCTGTGCAATTAGTCTGTTTACCAGCCTAGATGCTATGATTTTAATTATATTTTTGAAATAAAGTTGAATAATTCGGAGTGCGGCTATCCAGCTACATCTTTTCTATTTCAGTTCCTGTTGCAAACAGAGCCAGCACCCTGTGGGATTGTGGAGACAGCTGTTTTGGGAGAAGTCATTACCTTAGAGCGGTAATTCTTTGTAAGGCAAAAAGAGCCGTAAGATCTTCAATTGCGGGGTGTGAATGACTGCTGGCCCTTGGGGAAGGTAGTGGTAAGCGGGTAACCCCATCTGTAAGTATAGCCCAGTTGGCGCGCAAGGTCCTGAAGTGGGCGCAGCATGGCCCATCATTGAAGGGTTACCTGGGAAAGGTGAGGGAGGATCTGAACTGTGGCATCGTCAAAGTCTATAGGGCCTGATTCCCACGCCCTTTGGATGACCAGTTCCTTATGAGTATACCTGTGTAGTCTGCAGATGATATCCCACGGTCTATTTGGATCTAGCAAGAACAAGAGCCCTATGGATCCGATCAAACTCCATATCGGTCTGAGCTGCTTCCCCCAAGACTCTGCTGAATATTTCAGCGGTGGTTGTGGACAGATCCTCCGATCCTGTAGTTTCTGGAAGCCCCCAGAGCCACAGATTATTGCAGCGGCACTGGTCCTCTAAATCCTCCACATGTAGCTGCAGGGACACCACAGCTTCCACGTGAGAGTGCTGTAGGGACTCAAGACTGTGACTCTTTGCCCCAGTTTAGTAAGGGAAGACTCTTCAGACAACAGGCGTTCTGTAAGTGATTGCACATCCGTCCTGACTTCTTGAATGTCCTGGCTGTGCTTCTCCTCCATTCTGCCAAGGATGTTCTCAATGTCTGCCTTAGTTGGTACGGCCTGGAGGAGCGACCGATCATCATCCATCTGCAGGGTTGAGTTAGTGAGTGTAGTGATGGGCTTTGTGATGCAGGGTGAAAGACCACTGGTGTCTCAGAAAAAGCATCAAAAGCTGAAGAAGCGGTCGGAAAGTCATGGGGACTCCTCATGACCAGTGACTCATGACCAGTGACTCACGACCTAGGCCAAGTGGCTCTGCCATCTTGAGGTCCGGGAGGCCACCTGAGAGTTTGAGAAAAATCTGTGTTTTTCCCCTCCTGATCTGGGTGAACGGACTGACCGGGTGGCCTTGCCGATGTCCTTTGCCATTTATTTGCTGAGAGCATACCGTAGAGAAGAGAGCTATATTAGCCAGGGTAGATAGGAGAAGTTCAGGAGCTCACAGTATGCAAGGCCCTATGCGGCCATGTCCAGACCATGCCCCCATGACAATGTTTTTTAATGCCAAAACCCAGGGGAACCCTCTAGACACCCAACTCAACACAGCCTACATCACAGTCATACCCAAACCAGACAAAAACCCTGAAGAAGTCAGCAACTCCTGCCCAATTTCCCTCATTAACAATGACCTGAAAATCTTAACCGAAATTCTGGCCAACCGTCTTACCTCTTTATTAGTACATATATACATTAAGACCAGGTGGGTTTTTCCTCTATTCCCAGCCAAAAGCACAAATTTGTCTACAAGGTTACTACTCAAAACTGACTGACATAGCCAGAGGCTCCAGACAAGGTTGTCCTCTCTTCCCGCTCATCTTTGCCATTGCCACATTGCCATTGAAACCCTAGCCATAGCTATTTGCCAAAATCCTAACATTAAAGGTGTATCATGTGGTGACCAAAACCACAAATGCGGACTCTTTGCAGATGACATCCTCTTGTTTTTTTACTTCCCCCTTACCTCTCTACCCAACCTCTGCCAAGTCCTAGCAGAATTCTCCAGGATTTCAGGTCTTCAAGTTAATTACTCCAAATTGCAAGCCCTACGTGTCACTCTTCCATCCACAACAGTCTCCCTTCTACAGAAGTACTTTAAATTTGAATGGGGTGAATTCTTAATCAGATACCTAGGGATTACCTTGACAGCCAGCACAGAATCCCTTTACACTAACAACTTTCCGGCCTTATATTGAAAACTGGAATTAGACCTCAAGAACTGGTCCAAAAATTAACTCACCTGGCTAGGCATAATAAACTCTATTAAAAGGACTTTACTCCAGAGATTATTATTACTTATTTCATTCCCTCCCCATTACCATTGGGAAAAAAACACTTAAAATTGTTTCAAAGTAAGATACTCAAATTTATTTGGGGAAACTCAGGATAGAGAATCCCCCAACACACTTTATACCTTCACAGACGAAAGGGAGGCCTTGGACTACCACATTTGCATAAATACTACTTAGCTGCTAGGCTTGTCCAACTCTCCACAGTATACTCCCGATTTGAAAAACAAGACTGGGTCCAAATGGAAAGACAGGCAGTTTCTTGCTTCACTTTGGACTTCCTACTTTGGTGTCCCCAGAAAAATCCACCTCCAATTCTAGCCCCTACCTTATCCCACTCCTTCGCTTTATGGGACAACCTCCGAAACCTGCCAGCTCTGGTGTCCACAGGACATCCTCTTGCTCACCTATTTCACAATCTGGACTTTCCCTCTGGTCTAGATATTAAATCTTTCAAGTGGGGGCTGGATAAAGACCTGTACCGTATAGGACACTTTTACACCTTCAAGGGACCTATCCACTGCATTAGCAAATTAGAACTCCCTGACTCTGAAAGTTTCAGATCCAGGCAAATATCACAAATTATGGATGGACAAACCGTTTCTACCCAAATTTACAGCTTATGAACTCTAGTGTGGGCAGGCCATGGAGCAAAGAGGAGGCAGCTCTGTAATCTATTTGTCACTTACTCTCCCAACTGACAAATCCTCCTACATGACAACCTGGGAGACTGACTTCCAATATAAGTGGTACCCGGAGACCTGGCAGGCCACGTCCGCCAAATCTTTCAAAGGAATCCTAAACATTTCCCTGATTGCGGCCAGTTGAAAGGTTCTAACTAGATGGTACCTAACCTCCACTAGACTTGCATCATTTTACCCCTCAGCAGACCCACTATGCTTCAGGGGACCCGAGTGGACGTGCCTGGGGTGAGCTCCGGCTATTAGAGAACACACCCAGAGCCTTGACGTCCACCGGAGCGAAACGGACCTTAACGGAGACCCTAGATACGCCGGCGGAAGCTGGGGCACACAGGCTGAGCAGGCGCGCTGTCCGCGGAGCTCCGGCTGCCCAGCGGGAAAGTCTGAGGCTTCGGCCTGCACAGAAGAGCGGCGGCCATCTTGCTCCACCTGGAGGCCGAGCCCCGGCGGAATTTGGGGCCCAGGGGCAGCCGTTACACCCCTGGAGTACTGGGGACATCCAGCACGCCACCTGGGGCCTGAAAATATTGCTGGGCCGCCCGCAGTTCACCCATGAGGGTCCTGGTAAGTGACGGCGGCCATCTTGGTGCACCCGGCAGCCTCTCTGTCCCCCTTGGGCTCAATCTGCCCCCATCCACCCTCAAGAGCACCCTGGCCCTATCGCTGGAGACCCCCCAAGGGGTTGTTAAGGGGGCATTTGCTTGTGTTGCACAGTATTTGCAGCCGGGTCCCTGGTTACTGAGACTCTGAGAGGCAGCCATCTTGCTACACCTCCATCTCTTCTGGGCCCCGCCATAGACTCCCTCACCCCCTGGAATTCCTGGCCTGGCGGTCTGTTACCATAGATGGGGATACCCTCATGGTTCTGCCCCCCCCCCCCTGTTAATGCACGGGCTGCTGTACGGCCACAGAACACAAGAAAGGCGGCCATCTTGCTTTACCCAGGCGGCTGTATGCACGCATAATCCTGAGCTTCCACATTTCTATGAGCCTGGATCTCTACATACACGAAAGCAGCCCGAACAGATAAGTGCCCATCTGGGGTCTCCACCCATTCCTCTCAGCAGAAAAACGGATTGATTATGTTTAACTAAGAAATGTCCTGCTGAGCCCGTGACCGCCCCGTAGCAGACAGGCTATACCTCAGCCATTACATGTCCATGAAAAGCATGTCCATGCACAGCTCTCGATCTACTGAGTCAGCAGACCTACAACAGGGCACAATACAGCGATACCTGCTCTGCACATCTCAGTCTGATCCCCGCACTCCCAGAGACAAGATGGCACCTGCACGAAACCCAGGGAAGAGCAAACTTCCTCCTCCTACTCATCCGGCAACGGACAGTGGCGAGGTATCCGATGACCCCCCGACCCAGCACTCGGACCCTTCCAGAGTAGCGTCCAGATCTGGCACATCTACTGTCCCGCTTCCAGATGCAGGCCCTGGAGCGGTGGCCCCTCCAACGACAGGAGACTTACCTAGATCCAAAGCTTTGACTCTTCTAGCGGCCTTCCGAGCGGAGTTTGAGTCCTGGGCGGTCAAAATGGAGTCCTCACTCCACAGGGACCTTCAGGCCATCCAACAGCAGGTCTCCACTTATCAGACAGCAATCTCTGCCCTAACTGATACTCAATCTGATCATGCAGCCCACATTACATCCTTTGAGCGAGCCTCCAAGGACCACCTGCACCGTATTCGTCAACATCAACTGCGCATAGAAGATGGGGAGAATAGGAGCCGCAGGAATAATATACGACTACAAGGCATACCTGAGGCCACGGCGGGTACGGACTTGAAGCCATCTGTCACTGCCACCCTCAACATAGTCCTGGGGAGAGAAACCTTGTCCCCTATTGAGATAGACCGGGTGCACAGAGTGGGGGGGCCCAGGAGGGAACACAGCGACCGCCCACGTGACGTCTTATGCAGGGTTCACTATTTCACCCTGAAAGAAGAAATTATGCGCAAAGCATGGCATCTGGGCCCTGTGGACTTTGACGGTTCAGCTATCCACCTATACCCAGACCTTTCTCGCAACACCCTCCACATGCACCGAATGGTCCGCCCACTGCTAGACCTGATGCGTCAAGCTGGAGCAACCTACACCTTGGGACACCCCTTCAGTATCAAGGTGACCAGGGCCGAGCATAAGTTTTTCCTATCTGATCCGGATCAACTTCCAGCCTTTTTCAATTTTTTGGAGCAAGATCCAACTGATGTACCTAGCTGGCTGGACCCGCCAGACAACCGCACTAGGGTACAAGCACGTGACCCTCTTCCGCAATGCTGCAGACTTCCGAGGTATGTATCACACTTTGTTGATCCTGGACCACGTCACCCTACCTCTCCGGAAGACTAAAGTAACCCCAAGGAACCTTTCATACTTATCTCCATGCCCATACTATGACTAGCACCATCTCAATTTCATGCCTACCCCTTGTCTCCTGGACAGGCCGCATTTTTCCTTTTTGGGGCAGTTTTTCCTTTTTTTGCTGTTTCTCCCCTCCCCTCATCTTACTTGTCCCTCCATATAACCTGTTGGATATGCCACAATGGGAGATGGGGGGTCGGTTGCATACATTAATGCCTCAATATAGCTGGTGCACCAAAGAGATGGACCTTCTCCATGCCCTTTGTTAGTGTATTGGATCTGACTGGGGTTCGGGAGAGGCAATAGAACGGCAGGTTGCTAATGTTTGTTTCGCTATGTCAAGGTTGTGTTTCTAATATACTTCACTGTACAGGTCTACTTGCTGAATGTTTAGCGGTCGAGGCCCACCTGGATGTGGATGGAGAGGCGACAGATGGACTGGCCGGGTCCACAGTCTCATGTCAATATCCACATGGGCTTCCATAGGTATCTAGTCACGGTTTCTTATACACCGGATAATTTTACCCTACCACGCTCTCAATAGTATTACACGGATAGATTCCAGGGCCCCCTGTTGGGGTAAGTGGTTAACATATGTCAAAAATGTTTGCTCCCTTCTCGTGAGGTGTCACACAGACTGATGTCTCCTCTGTGGGGGGGGACTGGGCCGGCGTGGAGCTATTTGCCCATGTGGTCTGGTGCCCCCCCTCATGGAGGACCCGGTGTGTGCTCTGTATTAATGTTTTGTTCTACTGATGTGCCTCAGTGAAGTTTTACATGCCTGTCGTGCTACTGGGCCCACTGCTCAGATTCTCCTCTTCGACCCCTCACCCTCAATAGGCTGGGCAGGAATAGTGCATGTTTTCGTGAATTTTCACTTGGTGTCCTGTTCTCGGGGACCCTTTAGATTTGCCAGGCTCCTTTCTCTAGGTGCCCTCCTTCGTTTAGTTTTTTTTTTTCTTTCCTTCTTTCTCTCTTTAATTCTGTACCAAGATACTTTCTGCTACCCTTTAAATTCCCCCTTCCATTCTCCTCCTCCCCCTCCCCCACCCCTCAGCCTATGCCCTGATTTTCCTATCCTCATTCCACGATGGCCCACACAGTAATATCTCGTCCTCGCCTGAAGTGTTGCTCGTACAATGTAAGTGGCCTCAATATTGCATCCAAAAAGAGGACAAATCGTGTACCAAATGCATAAACAACAGGTCAACGTATTACTGTTACAGGAAACACATTTCCACGCAGACTTCCCCTCCCCACCCCTTCCTGCTCCAACAGGTACTTTAACAGATGGTTCCACAGCACAAACCCCTCTCAGAAAACTAAAGGTGTTTCTATTGCCTTTCACAAAACGCTCCCGATTGCCCTGATAGACCAGCTGTTGGACCCTCAGGGAAGGTATGTGTTCGTTAAGATCTCCTTATGGGGCACCAAATTCACTATAGCCAACCTATACCTACTAAACACTAACCAAATTTCAACTGCTCTACGATACATGAAGATCTTGTCAGAATTCGCAGAGGGTAAACTAATCATGGGCGGGGATTTTAACACCCCCCTAGACCCTCTTCTAGACTCATCCACCTCTCGCTCATCCATATCCTTTACTAAGTTGAGGGCTTTTAAACGGGCTATGTACGACCTCCGTTTAATTGACGTCTGGCGGGTACTGTTTCCTACAACTTGTAATTATACCCACTTCTCACAGGTCCATCACTCCTATAGTCGTATCAACTACTTTCTTCTTGACCACAGCTGCTTAGATTGGTCACCTGAATGTGAAATAGACTCCATGGTCTGGTCTGACCACTCGCCTATTTATTTGACACTGTCTATCCCTTCCACTCCAGTAAGGGAATGGACATGGAGGCTGAATGATTCCCTTCTCGTGAACCCTGAGTGTTCCCACAAGGTCTCAGAAACCATCTCTAATTTCTTATCGGATCATGCCTCAGACACCACCTCACCACCTTTACAATGGGAGGCACTTAAAGCTGTCCTGCGAGGAATCTTCATCCAGGAGGGGACCCGCTTGAAAAAGACTCGTTCAGCTGCAATAACCGCAGCAACACAAAAGCTTTGGGACCTTGAGACCCAACATAAACGAGCCCCTATGCTGGTGACTCTGACGGAGGTCTCGTTGGCCCGGTCCCAACTCAAGGACCTGTATGAGGCCTCAGCTCGTACTTATACGGACAGACTGGCTCTACATCAGTACCGATTCCGAGACAAATGCGGTAGACCATTGGCCCGCACCCTTCACCCAAACACGTCTTCCACTTTTATACCCCATATTCGGGCCCCTTCTGGAGAAATGCTTAACGAGCCCTCCAGGATCTCGCAAACATTCAGAGATTTCTACCAAACACCATCCGACGTCACCTCTATCCCATCCTGCACCCCTGCACCTGACGGACAGTCCTATATCAAGGAAACTGAGCTCCCTAGATTAGATGGTGATACTATAGAAGAGCTAGAGCAAGTAATCACAGCGGATGAGGTAGTAGGGGCGATAGCGGCCACCCCATCCGGTAAAAGCCCAGGACCCGACGGTTTTACCCCTAAATTCTACAAGACATTTGCTCCTCTACTGACCCCCTTTATGGCTAAGGTGTTTAACTCCCTATCGGAAGGCTCAGCGTTTCCTCCACAAACGCTCGAAGCCCACATTACCATTATCCCAAAACCAGACAAAGACCCTACCTTGTGTTCAAATTATAGGCCCATATCGTTAATTGGAGTGGACCTGAAAATATATGCCAAAATATTAGCTACTAGGATCCAACCGCTACTCCCCCGCCTTATACATCTGGACCAGGTGGGTTTTGTTAGTGGGCGCAAGGCAAGGGATAACACCCTGAAAACACTGCTTCTTACTGACTATGCCCGCACCCGTGAAATCCCTCTATGCCTTTTGACGGTCGACGCCGAGAAAGCATTTGACCGGGTCAATTGGAAATTCCTTCAGATGTCCCTGCAACAGATAGGTCTGGGTCCTAAAATGCTTTCCCAAATTATGTCCCTTTACTCCTCAACTTCCGCCAGAATTCGGGTAAATGGTTCACTGTCTCCTACATTTGCCATTCATAATGGGACACGACAGGGCTGTCCTTTATCCCCCCTTCTCTATGTCCTTGTCATGGAACACCTAGCAATAGTCTTATGCAATAACCCCAACATCTCAGGTGTATCGATAGGTCCCACTCATTCTAAGCTGGCGCTCTTCGCGGATGACCTGCTATTGTTTGTAACCCAACCCCACATATCATTACCACATATAATGCAGGAATTCGCGAGGTTTGGCATGTTGAGCAATTTTAAAGTAAACCATACTAAATCAGATATCCTGAACATCTCACTGTCCCAGGAGGTCCTCCACCAGATCTCCGATAGATATCCATTTAAAACTGTCTCTACCTCCATCCGCTACCTCGGAATCCAAATACCCAGGGAGAGATCCCAATTATTTTCTCTGAATTATGCAGCCCTCCTGCTTAGAACCAAGACTGATCTCTCGAGCTACGCAAAAAAATGCCTATCGTGGCTAGGAAGAGTGAACGCCCTAAAAATGGACGTCCTCCCTCGGTTTCTCTATCTGTTCCAAACAATTCCCATTTCCATACCCTCCTGGTTTTTTAAGAAGCTCCGCCAACTATTCTCCTCCTTCATCTGGGGAGGGGCTCGTCCCCGGATACGCTACGAGACTTTATCGCTCCCCAAGTCTCGTGGCGAAGCAGGAGCTCCAGACGCCTCCATATACTATAGAGCAGCTGTGCTCACGTGTATACTTAACTGGTTTCATCATTCCTCCTCCAAATTGTGGGTGCAGATAGAGAGCCATATTAACCCAATAGATCTCTGTGCCTTGCCGTGGATGCCTACTGAATTCCTGAAAGGAGAGGAACCCCTGAGCGACCTCACCCGACAAACCATACAAATATGGACCCGAATTAATTCCTCCAAGACCCTATCTCCCCTGAAGGGACCCATGACTCCTTTGTTTGGGACACCAGCTTTTCCAACGGCCCTAAGGGGAGCGAATTTTGGACCTTGGTGTAAGGAGGACCATAGGCGACTTGCTCAAGTCCTATGCTCAGACCCTTCTCTGACTCAAGGCATTCCCCCCGACTTATCTGCTCATACCTCGATGCATTGGTTGCAGAGGCAACAGGTGATATCCTTCATTCACACCTTCCCATCGCTACCCAATATACTCACTGACTTAACAGACTTGGAAAACATGCTGCTCCAGGCCACCCCTCCTGCACATGTAGTCTCTCAACTGTATTCTCTTTCGCATACGGCTTACAATCCTGACCTTCCCCCTTACACACAGGCATGGAAGGAAGACCTGGGCCATTCCATCTCACCTGTAGACTGGCAGAAGTGCTTCATACTGACTCATAAAATGTCTCTAGCCTCCAACTCTCAAGAAAAGGGGTTTAAGCTGTTGACCCGTTGGTACAGGTGCCCTTCGACTTTGCACCGGATGAACTCGGCGCTTCCAGATACTTGCTGGCGTTGCTTGTCATCTAGGGGAACCTTAATTCACATTTGGTGGGTATGCCCCCCTATGAGGAAGTTCTGGCAAAAGATCCTAGAATTGTACTGCAGACTCATGGCGACCTCAATCACACCCTCTCCTGAGCTAGTTCTGCTATCTCTGCTTCCGGGACCACTTAAGTCAATCAAACAGGACGTTCTGCGCCACTTTTTGGCGGCCGCTAGAACGGTGTTGCCCAGACATTGGCGGTCAACGGACGTGCCTTCCTTGGGGGATTGGGCAATTGAAGTGGACCGAATTAAGAGTTTGGAACAAATGTTGTCGCAGGAAACGGGTAGGGAGGAGCAATTCTCCAAGACCTGGACCTTGTGGTCTATGTTTCGATATTCCTCAGAATTTATCTTGTGGGCCACAGAGGATTCTACCGATACACCTGTGTGACCAGGGTGGAATGTCTGTTTCTTTAACCCTAACGCTCTTTACTGTCCTGACCCCTCTCCCTTTAATCTCTTCCCCCTTTCTTCCCTCTCTTATACATGGGGCAACAACACCTGATAAATTAATTCAAGACCTCCAGTTCATTAGACCGGGATGGTGGCACATACAGTGCTCCCCCCAAGAGGGGACGTGGACAGAATAGGAACAACAGCCCTAGCCTAACTGTAATGAGTGGGCATCACTCGTTGAGAGGATAGTGGTGCGCACATATTCACTTTACCTTGTAATAGACACTGTGGGCTTACAGGCTCTTACATCATACTACACAAACCGAACACCAAGAACTCCTATTAACATAGAGATGGTCCCACCCCATTGTAGCAGAGTTGGATTTTTATGTTTATCTGTCTATGCATCACAGTGAAACAAATATGTTGGATTATTATGTACTCTTTTTTTCTTTTTTTTTCTCTACCATGTCTTTTTTCTTATCTCAATAAAATAAAATAAGATTGAAAATAATCTTATATCCAAGGTTACTAAATCCACGGGCCCCAGGTTCCCATCAGTTGCCCTACTCAATGCTCACATCCCACAGACCCCCAAGCCTAAGCAAAAATGAATTGACTTTAGTCTGCTAAGAGCAAAGCTCACCATTGCCAGGGCCTGGAAACAGCCCAAGATTTCCATAGCAGCAGCAAAATGTAACATTTCTTGGATAATGTCTCAAGAAAAATTATCAGATATTCTAGAAGACACAACCCAGACATTTGAAAGTATATGGGAACCTTGGGCCCTTTTCGTAGGTGTTTCAATTACCCCCGGTATTCTCCCCAGCCAACATTCATACATAGCCTAGTGATTTGCAAATATTCTTCTCCTTCTTATTTTTCTTCTATTCTCTTCTCCTCTCTTCTTCTCACCTTATTTCAGATAGCTTGTCTACTGGAGATGCTCCATATCTTGGCTCGTCATTTTTTGCAGCAATCACTAATCCAAAATGCCTTAATTATCAAAAATCAGCTGCAAGCGTTCAAAATGCCTCATATATCATGCAAATGTGGATAAATAAATATATACGCTGTGGTTTCCAAAGTCAT
Organism: Lithobates pipiens; assembly: GCF_037356315.1. Taxonomy (NCBI): domain Eukaryota; kingdom Metazoa; phylum Chordata; class Amphibia; order Anura; family Ranidae; genus Lithobates; species Lithobates pipiens. The sequence continues at coordinate 366,393,099 of NW_027507758.1, read as the reverse complement.
ACACAATATAAAAAGAAACATATAAAAAACCTCCAATGGTGAAAGAAATCGTCTTTCCTAACAGTGGAAAGTGACAATAGTGCAATAAATGAACACATATATTAAACATAAATATAAATATTACACATATATTAAAAATAAAAGATGTGTATATAAAATCATAAACAATGATGATAATAGATATAAAGTGCTATTGTACAAAGAGGTGCAATTCCCACTTTTATGATTCTGTATAGATTATCAGTGACCTACTAATGCATAAAAAAGTGCTCCTGTGCATGTCCAGCATTATACAGGCATAACCCACTTTTACTGTAAGTACACAATGGGGTTTATTTACTAAAGCTAGAAAGTGCAAAATCAGGCTCACTCCTCATAGAAACCAATGAGCTTCCAGGTTTAATTACCAAAGCTTAATTGAACAAGCTGGGGTTAGAAGCTCATTGGTTTCTACGCAGTAGTGAGCCCCTGATTTTGCACTTTCCAGCTTTAGTAAATAAATAAACCCCATTGTGTACTTAAAAGTGGGGTATGCCTGTATAGTATATCAATATTGCATTACTGGGTTGTTCAAAAAAGTGCTCTTGTACAAGTGTATGGTATACAAAAAGAGTCTATCCAGATGTAATAAAGTTCATGCGAATATAAAACCGCTAAGTGCAATAAAGTTCATGCGATTATAAAATCCAGAACATGCCGTGGTGTTCCTCACTCTGGTGCTCCCCTTAGATATTTAATGCTAACCTCAGAGCGTGCGACCCATTAGGGGTGCCAGGGGCAGGGATGACTGACCCCTTTCCTCTCCCACTACCGTTCCCCTCTTAGCTCTAATCCATGGCTAAAAACTGCCTGGTGGGGCTTCTAAGACTTTTATCTCATTGCTAGCGACCTGACATGGTTGCATTGCTGAATGTACCCAAAAATTGAACTTTCCGCTTTTCAGATCCCCCCCGCCCCCCCCCCATCACATTTGGCACCTTTCCCAGGGAGGGATTGGGAGCATATACCTGTCTAATACAGATATTTGCTCCCACCATGTCCGACCCCTCATCCACCACCCCCACTGTCTTCTGGGAAACACACAGGTCCCAGAAGACAGCAGCGACCAATCAGAAGGCGTAGTGCGACTTGCGCATGCGCAGTAGGGAACCAGTCTGTGAATCCGCAAAGCCTTCACTTCCTGAGTCCTTTACTGAAGATGCAGGCACCTGCAACCAGGAGCCGAGAAACAGCTTGGCTTCGGGTGAGGACATAGTGGACGCCCTGGACAGGTAAGTGTTCTTATTTTAAAAGTCAGTAGCTGCAGTATCTGTAGCTTCTGATTAAAAAATTTTTTTTCGGTGGAACTCCACTTTAATGTCCCATTCATGCCACATGGCCAATAAGATTTGAGTTCATAAATCCATAAAGTTTCTAACAGTGAAACACCTCTATTACTGGGACCCCCCCCCCCTCCATGGGGATATACAGTATTTTTGTCTATAAGAAGAAACTGATTGCCTTTAGGGTCCTTATTATGATGTCGGAGATAATGTATAGGCACACTGTGATTAGTTACTAAGAAGTAAGCTGCTGGTGATGACATGTTCTCTGTTCTGCCCCAACTCTTTCAACTACTCGATACCCCAGACATACTTGGCTGTGAGCTAAAAAACATTATCCATGTGCGACTTAGGAGTTAGTGAGCTACTACTGTATAATAACGAGCATGAAATAGGCCACAATAACTTGGAAGAAAACAAATTAAATGTATTAGGGCAATATAACAATATTGCAATCAAACAAGGCAAGCATTAGTAAACAGATACTTGAACTAAAGAGAACTACAATCGATAAACACTCATTGAGTTGAATAATACTAAAATAGTGCAACTAGAGACCAGGTAGGCAGCTTGGTGTTTCCTATTGCACCGTGGTGTGCAATAGGTCGCAGCATGCTGCCTACCCGGTCTCTAGTTGCACCCATTTTAGTATTATTTAACTCAATGGGTCAATGAGTGTTTATTGGTTGTAGGCTATATCCTTCTGTGTGGGAATTCTTTGCATCCGCTGCTAGAAGTGCATGGGATGTAGCATGTTCCAGTTCCTGCTATGACTCAAAGAAGGTAAAGGGGGCGATCCCTATAGCCCCACATCTGTGTTGGCCTATGGTCAGTATGAGAATGGCAACCTCCTCCTGGACTCCAACCAGGCCACGCCCCCAACACGTTTTGTTGTGCTCCACGGAGCTTAATCATGGGATTGTGGCAGCATGCTGGTCAGGAGATGCTGAGCAGGCAGATAAGACAGGATGCATGGTCAGACGAGCTGGGTCAGTAGCAGACGGTCAGATCAGGCATGGACACCAGGCAGAAGAGTGGTCAGGGTACAGGCCAAGGTCAGTATCGTCACAGCAGACAGATCAGCAAGAAAGCAAAGAGTGATCCAGAGACAAGCCAAGGTCAGGGCAGGAGGCATTCAACCATGATCAAGATAAGCCAGGTCAATCACAGAAGTGAAATACAGGAACAAGCAAAGGAACACAGGGAATGCTGTAGATCAAACAGTAACTAACTAGTACAGCTGCTACACTTATATAGTCCACTTAGCACCGAGCACATGCTTATCTGTGTTCACCTCAGAGCTTCAATTGCATTACGGACAGTACTTCCCTGACAGACAGTATTTAGTGGCAAGGTGGTAAGTGAGCAGTGTTTAGTGCCAGGATGGTCAGTGGGCAATATGTAGTGTCAGGGCAGTCAGTGAGCAGTATGTAGTATCAGGGAAGTCAGTGAGCAGTATGTAGTGTCAGGGCCACCACTTAACAATATGTAATGGCAGGGCAGTCAGTCAGTAGTATGTAGTGCCAGGCTAGGGCAGTATGTAGTTGTACAGCAGTCAGTAAGCAGTATGTAGTGACAGGGCAGCCAGTGACCATTATGTAGTGACAGGGCAGTCAGTGAGCAGTATGTGGTGACAGGGCAGTCACTGAGCATTATGTAGTGTCAGGGCCATCATCAAACAATATGTGGTGGTATGGCAGTCGATTAGTAGTATGTGGAGTCAGGCTAGGTCAGCATGTAGTGGCAGGGTAGTCAGTAAGCAGTACGTAGTGACCGGGGCAGTCATGTTTTGACAGGGCAATCTAGGGCCATCTTTAGCGATCACCTACCCTGGGTCCAGTCTTAGTTGTAGGGCCTGCGCAGAGTACTGGAGAAGGCTGTGGATGCAGGGCAAAGGCATGGCCAGATTAAGCACATAATGGGCCTGGTGCTGAGGATTTTGGTGGGGCCTTTTATAAACAATAAATAAATAAAAATGCAAACTATGTTTTGTTATAACAAATTAAATTAAAGAGAGAGAGGGGGATGAGAGAGCGAGAGAGCGCGAGAGAGAGAGAAAGGAGATGAAAGAGGTGTGAGGGGTAAGGGAGGGAGGATGAGAGAGAAAGGGGGGGATGGGAGAGAGAGGATGCACATGAGCATGTGTGGGAATGACATCAATGCAGCCTGGCCAAGGCAAGTGACCGAAGGCACAGAACCCAGAAGGAAGACCGGGTGAAGATGGAAGTGCCCGGGCCCCGCCGGATTGATCACAGCACAGCACTGGAGGGCTCAGTCTGACAATTTAGGTGTACCCTAATGTGCTAAAATGCTGGGCATTCTTGTACATTATGGCATAACCTACCCCAGGGCCTCTTAAAAGTAGTAATGTTAGAAAAGTTTACTACCGCTTTAATATCACAGGAGCCTCTTATGGGGCCCCCTACTGACCCTGTGGCCCTTGGGAAGTGCCTAAGTGCATAGTTGTCAACATTTCAAAAATATTTTCAGGGACCCTTTTTTTTACAAGTGCTATATTTAGAGTAGCTGACATCCCCTATGTTCCTCTATACATCACAATCGTAATTACAAAATTAAATAAGTACTAATAATGGGTCAGAACAAATATGAGGACTGTGAGATTTCCTTTAGTTGAACTAACAAAAGTGTCCATTCCAGAGCTGGTAACATTGAGGATATTCAGTATAATTTTAAAGAACAGTTTTTGTGGGTATGAGGCATAGGGGAGGAGTATGGATGGTATATAAGTGGGAAGTATGTGCAGGTGAGGGAGAGGAATATGGAGGGTCTAACAGTGGGCACTATGTACATGAGAGGAGTGCAGAGGGTATGGCAGAAGGCACTATGTACAGGAGAGGAGTGTGAAGGGTATGACAGTGGGCAGTGTGCACAGCAGAGGAGTGTAGAGGGTATGACATTGGGCACTATGTATAAGATAAGAGTATGGAGGGTATGACAGTGGGCACTATGTACAGGAGAGAAGTGTGGAGAGTAGGACAGTAAGCAGTAACTACAGGAGAGGAGTGTGGAGGGAGGGTATGACGGTGGGCACTATGTATAGGAGAGGAGTATGGAGGGTATGACAGTGAGTAGTATGTACAGGAGAGGAGTGTGGAGGGTATGACAGTGGGCAATATGTATAGGAGAGAAGTGTGGAGGGTATGACAGTGGCCACAATGTATAGGAGAGAAGTGTGGATGGTATGACAGTGGGCACTATTTAGAGGAGAGGAGTATGGAGGGTATGACAGTGAGTAGTATGTACAGGAGAGGAGTGTGGAGGGTATGACAGTGGGCACTATGTATAGGAGAGACATGTTGGAGGTATGACAGTGGGCACTATGTATAGGAGAGGAGTGTGGAGGGTATGACAGTGAGTAGTATGTACAGGAGAGGAGTGTGGAGGGAATGACGGTGGGCACTATGTACAGGAGAGCAGTGTATGACAGCGGGCACTATGTACAGGAGAGGAGTGTGTATAGGCGAGAAGTGTAGAGGGTATGACAGTGAGCAGTATGTACAGGAGAGAAGTGTGGAGAGTATGACAGTGGGCACTATGTATAGGAGAGAAGTGGGGAGAGTATGACACTGGGCACTATGTACAGGAGAGGAGGATGAAGTAATCTGGGAAGGAAAAATGTAAAGGTTTGTGGAAGGATGTTTAGGGACTGCATAGTGGTTAAGCGGGCCATACATGGATTGAAAATACACCAATTAAGCAGAGACCATCCATAGTCGATCTATGTATGGGCTAGCTGGTTTTACACAAGTCAACCTATTAACCGACTTGAGTACAACCAGCCTGTCAGGTTTTCCCCAAAAAAATCAGTGCTGCCAGCTATAGTTAGCAACACTAATCATTGTATTCACTGGCAGAACACAATAACACTGCGGGAGTGATTGCCCCATTCACAGGTCAGCGGGAGAGAGGGGGTGTGGGGACAGGCTGGGGAGAGAAACTAGTCAGTCCCTGGGTAGGCACTGGTTAGTATCAGAGCTAGATACACACAGGTTACATCAGCCACGATCGTTAAAGCGAGAGCAATAATTCTAGCACTAGACCTCCTCTGTAACTCTAAACATGTAACCTGTAAAAAAATGTAAAGCATCGCTTAGCACGATTTTTTGTTGTGTACTAACTTTAGTGTTTTTTTTATGAATGAAACAGTTTCTTTTCAAAAAAAGTTTGAAAAATTGCTGCACAAATATCGTGTAACATAAAAAGTTGCAAAGACCACCATTTTATTCCATAGGGCGTGTGCTAAAATAATATATAATGCTTGGGGGTTCTGAGTAATTTTCTAGCATTAAAAAAAATGATGATTTTTACATGTAGGAGAGAAGTCTCAGAATGGGCCTGGGTGGCAAGGGGTTAATTATCATAAATAATATACAAATAATTATTATAAGCACTGTGAGTTCATCCTCTCAGTCTGCTGCAGAGTGTTCCAGCTTGTATTTAAACTGGCCGCTCTGTATGTAGCTACTGACAGGCTGTGCAAGGAGCCCTGTATCTCCGGAACCAGAGATTATAGCGGCCCCATATTTTAACCAGTGCTGGAGTGGGTCTTTAGCTACCTACTCTCCAAATATGGGGTATCTGTGACTTCTGATTGCCGAGCTACAATCCTCCAAGTCAATTTTTTTTGTTTTGTTTTTTTGGGGCAAATGGGCCTATCTTGAGAAAGGGGCCTGGAGCTGCAGCTCCAATAGCCCCTATGTTAATCCAGCCCTGGGCAAAGGGGTCAGCTGTGGACGCTGGATACAGGGTGAGCTGTGGATGCAGGGTACAGGGGTGAGCTGTGGACACAGGGCACAGGGGTGAGCTGTGGACGCAGAGTACAGGGGTGAGCTGTGGACACAGGGAGCATTAGTGAGCTGTGGAAGCAGGGTGTATAGGCAAGCTGTGGATGCAGGGTACAGAGGTGTGCTTTGCTCTGCTCATTGTTATTAACAAGTTCTAGGAGCTTTCTGTATGTTGGTGGGTCCCAAGAATGTTTTTTCCCAGGGTCCAATCAATATTAAAGATGGCCCTGGGACCGTCAGTGAGCATTATGTGTGTCAGGGCAGTCTTTGAGCAGTATGTAGTGTCAAGGTAGTTCGTAAGTATTGATGCATTGATGTAATGTTCTCCTTTTATTTGTATAGATTATTTGTTTTTTGTTTTTTTATATAAGTAATTTTAGGTAGTGCTATATGTTGCAGCATATAATGTTTCTTTAGTATAATTTAGATATTTATACAGCAGCTTGGAGTGGAGACATTTTTATATTTGCTTTTTGTCACCAAGTCTATTCAAAAATTGGGGAATGGTCTTCATTATATGTAAATATGTAATATGTAGGGGAGATAAACCTTCACCTCCTGTCCTGCAGACAAGAAAAACTAATAGGAAATTTCTGAAAAGTGAGCATAAGGAATAGGGATGAGCTCAATATTTGGTCTGAACACATGTTTGGAGCAAAGTTTGGCAGTTTGGGTCTTTGTCTGAGGTTTAACTTTTTGATAGTTTGGTGGTAGCTGAGTGTCATATCTAGTAGCCATATTTCTACCACAACTATCTATGAGCTTTCTTCCTGTCAAAAGTTGTTAAGGAAGCAGGGGGTGCTACAACCCCATCCTTAGCAACCAGTGATATAACCAGGCCTCATTTATTTATTGACCAAGTATCCCTGACCATGTATACAAGGAGGTGGTGATAGAATTAGCATTATTGACAAAATAAGACCACATGGCATGGATCTGACCAGGAATGACAATGATCTCCATCACTGAATGACCCGATTGACAATGGATGAACATTGTGGGATATTTTTGGCAATTTTAAAACATTTTTAGTAATAATGGACGTATCAAGAAAGTATGTTGTCAATATTTTCTGTTTAGATTTTTTTTTTTGAATGATTAGGGATACTATGTACTGTTTACTCATCCAAATAGGTGGGGGATCTGGTGTCTGATGCTTATCTTAAAGTGGGGTTCTAAATTGTCCCTTGTACACAGACCCCCACAACCACCAGGTTGGGGATGTGGGAAAGAGGACCTTGTCCTCATCAACATGGGGACAAGGTGTTTTGCCAGGGAAGGTACTCCCATGTTGATGACATTAGCCTGGTATTCTTTGGGGGAGGTATGCGTGTCGGTTCTTCTGTAGTGCCCTATACGTACCATAAAGTTGGACAATGTGAACAATATATAAAAAACATAAATCAATAATGCACAAATCAATATATCTAAAAGCCCAACATAAATCAATAAAGATAAAGAATACAGTGAAAGTCTAAGGTGATTAATCAATACTTAGTGTGATTCCACCCTAATCGTGCTCAATAATCCAAAATGATTCTCTGAGTTGACTTCCCAGTGATTAACACTGCTCATGAACTTACCAGAGCTCCATGACACATATCTTTCTATAGGGGTCTAATAACGCTTATCGCCACAATCCTTCTATGTGTCACTGGTATATTGGATCCTTTACCAAGGTTCCTCATATGGAAAAATGTGAAGACCAAAGAACAATCATCATTGAGCAAGAAATGTATTAATATAGAAATCCCCTTAAAACTACCATGAATTAAACTCATATGTAATTGTGCCCTTTAGGCCCCTTTCACACTTGCGAACCATGTGTCTGTATTTCATCCATCTGTTTTTGGATGAAATACGGACATGCATGCATCCCTATGGGATAGTGCGTGCCAGCGGATGAACATCCGCTGACACCTGATATTGTCCGTCTCCGCTATGGTCCGATTCTGCAGACAGAGGAAAATCCTTTTTTTCTATCCGTCTGCAGAGCGGATCGGATGAACACGGACAGACGGTCCGTGTTCATCCGATCCCCCATAGAAGAGAGCGGAGATCTGACAGGGCGGTCCCCGCACAGTGTGCAGGGTCCACCCTATCATCTGCCAGTTCACTGGGGATAAATGGAGTGATCCCCGCTGAGCAAGCGGATGTTCACGGAGTGGACCATTATGGCTCTGTCCCGTGTGAAAGGGGCCTTATACTGGCACTTAGTATATCTAGCATCTGCTGAATGATTTGACGTCAGTACTGATCAATTTTCAAATATTTATACCATAGATTGTAGACTGTATAACTTTCATGCAGATTAAATAATATACACTGATTTGTGTTATTTTTGGCAAAGGAATGTAGCAGACTACATTTTGGCCTAAATGTATTAAGAAAGATTACTTGTTTGAAATTTTTTACAACAGAAACTAATAACATTTTCTTTTAAGATTTTCAGTAATTTTTACATAACAATAAATAAAAAGCAGAGTGGGGATTAAATACTACCATAAGTAAGTCCTATTTGTGTGAAAGAAATCATAAAAATTGGGTACAGTGTTGGATGACCGAGCAATTGCCAGTTAAATGTCAGGATTATAAAGGGGGTAAAACCTTCTGAAGGTTAAGTGGTTAAAATTTCTGCTCCCTGCCAACCTGACGTGTTTTTCCTTTGGTACGTGTTCCCCAGGGCACTGCCCTATGCTATTTGACAATCCCTTTCCTATTAGGACACAAAGTGGTGAAAAATTTCTTCAAAAGGGATACAGAAAAACAGAAAAACACAATTTTAGTAGGGTTGGAAAGGTTTACAATTGAGTCTTGTTATTACTATCTGTGTTGTCCTAGTCACAACTGCTACTTCCATTTCTTGCATAGACATCACAAGTACAGAAAGTGAGGGAAAAGCTTCCTAATGGAGTGACAGACAGAAATAAAAACCTGGCAGATATGTTAACTATTTCATCATCAGGGTTAAAACAAACCCTAAAGCCCAACCCCAATTGTGACATGTGTTAATATAACTGCACACATCATCACAACTACTTTGTGTATTCAGGTGAATTATACCTTGTTTTTTTTTCAAGACAGATTGGGCTTTTATTTGGTGGTAAATGTTAATGAACATATCCTGATTTTGTTTAATATCAAAAGAAAACTAGTCCAAAATACAAAAAAAATGTACCGCCACCAAAAAAAACCCTGCAAAATAAATTTTCCTATTCTTGATGATTGTGGGAATACCACATATGTGTATGTCATATGTTCTTTGTACTAGTAATAGGGCAAAGAAACAATAGTATGCATTTTGTTATTGTTTTTTGTTCTACCTAAACACACTGACACTAACATTCGCACTGACACTAAATATGAAACACATTTGTGTAGCACCCAGGGTTAAATACCCCTCCTGGATGCCGCATATATGTGTCATATAGGGGTTAAATCTTTTCCATTGTGTACAAAGCTAGGGAAAAAAAGATTGGCAGTTGTCAGATTGGCCTACAGTTAGGCTCTAAATTGTTAAATTGCTATCTGGTGAGCTGGACCAATCTTCAAAATAGTAGTTTCCAGCTTTAGTTTAGATGGGTACTATAGTGTGTTAAACTCCTCCTCTGCAAATAATAGATGAACAAGTAAAAAATAGGTTACGTCCATAAACCAACAAAGTAAAATGAAATCCTGAGAGGTTAAATTAATATTTTTTTATAAAAACTGTAAGGCATATAAATACGAAAAGCTACACCATCATCAATTTTGGTTCTAATCATTATCATATTAGAAGTTCAGGTGCATTGCATAACAGATGCTTTATTACATAGTTTGATACATTATTATACATTAGAGAATAAAAACAACTTAACAATCAAAGGCTATACAAGGCTGATACAAAAATATACTCTTCAGTCTTTCAACAGTATGCAAAGACAGGAACAGTGCATTATAGTATTGAGAAAAAACCCTAATCTTCAGATATTTTCAAGTTTGAAATCTAAATGGTTATTTTTCTAGTGCTGTAATATATTGTCAGGTCATCGTGTACAAACCATTTACATTTACACATAATATCAGCTTATTCCCATAAAACTACCCTTCATTATGGTACAATCTTGTGACAGATTTAGACCTTTTAGAGCATTTCTGTAAATGTGAGGGAGGTTGGTTGCTAATAGCTACCAATCAAGTTTCAATTAGGATTATATCATGTAGGTTTGAAAAGCAGAATCCATTTAGTTACCACTTCTCTGCATATTTAATCAAGGTAGAATAGGAGAATAGCTTATACTTGTAGTTTATCCTTTTTAGATTAGGGATTTCATCAATAACATAAAAACAATAGATAAGATCAGGCAGCATATTGTTCGTTTAGGGCAGAGTTATCATTTAATAAATAATTTTACATTTATTTAATACAGAAAACATTCAGCCTGTAATGATATAAGAATGCAATTACACAAAGATTTTATTACACTTTGTAATTATTAGACAGTCTGTTCTCTGGACATACCAGTTTTAGGTAACTGGTTAAAACATCAGCTTGAGTGTCAGCTTTCCCTGAGCTGTCTATTCATACAAGTTTAGGTTAGGTTTCATTTCAGGTCGCTTAATCTTGATCTAGGAAGAAGTAAAGAAAAAGAAATCAGAAATATGATATGTATTATATATTAATCAAATAAAAAATAAATTTTCTCTTGCCATATAGGGCATATTAGCTGGTTTGTTTTACTTCTGCTGCCTGAGCAGCATATATGCACATTTTAAACACTCCACCAATGCTCTGTACAGCTGCTGCGTCACAAGAAAATACCCGCTACTTCTACATAGTGGGAAGCTTTTGACTCAATATATGTGACAGTATTGATGGACCAATTACCAAGTACCAATTGTCAAATGGAGTGAGTTTACAGATCTGTGTGCAATATAATCTATGACTTGAATGACTCATTTGGGTTGATTTGCTAAAACTGAAGAGTGCACAACTTGGGCAGCTTCTAACTTCAACTTGTTTATTTAAGCTTTCAAAAAACACAAATTTATTGCACTGGGGCTAGTACAGAAATCCTACATACAGCAGCTAGCACAGTATTGTTGGAAAAAATAAAACAGTATTGTGTGGTAATGGTTCAGCGTGAACTTAATAAAGTCTGTGATAACGTAAAGAGTTCATAAGTAATCAAAGTGGTCTTCTATGCTGTATGACAATAGTGTATGGAAACCGTCACCAACACCCTATCACACTGACTCTTACCTTCAGGCAAAGACATATATGCATTAACTATTACCCAATGGCAATTAAAGATATCACCTCCACCAGGGCAAGATTTCACTAGCACTTATCAGCAGGTAATGGATGCCATACTATACCCCTGAATTGGCATCTATTACCTGCTGATCGATGCTAGCAAAATCTTGCCCTGGCGGAGGTGATATCTTTAAAGTGGAGGGTTGCCGATGTTGGCATTGGATGATGCTCAATGGCTAAGGTATACGTTTATCAAAAAGAGAAGAGCCAAGATCCTGATGATCACGGCTAATTAAGGATGAGCTGAACACGTTAAAGTCTATGGGTCACAAACATGAAAAATCAAAAGTGTTAATTTTAATTGCAAGTTATTGCCATAAAAAGTGTTTGGGGACCCGGGTCCTGCCCCAGGGGACATGTATAAATGCAAAAAAGTTTTAAAAACTGCATTTTTTTTCGGGAGCAGTGATTTTAATAATGCTTAAATTGAAACAATAAAAATTAAATATTCCTTTAAATATCATGCCTGGGGGGTGTCCTTAGTATGCCTGTAAGTGTTTAGAACAATACCACAGCAAAATGACAATTCTAAAGGAAAAAAAGTGGCTGTAATGAATTGTCGGGTCTCGGCAATACAGATAAAGCTCATTGTCCCCCCCCCCCCAGTCCATTACCAGGCCCTTTGGGTCTGGTATGAATATTAAGGGGAATCCCAAACCAAAAATGAAAAAAAGAATTGTGTGTGGGTCCCTCCAAAATCCATACCAGGCCCTTCAGGTCTGGTATGGAAATTAAGGAGAAACCTGTGCCAAATTTAAATGGTAGGGGTACAGTGTACCCTTTACCAATTCACATGGGTGTAGGCTGGGATCTGGGGGTCCCCTTGTTAAAGGGGGCTTCCAGATTCAGCTAAGACCCCACCCACAGACCCTCAAGACCATCAGGCAAGGGTTGTGGGGATGAGGCCCTTGTCTCCATTAACATGGGGGCAAGGTGCTTTGGGGGGCTACTCCAAAGCACCCTTTCCATATTGAGGGCATGTGGCCTGGTACGGTTCAGGAGGGGGGGTGCTCTCTCATCCCCCCTCTTTCCAGATCTGAAAGGCCTGTTATGGATTTTGGGGGGACCCCCACACAATTTTTTTTTAATTTTTGGTTCAGGGTTCATCTTAATATTCATACCAGACCCAAAGGGCCTGATAATGGACTGGAAGGGGAACCCATGCTGTTTTTGTCAGTGAGTTTTATCTATATTGCAGAGACCCAATCAATTCATTACAGCCACAAACACAGCATGTTTGCTGTTCAGCGAACATCAGATGTTCAAGTTAAACTTACGTTTGACTCAAACATTGGGCTCATCCCTATGGCTGATCGCTCAGGTGTGCCAGTTTATAAAGCTGAGATGAGGAGTGGAGAACATGTTCTTCACTTCTCATCACGGGACACACCCTTCTGTCATTTACTTTAACACAGATGACCAGTTTATGAAGGTGAAATCTGAAGATCTCATTGGCTATCTCTATAAAATATCTCCTCCCAGATTCTCCAGCTCAGAGGTGGAGAAAATGGGTGAGAAGCTGATGTGAGGAAGGAGGCTTCTTTCTTCCTAATATCAGCAATAGCAAGCTTAAAGATTGATATAAAAAATAACTATATATGTTTATGTGTGTATATATGTGTTTTTGCACAATTCTTGCCACAATTCCAAATTGCTGTAGAATTCTGTCAAAATGCGCAATGTGTTTTTGGGTGCCATTCTTTGTTAATGGCACCACAAATGCTGTTATCAGAAATGCATTTTGCCACATGTTTTGTCATGTGACAAATATACAACCAAATTGCCAAAATGTACATTGAAAAAATGCACAATGCTCCACGCCCCAAATATTTTTAAATTTGGCTTTTCGGGCTTTTTTGTGCACATTTTGGTACAGTTTTTGATGCACTTGTTGCTTTTTTCAACAAACATTTTAGCTTGTTGTTTGAAATGCATTTTAGCGCATTTTTATGTGCATTTTGGTGCTTTTTTTAAATGTATTTTGGCTCATTTTTTACTTACGTTTTGGTGTGCACTCCGTAAACACATGCAAAATGCATGATATGCTTGCGGTGCCATTAATTGTTAATTGGCACCCCAAAAGCGGCTAGCAAATGTGCTGTTTGCCAAAATATGCATAAAATGCAAATCAAAATGCACGTTAAAAAAGTGTCAAACTGCATGCTAAAAGAAGCGCCAAAGTGTGTGTTACAAGCCACACCAAAATGCGTGTTAAAATAACCTGTGCTAAAATGTACACTAAAGGACCAAAATGTGTGTTTAAAAAAGCGCCAAAATGCACAATAAAAAAAAACCCACGGCCAGATGCACGTTAAAAAAATATGGCCTGTTAAAAATCGACAAAATGCGCATAAATAATGCCAACATTTGCAATAAAAAAGGGCCATAACATACATTTAAAGAATGTGCCAAAATGTGTGTAAAAAAACTGAGTTAAAAAAAAGCGCCAGTGGTTAGTAGTTATTATTTTCATGTAATCACACGCTCTTTTTAACTTTGGTTTTACTTTTAAAACTCAGCTGCTCTGTAATCACACAGATGTATCAGAAGATCACAGGCAGCCCTCCTTCTTCTACTCAGATCTCAGGTGTTCAGGAAAGACTTCTCCTCTTATCTCCTTCTGAGAACAAATGTTATCCGCTTTATAAACAGGGTGCAAAAGGAGAAGATTTTTCTCTGAGAACTGAAATAAGATAAATTATCTGTTTGATAAACGTACACCTGTATGTCTTTGCCTGAGGGTAAGAGTCAGTGTGTTGGTGACAGTTTCCATACACTATTGTCATACAGCATAGAACACCACTTCAATTACCTATGAACTCTTTACTTTAATTAAGCATTGACAAAAAAACTTGAAAGCTAATTGGCTTCTATGCAGATCCACACCAGATTTTGCACTCTCTAGTTTTAGTAAATCAACCCCATAGTAGTTAAACAAGGTGGCTTTTCTGGCTTCCAGCAACCAAGTGAAATGTTGGGAGAATGAAGGAAAGATAAGTAAATAAATGAAGTCAAATCTTGAGATATTTTAAAAGATGTGAGGGCACCAAAATGTTGAAACATCTCAATCTATATGATCAAAATAGTTTTGGAATCTAATCAATTTTTTATTTGCTGGGTTATTAAATAATTGTAGGGCCTCTTGAGGGTTTGTCCCTATTGTATTTGTGCATTTGCCTGTAGTATAATTATACAGTATGCTTTGCTTCAAAAAGCAGTTCAGTCCAGAAATGATTAAATTCTATATAGCCTGCTGAGGTCACCACGCTGCATTGCAAAATGTTTTAATTGTAGAAATGAATGGAGTACACTTTACGAAGAAGACCTGGCTGGGTCTTGTTTGCAAAGGCTCTGTGGCAACTGGCAGAGTCAGACCATGCAGGTTTTACTAAATGGATGTATATCCCTTTCATGACTAAGCCTATTTCTGACATTTGGTGTTTACAAGTTACAATCTGTATTTTTTGCTAGAAAATTACTAAGGATCCCAAACATTATGTATATTTTTTTTGCAGAGAATCTAGAGAATAAAATGGAGATTGTTGCAATATTTTATTTCACATGGTATTTGTACGGCGGTCTTTTAAACACAACTTTTTTGCGAAAAATACACTTTCATGAATTTTAAAAAAACGAAACAGTAAAGTTAGCCCAAGTTTTTTTTATAATGTGAAAGATGATGTTACGCAGAGTATAGATACCAAACATGTAATGCTTTAAAATTGCGCACACTCTTGGAATGGCATCAAACTACGGTACCTAAAAATCTCCATAGGCGACGTTTAAAAAAAAATAAAAAGTTTACCAGGTTAGAATTACAGAGGAGGTCTAGTACTAGAATTATTGTTCTCGCTCTAACGATCGTGGTGATACCTCACATGTGTGATTTGAACACCATTTACATATGCGGGAGCATCTTCTGTGTTTGCGTTTTCTTTGCTGTGCTACCTCATAGTGACGGGGGCACTTTAAATTTTTGTTTTTGTTATTTAGTTCATTTTTATTTATTTTTTTACATTGTGTTTAAAAAAAAACACATCACAAACACAGTAATAGGTGGTGACAGGCACTTCAGAGTATTCAGTGATTCTGAATACTGTGTATTTTTTAAAAACCGGTGCCATTGAGTAAACCGGAAGTGACGTTGTGACGTCACTTATGTTTTTACAGGCAGAAGACTGGAACAAAGCCATTTCTGGCTTCGTGCCAGTCTGTCTATAGCCGACAGAAGTGGCGGATCATGGATCAGGTTACCAATAAGAGCGACAGAAGGCGGTGGGAGGGATGATGTCCCCTCCCGCTCCTCCGGGATAACAACTGAGCGGCTTTTAGTCACACCAGTTGTTATCCCTGGAAAGCCGAAGGCCCGCTGTAAAAAATGGTACTGCAGGCAGCTGCGGGCATTATCCCGGTATAACCGCCAAAATCAGAGGCCGCATATATGCGTATGCTTGGCGTGAAGGAGATATAGTAAGCACAAAACACAACATTATAGTGACTTTGATAATGAAAAAAGAAATCAGTACAAACATAATGATGAAGACTGGACTAGAAGTCAATAAATGTAAACTGTTACTAAACCCACAACAGTAAAATCAGTCTGTATATGCAGTAAAGCATGCCTGTTATACTCACTGTGGAACCTAAGGGGCTAATCTTGTGCATTGTTTAACCACTTGCCGCCCGCCCTATTACAAATTGATGGTGGCAAAGTGGTTTCATAATCCTGATCAGACGTCATATGACGTGATCAGGATTATGAGCCGCTGCGCGCCCCCGGGGGCGTGCATTGCGGCGATCGTTGTTGCGGGGTGTCAGTCTTACACCCGGCAACTACGATCTTGGTAAAGAGTCTCGGACGGAGACTCTTTACCACGTGATCAGCCGTGTCCAATCACGGCTGATCACAGTGTAAATAGGAAGAGCCGGTGATCGGCTTTTCCTCACTCGCGTCTGTCAGACGCGAGTAGAGGAGAGCCGATCTGCTGCTCCTCTGACAGGGGGGGTCTGTGCTGATCGATTATCAGCACAGCCCCCCCCCCCCCCCAGGATGCCCACACTGGACCACCAGGGACGCCACCAGACCACCAGGGATGCTAAGCAAAAGGTAATCCTCCCTAGACCACCAGGGATGCCAGTCAGCACAATGGATGCCAATCAGTGCCCATAATGGATGCCAATCAGTGCCCACAATGGGCATCACTGATTGGCATGCATTATTGTTTGGCACTGATTGGCATCCATTAGTACAGTATAACACCAACGCTGCCTATAAGTGCCCACCTGTGCCGCCTATCAGTGCCCACCTGTGCTGCCTATCAGTGCCCACCTGTGCCGCCTATCAGTGCCCACCTGTGCCGCCTATCAGTGCCCACCCATGCCCATCTATTCCGCCTATCCATGCCCATCTGTGCTGCCTATCCATGCCCATCTGTGCCGTCCATCCATGCCAATCCATGCCAGCTATCAGTGCCAATTTGTGCCACCTATCAGTGTCCACCCGTGTCGTCCATCCGTGTCGCCCATCCGTGTCGCCCATCAGTGCCGCCTGTCAGTGCCACCTATCAGTGTCTATCAATGCCACCTCATCAGTGCCACTTCACTGGTGCCACATCATTGGTGCCCATCAGTGCCGCCTTATCAGTGCCCATCAGTGTAGCCCCATCAGTGCCCATCAGTGAAGGAGAAAACGTACTTATTTACAAAGTTTTGAAACTGAAACAAAAAAAAAACTTTTTTTTTTTTACATTTTCGGTATTTTTTTATTTGTAGCGCAAAAAATAAAAACCGTAGGGGTGATCAAATACCACCAAAAGAAAGCTCTATTTGTGGGAAAAAAATGATAAAAATTTAATTTGGGTACAGTGTAGCATGACCGCGCAATTGTCATTCAAAGTGCGACAGCGCTGAAAGCTCAAAATTGGTCTGGGCAGGAAGATGTTTAAGTGCCTGGTATTGAAGTGGTTAACTTGGCTGTTTCATACTGTCTTCTCTGATCCTTCCCTTATTTTACTAACCCAAATCTATCTGCTGACAGTACAGAGCCTTAGGGGCACTCTGCACATGCTCAGTTTATTGTGTATGTCTAGAGAGTTTTTTTTGCCTTGGAAGGGTGCATATGATCAACACAGGGCCAATCAGCACTGTCCAGACAGAGCATCAGGGGTCCTGCAGTCTCATAGGACAGTCAGAGTAGAGTGAAAACTCCTCCTACAAACTTTAACCAGACACTGATAGGAGTCACAACACTAATACAGGCATACCCCACTTTTAAGTACGCAATGGGGTTTATTTACTAAGCTGGAAAAATCCGGCTCACTTCTACATAGAAACCAGCTTCCAGGTTTTGTGTACTGTGGGAGACCAGATATAATGAATGCAAGGTCCTGGGTTTAGTAATACTTTAAATAAAGTGATACATACCTCTGCTGTACTGTTTACTTTGTCTAAGTGTGGTTTCCAGGAAATCAAATCGGGTGATTTATCTGTGTTTAAAGATGGGATCTCCTTATCTCCCAGTCTTTGAAAAGCTAGAAGTTTAAAGGCAAAGAAATGTTACATTATTTTCTGAGCAATATATGTAGCTAGAAGCAAAACATGTTAAAATACAAATACATTGAATAATTAATAAAGATATACTCACATGGCAAGATTGGTGGTTTCCAGGTAAATCGTGTTTCGTACAACCTTAATGGAAAAAAATGCATATCATTCATATTATTGCTAGGACATGTATAAAGGCAGAAGGAATATAAATGCAATAATACTGTAACAATATAATGTAATATAGAAAACGCAGACTTTTACAGAGTATAAAAAAGGAAACAGTGATAAGGGAATACAAAGGTACATGCGGTTGGTTTGCTAAAGCAATATATAGAGCTGTGCAATCTTAAGGTGCCTCTTATTAGGGCCATCACATAGATACATTTAACCCTTTAGCATCTACAAAAACTAAAATATCTGGTTGGGTGGACTGACCCTTTAAATGCTATATTATAACAATTATTACATATGACATACACGGGCAGATTTGTTAAGTCTAATGTATGGAAATTACATGAAATAGATTTCCTATTAGAGTATTTAAATTATTATACACCTCCTGCATAATACTTGTCTCCTTACATGGGAATAACCAACACAGAGCATGGTTGGTGATTATTGTGTGCTTTTCACAACTACATATAACACAGTTTTATACTGCTAATTGTGGCAATAACCTTTTTTGTGAAACGTCATACATTGTATAATGCTTTCTTGAGCAATACTCCTTTTAATATTAGCAAAAACATGGCATCCAAGAACATATTAGTAGACACTAATAGATTTGTCACTTACTGGTCTGTATCGTCATTCCTGTTTTTCCTCTTTCTATAGAGGTAAATTCCCAACACTATGCCCATGATCAACAGGAAGAGGAACGCCAAAGTTCCAAATAATATTCCAAAGAATGCATTAAGGTTCATTGAGAGGTTTTCACATCGATCACCAGAAGTGACATAAATAGCGAACGGTTTACAACTGAAATAAAAAAGATAATACATTTTAAGTAACAGGACATAAACTGGCTGTTAAAGTGATACCAAAGTCTGTTTATTTTTTACAATTAAAAATAACAAACATGTTATACTTCCCTCCTCTGTGCAGTGGTTTTGCACAGAGCAGCCCGGATCCTCATCTTCTCGGGTCCCTCGCCTGCGCTACTGGCCCCTCCCTCCTGTCGAGTGCCCCCACAGCAAGCAGTTTGCTTTGGGGGCACCTGAGCCAAGCTGCTGCTCTGTGTGTTCATTCAGACAGAGAGCTGTAGCTCGGCCCTGTCCCCTTTATCTCCTCATTGGCTGGCTGACTTTGAATGACAGCAGCGGGAGCCAATGGCGCCCCACTGCTGTCTCAGCCAATGAGATGGGAGAGCTTCTCAGACAACTGAGACTCTCCTGCAACATTGCTGGAACAAGATAGGGCTCAGGTAAAGCTTAAAGTGGAAGTAAACTCCCCTATTGTTTTCAGCCAAGGAAGCTGCCATCTTTGCCTCTGTTTAATCTTCAACTGCTATGGTTATGCACATGTGATTCGTTATGACACCAGCCATTGGATGGTTTGATAGTTTGGCTGAGAGCACAACCAATGTCCAGTTAGTATTCCCGGCATGCCTTTTTTTTTTAACTGTTTAAATCGATGGGTTTCACTTTAAGGAGGCTGCTGCACACAGAAGTTTTTTTACACATGCATTCAATTTATTAAGATTAAAAAAAACTTTATGACTTTAAAGCTACTTTATTATAGTGATAATATTTAAATGCTAAAAATACAACCTCTTGTTAGGAAAATATAGACTGATTATACCAAATAATCGGTGAATAGTTTGTCTTTCTAATATGAACAAACAAAAATGAGTCCATGAGAAAAGAACCCAGGGTGGCAGTATTCTTTTCTATATGACTGCTTGTAAGTTTAATGTACTACTACTCCTACTGAATGTAGCATACATTCAAAAGTGTTAATGTAGTGCAGTAGCATTGGAATGGGAGTTTCCAAAGTGGGCGAAAGCTGCAGTTGTTTGCTGTCAACTTGCAGATACTCAATACAAGGCTCTATTAATTATTTTTAGCAGTCAGAACAAATATACTCACAGATTTTGATGCCCTTAGGGTAACAAATGTTTGTGCTATTAAGACTCTGTGACTTAAATAAACAAATAGAGTTGGGCCCCCGGTTCGGTTCCTGTCAGGACAAAGTTCAGACCCGAACCATGAACCTTATTTAAGTCTTTGGGGCTCGAACTTGAAAAATCAAAAGTCCCCATTTTTTCAGCTTTCATTAAAATTTTTAATGAAAATTGCGCGGTAATGCTACACTGTACTCAATTTTTAGCATTTTGTCCCACTAATAGAGCTTTCTTTTGATGGTATTTGATCACCTCTGCAGTTTTTTATTTTTTGCTAAACAAAAAAAAAAGTTTAGTAAAGGGGGCCCCCAGATCCCAGCCCCTATGTGAAAAAGTAGGGGTACATTGTACTCATTCACCAAAAAAAGTGTAAAAAAGAAATGAAAACACACACAGTTTTTTGGCCTGCTCTGCCATCTGACATTTAGGTGAGGGGTGGAGCCATCTGGTGATGTCACCTGGTGGCACCACCCCCTTGTGATGTCCCTGACCCGTGCATGCTGGGTTGGTGACCTCACAAGGGGGCAATGCCACCAGGTAATGTTGACAGGTGGCCCTGCTCCTTGCCTATTTAGGAACTGTCCGACAGCAGAGAACTCTGTCGGCGGGGAGCATTTGTCGCAAGTGGAGCCTTTTTTTCTGGTCCGGAGGTGCGGCTGACGTTGTGATTTGTCTACAACGGGGGACTTTTTTTTATTTTTAATACAGGAATTGTCAAAAACTGTGTGTTTTAATTTATTTGTTACACTTTTTTTGTGAATGGGTAGGGGTACAATATATCACTACTCATTCACATGGGGGGTGGAATCTTGGGGCCTCTTTGCTAGAGGGGGCTTCCAGATTCCAATAAGATCCCTACCCACAGACCCCCACAACCACCGCTCAAGAAGAGGCCCTTGTCCCCATAAACATACCCCAAGCACCACTCCCACATTGAGGGCATGTGGCCTGGTATGGTTCAAAAGGGGGGATGCTCGCTAGCCCCCCGTTCCTGGCTTTCCAGGCTGCATGCTTGTATAAGGGTCTGGTATAGATTTTGGGGGAACCCCACACTGCTTTTTTTGGCATAGGGTTTCCCTTAAAAACCCAAATGGCTTAGTAGGGATTGGGGGGAGTGGGCATTTTTTTGTTTCACATTTTTCTATTGCCGGCAATGCGTTTTTTTTTCATTCAGCTTGCAGCAGGGAAAGCCTGTTGACAGCTGATGATTCATTGTTAAAGACGTGGCAGCTGGCTCCTCAGCCCGGGCTTTAACAACTGGCAGCTATTCACTTTGCGCTCACTGGGCAATCCCGTTGAGCACGCTAAAAATTTGGTTGTTAGCCGAACACGCAAACAGATGATGTTCAGGCCGAATTTATGCTTGATCCGAGCTGCTCACTCAACACTATGGGAAAAGACATGTGCTATGTCAGGTAGGAATTATATTGCTGACTCTTGGGTATATGATGTGTGGATAAAACTGTTTGCAAGGTAGGAATTAAGGTGCTGGAGATTTATGGGTAAATGAGGTGTGGATAAAACTGTATGTGTAAGGTGGGGTTAATGGTGCTGGGGATTTTGGGGTATATGATGTATGGATAGGAAGATAAAACATCATAAGAGCATGTTTACTTACGTGCAGGTAGCGTTGCCTACAATCAGATTACAAGTTCCATCATTCATACAGTATGAATTACACTTAGAAATACATTGTAAAGTTGTAGGATCCAATATAAAGCCAGACACACATGTGAAATTCTGTGCCAGCTCACTTATGTTCACTAAGAAAAAAAGACAAGAATATACAATTATTATGATGGTTAAGCTGATTTGTGGTGCGTTCGTAACATACATTTAAAAAATAAAATCACAAAATTATTAACATTTATCTTGGATGAGTTGAATGTCAAAATATAATAAGTAAAACAACTAGAAAATTCACACAAAGTCAAGCTATTTAGAATAGTGCTGCATTTTGATAAAAAGGGGAATAAACCCTTGGTGAAGTGGATGGCTGTAATCAGGTGCATACAGACCTGCCTATAATTTTGGGTCAGTATTATAAGATGAACGATATTTTATGAGGCAGTGGTATGCTGAAAGGAGATTTTCACTAATTGGTGTGATGGTGATTTTATAGTAGGAATGATTTATGGGCTTTACGACACACTTAGGAGAGTTCAATAAAGCCCTTGGCACTGTTTTCTGGCAGTATAGATCCTTTAACCACTTCAGCCCCGGACCATTTTGCTGGTCAAAGACCAGATCACTTTTTGCGATTCGGCACTGCATCGCTTTAACTGACAATTGCCCAGTCATGCAACTGCAACGTGGCTCTCAAACAAAATTGCCGTCCTTTTTTTTCCCACAAATAGAGCTTTCTTTTGGTGGTATTTGATCACCTCTGCGGTTTTTATTTTTTGCGCTATAAACAAAAATAGAGCGACAATTTTGAAAAAAACACATTATTTTTTACTTTTTGTTATAATTAATATCCCCCAAAAGTATATAAAAAAACATTTTTTTCCCTCAGTTTAGGCCGATACATATTCTTCTACATATTTTTGGTAAAAAATCGCAATAAGCGATTATTGATTGGTTTGCGCAAAAGTTATAGCGTTTACAAAATAGGAGATAGCTTTATGGCATTTTTATTAATACTTTCTTTTTACTAGTAATGGTGGCGATCAGCAATTTTTATTGTGACTGCGACATTACGGCAGAGACATCGGACATTTTTGACACATTTTTGTGACCTTTGTCATATATACAGCAATCACTGCTATATAAATGCAGTGATTCCTGTGTAAATGACACTGGCAGTGAAGGAGTTAACCAGTGGCTGGCAGTGTAGGGGTTAAGTATTCCTAGGAGTGTGTTACTAACTGTGGGGGGCTGGGCTTTCATTTAGTGAACACTGATCTCTGCTCCAATCACATGGAGCAGAGATCAGCGTCACTAGTTGCTAGGCAGAACGGGGAAATGCTGTTTACAATGGCATTTCTCCGTTCAGCTGCCCCGTGAGAGGATCGCGGGTATGCGACCGGACTCACGGGGGTCCCGACTGGGCGGCATTATAGATTGGACATACCTGTATGTCAATATGCCTGCCCGTGCCATTCTGCCGACGTACATCGGCGTGCGCCGGTCAGGAACCGGTTAAAATGGCCCGCTCCAAATTCAAAAATCCCTGCTGCCCATTTCTGTAGCTTTACTGACACGTGTGGCAGAATCAATTAGTCCTTAATAGCTTTAATACTGCACCAAATTAAAAAATAATTGCCTCCACTTGATAATACTGAAGGTAAATAAGACCAACTCTAAGTTGGCGTACAGAGACAAGCACAGTGCCTGTCTGACTGTGTAGCAGGTTGTATGTTTGCTGTCGATAGCATCTCCCTCCCTAATTCTCACTGCTGTTAAGGACACTGTTAGCTTCACAGCCAACAGCCTCCTAACAACCACTGACACTGACAGTAAGATGAGCCTAATGGGAATTTACGGGCATTAGTTTTCCATCAGGTCTGCTGTCACCTTGTGATTGACAGCTGGCAGTGGGCAGATTCTGTAGCCAATAGCAGGCTGTCTACTGGCTATGGATCAACCCACTGCCTGCTGTCAATCACAAGGGGAGCAAACCTAATGTTGAACTAGTACCTGTCAATTCCCATCAGGCTATACTCACCCAGCTTTAAAACTTCTTGGTGCTGCGCTATCTGACAGCTGAAGCGCCAGGAAGAAGTTCAGTTGCGGTTTCAGTACTTTCCTGCATGCACTGCATGCTCCAGATTCATGTACCTGTTTACAGCAGGTACATGAATTTGTCACCTGCATTTACATTTCGTGCAGAAGCACATTATAAGTATCATTGATGTTTTTTTTTATCCCCCTGACTGTTTTACGGGAACTTTTTTGTTCAAGAGCACTGGATGTGTAGTGCTTAATCATTTTTTTTTTGTTTGTTTACATTTGTACATTATACCTTGTAAGTGAGCTACTTTTTTGAACATATTATTGGTATGATCTGTTTTTATTTACAAGCTTATCTTCAGTTAAATGTGCAGTGTTTTGATGTATTATATTTAACCTAAACAAGTGCTGCAATTAAAGAATAAATAAATGGACATCTAAACTATCTTCAAAGCAAATTAATTTAAATTGCCCAGTTTCCAGGTTTTATTACCAAAGCTTAACCTCCCTGGCGGTATGATTCAGTCTGGAATTAGGTGCTGAACGCGGTACAATTATTTTGCATGGAAATCTGGCTTTTATTTTGTAGTCCTGTAATTCTTAAGCCCCATACACACTATCAGATTTTCTGCTGACTTTTTCCTTCAGATTTACCAAAACCATATAATATGAGGTCAAACCTTAGGAGTTTCAATTTGTATGCAATCAGGCAGGCCCTTCTACTACATGGTTTTGGTAAATCTGAAGACAAAAATCAGCAGAAAATTTGATAGTGTGTATGGGGCTTTAGGAATAATGCTCTTAAATCTCTTCAAACCAGAGTCTAGCAGACATTCCGGGTATGATAAAGTTTATAATATAATAAAAAATAATAAACATTATTCAATAATGAAATCAAATCCTAAAACACTGAAAAAGGGACACTTTTTGGTTGCTATGGACAATCTCCAAATTCCAGGCAGAAAAAAATAGTATTTAAAAATATAAAAGTGCATGCAGGGCACTGCACAGACCACTAGGGACAAAGGGGGTGTGTATTTTTTAATACAGTACTGTAATCTGTAAGATTACAGTGCTGAGTGTGTTTTGTGTCTTTTTACTTTTTTGAATTTGCCACCGTTCTCCGCTCCCGTGCACCGTAACGTCGCAGGGAACGGAGCTCGGCGCATTCGGCACTGTGAATCGAGCGGAGGAAAGCTCGATCACACAGCGCGGCGGACATCGCTGGATCCAGGGGACAAGGTAAGTAAGTCTCCCTGTGTCCTCCCCTGCATCGAGCGAAGCGATCCCAAGTCTGGGTCGGGGTTACCGCTTCTATCAGTAAATTCCTAACCCGAGCCAGACTCGGGATTACCACTAGGGGGGTTAATTGAACAAGCCAAGGTTAGAAGCTCATTGGTTTCTATGCAGAAGTGAGCCTGATTTTGCACTTTCCAGCTTTAGTAAATAAACCCCATTGTGTACTTAAAGTGGGGTATGCCTTTATTTCTTATATAAATACATCAATGTAGTAATTCAATTAATCAGGGCATAAGATACGTAAAATATAACAGGCATTAGTACTTATTCAACTGTGTCAAAATGAATCCACCAGATACATTGTAAACCGTAAAGTCATGATATTTTAATAATTGCCTTCTTACTCAAACACTTTTTTGTATTGTAGTATATGATATAACTATCCAATTCAAATTCCCACAAAATAGAATTTGCAGTTTCTGAGTGTTGTGGATCTTTAACAAATAATTTTTTAAACAAAAAGTATTTTCCAGCTCAGGTATGACTCAAATGACTCTATATACTTATACACACTCTGTCCTTGGTTAATAGCACATATTCTATAAAGGGATATTTTTAGCAAATGAAAGGATACAGTAATGATTTGGTAAACAATAAAGGATGGTAAACACTTACCTATGTCACCACCTATAGTGTTAGTTATTATAAGTCCTGTTGAACGTGTATTACTTTGGCTACTGTTTTTAATATAATCCACCAATTTATCATTTAAGAATCCAATAACCGTGATATTTGCTATATATGTAAACCGTGCTGTGAATGTTGCAGTAAAACTATTACTATTATTCCTGAAAAGATGAGAAAAATACAAAAATAATAAAAATATAAACGTAATGAATAGAAATTAAATTCTAGCATTCACATTTAAATGTATATGTATAGAAACAGCCACACAGCAATTACTAGATTGTAGATAGTAGCAATATACTAGACATCTAATAATGAAGACACCAAATTACTTGAAGCTGCTGAACTGATTGAAACTGGTTAGCGCTTCTAGACACATTCCCAATGATAATGGTAGCTAAAAAAATGATTGCATTATAAGAAATGATAATTACATGTAGGAAAGGGATTTAAATGCAGTTCTCAGCAATGAGTTAAACCTCGTTCTAACAAATGATGAAACACCCAGGGGTGAACTCAGCTTAAGGCTGGCCATGCAAATGTTTTGTTCTGAAGACTTTTGTAATCTACTGTATAGCTTCCAATACAATTTGGTTGATTTAGTAACAGAGTAGAGACTGTTCACTTTGCAAAGTGATCTCAGTGCTTAAAATGGAAAGGAATGCACAAAATACAAAATTGTGAGCAGGCAGGCTCTTTATTGCTGACAAGACATGCAATTTCCCTTCTGCAATAAAATCAGCTTGCCTACCTTTTCACAATCCTCCCCAGAATGTAAACAGAGCTGCACATGCATTACATTTCCAGTGACATCATCCTACACCAGCCAATCAAGATGGCCCAAGATCAGTGCCAGAAAAAGCTGGGGAGAAGATGCCCTTGCCATTGTTGGACCATAGGTGAGTATCTGTGCCTTTAAAGTGAAGCAGTCTGTATTTTAATTAAATACTGTAAAGTGCACAGTCTACTCCTTTAGCAATTCAGCTACACAGAACTGAATGACAGTGTAAACTTACTGTATATAAAAATACTACTATTGGTAAAAATGATCATCCAACTTCAAAAATAATCATGCAGAGTATAAGGTAGTTACAGTCTACAAAACCTTTGCTGCTGTTTAAAGCACACAAAAAAAAAATCACAATTGTACTAGTCCCACAAATATCTAATTTATTAATTTAGACCATTCTTATCAACATTTTTAATTGATTTAATTTAAAGATTTAGAAAAATTTGCCTGTTTATGGTCAGATTTAGTTTTTTGTTTTCTGCAGTCGCACTTAGGATAATATCCTGCAGTTTTATTATTAGAAACAAGCAGCAAACCCATTTTGTGAAAGCTCCACGTTCCACTTCTGTACATGGTGAGAGTATATATGGCCCATGTCATGTTAACAGCATTCTGAGTGTATTGTATTGGCATCACTCTCACAACATATTTTTGCATTACTTAATTATACAACAGACCAATGAATATATTAGACCAGTCTCATGTAGCAAATATATGTATATATAATAAAATTGTGCTTTCAAAGTGATTCCTATGATACGCTTGTTGGTCATTTGAAGGTGTGTTGTGAGAATTCTGGTAATCCAATTCATACCCCATCCATTAACATCAAGTAATTTATATCTTACCAGTATCATTCTCAGATAGAGTTTCTATTTATTGCTTTATTATTACTTTTTATTATTATCTAAAAGTGTTGGATCGTTGATTGATTCAATGTTAATAGTCCTAGCAATAGGATTCAACAGCACATGCATTGTTATACTTTGAAGTACGCTGCATCAAAAAAAACCTGGATACATTTATCATATGTTGTATTTCTATTAAAACCAATGCTTATCTGTTGTTAAATTTTTAGTGATGATTTTGCCCAATAATGATCTTGTATTTCTCTATGACACTAGGGTGGATTTACTTAAATAGACTGTGCACTAATTTTCCCCAGAGCTTAAGGATAACTAAACTTTCATTTTTGTTTTGTTGCAAATAACAAACATGTCATACTTACCTCCTCTGTGCAGTTGGTTTTGCACAGAGTGGTCTGATCCTCCTCTTCTGGGGTCCTTCGGTGGTGCTCCTGGCTCCTCCTCTTCTCGAGTGCCCAGTTGGAGAAGTGCTTTCCCTCGGGGGGCACTCATGCGGGTGCGCTCCCGTGTCCTGCTGCTGCATCTATTGATACAGACAGCAGAATTCGCCCCCCCCCCAACTCCCACGTCAATGGATTTGATTGACAGCAGCAGGAGCCAATGGCTGCACTGCTATCAATCCATCCAATCAGGACCTGAGACACCAGCTGGAGCTGTGCTTGTTCTCTGTGCTGGAAAGACCGGGCTCAGGTGAGTAAAGGGTTGGGGTTCTGGGGGACTGCTGCACTATAGAAGGGTTTTCTCCTTAATGCATATAATGTATTAACCCCCCTGGCGGTATTCCCGAGTCTGGCTCGGGGTGGAATTTTTATACCAAAAGCGGTAACCCCGAGCCAGACTCGGGACCGCATTGCTGGATCCAGGAAGACGCTTACTTACCTTGTCCCTCGGATCCAGCGATGTCCCCCCGCTGTACGAGCGGCTCGCCCTCCGCTCGATTCATCACAGAGCTGATCTCTGTTCCCTGCGATCGGCGCCAAATTCAAAAAGTGAAACACACACATTACATACAGTATAATGTAATCTTACAGATTACATTGCTGTATGTAATTATTTCACATCCCCTTTGTCCCTAGTGGTCTGCTCAGTGTCCTGCATGCAATTTTATATTATAAAAACTGTTCTTTATGCCTGGAAACTGAAGATTGTCCATAGCAACCAAAACTGTCCCTTTACATCAAAAATTATTTTAGACCAGCTAGAAAACAGGGATAATAAATTTGAATCACTCGCAGAATTGAGCGATAGCGATTTGTGGGGAGATCCGTCATCAAATACTGAAAAGTAATGACAGCTACAATTCTGCAACTGAGCAAATTTCAGTGTTTTTGATTTGATTACATTATTGAATAATTTTTATTATTGTTATATTATTATTTGGTACAATTATTTATAATGATTTCTTATATTATAATTTATGATTTCATTTTTCAAACTTTATCATACCCGGGATGTCTGCTAGACTCTGGTTTGGACAGATTTAAGTGAGTTATTGCTAAGAATTACAGGGCTACAATATAAAACACCAAATTTTCATTCAAACTAATTGTACCGCTTTTAGCACCTAAAATCCGAAATAATCATACCGCCAGGGAGGTTAAGGTAAAAAACCATGACCTCCTTTAGTAAATATGGTAAAGCTTCATTTTGTAATGCATACCCAAACAGGTATAAGGAAAAAAACTGCACTTTTGCACATGATTGGATGGTGGAAATCAGGAGACCTTTACCACATTTACTAAGCTCTGGGGAAAATGAGTACAACTGCATTTGCAAAGTGTATAGTCTGTTTGCCTTTCATGAATTCACCCCTTTATGTTTACAGGGAATTTTAAGATTTTTAATCAGATAAATCAAAAGATAAATTAGATAGAAAGATAATTTAGACGTAGCTGTTCACTGCTGGCAGTTTTCATCTGACTTCTCAATAGAAATGGGAGAATGGGATCAAATTATATATTTTTTTACAGCATAGAAGTAAAGAATGGCATAAAACTGCATGGAACTTCTCATCCTATTGGCTCAATGAGGTTGATTTACTAAAGGCAAATAGACGGTGCACCCTGCAAGGGCACTTGTACTCATTTTCTTGGGGCTTAGAGAATGAGTTGAAGCTCATCATTTCCACCATCCAGTCATTTGCAAGCAAAAATGTTGTTTTTTCATTTTACTTGCACCTGATTGGATATCCTTTACAAAATGAAGCTTCCCCTTTACATTTAGAAAAATGAGTGCAACTGTGCTTGCAAAGTGCACAGTTTCTTTACCTTTAGTAAATCAACCTCAATGTAGCACATGTAAAATATTCAAGTACAATACTATATATCAGGGATATGCAATTAGCGGACCTCCAGCTGTTGCAAAACTACAAGTCCCATCATGCCTCTGCCTCTGGGTGTCATGCTTGTGTCTTGCTATGCCTCCTGGGACTTGTAGTTCTGCAACAGCTGGAGGTCCGCTAATTGCATATCCCTGCATATTAACCTGAGGAAAGGAAAGAATTTTTTTTTTTTTTTAAATGCAATTTTGTGTGTATTCTTTAAAAACGATAATCTTTAGTCCGAAACATAATAATTACATAAAATGACATGAAGAATATATGCACCAAACCTTACACATTCTCTTAAAGTGGTATTGAAGCCAAAACCAAAAATGTAATATATTATTGATATATTATATTTAATTTATATTTAATTTATATATTATATCATTAGATATTATTAGATTATATTAATTTATATATTATATTATATATATTATATCATTCGATATTATTAGAATGCATTCATTTTCTTTTTTGGGATCTTTTCTGGTGATCTGACCAGTAACACACCTGATATATAGGTATATAGAGTGCAGCATTGTATATAGATAGCATATAGATATATATAGATAGCAGCATTGTCAGTCTGGGGCAAGGGGATTGTTTTACTAGCAGATTTAGATACATTAACACATTGAAGCTGAACTCCAGCTAACACTTTCTAAACAGTTATAGCAACCGTTTTTTTTTCTTTTGGAATAAAGTTTTTACATTAATAAATAAAAGCTGATCATTGCAAGCAACAGTGTCAGCGGTAATTGATTTGTCTCATCCCTTTGACTGATACATTTGCAAGAGAGCTTGTTAAAACAGCAAACTTGCTGGAAACCTAAAAAAGAAAACAAATGCAGCCATCACATCTAAGCATTAGTAAGCTATGCTATAATAAATGTTTTCTTTTGGGTTTAATACGGCTTTAGATAATGTAACACGTGTATGACTAGTATCCTTAGCTAACTTGCTTTCTCTAAAACAACGAAAAGAGCCTGAGAAAGCATACAAGTATGAAAAAGTTCCTTTAATTGCACTTGTGTGTGTTTGAAGTAGTGAGCGCACCTACAGATGAGTAGGTGTCCTTTTAATGCCTGGAACATTGATATGTGAGCCATGAAACACTGGGGACTACTGTGAGATTAATAATCTGTTGTTATATAATTAAAATAATAGGCCTGTTTTCCTATTATACACAAAGTTATTATGTACCTGTGATCTGCAATTAAAACGTAAAACAAGGGGAACAAAAACATAAAAATACTTTTAAACAAAATAAAATAAGAAGCATAAGAGTTTGCACTTACATAGGGATTGTCATGGTACTGCTTGTATTATCAAACACAGAAACTGCATCAACTGGAGCATTTGTAAGAACTGTCTTAATCTGTATGGGAACATGAAGATGAGATAAGTGGTATTAGAATGTTTGATGAAGTGATAGAAACACTTAATTAAATCAAGCAGAAACTAAAGAGACATGCCATTAAGATGTACCTCTTCATCAATCCCATGATATTGTAGCATCATACACTTTTACAAGATCTTGTGTGTGAAAAAGCTTACAGCAGTAAGAACATGCTTATATATCCAACCTCCATGTTATGTCTTTAGATAGCTTTATATAAACCTGCTGCCAAGCTATGGGCATTCACGGGGATATATATTTACTATATGATTTACTAAAACTGGCGATTACAAAATCTGCTGCAGCTCTGTGTAGTATTCAATCAGTTTCTAGGCATTTATGTCAAAGATTAATTGAACAAGCTGAAGTTAGAAGCTGATTGGCTGCTATGCAGAGCTGCACCAGATTTTAGTAAATCAACCCCCTGAAACAGTTTCTACTTAAAGTTCACAGCTGAAGCAATTTACATCCGGTTAAAGTGATTGTAAAGGGTTGTTTTTTTGTTTATTTTTAAATAACAAACATATCATACTTACCTCCACTGTGCAGCTCGTTTTGCACAGAGTGGCCCCAAACATCCTCTTCTGGGGTCCCCCGACGACTCTCAAGGCTACTCCATCAGATAACCTAGGATAAGCACTCTCCCGAAGGGATTACCTTGCGAGCGCGCTCCGAGTCCAGAATTTGCATCCACAGACACGAATGCCGAACTCAGCCCTGGTGCCCATGTCATTGGATTTGATTGACAGCAGTGGAAGCCAATGGCTGCACTGCTATCCATCTATCCACTCAAGAGCCGGGACCCTGGGGAGAGAGGGACAGCATGT
Organism: Lithobates pipiens; assembly: GCF_037356315.1. Taxonomy (NCBI): domain Eukaryota; kingdom Metazoa; phylum Chordata; class Amphibia; order Anura; family Ranidae; genus Lithobates; species Lithobates pipiens. The sequence continues at coordinate 366,361,205 of NW_027507758.1, read as the reverse complement.
GCCCGCCGAGGAGATGAAGGGGCTCAGGTAAGTAAAACGGGGGACTGGGGGTAACTACCAGGTGTTTTTTCACCTTAATGCATAGGATGCATTAAGGTGAAAAAACACAAGGGTTTACAACTCCTTTAAGTGGGGTACACACTATAAGAAAATCAGGCGATCAGCTGAGAGAACAATTTGATATTACCTTATTGTTTGCAGCTACAGGACAGGGGGTATAGGACAGAGGAAGATTTGTTCTATTGTATTTCTATTTGGGTTTTCATAAGAAGTGACCAGAGAATTCAGAGTCAGTACAAAAGTACATCAAAATACATAAAGCGATGCACAGAAGAAATTGCAATGTCCACAAAAAATGCCTTTCTTGACAAAGTTAGGTGTAGAAAACAGACATTCTTCTTTGGATCATAACATAGTAAGAAAGCAAGAGAGACACAAGAGGTGGCAGAACAAGCCATTAAACATTGTGTGTCATATAGAAGGGTAGAGGTGGAACTAAGTCTGACCTCCACTTGTCTAGTGGCAATAGACAAGAGTGGCAACCAAATGGCAAAGGAAAATTGCTTTATGTCATACAAGTTGTAGACAAAATTTGGGAGTGTGATCAGAGAAGACAAGTGCACCGAAAGTAGATGGATCACAAAATGCCCGTAACATTATGAAATTGTTATAGGATATTCCTGGCTTTGGCTGTAGGATGTGACAGATAAATATTATAGCTTAAGAATCAACACAAGTCACAAGTTATACTAACTGCTTGTGCTGATTTTTATGTGTTTATTTTTAGCTAAACTTAGGCATAAAGGTGATACTATAGACTCCTATTTTTTTCCAAAAATAAAAAAGAGGTTTATACATATCTGCTCTGTGTAATAATATTGCAAAGAGCAATCCCCTTCCTCCTCTTCTGGAGTTTGGCGCTGTCTGCTCCTCATCTCCTGCATGTGCCCCCATAGCAAGCTGGGTCCTATGGGGGACAAATTCAGGTGCTCTCCCAAGCTGGGTTGTGTGTGTCCATGGACACCTCCACTCCTTTTTCACAGGATTTGACTGACAGCAGCGGGATCCTATGGCACCCACTGCTCTCAGTGTGTCCTGTGAGAAGAGAGACCAATGCTTTTGCAGACAAGCACAATGCTGGATTGAGAGAGGAATATTTTTCTGGGGGGGGGGGGGGCAGCAAGTGGAAGGTTTTTTGCCTTAATGCAGGTACTGCAATAGGGTAAAATACACCTTTTGACTTTAGAAATACTTTGCAGCTCTATTATAGTATAAGGTTTGATTAATAAAATTAAGCGATTTTATTATGAGGCATTACAGAACAACCTCCGTTTCTTAAAAGGCATGGTGTATCAGGGTGACTCCTGATCCTGAACCTTTACTGATCAACAAAATGACCAACCAGCATCACAGGAGAAATTTATTATAAGCTAAGCACATGCAATGCTTGTGGTGTCTTCTTACTATGCGAACGAACATAGCCAATCACTAAATATAATAGGAGGCTGAAAGGACTATTGGAAAACGAAAAATTATTTTAAAACTGTGGATTGGTGATTAAGTAAATATTATTATTCATAAAAATGCCAACAAGTAGCTCTTTCGTATCTCACTTCAACAAAAAACAATGTGTTTGTGCCCATTCTCTAAAGTGTACTATATCCTGAATTATACCATAGCAGAGTTGGGTAAGTTTGCATCGCATGTAAAGATCAGAGAGTTTTCTAGGCTTTTATAAAAGACAGCTCAGAAATAGCGCTAACTGTTAGACTGTCTCACTTCATACAGAGCTGTAGGGACTATGCACATGGAGAGCTGTATGTCCCTCCTCGGACTCTTTCAGTGTTCTAAACCAAGCTGTGTGTGTGTGTGTGTGTATATATATATATATATATATATATATATATATATATATATATATATATATATATATGTATATATATATATATATATATATATATATATATATATACACAGTATCTCACAAAAGTGAGTACACCCCTCATATTTTTGTAAATATTTTATTATATCTTTTCATGTGACAACACTGAACAAATGACCCTTTGCTACAATGTTATTGCTGTAATGTTATACAAGCTGTACAAGTAGTGAGTGTATAGCTTGTATAACAGTGTAAATTTGCTGTCCCCTCAAAATAACTCAACACACAGCCATTAATGTCTAAACCGCTGGCAACAAAAGTGAGTACACCCCTAAGGAAAAATATTCAAATTGGGCCCAATTAGCCAATTTCCCTTCCTGGTGTCATGTGACTCGTTAGTGTTACAAGGTCTCAGGTGTGAATGGGTAAAAGGTGTGTTAAATTTGGCATTATCGCTCTCACTCTCTCACACTGGTCACTGCAAGTTCAACGTGGCCCCTCGTAGCAAAGAACTCTGTAAGGATCTGAAAAAAAGAATTGTTGCTCTACATAAAGGTGACCTAGGCTATAAGAAGATTGCCAAGACCCTAAAACTGAGCTGTAGCACGGTGGCCAAGACCATACAGTGGTTTAAAAGGACAGTTTCCACTCAGAACAGGCCGCGCCATGATCGACCAAAGAAGTTGAGTGCACATGCTCAGCGTCATATCCAGAGGTTGTCTTTGGGAAATAGACGTATAAGTGCTGCCAGCATTGCTGCAGAGGTTGAAGGGGTGGGGGGGTCAGTTTGTCAGTGCTCAGACCATACGCCGCACACTGCATCCAATTGGTCTGCGTGGCTGTCGTCCCAGAAGGAAGCCTCTTCTAAAGATAATGCACAAGAAAGCACGCAAACAGTTTACTGAAGACTAGCAGACTAAAGACATGGATTACTGGAACCATGTCCTGTGGTCTGATGAGACCAAGATAAACTTATTTAGTTCAGATGGTGTCAAGCGTATGTGGCGGCAACCAGGGGAAGGGTACAAAGACGAGTGTGCCTTGCCTACAGTCAAGCGTGGTGGTGGCAGTGTCATGGTCTGGGGCTGCATGAGTGCTGCTGTCAATGGGGAGCTACAGTTCATTGAGGGAACCATGAATGCCAATATGTACTGTGATATACTGAAGCAGAACATGATCCCCTCCCTTTGGAGACTGGGCCGCAGGGCAATATTCCAACACAATAATGACCCCAAACACACCCCCAAGATGACCAATACCTTGCTAAAGAAGCTGAGGGTAAAGGTGATGGATTGGCCAAGCATGTCTCCAGACCTAAACCCTATTGAGCATCTGTGGGGCATCCTCAAACCAAAGGTGGAGGAGCGCAAGGTCTCTAACATCCACCAGCTTTGTGATGTTGTCATGGAGGAGTGGAAGAGGACTTCAGTGGCAACCTGTGAAGCTCTGGTGAACTCCAGGCCCCAAAGGGTTAAGGCAGTGCTGGAAAATAATGGTGGCCACACAAAATATTGACACCTTGGCCCAATTTGGACATTTTCACTTAGGGGTATACTCATTTTTGTTGCCATTGGTTTGGACATTAATGGCTGTGTGTTGAGTTATTTTGAGGGGACAGCAAATTTACACTGTTATACAAGTTGTACACTCACTACTTTACATTGTAGCAAAGTGTAATTTCTTCAGTGTTGTCACATGAAAAGATATAATAAAATATTTACAAAAATGTGAGTGGTGTACTCACTTTTGTGAGATACTGTATATATATATTTATGTATACTAAAAGTTATGTTATGCAGATGTTTTCGGTACTGCCTATTAGTTTAACTGTTGTTTGGAACATTCACAGAATTTATTTTTACCCTCATTAACCTATTAACCATACATAGGTAAATAGTTACATAGTTATTCAGGTTGAAGAAAGACACAAGTCTATCCAGTGCAACCACAAAAAAAAATAATAATAATAATAATATCATACAATCCCATATACCCAATTCTATACCCACAGTTCCCGATCCAGAGGAAGGCAAAAAAAAACAGCAGAGCATGACCCAATTTGCTAAAGCAGGGGGGAAAAATCCTTCCTGATCCCCTGAAAGGCAATCAGATTTTCCCCGGATCAACTTTACCTATAAAGGTTTAGTACCCAGTTATATTATGTACACTTAGGAAATAATCCAGACCATGCAATCAAGAATTTCATTTAGCAACTTTGTGCTTAATTATTTTTTACTACAATGTTTTTACTGAATGTTTTGCTGGTTTTCATCACGATCTATTTATATTTATTTTCATAGATGTGTTGTTATTATTACAAAATACTCATACCTTATTATAACCGTCTTCTTTCGAGAAGTTAACATTATTTGTAAAGGATACATACACAGATCTTTTTCTTGTATCTGTAAACAGGAAATCAGCAGTTAGATCATTAGCTTTACTTTGACAATAACAAAAATAACATGTAAGAATCTTTAAACTAAGGGACTAGTTGTGTATTTTGTAGGCCAGGTTCTAGTTTTTGAAAAGAATGCTAGAAAGCACATGAAAGAACTTTGCAGTTCTGCTGACCCCTACTTCTCAGAAGGTTTTCCTGGTTGTCATGCTGAGACACTTTTTATACAAGTATAGAAATAAAAAAATATATAATAATAAACAAAAGTCAACATATTTCTGACTCTTATTTACTTCATGCATGCTTCTAGCATGTAACCTAAATGTATTGAAGCAAAACACAGATAGGTAACTAGCACACTAGCAGAAGGAGGCCAGCAAAAGCAGCCTCTAACCAGCCCCTACGGTATTTCACGCCTGTTTTTAACCTGACCTCCAACCTGCACAGTGCTGCTTTACAGGAGCTTTGAGGTAAGTCTCTTTCCCAATACATAAGACGCCATCTCACTAGTATGTGAGATCTTCACAGGAACAGAGCTGTTCTCCTGGTTCAGACTTGCTTTGGACTATGATGAGGAGGACTTGCTATATAATGGAACAAAATTTTAAAGTTCTAAACTACGTTCAGATTACCCTACTGTGTGTATGGGGGTGGTATAGGCATTAGATGGTAAGTTTCTTTAGAGACAGAAATCAAAGAAATGGTACAATCCGTCCTGTTAACAACTACAGAAAAAGTGTCAGTGCTCAATAAATAAAACCTTTATGAGACCTGAGCAAAGCTGCCAAACATAGAAGCATTTAACAACACTCATCACCATTTTGATGTTTGCAGATATCATTATTATAATATTTTAAAGCCCAAGTCCAGCCAAAATGTTTTATTTCATTTTGAATTGAAAGGGAAAGGCATAGAGTGCCAGTCCGAATTTTAGCTGTCTGTATGCCTATAGAGGGAATTTTCCATCACTTCCTGTCAGAGCAAGGGTCACAAAGAGAAATAAAAACCTTACTAAATGTTCCACTCTTCCCTACTTTACCCAAACAAGAAAAAGGCTGGAGGTAGGCGCTACATTTTGCAGACTCGATCATTGATAGATGTCTGAACAAAAAAAACAAAATGACCCACCATATTTACTGAAAGCAACCACACCCTCTTTTCTAGTACAAGTGTCTCCGGGACAGGAAACAAAAAAATGTTTCCCTTGGGTGGTTACACAGAAATACAAACCTGACAAGTATCTAATAATTTTGTACCCTATCCAAACTGAATAAAAACTGGGCTGGAGTTACTGTAAGCTGTTAAGTCCAAGATTACAAATGTAAATCTAAGCCGTTTACCTGGATTCAGTTGTGCCGGGTATTTGTCCTTTGGTTCTGTGCATTTTTCACCAGTGTATGCATCAATGCACTGACATACAGGATTGCAGAATGGCAGGTTTCTTGTACATGTTCCACCATTGCTGCAATAATTGGATTCACATGCACTACAACACACGGTGCCATTCCCTGTAGATAAATAAACACAGCATTTTGGTTTAGTTTATTTTCATGCTAAACATACTGGAACTTATTAAGATGATATGGAGAAGCAGCATGATTCTACAGCTCTAGTGCAACAGGCCTGATGGGTAGCACTTCATAAACGTTGGGGCCACACCTATAAGATTTACATTTCAGTACAAGGTAAAACTGACATCTTAGTTGTGGGTGCATGTCTCTTTTCTTCTTAGAACAGAGACCCCCTTCGCCTGAGTATTTAACTCTGAGAGCTTGGAGCTATACTATTTACTATAGAAGTTTAGAATCTTCACTCAGTAAACTATACGAAGATTAACAGGCTCTGACCTGGCTGCCCGCGTGCTGGTTCTGATAATGGAGGAGCATTCATCTGACTGCAGATCACGTGACCAACAGGTGTGGCCTCTCTGAGCTGCAGAGGAAGGGAAGCTGAAGAATTTATACTCATTGAACGTGCGTGGGTGAGTAAATGGGCACTCCACTTAATCTCTGTAATATTTAGGCAACTTAAGCCATTTCCAATTGCAAAAATAGCCTAAGGGATCATGGCAACATACTGTATCACCAGACTTTTAAAGTCACAATGTCAACACATGGTTGTGTTCATCCATTTGGTTATTTTTCTTCAACCATAATAGAGAAACCAGTCTCTGGTGATTGTATATGGCTGGGTAGTCAGTCAATGGAAAGTAGACATGTTAAATACAATGCATGATGTCTTTGTTGCTGCTTTAGATGATTTGATCACTTTAGCACAAGTAATCTTTGATGGCAGAAATCCACTCCTTATAAAAAAAAGAGGGTGAAAAATACAAATCTTTCCATTCAAATGTTGAAAAATAAAGCAATCACCAGGCAAAAGATCAGCCATGAAATCAGGGAAAAGTTACCTGTTTTTAGTATTAACCCCTTCAAGCCGCCACCCCTTTATAAAAGAATCTAAAAGGCAAGCGGCGGAGATGGGCATTCCAATCATGTGACTGCTGTGATTGGTTGTCACATTGGTTACATGATCGCAGGCTCCCAATCACAAAAATGTATCAGGAACTTCCCACGACATTGTAGTTATTGTGCTGGGAGCGTGCAGTGAGCGCACAGCACAGAAAACCATTCCGTTTGGACACTTATATGCAGCCACTCAGCATTAAAGCCCACTTGCCCAGTGGCCGCATATATGCGTATGGCTGGTGGAAACAGGTTAATTTTTACATTTATTTCATTGAAATTAAAAAAAACCCTTTAAGGGTGCATTCACACTGGCACTTTGAACTGGTCCTGGGTATGGTTCAGCCCCTTTTTACCAGTTTGTTTGTGTAGTGTGAGTGCTCTGAACCACACCCAGGATTGGTTAAGTGTACCGTACCCAGGAACACTTGGAAGAGGTAGTCCTAGGCACGGTTCACTTGTGGTCTGGAAGGCTTACTGCAGTGTAAGTGCAAATCATGCCTGGCCACAGTTTTTGCATAAAAACTGTGTACAGAAGCAGGGATCATTGGTCTGGTTAGCAAGAGTGATGATGTAGTGTGTCTGGGACCAGCTGTCTAGTGTGAGATTAGACAAGTGGGGAGTAGGGAGGGGGAAAAAGTGAATGTGAGCATGGTTCACCTAAATCATTCCCAGGGTGAATGCATTCTAAGAGAATTGAAGAGGCAATTTAAAAACATAATTTTCCTACTTCCAGCTTTACTACCTTATTTTACCATTTTGGATCAAACTACGAGTTTTCACTAGAACTTTTGTACAGTGGATAAAATGTTATCCTAAAAAGATAACTTGGTATCTATACAGTATAATACAAGCAAGATTAATCCATCATTAAACATTCATACTTTATATTGTTTCCTGAACACAAGTTACTCACACCAACATAAGACCTGATTTATCTAAGTTACCTGTGAATCCAGCTTTGCAGGAGCAGCTGTAACTGCCAGGGGTGTTAGTACAGATGGCATTTGGTGAACAGGAACTGCTGCTCTGGCACTCATCAATATCAATGCATGTGGATCCATTGCCTTGTTAGACAAAAACATTTTCAATTAAAAACAAATACCATTTATTTGGTAAAAGGTTGTTTGTCTCCATGATAAAACACTGCTCAATCACATCTCTGCAGTGTACTTACATATAAAGGTTAGTGATAAAATGATTTTCTTTGTGTGTTTGCATTTTCAATATCTTTCTTTGAACTGAGAAAAGGTTTAATTGCAGTCCAGGGCCTGACAATAACCCTGATTTACTAAAGCATTGCATCACGTTCAATTGCACAATGAACGAGTGACTACCTTTCACTTTGAAAAGTACATTTTACCCAATCTTAGTAAATAAGGGGAAACTAAGTGAACATTTCCTTTGCACATGCACAATGATATACAAAGAAAATTAAACACACGCCTTTTACTTGTTTATGATTGGTTAATTGAAGTCAGCTCATTCACTAAGCAAAGTGAAAAACATCCGGAACATTCACTTAGATTAGTGAATGGGTTGACAGGCCTTTTTCTGACACTTGTTATTTACAGGTTTACATTAGTATTTTTGTGCTAGAAAATTTACTTTGAACCCCCATACATTATATAAAGTTTTTTTTTTAGCAGAAACCCTAGAGAATAAAATGGAGATCATTGCAATATTTTATGTCACACTGTATTTGCACAGCAGTGTTGCAAACGCAATTTTTGGAGAAAAATAAAATGTTTTCAATAATAAACTTTTATCAGATGCCGATTCGCCCGCTGCATAAAAAATAACAGGGTTGTGTCAGATAGCTGCTGCCATAAGCCTGATATTTAACATAAAAATAATGATGTATATATACAGTGGGCGGTCTGGAAGTGGTTCATTTTCCTTGCACATGTCTGGGTATTTTTGTGAAGTCAGTTTTCACTTTGCTTCCCCTTATATACTATTTTGCAAAATGAAAACTCACTTTGAAGGTGGACACATTATACTCTTTTAGTAACTTAATCTCAAGGAAAATACCACATTTTTGCCCTTAGATAAAGTTGGCAATCATAGGAAATTAACAAATTAGGAAAAATACAGTCAGAATTTCTGAAGACTGAATGAAAGCTTGTAACATTCGTCCAGAAAATTTCTTATAAATAAACCCCAATGTGTTTTCTGACCATTTACAGTGTGGGGCTTATTTACAAAAGGCAAATACACTTTACACTGCAAGGGCACTTAGAAGTGCAGTTGCTCTAAATCTAAGCGGTAGATATGAAATGAGGGGAAGCTCTTCTGATTTTATCATCCAACCATGTGAAAGCTAAAATGCTGTTTTTATTTTCCCCCGCATGTCCCCCTTGGATCTACAGCAACTTTACTTCCAAGTGCACGTTCAGTGCAAAGTGGATTTTCCTTTAGTTAATAACCCCCTATGTGTTTACATTGAAACATCAGACCTGTATGTTACTCAGCTAAGACTTTGCAGACATAGAAAGCAGAAGATCCCTTGCTATTTGAAGCAAATTATAATAAATATAACCTTATTGCATAGAAAAAAGCCTGTATATCTAGGAGTTTGGATGTACATGACCCATGATTTGTTTACCAACGTAATTTTATAGATTTGACAGTTTTATATGATATATTATTAAATCACATCATTAAATCATGCCATCTTATTGGCCTATCATATTATGATATTTAGAGAGAAATGTTTGTTAGCCTAAAAAAAAAAAAAAAAGATCCTTCTCCTTTAAAGCATGTTATACAGCACAGTGCTTGTGCTGTAAAATTTTGCAACCCATAACACCTGAAATACCTGGCTGCTGCTGCCTGGCTACACCCTCCCCCCCCCCCCGTAAACTGACCACGGTTTATCATGGCTGACACTGTGGACAGTTTACGTGCATCCATCATCCGCAGCTTTCCTGTCTTTCGTCTGTCCTATATCCCCCCCCCCCCCCCCCGCTTGTCAGCTCTGTGTCAGAGCCTGCCAACCCTCTCCCAACCCCCCCCTGCTGCTGTAATAACTTTGTAAAAATCATGCAATCCCCTAAATGTCATAATACTAAGTGTTCTGTATATGCACCTTATTAAAAAAAAAGCCGTCCTATACCTGATTTAATAGCGGTGCTCACGTGACCAGCCGGCTCTCTCATCTCCTACTCTCAACAAACATCAGCGGGGGAATCTCTGCCCCTTCCGCTGTACCTGTCAGAATCGGGAGAGAGGCGAGCCGGCTGGTCAAGTGAGCGCCGAGCGGTACTAATAAATAAGGTACAGAATGGCTTTTTTTGTATATATAAGGCACATGTATGCTTTTTACTAAGTGAGTTTACAACCACTTTCATGCATGCTAGGACACATAGAATGTAACTAATGGTAGTTGAAGATAGATTTATATTGTGCAAACTAGCTCTGATGAAGAGCATGCACCCAAGATCGGTTAAGTGTACCGTGTCCAGGACTACTTGGAGGAGGGGGTTCCAAGCACGGTTCATTTGTGGTCTGTAACTGTTTGCTACAGTGTATTTAGAACCCATGCCAGACCACATATCTCTCCATAAAATCTGTATACAGAAGCATGGATCACTGGTCTGGTTAGCAGGAGTGATGATATAAGTGTGTCCAGGACAACTTGTCTAGTGTGAGTATAGACAAGTGGAGGAGTAGGGATGGGGAACAAGTGAACTTGGTATGGTTCACCTAAACCATTCCCGGTGTGAGCGCATCCTAAGAGAAATTAAAAAGCAATTTAAAAACCTAATTTTCCTACTTCTAGCTTTTCCAGCTTCCCATCTACCTGACTTTAACCTTTTGAATCAAACTAAGAGTCTTTATATAGTTTTTTTTTTTTTTACAGTGGATAAAATTTAAAGTAAAATGATAAATAAGTATATAATACAAGCAAGATGAATCCATGATGAAACATTCATAATTGATATTGTTTTCTGAACACTGGTCATTCACACCAACATAAGACCTGATTTATCTAAGTTACCTGTGAATCCAGCTTTGCAGGAGCAGCTGTAACTGCCAGGGGTGTTAGTACAGGTGGCATTTGCTGAACAGGAATTGTTGCCCTGGCACTCATCAATATCCGTGCATGTGGATCCATTGCCTTGTTAGACAAAAACATTTACAATTAAAAACAAATACAGTTTATATGGTAAAAGTTTTTTTTCGTCCTGGGGGTGGGTGGGCGGAATTACACACTCATCAGTAATGTTATACTTTATGTACCTGTGTGAAGGAAAACATATACATTGTCTCCATGATAAAACATTGCTCAATTACACCTTTGCAGTGCACATCTACTGTATAAAAAGGTTAGTGACAAAATGCCTCTGTTTGTGTTTTTGCATTTTTAATGTCTTTAATTGAACCGGGGAATGTCTAAATTGTAGTCCAGCACCTGACAATGACCCGGATTTACTAAAACATTACATCATGTTTCATTTCAAAATTATTTTTCACTTTGAAAAGTAGATTTTATCCTACCTTAGTGAATAAGGTGAAATAAAGTGATAATGCCCTTGCACATGCCCAGTGATGCACAGGGAAAAAGTGAAAAAAATCTGTAAGATTCACTTAGATTAATAAATGGAGTGACATTCTTAATTTTCCTTGTTTGTGATTGGGGATTTTTGTGAAGTCAGTTTTCACTTTGCTCCCCCTCATGTATGAAAATTCACCTTGAAGGTGAACATGCTCTAGTCTTTTAGTAAATCCCAGTGTGCTTTTGACCAATTTCTGCAATGTCATGATTATTTACAGCACTGCTCATATTAAAAATGATTTCCTTGTTACCTAAATGTTTTAGTTCCAGCTTAAGCAGTGGCGTTGCTATGGGGGGGTGCAGGCTGTATCCAGGTGACACCCGCCAGAGGGGTGACACCAAGGCCAGGACAGGGGGGGGGGCGTGAAGAGATGAGTGCGGGCAGTGCCGGATAAACTGTGCCCCATGGCAGATGAACATTGGTACACAGCCACAGGTCACTGCTGAAGTCAGACCTTCGTACGCTGCACAGTGCCCTTGCAGAACTGTTGCGGGGTGCCGAGTGCTGGAACAATCCCTGCGCTCCTACACTCAGCACTAGTAGGCATCCATTACACTTCTCTGTCAGGAGGAATGAACTGCCCTCGACAAATCATTTTAATGATTGTGTAATGTTGCAGTGACTCTTTTCCATTGCACTGGACTGGTTAATGTCTTGGGAACTCTGGTGGGTTTTGTGATTGGGGGTTAATTAACTAACACTGCCATTAGCCAGTAATATGCAGCATGAAGGGGTTAATGTACTGACATTGGCCATTAATTCAGCACAAGGCATTAATAAACACTACCACTGATCTCTAATGCAGTAGTGGCCAGGGGCAGTGTTAATTAACCCATTCATGCTGCAATAGAAAGGTCTATTTAACACTGATACTGACCACTAATACAGCACAAGAGGGTTAATAAACACTGCCACTGGCCACCACTGCATTAGTGATCAATAGCAGTGTTAATTAACTCCTTGAGCTGAATTCGTGGCCAATGTCCGTGTTATTTAGATCCAGGGTTTTAAAATAGCATAATGCCACTGACCATCTATGCTGGGGATCATTGTAGAAACTGACACCAATGCTGGGAATCATTGTAGAAACTGGCACCAATGCTGGCGGTTATTATTGCGGAATCTGACACCAATGCTGTCATTGCAGAAACTGGCACCAATGCTGGGGATCATTGCAGAAACAGGCATCAATGCTGGCGGTTATTATTGCAGAAACTGACACCAATGTTGGCAGTTATTATTGCTGAAACTGGCAGTAATGCTGGGGATTGTTATTGCAGAAATTGGCACAGATCCTGGGGGGTTGTTATTTCCTGGGAAGTTCTATTTTTTTCATATCTTATTGTTATATAAATTGGCTAGTTGCTTTATAGTCGTTAATGGCACTGCTATTGCCGTTATATGCAGTGTTATTTGGAGAAAAAATTGGTGACACCATGTTTTATCACACCAGGTGACACCAAACCTAGTGAAGCCACTGAACTTTAGCAGCACTTAAATAATTGTGAAGAGAAATGGAAATATGCAGAAACAATGTCAGAAATCTTCACGGGGTCAATTTATACAAAAAATAAAACAACATCACTGGATAAATGACACAAACATTCGCCCAGTTGCATAGGTGTGGCTTCTATGAGCTGCAGAGGAAGGGAAGCTAAAGAATTTATACTCATTGAACGTGTGTGGGTGAGTAAATGGGCACTCCACTTCAATCTCACTTAATTTCTGTAATTTTTTAGGCAACTTAAACCACTTTCAATTGCAAACACAGCCTAAGGAATCATGGCAACATACTATCACACGTTAAAAGTCACAGTGTCAAAACAAGCTATTATAGAAGGTTGTGTTCATCCATTTGGTGATTTATTTTCAACCATAATAGAGAAACCAGTCCCTGGATGATATATTGTAGATGACTGGGTGGTCAGTCACTGGGAAGGGGACATTTGACCACTTTAGCACAAGGTTTAAATAATCTTTGTTGGCAGAAATCCACTCCTTATAAAAAAGAGGGTGGAAATAAAAAAATTTTCATTCAAATGTTGAAAAATAAAGCACCAGACTGAAGATCAGCCATGAAAAACAAATGAAGGTTGGGCATTCAGGGAAAAGTTACTTGTTTTTAGCATTAGCCCCTTCCAGCCGCCACCCCTTTAAAAAAGAATCTAAACGGCAGGCAGCAGGGGTCCAATGTGACTGCTGTGATTGGTTGTTACATTGGTCACATGATCGCAGGTTCCCAATCACAAAAATGCAGCAACTTCCCAGGACATTGTAGTTATAGTGCTGGGAGCGTGCAGTGAGCACACAGCACAGAAAGCCATTCCTTTTGGTCACTTATATGCAGCCACTCAAGATAAACCTCTTCAGCCCTGGAAGATTTTACACCCTTCCTGACCAGAGCACTTTTTGTGATTTGGCACTGTCTCAATTTAATTGACAATTGCCCGGCCGTTCAACATTGCAACAAAACAAAATTGATGTCCACAAATAGGGCTTTCTTTTGGTGGCATTTTATCGCCTCCGTGTTTTTTATTTTTTACACTATAAACAAAAAAAGAGTGACAAATTAGAAAATAAGCAATATTTTAAATTTTTTTCTATAATAAATATCCCCAATAAATATCTAAAAAAACATTTTTTTTCCTCAGTTTAGGCCAATATGTATTCTTCTACATATTTCTGGTAAAAACAAAACAAAAAAAAAAACGCAATTAGCATATATTGATTGGTTTGCACAATAGTTTTATGCCAGGGATATGCAATTAGCAGACCTCCAGCTGTTGCAAAACTACAAGTCCCATCATGCCTCTGCCTCTGGGTGTCACACTTGCGGCTGTTGAGTCTTGCTATGCCTCATGGGAATTGTAGTTCTGCAACAGCTGGAGGTCCGCTAATTGCATATCCTTGTTTTATGGCTTTCTTATTAATTTTTTTTTACTAGTAATGGTGGCGATCTGTGATTTTTATAAGGACTGCAGCATTATGTCGGACAGGTCAGTCAATTTTGACACATTTTTGGGACCACTGGCATTTTTACAGGGATCGATGCTATAAAATTGCATTGATTACTGTGAAAATGTCACTGGCAGTGAAGGGGTTAACCACTAGGGGACAGTGAAGGGGTTAAGTGTGTCCTAGTACATGTTCTAACTGAAGAGGGGAGGGGCTGTGCAGAGGAGATAACAGATCGTCTGGTCATACACTGTATGACCAGACGATCTGTCTGTTCTCCCCTCAGAGAGACGGTTCTCAGTTCTCAGTGTGCCCCGAGCGATCAAGGTCATGATGACCGCTGGGCTCTAGCATCGGCTCCGTGGGTGAACAGGGGGTGTGCCCCCTAGTGGGCATCTATGGTACCGACATACCATTCGCGCAGCCAAGCCATGTTGCCGCAGTATAAATGCAGCGGCTGGTCGGCATGCGGTTAAAGCCCACTTGCAGAATGTCCGCATATATGTGTAAGGCTGGTGGGAACAAGTACATTTTTCCATTTACTTCATAAAAATTTAAAAAACCCTTTAAGGGTGCATTCACACTGGCACTTTGAACTGGTCCCATGTATGGTTCAGCCCCTTTGGCCAGTTTGTTTGTGAAGTGTGAGTGCTCTGAACCACACCCAGGATCGGTTAAGTGTAGTGATGGACGAACTTCCGACGGGACGTTTCGCGAACGCGAAACGCGAACGGACACAAACGTTCGCGAAAACGACCGTTCGCCGCGGGCTCCATTGACTTCAATGGGAGGCGAATTTCGCAAACCTTTAGGTCGAATTTGCGGCCACGGGGTAATTATTAGGGGGTAGCACGTAGTCCCACCACCTGGACAATAGCATAATACATGTATGAGGTGAATTTGGGATCGATAACTACAAGCATTTTTTTTTTATTTGGGAAATTGTTCTGACAATTCAGGACTATGGAGCTAATGAAGGCAATGGAGGAGAGGGAAGGTCAGGGACCAGGGTAGGCAAACAAGAGGGTGCAGGAGATACAGAGCACTGACAGCAGCACCGTAATACAGAGCACTGACATCAGCACCGTGACATACAGCGCTGACAGCAGCTCCGTGACATACAGCGCTGACAGCAGCTCCGTGACATACAGCGCTGACAGCAGCTCCGTGACATACAGCGCTGACAGCAGCTCCGTGACATACAGCGCTGACAGCAGCTCCGTGACATACAGCGCTGACAGCAGCTCCGTGACATACAGCGCTGACAGCAGCACCGTGACATACAGCGCTGACAGCAGCTCCGTGACATACAGCGCTGACAGCAGCTCCGTGACATACAGCGCTGACAGCAGCTCCGTGACATACAGCGCTGACAGCAGCTCCGTGACATACAGCGCTGACAGCAGCTCCGTGACATACAGCGCTGACAGCAGCACCGTGACATACAGCGCTGACAGCAGCTCCGTGACATACAGCGCTGACAGCAGCTCCGTGACATACAGCGCTGACAGCAGCTCCGTGACATACAGCGCTGACAGCAGCTCCGTGACATACAGCGCTGACAGCAGCTCCGTGACATACAGCGCTGACAGCAGCTCCGTGACATACAGCGCTGACAGCAGCTCCGTGACATACAGCGCTGACAGCAGCTCCGTGACATACAGCGCTGACAGCAGCTCCGTGACATACAGCGCTGACAGCAGCTCCGTGACATACAGCGCTGACAGCAGCACCGTAAGCAGCCCCAGGAGGAAGTCAGCACAGCACAGGGATGGTGTGATCCCCTCATAATAAGAACCCCCAGGAGGAAGTCAGCACAGCACAGGGATGGTGGGAGCCCCTCATAATAAGAACACCCAGGAGGAAGTCAGCACAGCACAGGGATGGTGGGAACCCCTCATAATAAGCAGCCCCAGTAGAAATATGACACCGCTCAACCTCTTCAAAGAGGAGGGTAGGGGCATATAGTACGGTGTGCTTTTTTGGGTCAGGGAAGTGAGCCAAATGAATTAAGAAGGTCTGTGTGCTTGATTCCAAAAATTGTTTATAGACATATACATGGTCTACTGATCACATGTGTTGAATTCCTCCGAGATCCATGCCTCATTCATTTTTAGAAATGTGAGGTAGTTAACACTGTGGTGAGCTAGGCGAGTACGCTTATCGGTCACAATCCCCCCTGCTGCGCTGAACGTCCTTTCGGACAGGACACTGGATGAGGGGCAAGCCAACAGTTCGATTGCAAATTGGGCAAGCTCTGGCCAGAGGTCAAGCCTGCCCACCCAGTAGTCTAGGGGTTCATCACTCCTCAGAGCGTCCACATCGGCCGTTAACCCAATGTAGTCGGACACCTGACGGTCTAGGCGTTCCCTGATGCTGGATCCGGATGACACCTGTCGATGGGTCGGCTGAAAGAATGACCTCATATCCGAAGTCACCAACACATCTTCAAACCGGCCTCTTCTTGCAGGCGCTGTTGGATTGGTACCCGCAAATCCTTCTCTGGGAGTGGGAATTGCTCCTCTGCCAGCGCACGCAAAAGCAGAATGCAGCATTTCTCGAAGCAAGGCCTGGAAGTGCTGCATTCTGACAGCCCTCTGCGACGGCGGTAACATTTCCGCCATTTTGTGTTTGTACCGGGGGTCTAAGTACGTTGCCACCCAGTACTGGTCCTTGACCCTCATGCTTTTTATACGGGGGTCCCTATTAAAACACTGGAGCATGAAGGCCCCCATTTGCACTAAAGTGGAAGCGGTGTGGTGGCCTGGCTCCTGCTCATCATCCAGGATAATGTCGTCCTCTTCATTCTCCTCTCCCCATCCTCGCACAACAGGGATCCCAGAAAGGTTTAAAGCATGCTCTTCTTGCTCCTGCTCATCCGCCCCGGCACCATCCTCCTCTGACTCCTCATCAGACTCCTGTTGTTGACTTGTCTCAGATAGAGTAGCCCCCCCTGGGAATTCATCCAGCATTGCGACTTCCTCATCTTCCCGCTCCTGCTCCTCCACAGCCTGATCAATGACACGACGCAATGCACGCTCCAGAAAGAAGGCATAAGGTACCATGTCACTGATGGCGCCATGGCTGCGACTGACCAGTTTGGTGATCTCCTCAAATGGCCGCAGAAGTCTGCATGTGTCGCGCATGAGCAGCCACTGGCGCGGTGAAAAAAAACCCAGCTCCCCAGAACCGTTTCTTTCGCAGAGTTCATACAGGTAGACGTTAACTGCACGTTTCTGCTGGAGCAGCCTATCAAGCATATAGAAGGTTGAGTTCCATCGCGTCGGGCAATCGCAAATAAGACGTCTGACCGGCAGATGGTGTCGCCGCTGAATGTCAGCAAGGCGAGCCATGGCCGTGTAAGATCTTCTGAAATGGGCCGAGATTTTCCTTGCCTGCCGCAAGATGTCCTGGACCCCAGGGTATTTGACAAGGAATCGCTGCACGACCAAGTTTAAGACGTGTGCCATGCACGGCACGTGCGTGATTTTGCCCTGTTTCAATGCGCTAAGCAGATTGGCACCGTTGTCACACACCACTTTACCAACTGTCAAATTGAGCGGTGTTAGCCACTCATCTGCCTGTGAACGCAAAGCTGAAAGGAGTGCCGGGCCAGTGTGGCTCTTTGCTTCCAGGCACAACAGACGCAGCACGGCATGGCAACGTCTCACCTGGCATGTGGAATAGGTTCTGGGGAGCTTGGGCGGTGCAGTGGAAGAGACGCTAGCAGCGGAAAAGGAGGAGGCAGCTGAGGAGGAGAGGGAGGAGGATGGAGTAGGAGGAGGAGAAGAAGAGTCAGGCCTGCATGCAATCCGTGGCGGTAAAACCAAATCTACACGGGTGCCACGGGTTACATGCTTGACGGCCGTCAGAAGGTTCACCCAGTGGGCAGTAAAACTGATATACCTTCCCTGCCCGTGTTTGCTAGACCACGTGTCTGTGGTCAGATGTATCTTGGCACCGACACTGTGTGCCAGAGATACATTCACTTGCCGCTGAACATGGCCATATAGCTCTGGGATGCCCTTCTCTGAGAAATACTTCCTTCCTGGGACCTTCCATTGTGGTGTTCCAATGGCCACAAATTTGCGAAAGGCCTCCGAGTCCACCAGTTTATATGGCAGTAGTTGGCGGGCTATGAGTTCTGACAAGCCAGCCGCCAACCGTTGGGCAAGAGGGTTATCCGGCGTCATCATTTTTTTACGCTCAAACATTAGGCCCACGGAAGCCTGCCTTTTTGCAGAAAAATGTGAGCTTGGCGTGATGGAAGGTGGAGTGGAGGACAATTGTGAGGAGAGAGGAGAAGGAGAAGTAGAAGACGAGGCTGGACGGTGAGAGCCTGCAGTGTGGCTTTGTGTGTTCCGTTGCTCCCACTGGGCTCGGTGATGGCTGCTCATGTGCCTTCTTAAGGCGGTCGTCCCTAGGTGAGTATTGGGCTTACCGCGACTAACGCGTTGACTGCAAAGATTGCAGATGGCAACGCTATTGTCAGCAGCGGACACGTTAAAAAAAGCCCACACTGCGGAGCCATGTGCCGGTGTCCTGGGAGCGCCAGATGTGACCGTACATGGTCGATGACTCGCTCCTGATACATTTGCAGTCTGCTTTGTCCCTGCTGTGCAATGTAAGTCATTGCTGCTTCTCCTCCCTATCTGCTGGTCCATATCTCCCTCTGAACTCCCCTCCTCTTCCTCTCTTGTGGGCACCCACGTGACATCACTAGACACGTCATCATCAACGTCACCTTCCCCACCGCTATAAGTAGAGTAGGCAGCAACACCGGGGACCAACCTCCTCCTTGGGCTGATCTGGGTACTGGCGTCAGACTGCTGAGTAGCGCTTGTTGCTACCTCCTCTTCCTGATCCAATACCAAGAGTGGCTGCGCATCAGAAATGTCCTCTTGATATGGATCGGAAAATAATTCCAGTGACTCAAGCGGAAGGTATGTGGTGGTGGTGGTGGTGGTCGTGTTGTTGGTGGTAGTGTCTTTGGGGGTGCACATAGCAGAGAGTGAAGAAGAGGGTGCAGATCGAGAGGATGAGGAGGGTGCAGAAGAGTAAGGCTGAGCGAGCCACTCAACCAAGTCTGGTGCATCCTTTAAAGTAATTGAACGCACCTTCTGCAACTTCCCACTTTGGCTCAAGCCTGTTGCTCCTGCCCTACCCCTACCACCCCTGCGGAAGGGCCTGCCTCTTCCTCTGCATGTCATTTTTTAAATGACCCTGTGACAAAACTCTTAGTCCCTATACCGCTGAAGGACTGCTGCAGTATAGGTGAGCGGTCAGCAGTGGTGCACGTCAACCCTATCTATTGTGGACCTATAGCGGTCCTTACAGAACAGCAGACTGTACCGCACTCAAGCCTATGTACCGTAGCACCCTATACCAAGTTACCAGTCCTTATAAGAACTTTTGTGGACCAAGCAGGTTGTGTATTAGTGTTTAGCAGACTGTACGTCAGTCCCTATACCGCTGAAGGACTGCTGCAGTATAGGGCAGCGGTCAGCAGTGGTGCACGTCAACCCTATCTATTGTGGACCGATAGCGGTCCTTACAGAACAGCAGACTGTACCGCACTCAAGCCTATGTACCGTAGCACCCTATACCAAGTTACCAGTCCTTATAAGAACTTTTGTGGACCAAGCAGGTTGTGTATTAGTGTTTAGCAGACTGTACGTCAGTCCCTATACCGCTGAAGGACTGCTGCAGTATAGGGCAGCGGTCAGCAGTGGTGCACGTCAACCCTATCTATTGTGGACCGATAGCGGTCCTTACAGAACAGCAGACTGTACCGCACTCAAGCCTATGTACCGTAGCACCCTATACCAAGTTACCAGTCCTTATAAGAACTTTTGTGGAACAAGCAGGTTGTGTGTTAGTGATTAGCAGACTGTACGTCAGTCCCTATACCAATGAAGGACTGCTGCAGTATAGGGCAGCGGTCAGCAGTAGTGCACGGCAACCCTATGTATTGTGGACCGATAGCGGTCCTTACAGAACAGCAGACTGTACTGCACTCAGGCCTATGTACCGTAGCACCCTATACCAAGTTACCAGTCCTTATAAAAACTTTTGTGGACCAAGCAGGTTGTGTGTTAGTGTTTAGCAGACTGTGCGTCAGTCCCTATACCGCTGAAGGACTGCTGCAGTATAGGGCAGCGGTCAGCAGTAGTGCACGGCAACCCTATGTATTGTGGACCGATAGCGGTCCTTACAGAACAGCAGACTGTAACGCACTCAGGCCTATGTACCGTAGCACCCTATACCAAGTTACCAGTCCTTATAAGAACTTTTGTGGACCAAGCAGGTTGTGTGTTAGTGATTAGCAGACTGTACGTCAGTCCCTATACCAATGAAGGACTGCTGCAGTATAGGGCAGCGGTCAGCAGTAGTGCACGGCAACCCTATGTATTGTGGACTGATAGCGGTCCTTACAGAACAGCAGACTGTAACGCACTCAGGCCTATGTACCGTAGCACCCTATACCAAGTTACCAGTCCTTATAAAAACTTTTGTGGACCAAGCAGGTTGTGTGTTAGTGTTTAGCAGACTGTGCGTCAGTCCCTATACCGCTGAAGGACTGCTGCAGTATAGGGCAGCGGTCAGCAGTAGTGCACGGCAACCCTATGTATTGTGGACCGATAGCGGTCCTTACAGAACAGCAGACTGTAACGCACTCAGGCCTATGTACCGTAGCACCCTATACCAAGTTACCAGTCCTTATAAGAACTTTTGTGGACCAAGCAGGTTGTGTGTTAGTGATTAGCAGACTGTACGTCAGTCCCTATACCAATGAAGGACTGCTGCAGTATAGGGCAGCGGTCAGCAGTAGTGCACGGCAACCCTATGTATTGTGGACCGATAGCGGTCCTTACAGAACAGCAGACTGTAACGCACTCAGGCCTATGTACCGTAGCACCCTATACCAAGTTACCAGTCCTTATAAGAACTTTTGTGGAACAAGCAGGTTGTGTGTTAGTGATTAGCAGACTGTACGTCAGTCCCTATACCAATGAAGGACTGCTGCAGTATAGGGCAGCGGTCAGCAGTAGTGCACGGCAACCCTATGTATTGTGGACCGATAGCGGTCCTTACAGAACAGCAGACTGTAACGCACTCAGGCCTATGTACCGTAGCACCCTATACCAAGTTACCAGTCCTTATAAGAACTTTTGTGGACCAAGCAGGTTGTGTGTTAGTGATTAGCAGACTGTACGTCAGTCCCTATACCAATGAAGGACTGCTGCAGTATAGGGCAGCGGTCAGCAGTAGTGCACGGCAACCCTATGTATTGTGGACCGATAGCGGTCCTTACAGAACAGCAGACTGTAACGCACTCAGGCCTATGTACCGTAGCACCCTATACCAAGTTACCAGTCCTTATAAGAACTTTTGTGGAACAAGCAGGTTGTGTGTTAGTGATTAGCAGACTGTACGTCAGTCCCTATACCAATGAAGGACTGCTGCAGTATAGGGCAGCGGTCAGCAGTAGTGCACGGCAACCCTATGTATTGTGGACCGATAGCGGTCCTTACAGAACAGCAGACTGTAACGCACTCAGGCCTATGTACCGTAGCACCCTATACCAAGTTACCAGTCCTTATAAGAACTTTTGTGGACCAAGCAGGTTGTGTGTTAGTGATTAGCAGACTGTACGTCAGTCCCTATACCAATGAAGGACTGCTGCAGTATAGGGCAGCGGTCAGCAGTAGTGCACGGCAACCCTATGTATTGTGGACCGATAGCGGTCCTTACAGAACAGCAGACTGTACTGCACTCAGGCCTATGTACCGTAGCACCCTATACCAAGTTACCAGTCCTTATAAAAACTTTTGTGGACCAAGCAGGTTGTGTGTTAGTGTTTAGCAGACTGTGCGTCAGTCCCTATACCGCTGAAGGACTGCTGCAGTATAGGGCAGCGGTCAGCAGTAGTGCACGGCAACCCTATGTATTGTGGACCGATAGCGGTCCTTACAGAACAGCAGACTGTAACGCACTCAGGCCTATGTACCGTAGCACCCTATACCAAGTTACCAGTCCTTATAAGAACTTTTGTGGACCAAGCAGGTTGTGTGTTAGTGATTAGCAGACTGTACGTCAGTCCCTATACCAATGAAGGACTGCTGCAGTATAGGGCAGCGGTCAGCAGTAGTGCACGGCAACCCTATGTATTGTGGACCGATAGCGGTCCTTACAGAACAGCAGACTGTACCGCACCCAAGCCTATGTACCGTAGCACCCTAGACAGACCAAGTTACCAGTCCTGATAAAGAGCTTTGTGGAACAAGTGAGTTGTGAATGATTAGCAGACTGCAGCAGAAGGGCAGCAGTCAAGTATAATATTCTTTCTATATTTGGAAGAAAGAATATTATACGTGTACAAGCCTATTACCGTACCACTGATACCAGTCCTGAAAAGAACCTTTGTGGAACTAATAGTAACAGCAAGTCTTTAAAATTATCCTCACTGCCTGACACACTGCTTCCTGCCTGTCCCTATACAAATTGGCAAAAAAGAGTAGGCTGGAACGATTAGCTGGAACAGCTCTTTTGTGGACCTGATAGTAACAGCTAATGATGATGATGATGATGATGATGAAGAAAGACTAATCTGGCTGAGCTGTCCCTAAAATAGCAGCATACAGCGCTCTGTCCCTTTATCTAAACTGACAAAAGAAACTCAGGCTGCTGACCTAACACCTATACCAGTCCTGAAAAGAACTTTTGTGTACCAAATAGCTAGCGTTTTCTCTGTCCCTACTCCACACAGGATCCTTTCCCTACAGTGACAGAAGAAAGAATGTAAAATGGCCACCGGATCGGGTGTATTTATAGGTTAGGGGGAATGTCCAAGTGTCCATGAGCTGTCATGTCTCAATTGGTTGTCCTGTAACACATGATAAACGTGTCACGAAAGGTTAAAGTTCTTGTATACATTAAACACGTAAGTCCGCCGGGGCGAACGACGGAAAAAGGCGTTCGAACCCGCGGACGGCGAAAGTCGGAAATTCGCCGCGAAACGACCGCCGGGCGAACCGTTCGGCCATCACTAGTTAAGTGTACCGTGCCCAGGAACACTTGGAAGAGGTAGTCCTAGGCACGGTTCACTTGTGGCCTGGAAGGGTTTACTGCGGTGTAAGTGCAAATCATGCCAGACCACCGTTTTCTCCATAAAAACTGTGTACAGAAGCAGAGATCACTGGTCTGGTTAGCAAGAGTGATGATGTAGTGTGTCTGGGACCAGCTGTCTAGTGTGAGTGTAGACAAGTGGGGAGTACGGAGGGGGAACAAGTGAAAGTGAGCATGGTTCACCTAAACCATTCCCAGGGTGAGTGCATTCTAAGAGAATTAAAGAGACTATTTAAAAACATAATTTTCCTACTTCCAGCTTTACTACCTGATTTTACTGTTTTGGATCAAAACTACGAGTTTTCACTAGAATTTTTGTACAGTGGATAAAATGATATCCTAAAAAGATAACTTGGTATCTATACAGTATAATAGAAGCAAGATGAATCCATCATTAAACATTCATACTTTATATTGTTTCCTGAACACTGGTCACTCACACCAACATAAGACCTGATTTATCTAAGTTACCTGTGAATCCAGCTTTGCAGGAGCAGCTGTAACTGCCAAGGGTGTTAGTACAGTTGGCATTTGGTGAACAGGAACTGCTGCTCTGGCACTCATCAATATCATTGCATGTGAATCCATTGCCTTGTTAGACAAAAACATTTACAATTAAAAACAAATACAGTTTGTTCGGTAAACGTTGCTTTTTTTGGGGGGGGGGGAATACACACACATCAGTAATGTTACAATTTATGTACCCGTGTGAAGACAAATGTATACTTTGTCTCCATGATAAAACACTGCTCAATCACATCTTTGCACTTTTGCAGGGCACTTACATATAAAGGTTAATAATAAAATGATTTTCTTTGTGTGTTTGCATTTTCAATATCTTTCTTTGAACTGAGAAAAGGTTTAATTGCAGTCCAGGGCCTGACAATAACCCTGAGTGACTACCTTTCACTTTGAAAATTACATTTTACCCAATCATAGTAAATAAGTGGAAACAAAGTGAAAATTTCCATTGCACATGCACAATGATATACAAAGAAAATAAAAAACACATGCCTTTTACTTGTTTATGATTGGTTAATTGAAGTCAGCTCATTCACTAAGCAAAGTGAAGAACATCAGGAACATTCACTTAGATTAGTGAATGGGTTGACAGGCCTTTTTCTGACACTTGTTATTTACAGGTTTACATTAGTATTTTGTTGCTGAAAATTTTACTTTGAACCCCCAAACATTATATATAGTTTTTTTTTAGCAGAGACCCTAGAGAATAAAATGGAGATCATTGTAATATTTTATGTCACACTGTATTTGTGCAGCGGTCTTACAAATGCAATTTTTGGGGAAAAATACACTTCTTTGAATAACAAACCTTTATCAGATGCCACTGTACAAAAAATACCAGGGTTATGGCAGATAGCTGCTGCCATAAGCCTGATATTTAACATAAAAATAATGATGTATATATACAGTGGGCGGTCTGGAAGTGGTTCATTTTCCTTGCACGTGTCTGGGTATTTTTGTGAAGTCAGTTTTCACTTTGCTTCCCCTTATATACTACTTTGCAAAATGAAAACTCACTTTGAAGGTGGACACATTTTACTCTTTTAGTAAATCAATCCCAGTGTGCCTTTGACCAATTTCTCCACTATGTCATGATTATTGACAGCACTGCTCACATAAAAAAAAAAATCCTTGTTACCCAAATAATTTTTTTTTCCTGGTTCCAGCTTAAGCAGCACTTACATAGTTGGAAATACATTGGAACAAAAACCTCAGAAATCTCCATGTTGGTCTATTTATACAAAAAATAAAAAATCACTAGATAAATGATACAAGCATGTGCCTATTTGTCATGAATTCTGACCGTATATTGCTTAATGCAGTGATTTCCTATGCAACCTCTAGTGGCCACAATGCAGTATTTTCCTGATTGAAGTATTTCAGAGAAAATACCACATTTATGCTATTAGATAAAGTTGGCAATCATAGGAAATTAACAAATTAGGCAAAATACAGTCAGAATTTCTGAAGACTGAGTGAACACTTGTAACATTCGTCCAGAAAATTTCTTATAAATAAACCCCTTTGTGTTTTCTGACCATTTACAGTGTGGGGGTTATTTACAAAAGGCAAATACACTTTGCACTGCAAGTGCACTTAGAAGTGCAGTTGCTCTAAATCTAAGCGGTAGATATGAAATGAGGGGAAGCTCTTCTGATTTTATCATCCAATCATGTGAAAGCTAAAATGCTGTTTTTATTTTCCCCGCATGTCCCCCTTGGATCTATAGCGACTTTACTTCCAAGTGCACTTTCAGTGCAAAGTGGATTTTCTTTTAGTTAATAACCCCCTATGTGTTTACATTGAAACATCAGACCTGTATGTTACTCAGCTAAGACTTTGCAGACATAGAAAGCAGAAGACCCCTTGCTATTTGAAGCAAATTATAATAAACATAACCTTATTGTATAGAAAAAAGCCTAGGACTCCTTCAATCTCACTTAATGTCTGTGATTTTTTAGGCAACTTAAACCACTTTCAATTGCAAAAACAGCCTAAGGGATCATGGCAACATACTACCACACTTTTTTGTCACATTGTCAACACAAGTTATTATAGGAGGTTGCGTTCATCCATTTGGTGATTTATTTTCAACCATAATAGAGAAACCAGTCCCTGGATGATATATTGTAGATGGTTGGGTGGTCAGTCACTGGGAAGGGGACATTTGACCACTTTAGCACAAGGTTTAAATAATCTTTGTTGGTAGAAATCCACTCCTTATAAAAAAAAGAGGGTGAAAAATAAAAAATTTTCATTCAAATGTTGAAAAAAAAGCAATCACCAGGCTAAAGATCAGCCGTAAAATCAAAACAAATGAAGGTTGGGCATTCAGGGAAAAGTTACCTGTTTTTAGTATTAACCCCTTCCAGCCCTTTATAAAAGAATCTAAAAGGCAGGTGGCAGAGGTGGGCATTCCAATCATGGGACTGCTGTGATTGGTTGTCACATTGGTGACATGATCTCAGGAAATCACAAAAATGCATCAGGAGCTTCCCACGACATTGTAGTTATTGTGCTGGGAGCGAGCAGTGAGCGCACAGCACAGAAAACCATTCAGTTTGGACACTTATATGCAGCCACTCAGCATTAAAGCCCACTTACCCCAGTGGCCGCATATATGCGTATGGCTGGTGGGAACAGATACATTTTTCCATTTATTTCATGAAAATTTTAAAAAACCTTTTAAGGGCATTCACACTGGCACTTTGAACTGGTCCCGGGTATGGTTTAGTCCCTTGGGCCAGTTTGTTTGTGTAGTGTGACTTCTCTGAACCACACCCAGGATTGGTTAAGTGTATCATGCCAGGAACACTGGGAAGAGGTAGTCCTAGGCACGGTTCACTTGTGGTCTGGAAGGGTTACTGCAGTGTAAGTGCAAATCATGCCAGGCCACCGTTTTTCCATAAAAACTGTGTACAGAAGCAAAAATCACTGGTCTGGTTAGCAAGAGTGATGATGTAGTGTGTCTGGGACCAGCTGTCTAGTGTGAGTGTAGACAAGTGGGGAGTAGGGAGGGGGAACAAGTGAATGTGAGCATGGTTCACCTAAATCATTCCCAGGGTGAATGCATTCTAAGAGAATTAAAGAGACTATTTAAAAACATAATTTTCCTACTTCCAGCTTTACTACCTGATTTTACTGTTTTGGATCAAATCTACGAGTTTTCACTAGAATTTTTGTACAGTGGATAAAATGATATCCTAAAAAGATAACTTGGTATCTATACAGTATAATACAAGTAAGATGAATCCATCATTAAACATTCATACTTTATATTGTTTTCTGAACACTGGTCATTCACACCAACATAAGACCTAATTTATCTAAGTTACCTGTGAATCCAACTTTGCAGGAGCAGCTGTAACTGCCAGGTGTGTTAGTACAGTTGGCATTTGGTGAACAGGTATTGCTGCTCTGGCACTCATCAATATCCGTGCATGTGAATCCATTGCCTGTTAGACAAAAACGTTTACAATTAAAAACAAATACCGTTTATTCGGTAAACATTTTATTTTATTTTTTTGGGGTGGGGGGGGGGGGGGGGAAATTATACATAGATCAGTAATGTTACAATTTATGTACCCATGTGAAGAAAAATGTATACTTTGTCTCCATGATAAAACACTGCTCAATCAGATCTTTGCAGGGCACTTACATATAAAAAGTTAGTGTCAAAATGATTTTCTTTGTGTGTTTGCATTTTCAATATCTTTCTTTGAACTGAGAAAAGGTTTAACTGCAGTGCAGGGCCTGACAATAACCCTGATTTACTAAAGCATTGCATCACGTTCAATTGCACAATGAAAATAACATTTTACCCAATCTTAGTAAATAAGGGGAAAAATAATTCCTTTGCACATGCACAATGATATACAAAGAAAATAAAAAACACATGCCTTTTACTTGTTTATGATTGGTTAATTGAAGTCAGCTCATTCACTAAGCAAAGTGAAGAACATCAGGAACATTCACTTAGATTAGTGAATGGGTTGACAGGCCTTTTTCTGACACTTGTTATTTACAGGTTTACATTAGTATTTTTTTGCTAGAAAATTTACTTTGAACGCCCAAGCATTATATATATAGTTTTTTTTAGCAGAGACCTTAGAGAATAAAATGGAGATCGTTGCAATATTTTATGTCACACTGTATTTGCGCAGCGGTCTTGCAAACGCAATTTTTGAAGAAAAATACACTTTTTTGAATAACAAACTTTTATCAGACGCTGATTCGCCCGCTGAATAAAAAATACCAGGGTTGTGTCAGATAGACATGTGCAGAGTAAAATAATTCGTTTTGGAATTTCGTTTTCGTCAGTTCGAATTTCGTTTATTACGTTACTCCCGAAATTCGTTGCCCCCCTCTGACGCAAGAGAAAACCCGGGGTTCCCTGTGACGTATGGATGACCCCACCCCCCCTCTGATGCAAGAGAAAACCCGGGGTTCCCTGTGACGTATGGATGACCCCGCCCCCCTCTGATGTAACGGAAACCTGCCTGTGTTACATCAGAGGGGGCAGGGTCACCCATACGTCACAGGGAACCCCGGGTTTCCCCTTGCGTCAGAGGGGGGCAGGGTCAGTTGACGGGTGGCCCCGCCCTCCGTATATAAGAAACGTCAGGCCGCCGGAATGCCTGCAGTGTCTCCTCCGCGGAGACAGAAGAAGGATGGATTTGCTGCGCTGGATGAGATGAGCCATCGCTGGAGAGATGACCGTCCGTCGCTGGATAGCAAGAGTGGATTACCACCGCTGGAATCTTTTTTTTATTTTTTTTATTTTTAATAAAGGAATTTTTCAAAAGTGTGTTTGTCTTATTTAACTATATTTTACACTTTCTTTGTGAAATGGTAGGGGTACTTTTGTACCCCCTTACCATTTCAAACAGCGGGGGCGGGATCTGGGGGTCCCCTTAAAGGGGGCTTCCAGATTCTGATAAGCCCCCCGCCCGCAGACCTGCACAACCACTGGCCACGGTTGTGGGGATGAGGCCCTTGTCCTCATCAACATGGGGACAAGGTGCTTTGAGGGGTCACAGACCCCCAAAGCATCCTCCCGATGTTGAGGGCATGTGGCCTGGTACAGTTCAGGAGGGAGAGGGGGCCGCTCTCTCGTCCCCCCCCTCTTTTCCTGCGGCCTGCCAGGTTGCGTGCTCGGATAAAGGGTCTGGTATGAATTTTTAGGGGGACCCCAACGTCAATTTTTTCTTAAATTTGAGGCAGGGTTCCCCTTAATATCCATACCAGACCTGAAGGGCCTGGCAATTGAATTTGGGGGACCCCCACGCTTTTTTTTTTAATTTATTTTTTATTTTTTTATCAATGACTTTCAATGAGTGTTCTCTGTATTATGGAGCCGACAATTCATAATAGCTGCGAGTGATTTTAAAGGACTTTTTTTCCTGCATAAATGACACTTTGTGCAGGGACAGTTCTAAGCACCAGAAACATGAGCCCCTTCACAGGCATACTATAGACAACCCCCCCCCCCCCCCTACGAAATTTAAAGGAATATTACACTTTTATTGTTTCACTTTAATCATTATTAAAATCACTGCTCCCGAAAAAACGTCCGTTTTTAAAACTTTTTTTGCATTGATACATGTCCCCTGGGGCAGGACCCGGGTCCCCAAACACTTTTTAGGACAGTAACTTGCAGAATCTTTTCTCTCTGTCAAATCTTTTTTCTCTGTCGAATATTTTCTCTATATAATCTTGGACTAATAGAAGTAAGGTTAGGCACATTCGACCACAGGTTCTATAGACAGATTGTTATTGTCAGAGTCACGTCGAATCTCCTATTCTATATCGAACTGTTGTAACAAGGAAAACGAAAATAAAGCATTTATTTATGTCGGATCTTTCATTTTTCGGATTTTGTGCTTTCGTTATCGTTTGTCAAAACGAAAACGAAAATAGCTGAAATTCGGACGAAAATGCATTCGGACGAAAACGAATGCACATGTCTAGTGTCAGATAGCTGCTGCCATAAGCCTGATATTTAACATAAAAATAATGATGTATATATACAGTGGGCGGTCGGGAAGTGGTTCATTTTCCTTGCACATGTCTGGGTATTTTTGTGAAGTCAGTTTTCACTTTGCTTCCCCTTATATACTACTTTGCAAAATGAAAACTCACTTTGAAGGTG
Source organism: Lithobates pipiens (assembly GCF_037356315.1). Taxonomy (NCBI): domain Eukaryota; kingdom Metazoa; phylum Chordata; class Amphibia; order Anura; family Ranidae; genus Lithobates; species Lithobates pipiens. Next base: position 366,331,141 of record NW_027507758.1, on the reverse strand, counting down.
GACCCATTATAATCTTTTAGTAACTTAATCTCAGGGAAAATACCACATTTTTGCCCTTAGATAAAGTTGGCAATCATAGGAAATTAACAAATTAGGAAAAATACAGTCAGAATTTCTGAAGACTGAGTGAAAGCTTGTAACATTCGTCCAGAAAATTTCTTATAAATAAACCCCAATGTATTTTCTGACCATTTACAGTGTGGGGGTTATTTACAAAAGGCAAATACACTTTGCTCTGCAAGGGCACTTAGAAGTGCAGTTGCTCTAAATCTAAGCGGTAGATATGAAATGAGCGGAAGCTCTTCTGATTTTATCATCCAATCATGTGAAAGCTAAAAATGCTGTTTTTATTTTCCCCCGCATGTCCCCCTCGGATCTACAGCAACTTTACTTCCAAGTGCACTTTCAGTGCAAAGTGGATTTTCCTTTAGTAAATAACCCCCTATGTGTTTACTTTGAAACATCAGACCTGTATGTTACTCAGCTAAGACTTTGCAGACATAGAAAGCAGAAGATCCCTTGCTATTTGAAGCAAATTATAATAAACATAACCTTATTGCATAGAAAAAAAGCCTGTATATCTAGGAGTGTGGATGTACATGACCCATGATTTGTTTACCAACGTAATTTTATAGATTTGACAGTTTTATATGATATATTATTAAATCACATCATTAAATCATGTCATCTTATTGGCCTATCATATTATGATATTTAGAGAGGAATGTTTGTCAGCCTAAAAAAAAAAAAAAAAAAAAAAAGATCCTTCTCCTTTAAAGCATGTTATACAGCACAGTGCTTGTGCTGTAAAATTTTGCAACCCATAACACCTGGCTGATGCTTCCTGGCTACACCCTCCCCCCCTGTAAACTGACCACGGTTTATCATGGCTGACACTGTGAACAGTTTACGTGCATCCATCATCCGCAGCTTTCCTGTCTCTCGTCTGTCCTATATCCCCCCCCCACTTGTCAGCTCTGTGTCAGAGCCTGCCATCCCCCCCCCCCCCCCCCCCCGCTGCTGTAATAACTTAGTAAAAATCATGCAATCCCCTAAATGTCATAATACTAAGTGTTCTGTATATTCACCTTATTTAAAAAAAGCCGTCCTATACCTGATTTAATAGCCGCGCTCACGTGACCAGCCGGCTCTCTCATCTCCTACTCCCAACAAACATCAGCGGGGGAATCTCTGCCCCTTCCCCTGTACCTGTCAGAATCGGAAGAGAGGCGAGCCGGCTGGTCAAGTGAGCGCCGAGCGGTACTAATAAATAAGGTATAGAATGGCTTTTTTTTTTTATATAAGGCACATGTACAGGACACTTGGTATTATGAAAGCCAGGGAATTGCATGCATTTTACTAAGTGAGTTTACAACCACTTTCATGCATGCTAGGACACATAGAATGTAACTAACGGCAGTTGAAGATAGATTTATAGTGAGCAAACTAGCTCTGATGAAGAGCATGCACCCAAGATCGGTTAAGTATACCGTGCCCAGCACTACTTGGAGGAGGGGGTTCCAGGCAGAGTTCATTTGTGGTCTGTAACTGTTTGCTACAGTGTATGTAGAACCCATGCCAGACCACATAACTCTTCATAAAATCTGTATACAGAAGCATGGATCACTGGTCTGGATAGCAGGAGTGATGATATAAGTGTGTCCAGGACAACTTGTCTAGTGTGAGTGTAGACAAGTGGAGGAGTAGGGATGGGGAACAAGTGAACTTGGTATGGTTCACCTAAACCATTCCCGGTGTGAGCGCATCCTAAGAGAATTTAAGAGGCAATTTAAAAACATAATTTTCCTACTTCCAACTTTTCCAGCTTCCCATCTACCTGACTTTAACCTTTTGAATCAAACTAAGAGTCTTTATGTAGAATATTTTTTACAGTGGATAACATTTGATGTAAAACGATAAATAAGTATATAATACAAACAAGATGAATCCATAATGAAACATTCATAATTGATATTGTTTTCTGAACACTGGTCATTCACACCAACATAAGACCTAATTTATCTAAGTTACCTGTGAATCCAGCTTTGCAGGAGCAGCTGTAACTGCCAAGGGTGTTAGTACAGTTGGCATTTGCTGAACAGGAATTGTTGCCCTGGCACTCATCAATATCCGTGCATGTGGATCCATTGCCTTGTTAGACAAAAACATTTACAATTAAAAACAAATACAGTTTATTTGGTAAAAGTTTTTTTTTGTCTTGGGGGTGGGTGGGCGGAATTACACACTCATCAGTAATGTTATACTTTATGTACCTGTGTGAAGGAAAACATATACTTTGTCTCCATGATAAAACATTGCTCAATTACACCTTTGCAGTGCACATCTACTGTATAAAAAGGTTAGTGACAAAATGCCTCTGTTTGTATTTTTGCATTTTTAATGTCTTTAATTGAACTGGGGAATGTCTAAATTGTAGTCCAGCACCTGACAATGACCCGGATTTACTAAAACATTACATCATGTTTCATTTCAAAAGGGGGGGACGTGAAGAGATGAGTGCGGGCAGTGCCAGATAAACTGTGCCCCATGGTAGATGAACATTGGTACACAGCCACAGGTCACTGCTGAAGTCAGGCCTTCTGACCCTGCACAGTGCCCTTGCAGAGCTGCAGCGGGGTGCCGAGTGCGCTCCTACACTCAGCACTAGTAGGCATCCATTACACTTCTCTGTCAGGAGGAATAATCTGCCCCAACAGATCATTTATAGTCACAGCCTCTGGCATGATGTCATTCAGAGGCCGGGACAGGAAAAGAGAGAGGAACCGCGAGGGAGTGTGCATGTTGGTCAGATTAGGTAAGTAAATGACAGACAGAAGAGAACATATGTTACTTAACAGTGTAACGTTGCAGTGACTCTTTTCCGGTGCACTGGACTGCTTAATGTCTTGGGAACTCTGGTGGGTTTTGTGATTGGGGGTTAATTAACTAACACTGCCATTAGCCAGTAATAAGCAGCATGAAGGGGTTAATGTACTGACATCGGCCACTAATTCAGCATAAGGCATTAATAAACACTTCCACTGATCTCTAATGCAGTAGTGGCCAGGGGCAGTGTTAATTAACCCATTCATGCTGCAATACAAAGGGCTATTTAACACTGACACTGACCACTAATACAGCACAAGAGGGTTAATAAACACTGCCACTCGCCGCTACTGCATATTAGTGATCAATAGCAGTGTTAATTAACCCCTTGAGCTGAATTAGTGGCCAATGTCAGTGTTATTTAGATCCTTCATGTTGCAGAGTTTTAAAATAGCATAATGCCACTGACCATCTATACTGGGGATCATTGTAGAAACTGACACCAATGCTGGCAATTATTATTGCGGAATCTGACACCAATGCTGTCATTGCAGAAACTGGCACCAATGCTGGGGATCATTGCAGAAACAGGCATCAATGCTGGCGGTTATTATTGCGGAAACTGACACCAATGTTGGCAGTTATTATTGCTGAAACTGGCAGTAATGCTGGGGATTGTTATTGTAGAAATGGGCACAGATCCTGGGGGGTTGTTATTTCCTGGGAAGTTCTATTTTTTTCATATCATATTGTTATATAAATTGGCTAGTTGCTTTATAGTTGTTAATGGCACTGCTATTGCAGTTATATGCAGTGTTATTTGGAGAAAAAATTGGTGACACCATGTTTTATCACACCAGGTGACACCAAACCTAGTGACGCCAATGAACTTAAGAAGCACTTAAATAATTGTGAAGAGAAATGGAAATATGCAGGAACAATGTCAGAAATCTTCAGGGGGTCAATTTATAAAAAAATAAAATAACATGACTGGATAAATGACACAAGCATTCGCCCAGTTGCACAGGTGTGGCTTCTATGAGCTGCACAGGAAGGGAAGCTAAAGAATTTATACTCATTGAACGTGTGTGGGTGAGTAAATGGGCACTCCACTTTAATCTCACTTAATTTTTGTAATTTTTTAGGCAACTTAAACCACTTTCAATTGCAAACACAGCCTAAGTCAAATTGTCAACACAAGCTGTTATAGAAGGTTGTGTTCATCCATTTGGTGATTTATTTTCAACCATAATAGAGAAACCAGTCCCTGGATGATATATTGTAGATGGCTGGGTGGTCAGTCACTGGGAAGGGGACATTTGACCACTTTAGCACAAGTTTTAAATAATCTTTGTTGGCAGAAATCCACTCCTTATAAAAAAGAGGGTGAAAACTAAACATTTTTTCATTCAAATGTTGAAAGATAAAGCAATCACCAGGCTGAAGATCAGCCATGAAAAACAAATGAAGGTTGGGCATTCAGGGAAAAGTTACTTGTTTTTAGTATTAACCCCTTCCCTTAAAGCCCACTTGCAGAATGTCCGCATATATGTATAAGGCTGGTGGGAACAAGTTCATTTTTCCATTTATTTCATAAAAATTTTAAAAAATCCTTTAAGGGTGCATTCACACTGGCGCTTTGAACTGGTCCCGCGTATGGTTCAACCGCTTGGGCCAGTTTGTGTAGTGTAGTGTGAGTGCTCTGAACCACACCCAGGATTGGTTAAGTGTACCGTGCCAGGAACACTTGGAAGAGGTAGTCCTAGGCACGGTTCACTTGTGGTCTGGATGGGTTACTGCAGTGTAAGTGCAAATCATGCCAGGCCACCGTGTCTCCATAAAAACTGTGTACAGAAGCAGAGATCACTGGTCTGGTTAGCAAGAGTGATGATGTAGTGTGTCTGGGACCAGCTGTCTAGTGTGAGTGTAGACAAGTGGGGAGTAGGGAGGGGGAACAAGTGAATGTGAGCATGGTTCACCTAAACCATTCCCAGGGTGAGTGCATTCTAAGAGAATTAAAGAGACTATTTAAAAACATAATTTTCCTACTTCCAGCTTTACTACCTGATTTTACCGTTTTGGATCAAACTATGAGTTTTCACTAGAATTTTTGTACAGTGGATAAAATGATATCCTAAAAAGATAACTTGGTATCTTTACAGTATAATACAAGCAAGATAAATACTTCACTAAACATTCATACTTTATATTGTTTCCTGAACACTGGTCACTCACACCAACATAAGACCTGATTTATCTAAGTTACCTGTGAATCCAGCTTTGCAGGAGCAGCTGTAACTGCCAGGTGTGTTAGTACAGTTGGCATTTGGTGAACAGGTATTGCTGCTTTGGCACTCATCAATATCAATGCATGTGAATCCATTGCCTTGTTAGACAAAAACATTTACAATTAAAAACAAATACAGTTTATTCAGTAAACGTTGCTTTTTTTTGGGGGGGGGGGGGGGGGGATAACACACGCATCAGTAATGTTACAATTTATGTACCCGTGTGAAGAAAAATGTATACTTTGTCTCCATGATAAAACACTGCTCAATCACATCTTTGCACTTTTGCAGGGCACTTACATATAAAGGTTAATAATAAAATGATTTTCTTTGTGTGTTTGCATTTTCAATATCTTTCTTTGAACTGAGAAAAGGTTTAATTGCAGTGCAGGGCCTGACAATAACCCTCATTTACTAAAGCATTGCATCACGTTCAATTGCATAATGAACGAGTGACTACCTTTCACTTTGAACATTACATTTTACCCAATCTTAGTAAATAAGTGGAAACAAAGTGAAAATTTCCATTGCACATGCACGATGATATACAAAGAAAATAAAAAACACATGCCTTTTACTTGTTTATGATTGGTTAACTGAAGTCAGCTCATTCACTAAGCAAAGTGAAGAACATCAGGAACATTCACTTAGATTAGTGAATGGGTTGACAGGCCTTTTTCTGACACTTTTTATTTACAGGTTTACATTAGTATTGTTGCTAAAAAATTTACTTTGAACCCCCAAACATTATATATAGTTTTTTTTAGCAGAGACCCTAGAGAATAAAATGGAGATCATTGTAATATTTTATGTCACACTGTATTTGTGCAGCGGTCTTACAAATGCAATTTTTGGGAAAAAATACACTTCTTTGAATAACAAACCTTTATCAGATGCCACTGTACAAAAAATACCAGGGTTATGGCAGATAGCTGCTGCCATAAGCCTGATATTTAACAAAAAATAATGATGTATATATACAGTGGGCTGTCTGGAAGTGGTTCATTTTCCTTGCACGTGTCTGGGTATTTTTGTGAAGTCAGTTTTCACTTTGCTTCCCCGTATATACTACTTTGCAAAATGAAAACTCACTTTGAAGGTGGACACATTCTACTCTTTTAGTAAATCAATCCCAGTGTGCCTTTGACCAATTTCTCCACTATGTCATGATTATTGACAGCACTGCTCACATAAAAAAAAAAAATCCTTGTTACCTAAATTATTTTTTTTCCTGGTTCCAGCTTAAGCAGCACTTACATAGTTGGAAATACATTGGAACAAAAACCTCAGAAATCTCCATGTTGGTCTATTTATACAAAAAATAAAAAATCACTAGATAAATGATACAAGCATGTGCCTATTTGCCATGAATTCTGACCGTATATTGCTTAATGCAGTGATTTCCTATGCAACCTCTAGTGGCCACAATGCAGTATTATCCTGATTGAAGTATTTCAGAGAAAATACCACATTTATGCCATTAGATAAAGTTGGCAATCATAGGAAATTAACAAACTAGGCAAAATACAGTCAGAATTTCTGAAGACTTAGTGAAAGCTTGTAACATTCGTCCAGAAAATTCCTTATAAATAAACCCCAATGTGTTTTCTGACCATTTACAGTGTGTGTTTACATTGAAACATCACACCCGTATGTTACTCAGCTAGACAATTTGCAAACATTGAAAGCAGAAGACCCCTTGCTATTTGAAGCAAATTATAATAAACATAATCTTATTGTATAGAAAAAATCCTGTATATCTAGGAGTTTGGATGTATATGATTCATGATTTGTTTACCAACACAATTTTATAGATTTGACAGTTTTATACAGGATATTACTAAATCACGTCATTAAATCATTTCATCTTATTGGCCTGTCATATTATGGTATTTAGAGAGGAATGTTTGTTAACCTAAAAAACAAAACAAAAGGATCCTTCTCCATTAAAGCATGTTATACAGCACAGTGCTTGTGCTGTGTAATTTTGTCCCCCATAACACCTGAAATACATGGTTGATCCTGCCTGGGTATACCCTCCCCCCCGTAACCTGACCATGGTTTATCATGGCTGCTGAGCCCTGACACCATAGTCAGTTTACGTGCATCCATCATCCGCAGCTCTCCTGTCTCTCATCTGTCCTATACCCCCCCCCCCCCCGCTTGTCAGTTCTGTGTCAGGGCCCGCCGCCCCCCCCTCCTGCTGCTGTAATAACTTAGCAAAAATCATGCAATCCCCTAAATTTCATAATACTAAGTGTTCTGTATATGCACCTTATTAAAAAAAATGCCATCCTATACCTGATTTAATGTCAGCGCTCAGCGCTCACGTGACCAGCTGGCTCTCTCCTCTCCTACTCCCAACAAACATCAGCGGGGGAATCTCTGCCCCTTCTGATGCACCTGTCAGATCGGAAGAGAGGTGAGGTGGCTGGTCACGTGAGCACCGAGCGGCACTAATAAATAAGGTATAGAATGGCTTTTTTTTAATATAAGGCACATGTACAGGACACTTGGTATTATGAAAGACAGGGAATTGCATGCTTTTTACTAAGTGAGTTTACAACCACTTTCATGCATGCTAGGACACATAGAATGTAACTAATGGTAGTTGAAGATAGATTTATATTGTGCGAACTAGCTGTGATGAAGAGCATGCACCCAAGATTGGTTAAGTGTACCGTGTCCAGGACTACTTAGAGGAGGGGGTTCCAGGCATTTGTGGTCTGTAACTGTTTGCTACAGTGTATGTAGAACCCATGCCAGACCACATAACTCTCCATAAAATCTGTATACAGAAGAATGGATCACTGGTCTGGATAGCAGGAGTGATGATATAAGTGTGTCCAGGACAACTTGTCTAGTGTGAGTGTAGACAAGTGGAGGAGTAGGGACGGGGAACAAGTGAACTTGGTATGGTTCACCTAAACCATTCCCGGTGTGAGCGCATCCTAAGAGAATTTAAGAGGCAATTTAAAAACATAATTTTCCTATTTCCAGCTTTTCCAGCTTCCCATCTACCTGACTTTAACCTTTTGAATCAAACTAAGAGTCTTTATGTAGAATATTTTTTACAGTGGATAACATTTGATGTAAAACGATAAATAAGTATATAATACAAGCAAGATGAATCCATAATGAAACATTCATAATTGATATTGTTTTCTGAACACTGGTCACTCACACCAACATAAGACCTGATTTATCTAAGTTACCTGTGAATCCAGCTTTGCAGGAGCAGCTGTAACTGCCAAGGGTGTTAGTACAGTTGGCATTTGCTGAACAGGAATTGTTGCCCTGGCACTCATCAATATCCGTGCATGTGGATCCATTGCCTTGTTAGACAAAAAAATGTATAATTAAAAACAAATACAGTTTATTTGGTAAAAGTTTTTTTTGCCCTGGGGGAGGGTGGGCGGAATTACACACTCATCAGTAATGTTATACTTTATGTACCTGTGTGAAGGAAAACATATACTTTGTCTCCATGATAAAACATTGCTCAATTACACCTTTGCAGTGCACATCTACTGTATAAAAAGGTTAGTGACAAAATGCCTCTGTTTGTATTTTTGCATCTTTAATGTCTTTATTTGATCTGGGGAATGTCTAATTTGTAGTCCAGCAGCTGACAATGACCCGGATTTACTAAAACATTACATCATGTTTCATTTCAAAATTATTTTTCACTTTAAAAAGTAGATTTTATCCTACCTTAGTGAATAAGGTGAAATAAAGTGATAATGTCCTTTGCACATGCCCAGTGATGCACAGGGGAAACAAAAAAAACAGACTTTTTACTTGTTCGTGATTGGTTTATAGAAGCCAGATCATTCACTGTGCTAACTGAAAAAAATCTGTAAGATTCACTTAGATTAATAAATGGAGTGACATTCTTAATTTTCCTTGTTTGTGATTGGGGATTTTTGTGAAGTCAGTTTTCACTTTGCTCCCCCTCACGTATGTAAATTCACCTTGAAGGTGAACATGCTCTAGTCTTTTAGTAAATCCCAGTGTGCCTTTGACCAATTTCTCCACTATGTCATGATTATTTACAGCACTGCTCATATTATAAATGATTTCCTTGTTACCTATTTTTTTTTCCATAGTTCCAGCTTAAGCAGTGGCGTTGCTATGGGGGGGGGGGGGGGGTGCAGGCTGTATCCAGGTGACACCCGCCAGAGGGGTGACACCAAGGCCAGGACAAGGGGGGGCGTGAAGAGATGAGTGTGGGCAGTGCCGGATGGTAGATGAACATTGGTACACAGCCACAGGTCACTGCTGAAGTCAGACCTTCTGACCCTGCACAGTGCCCTTGCAGAGCTGTTGCGTGGTGCCAAGTGCTGGAACAATCCCTGCACTCCTACACTCAGCACTAGTAGGCATCCATTAAACTTCTCTGTCAGGAGGAATAAACTGCCCCCAACAGATTATTTCTAGTCTCCGCCTCTGGCATGATGTCATTCAGAGGCCGGGACAGGAAAAGAGAGAGGAACCGCGAGGGAGTGTGCATGTTGGTCAGATTAGGTAAGTAAATGACAGACAGAAGAGAACATATGTTACTTAACAGTGTAATGTTGCAGTGACTCTTTTCCAGTGCACTGGACTGGTTAATGTCTTGGGAACTCTGGTGGGTTTTGTGATTGGGGGTTAATTATCTAACACTGCCATTAGCCAGTAATATGCAGCATGAAGGGGTTAATGTATTGACATTGGCCACTAATTCAGCACAAGGCATTAATAAACACTACCACTGATCTCTAATGCAGTAGTGGCCAGGGGCAGTGTTAATTAACCCATTCATGCTGCAATAGAAAGGGCTATTTAACACTGACACTGACCACTAATACAGCACAAGAGGGTTAATAAACACTGCCACTGGCCACCACTAGTGATGGACGAACTTCCGACGGGACGTTTCGCGAACGCGAAATGCGAACGGACCCAAACGTTCGCGAAACCGAACGTTCGCCGCGGGCCCCATTGACTTCAATGGGAGGCGAACTTTGCAAACCTTCATGTCGAATTTGCGGCCACGTGGTAATTATTAGGGGGTAAAACGTAGTCCCACCATCTGGACAATGACATAATACATGTATGAGGTGAATTTGGGATCGATAACTACAAGCATTTTTATTTTATTTGGGAAATTGTTCTAACAATTCAGGACTATGGAGCTAATGAAGGCAATGGAGGAGAGGGAAGGTCAGGGACCAGGGTAGGCAAAGAAGAGGGTGCAGGAGATGATCACCAGCAGCGTGACATACCGGAATGACACATGCACCGTGATAGAGGCATCTGACAGCAGCACCGTAATACAGAGCACTGACAGCAGCACCGTGACATACAGCGCTGACAGCAGCACCGTGACATACAGCGCTGACAGCAGCACCGTGACATACAGCGCTGACAGCAGCACCGTGACATACAGCGCTGACAGCAGCACCGTGACATACAGCGCTGACAGCAGCACCGTGACATACAGCGCTGACAGCAGCACCGTGACATACAGCGCTGACAGCAGCACCGTGACATACAGCGCTGACAGCAGCACCGTAAGCAGCCCCAGGAGGAAGTCAGCACAGCACAGGGATGGTGTGATCCCCTCATAATAAGAACCCCCAGGAGGAAGTCAGCACAGCACAGGGATAGTGTGATCCCTTCATAATAAGAACCCCCAGGAGGAAGTCAGCACAGCACAGGGATATCATAAGCAGCCCCAGTAGAAATATGACACCGCTCAACCTCTTCAAAGAGGAGGGTAGGGGCATATAGTACGGTGTGCTTTTTTGGGTCAAGGAAGTGAGCCAAATGAATTAAGAAGGTCTGTGTGCTTGATTAAAAAAATAGTTTATAGACATATACATGGTCTACTGGTCACATGTGTTGAATTCCTCCGAGATCCATGCCTCATTCATTTTTAGAAATGTGAGGTAGTTAACACTGTGGTGAGCTAGGCGAGTACGCTTATCGGTCACAATCCCCCCTGCTGCGCTGAACGTCCTTTCGGACAGGACACTGGATGAGGGGCAAGCCAACAGTTCGATTGCAAATTGGGCAAGCTCTGGCCAGAGGTCAAGCCTGCCCACCCAGTAGTCTAGGGGTTCATCACTCCTCAGAGCGTCCACATCGGCCGTTAACCCAATGTAGTCGGACACCTGACGGTCTAGGCGTTCCCTGATGCTGGATCCGGATGACACCTGTCGATGGGTCGGCTGAAAGAATGACCTCATATCCGAAGTCACCAACACATCTTCAAACCGGCCTCTTCTTGCAGGCGCTGTTGGATTGGTACCCGCAAATCCTTCTCTGGGAGTGGGAATTGCTCCTCTGCCAGCGCACGCAAAAGCAGAATGCAGCATTTCTCGAAGCAAGGCCTGGAAGTGCTGCATTCTGACAGCCCTCTGCGACGGCGGTAACATTTCCGCCATTTTGTGTTTGTACCGGGGGTCTAAGTACGTTGCCACCCAGTACTGGTCCTTGACCCTCATGCTTTTTATACGGGGGTCCCTATTAAAACACTGGAGCATGAAGGCCCCCATTTGCACTAAAGTGGAAGCGGTGTGGTGGCCTGGCTCCTGCTCATCATCCAGGATAATGTCGTCCTCTTCATTCTCCTCTCCCCATCCTCGCACAACAGGGATCCCAGAAAGGTTTAAAGCATGCTCTTCTTGCTCCTGCTCATCCGCCCCGGCACCATCCTCCTCTGACTCCTCATCAGACTCCTGTTGTTGACTTGTCTCAGATAGAGTAGCCCCCCCTGGGAATTCATCCAGCATTGCGACTTCCTCATCTTCCCGCTCCTGCTCCTCCACAGCCTGATCAATGACACGACGCAATGCACGCTCCAGAAAGAAGGCATAAGGTACCATGTCACTGATGGCGCCATGGCTGCGACTGACCAGTTTGGTGATCTCCTCAAATGGCCGCAGAAGTCTGCATGTGTCGCGCATGAGCAGCCACTGGCGCGGTGAAAAAAAACCCAGCTCCCCAGAACCGTTTCTTTCGCAGAGTTCATACAGGTAGACGTTAACTGCACGTTTCTGCTGGAGCAGCCTATCAAGCATATAGAAGGTTGAGTTCCATCGCGTCGGGCAATCGCAAATAAGACGTCTGACCGGCAGATGGTGTCGCCGCTGAATGTCAGCAAGGCGAGCCATGGCCGTGTAAGATCTTCTGAAATGGGCCGAGATTTTCCTTGCCTGCCGCAAGATGTCCTGGACCCCAGGGTATTTGACAAGGAATCGCTGCACGACCAAGTTTAAGACGTGTGCCATGCACGGCACGTGCGTGATTTTGCCCTGTTTCAATGCGCTAAGCAGATTGGCACCGTTGTCACACACCACTTTACCAACTGTCAAATTGAGCGGTGTTAGCCACTCATCTGCCTGTGAACGCAAAGCTGAAAGGAGTGCCGGGCCAGTGTGGCTCTTTGCTTCCAGGCACAACAGACGCAGCACGGCATGGCAACGTCTCACCTGGCATGTGGAATAGGTTCTGGGGAGCTTGGGCGGTGCAGTGGAAGAGACGCTAGCAGCGGAAAAGGAGGAGGCAGCTGAGGAGGAGAGGGAGGAGGATGGAGTAGGAGGAGGAGAAGAAGAGTCAGGCCTGCATGCAATCCGTGGCGGTAAAACCAAATCTACACGGGTGCCACGGGTTACATGCTTGACGGCCGTCAGAAGGTTCACCCAGTGGGCAGTAAAACTGATATACCTTCCCTGCCCGTGTTTGCTAGACCACGTGTCTGTGGTCAGATGTATCTTGGCACCGACACTGTGTGCCAGAGATACATTCACTTGCCGCTGAACATGGCCATATAGCTCTGGGATGCCCTTCTCTGAGAAATACTTCCTTCCTGGGACCTTCCATTGTGGTGTTCCAATGGCCACAAATTTGCGAAAGGCCTCCGAGTCCACCAGTTTATATGGCAGTAGTTGGCGGGCTATGAGTTCTGACAAGCCAGCCGCCAACCGTTGGGCAAGAGGGTTATCCGGCGTCATCATTTTTTTACGCTCAAACATTAGGCCCACGGAAGCCTGCCTTTTTGCAGAAAAATGTGAGCTTGGCGTGATGGAAGGTGGAGTGGAGGACAATTGTGAGGAGAGAGGAGAAGGAGAAGTAGAAGACGAGGCTGGACGGTGAGAGCCTGCAGTGTGGCTTTGTGTGTTCCGTTGCTCCCACTGGGCTCGGTGATGGCTGCTCATGTGCCTTCTTAAGGCGGTCGTCCCTAGGTGAGTATTGGGCTTACCGCGACTAACGCGTTGACTGCAAAGATTGCAGATGGCAACGCTATTGTCAGCAGCGGACACGTTAAAAAAAGCCCACACTGCGGAGCCATGTGCCGGTGTCCTGGGAGCGCCAGATGTGACCGTACATGGTCGATGACTCGCTCCTGATACATTTGCAGTCTGCTTTGTCCCTGCTGTGCAATGTAAGTCATTGCTGCTTCTCCTCCCTATCTGCTGGTCCATATCTCCCTCTGAACTCCCCTCCTCTTCCTCTCTTGTGGGCACCCACGTGACATCACTAGACACGTCATCATCAACGTCACCTTCCCCACCGCTATAAGTAGAGATCTCGGAGTAGGCAGCAACACCTGGGGACCAACCTCCTCCTTGGGCTGATCTGGGTACTGGCGTCAGACTGCTGAGTAGCGCTTGTTGCTACCTCCTCTTCCTGATCCAATACCAAGAGTGGCTGCGCATCAGAAATGTCCTCTTGATATGGATCGGAAAATAATTCCAGTGACTCAAGCGGAAGGTATGTGGTGGTGGTGGTGGTGGTCGTGTTGTTGGTGGTAGTGTCTTTGGGGGTGCACATAGCAGAGAGTGAAGAAGAGGGTGCAGATCGAGAGGATGAGGAGGGTGCAGAAGAGTAAGGCTGAGCGAGCCACTCAACCAAGTCTGGTGCATCCTTTAAAGTAATTGAACGCACCTTCTGCAACTTCCCACTTTGGCTCAAGCCTGTTGCTCCTGCCCTACCCCTACCACCCCTGCGGAAGGGCCTGCCTCTTCCGCTGCCTGTCATTTTTTAAATGACCCTGTGACAAAACTCTTAGTCCCTATACCGATGAAGGACTGCTGCAGTATAGGGCAGCGGTCAGCAGTGGTGCACGTCAACCCTATCTATTGTGGACCGATAGCGGTCCTTACAGAACAGCAGACTGTACCGCACTCAAGCCTATGTACCGTAGCACCCTATACCAAGTTACCAGTCCTTATAAGAACTTTTGTGGACCAAGCAGGTTGTGTATTAGTGATTAGCAGACTGTACGTCAGTCCCTATACCGCTGAAGGACTGCTGCAGTATAGGTGAGCGGTCAGCAGTGGTGCACGTCAACCCTATCTATTGTGGACCGATAGCGGTCCTTACAGAACAGCAGACTGTACCGCACTCAAGCCTATGTACCGTAGCACCCTATACCAAGTTACCAGTCCTTATAAGAACTTTTGTGGACCAAGCAGGTTGTGTATTAGTGTTTAGCAGACTGTATGTCAGTCCCTATACCGCTGAAGGACTGCTGCAGTATAGGGCAGCGGTCAGCAGTGGTGCACGTCAACCCTATCTATTGTGGACCGATAGCGGTCCTTACAGAACAGCAGACTGTACCGCACTCAAGCCTATGTACCGTAGCACCCTATACCAAGTTACCAGTCCTTATAAGAACTTTTGTGGACCAAGCAGGTTGTGTATTAGTGTTTAGCAGACTGTACGTCAGTCCCTATACCGCTGAAGGACTGCTGCAGTATAGGGCAGCGGTCAGCAGTGGTGCACGTCAACCCTATCTATTGTGGACCGATAGCGGTCCTTACAGAACAGCAGACTGTACCGCACTCAAGCCTATGTACCGTAGCACCCTATACCAAGTTACCAGTCCTTATAAGAACTTTTGTGGAACAAGCAGGTTGTGTGTTAGTGATTAGCAGACTGTACGTCAGTCCCTATACCGCTGAAGGACTGCTGCAGTATAGGGCAGCGGTCAGCAGTGGTGCACGTCAACCCTATCTATTGTGGACCGATAGCGGTCCTTACAGAACAGCAGACTGTACCGCACTCAAGCCTATGTACCGTAGCACCCTATACCAAGTTACCAGTCCTTATAAGAACTTTTGTGGACCAAGCAGGTTGTGTATTAGTGTTTAGCAGACTGTACGTCAGTCCCTATACCGCTGAAGGACTGCTGCAGTATAGGGCAGCGGTCAGCAGTGGTGCACGTCAACCCTATCTATTGTGGACCGATAGCGGTCCTTACAGAACAGCAGACTGTACCGCACTCAAGCCTATGTACCGTAGCACCCTATACCAAGTTACCAGTCCTTATAAGAACTTTTGTGGAACAAGCAGGTTGTGTGTTAGTGATTAGCAGACTGTACGTCAGTCCCTATACCGCTGAAGGACTGCTGCAGTATAGGGCAGCGGTCAGCAGTGGTGCACGTCAACCCTATCTATTGTGGACCGATAGCGGTCCTTACAGAACAGCAGACTGTACCGCACTCAAGCCTATGTACCGTAGCACCCTATACCAAGTTACCAGTCCTTATAAGAACTTTTGTGGACCAAGCAGGTTGTGTATTAGTGTTTAGCAGACTGTATGTCAGTCCCTATACCGCTGAAGGACTGCTGCAGTATAGGGCAGCGGTCAGCAGTGGTGCACGTCAACCCTATCTATTGTGGACCAATAGCGGTCCTTACAGAACAGCAGACTGTACCGCACTCAAGCCTATGTACCGTAGCACCCTATACCAAGTTACCAGTCCTTATAAGAACTTTTGTGGACCAAGCAGGTTGTGTATTAGTGTTTAGCAGACTGTACGTCAGTCCCTATACCGCTGAAGGACTGCTGCAGTATAGGGCAGCGGTCAGCAGTGGTGCACGTCAACCCTATCTATTGTGGACCGATAGCGGTCCTTACAGAACAGCAGACTGTACCGCACTCAAGCCTATGTACCGTAGCACCCTATACCAAGTTACCAGTCCTTATAAGAACTTTTGTGGAACAAGCAGGTTGTGTGTTAGTGATTAGCAGACTGTACGTCAGTCCCTATACCGCTGAAGGACTGCTGCAGTATAGGGCAGCGGTCAGCAGTGGTGCACGTCAACCCTATCTATTGTGGACCGATAGCGGTCCTTACAGAACAGCAGACTGTACCGCACTCAAGCCTATGTACCGTAGCACCCTATACCAAGTTACCAGTCCTTATAAGAACTTTTGTGGACCAAGCAGGTTGTGTATTAGTGTTTAGCAGACTGTACGTCAGTCCCTATACCGCTGAAGGACTGCTGCAGTATAGGGCAGCGGTCAGCAGTGGTGCACGTCAACCCTATCTATTGTGGACCGATAGCGGTCCTTACAGAACAGCAGACTGTACCGCACTCAAGCCTATGTACCGTATCACCCTATACCAAGTTACCAGTCCTTATAAGAACTTTTGTGGAACAAGCAGGTTGTGTGTTAGTGATTAGCAGACTGTACGTCAGTCCCTATACCGCTGAAGGACTGCTGCAGTATAGGGCAGCGGTCAGCAGTGGTGCACGTCAACCCTATCTATTGTGGACCGATAGCGGTCCTTACAGAACAGCAGACTGTACCGCACTCAAGCCTATGTACCGTAGCACCCTATACCAAGTTACCAGTCCTTATAAGAACTTTTGTGGACCAAGCAGGTTGTGTATTAGTGTTTAGCAGACTGTATGTCAGTCCCTATACCGCTGAAGGACTGCTGCAGTATAGGGCAGCGGTCAGCAGTGGTGCACGTCAACCCTATCTATTGTGGACCAATAGCGGTCCTTACAGAACAGCAGACTGTACCGCACTCAAGCCTATGTACCGTAGCACCCTATACCAAGTTACCAGTCCTTATAAGAACTTTTGTGGACCAAGCAGGTTGTGTATTAGTGTTTAGCAGACTTTACGTCAGTCCCTATACCGCTGAAGGACTGCTGCAGTATAGGGCAGCGGTCAGCAGTGGTGCACGTCAACCCTATCTATTGTGGACCGATAGCGGTCCTTACAGAACAGCAGACTGTACCGCACTCAAGCCTATGTACCGTAGCACCCTATACCAAGTTACCAGTCCTTATAAGAACTTTTGTGGAACAAGCAGGTTGTGTGTTAGTGATTAGCAGACTGTACGTCAGTCCCTATACCGCTGAAGGACTGCTGCAGTATAGGGCAGCGGTCAGCAGTGGTGCACGTCAACCCTATCTATTGTGGACCGATAGCGGTCCTTACAGAACAGCAGACTGTACCGCACTCAAGCCTATGTACCGTAGCACCCTATACCAAGTTACCAGTCCTTATAAGAACTTTTGTGGACCAAGCAGGTTGTGTATTAGTGTTTAGCAGACTGTACGTCAGTCCCTATACCGCTGAAGGACTGCTGCAGTATAGGGCAGCGGTCAGCAGTGGTGCACGTCAACCCTATCTATTGTGGACCGATAGCGGTCCTTACAGAACAGCAGACTGTACCGCACTCAAGCCTATGTACCGTAGCACCCTATACCAAGTTACCAGTCCTTATAAGAACTTTTGTGGAACAAGTGAGTTGTGAATGTTTAGCAGACTGCAGCAGAAGGGCAGCAGTCAAGTATAATATCCTTTCTATATTTGGAAGAAAGAATATTATACATGTACAAGCCTATTACTGTACCACTGATACCAGTCCTGAAAAGAACCTTTGTGGAACTAATAATAACAGCAAGTCTTTAAAATTACCCTCACTGCCTGACAACACTGCTTCCTTCCTGTCCCTATACAAATTGGCAAAAAAAGAGAACGATTAGTGGTTACTGGAACAGCTCTTTTGTGGACCTTGATAGTAACAGCTAATGATGATGATGATGATGATGATGATGAAAGACTAATCTGGCTGTCCCTGTAGCATACACCGTCCTTTCCCTTTCTCTAAACTAACAAAAGACACTCAGGCTGCTGCAAGAATCAGCAGCACAGCAAACCTATCAACACCTAACACCTATACCAGTCCTGAAAAGAACTTTTGTGTACCAAATAGCTAGTGGTTTATCTCTCCCTACTCCACACAGGAACCTGTCCCTATCGTAACAGAAGAAAGAATGTAAAATGGCCACCGGATCGGGTGTATTTATAGGTTAGGGGGAATGTACAAGTGTCCATGTGCTGTCATGTCTCAATTGGCTGTCCTGTATCACATGATAAACGTGTCACCAAAGGTTAAAGTTCTTGTATACATTAAACACGTAAGTCCGCCGCGGCGAACGACGGAAAAAGGCGTTCGAACGTGCGGACCGCGAATGTCGGAAATTCGCCGCGAAACGACCGCCGGGCGAACCGTTCGGCCATCACTAGCCACCACTGCATTAGTGATCAATAGCACTGTTAATTAACCCCTTGAGCTGAATTAGTGGCCATTGTCGGTGTTATTTAGATCCTTCATGTTGCAGGGTTTTAAAATAGCATAATGCCACTGACCATCTATGCTGGGGATCATTGTAGAAACTGACACCAATGCTGGCGGTTATTATTGCGGAATCTGACACCAATGCTGTCATTGCAGAAACTGGCACCAATGCTGGGGATCATTGCAGAAACAGGCATCAATGCTGGCGGTTATTATTGCGGAAACTGACACCAATGTTGGCAGTTATTATTGCTGAAACTGGCAGTAATGCTGGGGATTGTTATTGTAGAAATTGGCACAGATCCTGGGGGGTTGTTATTTCCTGGGAAGTTCTATTTTTTTCATATCTTATTGTTATATAAATTGGCTAGTTGCTTTATAGTTGTTAATGGCACTGCTATTGCCGTTATATGCAGTGTTATTTGGAGAAAAAATTGGTGACACCATGTTTTATCACACCAGGTGACACCAAACCTAGTGACGCCACTGAACTTAAGCAGCACTTAAATAATTGTGAAGAGAAATGGAAATATGCAGGAACAATGTCAGAAATCTTCACTGGATCAGTTTATAAATTAAATAACATCACTGGATAAATGACACAAACATTCGCCCAGTTGCACAGGTGTGGCTTCTATGAGCTGCAGAGGAAGGGAAGCTAAAGAATTTATACTCATTGAACGTGTGTGGGTGAGTAAATGGGCACTCCACTTCAATCTCACTTAATTTCTGTAATTTTTTAGGCAACTTAAACCACTTTCAATTGCAAACACAGCCTAAGGGATCATGACAACATACTACCACACGTTTAAAGTCACAGTGTAAACACAAGCTGTTATAGAAGGTTGTGTTCATCCATTTGGTGATTTATTTTCAACCATAATAGAGAAACCAGTCCCTGGATGATATATTGTAGATGACTGGGTGGTCAGTCACTGGGAAGGGGACATTTGACCACTTTAGCACAAGGTTTAAATAATCTTTGTTGGCAGAAATCCACTCCTTATAAAAAAGAGGGTGAAAATAAACATTTTTTCATTCAAATGTTGAAAAATAAAGCAATCACCAGGCTGAAGATCAGCCATGAAAAACAAATGAAGGTTGGGCATTCAGAGAAAAGTTACTTGTTTTTAGTATTAATCCCTCCCAGCCGCCACCCTTTTATAAAAGAATCTAAACGGCAGGCAGCAGGGGTCCAATGTGACTGCTGTGATTGGTTGTTACATTGGTCACATGATCGCAGGTTCCCAATCACAAAAATGCATCAGCAACTTCCCAGGACATTGTAGTTATAGTGCTGGGAGCGTGCAGTGAGCACAGAGCACAGAAAGCCATTCCTTTTGGTCACTTATATGCAGCCACTCAAGATAAACCTCTTCAGCCCCGGAAGATTTTACCCCCTTCCTGACCAGAGCACTTTTTGTGATTTGGCACTGTCTCAATTTAACAGACAATTGCCCGGCCATTCAACATTGCAACAAAACAAAACTGATGTTCTTTTTTTCCCACAAATAGGGCTTTCTTTTGGTGGCATTTTATTGCCTCCGTGTTTTTTATTTTTTACACTATAAACAAAAAAAGAGCGACAAATTTGAATATAAGCAATATTTTTAACTTTTTCTATAATAAATATCCCCAAAAAATATCTAAAAAAGCTTTTTTTTTCCTCAGTTTAGGCCAATACGTATTCTTCTACATATTTTTGGTAAAAAATAAAAATAAAAAATCGCAATTAGCGTATATTGAATGGTTTGCACAATAGTTTTATGGCTTTCTTATTAATTTTTTTTTTTACTAGTAATGGTGGCGATCTGTGACTGCAGCATCATGTCGGACATGTCAGACAATTTTGACACATTTTTGGGACCACTGGCATTTTTACAGGGATCGATGCTATACAATTGCATTGATTACTGTGAAAATGTCACTGGCAGTGAAGGGGTTAACCACTAGGGTGCAGTGAAGGGATTAAGTGTGTCCTAGTACATGTTCTAACTGAAGAGGGGAGGAGCTGTGCAGAGGAGATAGCAGATCATCTGTTCATACTCTGTATGACCAGACGATCTGTCTGTTCTCCCCTCAGAGAGCCGGTTCTCAGTTCTCAGTGTGCCCCGAGCAATCGTGGGACCCGGCGGCCGGGCTCTAGCTTGGGCTCCGTGGGTGAACAGGGGGTGTGCCCCCTAGTGGGCATCTATGGTACCGACATACCATGACGGCAATTCGCGCAGCCAAGCCATGTTGCCGCAGTATAAATGCAGCGGCTGGTCGGCATGCGGTTAAAGCCCACTTGCAGAATGTCCACATATATGTGTAAGGCTGGTGGGAACAAGTTAATTTTTCCATTTATTTCATAAAAATTGAAAAAAATACTTTAAGGGTGCATTCACACTGGCACTTTGAACTGGTCCTGGGTATGGTTCAGCCCCTTTGGCCAGTTTGTTTGTGTAGTGTGAGTGCTCTGAACCACACCCAGGATCGGTTAAGTGTACCGTGCCCAGGAACACTTGGAAGAGGTAGTCCTAGGCACGGTTCCCTTGTGGTCTGGAAGGCTTACTGCAGTGTAAGTGCAAATCATGCCAGGCCACAGTTTTCTCCATAAAAACTGTGTACAGAAGCAGAGATCACTGGTCTGGTTAGCAAGAGTGATGATGTAGTGTGTCTGGGACCAGCTGTCTAGTGTGAGTGTAGACAAGTGGGGAGTACGGAGGGGGAACAAGTGAATGTGAGCATGGTTCACCTAAACCATTCCCAGGGTGAGTGCATTCTAAGAGAATTAAAGAGACTATTTAAAAACATAATTTTCCTACTTCCAGCTTTACTACCTGATTTTACCGTTTTGGATCAAACTACGAGTTTTCACTAGAATTTTTGTACAGTGGATAAAATGCTATCCTAAAAAGATAACTTGGTATCTATACAGTATAATACAAGTAAGATGAATCCATCATTAAACATTCATACTTTATATTGTTTCCTGAACACAAGTTATTCACACCAAAATTAAGACCTGATTTATCTAAGTTACCTGTGAATCCAACTTTGCAGGAGCAGCTGTAACTGCCAGGTGTGTTAGTACAGTTGGCATTTGCTGAACAGGAATTGTTGCCCTGGCACTCATCAATATCAATGCATGTGAATCCATCGCCTTGTTAGACAAAAACATTTACAATTAAAAACAAATACAGTTTATTTGGTAAAAGTTTTTTTTGTCCTGGGGGAGGGTGGGTGGAATTACACACTCATCAGTAATGTTATACTTTATGTACCTGTGTGAAGGAAAACATATACTTTGTCTCCATGATAAAACATTTCTCAATTACACCTTTGCAGTGCACATCTACTGTATAAAAATTTTAGTGACAAAATGCCTGTTTGTGTTTTTAATGTTTTTAACCTCCCTGGCAGTATGATTATGTCAGATTGTAGGTGCTGAAAGCGGTACAATTATTGTGCATGGAAATTTGGCGTTTTAAATTGTAGGCCTGTAATTCTTAGGAATAGCTCACTTAAATCTGTCCAAACCAGAGTCTTGCAGACATCCCGGGTATGATAAAGTTTGAAAAACAAAATCATAAATACAAATATAATAAATAACTATAAATAATTGTACAAAATAATAACATAATAATAATAAAAATTATTCAATAATGTAATCAAATCAAAAACACTGAAATTTGTTCAGTTGCAGAATTGTCACTGTCATTACTTTTCAGTATTTTATGACGAATCCCCCCACAAATCTATATCGCTCAATTCTGCAAGTGATTCCAATTTATTATCGCTGTTTTCTAGCTGGTCTAAAACCTCTTTTGATGTAAAGGGACGGTTTTGGTTGCTATGGACAATCTCCAGTTTCCAGGCATAAAGAACAGTTTTTATAATATAAAACTGCATGCAGGGCACTGGGCAGACCACTAGGGACAAAGGGGATGTGAAATAATTACATACAGCAATGTAATCTGTAAGATTACATTATACTGTATGTAATGTGTGTGTTTTACTTTTTGAATTTGGCGCAGTTCTCCATCCCCGTTAGTCGCAACGCTCACAGGGAACGGAGCTCGGCTCCATGACAGATCGAGCGGAGGACGAGCCGCTCACAGTGCGGGGAGACATCGCTGGATCCAGGGGACAAGGTAAGCACACTCATCATGGATCCAGCGATGCGATCCCGAGTCTGGCTTGGGGTTTACCGCTAATGGTACTAAATTTTCACCCGGAGCCAGACTCGGGAATACCACCAGGGGAGTTAATTGAACTGGGGAATGTCTAAAGTGGAGTCCAGCACCTGACAATGACCCGGATTTACTAAAACATTACATAATGTTCCATTTCAAAATTATTTTTCACTTTGAAAAGTAGATTTTGTCCTACCTTAGTGAATTAGGTGAAATAAAGTGATAATGTCCTTTGCAAATGCCCAGTGATGCACAGGGAAAATAAAAAAAACAGGCTTTTTACTTGTTCGTGATTGGTTTATTGAAGCCAGATCGTTCACTACGCTAAGTGAAAAAAATCTGTAAGATTCACTTAGATTAATAAATGGAGTGATGAACTTTAATTTTCCTGGTTTTTGAATAGGTATTTTTATGAAGTCAGTTTTCACTTTGCTTCCCCTCATTTACGAAAATTCACCTTGAAGGTGAACATGCTCTTGTCTTTTAGTAAACCCCAGTGTGCCTTTGACCAATTTCTTGACTTATTTACAGCACTGCTCATATTAAAAATGATTTCCTTGTTACCCAAATGTTTTTTTTCATAGTTCCAGCTTAAGCAGTGGCGTTGCTATGGGGGCGGGGGCAGGGGGTGCAGGCTGTATCCAGGGGAAACCCGCCTGAGGGGTGACACCAAGGCCAGGACAAGCGGGGATGTGAAGAGATGAGTGCGGGCAGTGCCAGATAAACTGTGCCCCATGGTAGATGAACATTGATACACAGCCATAGATCACTGCTGAAGTCAGAACTTCTGACCCTGCACAGTGCCCTTGCAGAGCTGTTGCATGGTGCCGAGTGCTGGAACAATCCCTGCGCTCCTACACTCAGCACTAGTAGACATCCATTACACTTCTCTGTCAGGAGGAATAAACTGCCCCTGACAGATCATTTCTAGTCCCCGCCTCTTTCATGATGTCATTCAGAGGTCGGGACAGGAAGAGAGAGAGGCACCGCAAGGGAGCATGCATGTTGCTCCGATTAGGTAAGTAAATGACAGACAGAAGAGAACATATGTTACTTAACAGTGTACTGTTGCAGTGACTCTTTTCCAGTGCACTGGACTGGTTAATGTCTTGGGAACTCTGGTGGGTTTTGTGATTGGGGGTTAATTAACTAACACTGCCATTAGCCAGTAATATGCAGCAAGAAGGGGTTAATGTACTGACATTGGCCACTAATTCAGCACAAGGCATTAATAAACACTACCACTGATCTCTAATGCAGTAGTGGCCAGGGGCAGTGTTAATTAACCCATTCATGCTGCAATACAAGGGGCTATTTAACACTTTCACTGACCACCGGTACTGCACAAGAGGGTTAATAAACACTGCCACTCGCCACTACTGCATATTAGTGATCAATAGCAGTGTTAATTAACCCCTTGAGCTGAATTAGCGGCCAATGTCAGTGTTAATTAGCTCCTTAATGCTGCAGGGTTTTAAAATATCATAATGCCACTGACCATCTATGCTGGGGATCATTGTAGAAACTGACACCAATGCTGGGGATCATTGTAGAAACTGGCACCAATGCTGGCAGTTATTATTGTGGAAACTGAAACTAATGCTGGCAATTATTTAAGCTGAAACAGTCACCAATGCGGGGGATCATTGCAGAAACGGGAACCAATGCTGGAGCTTATTATTGCAAAAACTGACACCAATGCTGACAGTTATTATTGCTGGAACTGGCAGTAATGCTGGGGATCGTTATTGCAGAAATTGGCACAGATCCTGGGGGGTTGTTATTTCCTGGGAAGTTCTATTTTTTTCATATCATATTGTTATATAAATTGGCTAGTTGCTTTATAGTTGTAAATGGCACTGCTATTGCCGTTATATGCAGTGTTATTTGAAGGAAGGAAATGGTGACACCATGTTTTACCACACCAGGTGACACCAAACCTAGTGACGCCACTGAACTTAAGCAGCACTTAATTGTGAAGAGAAATTTAAATACCCAGGAACAATGTCAGAAATCTTCACAGGGTCAACTTATATAAAACAAAACAAAAAACTTCACTTGATAAATGACATAAAATAAATAAAATAATAATAAAATAAATGGGCACTCCACTTCAATCTCACTAAATTTCTGTATTTTTTTAGGCAACTTAAACCACTTTCAATTGCAAAAACAGCCTAAGGGATCATGGCAACATACTACCACACTTTTAAAGTCACAGTGTAAACACAAGCTGTTATAGAAGGTTGTGTTCATCCATTTGGTGATTTATTTTCAACCATAATAGAGAAACCAGTCCCTGGATGATATATTGTAGATGGCTGGGTGGTCAGTCACTGGGAAGGGGACATTTGACCATTTTAGCACAAGGTTTAAATAATCTTTGTTGGCATAATTCCACTCCTTATAAAAAAGAGGGTGAAAAAAATGTAATTCAAATGTTGAAAAAAAAGCAATCACCAGGCTATAGATGAGCCGTGAAATCAAAACAAATGAAGGTTGGGCATTCAGGCAAAAGTTACCTGTTTTTAGTATTAACCCCTTCCAGCCGCCACCCCTTTATAAAAGAATCTAAAAGGCAGGTGGCAGAGGTGGGCATTCCAATCATGGGACTGCTGTGATTGGTTGTCACATTGGTCACATGATCTCAGGCAATCACAAAAATGCATCAGGAACTTCCCACGACATTGTAGTTATTGTGCTGGGAGCGTGCAGTGAGCGCACAGCACAGAAAACCATTCAATTTGGACACTTATATGCAGCCACTCAGCATTAAAGCCCACTTGCCCAGTGGCCGCATATATGCATATGGCTGGTGGGAACAGGTTCATTTTTCCATTTATTTCATTAAAATTTCAAAAACCCTTTGAGGGTGCATTCACACTGGCACTTTGAACTGGTCCCATGTATGGTTCAGCCCCTTTGGCCAGTTTGTTTGTGTAGTGTGAGTGCTCTGAACCACACCCAGGATTGGTTAAGTGTACCGTGCCCAGGAACACTTGGAAGAGGTAGTCCTAGACACGGTTCACTTGTGGTCTGGAACGCTTACTGCAGTGTAAGTGCAAATCATGCCAGACCACAGTTTTCTCCATAAAAACTGTGTACAGAAGCAGAGATCACTGGTCTGGTTAGCAAGAGTGATGATGTAGTGTGTCTGGGACCAGCTGTCTAGTGTGAGTGTAGACAAGTGGGGAGTACGGAGGGGGAACAAGTGAATGTGAGCATGGTTCACCTAAATCATTCCCAGGGTGAGTGCATTCTAAGAGAATTGAAGAGGCAATTTAAAAACATAATTTTCCTACTTCCAGCTTTACTACCTGATTTTACCATTTTGGATCAAACTACGAGTTTTCACTAGAATTTTTGTACAGTGGATAAAATGATATCCTAAAAAGATAACTTGGTATCTATACAGTATAATACAAGCAAGATGAATCCATCATTAAACATTCATACTTGATATTGTTTCCTGAACACTGGTCATTCACACCAACATAAGACCTGATTTATCTAAGTTACCTGTGAATCCAACTTTGCAGGAGCAGCTGTAACTGCCAGGTGTGTTAGTACAGTTGGCATTTGGTGAACAGGAACTGCTGCCCTGGCACTCATCAATATCATTGCATGTGAATCCATTGCCTTGTTAGACAAAAACATTTACAATTAAAAACAAATACAGTTTGTTCGGTAAACGTTGCTTTTTTTTTGGGGGGGGGGGATAGCACAAGCGTCAGTAATGTTACAATTTATGTACCCGTGTGAAGAAGAATGTATACTTTGTCTCCATGATAAAACACTGCTCAATTACATCTCTGCAGGGCACTTACATATAAAGGTTAGTAATAAAATTATTTTCTTTGTGTGTTCGCATTTTCAATATCTTTCTTTGAACTGAGAAAAGGTTTAATTGCAGTCCAGGGCCTGACAATAACCCTGATTTAATAAAGCATTGCATCACGTTCAATTGCACAATGAACGAGTGACTACCTTTCAATTAGAAAATTACATTTTACCCAATCATAGTAAATAAGGGGAAAAAAATTCCTTTGTACATGCACAATGATATACAAAGAAAATAAAAAACACATGACTTTTACTTGTTTATGATTGGTTAATTGAAGTCAGCTCATTCACTAAGCAAAGTGAAGAACATCAGGAACATTCACTTAGATTAGTGAATGGGTTGACAGGCCTTTTTCTGACACTTGTTATTTACAGGTTTACATTAGTATTTTTTTGCTAGAAAATTTACTTTGAACCTCCAAACATTATATATCGTTTTTTTTTTTTTTTTTTAGCAGAGACCTTAGAGAATAAAATGGAGATCATTGCAATCTTTTTTTGTCATACTGCATTTGCGCAGCGGTTTTGCAAACGCAATTTTTGGAGAAAATACACGGTTTTGAATAATAAACTTTTATCAGACGCCGATTCGCCCACAGAATAAAAAATACCAGGGTTGTGTCAGATAGCTGCTGCCATAAGCCCGATATTTAACATAAAAATAATGATGTATATATACAGTGGGCGGTCGGGAAGTGGTTCATTTTCCTTGCACATGTCTGGGTATTTTTGTGAAGCTTTTTCACTTTGCTTCCCCTTATATACTACTTTGCAAAATGAAAACTCACTTTGAAGGTGGACACATTATACTCTTTTAGTAACTTAATCTCACGGAAAATACCACATTTTTGCCCTTAGATAAAGTTGGCAATCATAGGAAATTAACAAATTAGGCAATATACAGTCAGAATTTCTGAAGACTGAGTGAAAGCTTGTAAAATTCGTCCAGAAAATTTCTTATAAATAAACCCCAATGTGTTTTCTGACCGTTTACAGTGTGGGTGTTATTTACAAAAGGCAAATGCACTTTGCACTGCAAGGGCACTTGGAAGTTCAGTCGCTCTAAATCTAAGGGGTAGATATGAAATAAGGGGAAGCTCTGCTGATTTTATTATCTAATCATGTTCAAGCTAAAATGCTGTTTTTATTTTCCTCCGCATGCCCCCCTTGGATCTACAGCAACTTTACTTCCAAGTGCACTTTCAGTGCAAAGTGGATTTTCCTTTAGTAAATAACCCCCTATGTGTTTACATTGAAACATCATAACTGGATGTTACTCAGCTAAAGACTTTGCAGACATAGAAAGCAGAAGATCCCTTGCTATTTGAAGCAAATTATAATAAACATAACCTTATTGCATAAAAAAAAGCCTGTATATCTAGGAGTTTGGATGTACATGACCCATGATTTGTTTACCAACGTAATTTTATAGATTTGACAATTTTATAGGAGATATTATTAAATGACGTCATTAAATCATGCCTATCATATTATGATACTTAGAGAGGAATGTTTGTTAGCCTAAAAAAAAAAAAAAAAAAAAAAAGGATCATTCTCCTTTAAAGCATGTTATACAGCACAGTGCTTGTGCTGTAAAATTTTGCCCCCCATAACACCTGAAATACCTGGCTGATGCTGCCTGGCTACACCCTTCCCCCCTGTAAACTGACCACGGTTTATCATGGCTGACACTGTGGACAGTTTACGTGCATCATCCGCAGCTTTCCTGTCTCTCGTCTGTCCTATATCCCCCCCCCCCCTCCCTGCTTGTCAGCTCTGTGTCAGAGCCTGCCACCCCTCTCACCCGCACCCCCCCCACCCCCCCGCTGCTGTAATAACTTAGTAAAAATCATGCAATCCCCTAAATTTCCTGATACTAAGTGTTCTGTATATTCACCTTATTTAAAAAAAGCCGTCCTATACCTGATTTAATAGCAGCGCTCATTTGACCGGTTGGCTCTCTCATCTCCTACTCCCAACAAACATCAGCGGGGGAATCTCTGCCCCTTCCGCTGTACCTGTCAGAATCGGGAGAGAGGCGAGCCGGCTGGTCAAGTGAGCGCCGAGCAGTACTAATAAATAAGGTACAGAATGGCTTTTTTTATATAAGGCACATGTACAGGACACTTGGTATTATGAAAGCCAGGGAATTGCATGCTTTTTACTAAGTGAGTTTACAACCACTTTCATGCATGCTAGGACACATAGAATGTAACTAACGGCAGTTGAAGATAGATTTATAGTGAGCAAACTAGCTCTGATGAAGAGCATGCACCCAAGATCGGTTAAGTGTACCGTGTCCAGGACTACTTGGAGGAGGGGGTTCCAAGCACGGTTCATTTGTGGTCTGTAACTGTTTGCTACAGTGTATGTAGAACCCATGCCAGACCACATAACTCTTCATAAAATCTGTATACAGAAGCATGGATCACTGGTCTGGATAGCAGGAGTGATGATATAAGTGTGTCCAGGACAACTTGTCTAGTGTGAGTGTAGACAAGTGGAGGAGTAGGGACGGGGAACAAGTGAACTTGGTATGGTTCACCTAAACCATTCCCGGTGTGAGCGCATCCTAAGAGAATTTAAGAGGCAATTTAAAAACATAATTTTCCTACTTCCAGCTTTTCCAGCTTCCCATCTACCTGACTTTAACCTTTTGAATCAAACTAAGAGTCTTTATGTAGAATATTTTTTACAGTGGATAACATTTGATGTAAAACAATAAATAAGTATATAATACAAGCAAGATGAATCCATAATGAAACATTCATAATTGATATTGTTTTCTGAACACTGGTCACTCACACCAACATAAGACCTGATTTATCTAAGTTACCTGTGAATCCAGCTTTGCAGGAGCAGCTGTAACTGCCAAGGGTGTTAGTACAGTTGGCATTTGCTGAACAGGAATTGTTGCCCTGGCACTCATCAATATCAATGCATGTGGATCCATTGCCTTGTAAGACAAAAACATTTACAATTAAAAACAAATACAGTTTATTTGGTAAAAGTTTTTTTTTGCCCTGGGGTGGTTTTGCGGAATTACACACTCACCAGTAATGTTATACTTTATGTACCTGTGTGAAGGAAAACATATACTTTGTCTCCTTGATAAAACATTGCTCAATTACACCTTTGCAGTGCACATCTACTGTATAAAAAGGTTAGTGACAAAATGCCTCTGTTTGTGTTTTTGCATGTGGGAGTGTGAAGAGATGAGTGTGGGCAGTGCCAGATAAACTGTGCCCCATGGCAGATGAACATTGGTACACAGCCACAGATTACTGCTGAAGTCAGACCTTCTGACCCTGCATAGTGCCCTTGTAGAGCTGCAGCGGGGTGCCGAGTGCTGGAACAATCCCTGCGCTCCTACACTCAGCACTAGTAGGCATCCATTACACTTCTCTGTCAGGAGGAATAAACTGCCCCAACAGATCATTTCTAGTCCCCGCCTCTGGCATGATGTCATTCAGATGCCGGGACAGGAAGTGAGAGAGGCACCGCGAGGGAGCGTGCATGTTGGTCAGATTAAGTAAGTAAATGACAGACAGAGGAGAACATATGTTACTTAACAGTGTAACGTTGCAGTGACTCTTTTCCAGTGCACTGGACTGGTTAATGTCTTGGGAACTCTGGTGGGTTTTGTGATTGGGGGTTAATTAACTAACACTGCCATTAGCCAGTAATATGCAGCATGAAGGGGTTAATGTACTGACATTGGCCACTAATTCAGCACAAGACATTAATAAACACTACCACTGATCTCTAATGCAGTAGTGGCCAGAGGCACTGTTAATTAACCCATTCATGCTGCAATACAAGGGGCTATTTAACACTGACACTGACCACTAATACAGCACAAGAGGGTTAATAAACACTGCCACCACTGCATTAGTGATCAATAGCAGTGTTAATTAACCCCTTGAGCTGAATTAGTGGCCAATGTCAGTGTTATTTAGCTCCTTGATGCTGCAGAGTTTTAAAATATCATAATGCTATTGGCCACCTATGCTGGGGATCATTGTAGAAACTGACACCAATGCTGGCAATTATTATTGTGGAAACTGACACCAATGCGGGGGATCATTGCAGAAACTGGCACCAATGCTGGTGGTTATTTCTGCGGAAACTGACACCAATGCTGGCAGTTATTATTGCTGAAACTGGCAGTAATGCTGGGGATTGTTATAGCTGAAAAGACACCATGTTCTACCGCACCAGGTGACATCACTGAAATGAAAGTAGCATTTACATAATTGTGAAGAGAAATGGAAATGCACAGGAACAATGTCAAAAATCTTCATGGGGTCAATTTATAATAAAAAAAAACAACATCACTGGATAAATGACACAAACATTTGCCCAGTTGTCGTGCATTCTGTCCATATCTTGTTTAAAGAGGAACTGCAGGCTGCTCTCATAATTTGTAATAAAAACATCTTTGCCATTCTGAAGCTTCCCTCCAATCACTTTGCATATTATTTTATATATGCCGCGATTCTGTACTTGCCAAATATGTTGCAGAAATCTCCCTCCACTAAATCTGGCTGCATCAATTTTAGCTGGAGCTGCTGCCTGTTCACTTCCTGGATTTACACAGACACACAGAGGCACACCTCCAGCTCTGCAGCCCTGCAGCTCTCATTGACCCTCTTATGACTTATTCCCCCTCCCTTCCTGGCAAACTCTCACAATAGAGAGGGAGAGAGAGAGAGAGAGAGAGAAAGAGCTGTGCATGTCATAAGCCTAGTCTTTTTACCAGACAAGACAGAAGTAGTGGACTGTATAAGGTATTTACTGGGTGAAAAAAAGGGACTATCCAAAGTTAAAACAAGGGCAGAGGACTTAATGGATGGAAAGTTGAAAAAAAAATCACTGATGGTCCGCTTTAATGCAGTAATTTCCTATGCAACCTCTGGTGGCCATACTGCAGTATTTTCCTGATTGAGGTATTTCAGTATATGTCTAAGTGTTTGGGTGCATATGACACACGATTGGTTTACCAATGTTATTTTTTTAGATTTGACAGTTTTATATCGGAAATTACTAAATGGTGTCATTATGTAATGATGCCTATCAAATTATGGTATCTAGAGGGGAGTGGTTTAAGGCATGCTAGGAGCGATAGAAGGTAACTAACGGTAGTTAAATATAGGTTTATTGTGAGCAACTTGACTCTGATGACGAGCATGCAACCAGGATCGGTTAAGTGTGCCATGCCCAGGACTACTACAGTAAGAGGTGGTCCCAGGCACAGTTCATTTGTGGTCTGGAACTGTTTGCTGCAGTGTAAGTGCAAACCATGCCAGACCAAATTCCTCTCCATAAAAACTATATACAGAAGCATGGATCACTGGTCTGGTTAGCAGGAGTGATGATGTAAGTGTGTCCAGGACAACTTGTCTAGTGTGAGGTTAGACAAGTGGGGGAGACAAGTGAACTCGGGAATGGTTCACCTATGCCAGTCCCGGTGTGAGGACATCCTAAGAGAATTATATTAAGAGCCAATTTAAAAACATACGTTTCCTACTTCCAGCTTTTCCTTTACCTGATTTTAACCTTTTGGATCAAACACTAAGTCTTTCAGTAGAATTTGTGAACAGTGGATACAGTTTCATGTAAAAAGATAAATCAGTATATAATACATTTGGTCATTAAAAATTCGTACTTTACATTCTTTTCTTACACTAGTGATTCATACCAACATAAGACCTGAATTATGTAAGTTACCTGTGAATCCATCTTTGCAGGAGCAGCTGTAACTGCCAAGTGTGTTAGCACAGGTGGCATTTGGTGAACAGGAATTGTTGCTCTGGCACTCATTAATATCATTGCATGTGAATCCATCGCCTTGTCAGACAAAAACATTTCCAATTAAAACAAATACAGTTGTTTTTTTGGGGGGGGGGGGGGGGGGATTACACACACATCATTAATGTTACAATTTATGTACTGTGTGAAGCAAAATGTATACTTTGTAAAGGAGTTGCAAAGACAATTATTATTATTTTTTTTTTTTTTAAATAACAAACATGTTATACTTACCTCCACTGTGCAGCTCGTTTTGCACAGAGTGGCCCTGAACCTGGTCTTCTGGGGTCCCTCGACGGCTGTCTCAGCTCCTCCCCATAAGAACTAACCACTTTCATGCAAGCTCTCTCGTATGGTGGTTAGTTCTTGCGGGCATGCTTCCATGATACTGTATCGCTCAGCTCCGGTGCACTGCGTCATTGGATGTGATTGCTAATGGCTGCACTGCTTTCAATCCATCCACTCTAACCAATCAACAGCCAGGCTGAGTGGCGAAGAGGACATCAGGGGTGAGCGAAGTAGGTGAAGGGGCTCAGGTAAGTAAAACAGGGGGGCTGGATAAATGACACAAGCATTCGCCCAGTTGTCATGCACTCTGACCATATCTTACTTAATGCAATAATTCCATATGCAACCCCTAGTGGCCATAATGCAGTATTTTTCCTGACTGAGGTAGTTCAGGCAAAATACCAAATATTTTCCATTAGATGAAGCTGGCAATCACAAGAAATTAACATATTAGGCAAAACACAGTCAGAATTTCTGAAGACTGAGTGAAAGCTTGTAACCCCTCGCTACTTAAAGCAAATTATAATAAATAAATATAACCATCCATATTGCACAAAAATGCCTGTATATCTAGGAGTTTGGGTATAAATGACTCATGATATCAGGAAAGGGTTTGCCCGTTGGTGGCACTGTCAGTCTTTGAGTCTCAGATTGCAGTGCCAGTGTCCATCAGCAGGTGTCTTCCAACACTTTGGATCTGTAGTGGAGGGATTCTCCTGTTGGTGGCACTGTTGGATCCTTTGGCTGTAATACCAGTGTCCACCAGTGGGTGTTTCCCGGGAACTGGAGCAGACAGCACCTCCTGTGTTCAGGTGTCACTTGAGGCTAATTACAGTCATTAATATAAATACCCGGCTAATGATTGCTCTCATCGCCCTGGTATCTTCCTTGTGCCCTGATCCATACCTGCGACCTGTGAACTTGATTATGCAACCTGTAACCTGTGTACCCAATCCTGTTACCCTGTGCATCTTATCCTGATCCTGTCCCTCCTGTTACCTTGCATTCCTGCCCTGTAGCCTGATCCCTTTTCACCTTCCCCCATCTGCTGATTCCCTGTGTATGACCCCGGCCTGCCTTACGTTTGTGCTTCTGGAACTGCCTTTGTTGATCTCCTGTGAATTACCCTGGCTCCGCTACATTTAAGATCATGGTACTTCCCTTATATTGTATATAGTTATTGTTTGTGAGTCACTGTTGGTTGGTTGTTCACTGTTTATAATGGAGGTATTTATATATTGTTATCACTTATCCTTAAATAAACGTAATTATTCCTTACATGCGTTTTGGTTCTCTCTGTGCAATCCACACAGTCTGGTCATACCAATTCAGGACACCAATGTAATTTTATAGATTAACAGTTTTAAATTAGATATTACTAAATGATGTTATTAAATCATGTCATCTTATATTGGATTTGCTGAAGATCATGCACCCCTGAAATGCATAACCCATGAAATAACTTTGAGGCTGTGCCCAGGTTTGCAATTTAGGTTAGGATTGTCATACAGTCATGCCTGGTGTTCAGAAACACATTTGTTTCTATAATATGCAAGCAATTTATCTGTGAGTGAATTACTTTTATGCAATAAAGTTATATTGAGGAATTTGCACTACGATGGGGTGTCCATGTTTGTTTTAGTATTCACCAAGTAATTCCCAACACTGGAGGGTGCTGCAAGGCTGTGGATCCCATTCCATATTCACTTGCTTTGTTGTTAGTGATACTCCCTTTTTGGACATTATTAATTGTCCACTATTTCTATCCTTTTTATACCTGAGCACAGATGTTATTTTGATTGTTTTTTTGAATTAGTGCATATTTAGGTCTGAAGGTGGAGGAATTGGGGCTGATTTGAGGTTTGATGGTTCAGGGGTAAGGGCTTATCTGAGGCCTGATGGTGCAGGAATTGATGTTGATCTGAGGTCTGAAAGAGTAGAAATTGGGACTGATCAGAGGTATAGGGCATGCTATTGTGTAATGACACAGGAGTTGCCCAATGCTTGTAAGTTGACACGTAATGTGGAAAAGGTTGCTGACTCCTAAAATAATTATGCTATACAGGTGTAGCGTGGAGGAGACCTTGATCTTGCCAAAAATTACCTTTCACAAACAATTATCCTTATATAGGGATTGGAGAACCAGGTGGCCAACAAATAGTAGCAGAAACTTTATGGTGTCTACCATACAGTACTTTAGGTATTTTAGGTATTTTACAAATAGTTCAAATTTAGGAAAATGTAAAGCAGGAAACAGAAGCAAGCACTGGCAGGTTGCTGTTAGCAATACAAAGGGGAACTGAGACACCGTTAACCACTTGTTTACTGGGCACTTAAACCCCCCTCCTGTCCAGGCCAATTTTCAGTTTTCAGCACTGACGCACTTTGAATGACAATTGCGCAACCATACAACACTGTACCCAAATGCAATTTTTATAATATTTTTCCCCACAAATAGAGTCTTCTTTTGGTGGTATTTGATCACCTATGCAGTTTTTATTTTTTGTAAAAAGAAAATGAAATACAAAGAAATTTAATTTATTTTTTATATTTTTTTATATTTTGTTATAAAATTTTGCAAACAGGTAATTTTTCTCCTTCATTGATGTACGCTGATCAGGCTGCACTGATGAGCACTGATGGGCACCAATGGGCGGCACTGATGGGCACTGATAGGGTAGCACTGGTGGGCACTGATAGGCGGCACTGATGAGTGGAACTGAAGGGCATTGATAGGTGGTATTGGTGGGCACTGAGAAGTGGCACTAATAGGTGGCACTTATAGGTGGCACTGAAAGCTGGCAGTGATGGGCACTGATGGGTGGCAGTGATGGGCACTGATGGGTGGCAGTGAAGGGCACTGATATGTTAAACTGAAAGGCAGCACTGCTAGGTGGCACTGATAAGGCACTAGTTGGCACCACTGGTGGGCATTGATAGGTGGCACTTGTGGGCATTGATAGGTGGCACTCATGGGCATTGATAGGTGGCAGTGGTGGGCACTGTGGGCAATGGCAGGTGGCACTTGCAGGCACAGAGGAGGAGGCAGATGTGCCTCCTTCCTCTTTGGGACCGATGTCCCTTGAGCATAAGCCGGTGATCAGCTTTTTTTTTCTCCTCATGCTGTCAGAGAGAGGAGAAAAAAAGGCGATTACCGAGCTTTTTTTTACACACATGATCACCTATCATTGGCTGACTGCTGATCACGTGGTAAGGGACTGGGATCGGCCCCTTACTTGGATGGGTGATCACCTGAGTCTCGGTGACTCTGATCACAGCGTGCGCCGCGTGCGCCCTGCAGGGGGTGCGGAGTGCGCGCAAAGGGGAGGACGGCCTCCCAGAAATCCAGGTCTGCGCTGTGTCTGTCATTCGGTTATAGCGCAGACCTCAAGTGGTTAAAGGAGCTCAGGTGAACTATATGAGTACAAATCTAAGTATTTAGAAAGAAAATATATATTACAAACCCACTGACATTTTAGGTCTAAATGAGATCATTAAGAGTAATTCCCCTAGATAACTGCTGTTGCCATTAGAGCCAGTACATTGGTATCACATTTATTTAAAGGAATTGATACTCACCAATAAATCCTTCTCTGCATGTGCAGGTATAATTTCCAATGGTATTGGTACAATTAGCATATTGATCACATTTATTAGTATTAGTGGAACATTCATCAATATCTATAAAAAAAAATAAAAAAATAGTATTTGCGATGCTGTATTACAACAACTTAAAGTATAACTAAAGCCAAAACCTTTTTTTTTTCGTTTTGGATGGATTGCACAGGGGTAGAACACCTACTATGCTGTCTGTGCGCCCATTAAAGAGTTTCACCCTCTCATCATGTCCTGTTTACCTTTATCATTAAAAGTGAAAGTAAAAGATAATCGCAAATTTTGGATTGCCCCCAGAAAATGAATAGATGGGAAATCTTCCAATAGGGACACTAGTTCTGTTGACCTAGGGGTCCCCTAAGAATTCCTTTCATTTTCAGGGATTTCCTCTCACTTCCTGTTTGGCTATGGGACAGTACGTGAAGGGAAATCTCTGCAATGGGACACAAATCGCAAAAAAAAAAAATCTGACACCCTCCCTTGCTCTACCAAAAATAAAAATAAAAGTTTTTCCTATAGTTTTACATTAATAGAACCTTTCACTCTAATGTTCAAAATACCTTCATGAAGAGGCCTATATTTAATAGTATGCACCTTTCTCTTCAGACCCTTAAATATTATTTGTTGGTCATTGCAGGTATCAAAGCGGGGTTCAGCCTGGTGTGTTAGCGAGCAGAGATCACATAGAGCATAGAGCATAGTGAATGAGAAAGGTGTAAGAATAGTCCAAACAGTGTACAATTAGGCCTGGCGGATAGGCATAACCGACCGGATCAACTTTCACAACTGTAACAGCGAGGCGTTAGCTTAAAGTGATGTTGACAGTTTCTGCAACAAGGAGCGGAAAGCTGAGAGGATTCCTAAAACTGAGGAAGATCATAGTCCCTGCACTGTGCCTACTCCTTTGGAACATTTCCGTACTGCTGAACACTCTGCTTGAAAGACAGAGAACCTGTCCCTACACCAACCACCCTCAAACTGTGCCCCAAACCTATAAGCCAGTATTTTAATAGACACTGCCTTGACCACGATGGCTGCTGAGGTCACAAGGGGCACCAGCATCCAATCAGACAGCTGCTCCCGCTGGTCACCACAGGAAATCATAGAGGAATCAAGTTTCTCTTGACTTCCTTCCCCTTCTGAATTGCCACTTCGGTCAAGAGCCGCCTACAGTGGAGAGTAAAGACTGCAAATGCCAACAGGTAGTTTTCTAACATCCAAAGCTGGTATGAAACTCACAAGAAAAATCACAAGGAAGTTTATCACCAACAGTTTATTCATTTATATGGCAAAGATGTTGACTGGATTA
Organism: Lithobates pipiens; assembly: GCF_037356315.1. NCBI lineage: Eukaryota > Metazoa > Chordata > Amphibia > Anura > Ranidae > Lithobates > Lithobates pipiens. The sequence goes on along the minus strand of NW_027507758.1, from coordinate 366,293,604 downwards.
CTTGGTCATTTTTACAATCACAAACTGTTTCAAAATGGTTAACTTGTTAGAGAATTGCCTGTTTGGAAGATTGAGGGCTTGATTGGCACTCATGAAGCTAGAAAACCTTATCAAATGTTTGGATAGGCAGGTTTATCGGGCATTAACTGTTGCTAATTATGTGTGATAAACACTTCTAAACATTTAAGGTAAGCTATATTTAAAATATATACAAAAAGAAAAAATATTCTAGCTGTAGACGATATGCATACTATACTGAAAGAAGACAAATATACAAGATGTACCTGTACAATGGAGCCCATCCCCAGAGAAGCCAGGTGGACATGGTCCACAGCCAGTTGTATTATCACATGTCACATTGGGGTAGCAGCCTTGAATACACGGATTAGGTGGGATCTGGCAGAATTCTCCTGTATAGTTGTTTGCGCAAATACATCCAGCAATCTGTTAATTAGAAGAACATATTCAGTAGGTTAGCAAATAGTGCCTAATAACATTACAATGAATTATATTTTGCTCTTGTACATTCACATATACATATAGTACATGAATAAACTGGTATTTCTGTTAAACATCCTGTGGGAATTAATTTTCCATATAAGCACATTAGAGAGGTGTCTGGAGAGGTATTTTGCAAAGGTATCTTTGTAACTTATTCCTGTTTTCAGTTTGCTCTGTCTGTTTAGTGTTTTTGTTTTTTCTGCTTATTATTTTGTTGTTCTAAGTTTTTTTTTTCTTAAACATCAATTTACCTTGTAATGACATCCCGTTAGCTAACTAAAGGTACATTTAAATGCTGTCCCTATAAAGAAAAAGATGAATTCTTACCTTTCCGATTGCCCACTCCCCTGTAGAAAATTGCCCAGCTAAAGTCTCCTGAAGAACACTTTTGGTTTTGAGAGTGTCCAAGTGTCCTCAGCTGAGCTCCTCGGTTCTTCCCACCAATATCTGTCTCACTATAGAACACTAAGCCCAGCAGATGAACAGGAAATCAATATAACTGTAAGTATTGGTTTTTATAAAAGCAGAGTTTTCTCAGAGTTTTAGCTGCTGGAAAGGTAAGTAAGTATTCACTTTCTTCTTCATAGGGGCATCATTTACTTTCACTTTTATCTTTGGTGAATGGATTGCTTTTCAGATACTGGATAGAACAATTGGGCTTAAAAAATTACTTAGAACATTATATATATTTTTTTTTTAGCAGAGGCCCTAGAGAATAAAATGGCGGTCGTTGCAATTTTTTATTTCACACAGTATGTGCACAGCGTTTTTTCAAACAAAATCTTTTGGGAAAAAATACACTTGAGTGAATTCTAAAAAACAAAACAAAAAAAAACACAATATATAACCCAATTTGTAAAATATGAAAGATGATGTTAAACCGAGTAAATAGATCCCCAACATGTCACGTGTTTAAAATTGTGCACGCTTGTGCAGAGGCGGCTCTCTAATTAGGCAAATTAGGCGATCGCCTATGGCCCCGCACACACAGGGGCCTCGCGGGCTGCCTAATTTGCCTGTAATCAAACGCTGATATCAAGATCTCATCTCAGACCGTCCCGGTCCAATGGCAGCAAGTGCTCGGAGTGAGACAGGAGAGGCCTCTAGGTGGCGCAGCAGCTGGATGACATCACCCGGCTCCAAGGCATGCGGGCGGCATGTCCATGGGACCCGCAGCTGAGCTGCTCCTTCAGTCTGCACTGCTCCCCCGACCTCTCCTCCGCACCTGCCTCCTATTTGGTTCAGCAGTGGGGGGGGGGGTGTCGCTGAAGCTATCCAGCTGAGCTGCCCCATGATTGTGAAGAGAAAAGAGCTCTTATGCTACCTGGCTGACTGGAGAGAAGGTGAGAGGAGGTGAATGTCCGTGCAGCCTCCCTGTGTGCCTGAATAGGAGGAGTGGTGGGGAGACTGAACATAATGGAATTGATCTTTCCATTTTCCTCCTGCAGCCGCTGAATGTCTGCAGGAGGGAGAGGAGGAGGAGAAGTGATCATTAAGTGACTTCAGGAGTATTTGTAAAATCAATTCCACTATGTGCAGTCTCCCCATCGCTCCTCCTATCTAACTTTTCTGTATCCCGCTGTCTCCACCCCCTTTGTGTTCTCCCAGGCTCCGCCCCTCCTGCTCTCCAGCTCCACCGTGTTCTCCTGGGCTCCGCCCCTCCTGCTTTCCAGCATCTCAGTGTGCTCCCTGTCTCCGCCCCTCCTTCTCTCCAGCCCCTCTTTGTGCTCCCTGGCCCCGCCCCTCCTGCTCTCCAGCATCTCTGTGTGCTCCCTGGCTTCGCCCCTCCTGCTCTACAGCCCCGCCTTGTGCTCCCTGGCTCTGCCCTCCTGTTCTTCAGCATCTCCGTGTGCTCCCTGACCCCGCCCCTCCTGCTCTCCAGCCCCTCCTTGTCCTCCATGGCTCCGCCCCCATTTCACCAGAACCCCATGGTCTCCACTCCAATTCTTTCTGCTGCCCCTCTCCAGCCCCCACCCCTCCTATGCTCTCCACCTTTCCCAATTGTCTCTTGCCCCCAGCACTCTCCTGCTTCCATCCCTCAGCACTCTCTGGCCCCCACCCCCCTGCAATCTTCTGCCCCCACCCCCTTGCACTCTCCGACCCCCACCCCCCTGCAATCTTCTGCCAGCACCCTCCGGCCCCTACCCCCCTGCACTCTCTGCAGCCCACCCCCTGCACTTTCCGCCCCCCACCCCCACCCCCCTGCAATCTCCTGCCCCCACCCCCTGCACTCTCCACCCTCCACCCCCTGCACTCTCCTGCCCCCAGCTACAGCACACTTCGCCCCCACCCCCCTGCACTCTCTGCCCCCCAGCCCCCACCTACCAGCACTCTCTGCCCCCACCCCCTGCACTCTCCGCCCCCCCACCCCCTGCACTCTCCTGATCCCACCTACTAGCACTCTCTGCCCCCCTGCCCCCAGCTACCAGCACTCTCCGCCCCCCACCCCCCTGCACTCTCTGCCCCCCACACCCCAGCCCCCGCCCCCCCCATCCCCCTGCACTCTCTTCCCCCCACCCCCTGCACTCTCCTGCTCCCACCTACCAGCACTCTCTGTCCCCCAACCCCCCTGCACTCTCCTGCCCCCCAGCTACCAGCACTCTCCACACCCCCCACCCCCTGCACTCTCCTGCTCCCACCCCCTTGCACTCTCAGCCCCCCAACCCCCCTGCACTTTCTCTCTCTTCCTCCCCCCTCTCTCTCCCTCCCCCCTCTATCTCTCTTTCTCTCTCTCCCTCTCTCGCTCACAATCTGGGTCCCAGATGTTGTATTGGCTGCATATGTCTGATGGGTGAGGAGAGTGCCCTGGAAGTGGTGTTGAACTGTGAGCTACATCTGTGCATCTTTTTGCAGCCATTTTTATTGCTCGGATTTTTTTCTCCATTATGGGCGTGAGTGGGACCTCATATGTAAGTTTCGCCTAAGGCCTCACAAAGCCTAGAGCCGCCTCTGCGCTTGTGGAACGGCACCAAACTGTGGTACTTAAAAATCTCCATAGGCGACACTTTAAAAATGTTTACAGGTTACCAGTTTAGAGTTACAGTTAGAGTACTAGTGCTAGAAATATTACTATAAATTTTGCAGCAATACATTACATGGGTGGTGCGAACACTGTTTACATGTGTGGGCATGACCTATTTATGTGTTCACCACTGCTTACAAGTATGATTACAAGTATGGGGGCACAGGAGGTGCTTTAAAAAAAAAATGTTTTATAAATTATTTTATTACACTTTATTATTTTTAAACTGCCACTTTACTTTTATTTTTTTGATCACTTTTATTGCTGTAACAAAAAATGTAAGCATGTCTTCTGACAACAATTAAGCAGGACCCCACAACTCTCCTCTACTATGGAAAGCATCAGATCAACAAACAAAAACATTGATCTAATGCTTTCCTAAAGAAAAAAAAATTGCCTTGTTTACATTGGCCTTGAACCAGAAGTGACATCATGTTCCTCCAGGCCTCCTAGGTCATAGATATGAGCAGAGGCCATCTTTAATCTTCTCATCTCTATGGCCAGCTGATACCACCACCGGATTGGTTCCCTGCCTTTCCAATGAACCAGGTACGCCCGAGAACCAATGGAAAGTGGCAAGAGGGAGGGCAACCCCTCCTGCTGCTTCTAATTGTGATTCTGCTTAGATCACTTTTAACAGAAAGAGTAGTGGCTGCAGAAATTTTTAATACTGGGGTTGTCATCTAGATGCCTAGCTTTTTGTCAGACCAAAAGCCCAAAATGCCTTACCTTTACATTATTATGGGATTGACAAATGCTAAATGATCTGTGGTCAAACACTTTCAAGCACAGATTATATACAGACTCAGTTTATGAATCTGACAATATTTGGTATTATATAACATAAAAAAACTGTACAGGGGTCAGTAACTGATATATAATGGTCTTTTGCATCCCATTTTTAGCATTTTGGTATTTTTGAAAGCTATTTAACCTTCAAAACTAGAACTATCCATGTATATGATAATAATATGACTTACAGCAAGAGAGCCACTGTTGATTTTCGTTGCCAAGGTGTAATTACACTGAGATGGAAGATTACAGTTACAGACCACAAAGCTGAGTTGGAGGGCAGATGACAGATTTTGTGAGTCAGTGGCTACAAGGTTGAATGTAAATCCTGCTGTACTTGTCGGTTTCCATGTCAGAGATCCGGTTGCTGTTAAAAACATGTAACATTATTAATCTTTGCATAATACTAAAAGAATGGAGAAATATCTGGGGGGCCCAGTAGAAGACAGACTGAGCAATAGCATGCAATGTCAAGCTACAGCTAGCAAAGGCAGCAGAATATTAGCATGCATAGAAAAGGGGATATACTAAAGAGATAAAACTATAATCCTGACACTTTCTAAAACTCTGGTTAGGCCACATCTGGAGTATTCAGTCCAGTCCTGGTCACTAGTCCTCAGGAAGACTCTTGGATGTGCATCTTTAAGAACACAACTTACAGGGATATGGAAAATGATTATCGACTTTCATACACCTACACAGGTTGAACTGGATGGACTATTGTCTTTATTCAACCTTTCCCACAATGTAACATGTTTTGATAAATAGTAGTGACATAAAAAATGTATTTTGTAAAATGATGCTTCTCATCTTTTATAGGCTTTTTGTTCAAAGAATAAAATGTTTGTTAAGGACAATCTTCTGTTGTTAACTCACTAACTTGCCTTTTCAAAAGAAGAGTAGCTGATATATATGTAACTACCCCCTTCCGCATATATACTGTGGCATGTTGGCTCGGTGTATCCATACATCGGTTTGTGCATGTGGTACTGTGGGCGCATCACCTGCAATCGTGTGAAAGAGAGCCAGAACGGGGATCTGTCAATGTAAACCAACAGATTCCCATTCTGACAGGGGAGGAGAGAGAGAGAGAGATCAGCTGTTCCTAGTGATCAGGAACAGTGATCTCTCTCTTTTAACAGGCAGCCCATCCCCATACAGTTAGAAACACCTTCCAGTGAACACAGTTAACCCCTCGATCGCCCCCTAGTGTTAACCCCTTCCATGCCCGTGCCATTTATACAGTGATCAGTGCATTTTTATAGCACTGATCACTGTATTGGTGTCACTGGTCCCCAAAAAGTGTCACTTAGGGTCAGATTTGTCCGCTGCAATGTCGCAGTCCCACTAAAAATCGCAGATCCTCACCATTACCAGTAAAAACAATAAAAAATGTAAAATGTACTTAGATCTTACCCTTATTTTATAACTTTTGCACAAACCAATCAATGTACGCTTATTGCGATTTGGATGTAGCAGAATATAAATTGGTCTAAACTGATGAGTACATTTGTTCTTTTATATATTTTTTGGGGGATATGTATTATAGCAGAAAGTAAAAAATATTGTTTTTTTTTCAAAATTGACGCTTTTTTTTGTTTAGAGCACAATCAAAAGAAAGCTCTATTTGTTGGAAAAAAAATAGGAAAATTTAATTTGTTTGGGTACAATGTCGTACAATTGTCAATTAAAGCGACACAGTCCCGAATCGCAAAAAATGGCCTAGTCGGGAAGGGGGTAAAACCTTCCGGGGCTGAAGTGGTTAAATATGCGCAATTACTCACATGACAAAGAGATGTCCACAGTTGTGTTAGGATCGCCTGAAAAAGTCACACCCGTCCCATTGGAAGTATAATTTACTGTAATACTGGTTCTCATGAAGGTGAGAATGGTTGTATCGCCAATGATATAAGGAGGTACGGCATCTGAAACAGAGAAATATAATATGCATTACTGAAAACCACAACAATGGAAACACTGAGGACTTACTGGAAAGTTGGGCGTAATGTTAATATATTCCTTGCTTTTGATGAAATACACAAGCAAGTTTGGGGAATAACCATATATACTGTGATGTAAAAGTAATGAAATCACATACTTGTTATAATAAAGATACTTACTTAATGTTTTATTATCTGCCTGTAAGGTGACAGATACACTTAATGTTGCTAAGCCCACGTCTGTTTTGTTGGTGCTCATAGCATCAAAGATACATTCTGTGTTGTTGTTGCATAAAGCTTGTAACACTCCATACTGTGTTGAATTTTGAGCTATCAAATCACTGAAGAAAAGTGGAATAAATACGCTTCTTCCAGATGCTTGTGGATTTGTAAACAAGTTATTCTCTTTGGCCTCCCCTATATGATGGGAAAAAAAAGAACAGAATATTAAGAATTACAAGGGTTCAGGGTAGAGGGTAGAATCAGGTTTGCCTAATTCTAAGTGTATACTGTATATATATATATATATATATATATATATATATATACATATATATATACACACACACACACACACACACATACAGTATCTCACAAAAGTGGTGTGGTGTGTTCTCGTTTTGGGGCTGAAGCAGAGTGCCCTTTGTGGGTGGTCTTATTTGGATTCACCGTGCACCTCCACCCTCTGGACTCATCTGAATGGTGTATGGCAGCATATGGCATTCCATGTTTTTTTTTTTTAGGATGCATTACCAAGGATTTTTTACTCAAACCACATGGCCAGTGTATATTTATACTGCTGTTTGAATATTTCTCTCTTACTGTATACCCAATACTGGCTGAATTTTTATATTTCTTTTTGTCAATTATAGAAATTAAATGCTTATTCCAGAATCACATTTCCCTGAAGAAGAGGATCAATGTTATAAACTTGACATGCTTTGGGTATTCTCTGTTGTATAGATTACCCAGTCTTTTGTATGTGATGCTCTATGTATCCACCTTTGTAATTGCATCCAATTTGATTTTATTATCATGTTTTTTCAACTTGCTTTTTAACTTTTCGAATAAAATGTAATATTTTTTCAATACAGTTTGATTTTTGAGGAGCCCCTGCCCCCTAAAGTCCCATCAGAGGAAACTTTTTTACTAGCTTCTTTGATTCAGGGATGTGGGCAGCACCTCCTATCCTATACAAATTAGCACAATTTATTGGAAGAGTGGAAGAGATAGGATATGCAGTCCTCGCAGTAACACAGAAGTAGGCAGGTATGTCAAGTTACAATGTATATGTATCGAACCGCATATTGCACTCTGTACGTCAAAGCATATTAATCTATGTATTTTTTCTATTGAAAACTAATAAAAACAATTGAAAAGGAAGAGTGGAAGAGGACTTCAGTGGCAACCTGTGAAGCTCTGGTGAACTCCATGCCGAAAAATAATGGTGGCACCACAAAATATTGACCCTTTGGCCCAATGTGGACATTTTTACTTAGGGGTATATTTACAAAAATGTGAGGGGTGTATGTATGTGTGTGTATGTATATATATATATATATATATATATATATATACACAGTATACACTATATTACCAAAAGTATTTGGGCGCCTGCCTTTACACGCTAATGAACTTCTCTTTGCAGTTCTTCAACTCTTCTGGGAAGGCTGTCCAAAAGTGTGTCTATTGGAATGTTTGACCATTCTTCCAGAAGTGCATTTGTGAGGTCAGGCACTGATGCTGGATGAGAAGACCTGGCTTGCAGTCTCTGCTCTAATTCATCTGAAAGGTGTTCTATCGGGTTGAGGTCAGAACTCTGTGAAGGCCAGTAGAGTTCCCCCACCCCAAACTCTCTCACCCATGTCTTTATTGACCTTGCTTTGTGCACTGGTCCAAATCATTTGGGGGAGGAGGGATTATGGTGTGAGGTTGTTTTTAAGGGGTTGGGGTTGGCCCTTTAATTCCAGTGAATGGAACTCTTAAGGCGTCAGCATACCAAGACATTTTGGACAATTTCATGCTTCCAACTTTGTGGGAACAGTTTGGGCATGACCCCTTCCTGTTCCAACATGACTGTGTACCAGTGCACAAACAAGGTCCATAAAGACATAGATGAGCCAGTTTGAGGTTGGGAGAACTTGACTGTCCTGTCCTTCTGGAAGACATTCCGATGGACACACTCCTAAACTTTGTGGACAACCTTCCCAGAAGAGCTGAAGCTGTTATAGCTGCAAAGGGTGGGCCAACTCAATATTGAACCCTACGGACTAAGACTGGGATGTCATTAAAGTTCATGTATGTGTAAAGGCAGGCATCGTAATATAGTGTAATATATAGATAGATAGATATATATCCTATTCTTTTATGAAAGAAATGTGATGAATAAAAATCACCAAACTGTGTATATAATAAGGCTCCTGATGTCCCAATGCCACCAAGATTTGTTTAAATGGATTCTTAAAGCCAAGCTTATGATGTTATGAGATAATGTCAAACAAAGCACTCACATAGCAATCCATAATTATAGATATCTTGTTCCGAACTGTTTGAGGGGATGGTTGTGCCATTTGGTCTTGTGAAATCATCACTCTGGTTATTATTCCAGGTACCTATGAAATATTATGTTAGTAAACAAGAATTAATAATGCACAAGAAATGTATAACGTAGGGTATAATGGGAACCTGTGAGTGCTGGGTCCACGGCATAATCAGCACTCTCCGTATAAGATAGATACATACCTAGCAATCCTTTCGTTTTACCAAGAAACTCATTTGGAAGACTGGAGACAGCACTAAACATCCCAGAATACTGAGACACTGACACAGACAGAATCCCTTCAAAGGTTGCAGTGATGGAGTCATTTTTAAGTAAAAAGACGGTTGGGTTGGTGTCATTAATCTCAGCATCCATGTCTACAAATCAGAAAAACATACACAGATTGTTACATTTATGTAGCACACAACAGGGTTAAGTCACAAAAGGCATTAAATATTGATGGTATTATAAGCTGTACACATTATTTTCTCAGCTGTACTATCAGAGTTTTTTTATTTTATTTACTAAAACTTTTGTGTATTGACAGACAGATTTGCTGCATGCATGGTAAACTATTGATTGGGTTATTACTTCTCAGAATACATCTATCTTCTGACTAGCATGAACTAGAACATCTGTTGAGTGTTTTGTGTTGAGGGTAAATAATATTTTGGAAGATAAAATATTGCATCATCACAACAAATTAAGGCTTTTAGTGCTTAAATAGCAATTTCCTAAAAAAAAAAAAAAAAAAAACTCATTAAAGAAGTATGAGGTCTTCTCACAAACTGGTATATCCATTTACCCAGGTACAACCATCCAGGTGACATAGGATTGAATTATCTGATGGGTGTAAAGCTGAACCAATAAGTAGACAAACATTTGGCTACTATGCAGTGAGGCAAGGGTGTTGGGGTCACAGCACTATAAATCCTTTGGTAGGTAAAAAAAAAAAGCTTCATATATCACTTACTGTGTTTGAACTATTTTACCTTCCAAAACTTTTTTTTTACAAATCTGACTAACCTCTGAAATCATAATGGTATAATTGTTTATAGCTCTCATGTAAACTTTATGGACTGTAAAATGAACTGTCACCTTTTCCACTGTATCAAGGGGTATTTATGTACCTACCTCCTGAGTAAGTGAATGACACATTATGCCCATTCATAAGGGTAGATATATTGCCATTACTTTGAAGATACCATTCTACCTGTAAAAAAGAGCAGAGAAAGAAATTATATTACATTTTAGATAGTTCTGATGTATTAGTCCGGCATTTGTCCTTTACAGCAAGATGCCATTTTATCCATGCACCCTACAAGATGTCTCTCACAGCTAGTTTTGACCAAACTTTTTAAAGAGAAACCCAGATCAACCACTACAGGATTAGCAGATAGTAGTATTGTAGAACTTTCCCTGCTGTAAGACCTTTTACTATACAATACATAAATGTATACAGTGCAGTCCCTGTGACCATATCCGGTATATACAAAAGGAAAAAGAGACTTTCAAGTATGTCACATAGATAGGAAACTATGGTCAATTCAAGCAGCTTTATTTGAAAAACACACAAAATACTAAAATTATTAGGCAATAAGTGGAACCAACACCAAATATAAAAAGGTTAAAAAGAGACAAAGTTGTCTAACTAGTGATCAAGCAGCTGCACGCACACCCATACACATCATCATACACTTCCCAATCTCAGAGTTAGAGTCCATGGATATTGATAACAATGGATTCAGCAAATTAAAGTAATTGGAGGCTATACAGCCATATTAGATCCAGCTGTGCTTAATGTGTCCAACGGACCAGGATTGGGTCAGCAAAGTGTGTTGGTTGAAGGCAGGTAATGAAAGACAGTGTAGATTGCCCAGTGTCCAATTAGGTATTGGTGCAATACCGTATGATGCATTGTAGCAGTCTCTGTCAAAGAGACACTGATGGGCACCCGTGTCAGATGAGGTCAGGGCTGGTAGCCGAGCAATGGGGCTCTATGAGCACTGCATCTGCCCTGTTCTGTGTGCGTGCCCACTTCAAGCAGAAGTGCAGAATCATGTATATATGTGATTCTGCACAGGGGAGCCACCCTGTAACAGTAAAACTGCTATGGGGTAGTCTTTAAGCGGTTAAACCAAATGGTTTGCATGTATTCCTTATTTATTTATGATAGGCAAAGCTCTAACACTTTTGTACCAAAGTTAATTGTCTCTTTTTGCCTCCTGCACATTCCTATTGGACAGTAAGGCAACACAGTGATGGGCTTATAAGAATAGTTGGGGGTCAGCAGATAGCGGCTAAGTCCCATAGCTTTGGACTGTCAAAACACACCAGTATTTGGAGTATTTGGCCATAATTACAAGGTTTTCAAGGTCACTGCAGATATGTGCATACATTTTTAAATTAGTTTGATCTTCTGACAGTCTCTTTAACCATTTGAACGTATTCAGTACAGATGCACAAGACACGCATGAAGTCCAAAGAGTAACACAGCTTATTTAAGCAATTACTAAAACACACAAATAATAAAGCATATAAAGATGTAATTTATATAGAGGCTGATTTGCTAAAAGAGATGAGAATCTTCCTACAATAAAATTGTGTAAATATTCACTTCAATTATCCAGACATTAAATAAGTAAACAGGAACTTGCAGTTGGAAAATTGAAGTGAATATTTACATAAAGATTCACAACTCTTTTAATAAATCAGCGTTAATGTACTTGTATATGCTTTTTTAGCATCATTCAGTTCAGAGTGCAAATAGAAACCTAATACATATAATTCATTTTTATTAATTTTTTTTGTTGGAAAAGTTCCTACACCTTTACACTTTCAACACAGTATTATTAGTATTGTTTTTTGTTTTTTTTTTGTTCTTGATTTTCTGCTTTACAACATCATTAAGCCATGTCTAATATTTATTTATTTAAGCTGAAATGTGACAATTGTCATTTTAATGGAACTTACTGAAACCCTGCCATTACTGGAGGTGTACTGTACAGCAAATGCTGCAAAGTTGGTAGCCTGTGCAGTGCCAGTCTGCACTGTACGTCCTTGTAGAATGAAGTTGATATTTTCAGCTGATGCATTAACAAGTGTGAAATCGCCAAGTCCATTGAAAGTGTAGCTGAGACCATCCAGGGTTGTGATATGAGGATCGCCAAACATCCATCCTGTAAAAGGTAAAATAGCTAGTGTGTACGTCTGGAAACATTTTAGTTTTGAGAAAAATAAAGCCTTTACTATAATGTAGACTTATATTTGTTTTTTATTGATTGTAGAATAAAGGAACAGTAAATAGTTTACCAGGGACTAAAGGCCTGTAATTACGGCAGTTGATTGGGATTCTCTTCTGCATGTACATAGAGCAAAACTGGGGATCATCCACTCCATTGCAGCATGTGTCAAAGGCATTCAGTTCAGGGTCTAAGGAAAAAAGTGTGCTAAACATGAAAACTGACTTTCCAAGGACTTTAGAATCTTTAAACCTTTTAAACATATGCAAAACATTTTGCACTTGCTGCTCAGTTTGGAGAGCTATATGTACACCTATAGATCTACAAAATCAGACAAAATTATTGACACTCAGCTAGTTTTAATGGGGGGGGGGGGGGGCGTTGGGTAGTGGATATTTTATCTATACTTTACAACTCAAAATAAAGAATGAATAAAAGAGCTGAGTGTCAATGATTTAGGCTAGTCTTGTGGATTTATATGTAAAGTGAAGTAGCAACTAGACAACAAGTGAGAAATTTAATAGGTTGGTATTCTGCCCATTTAAATATAAATTAACTCACATATGCTTTAATTGGTTAATTGTCTCAGGGCACATGTATACATTGTCAGCCATAATTGCCTATTACAGATACTAGTCTGCTTCCTGCTAAACTGATAATCATAGTTCATCCAATAGACATTTTCATACAATGGACAGTGAATGAAAGCGGACCTTGCACTAACAAACAAGGCCCATTTAACCTCATGGTTCCTCCTTCATGAGGAATTACTGCATTAAAGGAAACAAATAAACTGTGGGATAAAAGTAAATATACTCACTGTACCCCCAGCTTCTGCACTGCAGGGGGTGCCCTCATACTCTTTCCTGTAAGATCCCTGAAAATGCTGAGTAATCCACATTTAGCAAGAAAAGGCTCCAGTATGGTGAAAAAGCAAGATTGCAAAATACAAAATTATTTTGCGTAGCCATGATTTCACCACTGTTTTTATTGCTGTCTTAGACCCCATCGTGGAGATTTTCCCACGTTCCTTGATACTATTATCAGTAGAACAGAAAGTGAAAGAAAATGTCTGCTAATAAAAAAGTTTTTATTCTAGCTTTGTCCCCAGAGAAGAGATAATGCTTTTTATTTTCTGTTTTGGTGATAATGTGAAGAGAAATATCCCTGATGGGGAAAAAGCAATAAAAACACTGACAGGCGTTTTAACCCTTCCCAACTCTACCAAAAATTATTGCATAGAGTTAAACTTTAAATTAATACCTCAAAAAGAGTATTCAGCAAAAACTTGAGTATTTTCTTTAACGATCTGTAAATAATCACTGTTTCTATGCTTGGCATAAATTCTAGAGTCTATGGAATTGATTTACTAAAAGAATGTTTCAAACTTTACGGAAAAAGTAAAAGAACCCCAGTATTTTCTTTTTCTTTTTCAAATATTTTATTGAATATAATGCAATAAAAAGAGTCATACAATAGATTTATAGTTAAGTAGAATGTATGAAGTGTGAAATGAGGCTTCTCAGTATATTAACAGGAGGTGAATACTATAATAACAGTCATGTAATTTGGGATATATTAGTTTAACACATTTTAGCTAAAGATAAACATGTATAAAGTTTAATAACTGGATTAGATACATAGTAAAAATTGTAGTTTCAAAGTTTAGGGTTGGAGGAGATTTGGTATAATATAGAGTAAAAGAAAGGTTGTTAAACCCCAGTATTTTCACTTACCAGGTTTTAAAGATGCAGAGATCCAAGCTCTTTCTTGAAACCCTTCTAGGAGCTGATTCTGCTGGTAGTACACACACCTTATACCAGCATTCAATCGATTGGGAGATGTGCTGCGGAGCAAACTGATTGTGTTGCTCCCACCTATAAGTCCCAAATACAAGATAACTACATTAGAAATACTCAAAAAGTAGTCATAGGGCCTAAATTACAATGCTGAAGGCCTGCAGCTAAAAATTATATTTGACATAAACAGACAAACTTCTTTCAGTAAAGAGTACAAGGCGCATAGTGCAAATCTTTAAGCTCAGCAACTAGTCTGACTTTAGCAAGGGAATTATGTTTGGTCGCTATAGGTTACAGTACTTACGAATTAAAATGCTGGTCTTTTATTGAATTAGGCCAAAATGGGTCAGTGCTTATAATGTAACAACACAGTGTCAGGAATCCGTCCGTTCCGTACGATCGACTTTCCGTACGCGCACACGCATTCGTGCCGCGGGTCGTCGTGGGCACGAGCGTCTTCCAACGCGCGCGGGTGCACGTCGATCGTATGTGCGCGCGGTACACGCACGCACGGACGAGCGTTAGCTCGATTGGCGCCAGTGGCCCTTTTTAAAGGCGCAGTTGCAGTGGTTCTGTGCTGTCTCGTCTGCAGCTAGTGCCTGAGAATACCTGTTTACCTACCTGCTACCCATCTGATATCTGACCCGGCTCCGTCTGACCTTGCTGACCTCTCCTGCTCCGACCCCGGCTTGTTTGACTCTTCTTGAACTGATTACCTGTTGCCGAACCTTGCTTGTACCTGATACCTCTGCTGTCTCCTGCCTGTTCCTGTATCTGCTACCTTACCTCCGGAGGATCCATCCATCCTGATCCAGTGGCCTGCAGCCTTCTGCTTCTCCGCTACAGAGAGTTCCTGCTTCAGAGGATCCTCATCTCCTGACACCTGCTGCTGCACCTGGCTGGACTCTCCTACCCCACTGTGCTCCGGTCTCTCTGTTCCCATTCCAGTGAGACCAGAACCAGAGCCGTAAGAGAGGTCCCCTTCCACTAAGTCAGACTCAATACCCGAAGTTCTTAACAGTACGAGACAGCCATGTCTGAGTCTGCGGAAGGGGCCTCCGCCATGAAGGAGATTTGCTCTCACCTTGCGGCTCTCACCCAGGCCGTGAAGTCCCTGCAGGATGGCTACACCAGATTGGAGGAGCGGGTCCAGCATCTCTCCATTTCAGGGTCTCCAGACACCACACCTCAGCCTCCTCCTGCCCAGCCTGCAGCTCATTCGACTGTCATGATGCTCCCACCTGAGCCTAGGGTTCCCATTCCGGAAAGGTTTTCTGGGGATCGCTCCAAGTTCCGGGCTTTTCGCAACGCCTGCCAGCTTTACTTTGCCCTCCAGCCCAGGACTTTTTCGCTGGAGGCGACTAAGGTGGGTTTCGTCATTTCTCTCTTGCAAGAAGAACCTCAGTCTTGGGCCCACCATCTCCTGGAGAATGACAGCCCCCTTACACAGACTCTCTCCACCTTTTTCGAAGGGATGGCACAGCTTTACGATGACCCCCAACGGGCTGCCACCGCAGAATCTGCATTAACTGCGCTCCAGCAAGGCCGTAGGACGGCCGAGGACTATGTCTCGGACTTTAGACGCTGGAGCGCAGATACCCAGTGGAATGAGTCGGCCCTTAGACACCAATTCCGCATGGGCCTGTCTGAAGGTCTCAAGGACGAGTTGGCTCGCGTTGGCGCTCCCGACGCCTTAGAGGACTTGATTGCTCTGGCCATTCAGATAGACCGCAGACTTCGCGAGCGTAGGGCCGAACGCTCCTCCCAACCACTGAGACCTGCCTGGATGACGGCCAGGACCCCATCTTCCACACCCTTCTTCTCTCCTCTCCCTCAAAGAGGACCTGCCAGCGTGCCTCCTGCTCCTGAGGAACCCATGCAGCTTGGACTTCTCCGACCTTCCCTGTCACCTGAAGAGCGAGCCCGCCGCCGTCAGATGAACTTATGCCTATACTGTGGCGGCTCCGGACATTATGTGGCCAACTGTCCGGTGAAGTCACGTAAGTGCCTTTCTTCAGTGTCTCGCAGTACCTGTATTTCTCCCTCCAACTCTCTCCATGTCGCCCTTCTGCTCTCGTTTCAGCTTTCGGGAAGAACGATCCACGTCAACGCCATCCTTGACTCCGGAGCCTGCGGTTGCTTCATTGATTCCGCCTTCACCGACCTACACTCCATTCCACTTAAGCAAAAGACCCATGGACTCGCTATCTTCTTGGCTGATGGTTCCCAGATTAAGTCCGGCCGAGTCACCCAGGAGACCCTTCCACTACCTACCTCCACCTTTTGCCAACACACGGAACTACTGATCCTTGATGTAATTTCATCCCCACTTTTTCCTGTGATTCTGGGCATCCCATGGCTGCAGGCCCACAATCCTTCCATTAACTGGACTTCGGGGGAGGTGAAGTTCCTCTCCTCTTACTGCCTGGACCACTGCTTTTCAGGGGCTTCTGAACAATCCGGAACTCTTCTCAGCCTAGACCCAGATCTGGACTTATGTCAATCCGTCCCCGAGCCTTACCATGAGTTTCTGGACGTTTTCAGTAAGCGGGGGGCTGATTCCTTACCCCCGCATCGCCCCTATGACTGTCCCATTGAGCTCCTCCCTGGGGCAGAGATCCCGTTTGGACGAGTCTATCCGTTGTCCGAGAAAGAACAGGAGGCTCTGAAGACATACATCTCTGAGAACCTCCAAAAGGGGTTCATCCGGCACTCTACATCTCCTGCCGGGGCTGGAATATTTTTTGTTTCTAAGAAGGACCAGACCCTTCGACCCTGTGTGGACTACCGGGAACTGAACAGGGTCACAATTAAAAATCGCTACCCTCTACCCCTGATTCCAGAACTCTTCCAAAAGCTAAGGTCGGCCACCATCTTCACTAAGCTAGACTTGAGGGGAGCCTATAATTTGGTCCGCATTCGAGCAGGTGACGAATGGAAGACTGCATTCCGAACTCGTTTTGGGCACTACGAGTATCTGGTGATGCCTTTCGGGTTATGTAACGCCCCAGCTACCTTTCAGCACTTAATTAATGACGTCTTCCGGGACTTCTTGGATATCTTCGTCATCGTATACCTCGATGACATCCTGATCTTCTCTGGGTCCCTGGAGCAGCACCGGGGACACGTTGGCAGAGTATTGCTTCTGCTCCGACAACATGGCCTCTACGCTAAAGCCGAAAAGTGTAAATTCGAACAACAGGAGATCCAATTCCTCGGCCTTGAAATCTCTCCAGCGGGCATCAGGATGGACCCGCAGAAGGTCGCTGCTGTCCTCGATTGGCCAGCCCCCTCTGACAAGAAAGGCATCCAACGCTTTGTGGGCTTTGCCAACTTTTATAGAAAATTCATCAGGGGCTTCTCAGCCATTATCTCGCCCATCACCCAGCTCACCAAACTGAATACGCGCTTCCATTGGGGCCCTGAAGCCCAGGCCGCCTTCAAAAGACTTAAGGACCTGTTCACCTCTGCTCCTATCCTTAGCCACCCGGATCCATCTAGACCTTATATTCTGGAGGTAGACGCCTCCGAGATAGCAGTAGGGGCAGTGGTCTCCCAACGCTTAGGTAAAGACGACCTGATGCACCCCGTGGGGTTCTTTTCCCGAAAACTCTCTCCAGCGGAGAAGAATTATGATGTGGGCGACCGGGAGTTACTTGCCATCAAGTCTGCTTTGGAGGAGTGGAGATACTTACTCGAGGGGGCGGTACACCCCGTACTCATCTACACGGACCACAAGAACCTCGAGTACCTCCGTACCGCAAAACGCTTAAAACCTCGGCAGGCCCGCTGGGCCCTCTTTTTCTCCCGGTTCTGTTTCCACATAACCTATCGCCCTGGATCAAGAAACGTCAAACCTGATGCCCTTTCCCGTATGTTTGACAGCCCCAAGGACATCACACCCCCGGATACCATCCTCCCTGCCAACACCTTCCTACTCATTCAGCCAGATCTAGTGTCTCTGCTAAGGAGTGCTTCCTCCACATCTTCCTGTCCCCCGGGACTCTCACTAGCATCCAGAGAAGGTTTGTTTTGGAAGGATAACCTGATCTTCGTCCCCGAAGATGTGAGAATTAAGGTTCTGGGCCTCCTTCATGACCACCCACTTGCTGGGCACTTTGGTGTCCGTAAAACTTTTGAACTGGTACAGCGCTCCTTCTGGTGGCCAGGAATGAGGGAGTTTTGCAAGCAGTATGTAAGTTCCTGCCCCGTATGCAATCGGAATAAAGTTCCCAGAATTCGGGCTTGGGGGCTGCTTAAACCTCTTCCCGCACCCGACCGCCCTTGGCGGATGATCACTATGGATTTTATTGTGGAACTTCCCCCGTCTGAGAACTGCACTGCCATCTTTGTAGTTTGTGACCGTCTGACCAAGATGGCACACTTCTTACCCTTAAGGGGAACCCCCTCCGCGACCGAGACTGCCCATGTCTTTATTAAAGAAATAGTCAGGCTCCACGGGGTGCCCACCAATATCGTGTCCGATAGAGGGGTTCAGTTCACCTCCCGTTTCTGGCGAGCCCTTTGTGAGTCTTTAAAGATCGATTTGGCCCTGTCCTCTGCCTACCACCCACAGACCAATGGGCAGACGGAGCGCACCAATCAGACCCTCGAGCAGTATATTAGGTGCTTCTCTTCTTTTGTCCAAGACAATTGGGTTTCCCTGTTACCACTGGCGGAATTCGCCTACAACAATGCCAGCCATGCCACCACCGGGCAGTCCCCGTTCTTTGCCAATTACGGTTTTAACTTGTCTTTTCTCCCCGATGTTCTTACAGAATCTCATGTGCCAGCAGTACAGGATACGGTATCCTTTCTCCAGCAGAATAATCGGACCCTGCAGGAGGTCATAACCAAGGCTCAGGCTGACATCAAGAAGAGTTTTGACCGTGGAAGAAGGGGTGAATTGATCCTTCAAGTCGGGGACCAGGTATGGCTGTCTTCTTCTAATTTAAAACTAGCATGTCCCTCCAGGAAATTGGCACCCAAGTTTCTGGGCCCGTTTCCCGTTAAGAGGAGGATTAACGAGGTGTCTTATGAGTTGTCCCTGCCTGATTCCATGCGAATACACCCAGTTTTTCATGTAGCTCTTCTCAAGCCTGCTGTACCTGATCCCTTCCCTGGTAGAGAAACAAGGCCACCTGATCCCGTGCTGATTGATGGCAGCGAGGAATTTGAAGTGGAGGCCATTCTGGATTTCAGAAAACGACGGGGACAAGGTCAGTTTTTAATTAAATGGAAGGGCTACGGCCCGGAGGATAATTCTTGGGAACCTGCTTCCAATATACATGCCGATAGACTGATCCGAGCCTTCTTTGCTACACACCCGGAGAAAAGAGCCACTTGGGGCACCCGGAGGTTGCCCCTTGTGGGGGGGCAATGTCAGGAATCCGTCCGTTCCGTACGATCGACTTTCCGTACGCGCACACGCATTCGTGCCGCGGGTCGTCGTGGGCACGAGCGTCTTCCAACGCGCGCGGGTGCACGTCGATCGTATGTGCGCGCGGTACACGCACGCACGGACGAGCGTTAGCTCGATTGGCGCCAGTGGCCCTTTTTAAAGGCGCAGTTGCAGTGGTTCTGTGCTGTCTCGTCTGCAGCTAGTGCCTGAGAATACCTGTTTACCTACCTGCTACCCATCTGATATCTGACCCGGCTCCGTCTGACCTTGCTGACCTCTCCTGCTCCGACCCCGGCTTGTTTGACTCTTCTTGGACTGATTACCTGTTGCCGAACCTTGCTTGTACCTGATACCTCTGCTGTCTCCTGCCTGTTCCTGTATCTGCTACCTTACCTCCGGAGGATCCATCCATCCTGATCCAGTGGCCTGCAGCCTTCTGCTTCTCCGCTACAGAGAGTTCCTGCTTCAGAGGATCCTCATCTCCTGACACCTGCTGCTGCACCTGGCTGGACTCTCCTACCCCACTGTGCTCCGGTCTCTCTGTTCCCATTCCAGTGAGACCAGAACCAGAGCCGTAAGAGAGGTCCCCTTCCACTAAGTCAGACTCAATACCCGAAGTTCTTAACACACAGTCTTAGTTTTAGATACACTTTAAGTATGATTTATACATTCCTAAGGCCTTAAACTTGTAATAGAATAATGGATAATTAGAAGCAAAGGGAAAAACAAATAAATACAAATAAATAAGGAGCATAAAACAAAAATGGGGAATTGAAAGGCAAATCAATTGAAAGAAAAGAGAAGAAAATAGGAAATTACAAGGAACAACAAAGGGAAGAAAAGGGAAAGAAAATAAATATGGAGAATGGGGAATGGAAAGTGCAAAAAAAAAATGTAGGAAGAAGGGGTAAAGAGGAGAACAATGAAGTAATTGAAAGGAGAAAGTATAGCAATGGAAAAAAAGGAGAAGAGAAGAAAGATGGGGAATGAAAAGTGTAAGAGCTAGGAAGAAAGGGGAAAGTGAAGAACAATGAGGAATGAAAAGGAGAAGGGACAGCAATGGAAAGAAAAGAAGGAGGGAGAATGGGGCAGGTGTGGAAAGGAATGGCAGGAAAGGGCAAAGGGCAGAACAATGGGGAATAAGAAGGCCAATTAAGTGGAAAAGTGAACCAAAATCGAAGATAGGAAGAGAAGTAGAAAGTAAAGAGATGTGAATGTACAGAAGAATGGACAGGAAAGATGGGAAATGAAAGCAAAAAGTGAGGAAAGTAGCTTTTTTTGCCCCAAAAAAAAGAAAAGAAAATCTAAATTACTCCAAAGTGATACTTCCTTACTTCCGGGTGTCATCATAACTAGTAAGAGTTAATGGTCCCATTATTAACTACTATATTAATCCCATGATTAATGTGAACATATATATTTAATCCTATGTGTTCAACCAACATTTATATATGCTGCATTTCCAATTACAAATGTAAATAATAATTCTAATGAAAGTGTATAGTTGCCCAAAGTAATAATCACATCCAATTTAATTTGATAACTTTGGTACTAAAAATACATTGTGCATGCTTTCTGTACCTGCTTTTGTTCTTCTGAACCGGAAATCAGAGATCCCTTGTCTGTATAAGCAAGGACAAGAGAGCAAGCCTGAATTCCATGATGAAGGCGATGGCTCAGCATTGTACCAGTTCAGGCAATTCATACGACTGTTATCCAGATGTGTACTGTTCAGCGAATATAATTTGAGACCTTGCAAATCTGCAATTAGAGATAGAAAATTTTTATACTGAAGAAAAACAGACATGTAATGCTTATAAATATAACAAATAGGCATTAGTAGATCATTAATTGTTGCATTGGACAGATGAACATTTACTGAAAGCAAGTCCCCAGTATAAAATCCTTGTCATGGAACTGAATAAGGAAATGCTGGTATATACGATGGGGTTGCATGATGGAGTTGCAATATCCTTGCACCAGGCACCAGTCTTTAGTATCTTACAGATGTAGCAGGCATATTTTTGGGGAAAAGAAGAGACATACCAACATAACTGTGCCTTCTAGCATTTTATTTTCAGTTCTGTTTTAACTAAGCTTAAACTCAAAAGTAAGGAATATGTTTTATAAAATAAAAAACTTTGCAGCACAACTTTCTTTTTCTATTTTTAAATCACTAGTTGCATATCGATACCTATAAGCTTTATATGATTAGATATATTTTGTATATTATGACAAAATGGTGTTTATTATGACAATTTGTCATTTGAATTACATCATATGTATATATAAGTCAGTAGTATTGATTTACTTTAAGATTAGAGAATTTTTGGTTAGGAAACTGAAACTATATTTACTTTGGATATCAATGTCATATACAATGAAATACAAAAACAGAACTTTTGCCTTGCACATATGATTCAGTACACCTTTACTTATTTTGTGTGACAGGCAAGTTAGTGGGAACACATATATCTAAATGACCGATCAAGCCAGCTTTGAAGAAAATGAAACAGCCAGGTCCATTGACCTCATTTTTTTACAATGTAGATAAGCAAAATAACCAATCCAAGTCAAGCCTGTGATTGAACAATGAAGAAGCAGCAACACTTTGAAGATACAGTGATCTTCTATTTTGTAAGCATGCTGCTCTTGTTAGGTAAATATACTGTATGTCAGCACTGGGCAGTGCAGTAGAGCCCGATTTGCATGCATCGCTGCCCATTTATCGTCTATTCTCGGTGCAGGCAATTAAAAAAGGCCTTTATTAATAATATGTAACCAGATTAAATTGGAGTTATCCAAAATTAAACTTACAAAAACATTTCCTAAGGGGGCCATGACTTGCAGACAAACATATTTTAAATGGTTCCTACCTGAATTGCTATTTATAAAGTTGCTCTTGAAAAATGAATCCCCATTGCCACTAGAAAAAGATAAGGAAAAATTATTATCAAGTTCAGTTTTGTTAGCTATCTCTGTAAAACGGATAATATGTATAATCAAATCCGTTTTGTTTGCATGTAGAGTTTATAGGTATATATAGTCTACTATATGCATTAATTAGAAGTCATATTTTCTCATTACATACTCAAGCCCTGATTCTTGGTGAATGAGACTAAGTCAAATACAAAGTTCCCTCAAGCTGTTCATTTCCATAGCTCTGTATTTAATACAACAACAACAAAAATTTTAAGAATTTAAAAATGTAACCATTGCCTAAATTAATTTAAGTCTGACACTGCAATAATTACTCAAAATATGAACTAACTACATATATCCTACAATGTACCTTTAAGTAATTTCTAGAAATTCAGAACTTATTTTTAACTTAGAAGCATTTAGCATCATGATTTGTAGTTTCAAAGTAGCAGCAATCAAACCTTACCTACAATAGCCCATCAATGGTTTTGGGAAGCATGTAGTTAGATCCCAGTTCATGCCACCATCTTTATATAACATCAGCACATAGGAGACAAATCCATCCGTAGTCAGTACAGCCTGGTATGTGCTAGTCTATAAGTGTACAATATGACAGAATGTCACTTTCAGAACTAAAGCCATTGCTATTATGCTGTAAGATGTATTATTTGCAATTTACCTTGACATCATTTTCAGTTGCTGGATAAGCAGAAGCATTCTCCCAAGTAATCTTCAATGTCCACTGAGCAGTGTATGATGTTTTTGTATAATTCTTAATAAAGCCTTCAACTCTTTCAACTACAGAGTTATTTCTGGAATCATATTCCTGTTATTTAGAAAATATGTGTGGGTTACTATTCAAATACTATCAATCTTTCTTGCACAATATCCTCATCCTTTTTACATTTTCTACAGCTGTAGAAGTATTTATTGAATTTTATGGTAACAAAGGACACATTGTATATGTACCGTAATTAAGGCTTAAACATTTATTCAAAGAATAAAAGCATTAATGAAATCTAGTAAGACTCACTTTGTAATAGGTAGTTCCCACATTTTTGGAAAAATCTGCATCATTCCAAAACACAGCTATTGATGCAGAGGTGCAACCTGTACTGAATCCATTGACTGGTGGATTTGGGTAAGAGACAATATTATTTCTGGATGATGGAAAGATGATTTGCCCATTGTCTGTGTACTAAAGAGAAAATAAACCAATATAATTGTTGTTGTTCTAAAGTAATATATACACATTGAAATTATAATCAAACTAAGCAATAAGAACTCACATAAAGGAAATTCCTTATTTGGTTTCCAAAGGGGAATCCCATCAATGGCTGGAACAAGGGGGAGGTAAAATCTGTCCTTCTTGATACATAGGCAATATCCCCAGCACGTGTTCCATAATCAAAAAGGTCTACACCTGTAACAATACAATACGTTACAATGCGAAAGCATATTAATATTCATAAGTATGTTAACTGTGTTGAAAATATGTAATAAAAGAGACAGATGTAGGTGTACATCTTACATTGCATATATCTTAATTTGTATAGTTTGTATGTTAAAGCTGAAGTTTATTCTGCTTATTAACATACTAATGATATTTTCATTCCTTTTTTTTGGTTTCATAGATATTTTCATTACATACCTAATTCTAGTAGTGTCAGCACTGGATTTCTGTGCTTCTATATGCAGCATAGGCAGATCCTGGCTGGTGGAAAGCGTCAACAGAAGGCTGTACATTCTAGGGATGTGCCTGGATTCAGTTCATGGGGGGCTCAAACTAAGCTGAGGTTCTGAGCATAAGACAATGGGAACTGGATCTTGAACATCAGTTCCAGCCATTTTCAAGATTTATAGGCAAGGGATTGTCAAACAAATGGCATGAGGGACCGAACATTGCCATGAGGGACATGTACTAATGGACATGGCCACATTTGATCAGTAATGTCAGCCCCTACCTCTTCCCCTTTATCAACATACACATTTAAGCTGGGAATCCCCAGATGACAGTTGGATAGGTCAGATGAGGTTGCT
Source organism: Lithobates pipiens (assembly GCF_037356315.1). NCBI lineage: Eukaryota > Metazoa > Chordata > Amphibia > Anura > Ranidae > Lithobates > Lithobates pipiens. Next base: position 366,269,406 of record NW_027507758.1, on the reverse strand, counting down.
AGGAAGTCAGTGGCCACTGGCTCCCTAAAAAACAGCCTAAGTGGGTAGTTATAACATTTAGCAGCAGTAGCAAAAGCACTGCTAAATGTAACTAGGAGTTTGGCTCAGGAGGCATGTGAACAGAACATTAAGTTCACTGTTCCCCAAACACAAAACAGGCAAAATTCAGACCAGAATTCTAGTTCAGTCCAAATCTGAAGCTCATCCCTAATAGCTGTGTGAAAACATCATAGTACCCTGCCAATTTAAAGTTTCTCCAGCCTTGATGCAAGCAACGATCTGGCTCTTGGGAGAAGTTCTGTAAATATGAAAATGCCTTGGTGAGTGAAAGCCAATCTTGAGGAGTGGGAATTCCTAGGCAGACTGCATTTGCATGTAGACCACCCTGTGTAACACATATATATGGTACTGAGACTCTCTGATTGAAAGAACAGAATTTCAATGAATAAAAGGGAATATTGACAGTAAGGTGGGGCAGGAAAGGACTAGATGATGCTAAAAGGTATGGTAGAGTAAGCCATTTCAGTACATGACAGAAGCCTGTACAACTGTGCAAGACTGAAGGTAAGGCCAGAGTTCAGGTATAAATAGTAAAGTTTACATGCAAAGTGTATATTATCAAAACATATATAGTCTCTTCATCAATGTTTACTTTCTGCTAGCATTGCTTTTACCTGCAGGTGCACTTCCACTCGTGGTAGACACAGTAGTTGTGGCTGCTGATCTTGCTGTAGTTGTAGTAGTAGATGATGTTGTTTGAGTTGATCTAGCAGTAGTAGCAGTAATAGTTGTAGCTTTTGTTGATCCAGTTGTATAGCTCACAGATGTGCTGTTAGTAGACACTGGTGTAACTGATGTGTCTGTGGTCTGGTTTATATGTGTGTTTGAACTTGGACTTTGAACAGCTGAAGTGGTGGTTGTAGTCTGGTTTGTAGGCACTGTTGTGCCCTGGACTGTTACATTTACTACAGATGTAACTGAAGTTGTATTTGTTTCAAGTACTAAAGTGGTAACTTTGGTCTGTGTTGTTGGCAGTATTGTGGTGCTTTGGGTCAGGACAGTTAAATTGGTATAAGGGGTGGCAAGACTAATGTTTGTGACTGGTGCTGTAATGGTGGGTGTTGTCTGGTTAGTAGGAATGTTTGGACTTGTTACATTTACACTAGATGTAACTAAAGTATTATTTGCTTCAGGTACTGGTGTGGTAACTCTGGTCTGGTTTGTTGTTAGCATTGTTGTACTTTGGCTCTGAACAGTTGAATTGACATCAGGGGTGCTTATATGTGTGACTGGAGCTTGAGTGGAGATCACAGTCTGGTTTGCAGGTCCTTTTGGACTTGTTATGTTTACACTAGATGTGACTAAAGTAATATTTACTTCAGGTACTGGGGTGGTAACTGTGGTCTGGTTTGTTGGTAGCATTGTTGTACTTTGGCTCTGAACAGTTGAATTGACACCAGGGGTGCTTATATGTGTGCCTGGAGCTTGAGTGGAGATCACAGTTTGGTTTGTAGGTCCTTTTGGACTTGTAATGTTTACACTAGATGTGACTAAAGTAGTATTTACTTCAGGTACTGGGGTGGTAACTGTGGTCTGGTTTGTTGGTAGCATTATTGTGCTTTGGCTCTGACCAGTTGAATTGACATCAGGGGTGCTTATATGTGTGACTGGAGCTTCAGTGGTGATCACAGTCTGGTTTGTAGGTGCTGTTAGACTTGTTCCCTGACTTGTTACATTTACATTAGGGGTGACGAAAGTTGTGTTTGTCTCAGGCACTGGAGTCATTGTTGTGGTCTGGTTTACAGGCGGTGTTGGGCTTGGGCTTTGAATAGTTTCATTTACACCAGTTGTGACACTGCTGGCATTAGTGACAGGAACTAGGGTGGTGACAGAGGACTCATTTCCTGAAGGTGTGCCTGTATATTCCGCTGTTGTATTGTTAGGTTGAGGAGTAGTTGGAGCTCCAGTTGTCATATTTATGGCTACAAAAATGAAAAATGTTATTGTCATGATATGCCTCTTAAGTTTCTTAGGACCATAAATACAAAGACTATAAAAGAAAAAAAAAGCGTAAAAAACGATGCACTTATTAGTAATGCATTAGAGATGATAAATGCCCGAACATAGATTTTACTGACATACAGTTAGAAGGAAAACTCTAATTTAGTATACAGGTCATAACTGTTACACTAGCTATTTGCTATTATTTACAAAACAGAAGCAGTTAAAGGTCTCTATTAATGCCTGATACAGTTCTTGCTGTATATATGGTTAACCCGGAGCATAGTGTTTTCATTACAAAACTGAAGTACTACTTTAAACTAAATTCCACTTTGATTCCAACTTGGTCCGTATTAGAAATACTAAGTTCTCAAAGGATGTGCAGGAAGGAAGAAAAACTTTGCATTTCTAGGTAGAAATTATACTTTTGAAAAACTTCTTTAACACCAATGAACTCATTCATTATAAATGTCTTAAGGGTTCTGTGTAGCAAGTGGACTATTGCACTTACACCGAAAGTGTCCAAGATATGTAATATCCTAGGATAAGCCAATTTACAACTGGACTGTCATAAATAAATACACAGGAAGAACCTATCCATTTACTACAAAATGATCTAGCAATCAAGTTTAAAACCAGTATGAACTGTTCTCAGGGGTGTTGCCAGGTGGGAAAAAGACCAGGGGCTTCAGCCCAGAGTTAAAAGGGGGGTGGGGGGTGGTAGTGAGGTGGGGTGGTCAGGGGTGGGCTCGGGGAGGGTGATAGCCTCACTTGCTTAACATTAATCTACCTGACACATACACTGACCTATCTGACATACACTGACCTATCTGACACATACACTCACCTACCTGACACATACACTGACACATACAATGACCTATCTGACATAAACTGACCTATCTGACAAATACACTGACCTACCTGACATATACACTGACCTACCTGACATATACACTGACCTAGCTGACACATATACACTGACCTATCTGACACATACACTGACCTACCTGACATATACACTGACCTACCTGACATATACACTGACCTATCTGACACATACACTGATCTACCTGACATACACTGACCTATCTGACAGACACTGACCTATCTGACACATACACTGATCTACCTGACATACACTGACCTATCTGACAGACACTGACCTATCTGACACATACACTGACCTATCTGACACATACACTGACCCGCCTGACACATACACTGTCCCGCCTGACACATACACTGACCTGTCTGACACATACAATGACCTAATTGACATATACACTGACCTACCTGACATATACACTGACCTACCTAACATACATGACTGACCTGACTGACATACATGACTGACCTACCTGACATACATGACTTACCTGACTGACATGCATGACTGACATACATGACTGACCTACCTGACATACATAACTGACATGGCTGACATGACTTACCTACCTGACATACATGACTGACATACTTGACTGATCTATCTAACATACACAGATTGTTGCTGCTCAATGCTCAGCCTTACCTGTTGTGCCAGAGTACACTCATCCCAGGCCTCGGCATTCACCACCACACAGACAGCTCTGCAGGCACCAGGCATCCAGAGCCAGGATAGAAGAGCCGCCCCCCAATTTACACAGAGCGAGCAGCTCGGCTGGGATTTCCCAGTGCTCAGCACAGCCGTAGTGTCATTCCCACCTGGACCCGGCAGCGCCTATGATGGAGTCTCAGCATTGGACGAGTGTGTGTGACATCCATCATAGGAGCTGGGTCTCGGAGGCAGGACTTTTTGTACTTCACTCAGCTGTGCTGGCTAGAGATCATTTCCTGTTGCCGCGGCTAGGGGCTAATAATGCATTTAGAGATTTCGAGACCCAGGACTTTTTGGGGGCACACTCGGTGCTCCAGCCCACCCGAAACCCCCCCCGATGCCACTGACTGTGCCATACTGTTTTGGCTAAGAAAATATAAATATATGAAACCTGAATTAAATGGAAGCCCACATGGTTAATATAAATGCTTCTATGTTCGGAAAAAAACAAAACACTGGAAAAAGCCAAAGAGTTGGCCAATTGCTGTTACTTTTCTATTTATCTATTCTGTCAAATAGCATTTATTGTGAAAAGAACAGATACGGGCATTTGGCTTACCAGTACACTGTAGATAGCCGTCACCTTCATATCCTGGCATACAATGGCAGGTGTAGTTTCCTGGTAAGTTAGTGCAATTGGCGTTCACAGCACATGGAGAAGTAGCATTGGCGCACTCATCAATATCTAAAAATGGATACAGTATACAGATATCATACACTGCTCTTCTGTTTACCTTTATTACCTTAAACACTTGCATGCCCGTATGTTTGTATGCATGGAGGCAGATTATGTTTTCTACATTACTATGATTTTTTTTTTTACCAAGGTTGTCAAAGTATTTCAGCTTAGGGGTGCTTAGTAAAACAAAAATGAGTTATAGGAACAGTCAGTTTCTAATTTACAGTGTATACACTTCTATGAAACAACTCCAAACATCCCTTTTCAAAATGAGAGTTCCTACTAACAGACAATGGAGATAAATGAAAACACAAATGCCATTACCATCGCATTTAGAGCTATTGAGTGCATTCACTTTGTAGCCATCCTTGCAGCTGCAAATGTGTCCCCCAAGAAAGCTGGTGCAGTTGTGTTCACATTGTGATGTGTTTAGAAGGCATTCATCTAAAACTAAATTAGAAAAAAATATAGTATGGTAAAATAAAGTATATTAACATATGTAACTTTGGACGCACACTAAAGAATGAACAAAAATCACAAGAAGATAGCTTTTCTTTCTTAAGTAACAGAAGAAGAAACATATTTTCTTTATTTATGTGATAAATTATGCTAAAGGCATTTGTAAGAAGAGTGATGATGTTGCTCCATCTATATAGAGATGACCTAAATTGTATTATCAGTCTTGCAGTTATGCAGCATATGTATTTAATACTTATTAATGCACTTAATACTTATTAATATTTATAGCTTAAATGGTTACAAATATTAGGTATAGTGCTGAAACAACAGTATGCAAATATACAAGAAGCCCATTACTATCAAATCTGATGAGATATTTGAGCCAATATTGCACATGATCAGGGCTGGCATCAGGGGGGTACAACCAACACTCTTGTAAGGGGCCCCAGAGTCTAGAATGGCCCGGCTGTCTGGCAGGGATGAGAGAAGGCAGGGAGGGGTGTATGAAAGCTCAGTGGCTGTACTGGCTTTCAGAATGTGTACGAGTCAGCAGCTGCTGCTGTGTCACTGACATCGGGCTCTTTGCTGCCACCTTTGGTCATTTCCAGCATGTGCACTTCTAGTGTGTTTTGCACAAGAGCTGGGACCAGGAACAGCACCTCCCAAGTAAAGACTAATGTACAACTGAATAGGAATGAGGGTGGGGTGGTGTACATGTGTGTGTGCCTATGTGCATGTGTACATGTGTGTCTGTGTACATATGTGTGTGTATGCATGTGTGTGTCTGTGTACATGTGTGTGTGTGTGTCTTTACATATGTGTGTGTGCCTGTGTGCATGTGTACATGTGTGTGTCTATGTACATATATATGTGTGTGTGTCTGTGTACATATGTGTGTGTGCCTATGTGAGGGGGTGAGGGGGTACAGATGTGAGGGGGGTTGAGAGGGTACTGATGTGAGGGGGGCTGAGAGGGTACAGATGTGAGGGGGGCTGAGAGCACACAGGTGTTAGGGGGGCTGAGAGTGTACAGGTGTTAGGGGGGCTGAGAGTGTACAGGTGTTAGGGGGGCTGAGAGAATACAGGTGTTAGGGGGGCTGAGAGCATATGAGTGTTAGGGGGGCTGAGAGTGTACAGGTGTTAGGGGGACTGAGAGCGTACAGGTGTTAAGGGGGCTGAGAGCACATGGGTGTTAGGGGGGCTAAGAGCATACAGATGGGAGGAGGGCTGAGAGGGTATATGTGTGAGGGGAGCTGAGAGCATGCAGGTGTTAGGGAGGCTGAGAGAATACAGGTGTTAGGGGGGCTGAAAGCGTACAGGTGCTGGTTTGGGATGTCTCTTTTGGGCAAAATATGAATATGAAAGCACCAATGGCTTATAATATACTGTTCATTTACATATATAATGTTGTTAATGTTTATAATAAAAGGTGTGTGCACGGAAGGACTTGATGAGATGGCTAGTGGGCGGTTCGGTGCGACGGCCAGGGGGCATGTTGCGGTCAGGCCTGGGGGGGGTTCAAGCCTAAAGCTTTCTAAGGGACCCCACAATTTATGATGGCTGCCCTACACATGATTATATCATGATCACTATATTGATTGTTTCATAATGGAAATGTAAGGTTTCCTGAAAGTTGCCAACTTTTCACACGCAAAGTAAACAAATCCTGTGGCTAATTTTGCGTGTTTAAAACAAAGATTAAATCAGATTACCCAATGTACCTTGCATAATGTAAATATATCACAGAGCCCTGGCTTAGCCATGAAAATATGTAACTTCCATAATTCATAGAAAGTATCACCAGTATCAGCACAGATTAGAGGTGGTCACAATCCAATAACCAACAGAACTTTGGATCTAGATAGAAGTTTCTTGACAGACGTTTTTCCATTTTACCTGTGCAGATAACACCATTCCCTGTGTAGTTTGCCATACATTCACACAAGAAAGATCCAGCCACATTGGTGCAGATGGCATGCTCAGAACAGTTGTTAAGTGCAGAAGAACGACATTCATCAATATCTGTCAAAACATCACATATTTTATAATATAATATGCAGCATACAGTAACTAATAATGTAATTAAACCATATTTATCAGATTATTATTATTATTTTTATTATTATTATTATATAGGATTGACATAGCACCACCAATATAAAAGGGAGACAGTACAGTTAAAATACAATAAAATACAAGAGGGAGAGAGGAAGGCCCTTAAGAAGGCCCTGCTCATAAGAGTTTAAAATCTAAGAGTGTGGGGCAAGTGGTTCAAAAGGTTATAACTGTGGGGGATGAGGCGATGGAAGTAATAATAGTTAGAGGCGCGATGGGCTTCCCTGAAGAGATGAGTTTTCAGGAATCGCCTAAAGGCAGCCAGAGTAGGAGATAGCCAGACAAACAGAGGTAGAGAGTTCCAGAGGATGAGAGAGGCTCTTGGGAAGACCTGGAGACCAGCTTGGGAGGATGAGACAGGGGAGTTTGAGAGCAGGAGGTCTTGAGAGGAGCATAGAGGACGGTTTGGGTGATATTTGAAGAAAAGATTGGTGATGAGATGTGAATGGCTTTGTTTGTTGTAGTTAGTATTTTGAATTCAATTCGCTGGGCAAAAAACGGAAGCCAGTGTAGGTATTGGCAGAGAAGGGTAGCAGACACTGAGCGGTTGGTAAGGTAAATTAGTCTAGCAGCAGAATTCAGGATAGACTGCAGAGGAGATAACTTATGGAGAGGCAGGCCTATGAGAAGGGAGTTGCAATTGTCAAGGCGAGAGATAACAAGGGAGTGAATGAGTAGCTTGATGGTTTCATTAGTTAAAAATGGGCGAATTTTGGAGATGTTACGAAGGTGAAGTCTACAAGCTTTTGACAATGATTGGATCAGATGTATTAATATATGTACTGTAGTCTGAGCATTTGAGCATTAATCTTTACAGCAAGCACATTTATATAACGATTTAACTATATTATTTAGCTAAAAAACTGCTTTCACAAAATTATCTTTGCATCCTTCAAAATGTAGTCCAACCTTTTCCAGAAATGCAGATTAAACAGGTTCTACTTACAGTTAGTACCAATGAATTTACATTATTACCCTCCTAATTTACTACAGTGTTCATACATACTTTACATTATCCCATTACCATATTTATTGGTGTATAACACGCACTTTTTTCCCCTTAAAATCAGGGGAAAATCATGGGTGCGTGTTATACACCGATCCCCGCTGATTGTGAGGAAAGGAGTGAGCGGAGCCAAGATACACAAAGCTGAGTGTACTTCGGCTAGACTCGGCTCCTCTCGCAATCAGTGGAGGTGGGAGGGACTGCGAGAGGAGCCGAGTCTAGCAAGCGCCACCGACATACAGAAAGCAGGGTGTACCTCAGCTAGACTCGGCTCCTCTAGCAGTCCCACCCCTGACTGTGAGCAGAGCCGAGTCTAGCCGAAGTACACTCGGCTTTCTGTATGTCGGCTGCGCTCGCTCCTCTCCTCTCGCAATCAGTGGAGATGGGCGGGACTGTGAGCAGAGCCAAGTTTAGCCGAAGTACACTTGGCTTTGCGTACCTCGGCTCCGCTCGCTTCTCTCCGCTCAGTCAGCAGAGATCAGCACCAATTTTAAATCAGGGAAATGCTGCAAAGAGACTAGCAAGGCTGCAGATGGACACTGGGCAGGGCTGCAGGTGGACACTGGGCAAGGTTGCAGATGGACACTGGGCAAGGCTGCAGATGGACACTGATAAGGCTGCATTGATGGGCATTTAAATGTAAATTTTTTTCCATAAACTTCCCTCCTAAACTTGGGGTGCGCGTTATACACTGGCGCGTGTTTTACGCAGATAAATACCGTAGTTCTGTTTTTTGCAACTACACAGAACATTTTATATAAAACAATTTGTTCATGGTATTATTTAGGCATCTGAGGGTATACTTTATTATTTATGCTTTATTGCACCCCGTGGTGTTTGACTGTGGCACCTATTTTTAACAGAAATTTGGAGCTTTGCAGTGTCCCACTTACATAGAGGGTGAGTAATCTAAATGCTACATGCCCCATTTCTTTGGAAAACCCTATAATATCTTAATATCTGTATATTCTGCACAGCATGTTCACCATGAGTGGAATTTCTACTACACAACTGGTATCTCTGTTGCTATTTTCAGGATAACGTTAGGATAATAGTCAGTTTCTACCAATGATATTTGACTCAGATACGACTTTGTGACATCTTTATTAACAGTAATTATACATACCTGTGCAGGTCTCATTGACTGATTGGTAACCTTGCTGACAACTGCAATTATAGCTCCCTTCTGTGTTTATACAACTTCTTCCTGCACCTTTACAATATTCAGGTGAGGCGCATTCATCAACATCTTCAACACAAAATAAACTGTATATTAACCTTTGAACGGCAGTCAATAAACTACAACAGCTACTAAAGATTATATTAAGGGGAGGGGGGGAGTATTTTAGTTTTGGCCACCATTCTTTTTTTTTCCCCTTTCATGCCTCTAGGTAATTAAAAAACAAAATTAAAGAAAATGTTCATTGGTTAGTAGGGACAACAGAGACAAGCAGAGTTAATTTTAGCTTGTTCATCATAAAATATAGGAGCATATAGCCTTTATACAGTTGCAGTCCTTAACTGGTGAGACACTATTTTGCTATTTCTTGCTTTGAATCCTTCTAATGAAGTCCTTTCTCTTATTTTATTATCTAGAAAAGTACTTCTCCATTTCAGCTGTAATTTTTTTTTTATTATAAGTAGCTTCCTCAAATTCACAATTTGGTCATTCCCAAGCTCACCTGCCTATACAGTAGTTCGCTATTTAATGAGAGAGTTCTTTGTGGCCACTGAAGCATATCTAGTGAATAGTGGGATGGTAGGTGAGGCTCAGGTAAGACAGACCAGGCTCAGAATCTGAAAACAAAGAAGTCAAGCTTATTGTAACAGAGTTAGGCCTCTTTCACATGGCCGATCCGTTCAGGTCCACCTGTCAGTTTTTCAAGCGGACCTGAACAGATGCTCCATAGAGGTCTATGGAGTGTCGGATGTCAGCGGTCACATGTCCACTGACATCCAAACCGCTCCGATCCGAAAAAGTGTGACGGAGGAAAAACCTACTTTTCCATCCGTCATCGGATCGGGTGATAACGGACTCTGTGGTCTGTCGTCATCCGATCTCCCAGAGGGGAGAGTGAAACTCTGACAGGTCCGTCCCTGCGCAGTGAGCAGAGATGCACCTGTCCTCTGCCTGCTCAGCGGGGATCAATGGAGCGATCCCCGCTGAGCAAGCGGATATCCACGGGGTTGATCATCACTGATCCGCCCCGTGTGAAAGGACCCTAAGAGTGCACAGACACAATCTTAAATCTTTTGTCTCCATGTGCAAAAAAATAAATAAAGGATATGCAGTGGGATAATATCCTTATTAATACAAGGATACTAGTGCAATAACATCAATAATCCGTAATAATAATTGAATACAACAAAGAAAAAAAATTGTGTAACATGCAAGTTCAGTGTGAAAAACATTTTTTATTTTTTTATTTTTTTGCATTGGTAGCAAGTATCCAAAAAAACTTTGACCTAAAAAATCTTCAAATCCACAAATATTAAAGTGCATATGTGCAATAATATTCCATAAAGTGATTCTAGTGATGAAAAAATCCTGGTTGATACGAGGGTGACTTCACACACATGCTCCCCACCCCCATGCAATTGCGGTCACACAGAGTAATTGCACTCATTTCAAGCTGTGTGACCGCACAACTAAGTTTGATTCACATAAACTTTTGAGCCACTCCTGGGCTCTGAGTACAGATATATTCAGCAGGATCCCATAGTACACAGCTTGAGGTGAGCGCAATTGCACAGGGGGGAGCATGTGTGTAAAGTCACCCTCATATCTAGCAGGGTTTTTTCATCACAAGAATCACTTTATGCACATATGCTGCATATTCTTTGTTATTTTTTTTATAAGGTTTTACATAACATGGGGATTGTGATGGATGCATAGGAGCTGTGAATTGACACTTTTTACTCTTTCTTGTATTTACCACACCTGATGTTATTTGTAGCTAGGGGTATTTTAGAGTAGCTTGCAGGATTCTAATACATTTATTTCAGGTAAACATAGTCCAAGGCTTTAAAAATAAAAAGGAAAATTTTTGAACTTTATGTTTGCTACTGGGATTTGGAAAAAGTTGATAGGTGAATATCCAAAACCATCTAAACAATACGTACCTTTACAAGTTCCATTCACCAAGGTAAATCCATCATTGCAGTTGCAATCATAGCTGCCAACGGTATTGTTACAGGAGGCATGTGCTCCACAAATAGAAGCATTTGTTTGGCATTCATTAATATCTGAAAAATGATATAGAATTTAAGATTTCATGCAAATAGAAATATAACTGGAGATGACAAAAAAGGTGTTTATAAGAGGACAACCAGGCCAGTAGTAAGGCAATAAATGAAAACTACAACAATGGTTGTAAGCAATTATGATTGCTGCTTTGAAAACCTACATCATCTTGTGTATGGGGCTGTTAAAAAAAAGCCTGTTATGTTCCATTAGTAGTAATGGGAAGGTCCAAGTTTGAAGACTTACCTAAACATACCACTCCATCACCAGTGAATCTTGTCCTACAGATGCATTTATAGGATCCTACAGTGTTCACACAGTCTGCCCAACTGCAGTTGTTTGTTCCAAGAGCGCATTCATCAATATCTGTGCAGTTTTCTCCACCAAAACCGACATTACACGTACAGACGAAAGAGCCAATAGTATTATTACAGTTTGAATTTAGGGGACAGATCGTGGAATTTGCCAAACATTCATTTATATCTGTAACATATAAACACATAAAAAGAGTTTTCATTCGTAATACTTCTTAGACTATATCCTTTTCCACATTCTCCTCTGAACCAAACCCCCCAAACTCCCAAGGGCAAAAATCCTTGCTGGACATACTGTGTAGCAAAAAACACATGGTCATCCAAAATGTTTACAATAAGCTCCTTACACCTTTTTCTTTTTTCTTTTTTTTACCATTTTAGTCTTCTAAACACACTTAAATGTGGTCATAAAATCAAATTTTACCATAAACAAGAGAATTTTGGGGGCAAAAAAAATAAATACACTGAAAAGCCATCCAATCCTTTTTGCTCATAGCTTGTCTCAGACTTTAGACTAAATCTTACCAGAGCAATTGGCTCCATCAAATCCTGGCAAACAGTTACATTGATAGGATCCATTAGTGTTAATACATAGAGATTGTTCGGGACACACAGTCGTATTCATGGCACACTCGTTGATATCTGCAAAGATTGCAATCATGTAATTTTTTCCAACTGAAGAAAATGACTAGTCAAACATTATATATGTTTATCTATACATCTCTGCTCTGCTTTTGAGTAATTATTGTAATGTTCACAATAATGGGGTCTTTTTATGAATTGTTCAAGGTTCACACAACATTCACCCTGCATTTATGCATTTATCAAATTTAATCTAGAAAACTGTTTAAATCTTGGCTGAAAACTCTGTGAGTTTTTGGTGAAAACATTTATTAATAGACCCCCAAGTGTTTTAGAGTAATGGTCACATTTTAGATGCTTTATTAAATTACACACACAGGAGGATTCTACCTCTAGTGGTTATCTATATTTCCCTGCAGTCATTCAGACCTTTCTAACCAGAATCTGATATAATCTAGGCTACACAGAGACTTGAAATAGTTGAGCCAGTTGCATCGAAATGGTAAATATACAATGAGAAAGATGAACAGTGCAGCCTGTGTGTATAATGAGCAAATATGAATGCCCTTATGTATACACATTGCAATCCAAATATAGAAACCAGGTAGTTTTTAAATATACTGTACTAACATACATTGACAGCAAAACATTTAAGCTGATCTTTTTTAAATGTATGTAAAAAAACATTAAAAAATCTACTCCCCTGTCTGTAATGGTATCTATAGTTCATAAAATAGCTGTGTAGAGCCCTAAACCAGGTTCTTATGCAAACTTTTGGGAAGGAGGTTTACACACTAAGACTAGATTTCTTTAGATTTGAAATGTATTTATTTGCAGGAGAGCATGTTAATTATCTAACATTTCCATGAGTTTATCAATGCAAGTTGTTGGTTATATAGGACAGGGGAACTGTTATACTTACCTACACACAGCCAAGTTGGATCACCTTCATAACCAGGCAAACACGCACAGGAGTAGTTTCCAGGTACATTTGTACAGTTGGCATTTATACTACATGGAGATGTGACGTTGGCACATTCATCAATGTCTGAAAGGAAGAGCGCAAAGCTTATTTTTTCTAAGATATTCTTTTAACCAAGGTAATATCTTATCTCTATAGTATTCAAATAATCTGACTTTACATGAATTAATGCCAATAAAGTGTCACCTTCTTCTGATGTAACAGTATTTATTATGAAGCATGGTTTTATAATTATAGACTCACCATCACACAAGGAGCTGTTCAGTGAGTTTACTTTATAACCTTCCTCACAACTACAGTTGTATCCATCCACATTATTGTTACAGATTTGCTGACAAGTTGAAATATTTAGAAAACATTCATTAATGGCTGCAAAAAAAAAAAACAGAAATATTTAAGATTAGTTCTTTAACATTTATGATGTCAGCTTCTTGGACAATTGACCCTCTCCTTATAAAAAATCTGCTAATGCACAGAGATTCTTTTTTTTTTATATATTCTTTATTTACGGATTTCAGGTAATACAGAAACAGACTGAACAAAAACAGGTTACTCAACTTTCCTTAATACTGATCAAAACATTTAGTACAATGTACGGGTCAATTATAAAAGTACTGTGTTATAGCGTTATGAGCAGTGAATACATTAGGTCAATGACTCCAACTCTCTTTCCGGGCTGACCGCCCAGTGATCTACTAGCATCTAAGTCAATCCCCGAGGTGGTTCCTTTCCAGGCTGTCCCGGAAAGATCCCCTCCAATGGCAGACCATACCACTTATACAAAAAAGCCTGTGCGGCACAACTCCAAGAGTTGACATTCCTCGGTAAGGAAGATGAGGAAATATCGTGACAAAGCCCTGACAATCACTAACATTTTTGCTAAACTGAGGGGTAGAGGGAAAGGGGGAGGGGGAGGGGTGGAAGAGGGGAAAAGTAGGGCCAGAAGGCAGAAGAGGAACAAAAAGGGTATAGTGGACCAGCGTGGTCTAAAAGGGGTAAGGCAAAGATGAGAGACTCCAGTGGATCCCGCGAGCCGGGCCCTTCCCTCTCCTCCCACCCTAGGACTCACAGATAAGTCTTATATTCATCAGAAAACCTAAAAAGATTCCAAGGCTTCGTGTTCCTCCTCCCTATCCCCCATGGACGGCGTAAGCTGCTCCATACGATAAATGTCGCAAATCCTAGCAAACCATTGTGTTACTGCCGGTGCGGACTGTTGCTTCCACATACTAGGTATGCATGCCCTGGCCACATTCAGAAGGTGTTTTAGTAGTGATTTACGGTCAACCGTGTGCACAGAGATTCTAAAAGACTTCCTAAAGACCTATTCATTGCAGCACAGGCCCAAAGGAGGAGTTTCTGGCTGAAGAGATGTCCATAGGAGAAGGCTTCATAACTGTTATTATGGCCAACTGGGAAAAGGTTATCTTAAGACTAGGAGGGAAGAAGAGCCTACAAATTAAGTGTAATATCACTGAATCATTTTACTTGACTGTTAAAACCTATTTCTAAGCTTACAATAAGAACCGGAAAGATTTTCCCCCCTTAATGAACAGGCCATTTTTTGTGATACAGCACTGAGTCAATTTAACTGACAATTGCGCGGTTGTGTGACTCTGTACCCAAACAAAATGTATGTCCTTTTTTCCAACAAATAGAGCTTTCTTTAACCAGTATGAACAACAGATCTGTCTCCTCACTCCTGACAGAATGGAGATCTGTCTATTTACATTGACAGATCTCCATTCTGTCTCTCTCAGGAGAGATCGCAGGTGCCCGATGGACATCAAGGCCACCGGCACACGCATCGGCTCGATCATTGCACTGTGGATGCACGCACGCCCACTAGTGTTCTTAAAGCAGCTGAAGTACAGCTATGGCGATTGCCCAGGGGAGTCAACTGGTGGCTGGTCCTTAAATGGTTAAACACAATAACATTGTATTAAAAATCTTAATGTTATTTGTTTGTTTGACTACAATAAATGAAAGTAGTACCGAGCCAGGGAAATATTGTGTGTGTTACGTCCTCTTTTAGTCAATGAGAATAGGAGAATCGCTCTAGCACTTGCCCAGCAAGCAAATTCTCAGTTTTAGAAATACAACGTAAACTTGGCCACAGAATGTCACAAAATGTAGAGATTAGTTTCCTTACCTGTACAGGTTATTCCATCTCCTGATAAATTAGGAGGACATGGTCCACACGTAAATCCTGTTTCTGGAGCTTTTTTGTCTCTACAGGTGTTGTTATCAAAACATTGGTTCTGTTCACAAGCATTGAAATCCTCCTCACAGTACAGCCCTGTCCATGCAGCAGAACAATTACATCCTGCAACCTGCAAAAAAAAAAAATATATATTTGTGACTTAAAACATATCCTGTATACATACAACAGTGCTTTGAACATTGCCCATTGTAGCTGATATTACATCTTTTTTTTTTTTTTTTCTTACATTGAAAAAATAATGTTTTTACTGCTTACCATGAATGTTGTGGTTTCATTCCCCAAACTTAATTGGCTGTCATACAGACAACTGCCATTGTTGGTACAATTGCAGAGAACCATCGTCAGGACAACTGAAGTAGCGGTTTTGGAATTATTAGCTATTACAGAAACATTAACGGGAGATGAACTGGTGGGAAGCCATACAAGCATTCCATTCTCTGCGTGACAGAAAGGACACATAATTAGTGAGGCATCAGAAGGTGAATTGCTAGTCATGAAATCAAAACAATCTTGGTACTAGAAATCAATGTATTCACCTGTTATATTGATATCAGAGGAGTCTGTCTGCAGGGAAAAGATTACTGTGTCATTGTTGTTATCGGTGGCTGTATAGAACACTGTCACAGATTCAAAGAGTTTGGTCTGAAGAGTGGTTGGTCCGGTCACATTCGGTGGAAAACTATCTGCAATGGAAAACATTGTTTAGGCAAAAATCTTACCTGTATTTAGGGGGTAACATGTTGCCAAGCATCCCAAGCCTCATCCCACCCAACTGAGTTATTTATTCACAGAGATATGTGAAAGAATAAGCTTTCACAGTGGCATACAGACTTGTCATTTCAAAGGACTACAAGTGTAGTATTCAGCACAATTGTAGTCCATTATATCTTCCTCCAACTTTCTAACTCAAAGTCCGTACAGAGGCATGAGCAGAAAGCTGGAGGAAGAGTCTGCAGGAACCTGACACCGCACCCGTGATTCATTGATCGTGAGTGCAATTCTTTGCAGGCTCCTGTGCGTAAAAATAATAAATTACACTTTTTCAAGCAAAAATATGTGCATTTATTATTTTTTCCTTAATGATGAACTTAGCTTTTAATTTTTAGCTTTATTAAATTGGTCTGTGTATGTATGCATGTGAGATAGAGAGTTTAAGCTCTATGGGGGCAGGGACTGCTTTGCATTTACAATATGTAAAGTGATGTATAAATTGATGTTGCTGTATAAATGTCTGCAATAAATTAACTAAATATTTAAAGTCATTATTCACAATTTTTTGAGTGGAAATTTTCATGTCCTTCACTAAATCAGCTAATGTGTTTCATTACATGGTGCTAAGTTCAGTTTGTGTATGTCTGATTTACACTGGACTATATACAGTATATATATATATATATATATATATATATATATATATATATATATATATATATATATATATATATATATGTATGTATGTATGTATGTGTGTATATATATATATATATATATATATATATATATATATATATATATATATATATATATATATATATATATATATATATATATAGTGCAGTGAAAGAGGCACTCACAGGTCTCAGATTTATATATACATTACATTTATTAGTATATATGATTAAAATTTCAGTTAATTTCAGGTATGAAACCATTCATAAACAATTAGGGGATACCAGCCAAAGTGTACAAGAGTACCCAAGAGCTATCATCTGCAAGTTTCAGCACTTTCTGCTAGATATGAAAGCTGGCCTGCCGCCACTTCCCACAGCATTCCATCCATTTGCCCATCTCTATAACGAGTAGGCCTAACTGGGCAATTGGAAAGTAGTGTAGGTAAGAGAAAGTGTACCAAGATTCAACAGTTTTAGGAAGTATTACAACTTTTTTTAGATCAGAGTTCCCATCGTGTATGGGTAGTGTGACACTCCTTAGGACATCTGAAGGTAGGTGTCTTAACTTTATGCATGTTGTTAGGTAGTTTTTTTAATGGGAGGTGTACTTTAAAGCATTTGTGAACACCCTAATATAAAGCCCATTAAATTAGAGCAAATAATTGGGGGAGGGGGAATGGCTATGATGTGGACATCAGTGGGTGGTCCACCAGGCTCACCCAGTACAGTGGTAATCCTGTCAGATTCTGAGAACCACCAGGGTATTGGATTGCCGGGCAATCCACCACGAGGTGCATGCAGCACATTGGATACCAAACGTTGTGTTCCAGGAGTCAGGAGACAGGAGCCGAGAGCGTGTGCCATGCCGATAACCGAGCAGGAGCCCAATGCCTCTAGGATTGGCTATGGAGATGGGGGGGCAATTATTGCCTCCACTATGGAAAGTTAACCCTCAATGGTTGTTTTTAATGCTGGAGGGGAACCCAATAGAATCATCCCTATTAGAATTCTTTAAAAAAAATAAGGGCACTACTTCTCCGTTAGTGGCTTGGGATGCTATGAAGGCTTATTTAAGAGGTATGATGATTAAATAAATCTCTAGCTCATCAAAAAAATGGGAGGAGGAAGTAATGCAGATTGTGAATCAGGCAGAGTAAGGTTTTATCAGCGCTATAGGAGTCCAAGATGCCGGAAGCAACGAGTCAAATTAAGTAGTTTTTAGATGAACTTTGTATCACTAAACTTAAATCAACAGAAAGAGAATTTTTAGATAGCAGTATCTCAGACTCATAATAATAAAGCCCCAGGGCCAATATGGACTGCCTATGGAAATTTATAAAAAATATGGACAGATACTACTACTGGAAGTATTAAATTAGACCTTTAGAACACAAAGACTTCCAGATTCAATGCAAGAAACAACAATAATAGTGATTCCAAGACAGGGTAAAGATCCATTAATGCCAGAATCTTATCTCTTCTAACGTCAGAAGTGAAGATCTTAGCAAGGGTGCTTGCAAATAGGTTATCTAGATACATTTATACTATAAATTCATGGTGATCAAATAGGCTTTATTCCTTCAAGAGCAGCATCAACAAATATTCCTAGACTTTTTTTTAAATATGCAATTACCTATGGATAAGGTAGGCTCAAAAGCAATACTGTTTGGATGCACAGAAAGATTTTGATATGGTGAAGTGGGAGCATTTATGGGCTGTACTAGCTACCTTTGGTATAGGTCTAGGCTTCTTAACATGGTTGGAAATGCTGTATATTGAATCTAAAGCAAGGTTAAGAATTAATAACACATTATCCTTATCCTTTTCACTGTCGAGAGGAACAAGACAAGGCTGAGCCCTGTCTCAACTATTGTTTGCCATGGCTATAGAGCCTTTGGCTCTTACTATTAGACAATCAGCTGGAATTAGTGGATTTTGCTAAGCAGGTAGAAAGGACAAAATGACCCTATATGCCTTTATTTTCTTAGGGGATACCTCAAATTCATTAAAATAACTTATGAGCCTCATTTCTGCATTTTGTCTAATCTCTCTAATCTAATTTGGGCTTTCAAACAAATTGGGAGAAATCGATATTGCTTCCACTAGATGATCTAAAAGCACCATTGCCAGATATAGCTTCACAAATTTAAATTAAGCATACAGTGAAATATTTGGGTCTAGAGGTATTCCAAAATGTTAAGGAGTATATTAATTTGAAATTAAACCATTATTAATTAAATTGTGGATAAATGTCAGAGTTGGTTTAAGCTTCCATTGGCAGTGATTGGCAGAGCCAATTTTATTAAAATAATATGGACCCTGCAACTGCTTTATATACTCCATAATTCTCCCATATAGATTACATAATTTTTGTTTAAGAGGATAGATTCTCTCTTTTGAGAACTCATCTGGCGGAAAAAACAGCGCTGCATTAAACTGACTACATTAATGCTAGCCAAAGACGCAGAGGGGGCATGCTATCCCCAATGCAAAAAGTTATTTTTTAGCATCACAACTACAGCATTTTGCTAGATGGTCAGAAATAACAGACTCTGACCGTTTACAGGGTCTGTTATTATCCGTATTTGAAGGAGAATCAATAATATCTTTACTGGAAATGAGAAATCAACTACGTGATAAAAGCTTCTTAACGGGTAAATTATATGATAAAACATGTCAGGAAATGAAAAATATTACAAGAATTAAGGGTTATACGCTATATACTCTGTTATGGAATAACTCCAGTTATGGGGAATTAAATAAATTGGAAGGGTTTGATTTATGGAAGACTAAAGAGTTGAGGTATATAGCCCAATTATTTCATAATGTTGTGCTAAAAACCTTTACCCAATTAAGTAAGGAATATGAAATCCCAAATCAAAGATTTTTATTTTCATTGTCCAGCTTAGACATGCTATACAGGCGCAGGCCTGCTCTCTAGAAATGATACTTAATAAATCTACAATAATTTCACTGCTTTCTAAGGGGGAGGCAAAGAAAGGGTTAATATTGCAACTATATGGTGTGCTTATAATAAGCTCCAGGAAATGGTGGATATACCAGCAAGAACCCAATGGGAACAAGATTTGGGGATGTATCGGATGACCAATGGGAGTCTGCACTGTGTACAGTGCCCAGGGTCTCCATATTTTCTACACAAAAATGTACCCAACTTTTCATACTGCATAGGACTTATCATACACCAGAGAAGTTATTTAAATGGAATCGTAGAGATACCCCTTTATGTCCTAGTGTATTTGGGGTCCGGCCAACCTAATACAAATGTTATGGAGATGCCCTAAACTCCATAGATTTTGGCAGGGGGTTGTGTCTACTATTAATGGTAATTTTGGGATGGAGCTGCCATTGGAACCAGGTATATGTCTTCTGTTCTGAGTATGATAGAAGTAACTAGGATCCCTGAAAACACTCTTACATCAATAGTGAGGAGTGTTTCTGGCTCAAAAGCTTATAGCACGAAAATGGATGTCATCATATTCACCAACTCTAGCTGAATGGAAAATACAAATAAAGGAAACTACACTTAAAGAGGAATGTATATTTTTACATAGAGGTTGCCCAGGGAAATTTAAGAAAGTGTGGAAGAGGTGGCCTGAAATCCGGGACTGAAAGATGGATCGGGAGTAGATGGATAGACAATAATGATAATAATAGGAGATTATAGAGGAAGGGGCTTTGGGTCTGGGGTTTTTTTTTTTCATTTTTTTTATTGGCATAGTTTGTATCATTCTGAAATTGATGTTGTAACTACAATATTTACATGGGATGCTTGTGTGTTTTGTATTGTTTGAATATAAAATGATTAAAAGAAGTTCTGATTTAAAAAAGAAAACAAATTTGAGCAAATATTTGTAATCACATTTCATTTGGTAAAAAATATTTATTTACCCTTTGCTAAGTTTTATTCTGCAGTCGCTTGCCTGCATAGCCTCATTCAGTTTCCTCTTCCCCATAGTGGGGTGTGTGATTGTTTAACCAGTGGATGGGCGGGTGGATGGACAGACAGAGAATGATATCACACAGAGCAGGGAAGTATGTGTGTGCGTGGTGTTTCAGAACTGTGTTCCTTTTGCAATCCATGCTCTTACAGGCAACAGTTGCATAAAACAGGCTGGGACCAGCTAATGGTTCTCAGCTACTGTCACAGCCTTATTGCAGTTGTAGTGGGGGCGCAGTGATTAAACTGAACATGGGATACAGGCACACCATGCATGTATCTGCTTCTGTGCTTGGCAAAAGAAAAGTATGGGGCAGGCGGGATTATTAGGTACATCTACATGAAAACATCTACTTGGAAACACCAACACATAAATAAAAATGTAATTTTGAGTAACATACACTTTAAAATAACAACACAAAGGTAAGTGCTGGCCTTTATAAAGGGTTTTGCAGTTTCAAGTCGAGAATATCCTCACATCTATGCATTGTATATAATTATTGGCACTGGCTGCTGAAGGCTGCAGATGTGTTTAAATATAATATAATGTAAATCATTTCTACACAAATCATTTCAATCTTCAGCCAATCATACTACTGTCATTTCTTAGCAATAAGAGTACAGTTTTGCAATGTAAAATTATTGCAATGTATATAGTTTACCTGGACATTTTTTTTCTTTCTTAATTTTCACCTTACAGTCTTAATGCCAACAGAAACATTGTTTTAAAATACTTTTCCTTTCCAAGTTTGCCTATTTTGTTTCATTTGCCTCAATTAGTTAGTTAAAAACAAATTCATAATTTGATAGATATGATCATGTCTTACTCATTGTGCTGCTCTGTTCTTGGGCAGAAGCCACACTGTCCAGCGTACTTTCTCCCACCTCAAAACTTTTAGTACTCAGAATGTCAAAAATACATTCTTCATTTCCTTTGCATGTTTCATTTGCTCGGGTGATAAATGCACGGTCACTAGTCAGTAGCAACTGATCGTAAAACAGTGGCACAAAGCTGTTATTATTGTAGGTGTACCAGGATTCTCCTTCTGTCGTATTGTAATTAAAAATACTGCTTAAGGGAGTTGTTTTCCCTGCAAAGAAAAAACATATACATTTATAGATTTATACAAAGCAAAGGTATCTATAAGGTTTTATTTTGCATTGCACTAAAATTTTATAAATTGACACCAGTGTGGTATGTCTGGGCTGAATATCAGGTGTAAAGCTTCTGGCATAGTTTAGTTGTTAAAAAAGAACCCTAAATAACACTAGGTGATAATAGACATACATATAACAAATCTATATATGCAATGTAATGCATTTGCATGCACTGACTCTTATTACAGAGAGTTATTGAAAGTTTGTAAGTAGAAGAACGAGTCTGCGCAGTTTACTTGACAAGGAAGCAATACAGTGTTTACCAATGATTTTAAATATGCTTTACTACAGTCAAAAGCACAGTCTAGTATGAATGATCTCTTATGCCACGTACACACGACCAGACTTTCCGGCAGACTAGGTCCAACGGTCTTCCCGACGGACTTTCGGCGGAGTTCCAATGGACTTTCCGAATGAATGGACTTGGCTACACACAAGCACACCAAAGTCCGATGGATTTGAACGTGATGACGTACGGTCAAACTAGAATAAGGAAGTTCATAGCCAGTAGCCAATAACTGCCCTAACGTCGGTTTTCGTCCATCGGACTAGCATACAGACGAATGGATTTTTCGACAGGATTCAAGTCCGTCGGAAAGATTTGAAACATGTTTTAAATCTAAAGTCTGTCTGATTTTTAGACAGCAAAGGTCCAATGAAACCCACACACAATTGAGTTATCTGGCTGATTCGTTCCGTTGGACATTGCTGTCGAAAAGTCCAGTCATGTGTGCGTGGCATTATAGCCTAAAGTTGACAATATAATTTGCCTACCTATAAAAACATGACATTTTAATTAAATCAGGCAGATCTTTGTACTACATAAGTGTCTGTGAATCTAAACGTATGGGTGCAAACAGATTGTAACTAGGGATGGGTGAATGGTTCAGCCCCAGCATCAGTTTGGGAAGAACATTTGCCTTTAATTTCTATTTTAAACTGTATATATATATATATATATATATATATATATATATATATATATATATATATATATATATATATATATATATATATAGTTTATATGTATATATATTAAATAGTTTTAATAGGTGATTGTTTACAATCACTAAACATCTGAATTTAGAAGCTGATAGGCTACCATCCACAGCTGCACTAGATTTTGCACTCTCCAGCTCTAGTAAATCAACTCCATTGTATTACTGATAAGAGCGGCGTTATTTTTTGTCTTTTATATCTGTCTAGTTCTACGTTTTTTTTTTTCCACCAAACAGTATGTAAATGTATTGAACAGATACTTACATGTCATTCCAATTTCAAAAATAAGGGATTCATTGGGGAGCTTTATACCATCAAATTTCAGTTTTGTTCCATTAGAAGCCATCAGATCATCAGTTTTATCATCATTAAACACACCTAAAACGACATATCACCATTTAGTTTTTACTTTCACTGCTGGACCTGCTATTATGATTAATCAGTCTCCATAAAGGAAGAGGTGTACATTTTTATTTTGCAGTCAGCATTATAAAACATAACTCACCCAAAAGGCCATCTGTCTTGTTCTTGTAAGTAACGTCTAGCATTGTGGTAAAGCTCAAAGCTCCCACCTTAGCAGACACTGTGACTGAGATCCCACCATCAAAGGTAGCCATTATTTCATTTTTATCTGTCTTCTCCAGGGTCAATGTACCCAACTGCGTAGCATTATCTTTAAAAAAAAAGCAAATCATTGAAAATTAAACTATATCCACGTGACACAGCTAAAAAGATCACGTAATATATGTATAAGTTAATGGTTAATTAATTCAGTTTATTTTAAATTACTTTAAAGAGACTTACAGAAAGTGATTACAGATTACAGAAATCAAACCCATTAACATACTTTAGAACCATGTGACTAATAAATGTATATAAATCCTGTAGGTTTGGTTCAAGCAGGGTTCAAATGTGAACCCTATTGACGTCAATGGAGCCAAATCTGTCAAATCAAAAGTGCTCATTTTCTGGGCTAATAGGCAAAGAGTTGTAAGTTGGGGCAAGTTGGTGGTGTACACTGCCTTGGGGATCAATGAAAAAAAAACAAAAAACATTTGGATGGGAGCAATGATTTTTTTTTAAGTACTGACATTTATAGAGGAAAAATATGTTTTAAGTTGCTGCAAATGACAGCTCCCCGAGCTGTTATGAGCGATATACGGGAAGAGGCAGAGATAGTGGTGACATAGTTGTCATATGCTATTTCCCAAATTTGGCCTTGTGGCTACATGTAAGCAATGGTGTAACCCCTACAATCCCTGTCCATGTGCTTATGTGGCTGGGTATTTGCAGCCATGTAAGTAATTGAGTAGGTTGATGTCAGTGGTTGATAAGGATCCAGCACCCATTGCTTCCTTAGCAACCATTGAGAGCTAGAAGCTGTCTTGTGCATCCATGCAGAATGTCCTAAACTTACGTTGGGTCCAAACACTGAGCTCATTCCTATATTAACACACTATTTATTAATAAAAACTGAAGCTGTGTTACCTGGTAAGGTAAATGCGGTACCGTTAATCTTCACAATGGTTGTATTTTTGTCCTGCAGTAACCACTCCACCTAAAACAAATAACCAAAAACCATCAGTTATGCATTTTTTTTAGCTTTGGGCAGCACAAAAAGACTTGCACCATGTGGATTGTATGTTATTTCTGTTACCATATACAAGTACTATAAAGCAATGAAAAGTCTCCTATACCTGATACGTTAATCTTACCGTTGTTTGATTTTGAATCATTGCAGCCAGTCCAACAAAGTTAGTTGCTTGTGTGTCATTGCCAGCCAAGGCTGTGCGTCCTTGGAGTGTGAATATAAGTGTATTGTTCTCATTTCTAACATTGGCCAAGGTAAACTCCCCCAGTCCATTAAAAGTATATTGTACATCATCCAGTGTGTTGATGTGAGGGTCTCCAAACAGGAATCCTGAAAAAAATGAATAAATAGATAAACTCACAATATTAAGGGGTCTGTTTTAAAAGCATAAAAAGCTATTTTGTCAAATCTCCTAGTTTTTGCTCTTTTGAGTTTTGCGCTATTTACAAAGCCTTGTTTAGCAATATTCCACACTATTCTATTTTTACGTGTTTATAAATAAGGTAAAAAGGTGACATTAAACCCTGCAAATAAATACTTGATGCAGCGTTATACAACACTGCCTAGTGACAGGTTCACTTTAAAATATAAATATGCAGTTTGTTGTAATTCTCTACTCTAATTCTCTGTAACTCTACTACTACTCTACTAATGTGCTTAGGAGTGTTTTATTAATAGCTTACCAAATCTTGGTGGAACATATCCAGCACAGAAATCATAAGGTCTTCTTTGTCGGTATAAGGAACAGAGGTATGAAGAACCAGAGTATAAGCAACAGTTATTATAAGGATTCACTTCCTGTTCTGCAAGCACAAAAAGAAAACATGTAAAAAAATATAATACACCAATAGGAAAATCAGTCTATGCCAATTGTATGGATTTAGGTTAGTGTAAGATATATAAAAAAAATAGCACGTTATTTGAGAATTTAGAAAATCAGACGTAAAAGCACCTTCATTGAGTCCTACAAATGTTTATCTCAACCACTGCAAAAAGTAAAGTCTAGGTTAGGAGCAGGCAGCCCCCGGCATGTAGTGCCACAAGCGGCACACAAAGCCTTTGCTGGCATGCGACTCCCTCTCCATCAGCAGAGAAGCGTTAGTGAGACAGCTTCTGCCGCCCTAATGCATTCCAATCTCAGACTTTCCCACACTGCACCTGCACTGAGGGGAAGATACTGCACCCCCACACATTGTAAAAGATGGGAAACATTGTTTGGTTCTCTAACTTTTCTGTAGCAGCGATCGCCAGCTTTTATGATAGGGAAGAGATTGGGTGCAGTTCTGCTAGGGGGACGGTCCCTGTATCCAGGAGGAGGAGGACTGTAATTCCGTTACTGCTAAAGCCAATTACAGGCCTGCTAGCCCTGCCTCACCTACCATTTGGAGGAAGATGACTCACTTAGTTGCCACTGTAAAACACGGAAAGAACGGATTTCACTATGATTGAGAAAACCACAATCAGGTGACAATTTGTGGAACTACTGTTGATCTTGTGGAAACTTTGTTGAAATATATATTATATATATATATATATATATATATATATATATATATATATATATATATATATATATACAGAATATATACAGTACAGTATATATACAGTATATATAATTATGTGTGTGCGTATATGTGTCAGTTACTTCTGACCCCTCAGCTCTGCATCATTTCTTGACTTGAGCTCATCATTGTGCATGTAACGCATATCATGCTGTAGATGAGAAGATGGTACAGAGGTGGGGCATATGAGCAGGGGAGTTTCAGAGGTGGGACAGAAGAGCAGGAGGGTACAGTGGTGGGGCAGATGTACAGGGGGGTACAGTGGAGAAAGAGATGAGAAGGGGGTTCAGCGATGGGACAGAAGAGCAGGGGGTTCCGTGCTGGGCCAGATGAGAAGGGGTTACAGTGGTGGGACAGATGAGCAGGGGGTTTCAGCAAGGCCAGTGCTAGACTATTTTGCACCCAAGGCAAGGCCAGCTACTTGCGCCCCCCCAAAATAAAAAACAAACAAACACATTTTAGCACCAGAATTCCTGGTGAAGGGATGAGTCAGGTGGACAGGAGAGGGGGTGCAGCCAGGTGGGGGGAGGATGGAGCCTGGTGTACAGGAGAGGGGGATACAGCCAGGTGGAGAAAGGATGGAGCCAGGTAGAGAGGAGAGGGAGGTGAAGTCAGGTGGGGGAAGGATGGAGCCAGGTGGACAAGAGAGGGGGTGCAGCTGGGTGGGCAGAAGATGGGAGTGCAGCCAGGTGGAGGGATGGAGCCAGGTGGACAAGGAAGGAGGTGCAGCCAGGTAGAGGGAGGGAGCCAGGTGGACAGTAGAGGGAGTGCAGCCAGGTGGGGTTGAGGATGCAGCCAGGTGGACAGGAAAGGAGGGTATAGCCAGGTGGTGGGAGGATAGAGCCAGGTGGACAGAAGAGGGGGTGCAGCCAGGTGAAGGGATGGAGCCAGGTGGACAGTAG
Organism: Lithobates pipiens; assembly: GCF_037356315.1. Classification (NCBI taxonomy): domain Eukaryota; kingdom Metazoa; phylum Chordata; class Amphibia; order Anura; family Ranidae; genus Lithobates; species Lithobates pipiens. The sequence goes on along the minus strand of NW_027507758.1, from coordinate 366,242,640 downwards.
AGAGAGTACAGCCAGGTGGGGGGAGGATAGAGCCAGGTGGACAGAAGAAGGGGTGCAGCCAGGTGGAGGGAAGATGGAGCCAGATGGACAGGAGAGGGGGGTACAGCCAGGTGGAGGGATGGAGCCAGGTGGACATACTAGGAGGGTGCAGCCAGGCGGAAAGGAGAGGTAGTTCAGCCAGGTGCAGGGATGAAGTTAGATGGACAGAAGAGGGGGTTCAGCCAGGTGGAGGGAGGATGGAGCAAGGTGGAGAGGAGAGGGAGGTGCAGCCAGGTGGGGGAAAGATGGAGCCAGGCAGACAGGAGAAGGAGGTGCAGCCAGGTGGAGGGATGGAGCCAGGTGAACAGGAGATGGGAGTGCAACCAGTTTGACAAGGAAGGTGGTGCAGCCAGGTGGAGGGATTGAGCCAGGTGGACAGGAGAGGGGGTGCAGCCAGGTGGAGGGGTCACACACCAGTAAGAAGGTTTGGTCCTCCTATGGAAGCCTTCATCCCTAGCACTTCCCCCACCACCTGACAAGTTCTTACCTTGGGCAACTGGCACTTCTTTCCAGCTCCCTCCACATGTCAGGCAACAGGCAGCAGTTTGTGTCATTAGTCCCAAGATCAGGAGATGTCTGTAGGATCAAGGGTCTCCTACAGGTTGTGAGTCACTGCTAACACACAGGAGTCCTCCTCCAACTCCTCCCCATCAGATCAGCTGATCACTCGTTTCCACCCCTGGTCTCTGGCAGCCAGCTGTGGAGAGGCTGGGTGGGACGGGTTTCAGGAGCAGCTTTGCTTTGGGCTCCTCCAGGACAAGTGGCCCAGCGGTCTCAGCCCAGCATGTGTCCTATGGCCAGTCCGGGATCCATCCCGGCTGTCTCTGTCCACAATGCCGCCGACCTGCTCTTTCAGTGGTTGTACATCGCCCAGGGAGGGAGGGAGGCGGGTAGAGAGCTGACACAGCTGCTGGACATTGGCATGGTCACTCCGGGGGAGGGAGAATCTGCCTGCTCCTTCTTCTTCTCCCTGCCCAGCAACTCTGCATCAGCAGCCAGCCAGATGAGCTGCGGAAGCTGCCTCCTGCTACACTCCACACCAAATAGCAAGGAGGAACCGATCCTCTGGAGATCACGAACCGGCTGTGGCTGCTCACCTAGGCAGCAGTGCGCCCTAGGAGGCTGCCTAGTTTGCCTAGCAGGAGCGCCGGCCCCGGATTTCAGTGTTGGGGCAGATGAGAAGGGGGTTCAGAGGTGGGACAGATGAGCAGGGGGTTACAGAGGTGGGGCAGATGTGCAGTGGGGTACAGTGGTGAGGCAGAGGAGAAAGAAGTTACATTGGTGGGACAGATGAGCAGGGGGTACAGTGGTGAAACAGATTTGCATGGGGTACAGGGATCTGAGGTGCGAGGGTGCAGGAATTGGGGCTGATCTGAGGAGTGACAGTGCAGGATGTTAATTTGTCACTATTATCCAAGTAATTTACAGCATTTACTTTATAAAAAATCCTTTTTGTGATTGAGAGTGTGATGTTGAAATTTTTTTGTTATGAAATAGGTATGCTCAGTTTCTTTGAAAACATTTTTTGGCACATTGTGCTAAAAAGGTTGCCCACTCCTGGTCTAGGTAATGCATAATGTAGAAAAGAGTCATTTGTTAAGTACTTTTTTTTGTTTTTCTTTGTGATACTACAGTAGTTACAGTACCTTGGTATTGCTGTCTGATCATTTGCATCTGTGACAGGTAGTAGCTATAATACCAACTGTAGTAATAGTATGGGTTATACCACCGAAGCCAGCTGTTCTCATATGTCCAGGGAGTTGGTAAATATCTCTCTTTCTCCCCATAGGTCAAACTACCCCAGTAACTGTAGTAGCACCTTGTTCCTCCTCCAAACCAAGTTGGAAATGCAGTCTGAAAAGTGTAGGACTGACTATACCAATCTGAAAGGGGGAAACAACAAGTAGTGAATACCATAGGTACCACATTTATGTATTCATGTCTGAATAATAACATCACATATATCAGATAGACATTTGAAATAATTAAAGTTGACATAACAACAGCACCGTCTGAAAGTGTATGATTTGGAAATAATTCAGCTTGATACTACAAGTGTTTCTGAATAAAAAAAAACTTGGAGCTAAAAATCAGTGTGAACATTGGAGTTGGTCTGTGTATTATTTTCTGTACTAAAGCACTCTCTAAAATTGAACCCATTTTTCACCTGAAAACTTACCCCTAACACTCACCCTTGCAGCAAGTCATTAACACTTTATCTCAACTCCTCTGCAACCCTAAATGATAACATTATTAACACCTAGAGTGAGCTCTTAATACATAATTCTCCCTCAAAACATAACCCCTAAAAAAGAACACTGAAAGCATATCTATGGTCAAAATGTAAAATCCTATATTCATTTTCCACATTGTATTTCTATTATTTGTAGTCTACTCCTACAAATGTGAACAATCTTGAAGTCTGAAAACGATTCCCACACATTTACTTCCATGAACTCTGTGAAATGTATTCACTATACCCCGTAAGTAGGCACTGCCTGTGCCTACTTCTCAGCTACAGAGGTGCTCAGAGTAGGAATTTAAGGAAGCAGAAACAGTATAAGGATCACGGGCAGCAAAGTACCATGGGATATGTAGTCTTTAGAATTTGAAATTAAGCAGCAGAGAAGAATCTTTAAAGCATGCAGGGAATCCAGGAAGTTGTGGAAAGAGATGGCCTGCAGACAGGCAGCAATCACACCATGAAAGGATATTTTTCAAGTAAATTTATAACTATTAATTCAATTGTTAAAAATAACTCGTCTGTTTGTATTGTTAGTACAATGCTGATGTTAAATAAATGAAAAGGTATGCTATAACTAAAGTTTTAGTTGAACTTTCCCGCAATCCTAACATCTAATCCAACCCCTGTACTGAGCATATTTTCCTTATCCAGCTTCAGGAACCCAAGCACTGCTGATAACCAGTAGTCCCGCACATAGAAAACACGAAGCAGAGAAGAACCTGTGCTGACGTTATGTGATTTAATTTGTTTCTGCAGACAAATACATTCTGTGTAACATGCAAACAGTGCATGTCACATCATGAGCTTGGCCCATGACTGGGGGGTAGTGAGCCGATTTCAGAGCACTGTAATACCATATACAATAATGTTCTGATCAACATCTGGGCTGATGGCTAACTGGTTCTAACTACTTAAAACTGTTTGAGAAAAAGAAATTCCATGTTCAGTAAAGATTTTGGAAAGTTATAATGGAAAGCTGGTATCCCACTACACTAATGTATTCTCTATAGTGCAAAATGTAACAAATTATAAGGAGGTCCAGATGTGAAAAAGTGACACCTTTACTACAAATATATTGTAAACATCTGATGGGGAGGAGCACAGATGTAAATGACTGTGTCCAGCATAAAGTATCTAAATTTTATACCTATACCTCCCAACTTTCTGAGATGAGAATGAGGGACACCTATAAGAAAAATAATGCAGGCATAGGACACACCCCTTGTCATGCCCCCTTAAAGGAGAATTGTACAAAAAAACAGAGAGAGAGATGTACCGGACCACTGCTGTGAGTCGTGACCGCACTAAGTGTGAACCCAGCCTTAAACCTCAGTCATGGTGTGGAGCTGGATTTTAACAATCCTCCCCAAATCAAATTGAAAAGTGTTAGTTAACCATAGGTGCGCACAGCCTATTGCATTAGGGTGTGCACCCCAAAGCTCAAACACATATGTGTATGCATGTGTATATCTACTAACAGTGTCAGTAGAGCAATGGATGGTGTCAGTAGGGCAGAGATCGGTGTCAGTATGGGAGTGGACGGTGTCAATCATTTTAATTTTTATTATTTTATTTTATATTATTTTTGACAATTTAGTTTTTTTATTATTTCTTTTTAGGAGACCTGTTAGGGGGCTTTGTTGAAATATCAGGGATCTAAACAGGGGGGATTTTCCCCACATGGGGTGATTAGTGTGTGCGCACGCCTATGCAGTTAACTATTATTAACCTAAAGAACATTCCCTAATAACCTGGCATGTCTTACATGCAATTTGTTTATATGAGCAAAATATATTGGTTCATGCAATGGTTGATTGGATTTTTTTTCATCCTGAAATTAACCCCCTCCCTTCCACCATAATTGTTACATGGATTATTTTACAGCTTTTATGATCATTAGACGTTATGGAAGTAATATTTATTGAGGCAATAAAAGTTTATAGAGTGAGGTTATTTTTTTCCATGAACATGTTAAATCAAACAGAAGAGCAAAGTACAGGGGAAGTGCAATATGAGAAATACGAAGGACATAAATAAACGCAGGCTGAGAGACTTATGTGATGTCTCTGGCATAGGTCTCTCAGATCTAGGGTTTTCTGCTCTGACATAAATGTGCTCTGCACTCATTTCTAATATGATGGTGAAAAATAGACATAGACACAAAAAGACTGACCTGAGTATTTCTGAGGAATGCCATAGTACGGTAGAATATTTGCCTGTCTGTAGGAAGAATCAAATACGGCCTGCCAGTATGTACATGGGCATGGGCGTGAATAATACATCCAGTAAGGGAATTCATAAGAGTTAATGTCATTATAGTACCAGTTTAAACATTGCTTTCTGTAATTTGCTGTGTATCCTGAGTTATATTCCAGCCGATATGCCCAATAACCTTTTTTATCTGCAAAAAAACACAATTAAAACTTGCATTTATGTGAGATTATACAGTGTGTAGAATGCCTTAATTACCTAACTGTTTTGTAAGAGATACTTTATCAGTAAAATGTTTCAGGTGAAATATCAATGCACTTACTTGTGTTTTGTCCTATGTACTGATCTGGAGTGTACCTTTTCTGGATACTAACACCATAATTTGTTTGTGGGTCATTGTATGCTGGGAAATTGGCAGCAGCACTGTAATATGAAGATTCTCCGCTACAAATAAAACACAGTCATAGAAAACACAGTAAATATATAACATCGGTTACAGTTTTAAAGAGTAAAGGATCACTAAACGCAATAATAAAAATGCAATATTTTGCAGCTTATAGTCCTTAGATGTGATGGCTGAATTTGAACATTTTCAGCACATACAGAAAATCTTGATATTGCCATAAATGCCATGTCCATGTCACTTCGTGTAAGCTGCACCAAAGAATATCTACCTTCCTAGCTTTCTTCAATAATCTACCAATTGCCCTACCCCCCATTACATGGCGATACAAACATACAGTTATTTTTGAAGTCCAGATCAGGAGAGTGGACTAGGATGACAACCATTGCTCACTCCACAGAATCAGTAGAGGAGTATGTGTTGCCACCCAGGGACAGAAAGTGTGCTATTTGCAGGATTTTCAGGTGAAAAATAAAGCAAATGAAGCTTGGAAAAAGAAAATCAATGTAGCCACCACTATTGTTGGGTAAAAAGCTCTGCACCAAACAACAAACTTGATTGAAGTCTATGGGAATTGAACATGACAAATCAAAAGTGCCCATTTTTAAGGCTTATACGCACGTAATTGGCCATCAAAGGGGTATGATGGTTCAGGTACTGCCCTGGGAGACATGTATCAATGCAAACATGTTGATGGGGACAAGGATCTCTTCCCCTCAACCCTGGGCTGTGGTTGTGGAGAGCTGTGGGAGGGGGGCTTATTAGAATCTAGAAGCCCCCTTTAACATGCATGGCTGGCTTGCCATTTGACCGTTCTTATATAGGTAAGGGCGGAGCCACCTGGCAACATCACTAGGCGGCACTGCCCCTTGTGATGTTACTGAACGAACATGCACTGGTTGGTGATGTCACAAGAGGGGCGGTGCCACCAGGTCACATCACCAGGTGGCCCCGCCATTACCTTTATAAGAACTGGCAAAAGGCAAGCCCCCACAACCACAGCCCAGGGTAATGGCGAAGAGACACTTGTCCCAATCAACATTCACATTTTGGTGAGAGGTTTCCCTTAAAATCTATACCAGACCCAAAGTGCCTGGTATGGATTGGGGGGGTCCCCCACACTGTTGTTGTTTTTTTTAAATATATTAATGCAGAATGACGGCCGGGCGGTGGTTCAGTTATCCTGACTGAGTGTCATATGACGTCCTTCTGGATAACAGCCACCCATGGGAGCGCACATCACGGCGATCGGGGGTGCGGTGTGTCAGGCTGACACACCACTGCAACGAACTCGGTAAAGCGCCACCCATCAGTGCCGCATACAAGTGCCACCTATCAGTGCCCATCAGTGCCACCCATCAGTGCCCATCATCAGTGCCCATCAGTGCCATCTCATTGGTGCCACCTCATCTGTGTCCATCAGTCCTGCCTTATCAGTGCCCATCAGTGCAGCCATATCAGTGCCCATCATTGAAGGAGAAAACTTACTTATTTACAAAAAAATTTACAGAAACAAAGAAAAACTTGTTTTTTTCAAAATGATCAGACTTTTTTATTTGTTGCGCAAAAAATAAAAAATTGCAGAGGTGATCATATACCACCAAAAGAAAGCTCTATTTGTGGGAACAAAATGATAAAAAATATGTTTGGGTACAGTCTTGTATGACGGCGCAATTGTCATTCAAATTGCGACAGTGCTGAAAGATGAAAATTGGCCTGGGCAGGAAGGTGTCTAAGTGCCTGGTATTGAAGTGGTTAAGGATGCCACGGACGGTTTCCTGGCTCCTCTCCTTAACAAGCAGCTTTTACCTGAAAGTTTTGCCCAATCAGGGCAAAGAATGCACTGTGCAGCGCATTCCCGGAAGGGGCAAACAGCCAATGTTTGACCCAAACTCATGCTCGGGCTGAACCATTCGCCAAACACCAGCCACCACACCAAGGACTAGTAAGCTGCAACATGTTTAATTTATGGCTTGGGGTTTAGATACACGTGCAAGCTTTGCTGCTCATAAAAACTTTACAATCATGCTGTAAACAAAGAAGAAAAAAGCTATTGCAATGTGTAGACAACGTTTTACAATCTATCTTCTATTATAGTTATTTCAATACAATTCAAACTGTCATGGTTAGTGTCATAAAAAATGTGCATGGATTATGTAAACTAAATGACATGATTTATATACTGGGCAATTAAATTTAATTTTATCCAGTCAATCATATGCCTCCTATTTGAAAACTAGAGGGTAGGAAAGCTGAGCAAGATTTAAAGAGTCAGCAAAAATGTACATTATTTAAAATGTGAAACTAAGGCACGTAGATCTTGTAAATTCTAATAAAATTTTCAATCTAAACTCCTCATTTGTAGGGTGTCACATGGACAGTGAATGTGTGTGGCAGAAAGGATGTTTCTTTGGAATCCATTTTGAATCACTGAAAAATACAATGATGTGACCAATCTGACTGAGTCTCGCGTAGGTAAAATTTACCAAACCTTAAATACCATAATTGTTACTGAACTCTGAATTTTGCAATAAAGAATCCAGGTTATTTAATTTTAAGTGGAACTAAACCTACCAATTCACCTGCCTCCCAAAACAGTTATATTCAAGGCATGCCATAAGTACCGGCTCCCACAAAGGCGACATGTCAGATGACTTATCCGCCTGACAAATCACGCTCCATGCATTGCAATGGAACCGTTCTAATAGGAGCAACTCAAGTCGCTCCGACTTAGAAAAAGGTTCCTGTATTACTTTGGGGCAACTTCAGAGCGGCTTGCATTGACTTCTATACAGAAGTCTTTTTTGCAAGCCATGCTGAATTCGTGCTGTACAGGGCGGCTTCAGAGTCAGACGACTTTGAAGCCTCCCCTGTGTGAACCAGCACTAAATGATAACTATCACAGTTGCTGTCAACCAAAACGCCAAGCCATCAAACTGCTGGTGTCATAACTGATCACATATAAAGCCTAATGGCAACTGCAAATCAAAAAGTGGCAAATATGACAGCTTTCTTGGCTATAAAGGATAAGAGGGTTTTTTTACACTTTTAGTATGTTGAATGTACAAAATGATAAGAATTTTGCTACTGAACACGAACATGTATTGACATATAGATGTGTTCCTAGGACCATAACCAGTTCTTTACCTTACTTTGAAGATAAAACATTAATAAAGTCTTTGACATTTCCATACTCAGTTGTTAGACATATTTACTTAAAGAGGGAATTACCTAAAGTAGCCCATCTTGGGTAAGTAATTTGAAGGAATTGATAAATAATTCCAGTTCATTCCTCCATCTGCAAAATACATCAAGCAGAACGAGTAGATACCATCTGTGACAAGTACAGCTTGATAGGTGCTTGACTGAAAAGGAACACATGAAAGCAAATCATGAAAACAGGCCATGGGTGCAGCATAGTCTATATCACAAACTAAGGGGACAATAGGGTGACTGAAATGTTATGCTAGCCAAACAAACCTGAAACCTTCTACCTGCTACAACCTCCAAAAGTGTGCATTAGAGAGGAAGTAAAGTCGAATCATTATTTGTTTAGCTATATGAGTAAAATAGATCAACCTTCACATTACATACATTACATAGTCAGGTTCTGCATTCTGTTCACAATTGTTGCACTTTACAGGTGTATCGGGGGAAGAGGGTTTAGTTTAAAAGGCCGTTATGAAAAGAGGATGTCACTTTAATATTTCAGAGCTTTTGAATTATATATATATATATATATATATATATATATATATATATATATATAATGATGATATATATTTAATGATGTACATGTGTATAAATAACATATTGGTGCACCTGCACTCTGGTAACAGATATCAACGAAAGAGAACTATGAATAAAAAGAAAGCTCTGCAGACACACAGTTAGTAAATTGAAGTAGTTCATTAACCATACTGTCATTGAGTCATTCAGAAGTCACTGCTCCAAGCCTCTATCTCAGCATCTCAGCTGTTTTTATGGCATATGTTTAATGGTAAAAACTGATCAAAACAAGTAAAGTCAATCAGTGTGTGACTTTTCTAGATCACTAGCCCTGTCAACCCTCAGTTGCGTCTCAGTAAGTGACTGTGAACAAGTAGGAAATATATCTTTATAGCATTTGTGTGAGGAGATCTGGAGGCAGCTGTCCTGAAGTGAGAGGGAAAGACAATCCTTCCCATTGCTGCATCACAGAACTACACAGGGTAAAGTGCATTCAAATCAGATGGTGCTTAGCTAAAATTAATGCCAGGCGTTACTTGGAGGCTAGGGACAAACAACTAACTTCTCTCATACAATAATGGACAAGTGCATACTTAAAATGCACTGAGCAAGGGATCAGAAAATGGAAGTTCAAAGCCGATGAGAACATGAGAGGCAGAATAGCTTTGTTGTAATGTAACTGGTAGAAAGAATGCTGACTGTTACTTCTTCAAACAGAAAGCAATCTTGCAAATTTAAATTGGAAATAAACTGAAGATTAAAGGATGAAAAATGTACCTTTAGTCTGGAATTTCTCCTGCGCACAAGGGTGCCTAGGCATGCCTATGCCCATGACCTCATAACAGTATATCTGTAGTGTGAGATGAAGGCAAAGTGCCTTCTGGATGCTAGTCTCAGATTTGTAGTACGGTATGGTGACACCAATACTGTGCTGTTTTTTTGTCTGCTGAAGGCTGTGACATGAGGAAACAGTACCTTGATGGGGCAGCAGTCAGCAGAAAATTCAAACAAGAAAAACACAACACACCAAATCATTAGTTTTGCTGGGTATATACCTAGCCTTGATCCAGATGTTTAAACTCAGGCATTTAAACATTAAATACCTCAGCAAAACAATGACTGGTGGAGAATTTGAAGCTAGTTTATAGTGTACATCACTCCTTTATTATCTCGCAGACGGGGTCCTCCAGGTGGATCGATGTCCTCTTCCAGTGCTTCCTGTCTCCTGAGTGGGGCCATCTGCAAGAGGCTCTTCTCCTAGTGGATACAACCCCCGCCCTGCTGCCAGTCTTACTGCGCTTACGCTGAGGCAGATACTGAGCACAATTAGCAGAGACAGCGCTGGCAGAGGAGCCCCTTCGCTGACCCCCCCGGCCAAATTGGAAGTGACAGGCCAGACCTCCGGATGACCCAGATCTTCTTTCTAGGGCAGAAGCTTCTCTTACTCCAGTCTTCCAAATCCACTGGAGGAGAAGCCTCGATGAGGATGGAAGCAGCAGCAGTTGTAGTGGTGGCGGTGGCAGGGTGGCAGGGTCAGCTGCAGAGATACAAATTGCTATACTGGGGACTAGTCCTTTGCCCTCTGAATGCCTGCTTTTGGACACAGCTTCCAGAGTTCAATTCTTCTTTAAGTGAAAACCCCTCCAAAGCTTTCATTAAAGCGTTAGTTCACCTTTACCAAAACCTGCCTATGCAGGTAAGGGGCGTCTGTAGATAAAATCAAACTGTACCTGCTAAAGCCTGACTGGAGTACTCCCAGGACCTTGCTAGGATGTTGCTAAGAACAGCTTAGTCATTACTGCTCTCCTCCACCACCACAGGAGTGACCTTTCTCTGCTTCTTCAAATACACTTGTATTCTCTTTTTCTCTATTTATACAGCATCTCTGAGCTCAGCTTTTGAGAGCTCACTTCTGTGATGGTAAATGGTAAAGGTGTACACTTATAAGGTCTCTCTTAGCCATGTCCTAATAACATTCAGGGAGTATTCCAGTTAGATATAAATGTATTTATTTTATTGGGATGTTATGTGATAGACCAAGACAAAGTGGCACATAATTGTGAAGTGAAAGGAAAATGATAAATGGTTTTCAAAATATTTTACAAATAAGTATTTGAAAAGTGTGGCATGTATCTATTTTATACTCTGATACCCCTAACTAAAATCTAGTGGAACCAATTGCCTTTAGAAGTCACCTAAAGAGTCCATCTGTGTCTAATTTAATCTCAGGATGAATACAGCTTTTCTGTGAAGACCTCAGAGGTTTGGTAAGAGGAAAATAATGAACAAACATCATCATGAAGGCCAAGGAACACACCAGACAGGTCAGGAACAAAGTTGTGAAGAAGTTTAAAGCAGGGTTAGGTTATAAAAAAATATTCCAAGCTTTCAACCTCTCACAGAGCACTGTTCAATCCATCATTTGAAAATGGAAAGAGTATGGCACAACTGCAAACCTATCAAGACATGGCCGTCCAGTAAACTGACAGGCCAGGCAAGGAGAGCATTAACCCTTTCATGCCTAAGCCTATTTTTGACATTTGTTGCTTACAAGTTATTTCAAACCCACAAACATTATATATATATATATATATATATATATATATATATATATATATATATATATATCCCTAGAGTATAAACTGGCGATTGTTAAAAATGTTTTACGTAACACAGTAATTGCGCTGCGGTTTTTCAAATGCAGTTTTTTTGTATTTTTTTTTGGAAGAAAGACACTTTCATGAATTGAAAAACAAAACCGTAATGTTAGCCCAATTTTTTTGTATAATGTGAAAGATGATGTTAAGTATATAGATACCCAACATGTCATGCTTTGAAATTGCGCACACTTGTGGAATGGTGACCAACTACAGTACTTAAAAATCTCCATAGGCGATGTTTTAAAAATTTCTACAGGTTACCAGTTTATAGTTACAGAGGAGGTCCTGTGCTAGAATTATTATATACCAAAATTAGCGTTTTGGAACACAATTTTTTTTTTTAAATCAGCGCCATTGGCAACTAAGTAAACCGGAAGTAATGTCACTAGGGTTACTAGATGGGATTCCTGAGCGAAGCCAATTCTGGCTCCATTTGGGTCTTCGGTCAGCCGGCGGAGATGTCGGCTGGTTGCTCTGGCCTCTGGCCTTCCGGTGGGACGGGAGAGCCTGGGAGAACCACGGAAGATGGCAGGAGGGGGGGGATGTTCCCTCCCACTCCTTTAGGATAACAGCCGAGTGGCTTTTAGCCACATCAGTTGTTATCACTAGAAAGCTTGTAATGGTACTGAAAATGGTACTGGGGTGATGCCTGCAGCTGCAGGCATCACGCCGGTATAACCACTTCAAACCAAGAATGCATATTTGTGCACGGTCGGCGTGAAGGTGTTGATTAGAGAAGCAGCCAAAAGGCCCATGGTAACTCTGGAGGAGCTGCAGAGATCCACAGCTCAGGAGGGAGAATCTGTCCACAGGACAACTATTAGTCGTGCACTCCACAAATCTGGCCTTTATGGAAGAGTGGCCAGAAGAAAGCAATTGTTGAAAGAAAGCAATAAGAAGCAATAAGAAGTCCCGTTTGCAGTTTGCAAAAAGCCATGTGGGGGACACAGCAAACATGTGGAAGAAGGTGCTCTGGTCAGATGAGACCAAAATTGAACTTTTTGGCCTAAAAGCAAAGTGCTATGTGTGGCTTAAAACTAACACTGCAATTCACCCCAAAACACACCATCCCCATCGTGAAACATGGTGGTGGCAGCATCATGTTGTGCGGATGCTTTTCTTCAGCAGGGACAGGGAAGCTGGTCAGAGGTGATGGGAAGATGGATGAGGTCAAATACAGGGAATCTTAGAAGAAAACCTGTTAGAGTCTTCAAAAGACTGAGGCAGAGGTTCACCTTCCAGCAGGTCAATGACCCTAAACATACAGCCAGAGCTACAATGGAATGGTTTAGATCAAAGCATATGTATGTGTTAGAATGGCCCAGTCAAAGTCCAGACCTAAATCCAATTGAGAATCTGTGGCAAGACTTGAAAATTGCTGTTCAGATGCTCTCCATCCAATCTGACAGAGATTGAGCTATTTTGCAAAGGTAAATGGGCAAAAATGTCACTCTCTAGATGTGCAAAGCTGGTAGAGACATACTCGAAAAGACTTTTGTGAAGACTTATGTGAAACTTTTCACATATTTATTTGTACAAAATTTGGAAAACCATTTATCGTTTTCCTTCACCTTCACAATTATGTGTTGGTCTATCACATACAATCTCCATAAAATATATTTAAGTTTTTGGTTGTAACATGACAAAATGGAGAAAAAAGCAAGGGGTATGAATAATTTTTCAATGCATTGTATATAGCCTACACCTATAGCAAGGGAAATATTCAACGTTAATCAAAGCTGCACAGTTTGTGTTTGATCTACAGACATATCTGCAAAGACATTTTTTGGTGAACTTACCCTTTAAGCAGAGGTTAGTTATTAATGAAATAAACCTGCACCATTAGACCACTAATACATCTCTGTCAGCTTTAAAGTGAACCATAAACACTTAATATGATAAATATATAAAACTGTAACATTGCATCCTCAGTTACAACATCTACCCTGTTACATTGTCATAAAATATGTCCTATAGTGAATGAATGTTCTATTAGTAAAAATATATAAAACTGTCTGCATACATTTGGATTTTATGTGTTTGTTAAGTCCAAATGATAAATTACTGCCAGATCCTCTATTAGAGCCTGGCATACCACACTATGTAAGTCAATTCAAAAAATGAGAGTTTTAAATACCTATTTAGAGCTATCTTCAGGCTGGTCACATGACTTCAGGCTGCTTTACATCTCTGATACATGGCTTCTGCAGGAGGGGTCTAGATCTCCCTTTGATGTCAGCTGGGGAGATGACATGGCCTCCTGCAGATCCCTGTCTCAGAGCTGTAAAGTGGCTGATTGAAGATAGTTTTAAATAGGTGTTTACAACGCTCATTTTTAGAAATTACTTACGTAGTGGGGTTTGCCAGGCTCTAATAGAAGGGTTGGCAGTGATCATTGTAGGTTTTTTTTTTTTTTTTAATAATAGTGGTAGGGGGGGCAGAGACAGAGAGGGATCTGACAGGCAAGGAGAAGGGAGTGAGGGGGAGAGAGGAGAGCAGAGAGGACAGCTGCATATGATTGAGGGGCACACCCTGACCATGGTGGTCAGGTCTCAGCAGCCCTGATTTTCGTGGTCAATACAGAGAAAGGATTGAGGAAGTGGCAGGTTCAGGGAGATTTTTTTTTACAGTTTAGAGGGGGCAAATTAGACAGCACAAGCACTCTATTGTTTAATCTGCTTTAAGGGACCAGGATCTATTTTTTTTTTGGGGGGGGGGGTTAACAAACACTTTAACTATAATCAGTCAGATCCATAGAATGTATCAACAGTCAAGGGCCTGGCTAAACAATATCTTTAGATTATCCAAGGAGAAAGACCCTCGTGATATAAAGTTACTGGCAAATGTTTTTGCATCAACGTATAAAATCTGAAACAAATCTGTGGTCATTATAACACATATTAATGACATGCAAGCATTTCAGTACAATTATACCTGTGTAGAACTGAAGAAATATGCAGGATACGGTAAAACTTGAAACCAAGTTATCTTTAATGCCCAGAGAGCCTTAAAACTTGAAAAACTCGGGGAGAAATTCAATTGTATTTGCGATTCCAATTTTGTTTTAAAATCTGTATTTTGGTTTGGATTGGACTGGAAGTCATAAATCTGGAAAAAAAATATGTTTGTTATAAACATTTTCTCAGTGCTTACTGCCAAAACATTCAACCACTTAGATGCACCAATTCGATGACCCAATCAGAGGCACAGAACATTATTATTAACATTATGGGGAGTGAGGGTGAATGATATTTAAATAATTGATCACTGAAAACAGCAATTAGAAAAACAGATGTTTACTAATTAAGTATCATAGAATCATTATACTAAAACTATCATCTCTAGATTCATGCTATATTATATATACAAGCACACAAAAGTGAATACACCCCTCACATTTTTGTAAATATTTAATTAGAACTTTTCATGTGACAACACTGAAGAAATTGCATTTTGCTATAATGAGTGTACAACTTGTACAACAGTGTAAATTTGCTGTCCCCTCAAAATAACTCAACACACAGCCATTAATGTCTAAACCGCTCACAACAAAAGTGAGTACACCCCTAAGTGAAAATGTCCAAATTGGGCTCAATTAGCCATTTTTCCTCCTCAAGTGACTTATTAGTGTTACAAGATCTCAGGTGTGAATGGGAAGCAGGTGGGTTAAATTTGATGTTATCGCTCTCACTCTTTCATACTGGTCACTGGAAGGTCAACATGGTTCCTCATGGCAAAGAACTCTGAGGATCTGAAAAAATAATTTTTGCTCTACATAAAGATGGCCTAGGCTATAAGAAGATTGTCAAGATCCTGAAACTGAGCTTCAGCACGGTGGCCAAGAGCATACAGTGGTTTAACAGGACAGGTTCCACTCAGAACAGGCCTCGCCATGGTCGACCAAAGAAGTTGAGTGCATGTGCTCAGCGACATATCCAGAGGCTGTCTTTGGGAAATAGATGTATGGGTGCTGCCAGCATTGCTGCAAAGGGTTAAGGGGTGGGGGGGGGGTCAGCCTGTCAGTGCTCAGACCACACGCTGCACCCTGCACCAAATTGGTCTGCATGGCTGTTCTCCCAGAAGGAAACCTCTTCTAAAAATGATGCACAAGAAAGCCCTCAAACAGTTGAAGATAAGCAGACTAAGGACATGGATTACTGGAACCATGTCCTGTGATCTGATTAGACCAAGATAAACTTATTTGGTTCAGATGGTGTCAAGCGTGTGTGGTGGCAACCAGGTGAGGAGTACAAAGACAAGTGTGCTTTGCCTACAGTCAAGCATTGTGGTGGGAGTGTCATGGTCTGGGGCTGCATGAGTGCTGCTGGCACTGGGGAGCTGCAGTTCATTGAGGGAACCATGATTGCCAATATGTACTGTGACATATGGAAGCAGAGTATGATCTCCTCCCTTCAGGGACTGTGCCGCAGGGCAGTATTCCAACACGATAACAGCTCCAAACACTCCTCGAAGACCACCACTGCCTTGCTAAAGAAGCTAAGGGTAAAGGTGATTGACTGACCAAGCATGTCTCCAAACCTAATCCCTATTAAGCATCTGTGGGGCATCCTTAATCATAAGGTGGAGGAGCACAAGGTCTCTAACATCCACCAGCTCCATGATGTCATCATGGAGAAGTGGAAGAGGACTCCAGTGGCAACCTGTGAAGTTCTGGTGAACTCCATGACTAAGAGGGTTAAGGCAGTGCTGAAAAATAATGGTGGCCACACAAAATATTGACACTTTGGGCCCAATTTAGACATTTTCACTTAGGGGTGTACTTGCTTTTGTTGCCATTGGTTTAGACATTAATGTGGGTTGAGTTATTTTGAGGGGACAGCAAATGTACACTGTTATACAAGCTGTACACTCACTACTAGGAAAACTGGCATTCAAATAGGCAACATTCTTTTTAATGTATCAGGCTGTAATACATTTTTATATACTATCTTAAGTATCTTAAAATATTGATTTGTCTTACCTGGTAGTACAAATCCCCCATACGGGAGAAGTCAGCATCTGCCCAGAAAACAGCAATCATGGGTGGCGTGGAATAGTCATTGTTGTAGAAATTGCTTAATGGGTAAGGCATTGTGTAAATGGGGTCATACGAATTCCGACGAAATATGATAACACCATTGTCTGTGAACTGTGCAAAAGAAAAAAAAATCATATTGATCAGTTTAGGGAGAAGAAGATCTATAAATGGATAGTACAAAAGGATTGATGATGAGTTAGTATTTCAAATATTGCACAATTATTTGCAGCCAAGCATTTTTTGAATGGGTTACAAGATGGAATTGAGTCTCCAGTTTTTCTTCATCCATGGTACAATATTAATCACAAAGTTAATGCAGAATTCCAAAACACTGTGAAGAGAATCTTCATTTTAAAATTGGGTGAACAATTACTTGAGTTATCTAATCATATAATCGGATATTCAAAATGAACAGGATTTTGTTTTTGACATAATTAAAGCAAATACTTGCAGTTTTTTGAGTGAAAATTTTCAACTTCTTTGGTACATAAACATGATATAACATATCTCTAATACAGACAGCAATAAAAGTACTTTTATTAGTAGAATGGAACAAAGTTATTGTTGCTGCCTGTGTCCTGTTGACAAAGTTTCCTTAGGCCGCGTACACACGCGCGGACTGTTCGCCCAACCTTGTTCGGCAAACAGTTTGTCAAACAGTCCGCTCAAAATTTGCATGAGCGGACTTGCCCACACACGAGCGGACTGTTTGACGAACAAGGTTGGGCAAACAGTTCGCTCAACTTTTGAAATGAACGGACTCGCCCACGTAAGGCGGAGGCAAATCCGCCCATTTCGAGCGCGTGTACAGGTAGGCGGGGCCCGCGAAGGAGACGTCGCGGGCTCCGCCGCCTGGAATGGGCTTAAAGGGGAACCCCAACGCCGAAAAAAATCGGCGTGGGGGTTCCCCCCAAGTCCACACCAGACCCTTGTCCGAGCACGCTACCCGGCCGGCCAGGAAAGGGGGGCGAGCGAGCGCGCCCCCCCTCCTGAGCCGTACCAGGCCGCGTGCCCTCAACATGGGGGGGTGCCTTGGGGAAGGGGGGGCCGCGCGGCCCCCCCACCCCAAAGCACCTTGTCCCCATGTTGATGAGGACAAGGGCCTCTTCCCGACAACCCTGGCCGTTGGTTGTCGGGGTCTGCGGGCGGGGGGCTTATCGGAATCCGGGAGCCCCCTTTAAGAAGGGGGCCCCCGGATACCGGCCCCCCACCCTATGTGAATGAGTATGGGGTACAATGTACCCCTACCCATTCACCTGTGAAATAAAGTACAAATAAAAACACAACACAGGGGGAAAAAATATTTTATTGCACAGCCGGGGGTCTTCCGTCTTCGGGGGTCTTCTCGCCGGACTCCTCCGCTATGTGTGTGTAGCTCTTTTGCCAGCGGAGGAGTCCGGCTTTCTTCCTCCCCGCCGCCGGCCTCTTCTCCCGACTTCGGGGGTCTTGTCCCCCTCTTCGGTTCTTCTGCCGGGCCACCGCGCCTGGTCCGGTGGCCCGGTCTTCTGTCGCCGTCTTCCGTTCTTCTGTCGCCGCCTTCGGTTCTTCTGCCGGGCCACCGCGCCTTCTTGTAGCTCTTTTACAGGCGGTGGCCCGGTCTTCTGTCGCCGTCGCCGCCTTCCGTTCGTGTTCTTCTTCTTGTTCTTCTTGTTCTTCTCCAGGCGATGTTGACACGTCGCTCTCTCCGGCCGGAATGCCAGAGCCGCCCTGCGCTGTGACTTATATAGTGACAATGGGGCGGGGTCACATGGTATATGTCACATGGGTTGATGTCACATGGTGACCCCGCCCCCTTACGATGTCATAGTCCCCATGTGACATCAACCCATGTGACCAACCCATGTGACATATACCATGTGACCCCGCCCCATTGTCACTATATAAGTGACCGCACAGCGCGTCCCCGGCATTCCGGCCGGAGAGCTCGTCGAGTCAACATCTCCAGGAGAAGAACAAGAAGAACAAGAAGAAGAACACGAACGGAAGGCGGCGACGGCGACAGAAGACCGGGCCACCGCCTGTAAAAGAGCTACAAGAAGGCGCGGTGGCCCGGCAGAAGAACCGAAGGCGGCGACAGAAGAACGGAAGACGGCGACAGAAGACCGGGCCACCGGACCAGGCGCGGTGGCCCGGCAGAAGAACCGAAGAGGGGGACAAGACCCCCGAAGTCGGGAGAAGAGGCCGGCGGCGGGGAGGAAGAAAGCCGGACTCCTCCGCTGGCAAAAGAGCTACACACACATAGCGGAGGAGTCCGGCGAGAAGACCCCCGAAGACGGAAGACCCCCGGCTGTGCAATAAAATATTTTTTCCCCCTGTGTTGTGTTTTTATTTGTACTTTATTTCACAGGTGAATGGGTAGGGGTACATTGTACCCCATACTCATTCACATAGGGTGGGGGGCCGGTATCCGGGGGCCCCCTTCTTAAAGGGGGCTCCCGGATTCCGATAAGCCCCCCGCCCGCAGACCCCGACAACCAACGGCCAGGGTTGTCGGGAAGAGGCCCTTGTCCTCATCAACATGGGGACAAGGTGCTTTGGGGTGGGGGGGCCGCGCGGCCCCCCCCTTCCCCAAGGCACCCCCCATGTTGAGGGCACGCGGCCTGGTACGGCTCAGGAGGGGGGGCGCGCTCGCTCGCCCCCCTTTCCTGGCCGGCCGGGTAGCGTGCTCGGACAAGGGTCTGGTGTGGACTTGGGGGGAACCCCCACGCCGATTTTTTTCGGCGTTGGGGTTCCCCTTTAAGCCCATTCCAGGCGGCGGAGCCCGCGACGTCTCCTTCGCGGGCCCCGCCTACCTGTACACGCGCTCGAAATGGGCGGACTTTCCGAGCGGGAACAGTCCGCTCATTTCGAAAGTACAGCGGACAAGCCCACACACGGGCGGACTGTTCGCTCAAACACAGTTTCAGCGGACAGTTTTTCGGAATTTCCGAAAGACTTTGTCCGTCCAACTGTCCGCTGAAACTGTCCGCTGAAAGCCCACACACGAGCGGACTGTCCGCCCAAACACTGTTCAGCGGACAAGGTTGGGCGAACAGTCCGCCCGTGTGTACGCGGCCTTACTTACTGTTTTGTTACCATGATAGGAAGTGAACGGAAATCTTCGCAACAGGGACACGGAAACAATAAAATCCTGATAAAGATTCTAACCCTTTCTTACTCTGTCCGACACAAAAAAATTGTTGTAGTTCTACTCTACATTTAAATGTATAATATTGTTAAACACCAATAAAGGTATTGTAGCTATTTATTTGTTTATACTATAATGTCATGTATGTTATGAAAATCAGTCAGTTAATGCATTTTTCCCTTTGTTTTAAATGAAAAAATAATAGACTATTATTCAAAAATGTATCACAGCATTTGCATACTGAAAGAGGAATTAAACTCCTGTCTTATTTATTTTTTGACCTAGGCCAGAATTATGTGTACCTGGTCCTGCAGCCTCCTGGAATACTTACATCACATCTCCCAGGAGGCTGCAGGCTCACCACACAGAGAGGTTATGGGTGGGATAATCCTGAGGACGGGCAGGAGGTAAGGCAGGAACATTATCAAAATTGAAAAAAGTTGAGGATGGCAGATCCTCGCGGTAATCTTCTATAGAGACACCAGGGTTAAAGGAAAAATAAATACTTTATTGAACACATTGTAGCAAAAAGTAGCATTAAAGCGGAGGTCCACCCTAAAATGGACCTTCCGCTCATCGGATTCCTCCCCCCCTCCGGCGCCACAGTTGGCACCTTTCAGGGGGGAGGGGGGTGCAGTTACCTGGATAATCCAGGTAACTGCACCCACTTCCGGGCTAGCTCTCTGCGGAAAGGGGCATACATTACGCCCCTTTCCGCAAGTGCCCACCCCCTTCCGCAAGTGCCCCGCTGCCTGCTGGGAAACACACAGATCCCAGAGGCAGCGGGGACCGTCCTCATTGCGCAGCGCGGCTCGCGCATGCGCAGTAGGGAACCGGGAAATGAAGCCCAAAGGCTCCATTTCCTGATTCCCATACCCAAGATGGCGGCGGCAGCACTCGAGTGTCGATCTAGAGATCGGCTTCGGGTGCCGACATCGCGGGCGCGCTGGACAGGTAAGTGTCACTATTTTAAAAGTCAGCAGCTGCAGTATTTGTAGCTGCTGACTTAAAAAAAAAAAAAAACGCTTTAATATAAAAATACCACACTACCACCAGTGCAATAGATAAAATAGGCAACGTTGTCAATGTGGATAAATGGAGCTGCTAGCAGCACACCTCAATCATGCATGTCTTTAATTCACACCACCAGGATATGGGGGGAAAAAGGGTTGAATGTCAATGGAGCTGAACGGTGTAACGGTGTAAAGCACAGATTGCACAATGAAGATTGCAAATAGGTAATCACTGCTGAAAAGCCGTGTATAGGTTATTGTTCATGGATCTGTCATTAAATGGTCACCCCAAGGACAGGAAGTGCCTGTAATTCAAGGTGGGTGTCACAGAAAGTTGAAGCCTGGATGGATCACTGCTGCAGGATCAGCAATGTAATTGTGCAATGAAAAGGCTGGAACTGCACTCAGGTAGACTACATAAACAATGAAATCCTCCCCAGAGAGGCTCAACCACCTCATCAAAATCATCATGGATCATCAAAATTGGCTTCCTACACTCGGAAGAGGCAGCCAGTTGAAGAGGACCAAGATGGTGGAAACGGGACCCGCTGTGTGGCATCCGAATGGCAGATTGCAGCAGGTGCATATGTGCTTTAAAGAATATTACAGCACTACAGGTAAGTGGGGAAAAAACATGGGGGGGGGGGGGGAGTTGACTTCTACTTTACCTATTGTCTAGAATTTTGTGACCCTCTTGTACATGATTTGAAGACTCAGAAAACAATCTCTGACATTCAAAAACATTGAGCCAAACTTACAATCAATTCTTCACCATCTTTCTCACTTCAATGGAAGATTTCTTGGATCTGATCACATGTACCATTTTAGTTAGTCCAATGCTACTGTATGTCTGAGCAGCAAGAAACTCACAAAATAACGTACAAGCTAATGGCAAATGTGTCTTGCACATTCCTGATGATTTCTTTTCTGTGTTCCTTTGCCTTCCAGATTCTGATTTCTACTGATAATTATAAGCTGAATATTTACCATATCCAGCATTGGTTTCAATTATTTCACTCTGCTTCCTTACATATAGTTACATAGTAGATGAGGTTGAAAAAAGACACAAGTCCATCAAGTCCACCCTGTGTGTGTGAATATATGTCCGTATTACATAGTATATCCCTGTATGTTGCGGTAGTTTAGGTGCTTATCTAATAGTTTTTTGAAACTATCGATGCTCCCCGCTGATTCCGCCGCCTGTGGAAGGGAATTCCACATCCTTGCCGCTCTTACACCCTCTACGTAGTTTAAGGTTAATCCTCTTTTCTTCTAATTTTAATTAGTGGTAATGAATGTTAAACTCCCTTACGTAAAAAAGTTTTATCCCTATTGTGGGGTCACCAGTACAGTATTTCTAAATTGAAATCATATCCCCTCTCAAGCGTCTCTTCTCCAGAGAGAATAATTTTAGTGCTCGCAACCTTTCTTCATAACGAATATCCTACAGGCCCTTTATTAGCTTTGTTTTCCTTCTTTCTACTCACTCCTTTTCCAGTAGATCCTTCCTGAGGACTGGTACCCAGAACTTGACAGCATACTCCAGGTGCGGCTGGACCAGAGTCTTGTAGAACTTGAGCATTATTATTTTATCTCTGGAGTTAATCCCCTTTTTAATGTATGCCAATATTCTGTTTGCTTTGTTAGCAGCAGCTTGGCATTGCATGTCATTGCTAAGTCTATCATCTACAGGACCCCCAGGTCCTTTTCCATCCTAGATTCCCCCAGAGGTTCTCCCCGCAGTGTATAGACTGCATTCATATTTTTTCCACCCAAAAGCATTATTTTACATTTTTCTACATTAACCACTTCAGCCCTGGAAGATTTGGCTGCTCAATGACCAGTCCATTTTTTGCGTTTTGGCACTGCGTCGCTTTAACTAACAATTGCACGGTCATGCGATGCTGTACATCACATGAACACTGGTTGTATCTCACACACATCCACCCATGAACATGCAGTGTAGATGTAGATGTACTAGATATAGGAGGCCTCATGTATGGTCAGAGACATTACCAAAGAGCTGCTCAATATTTTCTACGTATATAATGCTACAGATTGTCGGAGACTGTGGACTTGTAGCAGGAGATGGTCAGAGATGGGTACATTTTATATGAGACCGCTAAAAGTCATTGCCTGTACAGCATCTTTATAAATGCTCCCATGTTTGTTCTTCCTACAAAACCCTTAGCAATCACAGCCGATATCTTTAATTTTGCCAGAATTGTAAGCCTGTCCCTGAAGTTATAACTGTAGTTATAAATGTATGACTTACATATAATGAGCTGTAAAAAGAGCCACCAAAAGGAAATCCCATTTGGACGTTGATTATAGGAGAGGCAAAATCCTTGTAGCGCTGGGTTATTCTGGACCCATCAGAATATTCAAACAGTCTGTTCTCTAAAAGTAAATTAATAGAAATCAGACATTTATTTTGGTTACAAATGATACATACTATGTAAAAATCGTGTTCTACTTTCCCCTATCGGCATTGTCCACATGGAACTGTAACATCTGCATAAACTAAGGAGATACTCAGACTAGAACATATCCTTCCTTTCACAGTGGATATGTGGTCACAGTCATGAGATATATATATATATATATATATATATATATATATATATATATATATATGATATCATGACAGTACTATTTGCACATATTCAGATGGTAAAAATAATTAAATTATGTTTGCAGCCCTGGCTTGGGTTGAGTGAAATTTTGGTTATTTTGGTTTAGCTCAGCTAATAGAGGTAGAATAATGTGCAAAATCATCTGAAAATGAAAGTCATTGGTAGGGTCTAAAGCTCCAGGTAATGGATCTGTCTATTTAGGAAGAAGGGAGCAACTCTAAGCTATTGGAAAATATAACAAAGAGAAAATGAAATGAGATGCATTAGAATATAAGAATAATAATACTTCTCTATGCTCTAAAGATCTGAACAATTCAAAATAAACGTTTAGCTTTACCTCTGCAGGTAAATCCATCCCCAATGTAACCAGACTGGCATCTACAATTATATGATCCAATTGTATTAGTACAGCTTGCATAAGGACTGCATCGGCTTTGCCCATTTGTACATTCATTTACATCTGAAACATAAAAGTGTTTATAGGCTCAATCATTTTGTTTCTTCATTGATAGCATTTGCTTTATGATAACAATAGTCACAATAATAATAACACTAATAATAGGAATATTATTACCATCGCTACAATTCTTCCCCTGCCAGTTAGATGGACAAAAGCACATGAAATCATTTATCAGACTACGGCAGATGCCACCATTCTTGCATGTAGTGCTGGTGCAGAAATTAATACCTGAAATGATAAAATAAAAAAGGACAAAAAATGCCAAATATGTGTTTAATGTATTTGTTTACTGGCAGCAATATAAAGTCAGATTCATTCTTTACCACCCAAATAAGTTCAACACAAATTTGGATATTGTATTACTTACTTAATTCACAGAACCTGCCAGTGAAACCTGGAGCACAGGTACAGGAGAAAGCATTGATGAGATCATTGCATGTGGCACCATTCACACAGGGATTGCTTAGACACTCATTAATATCTGTGGGTGTAAAAACAAATATTAGTGAAGTGTACAATAACTATAGCTAACATAAATAAAGAAATTGCAGAGATGAAGTCTTAAATGCAATGCTGACTGAAAGGATTAAATTGGCTCACTTACTAGTTTGACAGTTGACCCCAGTGAATCCAGGAATACAGGAACATACATAGCTTCCTATAGTGTTGGAACAAGTTCCATAACTGCCACATGGGTTAGAAAGGCACTCATTGATATCTAAGATGAATTAAATAAGATATATATGATTTTAAAATTGCTGGCAATAAAGCAAAAAGTTAATCAAATCAGAATTACGATATTCATAAATAATACAGTTGATGTAATAAAGGAGTTCAAAATTTTACTTTGCAAAGTGCATGTTCACTTCGTAAAATATAGTTAATAAGTTGAAGTGGAGTTCACATAAATCATGCAAACATGTGCAAGTAAAAATCCTGTTATTTCTTTTTATATTGGTAGCATATGATTGGATATTTTGAACGAACTACTCCGTTAAGTTACTTATGTTTTCCCAAAGACGTAACAAAAAACATTTTACTTTGCTTTGTTTTTGCATGGGCAAAGGTAAGGATCACTTCATGATTAGAGACAAGTTCTTCATTTGATACTTACCAGTAGTGCATAATGGTCCAGTCCACCCAGACATGCAATTGCAGGTGTAGGAGCCCAGGGTGTTATTGCAAGTGCCATGTGAGCTGCAGGGTTTGTTTCTGACACATTCATTAATATCTGATGGAACAAGCAAAATAATTTAGCTGAGGATACAATGGTAGCACTTATCTAGATCGGTAAATTTAGTCTCCGTTCACATCTTGGCGTTCCAAAACGCAGACAGGATGGCGATTCGGATTAGTGGCAAATCGAGGAACGCCAATGCGATACTCATCACTTCCAATGGCACCCTGATCGTGTAACAATTTTGCTGCGATTCGACACTTCACTGGTGTATGTTCTTTTATTGATTTGTTTTGTATTCACAATTTGGGAGGCGGTTATTAAATATTAGTTTCACAAGTGGCTTTGAAACAGGGATCAGAGAGGTTGCAGTTACTATGAGTTTTAGATATACGGGGTTTCAGTGGGTCCCCCAACAACAAAGCAAATCACATTATCACTGTCTCTTTCCCCTTTGGCTTTCTGCTTGATTGCCTTTCATTAGCAGCAGCACTTGTGTACAGTACTATGATTTCTGTACTAAAAGAAGTGAGCATCATTTACTTGTATAATTTTTACAAGATCAGCAACCTTCAACACACCAAACATTCATTTTGGTAATGTTTATGAAAATAAAGACTTTTTTCTTTGTCTGTCCTATTGAACTTAAATCAAGCACAGAATTCCCTTGACCTAAATTGTTTACTTTAAGAAAATTATTGCAATGGAAATAGAAACTTATAATAGAATTTGCTAATGATCATCAATGCCAGTGGTTCTAAAACTTCAGTCCTCAAGTACCATGTTTTGGGAACTTCCTTTTAATAAAATAGCTCTTATCAATACGATCTCATTGATATTGATTTAGAGCAGCTATGCAAAGTAAAGGCAAACCTGAAAACATGGCCCATTGGGGGTAGGATTGAGGTTAAGGACCACTGATCTATGCTGATATTTAGGGGTAAATATATAAAGCATTATTTAAACATTAACTGCAGGTGAACTTTCCTGGTGCATTTGCTTTACATGACAGCGATTGCTTTACTACTAGTGAATGGTTGATGAAAGTCACATTCACTGCTGTATAAATATGCCCCTTAGTGACATGCCAAATGGAAATGTCTCCCAGTCCTTCTAAGGCTTCAGTACAATTTGAGATACATGCATAGATACATACATACTTAGATGCAAAAGTTGAACCCACTATGTAACACCACCACCTTAATAGTAACAAGCAGACAGTGATGCTATTTTTTTTCCTTTGAATGCCCTCAAAATCCTCCTAATTAAAAGAATTTGTAATCCCTTGACGTATGTTGGAACTATCTGACAAATGCTAATAATTGAAAAAAGACTGCATCTAATATCAAATGAAAACTTTTACTGTGACTTACCTGTGTTACACGTGGATCCCTCCCATCCAGCATTACACAGGCATATGTAGTTATACAGACCATTTTGACACTGACCATGCACACAGGGTGAGCTCTTACAATAATTATTCACTGCAAAAAACAAAACAAAAAAAAGAACACATATCATATACAGTAACTATAAATATTAATAGAGAAGTTCATAAGTATGATAAGCAAGCAGAAATGATGTTTATAAAATGTATCCTAGGGCATGTGTTTTATATTTGTTTGGTTATACTAAGCAGCCTTTTTGCTTTATTCAATATTTGCATCTCCGAACATTTCTGAACGCTCACTTTTTTTTTCCTTTAATGGCAGGATCTGACTATCTGGTTAAAATATTTAAAATGCATTGCTGTGATAAAATTGTGAAAAGTGTACATGGTGGTCTCCCCAGAGAATATTATGTTGATATCCGTTCCCAGCATGGCCCCCACTTTGCTCCCTCTTGCCCCATATTAGCTATATCCCAGGTAAGGATGAGCCAAACACCCCCCCAGTTCAGTTCACACCAGAACTTGCGAACAGGTAAAAAATTTGGATGAACACCGTTAAAGTCTATGGAACACGAACATAAAAAATCAAAAGTGCACATTTTAAAGGCTTAAATTCAAGTTATTGCCTTAAAAAGTTTTGGGGACCCGGGTCCTGCCCCAGGTGACATGTATCAATGCAAAAAAAGTTTTAAAAACAGCTGTTTTTTCAGGAGCAGTGATTTTAATAATGATTAACGTGAAACAATAAACATGAAATATTCCTTTAAATATTGTGCCTGGGGGGTGTCTATAGTAAGCCTGTAAAGTTGCAAATTTTTACCATGTTTAGAACAGTACCACAGCAAAATAACATTTCTAAAGGAAAAAAGTCATTTAAAACTGCTCGCAGCTGTAATGAAGTGTCAGGTCTCAGCAATATAGATAAAACTCATTGAAATAAACAGCATGGGTCCCCCCTCAGTCCATTACCAGGCCCTTTGAGTCTGTTACAAATATTAAGGGGAACCTCAAACCAAAATGTAAAAAATAATTGCGTGGGGGTCCCCATAAAATCCATACCAAGCCCTTTAGGTTTAACTCTGCACCAACATTTTTAAAAAATTGCGTGGGGTCCCCCAAAATCCATACTCACAGAGCAAGAATGGACACACACACAGAGCCAGGTCGGAAGCAAGCTCACATGAGTTCCCCCATAGCAAGTGTCTTGATGGGAGAAGAGGAGGATTGGGGCTGCTCTGTACAGGTAAGTAGGACATGTTTTTTATCTTTTAAAAAGATCTAATGTTTACAATCACTTTAAGCTTCAAGTGTCATGAAAAGATAAGTAAAAACAACAACTTCATATTAGCTTATCAGTAACATTTTTGCCAGCCCCATAGGCTCTTGATTGTCTTGATCCTTTCTGGAAAATTCCTTGCCACATCCTGTATACACATAGGTGTTGATTTACGAAAAGAGTAGAGAATTTCCGCTTTGCAAAGTAAATGTTCTTGCAGCAAAGAAAGAAAGCAACCACACTCTAAAATATCCCAAGCACAAGTAGATTTACTCCCAATCATGAGTATGGACCGTGAGCTGTCTTTAACAGCTCAATCCCTGTGCTGGGAGCGTGCAACAAGCACTCTCTCAGAACATAAATCTCTGCAGTCCATGAACACATATGTGTGGCATGTGGGTGTTAAAGTCTGCCCTCTTTACTGCTTCTCATATGCGTTACATGAGCGGCAAGAGGTTAAGATGCACAACAGGCACCCCTGCGAGTCTCCATCCTTTCTAATGCATTTCACTCCCCACCACATTCCAGAACGGGATTAATCAGATTATAGATAAATTAAGAACAAATCTATCCCTGCTTGGAATGTTTTGAAATGCGGCCACTTTATATTCTGTATGTGTCCAACACAGGAACAACCTCCTTTGCAGAAGTGCACCCGACGAAGAAAAGTAGCAGGTGGGAAATCAGTTTTCACACTTGTCTGTTTTCATACAGACAAACTCCTGCATTTGGCTGCAAGAAAGTGAATTATAGTAGAAATCTAATATCCTATATGTCTGGTTCACATGTATCTGCTGCATCTGTATGTGAAAGGACAATGAAAACTGCCCTAAGAGCAATGTAAATCTAGCCTAAATGTTCACTTAGGTTAGCAGTGAAGCTTTGTTTAATTTGGTAACACTAATACAAGCAAGGAAAAATCCAGTTTTTTTTTTATTAACCTTGCACATGATTGAGTATTCAAAGTGAACACTGCTACACTTTCTTTGCTAAGCTAAGTGACCATTTACCATTTACTCTTTTAGCAAACTAACCCCATTTGGTACATATAAACATCCATTGTTATCCATTCAACATTTTCTCTGTTCTTCTTTTTCAATTTTGTACTGTATTTTTCTTTATTTCAATAACACCTTAATGTGAAAAAATAAACATCCACTAAAACAACTTGGAAAATGATGTATTTAAAAGGTAACTCCACTTTTGTGGGAAAAAATATTGCCAATAAAAAAAAAAAACACAAGCCTTATTGTAATATAAAATTCTTACAATTACCTTTGTTTTTCAAGCTGCAGCTCTGTAATTTTCTGTAAAATGCAAGTTATAATGGCAGCCTGGAGGCATTCACCCCAGAAATGTGATTCCCTGCTTGTTTTATTATCTTATTGATTTTCCCTGAAGTCTACACTAAGATACACATTTGATTTTGGGCACCCTCGTATCCTCTACAACAAGCATTTTTCAATTCTGGTGACATACTCCCAAAGGGTTAATCATTTCTAAAAGGATTCAGACCCTGACACTTTTTTTCATTACAATCCTACAAGTAGTTGATTGATAATTTTAACGTCACTCCCATTCACATGGACACACTTACTTTCCACATGGACACAGCAAACAACGCTATTTCTTCAGAATAATAAAAGATAGAACACCGCCAAAAAGTTTGTTAAAATCCCTGCTACAATTTGTTTATCGCTTTTGTTGCTTTCTGTCTGTACAACATTCCTTTCTGTATTTATTGTTTTTTGATCATTTCAAATAAAAACAATTGGATTTTTCTTAACAAAAGTGGAGTTACTCTTTAAGTACCATCAAAATACCATTGATAGCAATCTTAACAAATTCATGACTTTTAGTGAAAAAAAAAAAAAAAAGTAAAAAGTAATTCTTACGGATGCACTTATTTGTGTTGCTTGTGTTTTTAGAGTACCCATCTTGACAGGAGCATGAGTATGAACCAATTGTGTTGGAGCAGATCTGGTCACATGGCTGTTGGCTACATTCATTGATATCTGTAAGACATGATTGTTTTGGCTTGAATATTATAATAATAATGGCCAGTCACTCGTATACATTTACTACATACAGGCAAACCATTCTGCACAAATCCTCTACAGGCCAGACTGGCCTTATTTGACTTGAAAAAAGAGGTGGACATTTGTTTCAGCCATCTCTATACAGTGGTTATTCTTAATCCATGACACAATTTAAAACAATCTATCTATTTTTAATAAATAAATAAAAATAAAAACACAGATATAAAATATAGCAAGGAGTAAAATAAAACAAAAAACAATAATTACTATTGCCATAAGTAATGATAAAACTATGCTTTGCCTGCCTGTACTATATAGCCATGAATAATAAAAAAAAAAAGAACACATATCCCATGAAAAATGGAGTAATATGTTTATGTTATATAACTTACCAATGCACATCCTACCAGACTGTGATGAGTCTGGTGTAAAGCCACTGTTACAACGGCACACAGGGTTTGTAGTTCCAGGATCGATGTAGCATTGACCGTTGGTACATAGCAGGTTGCAAGCAATAATTGCTATTTGAAAGAAGCATTAGAAAACATTAGGAAATTTTACTAGATAGTGTGTAACAAAATAAAAATTTTCTGCGTAGGTTGAAAGACTTTCAGAAAATGTAGTTTATTTCCATCGGCTGCAAATCTAAATATTTTCTACTGTCTTATGGAATAAGCCATTTTAGCCATGAATAAATCTAATTGAGGCAAAAAATTAATTCTAGAATTACTAACTGGAAGCCACAGGATGAGGCACTCCTGACCCTACGATAGGCCATTCACCCTACTTGCATTGTGCTTTGTTGTTCTGTGTGGCTCAATGCAGCCCCAATTAAAGGACAAGGCAAACTGTCTTGAGTCCAAATGTCCTACTTCACACCAATAGGCTGTGTTAATGTAGGTTGCTCGAAAACGGAACATGCTGTGTGTACATTACAATGTGCTGCTAAGTGTCTTTATGTGGAAAAAAAAAAAAAACATATTTGGTTTTTGCTGTGAAAAAAAAAGAAAAACGTGAATGCAATGTGCTAAAAAATGTATTCAACACACAACAACTTAAGAGCATTTGATGTGCATAAAGTGCACTAACTGCGATGCAAGGTGTGTGAATAGGTCTTAAAGAGAACCTGTTACCCTATTTAATTGCTTAAAAAAGAATGCACTGCCTAAAAGCAGATTCTACTAGTTGCCTGTTTTACCTTTGCTACTCAGAAAACTCCATCTTCTTTGAAATTAGTGCTGTGTTCTCTTATGCTGCTTACACACAGAATTTTGGCCAGCAAAAGACCCATGAGAGCTTTTCATCAGAAAATGCGACTGTGTGTATGCTCCATCGGAATTTAGCTGGCCGAATTCCCGGCGGCAACAATTTGAGAGCATGTTCTCAATTTTCCAGACGGAAAAACTTTCTATCGGAAATTCTGATTGTGTGTGCACGGCATTAGGCCCCTTTCACACATACAAGCCCCGTTTGTCTGTTTTGCCTCCATTCGTTGACAGATGAAAAACGGACATCAAAGCATTCTAATGGGAAAACAGATGACAATGAGTGATCATCTATTTTCATCCGTTTACATCGGTTTTCATTGCTTCTGTCAACATCTGTTTTTTTTGAATGGATGAAAGCCCTATTTATCATCCAACAAAAAAATCGATTGGACGAAAAATGGATGTCAGTTTTTAATCTGTTTTTTCATTGGATGTTAGGGGCAACCAGTCACTGGGGTGGTTGTGGCAGAAAAAGGCAGGAGTGCAGTATAGCAGTATACAAAGGCAGTCTGCACTGTCCCCTCCCCACCCTGTGGCTGGCTAATGAAGGAGCAATGGAGCAGATTAATATTATTATACAGGATATATATAGCGTCAACCGTTTGTGCAGAGCTTTACCACATGAGAGCAGACAGTACAGTTGCAATACAATTAAAAAAACAGAAGGATTGATGGACTTATCTCTCTCTCTATTTCTATCTCTCTATCTCCCTCTCTCTCTTTCTCTCACTCTGCTCTCTCCTCCTATGAGCCTTTCTCTAGTTAACACATGAGCACTATAGCACAACTGATTGGTTCCCTATGCTGCTTCTCCCTCTCTCTGTCTAAACTTTCAGAAAGCTGATACCAAATAATATCCAAGTACTTACACTATTTGTAATAAATGCATTTAATATGGTATTATTAAATCAGAATTACATTATTGTGTGCCTTTATATCAGCCTGGAATAAAAAATAAAAAAATACTGTATGTCTCAAGTCATATTAAAATGCAACATACTCACCTTGTGTTGTTATGGCCAGAGTTGTGGAATTTATCCAGGGTGATGTAGACATTAAAGACAAAGAAGCTGTAGATATACTTGTGTATTTAGTGCCTAAAGTAGAAAGTGGTCCATTGGAGGTTGTCATGGGTTTGTATGTTGTCACAGTAGTATTTATAATCCCCACAGAGGTTACTGTAGTTGTGTATCTAGGGGTTGTAGTATTAGTGGTTAATATAGTTGAAGTGGGTTTAATAGTACTGGTAGAGGATGTAGTGGTTAATATAGTTGAAGTAGGTTTAATGGTAGTGGTAGTGGGCGTAGTGGTTGCTTCTGTGGTGCGTGTGGAGATTATAGTACTGGTAGTTTGAGTTGTTGTAGAACTGACAACCTGTGGAGTGGTCTGTTTAGTTGTACTAAAGGTTTCAGAGGTTGCTGTCTTTTCTGTTGTAGATTGAGCTGAACTCGGCACAGAAGTGGTAGTGGTAATGATGCCAGTTGTTCTTGTCTGAGATTGTGTGATAATAGCTGCTGTAGTGCTGTTTTCAGTGGTGATAACTTCAGGCTGAGTAGTAGGATTTATAATTCCCACAGAGGTTACTGTAGTTGTGGGTCTAGGGGTTGTAGTACTAGTGGATAATATGGTTGAAGTAGGGTTAATGGTAGTGGATGTAGCGGTTGCTTCTGTGGTGTGTGTGGAGATTATAGTGGTAGGAATATATGTAGTGGTGATCTGAGTTGTTGTAGAACTGACAACCTGTGGCGTGGTCTGATCAGTTGAACTAAAGATTTCAGGGGTTTTCGTGTTTTCAGTTGTAGATTGAGCTGAACTTGACTCAGACGTGCTACTGGTAATGATGCCAGTTGTTCTTGTCTGAGGTTGTGTGCTGGTGAGAGTAACAACTGCAGAAGGTGTTTCAGGTGTGCTGGTTTCAAGCTCAGATTTAGTTGTTTGTTCTTCAGAAGTACTGGTTTGAGAAGCAAGACTTGTCACTGCAAATGCAGGAATAGTAGTAGTTAGCTGAGGTCCAGCGCTAACACTAGTCTCCCCTGTAATAATAGTCTCTGTAGTTCTGTTTCCAGTGGTGATAACTTCAGGCTGAGTAGTAGGATTTATCATGCTAGTGGTTTGCTCAACAGTGCTTTGTAATGTTGTTACAAGTATTTCTGCTGTTGTTTTTACCTCACTACTACTGATGTTGATGTCAGCATTTGTGGTGGCTGATCTAGGCCTTTCTTCAGTAGTACTGAGTTCATGTGGTATGCTGGTTGTTATAAAAGGCATTCTTTCTTCTGTTGTCTTTTGTTCTAGTTCAGATGTGGCAGTGATGCTGCCAGAGGTTATACTCCTTGTGGTATTTTGTTCTAGCGGCATATTTGTGACTTGACCATTTGATGTAGGATTAACAGTTCTCCCAGAATCTGAACTTATTTCAAATGCAGCGGTGCTAGTTATCGCAGACGTAGAACTTTCTCTTGTAGAGCTTCTTGCAGTATTTGTTGTGCTTATCTCAGGAATGAAACTGGAGGTGGTGCCATCGGTAGGTCCATTGTCAGTTGGGCTTATATCTAGTATTGTGCTAGAAATTATATTAGGGGTACTTCTTTCTCCAGTTGTGTTTGGTTCAGGATTAATAGATGTACTTTGATCAACTGCATTAGTAGTGATGGAATCAAATGTGCTTTCTTCAGTGGTCTGGGATGTCTCAGCAGTTGATGTGTCTATAGGTGTTTTTGTTGTACCTGCAGATGTATCTAGTTCAGTTGCCATACTGGAAGTTATCTCAGTTAAGTCACCAGATGTTGATGGTTTATCTACTGTGCTGGAAGACTTGTCAGCTGTATCAGCAGATGTAGTTGGTTCATTGACTGAGCTGGAACTTTCTCTTGTAGAGCTTTTTTCTGATATGGCACTGCTAGTGACATCCCTTGTAGACATTTCTGTAGATGTGCCTAGGTCTACAGGTAAAGTAGTGATAATATCAGGACTGCTTCTTACATTATTAGTTGTGCTTGTCTCAGGAATGTAACTGGAGGTGGTGCCATCGGTAGGTCCATTGTCAGTTGGGCTTATATCTAGTATTGTGCTAGAAATTATATCAGGGGTACTTCTTTCTCCAGTTGTGTTTGGGTCAGGATTAATAGATGTACTTTGATCAACTGCATTAGTAGTGATGGAATCAATTGTGCTTTCTTCAGTGGTCTGGGATGTCTCAGCAGTTGATGTGTCTATAGGTGTTTTTGTTGTACCTGCAGATGTAGCTAGTTCAGTTGCCATACTGGAAGTTATCTCAGTTAAGTCACCAGATGTTGATGGTTTCTCTACTGTGCTGGATGACTTGTCAGCTGTATCAGCAGATGTAGTTGGTTCATTGACTGAGCTGGAACTTTCTCTTGTAGAGCTTGTTTCTGATATGGCACCGCTAGTGACATCCATTGTAGATAGTTCTGTAGATGTGCCTAGCTCTACAGGTAAAGTAGTGATAACATCCGGACTGCTGCTTACAGTATTTGTTGTGCTTATCTCGGGAATTAAATTGGAGGTGGTGCCATCGGTAGGTCCATTGTCAGTTGGGCTTATATCTAGTATTGTGCTAGAAATCATATCAGGGGTACTTCTTTCTCCAGTTGTGTTTGGTTCAGGATTAATAGATGTACTTTGATCAACTGCATTAGTAGTGATGGAATCAAATGTGCTTTCTTCAGTGGTCTGGGATGTCTCAGCAGTTGATGTGTCTATAGGTGTTTTTGTTGTACCTGCAGATGTAGCTAGTTCAGTTGCCATACTGGAAGTTATCTCAGTTAAGTCACCAGATGTTGATGGTTTCTCTACTGTGCTGGAAGACTTGTCAGCTGTATCAGCAGATGCAGTTGGTTCATTGACTGAGCTTGAACTTTCTCTTGTAGAGGTTTTTTCTGATATGTCACTGCTAGTGACATCCCTTGTAGACACTTCTGTAGATGTGCCTAGGTCTACAGGTAAAGTAGTGATAACATCAGGACTGCTTCTTACAGTATCTATTGTGCTTATCTCAGGAATGAAACTGGAGGTGGTGCCATCGGTAGGTCCATTGTCAGTTGGGCTTATATCTAGTATTGTGCTAGAAATTATATTAGGGGTACTTCTTTCTCCAGTTGTGTTTGGTTCAGGATTAATAGATGTACTTTGATCAACTGCATTAGTAGTGATGGAATCAAATGTGCTTTCTTCAGTGGTCTGGGATGTCTCAGCAGTTGATGTGTCTATAGGTGTTTTTGTTGTACCTGCAGATGTATCTAGTTCAGTTGCCATACTGGAAGTTATCTCAGTAAAGTCACCAGATGTTGATGGTTTCTCTACTGTGCTGGAAGACTTGTCAGCTGCATCAGCAGATGTAGTTGGTTCATTGACTGAGCTGGAACTTTCTCTTGTAGAGCTTGTTTCTGATATGGCACTGCTAGTGACATCCATTGTAGACAGTTCTGTAGATGTGCCTAGCTCTACAGGTAAAGTAGTGATAACATCCGGACTGCTGCTTACAGTATTTGTTGTGCTTATCTCGGGAATTAAATTGGAGGTGGTGCCATCGGTAGGTCCATTGTCAGTTGGGCTTATATCTAGTATTGTGCTAGAAATCATATCAGGGGTACTTCTTTCTCCAGTTGTGTTTGGTTCAGGATTAATAGATGTACTTTGATCAACTGCATTAGTAGTGATGGAATCAAATGTGCTTTCTTCAGTGGTCTGGGATGTCTCAGCAGTTGATGTGTCTATAGGTGTTTTTGTTGTACCTGCAGATGTAGCTAGTTCAGTTGCCA
Source organism: Lithobates pipiens (assembly GCF_037356315.1). Taxonomy (NCBI): domain Eukaryota; kingdom Metazoa; phylum Chordata; class Amphibia; order Anura; family Ranidae; genus Lithobates; species Lithobates pipiens. The sequence goes on along the minus strand of NW_027507758.1, from coordinate 366,207,148 downwards.
TACTGGAAGTTATCTCAGTTAAGTCACCAGATGTTGATGGTTTCTCTACTGTGCTGGAAGACTTGTCAGCTGTATCAGCAGATGCAGTTGGTTCATTGACTGAGCTTGAACTTTCTCTTGTAGAGGTTTTTTCTGATATGTCACTGCTAGTGACATCCCTTGTAGACACTTCTGTAGATGTGCCTAGGTCTACAGGTAAAGTAGTGATAACATCAGGACTGCTTCTTACAGTATCTATTGTGCTTATCTCAGGAATGAAACTGGAGGTGGTGCCATCGGTAGGTCCATTGTCAGTTGGGCTTATATCTAGTATTGTGCTAGAAATTATATCAGGGGTACTTATTTCTCCAGTTGTGTTTGGTTCAGGATTAATAGATGTACTTTGATCAACTGCATTAGAAGTGATGGAATCAAATGTGCTTTCTTCAGTGGTCTGGGATGTCTCAGCAGTTGATGTGTCTATGGGTGTTTTTGTTGTACCTGCAGATGTAGCTAGTTCAGTTGCCATACTGGAAGTTATCTCAGTTAAGTCACCAGATGTTGATGGTTGCTCTACTGTGCTGGGCGACTGGTCAGCTGTATCAGCAGATGTAGTTGGTTCATTGACTGAGCTGGAAGTAACAGATGTGTAGTAATTTGTGGCAGTTAAGTCAGGCGTGTCACTGGTTGTGGTTGATACTCCTGCAGTGAGGGTGGATATGTCAGATTTGTCACCGGTTGTATTTGGCTCCTCTACTGTGTTGCTACTTACATCAGGTGTGTCACTAGTTGTAGAAGCTACTTTTTCTATGCTGGTAGTTATGTCAATTGTTTCGCCAGTTATAGCTGGCCCTTCCGTTCTGGTACTTACATCTGTGGTATCATCAGTTGTGAATGATTCTTTAGCTGTAGTTAAGTTGGATGTTTCCCACATTGTCAAAGCCTCTGATGTGCTAGTACCAGACGTGCCATAGATTGTAAGTGGTACTTCTGTTGCACTGGTAGTTGCTGTCGTTGGTTCTTCTGCTGTGCTGGTAATTATGTCAGGTCCACCGCTTGTGGTCAACTTTTCTGGGCTGGTACTTGTATCAAACATGTCACTACTAGTTGAGACTTCTTTATCAGCTGCATTAGTAATTGTGATAACTGTAGTTGTTTCATTATCTGTACTTCCAGCAGTTGGACTTTCACTACTGATATTATCACTGGTTGATGTAACATCTGTTATGGCAGTCTCTGAATCTACTGTAGAGGAATCTGTTGGATTAGAATCTGTAGTATCTGTTTGTGCAGCAGTAGGATCTAAAAAAAAAAAATGAGGATAAATTAATATTTATACTTTCAGTATTTTGATACTGTCAATATCATTACTGGTCAAGGTATCTTCAGATGTAGATTTTGAATAAATGGATGCCATGGTGGTTCTGTTGGTGGATTCTGCTAGTGAGAATAAGAAAACAGTGACATCATTAGAATGATTTATAAACTGGATCTGATTATGTAATCTTCATTTTTGCCTCTGGATTTGATTTAGATTTGCAACCCTTCTATCTGTTAAAACATTAAATATTTAACTAAATGACAAAAATTTTTTATACTGTTGAGTAAATACTGCATATACTGTATATATTTTTGGGGAACCCGGCTGTGAAGCCCTAAGCTGTCACAGCTGGATTCCCATGGTAGAGATGCCGGGGAGATTGGACACAGGATGAAAACACCGGAGCTGAGCACAGCGCTGGATCATGGGGCTGGTGAGTGGCTGTTAATTAAAAGTCAGCAGCTACAGTTTTTGTAGCTGCTGACTCTTCATTTTTACATAGGACGGACGGGAGCTCCTCTTGGATGAAATTAGCTCCAGTGTTTTAAAGGGTTACCAGCACATTATTTAATTATAACCTATGCTTAACTGAATTGTCATGCTCACCCAGAAGATGTCACTATAGTTTGTGCTGTGCACATACTTACAGCAGAAATACTGTATCTAGTTTATGTTTATAAGGGCTTCAATGGCACATAGAAGAAATAGACACCGTGAAGAGGATCAGCTGAAGACCATACATTTTATGACAAAATTTGGCTTCTGAACATCGAACTTACAGTGGTGTGAAAAAGTGTTTGCCCCCTTCCTCATTTCCTGTTCCTTTGCATGTTTTTCACACTTAAGTGTTTCGGAACATCAAACCAATTTAAACAATAGTCAAGGACAACACAAGTAAACACAAAATGCAATTTGTAAATGAAGGTGTTTATTATTAAAGGTGAAAAAAAATCCAAACCATCATGGCCCTGTGTGAAAAAGTGATTGCCCCCTAAACCTAATAACTGGTTGGGCCACCCTTAGCTGCAACAACTGCAACCAAGCGTTTGCGATAACGTGCAATGAGGCTTTTACAGCGTCCTGGAGGAATTTTGGCCGACTCATCTTTGCAGAATTGTCCTAATTCAGTTACATTAGAGGGTTTTCGAGCATGAACGGCCTTTTTAAGGTCATACCACAACATCTCAATAGGATTCAGGTCAGGACTTTGGCTAGGCCACTCCAAAGTCTTCATTTTGTTTTTCTTCAGCCATTCGGTGGTGGACTTGCTGGTGTGTTTAGGATCATTGTCCTGCTGCAGAACCCAAGTTCGTTTCAGCTTGAGTACACGAACAGATGGTCGGACATTCTCCTTCAGGATCTCTTGGTAAACAGCAGAATTCATAGTTCCTTTTATCACGGCAAGTCTTCCAGGTCCTGAAGCAGCAAAACAGCCCCAGACCATCACACTACCACCACCATATTTTACTGTTGGTATAATGTTCTTTTTATGAAATGCAGTGTTCCTTCTACGCCAGATATACTTGGACACACACCTTCCAAAGAGTTCCACTTTTGTCTTATCGGTCCACAGAATGTTGTCCCAAAAGTCTTGGGGATCATGAAGATGTGTTGTGGAGAAATTGCGACGAGCTTTGATGTTCTTTTTGCTCAGCAGTGGTTTTCTCCTTGGAACTCTGCCATGCAGGCCATTTTTGCCCAGTCTTTTCCTGATGGTGGAGGCATGAACGCTGACCTTAACTGAGGCAAGTGAGGCCTGCAGTTCCTTGGACGTTGTTGTGGGGTCTTTTGTGACCTCTTGGATGAGTCGTCGCTGCGCTCTTGGGGTAATTTTGGGCGGCCGGCCACTCCTGGGAAGGTTCACCACTGTTCCATGTCTTCGCCATTTGTGGATAATGGCTCTCACTGTGGTTCGCTGGATTCCCAAAGCTTTGGAAATGGCTTTATAACCCTTTCCAGACTGATAGATCTCAATTACTTTCTTTCTCAATTGTTCCTGATTTTCTTTGGGTCTCGGCATGATGTGTAGCTTTTAAGGATCTTCTGGTGGACCTTACTGTGTCAAGCAGCTCCTATTTAAGTGATGCCTTGATTGTGAACAGGTGTGGCAATAATCAGGCCTGGGTGTGGCTAGAGAAATTGAACTCAGGTGTGGACAACCACAGTTATAGTATGTTTTAACAAGGGGGGCAATCACTTTTTCACACAGGGCCATGATGGTTTGGATTTTTTTTCACCTTTAATAATAAACACCTTCATTTACAAATTGCATTTTGTGTTTACTTGTGTTGTCCTTGACTATTGTTTAAATTGGTTTAATGTTCCGAAACACTTAAGTGTGACAAACATGCAAAGGAACAGGAAATGAGGAAGGGGGCAAACACTTTTTCACACCACTGTATATGTGCTGCAATGGTCCTGTTAATTTGCCTGGTCAGATTTAGCAGCAACAGTATATGTCAGTTAACTTGACAACGTTAACTCTTGTATCTGAATAATTTGGTATATAATGCTTTTATTTGGTAAACCAATTTAATAAAAAGAGCTGACAAGTGGACAGACACATAAAAAAAGTAGTTTTTAAAACTTGCTAATAAGTTTATTAATTAAACAAGTTTAGTATTTTTAAATACTTTTTATGGAATTACAGTACAGTGTTAAGCAGTAATGTAAGCCTCCAGCCTGCATTATACCATAACTGACAATGATCATGTGATTGGGAAGCACTTTTAATGATTTCTGATAGTTAGTGGGGATATGAGCTGTCAACAACAGCTGACAGCCATACACAGTTTTGGCTGCTAACTGTCAAAGGGGATATAGATGAACATTCTCTCAGAATGGGGCATCATGTAGGGGACAGTGGGTTGGAGATAGGTAAATTTTTTCATTTATTAGTCATGTATTAGTCATTTTTTTCATCTATTACTTCACTGTACTGTATACAGTATATAAACAATGAGTGCAGAACAAGCCAAAACGTCTCAACCATGCATAATTGCCACGTATTTTTTAATAAATATACACAGTTCCTATAAGTGATCACAAAAATAAAGACCCCACACTACAAAATACATATAGTGAATAATATCGGATGATGAATAGATAAGTCAATAAATCTTTTATACAGATCATATCAATCATGTAAAAGTCCACCAATATTATGTGCAAAATGTTATGATGAAGCGTCATAGCACTTCATCATAACATTTTGCATAACATATTAGCCCTGTGAGGCCAAAACCTCTCTGTTTTCTTCATGCTTTTCATTTCCATCTATGCTTTTATTGCAACCATTTTCAACTTGAATACATTTTTCACTTTAACTGCTTCCCGACCGCCTCACGCATACTGCGGCAAAAGGGCACGTACAAGCAGATTAACATACCTGTACGTTGTCCTTTAAGAGCCCGCTGGGAGCTGCGTGACTGCGATCACAGGTCTCATGGACATACCCGCGATCGTCTCGTGGGGAAGAACGGGGAGATGCTAATGTAAACAAACAAACATCTCCCCATTCTGCCTAGTGACACTGTCACTGATCATCTCTCCCTGTAATCGGGAGCGCTGATCAATGACATGTCACACACAGCCCCTCCCCCCCCACAGTTAGAATCACTCCCTAGGACAGACTTAACCCCTACAGCGCCACCTAGTGGTTAACCCGCTTCGCTGCCAGTGACATTTTTACAGTAATCAATGCAGTTTTTTAGCATTGATCTCTGTATTAATACCAATGTGTCCACCTTAATGTCGAAGTCATGATAAATATCACTGATCGCCATCATTACTAGAAAAAAAAAAAAATTATCAATAAAAATGCCGTAAAACTATCCCCTATTTTGTAGACGCTATAACTTTTGCGCAAACCATCAATAATCGCTTTTACCAAAAACATGTAGAAGAATGCATATCGGTCTAAACTGAGGAAAACAAATGTCTTTTTAAATATTTTTTGGGGATATTTATTATAGCAAAAAGTAAAAAATAATGCGTTTTTTTTCAAATTTGACGCTTTTTTTGTTTATAGCGTGAAAAATAAAAACCACAGAGGTGATCAAATACCACCAAAAGAAAGCTCTATTTGTGGGAAAAAAGGGACATTAATTTTGTTTGGGAGCCAAGTCGCTCGTTCGTGCAATTGTCAGTTAAATCGACGCAGTGCTCTGGTCAGCAAGGGGGTAAATTCTTCCCTATGCGTTACGTCATACCACGTGACTTCTTCATGGGGTCCCCATGAAGATTCCCATGAAGAAGTCACGTGGTATGACGTAACGCGTAGGGAGTGGCCGTAGGACGCACCGGAAGTACAGTAGGACTGGCGGAAGACGCCACGCCACCATTTTAACTTCTCTTGCTGTGTGGTTTTTATTCTTTATAATGTGAGAGTCCGATTTTATCACTTTACCAATAAATTGATTACTTTATTTTTAATATACTACACTATTGGAGTCTCCTCTGTCTCTCTCTTCCCCCTCCTCCTCTTTTTTTGAGCTATCCATCACGAATCATCACGTTTGGGTCATCATTACATTATATGAGTTATCATGGCCCTCTAGTGGCTGGATATAGAAATGGTCTTCTATCTGGTACAGTAAAAGGATCCTTCTGATGACTGAATATGAGGAATGAAGTGAGATATTTGCAGAATTTGTGATGAGCCTGAATTTCCTTTTTTAAGGTGAGAGTTGTGTGAGCCCTGGGATTGTTTATCACCGTTTGTCCATCCATTTCTCATTGTTGGTGTTTACGAATATATGGACTATTTCGTTACACTATTGAAATTTTTTACACGTTTTTTTGCACTTAGCAATTTCAGGACTTATTATTTTGGTATATTTTGCGCAGGACTTTATTTTGTATATCACTGTATTTGGTAGTTTGTGTTCACTATCTCGTCTTGCTGCATTTTTGCATTTTTTTTGCACGTGCACTTTCTTATTATATTTTATTGTTTATTTGGTCTTATTGATTTATTTTTAGAGGTATTTATATACCCTATTTTTTCTTCCACGTAGTAGCGCGAAGGTCCTTTCTTTTTTGTATTTTCACCTTTAAAATACACCTTTAAAAACGGATTGCAGAAAACATACATGAGACCAACTATATACACCTCTGGTATATACAACTCCAACCTTCAACTTCAGTACATTACTTGCTTGCAGACTATCTCTCCTCAACACCTCCAACACATCACTTGCTTGCACTTCCCGGACCAGCTAGCACTGATTTGTAGCCTAGGCCTGACACTGACTCAGCCAGGCCTAAGGTAAATTTTTCCTTTGCAGACAGAGACTGCAGGTGCCTTTAGTGTAGATAAAATGGTAGATAGTCCCAGTGCTAGCTGTCCATGTGGCTACTGCTCCCAGTACCACCTCTTTAGGCCCTGCAGCTGCCTCTCTTCACTGCCCGTGCCACCACAGTCCACTCCCTTGGCTCTGCACCCATCTCAAACTGCACTCTCCCAGTCCTCTCAGACATGCCTCCCCAGTCCTCTCCCAACTATGTGTCACTCACCAGCCCTCTTGGCTGCGACCTGTTTTTCCTCTCCTGGACATTGCCTGGCACTGCTCTCCTGCTGTCCTCTCTTTCTCCCGTACCACCTGTCCAGGACACCTCTGTGTGTCATGAGAAGGGTCCTGTCCGCACTTAAGCCCAGACCCAAGGTTACCACCCCCCAGACTGGGGAACTCCACCCCCAGCTGTGCTGACCCTGGGTATTTAAGGAGACCTGCTCCTTGCCCATCCAGATTGGCCAAGGCTCCTCAGAACACTCCAAGCAGCTCCACCTCCCCTCTCCACCTCTCTGTCCAGACAATACCAGAACATTCTGGAAAGAAGTGGGAGGTCTTGGTGATGCTGCCTGTGAGTCACCCAGCTCTACTCTGAATAACTCCCAACTCAGGTCAAAACACGCAAAGCCTTGACTCGCAGTCTCCACTCTAATTCATCTCAAAGGTGTTCTATCAGGTTGAGATCAGGACAGTGTTGCAGGCCAGTCAAGGTTCTCCACCTCAAACTTGCTCATCCACAATATAGTGCCAAACGTATTGGTCCATTCCACCAAATTATTTGGTGGAGGGGGGATTATGATGTGGGGTTGTTTTTTAGGGGTTGGCCCATTAGTTCTAGTGAAGGGGACCCTTAAGGTGGCAGCATACCAAGACATTTTGGACAGTTTCATGCTCCCAACTTTGTGGGAACAGTTTGAGTATGGCCTCTTCCTGTTCCAACATTACTGTGCACCAGTACACAAAGCAAAGCAGAAAAGACATGGATGAGTGAGTTTTGGGGTGAAGGAACTTGAATGGCCTGCACAGAGTCCTGACCTAAATCTGATACAACACCTTTGGGATGAATTACAGCGGAGACTGCAAGCCAGCTCTTCTCCTCCAACATCAGTGCCTGACCTCACAAACACACTTCTGGAAGAATGATCAAACATTCCCATAGAAACACTCCCAAACATTGTGGACAACCTTCCAAGAAAAGATGAACCTGTTATAGCTGCAAAGGGTGGACCAACTCAATATTGAACATTATGGACTAAGACTGGGATGCCATTAAAGTTCATGTGCATGTAAAGGCAGGCGCCCAAATACATATGACAATATAGTGCATATGCGTGTATAGTCACAAAAAAAGTCCTTAAAAATCTGGTGAAATGACCGGAGAAAATACTGTATGTTGCAGGGACTGCACTGATTTAGTGAGTTGGCATGTTGCTACGGTTTAAACCATTTAACCTCTTTGTTAAACTGACAGGGGTTCTAATTCAATTCCACTGTATCAATTCCACTGGATATCACATGAGATAAAATACCAGATGGTTTCATGAGATAAATACCACTTATTTCGAGGAAATGCTGCATGTCTTATTTTAGTAGTGTTTTCTGTGAATGGCAAAAAAACTTTTTGAAAAACGCTATGAGATATTTTACTGCAAATTTTAAAGAGGAAAATACTGCTTTGTGGATGAAGCCCATTGTCGTTTATTCAAATGTTAAATGATAATTTTAATATGGTAGTGAGTTTGACCCTTACTGATCATAGAATTTCTAGAAATTTTTCTAGGAAAAATTATAACAATGATGACTTATTATATTAATATTATTATTATCTCCCAAAGAAATGGTAACTTCTGATTTTCTAGCCTAGTAGCTATTCATTTTCATGAAATAATTTTCATAAAATTTATTTTTTATTTTTTAAATAATCTCTTTTGCGTGAGCAGAATGACTCCCGTGATTATTTTGTCACCCAACGTGTTGAAAAGAAATAACTGTGCTCATGACCGCTGAACTAGATTTTACAGATATTCTTGTTTGCCTTTCTCATAAATCAGTGTCCTTCAAGATATACTGGTTTGAGGTGTATTTGTTCCCATTGTGGGTGTCCTAACCACCGAAGAAGGTTAAATAAACTTGACTCCTCATCCTTGAATAGAGATGTAGTCAACTACAAGAAAGGAATTATCTCATAATAAGTCACACTAAATCCTAATATATATATTTATATAAACACTACTGCTATTATACTAGAATTATGAGTTTCAAACCTTCAAACTCAGTTCTGTTATCCACCTCCAGGCTCCAGTTAAAGCTTTTGATGCTGTTTTAGATTAAAATGCATGAATTCTATTAAAATTTATGCAAAGACAACTTTTTTTTTTCTTGGGGGGGGGGTGTTTGGGGTTTAAACAGGGTAGGTTACTGTCCAAGTAAATGCTTAAGTAAGAACCAAAGTGACTGTATGCTCTATTAGAAGGTTTTCATTAGAATAGTTCTATCCCTTGGGAAGATTTCCCATAATTTCCTGTCCTTGTGACAATGGTCACCAAAGCTGAGATGGTGACTCCTCCCAATAGAGACACCTACCTCCCAACACTATCTGAAATACACTTTAAGTTTGCCCTATGGTTCCCAGTTGTACATAAAATATATGGAATGAATAATGGGATCCTGTTTAATTTAGAAAATATGTTGTGTTTGGAGAGCATTGATTCCGAGCATGCGGGTTTGTACTTTGGACTTTTGTGTGACGGAGTTGTGTACACACAATACGAAAATCTGACAACAGACCGTTGTTCGCTGAAAATTTATTAGCCTGCCATCCAACATTTGTTGGTGGAAAGTTGGACAAAAATTGTCTGATGGAGTGTACTTAGGCTTGATTCACATCTATGCATTTTTAGTGCTTTTTGCATTTTGCAGATTTGCACTACAGTCCATTTAACATGGTTTTCTATGGAACACGTCCTGTAGTGCAAATCTGCAAAATGCAAAAAGCACTAAAACTGCCTAGGTGTGAATCCAGCCTAAGGCTTGATTCACACTAACGCGTTTTTTGATGCATTTTGCATTTTGCAGAAATGCATGGAAATTTTTTAACATGGGTTCCTATGGAACATGTTCACATCAATGCATTTCTGTGCTTCTGCGTTTTTGGAAAAGGTTGGGGACTTTTTTTTATGCAAAATGCAGCGTTTTGCATGTAATAGAAGTCAATGGAATTGCATCAAAAACGCAAGTACCGCCTTTTTACCGCGTTTTTACTGCGATTTTGCCGCAATTTGCGTTTTGTTTTCTTTTTTTTTCACTGTATACATCTGGTTGCTAAGTAACCACAGTGTAAAAAAAAAAAAAGCAAAACACAGCAAAATCGCGGCAAAATTGCAGTAAAAACGTGTGTCCAAAAACGCGACAAGCGCCGCGAAAAGCACAGCAAAAACGCTCAAAAGCAACATGCGTAGATGTGAATCCAAACCTAAGGCTGGGTTCACACTGCTGCGGTGACGAGATCGGATGTGATTCGCACTGCACTGCAGTGCAAATCACATCAGATCTCTGTGCGATGCGAGTTCAGCCATACAGATAGTATGGCCGAATTAGCATCGCATCCAGCCCAAACTCCCACAGGACCCTTTTTTTGGTCCGCAGCAGAATCGGATTGCATGGGTGTTCACACCATGCGATCCAATTCCTGTCCAAGTTTGCAGATCGCACTGCGATATGCAAACTGATCTGGGGGTGTCATTAACTTTTCACTGACATTCCCAGCAGTTCGCATAGGGCAGTGTGAACTGCTGCTGGGAGGCATGCGATGAGGGAACCCGCAGCGGATTCGCAGAACCAAACTATGTTTAATACCCTATAGTTTCCACTGTACACCACATGCTATACCTTGTTTAAACAGCAAAGCTAACTAATGACTAAGAGATTAAAGTCAACCTATAAAAATAGCCTGAATTCATTTCCTACATCTGGCACAAGTATACAGTATTTTCTGTATGTTCTTTCTTTATCTGTTTCTCACTTGGAGATTTCTTTCCCTAATTAGCTTTAAGTTGGTGTTAAATGGAATGATTTCATTGGAATGATAAAATTTTACAAAAATTACAAGATCCCAATCACGGACGCCCCCCCCCTTCTTTCTCTTTGCTCCCATCCCCCAAGAAACCCTCCCTAAACTCCTACCACAAAAGCAGTATAGCCTGCCACGACGCATGAACCATCACAGCTCGCACTCCCTCCATCCAATTTTTCACCCTGTATCCTGGAACCACCCCGCTACGTACCCCTAAGTTAAGAAAACGGCAAGGCTCACAATTCCCAGCAGACTTCACTCCATGCACTGTGGGTAACTAACCCCAATTTACACTTCAACTCCACCACTGTCAAAAGAAAAAAACAATGGGGCACATTAAAAATTCAGGAAAGCAATCACACCCACCCAACGTCTAATGGTTAATTATACACTCCACACTATGTTTAATGGTTACCTCTTCATTTTTTTTACCCCTTTTTAGTTCCCCCAATAATTTCTGAAGCTACAAAGCCCGCAATGTTCGATAAGCCAAGGTCCCAAGGGATTCATATAATTTCTGTACTGTTATGTTATACAACAACTATACTTTGCCTTATTATACTGGTTGAATGTCTCATCAACATGACTAATGTATTGTAATGCTCCAATATACTTCAATAATCTTTGTTGGAAAAAAAAAAAGAAAAAAAAATTACAAAAATGTATGACAATTTTATCAGAATGATTGTTCACAAACAAAATAAAACTTTTTTTTTTTACCATTTTATGTCAGGGTAATGTGTCATTGTTTCAGTCCATTTACATTCTGAACAGTAGCACTTTCATTTTCATTTAAATTATTGCACTGTAATTTACCTTTTTTTTAAATTCATTATAATGGCATTTTCTGATAACTATCATGCAAGCGAATGATTTTGTAACAAGTGGTGAAACTTTTTTGACCAGTCTCTCATTTCTGTTGGTTATAAGAAATCATTTTGTTAATTTCCTTAATGTTCATCAAACTTTTGTAATATTTTTGCAGGATCTTCTGAAATTCTGGTACATACGTGACCAGTCTAATCCTAAAGTACACTGTTTCTGCTCAGAAGGTATGTGTGACTATATACAGGGTGATTATTGAGCAGATTCAGGTTCAGTCTGTAGACCCAGGCAGGTTGAAAAAGAAACTGTCAGCTCCTGGGAAATTCCCCCACCAGAATACTCCAATCAGCGCTCTCCACCATTGGCTGAGAGCTGGCTTTCCTGCATGCTCATCTGACAGAAGCCGGCCAAACAGGCTGAATGTAGAATAATTCAATTTTTTTTAACCGGCCGATGTCCACCGACATTCGAACCTCGTATACAGGGCTTTAAGCTAAGTAAAAGGTGAACACAACTCTCATCTGCACTAGGTGTCCTCAGAGATATCAAGGAGTATACACCATCCTAGACAATGCGAGATGAGCTCTGGGATCTAGTGTGTCACCCAATGGTGACATCTGTGCAAGGGTAGTACTTTACCCTTTCCTTTGCTATCAATGTCCCTGCAAAATAATGAGCATTTCTTTTAGTATAAAGTGCTTGTTAACATCCTTTGCGACATCAGATACAACCTGATTAAAGCCAGAGATGTTGCAAGATGGATTGCTATATACTTTCCATGAAAAGCCCTATGGATTGGGTACTTGTTCCATTTTAAAACTATTCCAAAGTGTAAAATAAGCTTAATGCACTGTTAGAACATAAAATGAAACATGTAATTGTCCCTGCATTGTGAAATCATTTTAGTAGAGTCACCCATGGCAGTCTACACAACACTTGTGTTATTCCAACAATCAATTAAAGCCAGCAATATAAAAAAAAAAATTCACAATATTATTGCATATATTATTTCATGAATAGACTCCCTGCAGAGGGGGTTATGGCCAGCTCAGTGGATTGCTTTAAGAAAGGCCTGGACTATTTCCTAAGTGTACATAATATAACGGGGTACTAACATTTATAGGTAAAGTTGATCCGGGGAAAATCCGATTGCCTCTCGGGGGATCAGGAAGGAATTTTTTCCCCTGCTATAGCAAATTGGATCATGCTCTGCTGGGGTTTTTTGCCTTCCTCTGGATCAACTGTGGGTATAGAATTGGGTATATGGGCTGGTATGATAATTATATATATATATATATATTTTTTTTTTTGTGGTTGAACTGGATGGACGTGTGTCTTTTTTCAACCTGACTAACTATGTAACTATGTAACTATCTGCTTGCTTAGTTAAGCTGTTATCACAGACAGACTTCAGTGACACAACTCAGTTGTGCACTGTTTATTTAAACTGTATTCACTGATAGACTTCGGAGACACAATAGAAGTTTTACTGTCTTGCCCTGGGCTAAGTCTGTGTAAAAGCCAGAAGAGCTGGTCCGTTAGCTTAGTACCATGAAAATGCTATGGTAGCTAAACACCTGTTAAGAATGTAGATGTGTGCATTGTAGACAGTACAAAGGTTCATGCATCACCTAATGGGATAGTGGTAAAAAAATGACTAGTAATAAGGACTAGATTTGGCTGCTTTACTCATTACACTGTTGACTCTAGAGGTAAGCCTGGTACACACTGACAGATTATTTTTTTTTCATTCAACTCAGCAGTCTGGACAAAAAAATATGAGTAGCTTGCGAGGAGCTCTCTGTACTATATATGCATATTAGTACAGCGACCTCCCCACTGAGCTATTGTGTTCTGCCCCCCGCCAGAACACACCGGTCTGCGCTTACAGCCAGTGGCCAATACCAGCTGATATTCAGCACGTGTGCACTAGGCTGTAATTGATATGTATAATAAAAGCCTTAGAGACCACAAAACAAATCCAGAGGTAATGATGTATGATTTACTAACTACAGAATGTTGCATTGGAATACACAATATCGTACAAAGAAAGGAAAAAGGAAAAAAAAAAAACAGGATCATCTTTTCTTGCACGTAACTGCATTCAACTTCCTCTGTTATGTGAACAGTCTCCCCAGTCCTTCAGTAAATCAGCCACAAGGCTGGATTACTAAAGAACCTACATAGGGACTAATATTTAGCCTAGCCCTTGTTCACTTTGAAACATTGAGCATATTTCAATCTCTAACCACGCAATGGTGGTTATTTCCGAAAGGCAAATCCACTTTGCACTGAAAGTGCACTTGGAAGTGCAGTCACTATAAGTGCAGTCACTATAAATCAAGCTCTGCTGATTTTATCATCCAATCATGTGCAAGCTAAAATGCTGTTTTTTATTTTCCTTGGATGTCCCCCTCGGATCTACAGCCACTGCACTTCCAAGTGCACTTTCAGTGCAAAGTGGATTTTCCTTTAGTAAATAACCCCCAAGGCACTTTTTGAAAAAAAAAACAACAAAAAAAAAACAATCTAGCCAAACTTAGCTGACAATTATAAAAACTTTTACATTCTAAATGTATGTATGCACATTCCTCTGTCTTGCACCACAACATAAATATGAATGCATAGGTAACTTACTCATTCCTGTTTTAAGTTGGACCTAGCAGTACCTTTGAATATTAGGATTCTGCTTGCACATCCAATCTTCCCCTGATGCTTATTATAAGCTTACACCCAAAATACAGCAGAGCAGCGAGGTGTCAGCTAACATCTGCATCAGTTGAAACCAACAGCAAATCAGCAAAAAACGGTCAGCTCTTTGGATTTTCCAGGTTCTGTCTTATGATTGAATCATGACAGGACTGCTGCAAAAGTTGTTTTCACTACTTGAGAAGCAAGGTTATAGCAGAACTTCAGCATAAACATGTTTTTAATAGCTTTGGAAAGAACAGAGAAGAGCGAGAACCTCTGCCAGGTTTTTATTGCTGTGTTCTAGTTGGGGAGTTTTCTGCTACCTTCTGTTTAGGGAATACTGGTCACTAAAAAGAAATTGAGTCAATAAACCTAGAGGGGACAGACAGTAAACAAAACAGAGGCTCTCAACCTTCCTTGCTCTATTCAAAACTATTTTGGACTAAAAAAACTAAAAAATTAATTGAATGAAAAAAATGAAAACATTTTTAAAGATAGTATAATTGCAAGCTGCTGACATTATTCAAAATGTTACTATTATCATTTACCGCATTAATAATTAGTAATTTTGTGTTAAAAAACAATTCACACAAAGATAAATGTGATAAATGTTCTTACCACTCAAAGCCAAGATACAGCAGATAACATAAATCCACAGAATTTGTTTGCCCATTTTTTCTTTGTAGTTCTCTTGCTTCCTTATCAGAACATCATTCTAAAATAGAGTCCTTGACTTCTCGAGAACAGGTGTCAGTCTGCTACTGTCTCTCCCACACTGATTCTCCTTACTTTGTATGAAGGGAGGAGACACAGGTACTTCTCATTGTCCATCCCATTTTTACAGCCTCCAAACACCTTGCTTGCTAGCCAGCACATTTTCCATTAACTCACCCATTGCTGTGACAAATTATACTAATATGAAAACAATTATAGAGAAATTGGACTTAATATATATATATATAAACATGTGTTTCATCTTGATATGCCTTAAAACATACTAAATGAAATGCAGTGCCATTATACAATTAATCTATTTTTATTATAATTATTCAAAAGCTTAATGAACACATTGATCTCCCAGGGTCCCAAAACCCCCTACATGGCTTATATATCTAAGAACTACTTATTGGATTGAAAATCAAATTATCCTCACATCTTCAAGCTGATATCTGCAGAGGGTTGGGGCAATTTATGAACATCTCTCAGATTATACATCTGTTTCTTTAGGAGATAAATAGAAGTTGATAGATCTACAAAATCTTAATGATATATTCAGAAAACTGCATACATTAGGCAATAATATGCACAACTAGTTTATAATGTCTAAATTTACAATTTGATTCATACACTCCACCACCTAGGCACCAAGTCCATTATCATCCCATAATTGGGGGGAAGGGTGGGTGCATGGAGCATAAGAGTATCTAGAGCAGCCATTCTCAACCAGGGTTCCGTGGAACCCTGGGGTTCCTCCAGAGGTTGCTAGGGGTTCCTTTAGCTGTGGCTGAAGAATCACCTTTTTGATGGTGCCTACAGAGTTCAAGGTTCAGCATCACTTAGCAAAGCCAGCAACATGGCACAAAATATATTTTTAGCTGTCTTTAAGGGTGGCATTCTGAGCACCATTTTAAGAGGAACATTCTTCCTATTGACCACCAGTATTAGAAAGGAGTTCATCAAGACTTGAAAATCCTTTTTAGGGTTCCTCTAGGGTTAAAAGATTGAGAAAGCCTGATCTAGAGGGTCAATACCCTTTATAAATATATTGTACGTTACATCTATGTATAAGGCAGATCATACAAAGCCCTCATATTGTATAAGTCCAAGGATGTAACATCAATATCTCTCTCAGTATTTATTAATAGCAAAACCAAAGTGGCACAACGGATCTATAATCAAAGAACTATAGTACTGTATAACTCTTTCAGAAAGTGAGCCAGTATAAATAAATTATAGATATAGACCTTGTATGATGGATATTAGATAGTTAGGTAAACTCTTGCCTTATGTGTGCAGTTTTCTGATAATATTGTTAATTTGTAGACCTATAACCTCTGATTTATCTCCCGAAGAAGAAAAAATATAATCCAAAAAATGCATTGAGATATTGACATACAGTAGAAAATGTGAAGGCAATAAAACTTTCAACCCAATATGCAATTCTTAAATTATATACATATGTGAATAAATGTAGGTTTGTTGGTAAATTTTTCCATAATTTTTGCTAATAAATCTTTTTCAGCATTACTATAAAGCTATCTAATAAAATGGATTAAATTATATTATTATGGTTTATTTTCAGTTTATTTTTTCCACTTCAAACACTGATTTACTGGAAATGGAAAGAATGTTCTTACTTGTCAGCTACAACGCCTCACTGCTTTTTTCATGTAACAGGTCTGAAAAAAATTGTAATTTCAATATTTTCAATGAAATAGAGAAGCCTCTTCATCCCTTAGCAGTGTTTGGGGTAAACCTCGTAAACCCTTATATCATCCCGCATATTATTATTATCATCCTTTATTTAGAAAGTGCTGTGCATGAAATAATGAAAGGTTGCAAGTTAAGATGGGTACATATGGATCGAAATTTGGCTGGTTCGGCAGGGACTGGCTGAATTTTGATCTGTGCATGGCCCTATCTTTTCGTTCTGTCGAATGATCATGCTGGAAAACTTTCATCAATTGGTGGTTTTAGCTGATGATCAATGTATTCTGATAGCATATGTACCCAGCTTTACAGCCTCCAGACAAAACAGGTACAGAAAAAAATAGGACCCTACCAGTACAAGCTTACAATGCAAGAAGTGAGCAAATAATAGATACAATAATCATTAATTGCGGTTGGCTTCCAGTAAATTCTGCTTTTGTTTTTCAAGACATCATTCCTGGTAATGGATTTAAAGTGATTGTAAAGTCAAAAGTTTTTTTTTATCTTAATGTATTCTATGCATTACAATAAAAAGGATTCCCTGTGCAGCAGCCTCCCCCAGCACCCCTGATACTAACCTGAGCCCCATCTCAATCCAGCGATGTCTACAAGTAAATCAGTCATTGGGGACTCTGCCTCCTGATTGGATGAGACACAGCAGTGGTGACATTGTCTCCCACTGCTATCAATAAAACTCAGTTAGCCAATCAGGAGAAAATGGGGGCAGGCCGACCTGCAGCTCCGTGTCTGAATGGATAGACAGAGCTGCAGCTTAGCTTGGGTGCTCCCATAGCAAGCTACTTTCTGTGGGGGCACATGACAGGAGGGGGTGGTGGGGAAGGAGCTCCAGCCAGGGACACAAGAAGAGGAGGATCTCGGCTGCTCTGTGCAAAATCCCTGCACAGAGTAGGTAACTACACCATGTTATTTTAATAGAACAAAACAAGTCTTTACAATCACTTTAATTTGAGGATCTTTACATATAAGAATACTGTGAAAAAAATAGCACACCTGTTCCCCATTCAGAAAGATTGGTAGTTTTGCTTTTAATTTGATCATGGAATACTTATTATTACTATTGTTGTTGTTCTTATTCGTTTCCATATGTTTTTACATTGGAGACATGCAATAATTAGAATAAAGAACTTAAAAAACAAGTTTTATACAATCCTCTTCTACAAACATGCATTCTACTATGCTATAAGGAAAATGCTTTAACAGAAACCTTGTCACTGTGCAAGTAAAGCTTTTTGATTCCCCCATTATCTGATGACACACTGCTACTTCAGAGATAAAGGATCACCATACTCAGGGTTATTTTTCATAAAATTTAACCTGGATTTTAAACTTTCACATTATTAGTATGGTGTATGAAATATAATGAAATATAAAAACATAAAATTTGTGATCATTTTATATGACTTAGGGCTCATGCACACTGCAGCTCAAAGAAACTCAAGATAACGGCTCCTACGGGCTTTTGAGCTTTTTTGAGCTATTATTTTTTTCTGCCTGGAAAATGCACACTATGGCTTTTTTTGGAGCTTACATGCAGAAAACCTCCCCACCAAACTCACACTTTTGAGAAGAGCTTTTGAGCTGAAAATATGCCTAAGAAGCTTGAAAACACACATGCACAAAAAAAAAGAATAGGAAAATGAGCTAAGGGTTTGTGAAAAAAAAAAAACTTTTATGTTAAAGAAGCTCAAATAAGCTCAATAAAAATGTGCAAAAGAGCCCAAAAAAGTACACATTTCTTCAAGCTGATATAAAAGCTCATAAATGTAAAAGCAGCTTTTTTTGAGCTGCAGTGTGCATGAGCCCTTATTGATCTAAAAAGAGATACATGTATCTTAACAGTGTCCCCTTTCGATACATTTATTATATTTACTATTGTTTCCACTGATGAATAAATTCTTCATTTTCTTCCAGAGTTGCAAGCACAGCTAGAATTATGGTAATTTAATGTTTCCCACTTTACCAAAGCATTAAGTAAAGACAAGACTAGGGATGAGCTTCGTGTTCGAGTCGAACGTACGTTCGACTCGAACGTACGTTCGACTCGAACATTGGCTGTTCGGCCGTTCGGCGAATTCCGAACGTTTGGGCCGTTCGCGTCAAAATTCGAGTGACGCGCGCGCGGACCACAATGCACTGCGGTGGCGCAGTGCATTGCTGCCCCATGATTGGCCAAGCATGCACTGTGACCCCGCATGCTTGGCCAATCGCAGCGCCGGCAGCGAGGAGAGCCATGATTGGCCACAGGCATCCTGCCTGTGGCCAATCATAGATCAGGCTGTGTAGTGCACGCCCCACACTATATAAGGCCGCCTTTGAGGCGGCTTCGTGTAGTGTGTTACTTAGCATCTGAAGCAGTGGGTGTTCTGTGTATATTCAACACAGTACACACCAATCGTTTTTGGCTGATTTCCTATCTTGCTGCTGTGTAGTGGTTGTTGTCTGTGCCCTGACTGCAGTATACACCACTATATTCACCTCACCTATATAGCTAGTGATCTAGCTTTAACCACTTAACAACTGCCCATTGCCGATTAACGGCTTCAGGGCGGTTGTTTAACTCTGAGAGGCCGTTAATTAACGGCCTCCCAGAATTCTGCTCTCGCGTGCCCCGAGGTGTGCGCACTCGAGAGCATCCGTGACCGCCGGGTCGCATCACGGATCACGGTAAACGGCCGCTCATAGCGGCCGTTTACCACGTGATTGCTCCGTCAAATGACGGAGTGATCACTTGGAAACAAACCGGCGTCATGTTATGACGCCTGTTCCTCCCTCCCCTCTCTGTACCGATCGGTACAGCGGAGGGGAAAGAGATCGGTGTCAGCAGCGATGTGGGCTGCATCTGCAGTGCCCACATCGCTGCTCACCGAATTTAACCCCTCAATTCCCTGCCAATACTCTGCAATACCAGTGCATACTCTGCAGTACCCTGCCATTACTCTGCAGTACCCCGCCATTACTCTGCAGTGCAGTACCCTGCCATTACTCTGCAGTGCAGTACCCTGCCATTACTCTGCAGTACCCCCCATTACTCTGCAGTAACCCCCATTACTCTGCAGTACCCCCCAATACTCTGCAGTACCCGCCATTACTCTGCAGTACCCGCCATTACTCTGCAGTACCCCCAATACTCTGCAGTACCCTGCCATTACTCTGCAGTGCAGTACCCTGCCATTACTCTGCAGTACCCCCAATACTCTGCAGTACCCTGCCATTACTCTGCAGTACCCCCAATACTCTGCAGTACCCTGCCATTACTCTGCAGTGCAGTACCCTGCCATTACTCTGCAGTACCCCCAATACTCTGCAGTACCCTGCCATTACTCTGCAGTACCCCCAATACTCTGCAGTACCCAGCCATTACTCTGCAGTGCAGTACCCTGCCATTACTCTGCAGTACCCCCAATACTCTGCAGTACCCTGCCATTACTCTGTAGTACCCCCCAATACTCTGCAGTACCCTGCTATTACTCTGTAGTACCCCGCCAATACTCTGTAATACCCTGCCATAAATTGCCATACCCAGCCATACTCAGAGATACCCAGCCATACTCGGTGATACCCTGAAATACCCAGCCATAGACACCCCCCACCCCTCACCGCCCTCCGGTGCTTCTACCAACTCGCCAGTACGATCAAAGCCAGAATCTTTTTTTTATTTTTTATTTCAGGCTTCCCAGCCTAGAGGTGAGATGTGGGGTCATATTGACCCCCCAGATTTCACTGTAAAGAGGACCTGTCACCCCATATTCCTATTACAAGGGATGTTTACATTTCTTGTAATAGGAATAAAAGTGATCAAAAATATATTTTTTGGGGAAAAAAATGTCAAACTAACATAAATAAAGTAAAATGAACAATAAAAAAATAAAATTAAAATTAAAGCGCCCATGTCCCCATGTGCTCGCATGTGCCACACATGTGAGGTATCGCCGAGAATGTTAGAGCGAGAGCAATAATTCTAGTCCTAGACCTCCTCTGCAACTCAAAACATGAAACCAGTAAAAAAAAAATTAAAGCGTCGCCTATGGGGATTTTTTAAGTAGCGACGTTTGGCGCCATTCCACGGGCATGTGCAATTTTGAAGAGTGACATGTTTGATATCTATTTACTCAGCATAACTTCATCTTTCACTTTATGCAAACATTGGGCTAACAAGTGGTTAATAATAGAGCTTGCAGTCAGTAGTGTTAGGAGATAGTGCGTGCTGTCTGCGTGCTGTCTGCGTGCTCTGTACCCAGTACATACCGCTATAATATAGGGCAGGCCCCTACTTTTAAACATCCAACTTACAAACATCTCCTACTTGCAAACGCAAGGAGACAGCAGCAAGTGAGATGAAAAAAGATGGACGACAAAACAAATTATACAGGGGTGATAACCCTTCCCTATGTTTTCCAAAAAGCTTAAAGATTTTTTGACTGGAGCTACACTTTAAAAATGTACCGGTTGAAAATGACAAACAGATTCAACTTAACACAACAAACCTACACAGTCCCTGTCTTGTTTGCACCGCCTGTATACTGCTGTTCTGAGTATATAGGGCCTGGGGGCCACACGCATTTCCTTTTTTTAATATGGGTACGGGGTTCCCCTTAATATGCGTACAAGACCCAAATAGGCTGGTAATGGGCAGGGAGGGCTACCCATGCCATGTTTCTCAATGATTTTCAACCATATTGCAGGAACCAGATATAACATTAAAACCGCAAGCAGTTTTAAATGATGTTATTTCCGTTTAATGTCATTTTGTGCAGGGACTGTTCTAAACACGGGAAACACGTGGCACTTCACAGGCATACTACAGACACCCCCCAGGCACCATATTTAAAGGAATATTTCACTTTTTTTTTTCACTTTAATCGTCATTAAAATCAGTGCTCCCGCCAAAACGGCAGTTTTTAAAACTTTTTTTTGCAGTGACCCATGTCCCCTGAGGCAGGTCCCCAAACCCTTTTTAGGACACTATCTTGCATATTAGCCTTTAAAATTAGCACTTTCCAATTCGAACGTTCGAGTCCCATAGACTTCAATGGGGTTCTAACGTTCGTACCGAACGCGGGGGTCGTTTGCAAGTTCTGGTGCGAACCGAACCGGGGGGTGTTCGGCTCATCCCTAGACAAGACCATGTATCTGTTATTTTTTTTAATTCTGTCAAGGTTTGTATAAATGTATTTTTGTAGAGAGACTGATTCCTAGAAGAATAATGTTATTTTTTAACACCAGTCATTTTGGGCACACCTGCAGGGTTAAAATTATAAAAATAAAAATAAAAAATAAAAAACATTTCAAAAAGAAAGAAATGAAGTTTGCTAATCGTTGCTTCTACTAGTTAACTGGCTACCATGCTTATCCTGTGGCTTCAATAGTTTGAGTCACTGACCTGGAACAAGGGTGAAGATCATGAATTCTAATGCCGCGTACACACGGGCGGACTGTATGGCGTACTTAGTTCGTCATACAATCCGACGGACAGTCCGTCGTACTTTCGACTGAACGGACTTGACCACACACGGATACCCAAACAGTCCGTCGAAAGCTTGCGCGATGACGTGTACAGCACATACGACGGGACTAGAAATAGGAAGTCCAATACACAGCAAAGCACCCTTCCGCCGTGTAAATCCTTTCTGGGCATGCGCCATTCTTAGTCCGTCGAACTAGCCTACTGACGAGCGGATTGTCCGCTGAAACCAAAGTACGACGGACAGAATTTCGAAAAATCCGAAATACTTAGTACGCCAGACTGCACGCTGAAAAAGTCCGCTGAAGCCCACACACGAGCGGACTGTCCGCTGAAATGTGTTTCGACGGACTAAGTACGCCCTACAGTACGCCCGTGTGTACGCGGCATAATATTACTTTGATCTTTCTTTTCTGCATACTCATTTTGAAAACACAATATTATAACAAACTATTCAAGTTTGTAAATTATTAGCTACTGTTCACTTAATAAATATGTAGAAATAATATGTAAAACACACATTGCATAAAGATAAAATCATCATTGTTTTATGAATGTTAACACGGGAAGAACCCCTGGTATGAGTATATTTTAAATGTGCAGCTCTTAACTCATTTGCATTGGATCATATGTAACTTAATGTAATTTTGGAACACATCTTGTGCCAAGCATGAGTTAAAATTGACACAATCGCAGTAAGAATAAAACGTCGTGGTTTACTTGCATTGGTTTCATTCCTTTCTTGTAATCAGAGCTTCATTGAGTCATGCAGCACGCAGCAACTATTATTTTATTGTGAATAAATAATATTATATTATATCTATTAAACTAGATGTACAAACTTCTCTAATTACAGCTGTCTTTGAAATAAGCCAATGAAAATAATTTCATAGCACTAACTGATGCAGCAAGTGTTTTTCTCAGTTCATCATCATGTAGAGAAAATACACATCGAAGGTAGGATTACAATTGGAATTTCTATCAGGAAACATGACTCCATAATTTGGATTTGTAATGCTGGAGACTAGTGTGCATAGCAGGGGATTCTGGTGGTGTTATGTTGTCAGTGGGGTTTCCAAGAGATGAAGCATGCAAGCAACAACTTGTCAATGGCCATGGTAAACTGACTTATTAGTTTTGGGTGGAGTTAGCTTATAAACCCTATGTACCGTCTGTCACTGTATTCTGATGAACAGCAAATATACCACTATAATATCATGACTTTTTTTATGTCTGACAATATCAAATAAATAAAAGTTAAAAGAAAAGTATGATCAAACCTTTTTTGGCCTTATATCTCTTTTGAGTCACTTATCTGAGCACTAGTAAGTCCACTCTTGTGACCCATAATCAGCCCGCTGTCAGCTGACATCGCAGAGCAGCTTCGGGCTCTGGAAGGATCCCAAACACATTGTAAGGAGTCACCCAGGTGACTGACCGGACTGGCAGCTGGCTCAGCCTCTCAGCACATGGCTGAGAGGCAAAGCCAATGCTCCCACCCCTCCACAGCCCAGCACTTCAGTGAGTGCTGGAGTGGCAGAACAGAAAGCAGGTGATTGACAGTCCCCACTCTCTGTTCAGTGAAGAGCAAAAATTCAACAAACAGCAGTCATGTGATCGCTCAGTTCTCAGGCTTATTGCCAATGGGGGACAGCTGCAGCATCACACTGGTGAGTATAGAGGGGGTTTTTTTTCACAACCCCAAACTATTTCTTTAATGCTCTTAAGCACAAGTGTGTGCCTCATGTCCAAGTTGATCATTCTGGTCTCTATTACAGTGTTTCACTATCATATAGAGAGGCACTTAAACAATACACCAGGCCATCAATATTTAAAATTCTAAAGTGCATAAGCAGAGGTCAAAACTGTTTTTCACAGGTCACAAGAACTACAACCACCTAAATAAGATTACTATTAGACTGTACATGTAAAGGTGATACATTTTATCAGTAATAGTTCCATAGGTGTGCACAGGGGGGTGCCAGGTGTACCTGTGCTCACCCTAATCACCTTGGGCAGCATCAATTTTGCTGCTCAAGCTCCCGTGCCCCCCTCCCACCTACCCTGCAGCACTGCCGCCTTCCCTTCTTTCCTCCGGATGCTGCAAGAGATGTGTCAGGCTGGAGAGGGGAGGAATGGGCTGGTAGCCCCTTCATTTTCTGAATGAGTACAGTGAGGGATTGGTATTGAGGTCTACTGTGTCCATTCATAACTGAAGCATAGTAAACTGTGTTTGTGAAGGAACAGGGAGCTGCTTAGCACAGAACTGTTTAGACGCCTGATATTTCATCAAAAAATATTATATAAAAAAAAATTTTTTTTTTTTAAAATAATATTAAAAATAAGAAACTGCTGACACCGTCCACTGCCCTATGTATTCCATGCTGAAATTTCAGTAAAAGCTGTATAACCACACAAAGTCTGGTCTGAAGTTACTCAAGGGGTGCATGTGGGGCACATTGCTCTAAGGAACCTGGATCTGAAGTTAGTATATTGGGGGCTACCAGTCATTGGTGTGGAATTAAGATGAGCATGTATGAGGTCCATGCTATGTGCTTTGTGGAATCCCATTCTGTTACTGGGAGTGAGGTAACAGAGGTACAGTACACCTACTAGGACAACGTCATTTGTGACCAAACACGTAGGCAGGAGCGACGTGCTGACTTCACCACATTCATGCCAGTCCCGGACCACGGGCTGCATTGAGAGCCAGTTGGCTTGTTTGTTTTATGCGGTTTTATTCTCATATTGATGAAAATGAAACATCTATTTTTACATACAATAAACCCTAATATTTTACACTATGGATGTTAATTTATTTTTTGAAAACCCTCTGATTGATTCCTTGTGGGCGGTGTAGGCTTGAAACAGCATAATCCCCCTGGATGATCAAGGCCCTGGCTGGGTCTAGAGCCACAAGTGTTTCAGACCTCCTGTAATAAGAGGTCTCAGGAGCTGGTAAGCAGCCATTTTATCAGGTGGAGGGTTCTTTTTTCTACTATTACAGCCTTCTATGGTGAAGTTATTCACAGCTTAAGATTTGTAGGAAAATGACATCAACCTACAAACTTGTTTTTCACAATCCTATATAGATTTTTCATTATTTTATTACCTAATTCTTTTATTTAGTGCAGTTTTGGTTTGGTTTATGTGTTATGTTTTGTGTATTTCACATTTAAATTGCTGCTTTGCACGGTCACATTCATTTATGATTATTATTTATTAGATGATTTTTGATAGTGCTGTATTACCCTTTACTCATTTGTGTGGTTATAAAGCTTTTACTGAAAGTTCAGCGTGGAATACATAACATGGAAAAGCATCCTTTCCCTAACTAACTCTAACAGCAGTAAAGTCGTTATAGGTGAAGTCCATAACTGGTATGACTGTTTTTTGTAATAAAATAAACCATAATACACTACCATACATTGTAGAATGCTGTAACAAAGGTTTGTTGCCTTGGTACATTGAGGCGGTAATTTAAAATTGGTACTAAAACACCCATTGTGGCCCTGTGGTAAATATAGTTCTACCAAACTAACTGGACCAAGTCTAAGTCTCCGTAGGCTTCTGGAAAACAATAGAACTTAATTGCACAGCCTACCTTTTGAAACACTCATCACATTATACAGACTAGTCCTCGAGGCGTTAAGGGAAAACATATTTCCCAGTACTTGTTGGCTGAAGGACTACTACTACATTTGTAGTGGTTTTTCTGTAGAGCTCAGTGTCAGTCCTTGGTGGAAGGGAGACAGCAGCTCTGGATCACCTATACAAAATATGGTCCAACTCCTTACAGAATCTACACACTATGATAAAACTACTAGAAACACAACAATGAGAAGGTGTTAAAAAAGAGACACATTTAGAAGACAATCTCTTTTTACAAGGAATAGCATGCACACATGCATAAATTCATAGAAGGTTTCCCTGTTGTGACTTTTATAACAGCAATAGGTTATTCAGGGAAACCTTCAATCTGATCAAATGTATTTTTTAATACTCTATTGGCTGGGGGAAAGGGGGGGAGCTCTAAAGACCTCTGATTTTCCTGACCATGTCAAAGTTAACATAAAATGAAACATTGTCTATAATTAGAGTTTTCCAACCCCCAGCTGTATATACGGTAGTTTAGAGATTACTGGAGAATTTCTTCAGATAGCTGATTGGGCTTTTCCATGCACGATGCTGCTGTTGGGAAAGCCAGGTAAACACATAAGAAGTGACTCCTTGAATTAATACTAGCAGATGTTTTCCCCTGTTTAGATATACAATTTTACTTATTCTCTGTTTTATCATTTTCTCCACTTAAGTTTCTGCATTTTCTTTGCAGCTTCTATTTGCTATTCTTAACTATTTTTTTTTTAAGCTGCACATACTAATTTAGGTTTTTCCCAGAGGTTCTTCTTTTATTTTGGGTCATGTGAAAAGCTTGTCTTTCTGCTTGATTAAATGCAACTGGGAAATTTGTTGAACCTGTCAGGGGAGCGATACCATTCCCAGACAATAGAACCATTACTGAACACAGCTTGACAGATTTCCAGCCCAGCAAGTTAGGCAAGTGCCTTTGGGTGGTATTCTCTGAGAAGAGACTCCTGCTCTATAGACTCCCTACCCTTTTCTGTCTCCTCCTGCATTTTTACTGCTACAAAATTGTCCACCACAATGCATTTGGAAAAGGCTTAAAGCATTGGACTGTCTGTAATTGCAGGTTCCTGGATCTGCTTGTTCATTTGATAATATGTACAATGCAATATAGAATTCAGGTTGGCATAATTATAATGTGATAGCATCAGGTCGTCTCCTTGAACTTGTCATAAAACAGGTTGGGCGAGGTTTTTGATGTTTTCTTTCTTTTTTATGTCCTATGCTGTTTTCGCATTGATGTCACTGATAACAGCAAAATACTATCCACTCCGCATCATTTCACAGTAATTTATTTCTAAACTTAAAAGTGCCTATACACTGACCCAACTATTCACTATATGGGCAAAGGGATATTTGATGGTAAGTCCAGTAATTTGACTTATTTTTCTATTTTGCATGTGGCACAACATATGGACTTTGATAGTACAGCTGGTAAGATTATCAGTGTACCAAACCACACACACCCACAGGCACATACACTCAAACAAATTGCAAAAACTTAGACTGACAATGAGGCTGCTTTGTCTTTACCTGTATAATAGTTGTGTGAGTCTTGCTATACTATGAACACAATAATGTCACCTAGAATCTCTGGCCCTGTGTTGACATTAGGGCAGCGCTAGTGATCTATCATTTAGCAACAGGAATGTGGTGGGTTGACATTGTTGGGTCATCGTGATTGACAAGGATTTTTTTTTTTAAACAAACACAGGTTTATTAATCAATTGAAAAGATACAGAAAACAGTAGATACATACACATGGCTTATGTAGAGTATAAACACCATCGGGGGTTCACCCCTAATACATTAAGGAAATACACTGTGAGGGGCAGATTATCATTACAGTGTCATCATCCCACCTCCCCTGGCAGAAGCCCGCCACCACCCCCTCCAAGGCACATGCCTAGAGCCTCAAGCTGTACCCATGCTAAACTATACAGGTTTCCAAGGCATCTACCCACCTATGCCACACCTTGTTGTATTTGGCAGGGCAACCGCGGTGCCTATACACTAATTTTATGTATGGCAATTTACTGTTGATTTCTATGATCCAATCTCGGACTATAGGAGGAGCCAGGCGCATCCAATTTTTCACTATCAGTTTCCTTGCAATAAACAACGTTGAATGTAGAAATGTTGTCAGATATGTGTCCAGAGTAATGTCCGGAAACATCCCCAGCACACACACTTTCGGGTCCAGTTGGAGGGGTGATCCCACGTGGTTATGTAGGAAATTGATTATTTGTGCCCAATATGATTGAATCTCAGGGCATGCCCACATTAAGTGGTAGAATGTTCCAGTGGGACTGGGGCACATGACCGGGCCGGAATTTCGCCAGCCTGGCAGGGGTAAGATACGATTTGTGGATTATATACAATTGCGTAAGACGGTCAGGCAATTTCAATGATACCTGCTTAATATTTTCAAGCATCTCGTCCCAATCCGACCCCTCCAACGGACCCAAATCCTCCTCTGACCCTGGCTCTCTCAGAGATCTGCATCACCGCCCTAGACCTTAGTAGATTATTCATATTGGAGATCAATTGAGCCGAGTTGTCACCCATCAGCAACTCAACCATGGACAATGTCTGGGCTTTCGGGAGGCCTTCAGCAAACTGGGATCTAAGTGCATGTCGTAGCTGTAAGTATCGGAAATGCATATAGTGGGGCAGGTCAAACTCCGCCTGTAACGAAGAAAAATCACGTATGCTGAGTGGGGATATGACTTGGTGTAGAAAAATAATACCCCTAGAGGCCCATAGTTCAACCCCAGGGATATCCAGTAGCTCCTGCAACACGGGGTTGCACCACAGGGGGGTATGTGAATGGTGAAAGTCTGCGCCGACAACTCCCATCGCTAACTTCCAAATCTTTCTGTGGTATGATAACAATTGAGTTTGGGCGTCTCCTGCCCTCCCTCCCTGAAAAAGCATCTGTATAGGAGTATGAGTATGGAGACCCTCCCCTCTACCCACCAGCGTCTGATATCTTTCCCCATCCGATCTGTGCAGGTAGTAAAAATGTGAAAGTTGTGCCGCCACATAGTAAGCACGGAAGTCCGGGAGGACTGCCCCCCCTGAATTCTTAAGGGTATTCCAAGCCAGCTTATGTCTAGATGAGCCTCAAATAAACGGCCTCAAATAAACGGGGCAGAACCTGCGATTTGGACCAGTTTATTCTTAAGCCCGAGTGGTTGCCAAACTCCCCCAACACCTCCAGGGCAGTCCGCAGCGACGGCCCCTCATCCTCCAGGTACAAAAGTGTGTCGTCCGCATACATACTCACTGATTCCACCAGGGTGCCACTGCGAAGGCCGACCACTCCTGGATGTTGCCGGAGCCTGGCTGCCAGGGGTTCCGCCGCAAGGGCATACAAAATAGGAGAAAGCGGGCATCCCTGGTGAGTACCTCGCCCAATGGGGAAAGGGTCTGACACCCAGCCGTTTACTGCGACCCTAGCCATCGGCCGATAATAGAGTAATGTGACCCATTTTACAAAGTTAGGGCCAAAGCCGAAGCGCCCCAGACATTCCCAGAGGTAATTCCACTCGATGGAGTCGAAGGCCTTGGCCGCATCCAAGGACACCACTGCCCTCGACCCCACAGAGTCATGCCCCACCTGAATGTTCATATATAAACGACGAACGTTCATAGCCGTGTTTTCCCCCGGCATAAAACCCGTTTGGTCGGGGTGGATAAGGGACAATATTATCTTGTTAAGTCTGGTGGCCAAAATTTTTGCTAGGATTTTAATATCGGTCTGAAGTAGGGAAATGGGGCGGTAAGATTCAGGGAGGTGGGGGTTATTACCCGGCTTGGGCAACACTATAATGGTGGCCTGACGCAGAGTCTCGGGAAGAGCTTCTGATTCAAATATATAGTTATATAACTTCAATAGTTCCGGTACCATTATGCTAGAGTATTGAGCGTAGAAGTCTAACGGAATGCCGTCCTGTCCAGGGGCCTTAGCTGAAGCCAAAGATGCTATCGCCAAGGTGACCTCATCCGTAGTCAATGGGGCTTCAAGGTCCACAACTTGTTCCATTGACAGTCGAGGGAGAGAAATCCCCTCCAGGTAAGTCTCGGTCTCCATCCTCGGCATATTCACCTGGGAGGCGTAAAACTCCCGAAACATCTCTGCCACCACCGGCGGATCAGACACCTCCACTCCCCGTCGGTCAGTCAAGTAGACCACCACCGGAGGCCTGGAGTCCTGTTGCGCCAGATAGGCTAAGAGCTTCCCCGCGTGTTCCCTTTGCTCGAACACCCGCTGTCTAGTGAAAAAGAGCTTATGTTTGGCTTGTTCGTACTGGAGATGCTCAAGTGCGCGTGTGTGATGCCTAAGTAGCTGTGCCTTGGTCGGAGTGGGGTTAGTGCTAAAGTCAGCAGTCGCCGCCTCCAGTGCCTCAGCAGCCTGTGCCATCAGAGTCTGAGACGATTTCTTTAACCTGTTAATCCGCCTCGAGAGAGTGGAGCGGACATGCAGTTTGAAGGCCTCCCAAACATTATCCATCCGGGCCGTGTCGCGGTTGGTTTAAAAAAAGAACTGCCATTCCTTCTCTATGTCCTCGCATTCGCCCAGTGCTGACAGCCAAAAGGGGTGCAATCTCCATGGCCTCAGACCCGCCTGTCGTGCCAGCTCAAATGTAGCCCAGCAGGGGGCGTGGTCCAAGAGCGATCGGGCACAGTATCCTGCGTCCAGCAATCTGGGCAGAAGACCCCTTGAAATCATAAAGTAGTCTATGCGGGACATAGAGGAGTGGGTCGCCGAGAAGCACGAATATTCCCGCTTCTCTGGATACCTATGTCGCCATGGGTCAATGAGAGAGAACTCTCTAAAAGTGCGGCCCAGTCTAGTCTCACCATGGATTTGGCCACCCCTATCTAGGCGCGTCCTGTCTGTTCCCTGGTCCAGAACCATGTTAAAATCCCCAAGCCATATTGCGGGGGTTGTGGGGTGCTGGGCCATGTATGAGAGCCCCTCAGTAATAATCTTAGAGTTATATGGCGGGGGTACATAAAAAGCCAACACAAGATATTGAACCCCATATAGAACACAATGTAAAAACAAGTATCTGCCCTGGGGATCCGTCCGTATTGAGATCAGCTCAAAGTGGGTAGTTTTAGCTACTAGAATGGAGACCCCACGGGAATATGGTGTATCGGTGGCATGATAAGCCCAGCCTATCCAGGGGCACTTCAGTGCCAACTGCAGTTGTCCGGTGATACGAGTTTCCACCAGAACTATAATATCCGCCCTATAAGATTTGAGGCAGCTAAATACCGCTGTGCGTTTTAATTTGTCACGGAGCCCCCGGACATTCCAGGACAGTCATTTCAACTCACCTATGGGTGAAACTTTTTAGGTGTATTCAAAGGAGGAAGGCGGACGATCCCCAGAGCATTGACTCTCCCAGACCAGTAAAGGTTGCATATCATATAATAAAACGATCGTAGTGTGAATGGCATGTGAACATTTCTTGTGCCATAGTGCATAGTTAAGACCATAGTACATACATAAAACCTGTAACCATAACTAGAACATAAACATCCCAACCCCCCCCCCCTCCCAGCTCTCAGCCACCCCAACCTTGCCGGAGCATACATCCCTGAACGATCCCTAACTTGGCTTAAACCACAGCAAGCCATAGGGGCGAAGATTCGCTGGGTGTGTTCCCAGCGATGGAGTGTAAAACATACACACCGTGTACTGGTGCTTTAACCCGCAACAGTACATGTAAGTGAACTCAACTCTCAGCACCGTAGTTATGAAGTGCCCACTCCTGTACACCGTCATGGAGACACATAGCATAGACTGTCAGTTTGAATAACACGGCCTAGGCGCCGTGAGCCTCAGGAGAATTCTGCCACTTGTAAAGTCCCGTCTCCCGACTGCGTACACCGACATATCAATTACCTAGTGCTATACAAAAAACGTACTCCCTCCAAGAAAATCACGGCCATGAGGCAAGAGGAAAGGGGGAAAGCAGAGCAGGAGAGAATGAGAGGGGGTGGAGGGGAGGGGGGGAAACCTAAGAGGCCACCGTAGGAGTATTGTTAAACCTGGAGCCCGATATAGTTCCTGGATACATAAATGAGTCACTCGCCGTGGCACTCACATGCCTAGCAGCAGTCCGCAAAGTAGGGAGCTGGTAAAAAAAGGGGGGGGATAAGGGCTAGCAGCAAAAACAAAAGGAAAAAAAGGGGAGGGGGGGAGAAAACCCCACAAGGGGGAGAGAATATCCATGCCTGAAAGGGGACAACGGGGGGAAACATACGCCCCCTTACATCCACATAAAAAACTGGGGAAACGGATTCATGCACCGAGGCATACAATCGACGTAGCAATGGTAGTAGGTCCTGGCCCACGGTTCCCTGTCAGCTGGGGCAGCAAGGTTCTGACAGAGCATGTCTCAGGTAGCTTACTCACAAGCCCGCGATGTGTTTAGTCCCATGACGGCCGATTCTGGTCCAGCCAGGCCGCCGCCGGGTCTTCGAAAAAATGGGCACGGTCCTCCCCTGCAACGTGGAGTCTAGCCGGGAAACACATTGCGTACTTTATGTGGTGGGCCCTGAAGCGCCTCTTGATTTCCACAAAGCGGGAGTGCTGCTTCTGGACCTCCGCTGAGAAGTCCGGAAAAACCGAGACTTGGCCATTCTGGAAGGGGATATTCCCCCTCTCCCAGGTGAGTCGCAGGATGGTGTCCCTATCCCGGTAATTTCGAATTTTGGCAATATATGTACGCGGCGGGGCTCCTGCAGGCGGTGGACGCGCCGGCATCCTATGGGCGGATATGAGGCAGAGAAGGCCTCCCTGCTGTACGATTTGATTAGGAGGTTTTCCAAAAACGTAGCCGGGTCTGCGCCTTCCGAGCCCTCCGGGAGGCCGACAAACCGGAGGTTGGACCTTCGGGCTCTGTTTTCCAAATCGTCCTGCTTCTGGGCCATCTGTTGCAGCCTCCTCTGGATATCCTCTTGCGCATGCTGCATCGGGAACAGGACATCTTCAGCCTGACTGATCCTGGTCTCCGTCTCCTTCACCCTGTCCCTTAACTTAGACAGGTCCTGGCGGATCAGGGAGATGTCTACCTTGACCTCTTCGATCTTGCAAGTAAGGACGGATTGACAAGAGGAGATCGCCTCCAGAACTTTTGCTGTGTCCGGTGCAGCAGGCTCTGCTTGTGAAGTGGCCGGGCCGCCATGTTGGTCCTCGTGGTCCCGCTCCTGCCTCCGGTATTTATCGAGTGCTGCAGCCGCTGCGGTGCTTCTTTTTGGCGGAGACATGTCCACAAACTCGCCGGGCACCTTCGGGCACGGTAATATATTACGTAGTGGCCGGTGGGCACTCAGGATATATGCCGAGGATAACGGTTAGAACGGAGCTCAGCTCACATGTGTCTCACTCCATCGCCGGCCAGGCCACGCCCCGTGATTGACAAGGATTTACATCACTAGATGTCATGATTGACAATGAATTTATATTGTTGGACATGTGTTTTATCCTGGATTTACATCAGGGGGTGCTTTGGGGGGTCTATTGTATGATTTGTAATTGCTGTTAAGGGCTTTTTCGAAAGTATTGGTGGGTTTATTTATATTTTACTATTTCTGGGAATGAGTGATAAGGGGTACTAATGTAATATGGGGTACTCATTCCCCTAGATGGAAGTGGAAATCTGGTGGCCCCCTTATTCTAAGGGGGCTTAAATACTGATTACCCTAAACCATTTTTGGTGAACAGACAGGGGGAAGAGGTCCTTATCCCTTTTCATCCTAACATTTGGACAAGTGGTGCATTTCAAGTATGGGGAGGAGTGGCTGGCAAAGCCTCCTCCTCTTGCAAGATACCCCACCAATGTTGAAAGGCATGTGCTTGGTATGGTAGAGAATGGGGGGGTTGCACACACTTAGCCCTTCCGGCAACGTTTTGGCTGGTTCCGTCTGTGTTTCGGCTGGTTCCGTCAGCAATCGGCTGGTTCCGTCGGCGGTCGGCTCTTCCCCGCAGTTTGGCTCCTCCCGGCAGTTCCCGGTTCCTCTCGGCCATCCTCGGCTCCGTGCTGAGGATCGGGCTTGTTGCCTCTACACGAAGGTAGTGTAGGGGCGTGGGGGGGTGGGGGATGGTGGTGCGAGCCAGAGTAGCGGCATCTGGTTCGTAGTGGCCATAGGGGGCATGTGGGGGGGGGGGCGGATTGGATAAAAAAAAAAAGAGGAAAATATATATTTAAATGTTTAAAAAAAAAAAAAGGAAAAAAGAGGAGGACATATATAATCAAATGTTTAAAAAAAAAAAAAAAAACGCAAATTATTGGATACGTACATACTTGTGGGGGGGGGGGAGTTTGGGCAGGGGGCTGTTTCTGGTCAAACATGTTTTGGTAGGGAGGGGGTCGCTGGGTAGGGGTTGGGGGGGGGGGTTATGTTCATGTTTGTATCTGATGTTGGTTTTGTCCTGAGTGGGGGGGTCCTAGTTACAGGGGCATGGGAAGCTGCAGGCGCTTCGCTGGGTGCTGTTTTCTCGATTCGCTTGGTCAGGAGGGAGGGGGGGGTCAGGTTCTTGAGCAGCCTATGTTTGTGGTTTTGTTCCGTATAACTTGTAATTTCTCTGCAGGTGGGATTCATATGTCCGTCAGTTCTCGTTGCTGGGGCGCCTGGTCAAGTTTTCCTTGTTTCCTGTTAATCTATTTTTTCCCCCCATTGCAGTAAGTGTCGGGGGGGTGGGTCACCACGTTCGGGGTATGAGTGTTTTGTCACGTCAGGGGCACGCAGGTTGCTGGGTTTCAGATTCTCGGGGGAAGGGGGGGGTGGGATGAGGTTTCCCGGTCAGTTTACTCAGGCCAAGGGTTGGTTGGGGGTGGGTTGTCACGCCACTTCAGGGTCACCCACCATGTCTGTGGGTGTCATACAGTGGTTTGAGATGTTCATTTTTATTTGTCTTGAGCAGTGGTAAGTCTCCTCAGCTGTTTAGTCACATCAGGGCACGTTCATGTATTGGCAGGTAGGTTTCGTTCATTACCTGACACGTTTTCAGGTTCATAGGTTGGGTCACATAGTTTCATCTGTTTTACGTTTCATGCTCGTTTTTTTAAAGTCTGTCATGGTTTCAGTCCCGTTCGTATTTCATTGTAGGGCAGGCATCAGGGGCCAGTCGCAAGCCTTGTTCTGTCTGGGTTGGAGGTTCTCGAAGGTAAGTCAGGTTTCTGGGTTGTCGTTCTCTTGGTTTCTCGTTTCCTTGTTTGGTGGGTTATTCACCACTACGCCGTGTTTCTATCTCATGGTTAGGTTTAGCGGGTTGAGAGGTTTGTTTTTAAATTGGCTTGGGCAGGTGGCAAGTATCCTCACCCGTTATTTTAAAAGGAGGACTTTCCTCTCACGGTGGGACTGTTGTCTTTCATTGGGGTAGTTGCTTTAGTTTTAGGGGACCTGTCACGTTTTCAGGTTCAGGAGGCCTATTCGTTTTTAATTGGCCTACGGTTCGTAGGTTTTTCGGCCTCCAGCAAGTTAGGGGGTTCAGGTCTTTGGGAGTCGCGTTTAGGGGGGGTTCTTGGGCTCAGATGGTGGTCGGTGGAGGGATCAATAGGTGGTTGTTGTTTTTCATGCTTGTTCATTTAGGATATGTTTTTGTTCATTTAGGATATGTCGCAGGCTGCAGATATCGGTGATTTTGCTTCCATTACCTCTTACCTCCAGGGGTTCGGATCAGGGCAGCTCGCCTTCAATGAGGACCTGGACTGTCCCGAGATTGATGGTGGAATTGCGTCTTAGGGGATCTCTTTCTCCGCTTCAGCCCGCAAGGCGGAACTTTTTATACTGTTATTTCCTACCTCTTCATTTTCTGGCATGGAGCAGGCCACCCTGCGTATAGTGTCATCTTCCCTTTCTCAGATCCTGGCTACCCTTAGCTCATTGGTGGGTTCTTTTCAGGAATTACGGGCCAGGGTGGAGGTGCTGGAGTCCAATCCTAGTCCGACCCCTGTGGATCTGGCAGCTACTGGGGTTGCGGCAGGAGCTGAGGTCCCCGTGGTGTCAGGGCCATCATAGGTGGCTGCAGGTACTAGTTCTGATGTCCCTTTGGTCACACCGGCCCACTTTATCCCGGGGAATCTCAGGAGGGATATTTTGGAGGGCAAGGATGTCAATCTGGCTTCCTTGTTGATTGCTGCACATGATGTTGCTGACAATAAGTCTTATGCTTGCGGCGATGTGTCAGTTATCATCAAGTCCAAGGACCACAGGTTGAACTGCAAGCTCTCTATCCCTGAGTTTGTGCTGGCTTTCAGTATGTTCAGGGATATTGTTTGCTCGATGAGTCCCCAAAGGAGGGAGGAGTTGGATCATTACTTGCATACGGTGGTAGAGTTGGGTCACAAATTTGGGGGAATGGCTTTTTATGATTATCACTGTTCATTTTGCGCTAAAGCTGCGGCCATGTTTTCTCAGCATCGGGTGGTCACTAACTGTAGTAGTGTAGACACTGAGCTCTTTTGCCTTCATTTTGCCGGTTTGAGGTCTCCTGTCTGCACCACTTGCCAGTCATCATCTCACATGGCTTTCTGGTGCCCCAACACTGAGTTCCCTGTTCTCCCGGGCACTTCCAGGGGTTTACCCAGTGTTCTGCCAGCTCTGGCTCAGACTGCCACTGTTGACAAGCTGGGTCGGCCTGTTCAGTACCTGCGCAGATTTGTACTGCAGTCCGAGCTGGACAAGGGGTTCATTATTGGTCCCTTTCTGGTTTCTCCATTTCAGCATTGGAGGGTCAATTCTTTGGGGTTGGTCAAGGGGAAGTTTTCTAATAAATAAATATGTTTAATTTATGATTTGTCTGCCCCTCATTGCTCCACGGTGCCTAGTTTAAATTCTTTAATACCATCAGAGGAATTCTCTTTGAAATATGCTTTAGTAGATCAGGCTATCCAGTGGATCATCAAGGTGGGGAGGGGCGCCTAGCTGTCCAAAGCGGATATTGCGGACGCATTCAAACTCCTTTCGATCATGCCGTCGCTCTGGCAGTGGCATGGGGTGAAGTGGAGGGGGCTGTACTATTTCGCCACCAAGCTCACCTTTGGTTCTAAAAGCAGTCCTTGGTTGTTTGATGCGTTCGCGCAGGCACTGGTGTGGATTCTCATTCATGTGGAGGGTTGTCACGAGGTCACCCACTACCTTGATGATTTCCTCCTCATTGAGAGTCCTGGGCCAGCTCCTGTAGATCTGAGGAAGTTGTGCTCTGTTTTCATGGCTCTTAATGTCCCGCTGGCTGTCAAGAAGTTAGAAGGCCCGGCTACGGCATTAACCTTTTTAGGGATCTTGTTGGTCTCCAAGGCCTTGCAGGCCAGCCTCCCGGCAGACAAGCTTGTCAGGATTAGAGAATGTATTCATACCTTCTCGATTTCGCAGTCTTGTTCCAGGGTGGAGTTGTTATCGTTATTGGGCATGTTGAACTTTGCAATGAGAATTATTCCGCAGGGAAGAACTTTCATTTCAAGGTTGTTAGCGTTATTGCTGTCAGCCCCGGATTCGGACTCCCGTATCAAGCTGGATACTGCCGCGCTTGCGGACCTGCGCATGTGGGATCATTTCCTCCGGCATTGTAACGGGATTGCCATGTTCATTCCGGCGGCATCCTTTTCCTCTCCTCAGGTGGGGTCGGATGCGGCTGCCACGGTGGGTTATGCTGCCATTTTTGGCACCCATTGGTTGGCCGAGCCATGGCCGGAGGAAATTTTGGCCATCCCAGGGTTCACAGATTCTTCTGCCTTGTTTGAGATATTCCCCATAGTGGCAGCGGCCCAGGTGTGGGGTGGGCCTTGGACGGGGCAGACGGTGGTTTTCTCCACAGACAATCTGGCGGCCGTGGAGATTATCAACAAAGGCAGGTCCAGGCCTTTGATCATTATGTCCTTTGTGTGCAGGTTAATTTGGTTGTCCTTACAGTATCATTTCCATATTCATTGAGAATTCATCAGTGGGGTGGAGAATGTTGCGGCAAATGCATTATCACGGCTCAACTTTCCCCTATTTTTCCAACAGGTCACAGATGCAGACGTTTACGCCACACCATCCCCGCAGGCGGCACTTCTGAGGTTGGATTGAATTCCCATTTGCTGGACGCTGCAACTTTGATCAATGTGTCATTATCTTCTAACACCAGGAAGGCGTATGCCTCGGCCTGGAATACTTTCCAGATTTTCCGGTCTCGATTCCCATCTTTCGATGGGTATGATGTACGTTTTCTGCTGGCATTTGTGGCTTACTGCCACTCCCAGTTGAGGTTGTCACATGGCACCATCAAGACTTATTTAGCAGGGGTTCAGCACCACCTGTCCCTGCAGGATCCAAATAGATCATCCATCTTTTCTGCCCATGCTGTTAAGGTCATTCTGAGGGGTATCCTGAGGAGTAGCCCCCCTTCTTCGGTCAGGAGATTAATGGTCACGGGGCCCATTTTCCGGGGCATGTCAGAGCTTCTTGACGGGGCTGCCTTTTGGGAAGTTCCTCAGTTTGGTCCTTAAAGCTGCCATCTATTTGGCATTTTTTTGGGTTCCTTAGGCCGGGTGAGTTAACCCGTACTGGCCCGGGTTCACGGGTACTCACCGTAGGTCTTTTGGTTAGGCATCCGGACCATTACAGGTTGCATTTGTCTGAGTGTAAAACTCAGCAGTTTGGGGCTGGAACGGATGTGAGGTATTTCAGTACCGGCAGTGCTTGGTGCCCTGTGGCAGTCTTGGATCAACTCGGGGCGTTGGTTGCAGGCAAGCCGAGGGATAGTCCGTTGCTACCCTTTCCTCACGCTCCCCTCACCATGGCACAGTTCCCCGAGCATTGCTGGATGTTTATGGTCTAATCTAGGTTTGAACCCGGCAGATCTTTCAGGTCATTCATTCAGGATAGGGGCGGCTTCCACGGCCTCTCGTCAGGGGATTCTGGCCCATGTAATTAAGAAATTGGGGAGGTGGAACTCTGCATGTTTCACTAGATACATCCCGGATCCGCATGTTGAGATGGCTTAGGCTTTCAGACATTTGACTGACTGATGTTATGTTACGGTTAATAAACTTGTTTGCT
Organism: Lithobates pipiens; assembly: GCF_037356315.1. Taxonomy (NCBI): domain Eukaryota; kingdom Metazoa; phylum Chordata; class Amphibia; order Anura; family Ranidae; genus Lithobates; species Lithobates pipiens. Next base: position 366,168,347 of record NW_027507758.1, on the reverse strand, counting down.
AAGCTACCCTATTGTCTTCTTTTTTGCCCCCTTTAGGTATACTGACCACCTGACCTTTTGGCACACCCCAGGTCTTTTCCTTGTGTTCTTTCATATCATTCTCCTGTGATCTCATTGAGACTCCTAGTACAAATAAGAAGTCCGCCCGTAGGCGGGCCTGAGTTTGTAGGAGGATTCGGGGGTATTTAAACCCACCCTCCTCCTCCTTGCTCCTGTCGGCTTGTTTGGTGTTTCCCACCCTCCCATCCCCCTTTTATTCTTATTTTTCCTTTCCATTTCATATTTGGGTATGCCCCCTTTAGGTATACTGACCACGTGACCTTTTGGCACACCCCAGGTCTTTTCCCTTATGTTCTTTCATATCATTCTCTCGTGATCTCTCGTTGAGACTTCTAGTACAAACTCTATTTAAAGGATTTGTGTGTTTTTAATTTTGCCCTTTAAGTCACATGAAAAGATCCTCTTCCATCTGAAAGGTATTTTTTTTTCATTTAAAAACATGTTGGCAGTGGTATATGTTCCCCATGGCAGTACCGAGTTCCCCATACTCTTTTTTCTATAATAGATGAGTAGCCTTGAAAATGGCCAGAAAAAATGAGCTTTGCCTCCAATATACTTCAATGGGGTTTGGTGCTAAGTTCAGTATTTGTGTTCTTCCCACCAGGTTCGCCTATCCTTGCTTGAACCATACCCACCCAGGTACACTCATGCTCATTCCTTCTCGATTTTTTATCTTTAAAATTACTTTAGGCTTTTTAAAATTGTATTTATTTAGTTTAATTTGTACCTACAGTTCTTATTTCAGTGTTATAGCTGCATTGCACATTTTGGCCATTACTTGAAGCTGAAATAATGAAAACAGTAAAACTAAAGATAAAACTTTTTTTTTACGTTTTGGATAGAGTAGGGGGGGGGGGGGGTTAGCACACCTGTCAGTTTTTATTGTTGTCTGTGTCTCCGTTAAGGGGATTTACCCTATCTGTTTGTCCTATTTACCATTATCATTGAGGGTGGAAGTAAAAAAAATCCTACATTTTGGTTTGTCCCCAGAAAAGTATTAGAGGGGAAATCTTCCAATGGGGACACAAGTGCATCGCTTACTAGAACATTATGAAAGACTTACCTTGAAACGAAGCCCTCCAGTGGCACGCTGTCACCGCTGAGAGGGTTTCGATCTTCCATCTTCCTTCCATGTTCAGTGGCTGCGGCCACTTGAATGGCTGAGCCGGGATGACGTCACTCCTGCACACAAGCGTGGGAGTCACAGATGTGGCATGGAGCTGGGAAGGAACAGCACGGGCATATCGTTTCTTTAAAACGCATGTGCCAGTAACATTGCCAGATGCTGCGTACTAGAATACCTCCTAAACGGTGCACATACGTTTAGGAGATATTCTTTTAACCTGAATGTAAATTTATTATAAGCATACCTTTAGGTAAAAATAAAAAAGGAGAGTTTACTTCCACTTTAACCATTTAACAACCAGCCCATAGCCGAATGACGGCTACAGGGCGGTTGCTTAACTCTGACACGCCATCATATGACGTCCTCCCAGAATTCTGCTCTTGCGCGCCCCCTGGGGCACGCACTCGAGAGCGTCCGTGACCACCCGTTTACATCACGGAGGTTTACCACATGATCGCTCCATCAAGTGATGGAGCGATCACTTATAAACAAACCGGCGTCATGTTATGACGCTGGTTCCTCCCTCCCCTCTCTGTACCGATCGGTACAGTGAGAGGGGAGAGATCGGTGTCAGCAATGCTGTGGGCTGTATCAGAAGTGCCCACAGTGCTGCTCACCAACAATTAACTCCCCAATTCCCTGCCAATACTCTGCAATACTCTGCAATGCCCTGCCAATACTCTGTAATACCCTGCCAATACTCTGCAATACCCAGCAATGCTCTGCCAATACTCTGTAATGCCCTGCCAATACTCTGCAATACTCAGCAATGCTCTGCCAATACTCTGCAATGCTCTGCCAATACTCTGCAATACTCTACAATACCCTGCCAATACTCTGCAATGCCCTGCCAATACGCTGCAATACTCTGCAATGCCCTGCCAATACTCTGCAATGCCCTGTTAATACTCTGCAATACTCTGCAATACCCTGCCAATAATCTGCAATGCCCTGCCAATACTCTGCAATACCCTGCCAATACTCTGCAATACCCAGCAATAATCTGCAATACACAGCAATACTCTGCAATAGCAGGCTGCAATACTCTGCCAATACTCTGCCATAAATTGCCATACCCAGCCATACTCGGTGATACCCAGCCATACTCGGTGATACCCTGCAATACCCAGCTGTAGCTCTGCAATACCAAGCCATACTCGGCCATGCTCAGCCATACTCTGATGCCTTGCAATACCCAGCCATATTTGATGATACCTTGCAATACTCGGTGATACCCAGCCATGCTCGGCCATGCTCAGCCATACTCGGTGATACCCTGCAATACTTGGTGATACCCAGCCATGCCCTTGGCCATGCTTGGCCATGCTTGGCTGTACTCAGCCTCTGTATGTTGCCAGGCTGTGGAAGTCTCACACATGTGGTATCGCCATACTCAGGAGGAGTAGTATCTATTTTGGGGTGTCATTTTTGCTATGTACATGCTATGTGTTAGAAATATTGTATAAATGGACAACTTTGTGTTAAAAAAAATGCATTTGAACCACTTCCCGCCCGCCGGCCGTCATATGACATCCTTGACTTGGTGCAGGGATATCTGAATGATGCCTGGGCATCATTCAGATATCAGCCTTTTCAGCCAGCGATTTCCTACACCATAAGAATGATCATAGTGGCTGTTCCACTGCTTGATCGTTCTTACAGGAGGCGAGAGGGGACGCCCCCCCCCCCCTCCCGCCGCCCTCCGGTGCTTCTACCGACTCGCCAATACAATCAAAGCCAGAATCGTTTTTTTTTTATTTCAGGCTTCCCAGCCTAGAGGTGAGATGTGGGGTCTTATCTCACTGTAAAGAGGACCTGTCATGCCATATTCCTATTACAAGGGATGTTTACATTCCTTGTAATAGGAATAAAAGTGATCAAAAAAATTATTTTTGGGGAAAAAAATGTCAAATTAAAATAAATAAAGTTAAATGAACAATAAAAAAAAAATTAAAGCGCCCCTGTCCCCATGTGCTCGCATGCAGAAGCGAACGCATACGTAAGTCCCACCCACATATGAAATCGGTGTTCAAACCACACATGCGAGATATTGCTGCGAACGTTAGAGTGAGAGCAATAATTTTGGCTCTAGACCTCCTCTGTAACTCAAAACATGTAACCAGTAAAAAAATTTAAAGCATCGCCTATGGGGATTTTTAAGTAGCGAAGTTTGGCCCCATTCTGTGCAATTTTGAAGGGTGACATGTTAACGTAACTTCATCTTTCACATTATGCAAAAACATTGGGCTAACTTTACTGTTTTGTTTTTTTTAAAGCACAAAACAGTTTTTTTCTCAAAAAAACGCGTTCTAAAAATTGCTGCGCAAATACTGTGCAAGATAAAAAGTTGCAACGACCACCATTGTGTTCTCTAGGGTCTTTGCTAAAAAAAATATATAATGTTTTGGGGTTCTATGTAATTTTCTAGCAAATAAATGATGATTTTTACATGTAGGAGAGAAATGTCAGAATTGGCCTGGGTGCCCCAGAACGCCTGATGGCCACGCTGTGTAAAAGTCTCACACATGGGGTATCGCCATACTTGGGAGTAATAGCAGAATGTGTTTTGGGGTGTAATTTGTGGTATGCATGTGCTGTGTGTGGGAAATAACCTGATAATATGACAATTTTGTGGGAAAAAAAATCTTGATTTTGCAAAGAATTGTGGGAAGAAATGAAAACTTCAAAAAACTCATCATGCCTCTTACTAAATACCTTGGAATGTCTTCTTTTCAAAAAGGGGTCATTTGGGGTTATAAAGGGGTTACTTGTACTTTTCTGGCATGTTAGAGGCTCAAGAAATTAGATAGGCTGTCAGTACTTCAGGTGTGATAAATTTTCAGATATTGGCACCATAACTTGTGGACTCTATAACTTTCACAAAGACCAAATAATATCCACCAATTTGTACTTATTACACTACTACAAAGATATGTAGTAGTATAAATTTTGGCCACAATTTATGAAGAAAAATTACTAATCTGCTAAATTTTATAACAGAAACAAAGAAAAAAAAACTAATCTGCTAAATGTTATAACAGAAACAAAGAAAAATTCTTTTTTTTTTACAGAATTTTCGGTCTTTTTTCTTTTATAGCACAAAAAATAAAAAACCCAGCGGTGATTAAATACCACCAAAAGAAAGCTCTATTTGTGTGAAAAAAATTTCAAATGGGTACAGTGTTGCATGACTGAGTAATTGTCATTCAAAATGTGAGAGCACTGAAAGCTGAAAATTGGTCTGGTTATTAAGGGTGTTTAAGTGCCCAGTGGTCAAGTGGTTAAGGTACAACTAAAGGCAAAACTTTTTTTTAAAGTTTTGGACAGAGTGGAGAGGGATTAATGCCCCTGTCAGTTTTTATCGCCTCTGTTAGGGAGATTACCCCTCTCTATTTGTCCTGTTTAGCATTATCATTGAAAGTGAAAAAAGAAAAAAAAAGGGAAAAAGAAAAATCTATTTTTGAGTTGTCCCCAGAAAAGTAATAGATGTGAAATCTTCCAATGGGGACACTAGCACTGGTGAACTGGGAGTCACCAAAAAATTCCTTTAATTTGCAGAGTTAATTTATCGTCTCACTTTCTGTTTGGCTATGGGCAGGAAGTGAAGGGAAATCTCCGCAATGGGACAAAGGATGGCGAAATAAAAATCTGACAGGGGTTATAATCCTCTCTTACTCTATCCAAAATGAAAAAAAATATTTTGCCCATACTTCTACTTTAATACCGACTTAAGCAAACACAAATGTGCAGTTTCTACAGAAGCATAAAAACAATGTAATGTGAAAACCTACCTACACACTCCACACCAAATCGCAGACTGTGACAATCCACGTCAATGCAAAATTATTATTATTATACAGGATTTATATAGCGCCAACAGTTTGCGCATTACTTTACAACATGAGGGCAGACATTACAGTTACAATACAACTCAATACAGGAGGAATCAGAGGGCCCTGCTCGTTAGAGCTTACAGTACAATCTAGAAGGGATGGTCAGGCGATACAAAAGGTAATAACTATGGGGAACGATCTGATGGAGAAACTAAATGTACAGTTGTTAGGCGGGTGCTGTTGACATTAAACCTTGAGCTGAATAAGGGTACTTGCTCATAGAGATATGTTATATGCTTGTTATATAGTTAGTATAATTTCCTGGCACTTTCCCACACTCGTGGAACCGCATGTGCAGCGTACCACCTGTCATGTAAGTAAATGGCTGTATGTGGCCATTCTCTTGTAAACATATATGCTGCTTTGCATCAACGTTGTCCCACGTGTGTGAATCCAATTCATTTCTGATTGCAATAGTGCTTTCTTAACCACTTCAGCCATGGAAGGTTTTACCCCCTTAATGATCAGGCCATATTTTGCGATACAGCACTGCGTTACTTTAACTAACAATTGTCATTCCTGCAACGTTGTACTCAACATTCATGTCCCTATTTTTCCCACAAATAGAGATTTCTTTTGTTGGCATTTTATCCCCTCTGCGTTTTTTGTTTTGTTGCGCTATAAACAAACCAAAAAAAATCAATTTTGAAAAAAGAAAATACATTTTTTTATTTTCCGCTAAAAAACACATCCAATAAAAAATTTTTAAAAATCTAAATTCTTCATCAATTTAGGCCAACATGTATTCCGCTACATATTTTTGGTAAAAAAAAAATCCCAATAAGAGTATATTGATTGGTTTGCTACACGTTATCGCATCTACAAATTATGGGATATTTTTATGCCTTTTTTTATTTTTTACTAGTAATGAAAGCAATGACATTATTAAAGTGATCAGTGCTAAAAATATGCACTGTTACTGTACTAATGACAATGGCAGTTAAGGGGTGATCAAGGGGTTAAGTGTGTCCCTAGAGGGTGCTTGCTAACTGTGTGGGTTTTTTCTGACTGGATTAAGCCAGAGATCCATCTTCCTGCTTAGCAGTAACACAAGATCTCTATCTTCTTCCCTGTCAGATCGGCGATCCGCCTTGTTTACCAATTGCAGATGGCTGTTCTGCCTAGCTCGGGAACGATCACAGGTGGCCGGAGCACATCGGGTCCACCGGATCCGCTGATTGACTCCCCCTTTGTCCAGTCAGCATGCACGTGTGCCTCCAGTGTCTATTGCACGATATGTCATACAGGTACAGTACGTCATTTCATAGAGCCAGGCTGCGGTAGGCTGCCTGGAAAAGATTAAAGGGTAATTCCACTTTTGTGGGGGAAAAAAATAGCAAATAAAGAAAATATAATATAGCGTATACAATTGCGATACAAATCATATTGTAATTGAATGTTATTAAAAAATACTTTTCCTTTTCAAGCTGTAATTTTCTGAAAGTGCAATGCAATATGGCTACCTGGAGTTGTTCTGTACACAGAATGTGTAAAGAAAACTGATTTCCCCAGAAGTTTACACTAAAATACAAGTCAGATTTCAGGCATCCCCTAAAAGGATGCCGACCCTGTAATTTTACTCATTGGACCCCTGCAGGTGCCACAGCTAGTTGATAATTATAAAAACCATGCCCATTAAGCCGTGTACACACGGGCGGACTGTATGGCCTACTTAGTCCATCATACAATCCGACGGACAGTCCGTCATACTTTCGAATGAACAGACTTGACCACACACGGATGCACAAACAGTCCGTCGAAAACTTGCGCGATGACGTGTACAGCACGTACGACGGGACTAGAAATAGGAAGTCCAATACACAGCAATGCAACCTTTCGCCGTGTAAATCCTTTCTGAGCATGCGCCATTCTTAGTCCGTCGAACTAGCCTACTGACGAGAGGATTGTCTGCTGAAACCAAAGTATGACGGACAGAATTTCGAAAATTCCGAAATACTTAGTACGCCAGACTGCACGCTGAAAAAAACCAGTGAAGCCCACACACGAGCAGACTGTCCGCTGAAATGTGTTTCGACGGACTAAGTAGGCCATACAGTCCGCCCGTGTGTACGCGGCCTTAGGCTCACTCAGAACAGGGGCACAGAGAAATGCACATGGATTTCTTCAGAATAACAAAAGGTAGGAATCTGCAACAAAATGTGTTATAATCCTTGCAATGTACATATATGCAATGTACATATATCAGTGGAGTTATGCGTTAAGCATCTGTATTTATAAGGTATAACAGGCACAGGAAAATTCCCCGAAATTATGCTGGGCATATAAAATGGCTGTGCATGAACCCTAAAAGGACCACCACAACCTCTACTGTGCTCTATGAGAGGCATACATAATACAAGTATGTATTGACATGTTTTCTGACAATGTCTGCTCATCTCCATGAGGGAGGTGTGCTGTAGTCCTGCAGGGAGAACTCCTGCAGGACTGGCAACACAGCTTGGTTTTTAATGATGCAGAGGCAGCTTTTTTAGCATGATTAAGGCCTGGTTCACACCTATGCAATTTTTTGTATGTTTTTAGTTTGGCAGAAACACACTACAGTCCATTTAACCCTTTTAGTGACCATAATATACTGTCTATTTTTTTGTTTTAAGTTCGTACACTTCAGTTGCTGCCACAAAGTTAGATCCATTTGTTGATAAGAACTAATATTTTGACTCAAACCAAAAAAAACCCTGTCATTTTAATTTCTTAATCAGATGATACAAGCAATTAAAAACATGGGATACCCCTTGGTCGTCAAAGGGTTAACATGGTTTCCTTTTATGGAAAGGGCCATTCGGAATATGCAAACTGCAATCTGCACAAGTGTGAATCAGGCTTTAAGGAAGAAGGAACTCACTGGATTTCTGACAGATCAACAGATTTTTATTTTGTACTTGCAGTATTTTTAAAGAAAAGTGAAACGTGGGCATTTTTTTTCAAGCCATGTACATAGTATACATAGTATACTTTGGAATGGATAGGCAAACCTCTGGCTATATAGGGCTCCCCCAAGAAACCCACCATTATTGAGTATCTATGACTATCAGAAACAGAACATCTTTGTAAGAATGCGCACTGATCTTCCCATTTCTGCAGGGAAAAGAGAAGTATTGATTGTGGGGTTTATTTGCCAAGGGAGCAGAGAATGTAACTTTGCAATTGAAATGTTTATTCAGCTTAATGAATAGGTTGAAATTGTGTTGACTTTAAATACCCTATCATGAGCAAGGCAAATTAAGAACATAGGATGGTTTGCTCATGATTGGATGACTGTAGTGAACACAGTATTACTTTAGCCACTCAGCTAAATGAACATTCGCTACTCTTTCATGTAATAATTCCCAGTGACTCACTACATATACCAATTTGAAGAGTCACTAAGATCAAAATAGACAAGAGCATAGTATTTCATATGTAAAAAATAAATGTTTCCTTTTCCATATTTGCTTGTCACTTTTAATACAAATCAAGACCTAGGAATAAAATAATCATATAGATATTAATGTGAGAGAGATCACATAGTCCATTTTCTTCTTTAACAAGTACCTCTAGAGCAGGGGTCTCAAACTGGTGGCCCTCCAGCTGTTGTGAAACACGTCCCATGAGGCATTGCAAGATTGACAGTTACAAGCATGACTCCCGCAGGCAGAGGCATGATGGAACTTGTAGTTTTGCAACAGTTGGAGGGTCGCCAGTTTGAGACCCTTGCTCTAGAGGGACCTGGAACAGCGTTTCTGCAGGTAACCCTATAAACAATTTGAATCTCATCTGGTTCCTGCTAAACCGGACAAAATTCAAATCATGTATGGGGCGGCTGAATGTACCAAGTGGATTGATTGATCAACTTAAGTACAACCAGCCTTCCGGATTTTACTTGCGATTATCACTAGCGGCTGGTAGCAATAATCACTGTCTTTCTTCTTCTCGATGGGGGAATCAAGGTCATTTCTTTCCTGCCACCCATGGTAGGAAAGAAATTTGCACCGCGTATGTCCTTATTTTATTTCCACAGATAAACTATACCTTACTGTTTAATATGTTGGCTTAGGTAACTAAAATCAAATTTTCTGTTTGCAGAGGTAAACAATAAGTTCATAAATTAGGGGAATCTTCTCAATTAAGCAAGTCACCATTTAAGTCCCCATTCACATTGCCGCGATTTGACATGAAAAATTACATGCCAAATCCCAGCCTATTTCTGGCAATGGCACTGTCCCATTCAGTGCAACACTGTGCACTGTGCATGAACTCGCACAGATGTTTTTCAAATCGCCCCTGAACTCGCACTGAAAAGTGGGTTTGAAATTGTGTGAATTCAGCTGAACTCGCACAATTTCAAACAAATGTTCAGTGTGAATGAAGCCTTACTTTATATATATATATATATATATATATATATATATATATATATATATATATATATATATATATATATATATGATCTTAATATGGCATAATTTGCCAAATTTGTATATATATATTTTTTTTATTATTTGATTGTAGATTACAGAAGTTTTATGTAAGTAGACTGTTATGATATATATATATATATATATATATATATATATATATATATATATATATATATATATATACCCAGATAGTGAGAAAAAGAGTAACGGAGAGACAGAGAGAGAGAGAGAGAATTGTACGTAGTTTTCTGGAGTTTCCCATTTCCATTGAAGGAATGTTTGTCATATTTGTGTACTAAATATAGGGACTGCAGTGAAGCAGATACAATCTATTATCTTTTTGAGAGCATTCAGCCCGTGTCTACTAACTTGTTGGGTGACAATAACCCTTCTGTATTCAACAAGGAAGAGAAGTTTTGTTGTTTTAGCATCAGTTTAGCCATCAGTAAAATTCTTCTGAAGTGTCTTAGTGATGCACTTACCAGAATTCATGAGCAAGTTCATTGCACACAATGGAATGCGGAATGAAGGCTCTAGGTGGGGTAGAAGACCACAATGCCAACTGGAAAATCTTGCTTTTCTTATTTTTTTGCATTGTTTAGTGTTCTGATTTTATCAGTTCAGATAGTCTTGTGTAAGCAATGCTGACATCATAAACATATGAAAGATGGGTTAAAGGTTTTTGTTGACTCCCAAAGTTTGTTTTATTAACTGCAAGTTAGAATGCTCATTTTTTGATATTCACATAATTTATTTAAATTTTTTATTCTGATATATCTTACAGCACATTTCTCAAAAACAAATTAGATAAGATGATAAAAAGAAACTCAAGAAGTTTTGTGGTTCACTCTCTTTTTTATTGCCTTTCAGGCTGGGTTCACATTGCAGCGGTTACGAGAACCGGTTGTGATTCGCACCGCACTGCAGTGCAAATCACATCCGATCTCTGTGCGATGCGAGTTCAGCCATACAGATAGTATGGCTGAATTCGCATCGCACCCGCCCCAAACTCGCACAGGACCCTTTTTTTGGTCCACAGCAGAATCGTATCGCAAGGGGGTTTCACACCATGCGATCCGATTCCTGTCCGAGTTTGCAGATCGCACTGCGATATGCGAACTGATCTGGGGCTGTCATTAACATTTCCCTGACACTCCCAGCAGTTCGCATAGGGCAGTGTGAACTGCCCACGGAAGGCATTCGATGCGGGAACCCGCCGTGGATTTGCGGCGTTCCCGCATCGCTGCAATGTGAACCCAGCCTTAAGTGCAATGAATTGAGAAGTTCAACTAAGGATTTTCTCATAGTTTTTTGCAAATTTTGCAGATTTACAAAAAAATAAAAAAAAGTATTCATAGTAGGCACAAGCAATGAGAAAATGTTTCTTAGGGTGAGCATAGACAGGCAATCTTTCTGGAAAAGGCTGTTTGCTATAACACTCTAGACATGGTACACTCCACAGAACAATCAGCACCCACTCACAGGGAAATTATCCGGTACATTGAAGGTGATACTGAAAACATCCATCTGGACAATGAGTGCATTATTTCCCTTTAACACAGTAGAAAGAACCAAATAATCCCAAGTGGTACTCAGATCAGAAGCACTTCTTGTGATTATTAAGCTATCCTTAACCAGACAATTCTATGCATAAGCAAAAACCAAAAGGAAAATGAAAACTACATCTCTGTCTGAGATTGTTTCAATTAAAAATCCAAGAATGTAAGCTTTCTATAAAGTAACTGACCAGTCCAGTATTTGACCTGTCGATCTTGTCTTGAAATTCCAAACAATGTTACGTATACCCTCTGAAAGCTAAACAATCTCACTAAGCCCCATGCATTGGGGGTTAAAGTGGTTATAAAGGCTATTTTGTTTTTTGTAATAGCAAACATGTTTTAGAGCGGCCATTAACCTCCTCTTCGCATGTCCCCTGTCGGCACTCTTGGCTCCTTCTTTACCATGTCTGCCACCGTAGCAAGCAGCTTGCTATGGGGCAGATGTGCAGGCTTGCTCCTAAGCATGTCTCTCCTGCAATAAAAAAATTGTCTGTTTTTTGCTTTTTCACAGTTTTTTGCTTTTTTGCTTGTTCCACTTTAAAGCTGAATTCATTTTTAAGCAGTTGCAGTAACAGTTTTTCTTCCTTTCGAGATGAAGTATTTGCATAAATGTTGTATTGTATTGTATGTGTGACTATTGTAAAAACCCCTGCCAGTGGTTTGTCTCAGCCCTCTAACTATGACCACTTTTGCTGGAAAGCTTGGTGGCACTGATACACACTGATAGATGGTGCTGATGAGGAGGCACTGACAAGCATCACTGGTGGGCACTAAAAGGCATCACTGATGGGCACTGATTGGCATCACTGATGGGCACTGGTGGGCATCACTGGTGACCACTGGTGGGCATCGCTGTTAGAGCTGCACTTATAATAATTGCACTGATTATCCCCCCTGCCAGATCCCCCCTGTCAGGAAAGCCACTTATCAGCTCTTCTCCACTCACGCACTGTCAGCGGCTGTGATTGGACACAGCAGATCACATGGTAAAGAACCTATAGACTCTTTACCATGACGGGAGATGCGGTGCATCAGAGCATCACACTGCACCACCGATAACCGTGTTGCATGCCCACAAGCGGCTTGTTCCGAAGGACGACATATGATGTTCAGTCAGAACAATTTTGAGATAGGCTGGGCGGGAAGTGGTTAACCTAATAAAGAATGGAACCCTTTACAGAAGCCAGAGTTAAATGTGTTAAAGTGGAACTGAATTTGTACCTTAAATTGATGTAAAGAGTGTAGAACTTGTTTATATATTTTCTTTGAGTACAACATTGTTCAAAAACTGATCACACCAAGGTAACCATTGATTGTTATATAGTTACATAGTTAATCTGATTGCAAAAAAATGCAAGTCCATCCCGTTTAACCCATAGGGAAAAAACACATGTTGGAGGGGCTTAGGGACCCATGTGGAGATAAGTGGAACTGCACCTGTTAATGCCTCAACTTCAAGCTGGTAGCTGCGGTCATGTGACAGTCAACATTAAGGCAGGTCTCCCAGGCTTAGAAGTGAGTTGCAATGACACTGTTAACTCCTTGCTCTCTGTGCTGATGGATCCACTCCACTGATGACATTTTGAACACTTCAGACACTCTTATGTGTAGAGGAGACCACTTCCCAAGTGTGTAGCATTTTGAAGTTGGTACTGCTGAGCTTCACCAGTCCAGCAGTTCGTGTAACTTCTCCCCCAGTGACACATTCCATGGTTGCTCTGGGATGCAGGAACACTCTCTCCCTCTCTCTAAAACCTTCATGCTTGCTCTCTTCTTCAGGGGGCACACTACACACTGTCTTTGTTGACTCCAGGCTGGGTCACTAGGCACTCTGTGCTGCAGGTCTGGTCTCAAATAGTGGGGAACCAACCGCTAATGAAGATGCCAAGCATTTAACCTCCTCTACTACCAGAGTAAGCATTACCTTTGCTATCTACTCATCTCTTGGATGATTGGCTGTCTTGCATGTTACACAAAAACTGTAGTCCTTAGCAACAACACATTAACTTCCATTGGACAGTACTCTATTAGACCTATATGTTGCATCTTCCTTTAGCTCAGTCCCCTTCAAATCCTATTCTTTAGATATGCTGTGCATGCACCCCTTTGAGAGACTTCAGACCAGGCAATTAACAATTAACAGAGGTGTTCTAATGCCCATAAGGTAATCATACCAGAATAACAGCAGAAAGTCCATAGTCTTTTAGAGGCAAAAGTCCATTAAGACAAATAATCCACAAGTCCATAGAGTCCCAATGTTCCCAGCCCATAATGGTACCCCTGACTGCCCCCCCCCCCTTCCAAGATGGGGGGCACAGACTGACAGAGTTACAGCCTTATTCTTGGCAGTATTTTCCCCTGGGCATTTCAGTGAGCTCTTTTTATGTGGCTCTCTGGAAAATGGGTGGGATAATCTAGCCAACCAATTCCTCACATCTACTACATTTCTACAGTCTAGCAATTTGCACCTGGCTGACTCAGTAAACTTTAGATGTGCATGATGAAAAAATGTGTTTTGTTTCATTTCGTTTAGATTCATTAACCACATGCCGACCTGCGTATCTGTACGTCCCTTTGAAATTCCCACCTAATGGGTGTGCGCGCTGCTGGGAGCTTGCCTGCTGGTCCTGCAAACTTGATTTTCGCCAGTGGCCTGTGATTGCAGTGAGGAGAGGCAGAACAGGGAGATGCCTATGTAAACAAGGCATTTTCCTGTTCTGCCTAGCAACATGACAGGGATCTACTGCTCCCTGTCATCGGGAGCAGTGATCTCTATCATGTCCCAGTGAGCCCATCCCCCCTACAGTTAGAACACACTAAACCCTTTGATCGTGCCTAGTGTTTAACTACTTCCCTGCCATTTATATAGTAATCAGTGGCTCTGATCGCTGTATAAATGTCAATGGTCCCAAAATAGTGTTAGAAGTGTCCCATCTGTCTGCTGCAATGTCGCAGTCATGATAAAAATCACAGATCGCCGCCATTACTAGTAAAAAATTTAATTGGTAAAAAAATGTCATAAATCTATCCCCTATTTTGTAGACGCTATAACTTTTGCGCAAACCAATCAATTTACACTATTTTTTTTACCAAAAATATGTAGAAGAATACATATTAGCCTAAACTGTGGAAGAAATTCATTTTTTTGGTATTTTTTTGGGGATATTTATTATAGCAAAAAGTAAAAAATATTGCTTTTTTTTTTCAAAATTGTCGCTCTTTTTTTGTTTACAGCGCAAAAAATAAAAACTGCAGAGGTGATCAAATACCACCAGAAGAAAGATTTATTTGTGGGATAAAAAGGATGTCAATTTTGTTTGGGTACAATGACGCACAACTGCGCAATTGTCAGCTAAAGCGACGAAGTGCCGAATCGCAAAAAATGATCTGGTCGGGTGGTTAATCTAGTTATTTAGTTTCATTAAATTTGGTTAATTCATTCAAGTCATATTAGGAATTTGTTTAATGCCTTTTTTGAATTTTATTCAAGCTTACTTGAAACATATACTGTGTGTATATATATATATATATATATATATATATATATATATATATTCAGCGCCTAGAGGCGATTCAGTTCGCATTGTGCGCTATACAAGTATTTCATTCATTCATTCATATATATATATATATATATATATATATATTGCGATTTGAATGTGGCAAAGTGAACAAACAAAAGAAAAATCTTCATGAAATGATTACGATGACTCCTTAAATCCCCTTTGGCTTAACTAAAACAGCGTTATTTCAAAATGGTACTCTAATAACACACACCGCCTTTGATTTCAGAAACATGTTTACAGTTTGAATTTGACTGGAATTTGATATAAAATGCAATTAGAATTTCAATTTGAATTTTGAAAATTCAGACAAATTTAATGTCGTTATTCGAAGCATTCGGTAAACTTTATACTGTAATTTGAGTATTCAGTTATATGCGAATGTCCGAATAATGAAAAATGTGTGCGAACATTTATTCGGAACAAAACGGACTGCACATGTCTAACTTACAGACATGAGCACAGATGAGGAGAAACAGCAAAGCTTGAGACTGATAACATGCAGCACAGCATTGGGCCTCAATGTTGTATATACCTTCTACCAAGCAGGCAAACAAAAATGCATGATAAGCTAACCTTTTCACGCATTTCCAAAAAAGAACAAAATACACAAAGACAATATTATGCCTACCCCAGTCTGCTGTGTAGATTTCTAAAGGCTTACTATACGTGAGCTCATTATTAAAATCTATTCAACAGGCTAGCACAGGTATAATTCTGAGAAAAAAAGCAAAGTGGGAGCCCTGGAATATAAGATTGCGATCTGAGATGTGCATTTTTTTTAATAACCCTAGACCATGGGATTGGCCATTACTAAAATTAAACTTTTATATAGGAAAGTGGGGTGAATGGCGCTACCTTAATTGTACTTATAAATAAAGTTTCATTAGAAAAAGCTCCCTCCAGTGACAGCTCTCCCCAGAGTCCTCTCAACCATTAATAAAGAACAGAAAAGGTTGAGGGGAGGGGGAAAGGGGGAGGAATGGGAGTATTCAATCACTGATGGATCCCCCAAGATTCAAAGGGCGTACATCAAGATCCCCTACTTAAAAATGTATTAGAAGGTACCAAAATAAATGTGTTAGTGTGCTACAAGAGTGCACAAACTTAAACGACAAACACCTAGGTGCAGACAACAGCTTATATAATAATATATGCTAAACCTATAATGTCCAAATTCCAAGAACCATATATGAAATATGCACAGTAAGAGTAGGCTAATAGGTCAACCATAGGTTATCCACTTATAATGGCAGAATTAAGTCCCTATGTTAAACACATAATGCACATAACAGATACCATGCTATGCATATATGCTAATCGTGTTCAATTGAGCATGTGAGCATAACACACTGCCAAAGTTACTCCATAGACAGTAAATAATAAAGTGAAGTAATAATGTTATGTATATAAGAGATAAGGATGAGCCGGACACCCCCCCCCCTCCCTGGTTCGGTTCGCACCAGAACCTGCGAACAGACCTAAACTTCGTGTGAACTTTAGAACCCTATTAAAGTCTATGGGACTCGAACGTTCAAAATCTAAAGTGTTAATTTTAAAGGCTAATATGCAAATTACTGTCCTAAAAAGTGTTTGGGGACCTGGGTCCTGCCCCAGGGGGACATGGATCAATGCAAATAAAAGTTTTAAAAACAGCAGTTTTTTTGGGAACAGTGATTTTAATAATGATTAAAGTGAAACAATAAAAGTGTAATATTCCTTTAAATTTCGTACCTGGGGGGTGTCTATAGTATGCCTGTGAAGGGGTGCATGTTTCCCATGCTTTGAACTGTCCCTGCACAAAGTGTCATTTCTGCAGGAGAAAAAAAAGTAATTTAAAATCACTCACAGCTATAATGAATTGTCGGCTACCGTAATACAGAGATTATAGAGAATACAATTTTTTTTTTTTTTTAATAAAGGAATTTTTCAAAAGTGTGTTTGTCTTATTTAACAATTTTTACACGTTCTTTATGAAATGGTAGGGGTACTTTTGTACCACCTTACCATTTCAAATAGGGGGGGCAGGATCTGGGGGTCCCCTTGTTAAAAGGGGCTTCCAGATTCTGATAAGCCCCCTGCCCGCAGACCCCCACAACCACCGGCCAGGGTTGTGGGGATGAGGCCCTTGTCCCCATCAACATGAGGACATAGTGCTTTGGGGGGACTCTCTTGTCCCCCCTCTTTTTCTGCAGCCTGCCAGGTTGCATGCTTGGATAAAGGGTCTGGTATGGATTTTTAGGGGGACCCCATGTCAATTTTTTTTTAATTTGACGCGGGGTTCCCCTTAATATCCATACCAGACCTGACGGGCCTGGTAATTGAATTTGGGGGAACCCCGCGCTTTTTTTTTATCAATGACTTTCAATGAGTGTTCTCTGTAAAATTAAAATTAACACTTTAAATTTCTCCCATAGACTTGTACAGGGATTTCTGCGGCTTTTCGAATTTGCCACAAACACCCTAAATTGTTCACTGTTCGCCGAACAGGCAATGTTCGAGTCGAACATGAGTTTGACTAGAACTCAAAGCTCATCCCTAATAAGAGAGAACCAAATATCCATATATCAATTATATCCAAATAAGTACAAAAAAGCTATAGTAAAGTGCAAAAAACGTGCAAAAGAGTGCAAACCAATGCAAAAAAGTTTTTTCAAAAATTGTATGTATATATATATATATGAAGTTCAGAAAAAATAAATAAAAAGTGACTTTTAGTGGTTGAGAAGAAATTCCAGTGACTTGCGTGCTCCACCTCACGGGTCCCTACTCACCAGATCCTCGCACCCCTACAGGTCGGCTCCTTCCCCTTCTCTCTGCACTCCGTATACTCTAAGGGGTCCTTGCAGTCACGGGGGTCTCCCCTTTAAATTTGTCTGCTTGTATATATTTATAAAGGTATGCTCTGATGAGTCCCCAAAAAAGACAAAAAGCAGCTCCCATATTGTAGTGGTTTTTAACTTGCAAAATTCATTTATTAAAAATCCATAAAAAACATAATCAGAAAACTAAAAAATAAAAATATATTAAAAAAACTCTATCAGGTAGCAATTACGTCCATCCAGTGAAGTTGATTACCAACTATATTCAGGGTAATAAACCACTTTGCTATGTCAAATCACAAAGAAAGTCCATACAGGTTGACTTTTGCAGGGAAAGCGCTTGATCTGTGGAAGAGCGGCGTGCGCTCTAGCTGCGCTGCATGATCAGTGTCCGGAAGTGACGTAGTGTGTGTGGCTCTGTCCGTAAAATTAAACTTTTGGTTCCACTTTAAGTATCCCTTGATGTTTGTACATTTAACTGTACCTATTTTCAAACAATCCCTTATGTTTTGAAATGACTGAAGTGCTTATTCATATCTGTTTACATAGTTACATGCATAGTTACGTCAATAAGGTTGAAAAAAAATCAAGTTTAGCTTGTAGCTCTTATCTTGCTGCCAAGAAGAGTTCCACATATTCATAAAAATCTAATTGAATTAGTAAAGCAGAGCTCCAGTCATGTTTGTGTTTATTAAAAGTCAGCAGGTACAAAAACTGTCCCAAGATCCAGCAATGTGCTCACCCGAGCCGTCTCTTCTCTCCCTCCTCCCTGCCTGGCACCGGCATATCAACTGTGGGCAACCGGTTGTGACAGTTTGCGGCTTCACAGCCGGGTGCCCACGGCACTTGCATGAGTCTTACTGAACCTCCTGAGCCCTCGGAACTGTGATGTGTCCCAGAAGACTGCAGAGAGGGAGGGGGAGAGGAGAACTAGGCAATTCCCCCAAAAAAATGATATGCCAAAAGAGACAGGGGAGGAGTGTTGAAAGCAAAACTTGCCCTTTTGGGTGGGGTTTCGCTTTAAATGTGAAACATTTCCTGGTAGACATTTTCTGCTACTATGTTCTGAAAACTCTATAGTAAACAAATGATAAATGATACATTCTATCTCTGTCCTTAATTATTAGTCTAAAGGAAAGGTGGATGCAGTAGCATTTCAGGATGATGGGAACGCTTCCCTTTGACTGTGTCATATGACTGAAGCCAAGGAGGAGCCTCCCTCTGTTATGAACCATAGCTATCAGATAAAAGAAGCAACATTGTAGAGCTAATACCTTAGGCACTGCAGCACCATACAAAAAAAGTCTGGAAGACGCAACACCCCCTTCCTCCTTACATCTGCACCCACTGTGGACTGCCTGGCCTGCATCCCCCAAAGTACACCACTGATTCTACCCACAAACACACCATCAGGTGATATCCCAAGGGACAGGCCGTGACAGGAGGCAGAATTGTGTCCATCATGTGAACACCAAGTCTTCCGAAACGTTATTGGTTTTATATTCCCTATTAAACGTTACTACACTAAGGCGCTGTCCTTTCTTCTATTTTCTACATATTCCAGTCTATTTCCCAGTGGATATTAAAGGGAGCTGCAACCCCTAGATTATGTGAACTATCAACATAGACTGCTTTCTAATCCATGAAGTGTAGGTAGGATCTGCACTGGCTGTTTTTATTGTGGTTTTTGCTAACTGATTCTACCCACCCTATCCAAAACTAAAGTAGAATTTTGGCTGAACATACACTTCAAAATGTATACATAAAGAAAACATTTTTATTTTGGATAGACTAGGAAAGCACTAGACGTGCAATTTGTTTAGTTTTGGACGTAATATGGCCTATTCATTCACTGGGAAGCATCCGAAATGAACAAAAAACTCTTTTGACGACTGCATACGGAAACAAATCGTCAGAAAGAACAAAAATCAGAAAGAATGAAAACCCGAAAGAATGAAAATCTGAAAAAACTAAAATCCGAAAAAATTTAAATCCAAAAGAACGAAAATCAATTCAACCTACCAGTTTTTTCGGATTTTCTATTGTAATTAATTTATTAACTATTATTATAGTTTTTATTAAAATTATTTATTATTTATTATTATAAACTATTAAATATACCGTATATACTCGAGTATAGGCCGACCCGAATATAAGCCGAGGCCCCCAATTTACCCCCAAAAAAACTGGCAAACTTATTGACTCGTGTATAAGCCGAGGGTGAGACATGCCTGTCCATCCCTGTGTGTGTGTCCGTCCATCCCTGTGTGTCCGTCCATCCCTGTGTGTCCGTCCATCCCTGTGTGTCCGTCCATCCCTGTGTGTCCGTCCATCCATCCCTGTGTGTGTGTGTGTGTCCATCCATCCATCCATCCCTGTGTGTGTGTGTCTCCATCCATCCATCCATCCATCCCTGTGTGTGTGTGTCTCCATCCATCCACCCATCCCTGTGTGTGTGTGTCTCCATCCATCCACCCATCCCTGTGTGTGTGTGTGTGTGTGTGTGTGTGTGTGTGTGTGTGTGTATATGTGTATGTGTATGTGTGTGTGTGTGTGTGTGTGTGTGTGTGTGTGTGTGTGTGTGTGTGTGTGTGTGTGTGTGTCCAGCCTACCTTTGTCCCGAGCCTCCGTCCCGTGCCTTGCCTCCTTGCCTCCGTTCCGTCCCGTGCCGTGCCGTGCCTTGCCGTCGTGTCGTGCCTTGCCTTGCCTCCGTCCCGTCCCGTCCCGTGCCGTGCCGTGCCGTGCCTTGCCTTGCCTTGCCTTGCTTCCGTCCCGTGCCCTCTTCGGCGGCCATTGTAAAATTCAAAAGCCGCGCCTCCTCCTTCGCCTGTGATAGGCGGAACACTGAATTTCCCAGCAGCCTGTGTTCCGCCTATCACTGCCTTCGTATCATCCTCGTCCGTAGTACGAGGATGATACGATGTCCGTGATAGGCGGAACACAGGCTGCTGGGAAATTCAGTGTTCCGCTATCACAGGCGAAGGGGGAGCCGGAGGCGCGGCTTTTGAATAGAATGGCCGCTGTCTGTCTGCTCGACACGCTGATCGAGCGGGCAGACAGCGATGACTCGAGTATAAGCCGAGGGGGGCACTTTCAGCCTCAAAAAAGAGGCTGAAAATCTCGGCTTATACTCGAGTATATACGGTAGGTAAAATAGCTGAAGTCGATAATTATTCTATTCAGGTCTCTGCGCCATAGCATCTAATTTGGGATAGATTAGATTTACATTTTTATTGGAATTTAATTTCAAATTTGGCTAATGTAACTGTTAGTGAACATAACAAATACGAATACATCAGAAGTTACAAATGATGCAAAGTAATGAATGCGGAATCTAAACAAATGGAAAG
This sequence comes from Lithobates pipiens, assembly GCF_037356315.1. Classification (NCBI taxonomy): domain Eukaryota; kingdom Metazoa; phylum Chordata; class Amphibia; order Anura; family Ranidae; genus Lithobates; species Lithobates pipiens. Next base: position 366,147,556 of record NW_027507758.1, on the reverse strand, counting down.
TAATGAATACGAATGCATCTGAAGTTACGAATTATCTAATGTAATGAATGCTACATCAAAAGGATTGGAACAGAATGAATACGAATGCATAAGGCCGCGTACACACGTGGGGACTGTTCGCCCAACTTTGTCCATCAAACAGTTTCGGCAAACAGTCCGCTCAAAATTAGCATGGACGGACATGGCCACACACGACGGACGAACAGTTTGCTGAAACCGTGCGCGATGACGTGAACGGCACGTACGACGGGACGAAAAATACGACGTCCTATACACTGCATTATAACTTTCGGCGTGTAAATCCTTTCTGAGCATGCGCGGAACTTAGTTTGACAAACAAGCCTACACACGAGCGGACTGTTCGCTGAAACAAGGTTTCAGCGGACAGTTTTTCGGAAATTCCGAAAAACCTTGTTCGTCAAACTGTCCGCTGAAACTGTCCGCTGAAAGCCCACACACGAGCGGACTGTCCGCCCAAACACTGTTCAGCGGACAAAGTTGGGCGAACAGTCCGCCCGTGTGTACGCGGCCTTAGAAGTTACGAATGATCCGAAGTAACAAATGCTGATCACAACGAATGATCAAATAAATTAAAAAAATAAATGAATGAAATGAAAACTAAACAAATTTTTCAGCAGTGCACATGTCTAGAAAGGACTAAAACTTCTGCAAGTTTATTTTTGCTGTCTATCTTAAATTGGGGAAATGTAGCTCCATTTCCTGTCCCAGAGACAAAACACAAAGTTCAGGGAAATCTTTAAATGTGAGATTCCTTTGCTTTCTTGTACAAAGAAACAGGTGAATGTCCCCAATGAGGACAAGGACTCTATGTAAATCAATAAAAAGAAAAAAATATATATATCTAACTCTATTAATTAAATGCTAGTATAATGTAACTTATTAGTCCTTAGGTATGGTGGCTTCCTCCTTTAAATTTTTTTCCTTTATTTTCACCTGATAATCCTGCAAAAACCAAACCTTCCAGTCCCTGCATGGCTATACTCACTCCTCTTCTCTCTCTCTTCTTGAAAGGAGCCAGTGGCGGAATTACCAGGGTCACAAAGGTTGCACTTGTGACTAGCCCTGGAGTGGCCCAGGGCCGGAGCCATCATAGACATCTGTGTTGAATGCCCAGTGCCAGGACAAGTTCCGGCACTAAGCTTGCCTATTAAGGCGTGCTAGTGTGGGCACCTGGAACACATTACGTGCATATCTTGTGGGGTGCCCAGGGTGCCCGGGTCCCACATGTGTCGATAGCACCCTCTGTGGCAGCAGGCATCTGTCCCCGCCGACTGCCTATACATCTCACAGAAAAGCTTGCAGACGCTGCCTCCTCCTCATCTGCTCTGATCTTCTCATGTACACAGACAGGAGGAGAATGAGCCGGGGATAAGAGATGTTGTGCTACAAACAAGTGGCCACTGCCCCCACCTATAACTGGTCTATTTCAGCAAGGAGCACTAGAAGAGCGACGCATGTCACACAAAACAAAGAGATTTTCAAGCTCAAACTTACCAACCAGACAGCGACCGACCAAATTGACCTGACATTACGCTTATCACCCGAGGTCTGTGTTTAGTTAAAGGATGGTTGGAGAAGGAGAAGGGGACACGGTAACTGGGGGGAGGCATAAGAAAGATATACACCCGGAGGAGTGATAGGGGGGTGGTAAGAGGATATGCGCTGGTGTGTGCTTTGGAAGGGCAGAGGACTTGGCGGGGTCGAATTTGAAATCCCGCCGCCTCACCTTCTAGCACAAGTTGTCACCCATCCCAAAGCACCCCCAGCACATATCCTCTTACCCCCTGGCCCCCAAATCAAAAAGATGCCTGCGTGCCACAAAAGGGGCAAATGGTGGTCTCTTGGACCTCTGGGATCCCATAAAGGATTCCTGGCAAGTGCCTTAGGTGCCCAGTCTGGTGATCCCTTGTCAGGCAAGTTCCTGGAGCCAAGTGCCAGAAAATGTTTTGGCACTGGGCTTCGAGACTTACGGGGCATAGAGGTTTTGTTCAAATTCAGGAAGGTCCCTCCAAAATCGTGACAGCTGGAAGATATGGATTTGTACTAGAAGGGGGCAGAGGATATGCGTGTCTGACCCTCCCCCCACCCTACTGTCTAGCACAAAGACCCCCCCAGTACATATCCCCCCCAAATCAAAGAGATGCAGCCTGCCACAGAGGGGGCATTTGCAGCATCTGGGACCCCGGGCACCCTGAAAGAGATGCAGGACAATTGCCCTGGGTGCCTAAACGAATGTATACCTGCCAGTCAAGATAGTGGAACCAAGTGCCAGAACCTTTTCTGACACTGGCCTCCAAAACTCAGCTCAGATTTACAGGACACCAGGATTTTGTTCAAATCTTGGAAATATCCCTACAAAACTGGTAAAGTTAGGAGATGTAAATTTGTACTAGAAGGGGGGAAGAGGATTTATGCTTGGGGGTAAGAGTTTGTCCTGAGAGGGGGTTTTGGATGGGAGGATTTGTGATAGAACTATGTAGAGGATTTTTGCTAGTGGGGGATATTTGGGCTGTGCAGGGGGTGCGAGCGGCTGGCTCAGGCTCTCAGTGGCATTCTGAGAAGCTGAGCCAGTTGCCAGTCATGCATCTGGGTGGATCCTGACATTAACCGCTTGAGATCCGTGCTATAGCCGAATGACGGCTACAGCGCAGACCTTCTTTGCCGGGACTACGTCTATTGACGTCGTCCCGTGCAGGAGCGGCCTGCATCCTCTGGGACTTCCTCGGAGGAGTCCGGCGAGAGGACCCCCGAAGACGGAAGACCCCCGGAGCTGTGCAATAAACTATTTTATCTTGTGTGTTGTGTTTTTTTTTACTTTATTTTACAGGTAAATGGGTAGGGGTACATTGTACCCCATACTCATTCACATAGGGTGGGGGGCCGGTATCCGGGGGCCCCCTTATTAAAGGGGGCACCCGGATTCCGATAAGCCCCCCGCCCGCAGACCCCGACAACCAACGCCCAGGGTTGTCCATACCAGGTGGCGGGGCCAGCGACGTCTCCTTCGCGGGCCCCACCTACCTGGAGACGCGCTCAAAATGAGCAGACTTTTCTCCGCGTGTGTGGGCGAGTCCGTTCATTTCAAAAGTACGGCGGATAGTCCGGCGGACTTAGTACGCCGTATTAGTCCGCTGAAAAAGTGCCGTGTGTGGGCAAGTAGCCCGTTCGGAAAGTCCGGCGGACAAAGTCTGCCAGATAGTCGGCTACGTGTGTACGCGGCATAAGTGCACTCCTTTGACCCACAGGAGAAGTAGGGCTAAAAGAGCTTGGGCCCTACTTCTCCTTTATGCTTTGGTTGGACTATCTTGTTTGATCATTGATAATGGTTGTCCTTAAAAGACCAAAGGAGCTAGGACAGAATGTAGGTTATAAACAAGCAGAAGATCAGACCTGGAAGTCAGCAGAGGTACCATATATTTGGAAAATATGTAGGTTAAAGGGATTTCTAGGGGTCAAAACCAGGAAATTAGGAAAAATTGAGCATATTAAATAAACCAGGAGAAAAAAAGCTAAATTGCAAACAAGCATTGGTCAGGGTAGGCTGCAATTTATCATGACAATAGTTAGGTTCTATGACAAACAATGGACGAATGCATTAGAGTTCCTTAAATAGCATGTGTGATCAATCAGGAGGACGGCACAACCACACATAGAAGACCAGGCAGACTGGTGTAGGGGAAAAGGACATACAGCAGAGGAGGATGATCGTCCTTCACTTTTATTTATATAACCTTTATGAAAATACAACATTTTTTTTAACTTTCATGTGTTTTATTGCATATATTGTTATTGTAAGTCTTCTCAGTTTCAAGTAATCTACAATAAAGGCCTTGATCCAGAGGCTGGACTCCAGACTCAACACTGAGACATTTTTTTCATGGCTACTAATCCGCTCACTTATCTCACACTTAACTCTATAATTATTATTCTCACGCTAACAAAAATAAGCTTCCATCAGACCGTTCACATCTATATAAATGTTGAAAAGGTTGTTTTTTTAATCACAGTTGACTTTAACATTAAAGGTCAAAGAAACAAAAAGAACACTTTTGGTAAAAATGAAAACGTCAAGCATGAAATGTCCAACCCATCTTTTCCAAAGCTTGCTGATTTAGTCTGAAATAACTTTGTCGTGATAAAAAAAAAAAATACGGAAGAAGAAGAAGTAAATTTTCATGTATATATAGCGCTAGCTCTAGGGCCGCTTGTAATAAAGGCTGCCCACGGCCACAAGCACCAGTCCACACACTCCAGCTCCAATAACTCAGACTAGGGAATGCCTTTTTAAAATGTATTGCTTGCAGAACTTTAAAAAGAAAAAGGGTTAGGGCATGGGATACTCTGAAACACTACACAGTAAGAGGATACTGTTCTCAAAGCACCCACTCCAGGATTCTGCTGAGGACAGGGGAACAGCTAGTATTCTGAGACATTATGTGAGCTGTCTCAACGCATAGCTAACTCTGGCATGTACATCCAAGAGTACACAGTCACCAGGAATAACAATTCAGGGTCAGTGCTTGCAAGTCCCTAGGACAGCTGCACACCTTTCAGCTCCCTGCGGACATGGCCCAGTGAGGGATACAATCCTTCTCCAGGCCTGATCCCTTATGGTGAAGTTCTACAGCCAGCTCCTGAGCTCTGCCACAGCTGAAATCTAAATGTACACAGTCCATAGGCTTCTTCAGTGGCAGCAGCCCCAGAGGTGTTGGAACCCTCCTTAAAAAGGAAAGAATGATCTCACCAATGCTTCATATTATTTATCACCTCCCCAGCCACCTTCTGGACACTCCTCCCCAGGGATTGGCTAGGCCATGATAAATATTCAGGTTGGTCATTTGAAGCTCCCTCAATATGCTCTGGAAGATTCTTCCAGCAACAGGGGGCAGTAATCAAGCTTCCAGTGGTTTAAGTCTGGGCCAAGCAAGAACATAACCCTTTTCTCCTGCAACCACTGAGTGTGCTTTGGGTCATTGTTATGCTGGAAGGTAAACCTTCATCCAGTTGAGAACTTTCTGGCAGAGGGCAACAGATTTTCCTCAAGAATTTGATGGCATATGCCCCATCCATTTTTCCTTCTATCCTGACAAGTGCTTCAGTCCCTGCTACAGAGAAACACACTCATAACAGGATATTACCAAATCCATGCTTTTCTGTAGGGATGGTGTTATTTGGATAGTGAGCTGTATTGGATTTCCGCCAGACATATCATTTGGTGTTGAGGCCAAATAATTCAATTTTTGTCTCATCTGACCATGACTCCTTTTTCCATATGGCTTCAGAATCTTTAAGGCGTGTTTAAGGGGGTCAGATGAGACTAAAATCAGTTTCAATAGAGTTTTTTCATTCATTACGGATTATAGCAGTGTCCTCTCCTACATTGGGTCATTGAAGCTCAGGTTTAACATCAGAGGGAACTAGGGATTTAGAAGGGTTGGCAGGGGGTGATGTAGCTTTGGGAAGGGTTAGCGGTCCTGGGAGGATTGCAGGGTATGGGTGGAGGTGTTAGGGTCATCCCAGGGTGCGTTGAAGACTCTCAACAATGTGTAATGATTTTTTACGTCCAGATATTTTAATAAAACTATTTTTGATAGCTTTAGAGGTGCTCTATCCTTGTGGTTTGTTTTGTTGTGAGTATTTTTTTGATGCATCTCCCCTAAAAAGGGTTTTTACACCAAAAGTATACCACTCCCAGGATCTGGCTTCTTTGGGGTTTTTCTTGCACCAGTCATGATATCCATAACCCCTGCCTCTTTCTCACAGTGTCCCTAATCACCACTAGGGATGAGCTTCAAGTTCGAGTCGAACTCATGTTCGACTCGAACATTACCTGTTCGCCTGTTCAGCGAACAGTGAACAATTTGGGCTGTTCATGGCAAATTTAAAAGCCGGAACACCCTGTACAAGTCTATGGGAGAAATCAGGTTTCTGCGTTACATCAGGGGGGGGGGCGGGGTCACCCAAACGTCACTGGGGAACCCCATGGCTTCCCTCACTAGCGTCAGAGGGGGCGGGTCAGGTGATGGGTGGCCCCGCCCTCCTAATATAAGAAACGTCAGCGCTGGGATCCCCGCAGTGTCTCCGCAGTGGAGACAGAAGACGGATGCATGTATGGACAGCACTGGACTGAGAGATCCCCCGTCGCTGGATCAGATCAGCTATCGCTGGACCCCGGAGAGATGATTATCCATTGCTGGATAGCAAGAGTGGATTAGCACCGCTGGAATCTTTTTTTTTTTTTTTTTTAATAAAGGAATTTTTCAAAAGTGTGTTTATTTAACCATTTTTACACTTTCTTTGTGAAATGGTAGGGGTACTTTTGTACCCCCTTACCATTTCAAACAGGGGGGGCAGGATCTGTGGTTCCCCTTGTTAAAGTGGGCTTCCAGATTCTGATAAGCCCCCCGCCCGCAGACCCCCACAACCACCAGCCAGGGTTGTGGGGATGAGGCCCTTGTCCCCATCAACACCCATCAACATGGGGACATGGTGCTTTGAGGGGTCACAGACCCCCAAAGCATCCTCCCAATGTTGAGGGCATGTGGCCTGGTACGGTTCAGGAGAGGGGGGGCCACCTTTCCCTGCGGCCTGCCAGGTTGCGTGCTCGGATAAAGGGTCTGGTATGGATTTTTAGGGGGACCCCCATGTCAAATTTTTTTTTTAATTTGATGCAGGGTTCCCCTTAATATCCATACCAGACCTGAAGGGTCTGGTATGGATATTTAGGGGGACCCCCACGTCATTTTTTTTTTATTTGACACGGGGTTCTCCTTAATATCCATACCAGACCTGAAGGGCCTGGTAATTGAATTTAGGGGAACCCCCACGCTTTTTTTTTATCAATGAATGAATTGTCGGCTAATACAGAGAACCCTCATTGAGTTTTCTCTGTATTACAGGAGCCGACAATGGAAAGTGATTTTAAAATACTTTTTTTCCTTGTGAAATGACACTTTGTGTAGGGACAGTTCTAAGCACGGGAAACATGCACCCCTTCACAGGCATACTATAGACACCCCCCAGGTACAAAATTTAAAGGAATATTACACTTTTATTGTTTCACTTTAATCATTATTAAAATCGCTGCGCCTGAAAAAACGTCAATTTTTAAAACTTTTTTTTTTGCATTGATCCATGCCCCCTGGGGCAGGATCCGGGTCCTCAAACACTTTTTAGGACAGTAACTTGCATATTAGCCTTTAAAATTAGCACTTTAGATTGTGAACGTTCGAGTCCCATAGACTTTAATAGGGTTCTAAAGTTCACACAAAGTTTAGGTCTGTTCGCAGGTTCTGGTGCGAACTGAACAGGGGGGTGTTCGGCTCATCCTTAATCACCACCACACCAGTCACAGTGTCTCTGATCACCGCCACACAAGTCATATTTTCCCTCATCACTGCCACACCAGTCATATTGTCCCTAATTACTGCCACACCAGTTACAGTGTCCCAGATCACTGCCGCATCAGTTACAGTGTCCCTGAGCACTGCCACACATGTCCCGGTGTCATCAGACCAGTGTATGCCAGCAGCAGTGTTCCTTATCACCACCACAATAGTCGCAGTGTCACCACACCAGTGTAAGCCAGCAATGTTGTCTCTGATTATAGCCACACCAGCCCCACTATCATCAGACCAATGTAAGCCAGCAATAGTAGTCTTATTCACCGCTACACAAGTCCCCCTGTCACCTGACCAGTGAAGCCAGCAACTGTGTTCCTGATCACCCCCACATCAGTACAGTGTTGCCTCTGCCTGCTGCCTGTACTAATTGTGGTCTGTTTATCAACCATTTTTCTGCCTGCTGCCTGAACCAATCCTTTGACTGTTTGACAACCATGTGTCTGCCTGTGCCTGCATTGTGCCCATCTGCACATCCTGCCAACTTCTTTCCTGCAGAGACACCAGACCCAGCCATCCCGGTGGACAACTGCACTCCTGGAACCACAGAAGCTCTTTTGTTCTTCCTTTATTCAGCCTCCTGTACTTCCTGGACAGTAAACATATGCATTCCTGGGGGCAGTCACATAACAGTAGGCTAGGCTTGCTTGGCTTATAGGAAGTGGGACTGATATAAATGATGCTACCCTAACCTTTATTACTTGATCACTCATATAGAGGTGATTATTATAGTACATTGATTTTGACACAATTGGTTGATTTGTGTGATACAGGAGATACAATGTCCATTACAAAATCAGTCCAAACAGTGAAAAAGTCTCACATGTGTGGTATTGCCATATTCAGGAGTAGTAGAATGTTATTTGGGTTGTAATTATAAGTATGCCCATGTGTGAGAAATATCCTAGTAAATTGACAACGTGCTGCATCTGTCTCCCGCTGCTTCTAAGACTGAGAACTGAGCGATCAAAGACTGCTGGTCACTGGTTCTCAGTCCTCAGTGAGCAGACAGACAGTCGCTGTCAGTGACCAGCTATCTGCCCTGCCCTTTTACCACTCACTGAAGTGCTGGGCTGTGCAGGGGGCTGGAGTGACTGGCTGAGGCTTCTCAGCAGCTTGCTGATAGGCTAAGCCAGCTGCTGGGCCAAGCAACTGGGTGGATCCTGACTGTAAAGTCAGGATGTTTCTCGCGCCTGGACCGGCTGAGTGATGTCAGCCAAAAATGGGTCACAGGACTGAAATCTAACTCACAGTCATTAATGTCTAAACCACTGGCAACAAAAGTGAGTACACCCCTAAGAGAAAATGTCCAAGTTGGGCCCAATTAGCCATTTTCCCTCCCCAATGTCATGTGTCCCAGGTGTGACTGGGGAGCAGGTGTGTTACATTTTGTCATTGGAAGTTCAACATGGCACCTCAAGGCAAAGAACTCTCTGAGGATCTGAAAAAAAGAATTGTTGCTCCACATAAAGATGGACTAAACTATAAGAAGATTGCCAATACCCTGACCCAAGATCATACAGTGGTTTAACAGGACTAGGGGTGAGCTTCGAGTTCGAGTCAAACTCATGTTCGACTCGAACTCGAAGCTCATCCCTAGTCCTGTTAAACCACTGTATGATCTTGGGTCAGGGTATTGGCAATCTTCTTATAGTTTAGTCCATCTTGCCTGTTCGCCTGTTCAGCGAACAGTGAACAATTTGGGCTGTTCGCAGCAAATTCGAAAAGCCGGAACACTCTATACAAGTCTATGGGAGAAATCTAAAGTGCTCATTTTAAAGGGTAATATGCAGGTTACTGTCCTAAAAAGTGTTTGGGGACCCGGGTCCTGCCCCAGGGGACATGGATCAATGCAAAAAAAAGTTTTAAAAACGGACGTTTTTACAGGAGCAGTGATTTTAATAATGATTAAAGTGAAACAATAAAAGTGTAATATTCCTTTAAATTTCGTAGCTGGGGGGTATCTATTGTATGCCTGTGAAGGGGCGCATGTTTCTGGTGCTTAGAACTGTCCCTGCACAAAGTGTCATTTGTGCAGGAAAAAAAGTCTTTTAAAATCACTTGCGGCTATTGTCAGGTCCCGTAATACAGAGAAGGTCCCCAAACACTTTTTAGGACAGTAACCTGCATATTACCCTTTAAAATGAGCACTTTAGATTGTGAACGTTCGAGTCCCATAGACTTTAATAGGGTTCTAAAGTTCACACGAAGTTTAGGTCTGTTCGCAGGTTCTGGTGCGAACCGAACAGGGGGGTGTTCGGCTCATCCCTAAACAGGACAGATTCCACACAGAACAGGCCTCACCATGGTCGACCAAAGAAGTTGAGTGCATGTGCTCAGCGTCATATCCAGAGGTGTCTGGGAAATTGATGTATGAGTGCTGTCAGCTACCAGCCTGTCAGTGCTCAGACCATACACCGCACACTGCATAAAATTGGTCTGCATGGCTGTCATCCCGGAAGGAAGCCTCTTCTAAAGATGATGCACAAGAAAGCCCGCAAACAGTTTTCTGAAGACAAGACAATCATGTTATTATGCCATGCTAATGTAGCGCTGGCATTTTTGCCTGTTAATGTAATGCAATGTAATTCTATGGACAATGTTATAACTTAGTATTTGGCACCATCTAGTGGCCAAAAACAGGAAATGGACTTGAATTATTTTTCCTTTTCTATAGCACTGGATAACAGGAAGTGTCTGTTCTGTTTACATTCTGCTATGACCTATCTACCCAGAATGCCAGGTGACCTACCCATGATCACCTTGTTCTGAACTGCATGCTGGGTAGGCTATAAAAGGGCCCATGTGGCCATTTTCTTTCTCTTCTGGACACATGGCCTGCCTGTGAGGACCTGTGGGGAGGTCTCCAGAGAACTGCGGCCTGCTCGGTCCGGAGCAGCAATCTGAAGCCAGAGGAGGACTTCACACCACAGCGTTCTGGGATAGCAGGTGGTCGGATCAGGAAGGATCCAGAGGCACCCTGATGGAGGTCTCCTTGAGACCCTGTGAAGTGAAACGGTGTGACGGCCTGGCTGCAGCAAATGGACTGAGGCCAGCGGAGTGGAGCTGTCTCATTCTTCAGACCCAGTTTGGTGAGAGGGCTGTTGCCCACAGTTACCTAACGCACTTTGTTACACACCTAGACTTTGACACAGTGTTGCTGGGACCTGTAGTCCCACGGAGGAGATCCAAAATAAAGACTGAGTTTAAACAGGCCTCAAGCCTATTCATCACAACACTATTAGCACTTTGTTACTCCAAAAAATTACAAGTGGATTACTGTTGGATTACAATTGTTACAAATACAAATAGCTAGCAGAAGACTGAAGACTAAAGAGACTGCATCCTTTATTGCAGGACCTTGTATCTTATTAAAGTAGGGAGAGCTCCCTAGTGAGTATGTGTATTTCATTATTAAAGCGGGAGTCCGCCGGGAGTCCACCGTTTTTTTTTTTTTTTTAAAAGCCAGCAGCTACAAATACTGCAGCTGCTGACTTTTAAAATAGTGACACTTACCCGCCCAGCGCGCCCGCGATGTCGTCACCCGAAGCCGATCTCTCGATCGTCTCTCGGGTGCTGCCGCCGCCATCTTGGGCATGGGAATCAGGAAGTGGAGCCTTTCGGCTTCATTTCCCGGTTCCCTACTGCACATGCGCAATAAGGATGGTCCCCGCTGTCTCTGGGATCCGTGTGTTTCCCAGCAGGCAGCGGGGGACTTTCGGAAAGGGGCTTGGATTCTGCGGAAAGGGGCGTACCTTCTACAGAATCTACGCCGGAAGTGGGTGCAGATTCCTGTACTGTACAGGTACCTGCACCCCCTCCCCCCTGAAAGGTGCCAATTGTGGCGCCGTAGGGGGGGAGGATTCCAATGAGCGGAAGGTCCATTTTAGGGTGGACCTCTGCTTTAACTCTGCATTTCTGTAGTAACCAGAGTGTGCTGGAGGTGGGAAGGTGCCCAGAGCAATGTTTAGTCCCTCTGAGCACTAGTCCCAATTGGAGACACATTCTCAGGTATCATTTAAGACAACTGTACATGTGCATACTGTTGTGTGTTCCTACTGTGCTGTCCCATTTATGTTGGTGTGACAGTGCAAATGTTGTAATTGCTATTTTACACTAATTCCAGTAAAGAGACATTCTGGTTAAGTACTATTGTTGTGGAGTATTGTTCCTTTTCCAGCAGGTGGAGCATCGGATACCCAGGTAATAACAAAGGTATACTGTTATTGTAGTGCATATTGTGGGATTATTCTTCACCATTAGCTCCACACCAACATTACACCACAGCTGTGTCAAGGGGACTGAGCCAAGTCAGTGGGGGTTTAATAGCAGAGTACAGGTCCAAACAAATTCAGCAGCTCCTTCGGGGGTCAGTGCTATACTAATCCGAATGCGAAGCACCGCCTGCCGACCCAGAATTGATGACATCAATGAGCGTCACCGATCCATGCTCCAGCCTTCTGGAAGTGTAGTGAGCATACAGTGTAACTGGATAGATGCTGGACACCTGATCGCCTCCACCAGCCAGTGATACCTAGCACCGTTCGGGGACAATGCGGATGAAACTTATATTACACATACCCATGCTGGAAAACAACGCTTTTGTGAGTGTTTTTAATTTTACCTTTCATAAATATATGATGGGGCCCCAACTAGGCACTGCTCCCCTCTCTCCTCTTTGGCTCTCTGACTTTGACTGACAGCAGTGGAAGCCAATAAAGAGGAGAGTCCTGAGCAGCCAAATCTCTTCAGCAACATCGCTGGATAGAGATGGGCATAGGTAAGTCTTATGCCGCGTACACACGGTCGGAGAATCTGTCGGAATTCGTCTTATCGGACCGTGTCGTCAGATAATCCGACTGTGTGTGGTATGCGTTGGACTGATTCCGTCTGAATCTCCGTCCGACCCAATTTTCCAACATGTTGGAAATATTTCCCGACCAACTGGGCCGGTCGGACATAATCCATGTGTAGAGAATTTTGATCGGACCAAGTGCCTCGCATGCTCATATCAAATTCCTACATCAAAGCTATTGGCTACTAGCCTGAATGTAGTCCCATCATAACGAAATTACGTCATCACGTTCTGAAAGATCGAATTTTTCGACAACTTAGTCCGACCGTGTGTATGCAACAATTTCGGACACAATCCGTCAGACTAAATCTGACGGACAAAATCCGACGGATTTGGTTGGCAGAATCTCCGACCGTGTGTACAGGGGCTTAGGGGAGCTGCTGCACACAGAAGGCATTTTATCTTAATGCATTAAGAAAAAAAAGAAAAAAACTTCTACCTTTACAATCATTTTAAGTATCTAAGAATTAAGATCTCATTTTTGAAAAAGATATTTTTTCAAAAAGAGGCTGAAAATAGGTGACTGTGGAAAATTGAGGTGGGGTTTAGAGGCTGTAGGGAGAAATGCTGATTATACACAGCCTTTGTCAAACTTTTTAAATAGAATGAGCCCTTAAATTAAATTAACGGCCTCAGGCAATCCCTAATAATTATTACTATATCTACCTATATCTACAGTACTATAAATATAATACATTATTCTGTGGTCAGTTGGAAGAATCCCATTTACAGCTAAATAGTACAGATAATTGTTTGTGAAGTAGAAATTGCTCATTGTAGAAACAAAACCCAAGCAACATCTGGAGGAATCCTAGGTTCTGTGGAACAATGGCTAACAAAACGTGCACCATACAATCTGATTATACAACCTTCTTTAAATTGATCATTGACTATGTAATGCTAAGGCCCACCTAATTACTACATACAAAATGGATTGTTTAGGTTTGTCCTTGATTTGCTAAGTTTTGTTAAGGCTGAATTCCAGGAATTCAGCTCCTTTCTAAAAAAAAATAAGGCATGGCACCTCCTGGGTTAAGCTCTATTATTTACATGTCAGCTTTGTAGTACTCCACCTGCCCCTCTGCCTAATGATAGATGCCTTGGTATTAAGTGAAAACATTCACAAAATACAAAGGCTTATGTGAATAGGCAGCGGAGGGGAGGGTTGGGCATAGCTGCTCTATGTGGTTCTCTCCTCTCTGATCCCTGGCAGAGCAATAAACCTGTCAAATGTAGATAAGCCTAGGAGATGTCATGCAGCTCCTTGAAATTAACTAGTGTGCTTTCATATTCTACAAAGTGACTGAATTGATGGAATTCAGCTTTAAATCTAAAGATATTGGGATATGGGATTCGATGTCCGTGGGGATACCTGCGATCTTCTCACAGAGAGGAAGAATGGGGAAATGCTGATGTAAATAAGCCTTTTCCCCATTCTTCCTAGTTACAGGACACTGATCACAGCTCCCTGTGCTCCTGTCGGGAGCTGTGATCAGTGTCATGTTACATGTAGCCCCTCCCCTCCACAGTTAGAATCACTCCCTAGGACACACATAACCCTTGCAGTGGTTAACCCCTTCACTGCCAGTCACATTTACACAGTAGTCAGTGCATTTTTAATCGCACTGATCGCTGTATAAATGTGAATGGTCCCAAAATAGCTCCAAAAGAGAGTCCTGATCTGTCCGCCATAATGACGCAGTCACGATGAAAATCACAGATCACCACCATTACTAGTAAAAAAAAAAATGATAAAAATGCCATAAAACTATACCCTATTTTGTAGACGCTATAACTTTTGCGCAAACCAATCAATATACGCTTATTGTGATTTTTTTATATACCGAAAATATGTAGTAGAATACATATCAGCCTAAACTGAGGGAAAAAAAAATTTTATATATATTTTTTGGGAAATTTTTGTTATAGCAAAAAGTAAAAATATTGTGTTTTTTTCTAAATTGTTGCTCTATTTTTGTTTATAGCACAAAAAATAAAAAGCGCAGAGGTGATCAAATACCACCAAAAGAAAGCTCTATTTGTGGGGAAAAAAGGAAGTAATTTTTTTGGGAGCCACACCGCACGACCCCACAATTGTCAGTTAAATCGACGCAGTGCCAAATCACAAAAAACGGCCTGGTCTTTGGCCAGCCAATTGGTCCGGGCTGAAGTGGTTAAATTGTCCCTTTTGGCCTGTTAAATATAATATAGAAAGTATTTTGTTATATCTGTTCAATGAGTGTAAAAAATACCTTTTGATCTATTCAGAAATCTTGTCGACTGCACATTCTGGTTTGGGCTGCAGTTGCATTGTTCCTAGCTTTCTCTGAGGAATACAGAACTCCCTTCTATGTTATCTAAAAGAGGAAAGGGGTAGATTTCTATTTTTGGGTGACAAAACAGCTTCTCCTTTGATAAAGTATGGTGAGTGAACTTCACCCTAGAGCAGGAGGTATGTTACTGGTGGAATCATGAATTAAGATAACAAAAAAAAGCCTGGAAAAAAGTAAATTGAAATAGCTACCACATTTTTGTTTTTGGGGTTTAGATACACTTTTAACTTGGTAAGTGTTATGCCGCGTACACATGAGCGAATTGTCCGGCGTACTTAGTCCGGCAAACAATCCGGCGGATAGTCCAGCCGACTTTCTACCAAACGGACTTGGCCACACACGGACACACAGAAAGTCCGGCGTTTGCTAGCGTGATGACGTACAGCACGTACGACGAGACTAGAAAAAGGAAGTTCAATAGCCAGTAGCCAATAGCTTCCTTTTTCGTACTTGCTTCTGAGCATGTGTCATTCTTAGTCCGCTGTACTAGCATACTGATGAATGTATTGTCCGCTGAAACCCAAGTCCGACGGGAAGATTGGAGTGCAAAAATACTTTCTTAGTCTGCCGGACTTCACGCTGGAAAAGTGCGCTGAAGCCCACACACGATCGAATTGTCCGCTGAAATGCGTTTCGGCGGACTAAGTACGCCGGACAATCTGATCGTGTGTACGCGGCATTAGGGTCAGTATACATGGACAATTGAGGTCAGATGTGTGCACACTGACCCAATTTAAGATTCAAACACTACATTCCACACCCATCAAAAAAAACAATGTCAGAAGCAAACCAAAAAATGTTTGTATGCAAGTCCTAAAATAACAATCTGCATCAATTTGAACTAATACTGATGAGTTCTCAGTAAAGCATTCCATTCACATTGTGCTTCATCATTTTAAAATGAACATGAACTGGGTGTCTTCGGGCATTAGCTTTCCAGTTCACTTGAATTTCTTACTGCCGCTTGTATGCATGTAGGTGAAGGCTCATACTGTTTATAAAGACAAAGCCTGTAGTTTCTTTTTCCCCACTCTAAACAGTCGGCCTGAATTACTGGAAGGAAATAAACAAGGTCAATGAGAAAAAATTGTTAGAACTGGTTGGGCATATGCTGTGAATTTGCATGAGCGAGCGCGTAGATGATTGCTCAACCATCAAATGCTCTCACTTAACTGATCTAATAAAGCGTACTCATGTATGCCTGCATCTAAATGTTTCCTTCTGCCCACACAAATTCCCCGTCATTGATTTCACTAATATATTTTTTTTCATTTCCCTTCGAGTAGTAGTGTATGAACTGTATACTTATACCAGCCTTTCTTCACCTTTTCAACACAGAGGAACCCTTGAAATAGTTCTCCAGTCTCGGGGAACCTCTGCTAAAAATTAGAAATTTACAACTCATGATACATTACTGTGATGGTCAGCGAGAGGAATGGTCCTTACAAATGTGGTGATTGGGAAGAAATACCTCCTTACAGATGGCTAAAAAGATCAATGGTGTCAGTGGAAACTTATCTGAGAGGCAGAAATTGCCCAATGCTGAAGGAACCCCTAGCAACCTCTGGAGGAACCCTGGTTGAGAATCACTGACTTATACGCTTGATATGGCCACAGTGTTCCCACCACAAAGCATTTACTATGGTGTCTTTATACCCAGAGTTTTTTTTTTTAAAAGAAGAATTGAAGAAGAACTATAGGCAAAACCTTTTTTTTTTAATTCTGGATAGAGTAATGACCCTCATAACCCCTGTGCGATTTTTTTTTTCTATTTTACATTGTGAAGATTGCACTTCACTTCTTGTCTCTAGGCCAACAGAAAGTGAGAGGAAATCCAGGCAAACTAAAGGAATTGCTACCAGAACTAGTGTCCCCATTGGAAATGCCCCCCCCCCCCCATTATGTTTCTAGGGACAACCTAAAAATTGGGATTTTCTTTCAGTTTCATTTTTAACCACTTCAATACCGGGCACTTAAACACCTTCCTGTCCAGACCAATTTTGAGCTTTCAGCGCTGTCGCACTTTGAATGACAATTGCGCGGTCATGCTACACTGTACCCAAATGAATTTTTTTCCCCACAAATAGAGCTTTCTTTTGGTGGTATTTGATCACCTCTACGGATTTAAATTTTTTGCTAAACGAATAAAAAAATACAGAAAATTTTGAAACAAAATGTTTTTTTTGTTTCAGTTTCAAATCTTTGTAAATAAGTACGTTTTCTCCTTCACTGATGGGCACTGATAAGACGGCACTGATGGGCACCAATGATGTGGCACCAATGAAGTGGCACTGATGAGGTGGCACTGATGAGGTGGCATTGATGGACACTGATATGTGGCACTGATAGGCGGCACTGATGGGTGGCACTGATGGGCGACACGGATGGGCACTGATAGGTGGCATGGATGGGCGGCACAGATGGGCATGGATCGGCGGCACAGATGGGCATGGATAGGTGGCACAGATGGACATGGATAGGCGGCACAGATGGGCATGGATGGACACTGATAGGTGGCACAGATGGGCAATGATAGGCGGAACAGGTGGGCACTGATAGGCGGCACAGGTGGGCACTGATAAGTGGCATTGTATTATGTTGTACTGTACTAATGGATGCCAATCAGTGCCAAACAATAATGCATGCCAATCAGTGATGCCCATTGTGGGCACTGATTGGCATCCATTATGGGCACTGATTGGCATCCATTGTGGGCACTGACTGGCATCCCTGGTGGTCTAGGGAGGATTACCTTGTCCTGGGCATCCCTGTGGTCTGGTGGCATCCCTGGTGGTCCAGTGTGGGCATCCTCGGGGGGCTGCACTGATAATCGATCAGCACAGACCCCCCCCTTTCCGAGAAGCAGCCTATATGCTCTCCTCTACTCGTGTCTGACCGATCACTGGCTTTTCCTATTTACACTGTGATCAGCCGTGATTGGACATGGCTGATCACGTGGTAAAGAGTCTCCGTCGGAGACTCTTTACCGAGATCGTAGTTGCTGGGTGTCAGACTGACACCCGCAACAACGATCGCCGTAATGTGCGCCCCTGGGGGCGCGCAGCAGCTCAAAATCCTGATCATGTCATATGACGTCCTATCAGGATTATGAAACCACTTTGCTGCCGTCAATTGCCTATAGGGAGGGCGGCAAGTGGTTAATGAATATGGTAAACAGGACAAATAGTGAGGTTGGATCTCCTTAAAGGGGGCACAGACATCCACAAAAATTGGTTGAATTGGAAGTGTTCTACTTCCTCTGCACTTTAACCAAAACTAACATAAAAAGTGTGGCAGAGGCACCCTCTACTTTCAAAATGTGTAAATCTGCTTCTGAAAGCTTACCTTCGGGTCTGGTGTGGATCTTAGAAATCTAGAAGAAAAAATGTGTAAGGTCACCCTCAAAAATCCACACCCATCTGGTAGGTCAGGAAAGGGGAGGACAGACATGCTGCACCCCCCCCCCCCCCCCCAACCATACCAGCTACATGCTTTCAACAAACTGATATAAATAGGGGCTGATATGAAAGGGGCCGGGTAATGATAATGATCATTTAATCGCCGTACCCGTACGTTGGTACTTTGATGCGCTATTTGGCGCAATATTTTCAGGAACAACGTGCGTTTCTCTTTGTGATAAAAGTGGTCACTGCAGAGCATTTGCCACAAGATCACTTTTATTGGTGGCGGGAGAGGCTCCCCCCCCCTGATCGCATCGGCTCCTCTCACTATCTGGATGCTGTGTGAGAGGAAGATGGCCCCTGCTCAGCTACATAGCACTGAAGGGTGGAAGCGACATCAAACATCACTTCTGCCCGATGCTCTTAAAATATAACATATTTTTTTCAAATCAAATTTTTTTATTGCATTTTAGTGTAAATATGAGATCTGAGGTCTTTTTAACTCCAGATCTCATATTTAAGAGGTCCTGTCATGCTTTTTTTTTCCTATTACAAGGGATGTTTACATTCCTTGTAATAGGAATAAAAGTGACCCAAATTTCTTTTAAAAAAAAAAGTGTAAAAAAAAAAAAATAGTAAAATAAATAAGAAAAAAAAAAAAACGATTGAAAGCGCCCCGTCCGGTCGAGCTTGCGCGCAGAAGCGGACGCATACGTGATTAGTGCCTGCATATGAAAACGGTGTTCAAACCACACACGTGACGTATTGCCACGATCGTTAGATTGAGAGCAATAATTCTAGCCCTGGACCTTCTTTGTAACTGAAACTGGTAACATGTAGAATTTTTTAAACTTCGGAGATTTGTAAGGGTAAAAGTTTGTCGCCATTCCACGAGCGAGCGCAATTTTGAAGCGTGACATGTTGGGTTATCATTTTACTCGCATAACATTATCTTTCACAATATAAAAAAAATGGGATAACTTTACTGTTGTGTTATTTTTTAAATCAAAAAAGTGTATTTTTTTCCAGAAAATGTGTGCTTGTAAGACCGCTGCGTAAATACGGTGTGACAGAAAGTATTGCAACGACCGTAATTTTATTCTCTATATCTTGTTTGGGGGTTCCAAGTAATTTTCTAGCAAAAAAAAAAAACAGAGTCTGAAAAATAGGCCCAGTCCTTAAGTGGTTAATTACATCATTTTGGACACCCTGCCTCTTTGTTTACATCAGCTGTCATCTGGTGGACTAAAATACAGGTACCGGGCTTGTGTCAGCTGTGGGTGGATTTTTAAGGGTCTAGTATAGAATTTAAATGGGGGCTCATTTGTGTGTTTTTTTTTTTTTTAAGTGAATGAAATTGGTGACATCACGCACTTGTTTCCCATGCCACCAGACCATAGCGAGGCACCTACTCACGTGTCGGCAGGCCCTGTGACATCTAACGTCAGTGTGCAGTGCATGTGCGGTGACGCCAGACGCCGTTCCAGCTGGGGGTATGCTGGGGGATCTACTAGCCAGTAGCCAACGTTCCTATGAACTAGAAGCATTTGGGGGACTTAATTGGCCTATGCCCACTCAAACCTTCACACCTACTGACTGCTGGACTATGGGGAGTGTACTCTTATTTACCCCGGCATATAAATAGCAGACCCTGCTACAGAGAGGTTGGGTGATTTATTTGCCTCACACTCTATCAAGACCAAGTCAGACATCATGGATACCCTCTATCCCCAAAGCTGCTCACAAAGTATTTTGTACACTAGGCCTCTGATATATACCCCTATAGTCAGCACCTTTGCAATTGGGTCTTTATATTATTTATACTACCAGGATTGTCTCCTCCTTTGCGGTCCTCACGTCATTTGGCGGCAGTATCTTCCAATCTGGTTTCACTCTGTCCTCCCTCTCCCTGTCTGTGAGATAACATTTTTGTTTTTCATGTACCATCTCCATTGTGAGTTTAATGTAGTGGGGCAAACCTGTGAGACAAACTACATTGTACATCTTCTCTGACATAGCTATACATTGTAAGTATTTACAATCTGCCAAAATCTGCTGTCATATTGGATTATTTACCTACATTGATACTAATTGTAGATATTTTCATATGTATACACTGACATGTTATTATTATACCTCTAGAAAACGATATTTTGCTCTGGTCCTCCCCTGAGGAAGAAATTATATTATATTCAGAAACATGTTGGGATTCTTCTGTGAACTTGTCTGTGGTTTGGCCTCTGAGTTTATGAAACTATCCATATGTTCCAGACTATGAGCTAAATATATAGATGTTTATATCTATATGGCTATTTGTTCTTAACCACTTGCTTACTGGGCCAACCCCCCTCTTGCCCTGACCAATTTCCAGCTTTCAGCGCTGACGCATTTTCAATGACAATTACGCGGTCATACAACACTGTACACAAATTAATTTTTTATCATTTTTTTCCCACAAATATAGCTTTCTTTTGGTGGTATTTAATCACAGCTGGGATTTTTATTTTTTGCTAAACAAACAAAAAAAATTGAAAATTTTGAAAAAAAAAATCATGTTTAATAGTTTGTTATCAAATGTTGCAAACAGGTAATTTTTCTCCTTCCTTGATATGCGCTGATGAGGCAGCCTTGCTGGGCACTGATAGGCTGCACTGATGGGCACTGATAGGCTGCACTGATGGGCACTGATAGGCACAGTTAAGGTGGCACTGATGGGGACAGATAAGGTGGTACCGATGGGCACAGATAAGGCGGCAATGATGGGCCCTGATGGATGGCACGGATGGGTGGCACTGATGGCACTGATAGGTACCACAGATATATGGCACTGCTGGGCACTGATAGGTGGCACTGATGGGTGGCACTGATGGGCACTGGTAGGTGACATTAATGGGCACTGATAGGTGGCACTGATGTGCAGCACTCTTGTTGAGGCACTGATTGTGGGCACTGATAGGTGGCACTGTGGGCACTGATTGGTGGCACTGTGGGCACTGATGGGTGGCACTGGTGGGCACTGGTAGGTGGCACTGTTGCCTATTGTTAGTTGGCACTGGCAGGGGGCACAGGTGGGCACTGGTGATCTGGTGGCAGCGCGCCGTGATCAGGACTAATGTCCCTCTCACGGCCATCGGTGCTCGTTTTATTTTTCTCCTCATGCTGTCAGTGCGAGGAGAAGAAATAGCCAATTAGCAGCTCTGTTGATATCATATTGGCTGACAGCTGATCATGTGGTAAGGGTCGGATTGACCCCTTACTCCGATCTGTAATCCAGCGAGACTCATAGACTCGCTGATCACAGAGCGCGCTGCAGGGGGTGCGCAGGCCACTTGGGCACGGGACGACGTCAATAGACGTCATCCCAGCAAAGCAGGTCCGTGCTGTAGCCGTCATTCGTTGGATCTGTTGTGGTTAACTTTGTATTTGGTGATCACAATCACTATTTTAATATGTTTGAATAAAAACTTTTGATTTTACCTCTTTATACTTCATTACCTGGTCTGACAACTGCTTTCGGAGTCCCGGTGGAGCCCCCTCTCCTGGTTTACGTTCACTGGTTGAGGATTCCGCAGTGCCTGCACCCAGCAGCATCAATAACAACTGTTGACAGCAGCAAGCTGTCAGGTATAGTTGTGGTAGTAAAACCACGATTACACTGTATTCTAAGAATACAGGACACGGAAGTCACTAGGAGGTACCTCAAACAATTTCAAAGTCCACCCCTGAGAAAACATCAATATAGGGCTACTAGCTGATGGCAGGAACATATTTTTGGGAGTACTTCCCTTTTTCAGCCTGGCTGAGGACCACTTGGGGATTGCGAAAATATAGTTAACTAGTAAATATTGTTACTTAGTACTTGTTAAAGTGGGGTGCCCCCTAAAAAAATAAAATAAAAGTCAGCAGCTACAAATACTGCAGCTGCTGACTTTTAATAATCGGACACTTACCTGTCCCAGGGTCCAGCGATGCGGGGGAATGAAGCCCCCCCCCTCATTCCCCGCTCCACTCGCGGCACCGTCATTCGTACTGCGGGCACATGCGTGTGCGGCGCAGGGCACTGTGATACGCCGCTCAGTCACCTGGGACACGTGACAGGTCCCAGGTGACTGTGTGGCGTGAGGGGAAGTGATGTCACCAGCCCCGGCACGGAAGAAGGCAGACTATGAGGGACCCCCTAGCAACAGGTATTTAGAGGTGAGTAAAAAAAAAATGTCCAATTATTTTTTTCTTAATTTTTTTAAAGAATTTTAAACATTTTTTTATTTTTTGGTGGCAACACCACTTTAACTATACTTATAAAATCCAGGCAGGCAGGCAGGATGAAGAAAGGGAAGTTTTCTCAGTCGTTCCTGCTATCGGCTATTAGCGCTACATTGATGTCATTCAGGGGTTGGCTCTTCTCTGACAATGGCCGGCGTCCCTTCTTGTGACTTTATCATCCTGCTTTCTCAGCAGTTCAGGGATTTCTGCTTTCCTGGCTGGCTGTTACACTTAGTGATTCAGTGATCGCATTAATGCTGTGCACACAAAACAGGTTCACAGAGATATTATCTGCCTTCCAATTCACGTCCTTGTGAGTGCATGTATGCTTTTTAATATATATATATATATTTTTTTTTTTAATGAATACATATGTAGATATTTGCCAATTACTAGCCTGTATATACCTCTTTATTACCAGGCCATTTTTCAATTTTTCAATGCTTTAATAGTGTGACTAACAATTATTCAACCATGCAACACTGTTCCCAAATTGATTTTATATCTGACATGTTAGTCAAAGGGAACTTTACAGCATTACTTGGAATTTATAGATCATGAAGTAAATATTACAGTGGTTATAAAGTCAGAAGGTTTTTTATCTTAATTTATTCTATGCATGAACCCCTTCCCGACCAGCCACTGCAGTTATACTGCGTCAGGTTTGCTCCCCTGGGCAAACCGTTATAGCTGTACGTTGGTTCACCTTTTGACCACTAGGGGGTGCGCCCCTGCAGCGCGACGCCGGAGCTGATGCTCGTGCCTGGTGAGAAGAGCAATCTGTTGTTCATATTAAGTATGAACAACGATCGCTCTCCTCACTCAGGCAGTCCAATCCCCCCACAGTTAGAATCACTCCCTAGGACACCCATTTAACCCCTTGATCGCTCCCCTACTGTTAACTCCGTCCCTGCCAGGGATGTTTACACAGTAATGAATGCATTTTTATAGCAATGATCACTGTATAAGTGCCAATGGTCCCAAAAATGTGTCATAAGTTTCTGATCTGTCCACCATAATGTCGCAGTCCCTATAAAAATTGCTGATCTAGCAAAAAAAGCTTTATTAAATGAGTTTTAGACAATGAATAGCTGTTCTTTTTTGTCACTTTCTAGATATAATTTAAACTTTTACATATAGATTAGTATTGTATATGTCCTGGGGTCACCAGGGCCAGCCAAAATAAACTCCAACATCTGCCCTTTACATTATCTGACACCACACCAAACCTGCATTTCGTGGTAACAACAGATATTTGTTAAACACAAATGTAAACCACAATTATAAGCAAGAAACATAACACAATAACTGGATTTGGATTAGGGGCGTGGCTAGGTCTACAAAAGATCTGGGGCTAGAGCCCATAGCAGTGAAGTAAAGAAAGTCATACGCTTGCATGGGCTTACACATGTATAGAATATGCACATATATATAAACATAAATATATATATATATATATATATATATATATATATATATATATATATATATATATAAGCACACACACAGAACACAAGCTGCAGACATGGTACAGATGTCAGAGGCTACGGACATGGTACAGATGTCAGAGGCTGTGGAGAGGTCTTACCGGGCTGTGATGAGAGGTCACTGCGCATGCGCCCGCCTATCTGAAAAAGAATGAACATGTACGGGCTTGCCCGAGCGACAGATCACACTCAAGCCCCCTCATCATACCATACAGGGTTAATGTTCCTTTATGGTGTGAGGCTGGAGTTTTACTGGAAGAAGAGAGCGCTGCATCCATAGTTGCCAACATTGTAAAACAAATGTCGGGACACTTTTTTGGTAGTAGGCGGAGTCGTGTTATAATTAGGGGGTGGGGCATGCGGTTATAGGTGTGGCATAGGAAAAGGATAAAATGCTGCGGCAAAATATGGGCATGGTTTACGTAAAATAGTGGGCATGGCTTACATGGGGCATGGTTCAAAGGGGTATGGTTAGTGTCTGAGATGAATGCGGGATGGAGAGGGAAAGGGGGGGGGAGGGACAGCAGCCCCCCGATCCTACACCACAATAGCAATGTGTTTTCCAGAGTTTGACAATCAGCAGATAAAGATACTCCAAATACCTGGTGTTAGTGCTTCAATCATCCATGATTGTTATGGTGTCAAGATGATTGAAGCGCATTATTTCTATTATTACATTGTAATATGAAATTAAATCATTCAACTCACCATAATGCCGAATCAGTGGGAGCCATGAGCGCGTCACTAGCCAGATTGCCTGCCACCAGATGCCATCAGGTGCCCCATCAGAGTCCCTCCTTACATCAGGTGCCCCATCAGAGCAGCCTTCCTCACATCTGTGTCCATCAGAGCAGCCTTCCTCACATCTGGTGTCAATCAGCTGAGCCTTCCTCACATCTGGTATCCATCAGCAGAGCCCCTCCTAACATCTGGTGCCCCTCTGACATCCAGACTCTCACTGCGCCCCTCTGACATCCAGACTCACTGGCGCCCCCTCTGACTTTCACAGACTGGCCCCCTCTGACATCCACAGACTGGCCCCCTCTGACAGATCCCATCCACAGACTGGCCCCCTCTGACATCCCATCCACAGACTGGCCCCCTCTGACATCCCATCCACAGACTAGCCCCCTCTGACATGACATCCCATCCACAGACTGGCCTCCTCTGACATGACATCCCATCCACAGACTAGCCCCCTCTGACATGACATCCCATCCACAGACTGGCCCCCTCTGACATGACATCCACAGACTGGCCCCCTCTGACATGACAGCCCATCCACAGACTGCCCCCCCTCTGACATCCCATCCACAGACTGGCCCCCCTCTGACATCCCATCCACAGACTGGCCCCCCTCTGACATCCCATCCACAGACTGGCCCCCCTCTGACATCCCATCCACAGACTGGCCCCCTCTGACATGACATCCCATCCACAGACTGGCCCCCTCTGACAGATCCCATCCACAGACTGGCCCCCTCTGACAGATCCCATCCACAGACTGGCCCCCTCTGACATCCCATCCACAGACTGGCCCCCTCTGACATGACATCCCATCCACAGACTGGCCCCCTCTGACATGACATCCCATCCACAGACTGGCCTCCTCTGACATGACATCCCATCCACAGACTGGCCCCCTCTGACATGACATCCCATCCACAGACTAGCCCCCTCTGACATGACATCCCATCCACAGACTGGCCCCCTCTGACATGACATCCACAGACTGGCCCCCTCTGACATGACATCCCATTCACAGACTGGCCCCCTCTGACATCCCATCCACAGACTGGCCCCCTCTGACAGATCCCATCCACAGACTGGCCCCCTCTGACAGATCCCATCCACAGACTGGCCCCCTCTGACAGATCCCATCCACAGACTGGCCCCCTCTGACAGATCCCATCCACAGACTGGCCCCCTCTGACATCCCATCCACAGACTGGCCCCCTCTGACATGACATCCCATCCACAGACTGGCCTCCTCTGACATGACATCCCATCCACAGACTGGCCTCCTCTGACATGACATCCCATCCACAGACTGGCCCCATCTGACATGACATCCACAGACTGGCCCCCTCTGACATGACATCCCATCCACAGACTGGCCCCCTCTGACATCCCATCCACAGACTGGCCCCCCTCTGACATCCCATCCACAGACTGGTCCCCTCTGACATCCCAAATTCATTTTATCCCGGGAAATTCGTTTTGTCCCGGGAAATTTAAATTTCCAGTTTTTCACCGCTGGCCGCTAGAGGTCCGCGGCCGGCGGAGACATTGTTAAGAAGATCAGAAGCTGGTCTTCAATAGAGAACCTGTGGCGCCGCCCACCCCCGCTGCCAGTGTGTGTTTGTGGGCGGCCACAGTTTAAAGTTAGTCTCCGCGCGGCAACGTGAACAACGGTATGTCGGGGGCCAGTCTGTGGATGGGATCTGTCAGAGGGGGCCAGTCTGTGGATGGGATCTGTCAGAGGGGGCCAGTCTGTGGATGGGATCTGTCAGAGGGGGCCAGTCTGTGGATGGGATGTCATGCCAGAGGGGGCCAGTCTGTGGATGGGATGTCATGCCAGAGGGTGCCAGTCTGTGGATGGGATGTCATGCCAGAGGGGGCCAGTCTGTGGATGGGATGTCATGCCAGAGGGGGCCAGTCTGTGGATGGGATGTCATGCCAGAGGGGGCCAGTCTGTGGATGGGATGTCATGTCAGAGGGGGCCAGTCTGTGGATAGTATGTCATGTCAGAGGGGGTCAGTCTGTGGATGGGATGTCATGTCTGAGGGGGCCAGTCTGTGGATGGGATGTCATGTCAAAGGGGGCCAGTCTGTGGATGGGATCTGTCAGAGGGGGCCAGTCTGTGGATGGGATGTCATGTCAGAGGGGGCCAGTCTGTGGATTGGATCTGTCAGAGGGGGCCAGTCTGTGCATGGGATGTCATGTCAGAGGGGGCCAGTCTGTGGATGGGATGTCATGTCAGAGGGGGCCAGTCTGTGAATGGGATGTCATGTCAGAGGGGGCCAGTCTGTAGATGGGATCTGTCAGAGGGGGAGCAGTCTGTGGATGGGATCTGTCAGAGGGGGCCAGTCTGTGGATGGGATGTCAGAGGGGGCCAGTCTGTGAATGGGATGTCATGTCAGAGGGGGCCAGTCTGTGGATGTCATGTCAGAGGGGGCCAGTCTGTGGATGGGATGTCATGTCAGAGGGGGCCAGTCTGTGGATGGGATGTCAGAGGGGGCCAGTCTGTGGATGGGATGTCAGAGGGGGCTAGTCTGTGGATGGGATGTCATGTCAGAGGGGGCCAGTCTGTGGATGGGATGTCATGTCAGAGGGGGCCAGTCTGTGGATGGGATGTCAGAGGGGGCCAGTCTGTGGATGGGATCTGTCAGAGGGGGCCAATCTGTGGATGGGATCTGTCAGAGGGGGCCAGTCTGTGGATGGGATCTGTCAGAGGGGGCCAGTCTGTGGATGGGATCTGTCAGAGGGGGAAATTCGTTTTGTCCCGGGAAATTTAAATTTCCAGTTTTTCACCGCCGGCCGCTAGAGGTCCATGGCCGGCGGAGACATTGTTAAGAAGACCAGAAGCTGGTCTTCAATAGAGAACCTGTGGCGCCGCCCACCCCCGCTGCCAGTGTGTGTTTGTAAAGTGCAGTGGGCTGGAAATATGTCCTAATCCCGGGAATGTCCCGGGAAATTTGTGACCGTTGGCAACTATGTGCATCTAGCTGGAGCATGAAAACAGGTAGGTGAAAGAGGCTCCCCATCCCCCCCCCCCCCCCCCCCCCACACACACACACACACCGCAAGATAGGACTTTAATTTCATTTCTTGGCGATGGGCTGTATTGTGGCACCAAATTCTTTGCTGTTAATGCTCAAATTCCTGAATATGTTAGAAATATACTGGGACTTTTCAGGTGCTATAGAGATAAATTCCACACACACATGTATTAAAAAGAATTTTCTGAAAATGCAGCTACTGTATGTAGTACCTGAAAAGTCCCAGTATATTCCTAATATATTCAAGAATTTTACTTTCACTTTCACCTTACCTGTCCTGCCGAGGTACAGGACAGGTTTACAGCACACATTTATATAGTGTGGAGGGCAGAACAATTGTTCTGATGTCAATCCTGGCCATGCAGGCCTTACACAGATGTTTCCATCTTCTGCTCAAGACTATATTCACTATATTCCTGTTATTTACAGAATTACACAAGTGTTCCTTTGCACAATATTGTCATTTGCTTTGTCCTAAGATCTGATGCACTTAACCAACTATCACATTAACTCCCTCTTGCCTGTCAGGGATAGTTTGCCAACTTTCTTTAGGTGGCACTTAAAGAGGAAGTAAAGGCTATTTAAAAAAAAAAATGCAACCTGCAAGGCAAAGGCATAATGAGCTAGTATGCATAGCATACTAGCTCATTATGAATAACTTACCTGAGAACGAAGCCCCCCAAGCGGTCCTCCGTCTTCATCTTCGCAGCTGCCATGTATCCCGGAGTGACTTCCTGGTCTCCCTGCTCCGGCACTGTGATTCGCCGGAGCCGCGATGACGTCATTCACGCACATGCACACGGGAGCCGACACGAGCAGCATATCGCAGTGATCTGCAGCCACTCCTTCGAGGGTAAGTGCTACAGAAACACGAGTTACCAATACACAAAATACATTGATAAATACATAAAATTCTACCTCAGTCATACAAATATCAAACAAGGGGCTAAAAGATAAAGTCAGGAACAAAGGAGATCTAAACCCTAACTGAATAATATTTAGTTTGCTAAAACACTGTGTATTAAAAACAATCGCCTTTTTGCTGTTTTCATTCTTGTTTGTGACTTGGTGCCGTCGATCTCCTCTAGCTTCTTTCTGACCTTTCCCGAATGTGCTCTATCATTGACTCACCATTGTTGTAGACCAGCTTACTAATAGTGACAATTGGCAACCATATATATTTGCATAGCAACTTATTGACCTCATCAGAAACTCATGTGACTGGATGGCAATGTGTTATATTCAGGAGCTATTATAGGCAACAGTTTTTCTCCAGTTTTTTGTTCTTAGTTTTTGTATTTGGCCCTAGTTTCTGATTGCCTGAATGTAGGAGTCAGCAGTCAGGTTCTAAATTTTCATAAAACAATGACCCCTATAAGAAGCTGGTTTGACATGGACCTAACAATGAATATTCATCCTAGGTGAATAAAGTCAGTAAGTTTATTTCAGTTCTGGAAGCCCGGCACAGCAGTTTTCCATGTGGTTTGGTTCACATAACAAGTGAAAATACAAAGATTTTCTTTAGTGCTGTTTATTGCTATGCTATAGTAATAAAACTATTATCCAAATTTACACAGATAACTGATGATGTTTGAGGTCCTCTCATTAATAAAATGTAATCCACACACGTACACATTAATCTTTATTTCCTGGTTTTCTAGAGCTAGTTTTTAGTGAAGAGAGCATATTTGCCTCAGGGTATTGAAGTCAGGAGTCAGGTTCTAAATTTTCAGAAGACATTAAAGGAGAAGTTGGGGTAGTGAATAAGACAGACACACACACCTCCCTGCTCAAGCATCAGTCTGAAGCTGTAGCTGTTTTCTGCTGGCTCTAAGCTCAAGAACTGAGCAATCACATGACTCCTGATCGCTCAGTTCTTGGTCCCTTCTGAGCAAAGAGTGATGACTGTCAGTGGAGCATTGGGCTGGGGAGGGGTTAGAAGCAGCTGGTTCAGGCTGTCAGTGACATGCTGAGAAATTGAGTCAGCTGCCAATCAGGCATCTGGGTGGATCTTGGTGGCTTTAGGCGAGCACAAGAAAGTGCACTCCTGTGACCCACAAGAGAAGTATAGGCAAAAAAAGCTTGACCATAGTTCTCTTGTAATGCCTCTAGGAAGCTGGCTTGATGTGGACTTAAAGAGGTTGTAAATTCACACAACACAATCACTTGTATGTTCTCTGTTTTAGCAATATGTAAAGTGCAGTGTGAGTGTTTCTTTTAAATTATAATCCTAAATACCCTTTTACAAAGTTCCTCTGTGTAGGTACATTCCCCCCTCTGCTTTCCTTCCTCGATCTAAGAACAGCAGCGGAAAGTACTGAGATTCCCCAGTGATGTCAGCCAGCCAGCAGAGGGAGGCCATGTGACCGCACAGAAGAAACTGCGGAAAAAGGGATTAAGGATTAGTATTAGTATTTAGGATTATAATTTAACCACTTCAACCCCAGAAAGATTTACCCTCTTAATGACCAGGCACTGAGTCGCTTTAACTGACAATTGCAGTTACCCAAACAAAATGTATGCCCTTTCTTCCCACAAATAGAGCTTTTTTTTGGTGGTATTTGACCACCTCTGTGGTTTTTAGTTTTTGCGCTATAAACAAAAAAATGAAGACAATTTTGAAAAAAAAACAACATCTTTTACTTTTTGCTAAAATAAATATGCCCAAATTATTTTTAAAAAATACGAATTTATTCCGTTTAGGCCAATATATATTCTTCTACATATTTTTGGTAAAAAAAATTGCAATAAGCTTAAATTGATTGGTTTGCGCAAAAGTTATAGTGTCTACAAAATAGGGGATAGATTTATGACATTTTTATTATTATTATTTTTTAAACTAATAATGGCAGTGATCAGTGTTTTTTTAGCGAGACCGCGACATTGCAGCAGAGAGAGTGGATGCTTTTGAAACTTTTTTGGGACCAGTGACATTTATACAGCGATCAGTGCTTTAAAAATGCACTGGTTACTGTTTAAATGACACTGGCATACAATGGGTTAACACTAGGGGTCGATCAAGGGGTTAAATGTGTTTGCTGGGAGGTGTTTCTAACTGTGGGGGGAGTGGACTGACAGGAAATACAGAGAGATCACTTTTACTGATCACTAGGAACAGACAATCACTCTGTACTCCCCTGACAGAACGGGGATCTGTTTGTTGACAGCCGTTCTGGCTCTCTGTGGAGTGATCGTGGGTGGCCGGTGGATGCGCATTGGCTCCAGCGCCGCGGCCACTGTATCTATTGCACCGTACACCTATGGTGATTCATGCAATAGAGCCAACCTGCCGTATAACTACGACAGCTGGAAGGCAAGTGATTAAAGAAAACTTACATACTGTACTGAATATCTTGCTGAAATAGAGAGGATACAAGTAGTTGTGTTATGTATTACATTGGAATAGAGGCAGGAGGAGAGGGGAGGGGAGGAGAATGGCTTTCACACACATTAGGAAATGACAGGCAGGAAGGGAGGGGAAGAGGGAAGAGAGAAGAGACTGTGTACACACAGTGGGATGACGGAGGCACGTAAACTGACCATGGTATCATAGCTCAGCAGCCATGATTACCGTGGTCATCACCCGCAGGGGGACAAAGGAACAGGCAGGATCAGCCAGGTATTTTAGATCAAAGAAAGGGGCAAATTGCACTGCAACAGCATGGTCACTGAGCTCTTGGCAGGCGCATTCGCGAGCACTTCGGGGCAATTCAAAGTAACGTACGGGTACGCTGCAGCCCACAGAATAAGAAATCTCTGCCTCACAGCCAGTACACACAGGCAATCAATGGTGAGTCTGAACATGCCAGAAATGATTCACAAACTGTAGAACAACCTGATGTATTCACAAAATTTGAACATATGCTTCAGGAAGTCCTCAAGTAGACTTCTGACCATATTACCAATATTATTAGAAATTAACAAAAGAGATAAGAGAACTTGGTCAGAGAACCACAGACTTGGGTAGATGAAATTGATAACCATACACAGAATTACATATCTGAGCTTATGACCCTTAAGGAGGAAAACCTCACACTACAGTCACGTTTAGAGGACCAGGAGAATAGGGACCGCTGATTGAATCTGCGGATCAGGGGAATCCCTGAATCCGTTCTGGACTTACAGGCTACTGTCATGGCGCTTTTTCAGGAATTAATACCTGGTACCCCAATTGACAGACTTGAAATGGACAGAGTGCATAGAGCTTTAGCCCCACACAAAACCAATGGTCCTCCAAGGGACATAATAGCCAAATTGCACTACTATAAGACCAAAGAATAGCTGCTAGCAGCCGCCAGGGGTAGAGAAGCCCTCAACTTTCAGGGTCATGTTTATTAACTCTTCACTGATCTGTCCCCACTTACAGTGGCAAAGAGACGTGCGCTCAAAAACCTCAACTACAGATACTCCAGTGCAATCAAATTACTTACTATTGGGGATTCCCTTTCTGCCTTCGATTCACCCATCTGGAAACTAAATATGTTTGTCGTTCTTCAGAGGACTTACAGTCAGCCCTAATTGAAATGGGTTTGGCCAAAGAAATCTCGACCAAAGACCAGTCCTACAGATGATCAGCCTCTCAATCTTCACAGCAAATTATAGATGCAGAACCCAGCTCTTCATCCTCTTCACATCAAAATCTTAACAAGCCTGGTCATTTTGAATATTCACCACCCAATACCGAGGACTCAATGGACTGACATTTTAGCTTAAATGAATTCCCCTCCCCTTTCCAGCTCCTCATGCTGGTTAAGTTACTTAATTTGCTATGTTCATTAATGAAATGAGCTTATGCCGCGTACACACGAGCGGACTGTATGGCGTACTTAGTCTGGTGTACTTTCCGCCAGACTGTCCGTCGGACTTTACGAACGGGCTACTTGTCCACACACGGCACTTTTTGAGCGGACTAATACGGCGTACTAAGTCCGCCGTACTATCCGCCCTACTTTTGAAATGAACGGACTCGCCTACACACGCGGAGGAAGTCCGCTCATTTTGAGCGCGTCTCCAGGTAGGCGGGGCCCGCGAAGGAGACGTCGCTGGCCCCGCCTGGTATGGACTTAAAGGGGAATCCCAACGCCAAAAAAAATCGGCGTGGGGGTCCCCCCAAGTCCACAACAGACCCTTGTCCGAGCACGCTACCCGGCCGGCCAGGAAAGGGGGGAGAGCGAGCGCCCCCCCTCCTGAGCCGTACCAGGCTGCGTGCCCTCAACATGGGGGGGTGCCTTGGGGAAGGGGGGGCCGCGCGGCCCCCCCACCCCAAAGCACCTTGTCCCCATGTTGATGAGGACAAGGGCCTCTTCCCGACAACCCTGGCCGTTGGTTGTCGGGGTCTGCGGGCGGGGGGCTTATCGGAATCCGGGAGCCCCCTTTAATAAGGGGGCCCCCGGATACCAGCCCACCACCCTATGTGAATGAGTATGGGGTACAATGTACCCCTACCCATTCACCTGTAAAAAAAAGTACAAAAAAAACACAACACACGAGATAAAATACTTTATTGCACAGCTCCGGGGGTCTTCCGTCTTCGGGGGTCTTCTCGCCGGACTCCTCCGCTATCTTCTTGTAGCTCTTTTGCTAGCAGAGGAGTCCGGCTTTCTTCCTCGCCGCCGGCCTCTTCTCCCGACTTCGGGGGTCTTGTCCCCCTCTTCGGTTCTTCTGCCGGGCCACCGCGCCTTCTTATAGCTCTTTTACAGGAGGTGGCCCGGTCTTCTGTCGCCGCCGCCGCCTTCCGTTCTTCTTCTTCTTCTTCTCCTTCTTCTCCAGGAGATGTTGACTCGACGTTCTCTCTGGCCACAATGCCAGGGACGCGCTGCGCGGCCACTTATATAGGGACAAGGGGCGGTGTCACATGGCTTTATGTCACATGGGTTGGTCACATGGGTTGACGTCACATGGGGACTGTGACATCGTAAGGGGGCGGGGTCACCATGTGACACCAACCCATGTGACATAAAGCCATGTGACACCGCCCCTTGTCCCTATATAAGTGGCCGCGCAGTGCGTCCCTGGCATTATGGCCGGAGAGAGTGTCGAGTCAACATCTCCTGGAGAAGAAGAAGAAGAAGAAGAAGAAGAACGGAAGGCGGCGGCGGCGACAGAAGACCGGGCCACCGCCTGTAAAAGAGCTATAAGAAGGCGCGGTGGCCCGGCAGAAGAACCGAAGAGGGGGACAAGACCCCCGAAGTCGGGAGAAGAGGCCTGCGGCGAGGAAGAAAGCCGGACTCCTCCGCTAGCAAAAGAGCTACAAGAAGATAGCGGAGGAGTCCGGCGAGAAGACCCCCGAAGACGGAAGACCCCCGGAGCTGTGCAATAAAGTATTTTATCTCGTGTGTTGTGTTTTTTTTGTACTTTTATTTTACAGGTGAATGGGTAGGGTTACATTGTACCCCATACTCATTCACATAGGGTGGGGGGGCCGG
Organism: Lithobates pipiens; assembly: GCF_037356315.1. Classification (NCBI taxonomy): domain Eukaryota; kingdom Metazoa; phylum Chordata; class Amphibia; order Anura; family Ranidae; genus Lithobates; species Lithobates pipiens. The sequence continues at coordinate 366,113,589 of NW_027507758.1, read as the reverse complement.
TATCCGGGGGCCCCCTTATTAAAGGGGGCTCCCGGATTCCGATAAGCCCCCCGCCCGCAGACCCCGACAACCAACGGCCAGGGTTGTCGGGAAGAGGCCCTTGTCCTCATCAACATGGGGACAAGGTGCTTTGGGGTGGGGGGGCCGCGCCCCCCCCCCCTTCCCCAAGGCACCCCCCCATGTTGAGGGCATGCAGCCTGGTACGGCTCAGGAGGGGGGCGCTCGCTTGCCCCCCTTTCCTGGCCGGCCGGGTAGCGTGCTCGGACAAGGGTCTGTTGTGGACTTGGGGGGACCCCACGCCGATTTTTTTTGCCGTTGGGGTTCCCCTTTAAGTCCATACCAGGCGGCGGGCCAGCGACGTCTCCTTCGCGGGCCCCGCCTACCTGGAGACCCGCTCGAAATTAGCGGACTTTTCTCCGAGCGGGAAAAGTCCGCTCATTTCAAAAGTACGGCGGACTGGCATACACACGGCCGGATTGTCCGCCGAAATGCGAGTACGACGGACAGAATTTCGAAAAAAAAGAAATTCTTAGTACGCTGGACTGCACGCTGAAAAAGTCCGCTGAAGCCCACACACGAGCAGATTGTCCGCTGAAATGTGTTTCAACGGACTAAGTACGCCATACAGTCCGCTCGTGTGTATGCGGCATTAGGCTACATGGTTTTGTTGTAATTACAATAATTTCTGAACTTTCTCTTTTTCTACTCTCCTTTTTTTTTTTTAAATATCAGTTAAATATTATCATGATAGTACTTAAACAGTTCCTGTGGTTCGCTGTGTTATTCATCCCTTATGAATTCCTTGCTGCCCTTCATACCACCTAAAGACTCCCATCAATTTTTTATGTGGGTCTCTGCTGGTGGTCCCGGGCCCTTTCAGGGAGTTTTATGTACTCCCCTGGGATGCTCCCACACCCTATTATTTAACTTTTACCTAACAATATATTGTCTTCATATTGGGTTAGATTGATTGTTTTATCTTATTCTATCTTTCTCTACCATTTACTATTCCTTTCCGACCCTCCGGTTGGTGGTCCTGGCTCTTGGTAAGTACTTTTCTTATTATTGTATAATGTTCACCCTAGTTGGTTTATGGCTCCTATAAATGTCTTGTCATTAAATGTACAAGGGTTTAATATTCCGCATAAAAGAACCAAGGCATTACGCTCTTTTGCAATGAAGAAAGCTAACATTATTTGTTTGCAGGAAACCCATTTTACTGATAAGGTTTACCCCAAATTTCTCTCATCCTCTTATCCACAATTCTACACAGCCTCTGCTACAGTTAAACAGTGTGGAACCCTTATTGGTTTTCATCGTTCCACTCCGTTTAATCTAGCATCACATTTAACAGACCCTGAGGGAAGATATATAATCCTATTACAATTGTATCTTACTACGCCCCCAACAAATGCCAAACTGCTTTTTTATCTCATCTTTTTCAAATTATAGATGTTCATAGGTTTGGTACAGTTGTTATTTGTGGGGATTCTAATGCAACTATTTTCCCATTTCTAGATAAATCCCCTTCAAGACCTACTACACGTACAATAAACCTTACTTTTCAGCATCTACTTACTACACATGGTTTAGTGGATACTTGTTGAGAAATGAACCCTACCAGTAGACATTTCACTCATTATTCCTACCCACATAACTCCTTCTCACGGATAGATCATATCCTTACTACATCCAGTATATTACCAGAAATAATTTCATCCAAAGTTGTTCCTCTTCCATGGACTGACCACTGTGCAGTATTTACTACCATTGCTTCCACAATTTCTAGGTCACACGACACCACTTGGTATATAGATGACTCTATGTTGACTCATCCTTCTAATCGTCTTGAAATTGAGAAAGCATTTTCCGATTATCTAATGACACAGGGGATGTCTCGGCTCTTACAATATGGGAAGCACACAAAGCAGTCATTAGAGGTAGACTGATACAACAAGCAACTGTACTTAAAAGAGAATGCAAAATCTTGTTTGCAAAACTCGAATCTGCCTTTAACGACTGTTATCAATCCTTTCCGACTGCCATCAATATCTCTAAACTTGAAAAAGCCCATCTTGATTTAGATATTTTTCTGACCGATTCAGCAGACAAGCTCATACGCAAACACCATCATATTCAATATCTTAAGGCAAACAAAACTGATACGCCCATGGCTAGAATCTTAAAGAATTCACAACATAATCAGACACCTATCAGATTGAAAATATCTAGAGAAGCACATACACATACATTGCTTTCCAATAGCAAGGGGAAGATCATATATATATATATATATATATATATATATATATACATACACACACACATATTTATTATATCTATGGATTGAACCCTACGGACGAAGACTGGGATGCCATTAAATTTCATGGGCATGTAAAGGCAGGTGTCCCAATACTTTTGGTAATATAATGTAATGTAATATAGTGCAGTGTTTCTCAAATCCAGTCCTCAAGGCACCCCAGCAGGTACTGTTTTCAGGATTTCCCTCAGATTAAATGGCTGTAGTAATTACTAAGGTAGTGAAACGGATCAATTCACCTGTGCAAAATAATAGGAAGCCTGAAAACATGACCTGTTGGGGCACCTTGAGGACTGGAGTTGAGAAACACTGATCTAGTGTATCTGAAAATTGATCAATCCTGATGTACTGCTGGCCTATTTCATTTCTTGAGGCCGAAAAATGTCAGGAAAGTACAAATATCTCCCAAATGACCCCTTTTTTTGGAAAGTAGACAGTCCAAGGTATTTAGTAAGCGGCATGCTGAGTTTTTTAAAGTTGTAATTTTTTTGTCATGATTTTTTGGAATATTCAGAAATTAAAAAAAAAATACATAATTTTCTTTTTTTTTACATACTCTCACCAGTGCAGTAAAGCGTCATCATATAACTGGTGTCGCAGTGATCAGGGACACTGACTGGTGACAGTATGAAAAATATAAATATATATATAATTTTTTTTTCTTTTTTTGTTTTCTTTTTTTTTAAACACACTGTGACCAGAGCAACATAATGTTACAATAGTAACATTGTACCGCTCTGGTGAAGTGATAAGGATTTTTTTATTCACACATTATGATTGCTTATAGCAGTGAATTACATTGCTATAAGCAAGCATTTTATTGAATGAAACTGATTCATTCAGTTTGTTTTGTTGTGATTAGCTGTGATTGGTCAAGGCTAATCACATGATACAGATGGGCTGTTATTTGCCCTGTCTGTACCATGTGGGGAACTGTACCGGTTAAACACTTGTTTAGTCTAGGGCAGGGGTTTCCAAACTTTGGCCCTCCAGTTGTTCAGAACCTACAATTGACATTATGCCTAGTCGTGTTTGTGAATGTCAGAGTTTTACAATGCCTCATGGGACGTGTAGTTTTGCAGCAGCTGGAGGGCCGTGGGGTGGTAAAAAGCTAATTTATTTAATATATACTCGAGTATAAGCCGAGATTTTCAGCCTCTTTTTTGAGGCTGAAAGTGCCCCCCTCGGCTTATACTCGAGTCATCGCTGTCTGCCTGCTCGATCAGCGTGTCGAGCAGACAGACAGCGGCCATTCTATAATTCAAAAGCCGAGCCTCCGGCTCCGCCTTCGCCTGTGATAGGCGGAACACTGAATTTCCCAGCAGCCTGTGTTCCGCCTATCACGGACATCGTCTCATCCTCGTACTACGGACGAGGATGAAAGGATGTCCGTGATAGGCGGAACACAGACTGCTGGGAAATTGTGTTCCGCCTATCACAGACAGGGAGGCGCGGCATTTGAACAGGGGAATGGGCGCCGACGAAGAGCGGTGATCCTGGGACGGGACCGGACGGAGGCTCGGCTCGGGACGGGACGGGACCGGACGGAGTCTCGGTACGGGACGGGACCGGACGGAGGCTCGGGACGGGACGGGACCGGACGGAGGCTCGGCTCGGGACGGGACGGGACCGGACGGAGGCTCGGGACCGGACGGAGGCTCGGGACACAGGTAGGCTGGACACACAAGGCCACACACACACACACACACACACACACACACACACACACACACACACACAGGGATGGATGGATGGATGGACACACACACACAGGGATGGATGGATGGATGGACACACACACACACAGGGATGGATGGATGGATGGACACACACACAGGGATGGATGGATGGATGGATGGATGGACACACACACAGGGATGGATGGATGGATGGACACACACACAGGGATGGATGGATGGATGGACACACACACACACAGGGATGGATGGACACACACACACACAGGGATGGATGGATGGATGGACACACACACAGGGATGGACAGGCATATCTCACCCTCGGCTTATACACGAGTCAATAGGTTTCCCAGTTTTTTGGGGGTAAATTGGGGGCCTCGGCTTATACTCGGGTCGGCCTATACTCGAGTATATACGGTACCCTTCACATCCCTAGCAAATGGTGCTCCCCTAAGCTCTGGAAATGGACTGCCCCTCTGCATCTTCAAATCCAGTGAGAGCTATGGTCCCTGCATTGGTCTTGAGGATGTCAGGGGCATCAAACTGCTGGTGTGCTATAGAGAGAAGGTGGCGGGGATCAGTCTAGAAGCGAGGAGGAGCCTGCAGGGGTGAAGGATCAGGTTAGGAAAACTTCTTAACCCAGTCTCTTAAACATAAATGAGCCAATAACCCTTGCAGGGTGCATCCCCATTGCAAGGGAGGACTTTTCCTGGAGTTCAGCTTTAGATACTTTTATTAAAGAAAAGGAAGATAAAAAGAAGAACAGCTTGACTTTGCAATATAAACATTAGCAATAATGCAAGAAAAAGCAACATACTTTTCTAGTTCGTCACAGGACTGTTTATGTTCCTCATTTCTGAAGATAGAATGTTTTGTGTATTATAATACTGTTATGCTGGTAAAATGTCAGTGGCAATCTCAAATGTTCAGACATGGACTTCCCTGGTTTGGCATGCCAAAAATGTGGATAACACTAACACATTGAGCCACACCTGAAGGTCACTCGTCATCACCAGAAGCCTTGCCACATATACCGCAACACTTCCAATGATGTGTACTTAATATTACTATAAACAGGTGAATTTGCTTATGAACATATCCATGGCAGACCTCCAGACACAAATGACAGGCAAATCAATGTACATTGTCACTAACATTCACATAATCTACAGGTGGATGCAGGTATTTTTTCCCCACAGGTTTTAACCAGCTTCAAACTTTCAGAACAGGTCCAATCATTAGTAACTGTAGAAAAGTAGCTTTAGTTCTTACTAGTGAAACCTTGATACTGAAGTTGCTTTTTATTTAAAAAAATAATTTTGATTTACAAAGTATCTCTAAAGCTATTTTTGGATAGAGTAGAGAATGTTTAAACCCCATGTCAGTTTATTTATTTATTTTTATTGGTCATCATTAATCAATATCCTACTAGGTAGATTTTCCTTCTCTTCCGGTACCAAAGATGTAATGGTATTTAAATATTTTCAAAGTGACTGAAATGCCCTCTTAGACAATTGTCATCAAAACTATTTTCCTTATTAAAAAAATGTTCCCTCTATTCATGTTCTAGTTACAACTTAAAGCGTACCTTCAATCATTTTTTCAACTTTCCATCTATTAAATCTTTTGCCCTTGTTGTTTTAACTTTGGGTAGTAAAAATGTTTTTTCTCCCAATAAATACCTTATACAGCCCACTTCCTGTTTCTTGTCTGGTAAAAAGCCTAGGCTTATGACATTGTGCACAGAACTCTCTCTAACTCTTGTGAGAGTTTGCCAAAAAGGGAGGGGGTGAGTCATAAGAGGGCCAATATGAGCTTCAGAGTTGGAGGTGTGCCTCAGTGTGTCTGTGTAAATCCAGGAACAGGCAACTTCAGCTGCCCACAGTTAAAATGGTTGCAGCCAGACTCAGTGGAGGGAGATTTCTGCAGCATATTTGACAAGTACTGAATCACAGTATATATAAAATAATATGCAAAGTGGTTGGAGGGAAGCTTCAGAAGGGCAAAGATGTTTTTATTACAAATTATGTGAGAAGACTGCAGTTCCTCTTCAACATTTTGGATTTGCTCTCATTTTCACAGTGACAAGTCCCTAAGATGGATAAAGAGAGTGAATCTTTCCAAAGAGGACACAGACCGCAATACAAAACTGACAGAAGTTCCATACTCCTCACCACTCCACCATTTAAAACAAAATAAAAAAATGGCTTTGAATACACCACATTTTTTCAGTCAGCCTCGTGGATCCCAATCTGGAGACATTTTCTGCACAGACCACAAAGAAGCAAATAAGGGGAATAGAAGATACCCATAAGCCCCCCCCCCCACTTTCCTATACTATGGCTTTTTATGCACCCCAACTTGTCACATCTAAAGCTGGTACTAGTAGAACATATTATTCAATTTATGGAAGAGAAATGTTCCATCGCTGATAATGCAAAGTCCATCATTGGCCTCCTTTAGCAGGATCTGCCGACCAGTAGACTTTGGTAGGATGAGAAAGTCCAAAGTAAACAAATGCATTTTGAAGGTGGCCCTCTTCCTCAGCTCTGAGTTAAATACCGCTTCAGCTTCGTGTAATTCTCAACTGATGATCTATACTTTACCAGTAAGAACTCAGTCTGGATCCCTTTCTGTAACTCTTTGAACTATCTCCTTAGAAAATCTTCTGATGCCGCGTACACACGACCAAACTTTCCTGGCAGAATAGGTCCGACAAAGTCATTCCGTCAGATAGTCCGATTGTGTGTGTGGGATAGTCATTTTTCTTTAAAAAATTCAGACGGACCTAGAAATAGAATATGTTTCAAATCTGTCTGACAAACTTAATTCCTATCGGGAAAACCCTTTGTGTGTATGCTGGTCCAACGGACCAAATACAACGCAAGGGCAGCTATTGGCTACTGGCTATTGAACTTCCTTTTTTAGTCCCGTCGTACGTCATCACGTTCAAAACGTACGGACTTTCAAACGGGCTTAAGTCCGTTCCTGTTTGGGCAAGTCCGTTTGATCAGAAGTCCATAGTAACTCCGTCGAAAGTCGGTCAGGAAGACCATCGGACCTTTTCTGCCGGAAAGTCCGTTCGTGTGTATTAGAGATTGAGCCTAGGTTAAAATGGTAACAAACATTTACAACCTCCTAAAAACTGGGAGACCTCAAACTTTAGTGCCTCATTTTGCAAATTGATTTTATGTATACCCAATCTATCCATGGACAACTGGAGTTGAAGAAGACCTGATTGGCAGACATTATTAGCATTTCAAACAAATTAACACAGTTTACATTATTACACCCATGATTGTTTCAGAAAAATGGGTCTATTTTATGTGGCAAAATGTCCATGATACACAAGAGAAAATGCTGATTTGTTTTTGACTTTCTAGACGTTCCCCAAAATGCAAAGCTACTGAATGGAAATATATACCTCATTAGCTACAAATATTTGGATACATTGTTCTATTACTAAACAGAGTAGATGAAAATATTCTCTAAAGACATTCCAGAATTATGTTTCACCTCAAAATGATTTGGTGAATGATACTCTACCAAAATATAAATGTATCTATACTGCATGTTATTGACCAGATACATTTAACAAAAATTGGTATCCATGGTTGGAACATGTACCTATTGTACATTAAAGTAGGGGGCTGCCCTAAAATAAAAAAATGTAATTAATATTCTTTAAAAAAAAATGTAACTTATCTGAAACCGCTGTTGCTAGGCAGTCTTCCTAATCTGCCTCTTCCTATTCCGCAGTGCTTCCTCCTCTTCGGCGAGCGGCCCCGTTGCTTTCTGGGACATGTGTGTGTCCCAGAAAACAATGGGGCCATTCACAAAGCACCGCCCGACTCATGTATGCACAGTAGGAAACGGGCAGTGAAGCCGCAAGGCTCCACTGCCTGTTTCCCTTCGTTAAGATGGAGGCGCCAGCAGCCGATCCGATGGCTGGATCGGCCTCAGGCAGCTGACATTGCGGGCTCACTGGACAGGTAAGTGTCTTTATTAAAAGTCAGCAGCTACAGTGTTTGTAGCTGCTGACTTTAAAAAAAAATAAAAAATTGCGGCTGGAACACCACTTTAAAGACTAATGAAAATTTGAAAATACCATGTGGTCATTGAATGAGATGAGCTGTGTAGAAAATAAAATAATGAAAAAGGTTTGAAACAGTAAATGTTATATGTGTAGTTTAAAATAAAAGAATACTGGATCAGCAAAACTGAACCTTGAGGGCAAAATCTCAAGATCTTTGAATAGTGAAATGGGGTTACCATTTTTTTTATCTTTTTAAAAAAAAGACCCACTATAGAGCAGATAGCAAATGAATAGTTAGTATTATAATACACGATAAAGCAAAACAAGTGCATTTTCAATTAATTAGGTTCCAGTGCATAAACTGAATAATTTGTCATAGTTTACCATAATATTTAAATGTTATTTATGGTGCTACTAATAATTATTGAAACATCAATAAAAATAATCCTAGCAGGATAGAGGTGGTAATTCTTGACAAAATACCCCAACATAGTAAGATTTGGCAACCCTGGATAGAGCACTTTTTACCCCATAATTTTGACAGACACATGCTAGAACCTTAGTCCATCCCAGTCATTGAGTACAGCATTTGCCGCCTTGGGCCCGTGTGAGCTTTACGACCACCCCCCCCCTCCATCTGTCCCATTTCTCTCTCCTGTATTCCCCTCCCTTTCAATGTACTCTACTTTCCTTTCCAACTATCTCTCCATCTTCTCTTCTTTTCATGAATGTAAACTAAGATATGCGGAACAAGATCGTTACCAGATGTCCCCGTGATTGATGTTAACTTGATGACAGACGACTGCTCTTCCCTTTTTCAGGGCATTATGTTTGACCTAGCCCAGCTTTCTTTTTGGTATATTTGTAATTGGCACACATTAAACCCATCTGGACTTTGGATCCAACTTGGAACTCTCTCCATTATTTTCTCACGTTGTTAAATTGATGTACAGTTTGCCACTATGTATCTCTGTGACTAACGCAAAACTGTTCTGCTCTTTCTGTTATGCTTTCTTTTATCTCTCAATAAAATATTTAAAAAGAAACATCAATAAAGAAATAATCCAGAAAAATAATCAAAAAATGCTTCCTGTTGAAGTTGTTTGAATGAAACGCATTGGGAAGAGTGCAGATCCTGTGATGTCATCACACATTAGCGGTTGCATACATAAATCACACCGGGAAGAGATTTGAATGTTTTTCAGTTAATAGTAGTCTTTTATGATTCTCCTATTAATGCATAGATATGCAAGTGCATAATTTTATGACTTTTAAACTTTTTTTTTTTTTTAAAGGTGTTGTTCAGTGATCTTTTGTATGCCCTGTTTTTCATGACGCTCGAGATGAAGATACGTTTGAAGTCTATATAGTGTCCATACGTTTTATATAGGTAGAATAGTGGAATTTTTATTTATGCTTTGTCTGACTGCCTTAAGCCTAGTACACACTGCTAGGTTTTTTTCTGAGGGTTGAACAAAAAAAACTGACAGCTCAGATTGGAGCAGCTTTACTAACAACCCAATGTTAGTATAGAGATCTCCCCTGCTGTTCTATTGTGTTCTGACAGGGAGATGGCCCCCCCCAGCCAGAACACTCTGGTCATCAACGCGCTGATCGGGAGCCATTCAGTAGACCTTTTTGAGTCATGACCCTTTCAACAGACCAACAGACATGCCCCTTCTGCCATACAAACGGGCCGAATATCGTCCGATTTCTATTGAGCTGGCCAATTCCCTCCGACATTCGGCCTGCGTGTACTAGGCTTTGAATGAATGGTCTGCACTACAACATAAGCTGATCACCAAAAGGGGAGCCCTCTTTGAGAAGAATTTCTTATGGAGGGTGATCTCCTTTGTAGAATTGTTTGAGGGATTTGGATCCCTGATTGGATCACATTCACTTTATTGACACTATAAATGCTGTTTAATTTGTTCACTGAAGCACCTTCAATGGTTTGTTTTGATGTTCTTTATTTATAATCATGTTGATATTTTCTGAAATATTCACTGTGAGCAAGTTATGATTATTTTTCTGGATGACTTTGTATAGTTATCAGTGGCATTGTGCATAACATCTAGTTTTAAACAGTGTCTTTTTAAAGACACTGATATAGTTATTCTTAGGGGGTTGGAGGGGTTGGATTGGTGGTATATATAGGTTTGTATTTTGTAGGGCTAGTGCTGGTTTCCTGATTTTTTACAATAATGAAGTGCATACACTTTTGCTGTTCTGGCAATAAAAAGAAGTATGGGATTGGGGGAAAAAATATGCTCACTAGGTGGATGTAGAATCAGTCAAATGCTGCATCTGTCCCACTGCACTGAGAACTGATCAATGAAACACAGCTGATCGCTCAGTTCTTCTATATGCTCCGAGCAGAGAGTGATTAACGCCAGTCATGACTCTCTGCTCTACCCCTCCAGCGCTCACTGGAGCACTGGGCTGTGGAGGTGGTGGTGGCAGCTGGCTCAGTCTCCCAGCAGCCCGCAAAGCCAGCTGCTGGTCCAGGCATCTAGGTGGATCCTCAAGATTGATTCAGCGCCTGGACCAGCTAAGTGGCATCAGCCGACAGTGGACTTTAGGCTGCTATCATCTGAATACAAGTCACAGCAGTGCAGAACTGACCATAGTCCAGTAATCTACAGAAGTAGGACCAAAATAGCTTTGGCCCTACTTCTCCTTTAAGGCAAACAGGGAAATCAAACTGAATAGTTTACAGTTTTATTAGCTATTGTGCTCAGTATTTATTTTAGGAAATACATATCAGATAACTAAATGGAAGGAAAGCAACTAGTTTTTATGGTACCAGTAAAAAGTTCAACACCCATGCTGTACTTTACTCAACTATATTTGTCAATTTATCAGCTTGCTTTTATATTTACCTTATTGATTATATGAGATTACAGAAACCAGACTTCCCTGTGGTCTACTCATGCAAACCATCAGAACAATCCTTTGCAGTACAGATTTTCCTATGTTTCATATTACAAGTGTAAACTTTGGAATCTCTGTTTTATACTGTAAATTTAGTGACTTAACGAGTAACTCCACTTTTGTTAAGAAAAAAAAACTTACTGTCTGGGTGATCAATGTTCATATTTTTAACAAACTTTGTTGCAGAGTTTTACATATTGGTAAAGGAAAGGCTGTTGTTTTCTGCAGAGTGACTATTGTAGATGGTAGTGACTTTTTCATTATTAATCAGCTGATAAACTTTCAGTGTTCTAATGAGGAAAATGCGGGGTTTACATCCCTTTAGAAGTGATTAACCCTTTGAAAATATCTAATCAAAAGTGATATTTTTTTTGCAGAGGATGCCGAGAATCGGAATCGGAAGAAGATTTTTATCTTTGTTCAGACTACTGGGTAAATCAGTGAGCCAATCACACAAGCAGGAAATCACATTTCTGGGGATGTTCTGCACACCATTGGTGCCAGGAACGTCTCCAGTTTGCCATACTGAATTTAACCGAAAAGGACAGTGCTGCAGATTGAGGCTCCATGCACACTATAAGCTTTAAAAAATGCCAGAAAAACGCTGGATGAAAATGATGATTATTGCATTTTTGTGACAGACTCTAGAAGCATTTTAGTAGCATTTAGAAGCATTTTTTGCAGTGCATGAAGAAAAAAAAAGCTCTAAAAAAGCTGTTAGTAGCATTTTAGTAGCAGTTAGAAGCAGTTAAGAGCATTTAGGCTCCATGCACAGTAGCATTTTTTTCTGCTCCTAGAAGCTAAATAGTGTTATCCTATGTGTCCATGCACTCTACTCTAGGCTATTAGTGTTTTTTTTAGCTTCAGTGTCTAGGAGCAGAAAAAAAAATGTTTTGTAGAGTTTCCTGGATTGTTTTTCCTGAACGTTACCTAATAGTGTTTTTGAAGCTTTTTTACCTTTTACTGCAAAAATGCCAATAAAATGCTAATGCTCCTAAACGCCGCTAAACTCTCCTGCAAAAAGCTTCTACAGCGGTTTTTATCAAGTGAATTTTTCAGTGTTTTTTTTAGCTTAACCACTAAGTGGTTAAGCTAAAAAAAAATGGTTGCGTTATCCTGACTGGGCGTCATATGACATCCTTCAGGATAACTGTCGCCGAGCGCCCGTTGGGGCACGCATCACGGCGATTACTAGTACGGTGTGTCAGTCTGACACACAGCTACACCGATATCCGATGGAGGCTCTTTACCACGTGATTAGCCGTGTCCAATCATGGCTGATCACAATGTCAACAGGAAAAGCCGTTGATCGGCTTTTCCTCACTTGCGTCTGACAGATGCGGATAGAGGTGAGCCGATAGGTGGCTCTCCTGACGGGGGGGTCTGTGCTGATTGTTTATCAATGCAGCCCCCCTGCTGATGCCCACACTGGACCACCAGGGAAGCCCCCAACATGTGGATGGTCAGGTACCTCCCCCATGGCCATCCACATGTGCCCAATGTGCCTAGTCTGTGCCCAATCTGTGCCACAAATGGGCACTGACTGGTACCTCTAAGTAACACATGATTTGAGTAATGCCAATCAATGCCACCCATCAGTGTCATCAGTGCCACCCATCAGTGTTCATTAGTGCCACCTATCAGTGCCCATCCGTTCCCATCAGTGCCCACCTATCAATGCCACCTATCAGTGCCACCCATAAGTACACACCAGTGCCAACCATAAGCACCCATCAGTGCCACCTATGAGTGCCCATCAGTGCCGCCTATGAGTGCCATCAGTACCACCTATGAGTGCCCATAAGTGCCACATACCAGTGGCACCTATCAGTGCCCATCGCTGCCACCTATCAGTGCCCATCAGTGCAGCCTATCAGTGCCCATCATCAGTGCCACCTCATTGGTGCCACCTTATCGGTGTCCATCAATGGCACCTTTTTAGTGCTCGTCAGTGCAGCCATATCAGTGCCCAGAAGAAAACGTACTTATTTACAAAAAAATTAACAGAAACAAAGAAAAACTTGTTTTTTTCTAAATTTTCTGTATTTTTTTATTTGTTGCTCAAAAAATAAAAATTGCAGAGGTGATCAAATACCACCATAAGAAAGCTCTATTTTGTGGGAACAAAGTGATAAGAAAAATTGTTTGGGTACAATGTAGCATGACTGTGCAATTGTCATTTAAATTGCGACAGCGCTGAAAGCTGGAAATTGGCTTGGGCGGGAAGGTGTCTAAGTGCCTGGTATTGAAGTGGTTAAAAAAAACACTAGTGTGCATGGAACCTTGTGAGCATTCAGCATTTTTTTCTGCTGGAAAAACACTCCAGGAAACTCTTTTTTTTTTCTGCTCCTAGACTTTGAAGCTCAAAAAATGCTAATAGCCTAAAGTAGTATGCATGGACACATAGGATAATACTATTTAGCAGAAAAAAATGCTAATAACAGCATCTAGGAGCTTAAAAAGATACTAGTGTGCATGGAACCTGGAAAGGGAAGGTCATTTTTAATAACATTCAATAATAATGTGTAGCAATTGTATATGCTGTATTTTATTTTATTTTTTCCCACAAAAGTGGAGTTACTATTTAAAGCGGGAGTCCACCGGGACTCCGCGTTTTTTTTTTTTTTTTTTAAAGCCAGCAGCTACAAATACTGCAGCTGCTGACTTTTAAATAGTTACACTTACCTGTCCAGCGCGCCCGCGATGTCGGCACCCGAAGCCGATCGCTCGCTCGGCTGCCGGGTCCCGCCGCCATCTTGGGTATGGGAATCAGGAAATGGAGCCTTTCGGCTTCATTTCCCGGTTCCCTACTGCGCATGCGCGAGCCGCGCGGCGCAATCCGGACGGTCCCCGCTGCCTCTGGGAGCTGTGTGTTTCCCAGCAGGCAGCGGGGCACTTGCTGAAGGGGGCGGGCGCTTGCGGAACGGGGCGTAACGTACGCCCCGTTCCGCAGAGAGCTAGCCCGGAAGTGGGTGCAGTTACCTGGATTATCCAGGTAACTGCACCCCCCTCCCCCCTGAAAGGTGCCGATTGTGGCGCCGGAGGGGGGGGATTCCGATGAGCGGAGGTCCATTTTAGGGTGGACCTCCGCTTTAAGCATGCTTTCCTATAGAGTAGGGGTCTTCAAACTATGGTCCTCCAGTTTTTCAGGAACTACAATTCCCGTCATGCCTAGTCATGTCTGTGAATGTCAGAGTTTTACAATGCCTCATGGGATGTGTAGTCCCGCAACAGCTGGAAGACCGTAGTTTTGAGGATCCTATGACATTTCGTGCCTAATTCTGCGCTTCAGAAAGTTTAGCAATAGCTTGGTGGTTCCCCAGGAAGGAAGTGAGGGAAGGTCAAGGACAACAATGAAAACCTGACAGAAGGTGCAACTCTCACTCATTTTATCCAAAGCTAAGAAAAACTCTTGATAGGAGTTTCACTTTTACAATATTAAAATGGCGTACATAAGCGCAACTAAAAATACACCGGTCAAATGGATCACTAACAGTGCAAAAAAACAAAACAAATATGTGCAAATAGATACTGTGCAAAAAAAGCTGTGCAAAAACCACAAACGTGTGCAAAATTGCAAATATTCTGTGAAGAATAACAGTGTTGTGCAAAAGGTGATGGCCTTGTACAACAAACCACTGATAAATTCCTATAAGGTATATGGCAGTTCCAAATACCAAATTAGAAAATCTCCTGAACCCAGATGGTTTTGCTTCCGCCCTCCCCAACCAAATTATTCCACATACTTGACTGGTGGACTTCACAAATAGCATTTTTTATACAATAAAGACCTTTTTTTAAGATGTAAACAGTTCTCAACAGTATCAAATTCTGACAGCTATGTAACTGGGTGAATTGCGTCAGAGTTTTTCAACTTTATCTAAAAAATTGTTTGCTCCCAATATCATGTTCACATATATTTGCATTTGATTTTAATTTCAAATAGTGTGGGTTTTCAAACAATGATTACTTTGCAATTACTAAAAAGTTTAAAATGTTAAACAAAGGTAACAACCGTGTTACTATTGCAAAATAATTACAGTTTTGCAGCTATTGTAGATGTTAAGCACAGAAAACACACAAATGCACACAGGTAGATCTGGGGAGGAACACGTTGTCCTGGAAATTGTAACCTTATAAGCTATTGTGAAACTAGGAAGCTATTGTACATGATAAGCAAAGGAAAATACATAGGCACTTAGGAATGCAAAAATTCTTGTACGTCCATTTGCTATCTAAGTATCAGTATGAACTGGAAATTCCAACTTTAAAAGTTATAAATGAATTCAGTATATTAAATGCAAAACTCTCACTTTTAACCACTTCAGCCCTTGAAGATTTAGCCCCCTTCCTGATGGGGCCATTTTTTGCGATACTGCACTGTGTCATTTTAACTGGCAACTGCGTGGTCGTACGACACTGTACAAAAACAAAATTGACATCCTTTTTTTCCCACAAATAGAGCTTTCTTTTGGTGGTATTTGATCACCTCTGTGATTTTTATTTTTTGCGCTATAAACAAAAAAAGAGTGACAATTGTGAGAAAAAAAAATATTTTTTACTTTGTGCGTTGATAAATATCCCCCAAATAAAAAAAAAAGTCTTCCTCAGTTTAGGCCATTATGTATTCTTCTACATATTTTTGGTAAAAATTTTTTGTAATAAGCGTATATAGATTGCCTGCTAGAGCGTCGTAAAGAGCCGACGTACAGCTACGATGGCTCGCCCCAAGGGTCGGGAAGGGGTTAAGCACTCTAAAACTGGATGTGCGTTTGTTTTCCTTAATTTTTGTCACTCTCTCAATCATCATGGACAATTTGTAATCCTTATGCTACTGGCATTAGTAAATAGATAGGAAGGTATATTATATTTACTTAAACTTTTTTATACATTTCTTCAGTTACTTACTGGTTTCCATGCCTAGGCAAAGGATGCTATACATCACAGGGGTCTTCAGGAGGGAAGGGAGGTTTTTCCAACTAAGCCCTCCTGTCTGTGTGCCTGAGCTAAGAGCAGATGGATTACAGGAACCACCTGCCCTTACTCAAGATGGCCACGTCCAGAAATGCTAGGCAATGTATTTCAAAGTGATTTCTCAAAATAAAGCATGGAGACATGGATGGATGGGGAGAGTTTGGGTTGAATACTAAAAATTAATTAAATATCATTTTTGTTTAGTGGTGTTCAGATACATTGTAGATCCATGTTAAAGTAGTTGTAAACCCTAAATGTATAATAGTTTTTTAAACTATTGTGTATCAAAACTGTTACAATTTGTTTAACATAATGCTGTTTTCACATTCACTTTTATTTCAGTGATGCTAATCTCCTTCATCCCCTTTTAATTATTTCATGTTTCGATACACTTACCCCAGCATTGGCTGCAAATTATTTCTCTGGACTGTATTGCTGATAGTGAAAAAGATAGATAAAGCCTGCACGGTGTGTCAGCATCTCGTAGTTTTCACTTGGGGTGTATATGACAGGGTAACACAAGAGTACAGCTGGAATACAGTTGTCACCCTATAGCAGGAAGTACTTCAACTAGGACCTTCAAGACATGGCTACTGGCTATTATATTATAGAAAGCTGAAAATTTAGAAATATTGCTAATGACTTTATAAATGGCACAACAATTGTATGAGATGTTAGTGACTGAGTTTACATAAATGTTTACTTTAAATGATATTAAAATTCAGGAGAGACTGAAAAACAAAGGAGAAAACACCATCTCTCACATTTAAGGTAAATGCACATACTAAAATATATTAGAAATATTTTCAAAGCTTGACACTTTTTGGAGATTTTGGAAACAATGTAAAATCAACGTGGTGCTAAAACATTAAAGTGATTGTTAATCCTTTGTTTTATTTTTTTATCAACAAACAGGTTTATACTTACCTTTTCTTCTCAGGTCCCCCACTAAGACTCCTGACTCCTCCCCTCCATGCAGTGCCCCCATAGAAAGCTGCTTTTATGGGGGCACTCGTGTGGGCTCACTCCCAAGCCTCACTGTCTATGTCTATTGACAGGACTGGGCCCCACCCCCTATCCCTCATCACTAGCTTTGATTGACAGCTGAGGGAGTCAGCAAAGTCAGTGAGACCAGAAAGTGAGGGGAGAGAAAAGCTGCAGATGTGCACAGCGCTGGGTCAGATGAGGGCTTTAATTGTTATTTTATGTAATGTTCTGATAACTAAATAAAAAATGTAATGTTAAAAAAAAGAAAAAATGAGGGCTCAGGTAAGTATAAGATTTTGGATCCTTAGAAAACAGCTATGCTCCTAAAGTAATTGTAAGGCTATTTGTTTTTTAATAACAAACATGTGCTGGATGAGGCTCTGTAGTTTGGAGATTCTATAGTGTCTTGGGTGGGACAGAATCCTTGTGTCTGGGTTTTGTGGAGGACCAATAGGGTGTGTATTCAGGTGCACATAGGCCTTATAATGAAGGTATACGAATACCTCAGGGCTCTCAGTTGGAGACCTCTCTACCCAACAGACAGGAGGTCTGAGCATGAGAAGTAAGGAGAACACCAATCCTTTCCAGGCGTCAGAGAGGTGGCAGCAGGAGCAGGTGTGTGTCTGCAAGAGGCAGTAAAAGGCCTGAGGACTAAGGCCTAGAGTAAAGGGGTCTACACAGAAGGACCTATGGTCGTGGTGACCAGCATAAAGAGCAGAGGTGCTGCAACTAAAGTTGAGTGAGAGTTGAGTTAAGAGCCAGATGGGCTAGCATTTTCCATGTGTGTATTTACTGGAGAAGAACCCCTGCACGGGAAACCTATAAGTTACAGACTTTTTATTTGCCTTTTAATAAAAATGGGATGATCTCTCTCTCTCTCTCTCTCTCTCTCTCTATATATATATATATATATATATATATATATATATATATATATATATATATATATATATATACGCTTTAAGCTGTATATAAATTATCAATAGTACAGTCTGAATGCTTGAAAAACATGAACACTATCTTGACCAAGCCTGGAGCTTTTCTTCTCATGTTCTAGGAGAGGACAGATTCTCCAAATTAGTGGTGACTAGTCCAAGGTCAAGCCCCAAAGGAAGTTTGGTCATAAAAAAGCAATCAGGATCTGCCCCAGAGCATATTCTCTGAACTGAAAAAAATTATATGTTTTCTTTGAATGTATAGCCTGCCTTTATTACAGTACAATCACGGTTACCATACCAAAATATGCCTATTTATGTCAGTGATATTTGGTATCATATATTTGATTGCAAAACAATCTATTTTGTAGGTTAATTTAATTGAAACTACATTTTTGCTTTAATCTGCAGCCATCATATTTACTACAAGAACAACCTAATTTAAACCATGTTCTGTGCAGACTTTGCTTACAGAATGCCTCAAGAAATGTCGTATTGTGATTTGTTCACTACTATTCCCACCAATGTTTCCTCAATCAAGACAATGTTCACCAGGAAGCACCCAAGAAAAAGTGACTTGAATGCATGTGTCAGTGTTCATAAAATAGCACAAGCTATGACTTTGCAAGGAATTTCACTAAAATGATTGCAGTGTAGAAAACTGACCTGGAAATTAGTAATATCCCCATCGGTTTTCTCACATTATAATACTGATCATGTCATTACAGCAGACAACACCCAGTAAAAAGTGACTTGAATGCATGTGTCAGCATTCACAAAACAGCAGAAGGTAGGGCTTTGCTATTCATTTTACTAGTGTATAAAACTAACCTGGAAATTAGTAAAGAAGGTACCTTGGTATTGCAGTGAATTCTGTTGGTCCGAAATAAATTCTTCAGTCTGCTGGGGGGGGGAATCAGAAAAGCCTTATTGTAAATATATTGAAGCTGCTTTAGAGAGGGTATAGGGAGATATAAGGGTCGATTAGCAAACAGTTAAAGGGTAACTCCACTTTTGTGGGTAAAAAAGATAGCACATAAAGAAGAAAATAATATAGCACATATAATTGCGACAATAATATTGTAATTGAATGTTATTAAAAATTACCTTTCCTTTTCAATCTTCAGCACTGTCATTTTCTGAGAATGGATTGCAATACATGGAGTTGTTCTATACACAGAGTGTGTACTGGCCATTAACCAGAAACATCATTTCCTGCTTGTATGATTTGCTCAGCAATTTACCCAGAAGTCTGCCTAAGATACAAGTCAGATTTCAGGCATCTCCTGAAACAAAAAAATAGGATTTTTTTTAAAACAGCTTACCTGTAAAATCCTTTTCTTTGATGTACATCAGGGGACACAGAGCCGTAGTAATTACTACATGGGTTATATATCGGACCGACAGGTGCTGGACACTGGCACGCCCCTAAGGCGTGTACTTCCCCCATATAACCCCTCCCATTGCTGGGAGTCCTCAGTTTTGTAGCCAAGCAATGCAAGTGTATAATAAGAAGGGAGGGACCTCTGTGTCCTCTGATGTACATCAAAGAAAAGGATTTTACAGGTAAGCTGTTTTAAAAATCCTATTTTCTTTTCTTACATCAGGGGACACAGAGCCATAGTAATTACTTCATGGGATGTCCCATAGCAATGTCAACTGAAGGGGGAGACACAACAAAAATAAAGGAAGTCAGAGGACTCATACTGCAGCCTACAGCACACTGGGCACGAAGGCAGTATCATCATGACCCTTAACATTGATTTCATAAAATCTGGTAAATGTATGAACTGAAGACCAAGTCGCAGCCTTACAGATCTGAGCCATAGAGGCCTGATGATGCATCGGCCAAGAAGCAATAATCACCCTGGTTGAGTGTGCCTTAACATTAGTGATGGACGAACGTTTCGCCCGGCGGTCGTTTCGCGGCGAATTTCCGACTTTCGCCGTCCGCGGGTTCGAACGCCTTTTTCCGTCGTTCGCCCCGGCGGACTTACGTGTTTAATGTATACAAGAACTTTAACCTTTCGTGACACGTTTATCATGTGTTACAGGACAACCAATTGAGACATGACAGCTCATGGACACTTGGACATTCCCCCTAACCTATAAATACACCCGATCCGGTGGCCATTTTACATTCTTTCTTCTGTCACTGTAGGGAAAGGATCCTGTGTGGAGTAGGGACAGAGAAAACGCTAGCTATTTGGTACACAAAAGTTCTTTTCAGGACTGGTATAGGTGTTAGGTCAGCAGCCTGAGTTTCTTTTGTCAGTTTAGATAAAGGGACAGAGCGCTGTATGCTGCTATTTTAGGGACAGCTCAGCCAGATTAGTCTTTCTTCATCATCATCATCATCATCATCATTAGCTGTTACTATCAGGTCCACAAAAGAGCTATTCCAGCTAATCGTTCCAGCCTACTCTTTTTTGCCAATTTGTATAGGGACAGGCAGGAAGCAGTGTGTCAGGCAGTGAGGATAATTTTAAAGACTTGCTGTTACTATTAGTTCCACAAAGGTTCTTTTCAGGACTGGTATCAGTGGTACGGTAATAGGCTTGTACACGTATAATATTCTTTCTTCCAAATATAGAAAGAATATTATACTTGACTGCTGCCCTTCTGCTGCAGTCTGCTAATCATTCACAACTCACTTGTTCCACAAAGCTCTTTATCAGGACTGGTAACTTGGTCTGTCTAGGGTGCTACGGTACATAGGCTTGGGTGCGGTACAGTCTGCTGTTCTGTAAGGACCGCTATCGGTCCACAATACATAGGGTTGCCGTGCACTACTGCTGACCGCTGCCCTATACTGCAGCAGTCCTTCAGCGGTATAGGGACTGACGCACAGTCTGCTAAACACTAATACACAACCTGCTTGGTCCACAAAAGTTCTTATAAGGACTGGTAACTTGGTATAGGGTGCTACGGTACATAGGCCTGAGTGCGTTACAGTCTGCTGTTCTGTAAGGACCGCTATCGGTCCACAATACATAGGGTTGACGTGCACTACTGCTGACCGCTGCCCTATACTGCAGCAGTCCTTCAGCGGTATAGGGACTGACGCACAGTCTGCTAAACACTAACACACAACCTGCTTGGTCCACAAAAGTTTTTATAAGGACTGGTAACTTGGTATAGGGTGCTACGGTACATAGGCCTGAGTGCAGTACAGTCTGCTGTTCTGTAAGGACTGCTATCGGTCCACAATACATAGGGTTGCCGTGCACTACTGCTGACCGCTGCCCTATACTGCAGCAGTCCTTCAGCGGTATAGGGACTGACGCACAGTCTGCTAAACACTAATACACAACCTGCTTGGTCCACAAAAGTTCTTATAAGGACTGGTAACTTGGTATAGGGTGCTACGGTACATAGGCCTGAGTGCAGTACAGTCTGCTGTTCTGTAAGGACCGCTATCGGTCCACAATACATAGGGTTGCCGTGCACTACTGCTGACCGCTGCCCTATACTGCAGCAGTCCTTCATTGGTATAGGGACTGACGTACAGTCTGCTAATCACTAACACACAACCTGCTTGGTCCACAAAAGTTCTTATAAGGACTGGTAACTTGGTATAGGGTGCTACGGTACATAGGCCTGAGTGCGTTACAGTCTGCTGTTCTGTAAGGACCGCTATCGGTCCACAATACATAGGGTTGCCGTGCACTACTGCTGACCGCTGCCCTATACTGCAGCAGTCCTTCAGCGGTATAGGGACTGACGCACAGTCTGCTAAACACTAACACACAACCTGCTTGGTCCACAAAAGTTTTTATAAGGACTGGTAACTTGGTATAGGGTGCTACGGTACATAGGCCTGAGTGCAGTACAGTCTGCTGTTCTGTAAGGACCGCTATCGGTCCACAATACATAGGGTTGACGTGCACTACTGCTGACCGCTGCCCTATACTGCAGCAGTCCTTCAGCGGTATAGGGACTAAGAGTTTTGTCACAGGGTGATTTAAAAAATGACAGGCAGAGGAAGAGGCAGGCCCTTCCGCAGGGGTGGTAGGGGTAGGGCAGGAGCAACAGCCTTGAGCCAAAGTGGGAAGTTGCAGAAGGTGCGTTCAATTACTTTAAAGGACGCACCAGACTTGGTTGAGTGGCTCACTCAGCCTTATTCTTCTGCACCCTCCTCATCCTCTCGATCTGCACCCTCTTCTTCACTCTCTGCTATGTGCACCCCCAAAGACACTACCACCAACAACACCACCACCACCACATACCTTCCGCTTGAGTGCAAATGGGGGCCTTCATGCTCCAGTGTTTTAATAGGGACCCCCGTATAAAAAGCATGAGGGTCAAGGACCAGTACTGGGTGGCAACGTACTTAGATCCCCGGTACAAACACAAAATGGCGGAAATGTTACCGCCGTCGCAGAGGGCTGTCAGAATGCAGCACTTCCAGGCCTTGCTTCGAGAAATGCTGCATTCTGCTTTTGCGTGCGCTGGCAGAGGAGCAATTCCCACTCCCAGAGAAGGATTTGCGGGTACCAATCCAACAGCGCCTGCAAGAAGAGGCCGGTTTGAAGATGTGTTGGTGACTTCGGATATGAGGTCATTCTTTCAGCCGACCCATCGACAGGTGTCATCCGGATCCAGCATCAGGGAACGCCTAGACCGTCAGGTGTCCGACTACATTGGGTTAACGGCCGATGTGGACGCTCTGAGGAGTGATGAACCCCTAGACTACTGGGTGGGCAGGCTTGACCTCTGGCCAGAGCTTGCCCAATTTGCAATCGAACTGTTGGCTTGCCCCTCATCCAGTGTCCTGTCCGAAAGGACGTTCAGCGCAGCAGGGGGGATTGTGACCGATAAGCGTACTCGCCTAGCTCACGACAGTGTTAACTACCTCACATTTCTAAAAATGAATGAGGCATGGATCTCGGAGGAATTCAACACATGTGATCAGTAGACCATGTATATGTCTATAAACAATTTTTGGAATCAAGCACACAGACCTTCTTAATTCATTTGGCTCACTTCCCTGACCCAAAAAAGCACACCGTACTATATGCCCCTACCCTCCTCTTTGAAGAGGTTGAGCGGTGTCATATTTCTACTGGGGCTGCTTATTATGAGGGGTTCCCACCATCCCTGTGCTGTGCTGACTTCCTCCTGGGTGTTCTTATTATGAGGGGCTCCCACCATCCCTGTGCTGTGCTGACTTCCTCCTGGGGGTTCTTATTATGAGGGGATCACACCATCCCTGTGCTGTGCTGACTTCCTCCTGGGGCTGCTTACGGTGCTGCTGTCAGCGCTGTATGTCACGGAGCTGCTGTCAGCGCTGTATGTCACGGAGCTGCTGTCAGCGCTGTATGTCACGGAGCTGCTGTCAGCGCTGTATGTCACGGAGCTGCTGTCAGCGCTGTATGTCACGGAGCTGCTGTCAGCGCTGTATGTCACGGAGCTGCTGTCAGCGCTGTATGTCACGGAGCTGCTGTCAGCGCTGTATGTCACGGAGCTGCTGTCAGCGCTGTATGTCACGGAGCTGCTGTCAGCGCTGTATGTCACGGAGCTGCTGTCAGCGCTGTATGTCACGGAGCTGCTGTCAGCGCTGTATGTCACGGTGCTGCTGTCAGCGCTGTATGTCACGGAGCTGCTGTCAGCGCTGTATGTCACGGAGCTGCTGTCAGCGCTGTATGTCACGGAGCTGCTGTCAGCGCTGTATGTCACGGAGCTGCTGTCAGCGCTGTATGTCACGGAGCTGCTGTCAGCGCTGTATGTCACGGTGCTGATGTCAGTGCTCTGTATTACGGTGCTGCTGTCAGTGCTCTGTATCTCCTGCACCCTCTTGTTTGCCTACCCTGGTCCCTGACCTTCCCTCTCCTCCATTGCCTTCATTAGCTCCATAGTCCTGAATTGTCAGAACAATTTCCCAAATAAAAAAAAATGCTTGTAGTTATCGATCCCAAATTCACCTCATACATGTATTATGCTATTGTCCAGGTGGTGGGACTACGTGCTACCCCCTAATAATTACCCCGTGGCCGCAAATTCGACCTAAAGGTTTGCGAAATTCGCCTCCCATTGAAGTCAATGGAGCCCGCGGCGAACGGTCGTTTTCGCGAACGTTTGTGTCCGTTCGCGTTTCGCGTTCGCGAAACGTCCCGTCGGAAGTTCGTCCATCACTACTTAACATGAAAAGGAGGAATTTTCTTCTTTAGACCATAAGCCTGAATAATGACTTGACAAATCCACTTGGAAATAGTGGATCTTGACGCCGCCTGTCCTCTCTTTGGACCATCTGGCAGTACGAATAAAACCCGAGCGGTCGCCTTTAGATATACTCTGACCGCTCTTACTACATCAAGGGAATGTAGTGCCTTCTTTTCCCTAGATCTAGGCTCTGGGAAGAAAGAAGGAAGAACAATATCTTGGTTTAAGTGAAAACCTGTCGCCACCTTTGGCAGGAATTCAGGATGAGGGCGTAACACCCCCTTATCCTTATGCATGATCAGAAATGGCTCCTTACAAGACAGAGCCACTAGTTCTGATACTCTTCTAGCAGAAGAAATGGCAACCAGACAGACTATCTTTCTACTCAAAAGAACCAAGGGAATTTCATGTAAAGGTTCAAAAGGCTGTTTTTGCAAAGCAGACAAGATCAAATACAAAGCCCAAGGATTTAGAGGTGCCTTGATAGGGGGATTGATCCGTGTTACCCCCTGAATAAAGCAACGCACTAAAGAGTGAGAAGAGTGTGACCCCTTAGAACCCTTAGAGCAGTTCCTGGTCCCTTTGCCACTCATAGCTTACAGCAAAAAGCAGAGGCACCACCAGCAAAAGAATGTAAACTTGCTAGGCTATAGTACAGCACAATAGCTGCTATTAATCCTAGCTTCTTAAAGCACAATGTGTCAAAGGGAAATGCCTGTGTCACCAAACCTGATCCACAGTGCTTTAAAGACTTCCTGGACGTGTTGCTGGCGTCTGACGCCATTAGCCATGCCCCCCCCCCCCCATGTGGAATACGGCCCCTCCTTCCTTTTTCAAAGGAGAGCATTGTCCCGTGAGAGCGGCATCTGCAGCATGGCGGGGGTAAATCCTCTGCTTTTTCGATCGGCCGAGGTTTGCCCTCTTTTCATTTTTATTTTTTTCAAAAAAACAAGGCAAATGCTCTGGCATGTCCTCTGAAGAGAAATAACGCCAATCTGGGGGCACAGAAAAGGACCAGACCCCCCTTTTCTTATCAGAGGGTCTCTGCCATCTCAAGGAGAGGAGAGTGAAGGCTTCTGCTGTTTCCAGTGTCAGGATGGTGAGAGCTCAACACAGCCCCCAGTGGTGACACATAGACATGACAACACTATACTTAGAAGGAGAAATTCCTGAGAAAATCTCCCTTACCTTATCCTCACAGCAGGGTTTTATCAGAGATAAAAGTCCCAATCTTCACCCTTCACGGTAGGCTCCGAGACCTTAAAGGAAACCTTCAGGAACCGGGGAACTCTCAGGTTAATCCACAATCCTGGACCTGCGACAGCACCCTGCCAGTAAAACTTTATGACCTTACTACCAAAAAGTACTGGATCCCAGGGCCCAGCTCTCAAAGAGAAGCATTCACAAGCAAAACATAATTTCTTCGGATAACGAGGCCCAGGTACCATTCGTTTAGCCCATGAAAAAGACACCAGAACAAATCCGGTCAGCATGGTTGCCTCTCATCAAGGATTACTGCCCACGGAGCTCAGCACAGAACATCTTTACTCGTGCCTAACTTCCAGTAATGTGAGGGGTTATATGGGGGAAGTACACACCTTAGGGACGTGCCAGTGTCCAGCACCTGTTGGGCCGATATATAACCCATATAGTAATTACTATGGCTCTGTGTCCCCGATATAAGAAAAGAAATGTAATTTTTGGTGAGATATTTCAAATAGGAACACGTCTAAAGAGATGCGGGCCCAGCAGATTTCCTCATTAGTACACTTCAGCTCCACACCTGACAGTTAATTATGAAACCACTCCCATTAGACCCACTCATTACAGAGGCACAGACAAACACACATGGATTTCTTCAGAATAACAAAAGGTAGGAATCTGCAACAAAGGTTGTTATAATCCTTGCAATGTACATCGCTCACCCACAGGGGAATGTTTTTTTTCTCAACAAAAGTGTAGTTACACTTTAACAAATTGTACTTTACTTTTTGTTATTTGCAGTAGTGAGGTCCGCTCTTTCCCTCTCTCCTCCTCCTCCTGTGTATCATGGAGCTGGCTGGGTCTGTGTTCGGCAGCCACGCTGTAACAAGGTCCCGCCCCCCTAGACCGGCCCGTGTAATAGTAGATTGAATCAGTGTTCTGCCTATCACACGAGCCAATCTAGGGGGGCGGCCCTGTTACGGTGCGGCCACCGAACACATACCCAGCCAGCTCAGGGATACACAGAAGGAGATGCCCGGAGTGTGTGTGTGTTACCAGGCGATTGTAAGTCTGTATTAATTGGCACAGAGATGCTGCATTCATGGACACGGTGAGGCTGTAATGGTGGGCACAGTGAGGCTGTAATGGTGGGCACAGTGAGGGTGAAATGGTGGGCACAGTGAAGCTGCATTCACGGGCACAGTGAGGCTGCATTTACAGGCACAGTGAGGCTGCGATGGTGGGCACAGTGAGGCTGCAATGGTGGGCACAGTGAGGCTGCATTCATGGACACAGTGAGGCTGAAATGGTGGGCACAGTGAGGCTGCATTCACTGGCACAGTGAGGCTACAATGGTGGGCACAGTGAGGCTGCAATGGTGGGCACAATGAGGCTGCATTGATGGGCACAGTGAAGCTGCAATGGTGGGTACAGTGAGGCTGCATTTACGGGGGGACAGTGAGGCTGCAATAGTGGGCACAGTGAATCTGCATTCAAGGGCATATTGAGGCTGCAATCGTGGGCACAGTGAGGCTGCGTTCATGGACACAGTGAGGCTGCCTTCACGGGCACAGTGAGGCTGCATTCAGGGGCAGAGTAAAGCTGCACATTTGATGGGTAATCCTGCATAATTGTGTAGACAGGGTTCCAGTGCACTGTATTGCCCAGGGGCCTATAATGCTCTTAAGATGCATTGATGGAACCTACGAATCAAACAGACGTTGTCCTTATACTGCTCGCTTAAGGGTACTGTAAGCCACCGTTGAGAACCTTACAGCCATGCAAAACTGTCTCAGCAGCCTGTGACCCTTGCAAAGTGCAATATCGTCTTAGCTACCCCTCACTCATTAACCACTTCAGGACCGCCGTATTGCCAATGTACGTCAACACAATGGCACAGGCAGGCATAATCACGTAAATGTACGTGATTGCCTTCTAGCGGGTGGGGGGTCCGATTGGACCCCCTCCCGCTAGATACGGCGGTCCCTTTCGGTGCCGGAGCGATCGGCGATGAGGGGATGGCCGTTGGTTTCCGCCCATCCCCTCTCGATCGCTCCTGGCCAGTGACGAACTTCCTCCCCTGTGAAAATGTAAACACAGGAGGAGGAAGTGATGTCACACTCCTCGTGGCGGTCTTTTTGAACCGGACAGCGAGGAGTGAAGACGCAAGTAAGTGCACCAACAGTCCACTGACACATAGGTACACACAGGCACACATTTCACCCCAGTCACCCCCCGATCACCCCCCCGCCCCCCCCCAGTCACAGTGTCACTAATGCAGTGTTCATTTATTTATTGATCACTACATTTAGTGTCAGTTGTGACTGTAAAAAGTGTCAGGGCAGCTAGTGTTAGGCCCCTTTAGGTCCAGGGTAGCCCCCTACCCCCCCCTAATAAAGGTTTAACCCCTTGATTGCCCTCCCAGTTAACCCTTTCACCCTCTTTTACCAGTGTCACTAAGCGATCGTTTTTCTGATCGCTGCAATAGTGTCACTGGTCCCGCTAGGAAGCTAGTTTTTTTTTAGGTTCAACGCCAGGTTTTTATACCGTTAGGTACCCCGATATATAACCTAATAAAGGTTTTAACCCTTTGATTGCCCCTAGAGTTAACCCTTTCACCAGCGATCGCTGCATAAGTGTCACTGGTGACGCTGGTTAGCCAGTTAGTTATTTAGTTATTTAGGTTCCCCGTCAGCTTTTTATAAAGCTTCAGGTACCCCCATATAAATACCCAATAAAGGTTTTAACCCCTGATTGCCCTTAGTTAACCCTTTCACCAGTGATCACCGTATAAGTGTTACGGGTGACGCTGGTTTGGTAGTTCGCTTTTTATAGCATCAGGGCACCCGCCATTTATTACCTAATAAAGGTTTAACCCCCTGATCACCCGGCGGGTGATATAAATTTGGTTTTAGGGTCAGAAAGGGTCTGCGTCGCCCCAGGCAGTGCTAGGTTAGTGCCAGCACCGCTAACACCCACGCGCAAAGCATACACCTCCCTTAGTGGTATAGTATCCGAACAGATCAATATCTGATCTGATCAGATCTATACTAGCGTGCCCAGCAATTTAGGGTTCTAAAAAAACGCATTGTTAGCAGGATCAGCCCAGATACCTGCTAGCACCTGCGTTTTGCCCCTCTGCCCAGCCCAGCCCAGCCCAGCCCACCCAAGTGCAGTATCGATCGATCACTGTCACTTACAAAACACAACACACATAACTGCAGCGTTCGCAGAGTCAGGCCTGATCCCTGCGATCGCTAACAGTTTTTTTTGGTAGCGTTTTATACAGTCGCTGACAGGCTAGGTGCTTTTTTACCTGTGAGTCTCACTACTGTACCCCTAAATTTAGAGCCCAAAATGGCAAAGCGAAGGTACACTAGTGAAGAGGCCTACACGTTTCTGAGCATGACAGATAGTGAAGAGGAAGACACTGATCTGTCAGAATCAGGCTCAGAATACGAACCTGTAGAGGACAGCGCCTCCATGTCAGATAGCTCTGACGACGAAGAAGAGGTCCCTGCTATTGTCAGGCGTACCCGACCCCGATTTTCTGATGTTGTTGAGGTGCAGGAACCGGAAGTCCCTCGTATGGAGTATAGAGCCAGTACTAGCGCCGCTCATCCTTTTGGTGAACTGGCAAGCACCAGCGGCCTAGTACACCCTGGGCGTACATCCAGCACTGCAGTATCACGTGGTGACGTGGCGAGTCCCATAAGTGCAGTTCAAGCTGGCGAGGTGGCAAGCACAAGTAGTGTCCCGCTGCCACCAAGAAGAAGAAGACAAAGACAGGCCCGTCGTACCCATAGTGCCCTTCCTGCAGAATTCGCCTATCCCAATTGGGTGCCCACCACTTCTGCAGAACCCGTACTTCCCCCATTCACTGCCCAACCCGGTATTCAGGTGGATACAGATGATTTTACGCCACTCGATTTTTATTCTCTGTATCTCACGGAAGATCTCTATAGATCTATTGTGGACCAAACCAATTTATATGCTGGTCAACGCATCGCCGCTAATCCCCAGTTGCCGTCTCTTGCCAGAGATTGGAAACCAGTTACGGTTTACGAATTTAAGACGTTTTTGGGCCTTTCCCTCAACATGGGCACACACAAATTTATGCGGATGCGGGCTTATTGGTCCACGCATCCGGCTGACCACATGCCCCTGTTCTCTAACTCCATGCCCAGGGCACGATACGAGCAGATCTTGCGGTTCTTGCACTTCAGTGACAATGAACTTTGTCGTCCACGTGGAGACCCTGAATACGATCGGCTCTACAAAATTCGGCCCCTCATAAACCACTTCAACCAACGTTTTGCAGACTTGTTTATTCCCCAAAAAGTTGTCTGCGTTGATGAGTCCCTGGTTAAGTTTACTGGTCGCTTGTCATTCAAACAGTACATTCCCAACAAGCGTACCAGGTACGGGGTCAAGCTCTATAAGTGCTGTGACAGGGCCACAGGCTATGCATGGAGCTTTATGGTTTATGAGGGTAAAGATAGTTACGTAGAGCCGGAGAACTGCCCTGATTACATAGGAAGCGCTGGCAAGATAGTGTGGAAATTGGTGTCACCCTTATTCGGAAAGGGGTACCACTTGTACGTGGACAACTATTACACCAGCGTGCCACTGTTTAGTCATTTATTTGATAATCAGATTGGAGCATGTGGCACCGTGCGACCTAATCGCCGGGGCTTTCCCCAGCGGCTTGTAGATTCCCGTCTTAGGCTGGGGGAGAGAGCCTGCTATCGGTGTAATAATTTGCTCGCTATGAAGTGGAGGCATAATAAGAATGTTTTCGTTCTTACCTCCCTTCATGCAGACACGACGGTCCAAATTTCTACGGCGACTGGTATTGTGGAGAAACCCCTCTGTGTCCACGAATATAACAAAAATATGGGAGGGGTGGACCTCAATGACCAGATGTTAGTGCCGTATCTAACTTCCCGTAAGACCAGACGCTGGTACAAAAAAGTGTCTGCTTACTTATTTCAATTGGCTTTGCTGAATGCTTTTGTGCTATACAAAGCTTCAGGCGGAACATTAACCTTTCTTTTCTTCCAAAGAGAGGTTGTCACAGAGCTTCTGTTTCCAGACGGTTCTGTACCTCACCATTCCCAACCAAATGCAGTAAGCCGGCTGTATGAGAGGCATTATTCTTATGTCCTCCCGAGTACCCCTACCCAACGAGCCCCCCAAAAAAGATGTTGTGTCTGTAGCAAGCGCGGATATAGGCGTGACACCCGTTCTTATTGTCCACGCTGTCCTGGCCAGCCTGGTCTTTGTCAGGGTGAGTGTTTTGAACGCTACCATGAACGAGTGAAGTATTAGCGTAGGGTACAGCATTTCACAGGCTAGGCACACTAACACAGGGTCTCCCAAGATGCCATCGCATTTTGAGAGACCCGAACCGTTACAGTTACAGTTTACAGTTCAAAAAAAAGTGTATAAAAAAAAAAAAAAAAAAAAAAAGTAAAATAAAAAAACCAAAAAAAATATAAAATATAAAAACCAAAAATAGTTGTCGTTTTATTGTTCTCTCTCTCTCTCTCTCTCTCTCTCTTCTCTCAAATTTTTTATACTTTACTGTTTACTGTGTTATTGTTAACCATTTTTCATGTTTTCAGGTACGCCATTCAGCTGCAGCGTGGATTTATTTATCTTGACAGCAACAGCGTTTGCTCCCACGATACATAAAGCCGCGACTCCAGTGCTGTAGGAGGTGATTTCACCACCACAGTTAAAAAAGAGCATATATGCCGAAGCATGGGGGCATAAGGGGTGGAGGAGCGATTTTGCTCCTAATGCCGCGTACATACGGTCAAAATTCCGACGGAGGGCTTGCCCGTGGAAAAGTTTGAACGTATGTACGCAGCATAACTTTTTTGCGGGAGGATGCCCCCATGCTTCGGCATATATATATTTTAGGCACAGGTTGTGTTAAAAAATGTTTTATTTTTTACTGTTTTTTTTGGCAATTGCTTTGCAGGTATGGTATGGTAAGGTTTTACTGGGATGTTACTTTGTTTTAACGTTAACCATAATTTGCTTAGCAGGTACGCCATTCAGCTGCAGCGCGGATTTATTTATCTTGACAGCAACAGCGTTTGCTCCCACGATACATAAAGCCGTGACTCCAGTGCTGTAGGCGGTGATTTCACCACCACAGTTAAAAAAGAGCATATATGCCGAAGCATGGGGGCATAAGGGGTGGAGGAGTGATTTTGCTCCTAATGCCGCGTACATACGGTCAAAATTCCGACAGGGGGCTTGCCCATGGAAAAGTTTGAACGTATGTACGCGGCATAACTTTTTTGCGGGAGGATGCCCCCATGCTTCGGCATATATATATTTTAGGCACAGGTTGTGTTAAAAAATGTTTTATTTTTTACTGTTTTTTTTGGCAATTGCTTTGCAGGTATGGTATGGTAAGGTTTTACTGGGATGTTACTTTGTTTTAACGTTAACCATAATTTGCTTAGCAGGTACGCCATTCAGCTGCAGCGCGGATTTATTTATCTTGACAGCAACAGCGTTTGCTCCCACGATACATAAAGCCGTGACTCCAGTGCTGTAGGCGGTGATTTCACCACCACAGTTAAAAAAGAGCATATATGCCGAAGCATGGGGGCATAAGGGGTGGAGGAGTGATTTTGCTCCTAATGCCGCGTACATACGGTCAAAATTCCGACAGGGGGCTTGCCCATGGAAAAGTTTGAACGTATGTACGCGGCATAACTTTTTTGCGGGAGGATGCCCCCATGCTTCGGCATATATAAATGGTGCATGTATGTCCATCATTAGAAGTGGGTGGATGAAGGGAGGTATCTAATGGTGGGCATACCCACCGATCAATCTCTTTTTTTTCGTTCAGACAACATGACTCTCAGTAAATAGCTTGGGGTGTCTACTTTCCAAAATGGGGTAATTTGGGGGGATTTTGTGCTATTTTGGCATTTTATGGCCTTTGCACCCTTAGAAATCCTGAAGGTGGTGATTGGTTTTCGGGGTGCCGTACGCGACTAGACTCCCAAAAAGTCCCACACATGTGGTATCCCCATACTCGGGAGAAGTAGCCGAATATATTTTGGGGTGCAATTCCACATATAACCATAGCATGTGTGAGCAATATATCATTTAGTGACAACTTTGTGCAAAAAAAAAAAAGTTTGTAATATTCCCGCAACTTGTGGCAAAATATAAAATATTCCATGGACTCAACATGCCTCTCAGTAAATAGCTTGGGGTGTCTACTTTCCAAAATGGGGTCATTTTGGGGGGTTTTGTGCTATTTTGGCTTTTTATGGCCTTCGAAACTGTGATAGGTAGTGAGGGGTAAAATCAAAAATTTGCACCCTTAGAAATCCTGAAGGTGGTGATTGGTTTTCGGGATGCCGTGCGCGACTATACTCCCAAAAAGTCCCACACATGTGGTATCCCCGTACTCGGGAGAAGTAGCGGAATATATTTTGGGGTGCAATTCCACATATAACCATGGCATGTGTGAGCAATATATCATTTAGTGACAACTTTTTGTACATTTTTTTTTTTTTTTTTTTTTTTAGTCATTATTCAATCCCTTAGGACAAAAAAAATAAATATTCAATGGGCTCAACTTACCCATCAGCAGTTTCCTTGGGGTGTCTACTTTCCAAAATGGGGTCATTTGGGGGGGTTTTGTGCCATCTTGGCATTTTATGGCCGTCAAAACTGTGATAGGTAGTGATAGGTAGTGAGGAGTAAAATAAAAAAATTATGCCCTTAGAAATCCTGAAGGCGGTGCTTGGATTTCGGGGTCCCGTACGCGGCTAGGCTCCCAAAAAGTCCCACACATGTGGTATCCCTGTACTCAGGAGAAGCAGCAGAATGTATTTTGGGGTGTCATTTCACATATGCCCATAGCATGTGTGAGCAATATATCATTTAGTGACAACTTTGTGCAAAAAAAAAAAAGTTTGTAATATTCCCGCAACTTGTGGCAAAATATAAAATATTCCATGGACTCAACATGCCTCTCAGTAAATAGCTTGGGGTGTCTACTTTCCAAAATGGGGTCATTTTGGGGGGTTTTGTGCTATTTTGGCTTTTTATGGCCTTCGAAACTGTGATAGGTAGTGAGGGGTAAAATCAAAAATTTGCACCCTTAGAAATCCTGAAGGTGGTGATTGGTTTTCGGGATGCCGTGCGCGACTATACTCCCAAAAAGTCCCACACATGTGGTATCCCCGTACTCGGGAGAAGTAGCGGAATATATTTTGGGGTGCAATTCCACATATAACCATGGCATGTGTGAGCAATATATCATTTAGTGACAACTTTTTGTACATTTTTTTTTTTTTTTAGTCATTATTCAATCCCTTAGGACAAAAAAAATAAATATTCAATGGGCTCAACATACCCATCAGCAGTTTCCTTGGGGTGTCTACTTTCCAAAATGGGGTCATTTGGGGGGGTTTTGTGCCATCTTGGCATTTTATGGCCGTCAAAACTGTGATAGGTAGTGATAGGTAGTGAGGAGTAAAATAAAAAAATTATGCCCTTAGAAATCCTGAAGGCGGTGCTTGGATTTCGGGGTCCCGTACGCGGCTAGGCTCCCAAAAAGTCCCACACATGTGGTATCCCTGTACTCAGGAGAAGCAGCAGAATGTATTTTGGGGTGTCATTTCACATATGCCCATAGCATGTGTGAGCAATATATCATTTAGTGACAACTTTGTGCAAAAAAAAAAAAGTTTGTAATATTCCCGCAACTTGTGGCAAAATATAAAATATTCCATGGACTCAACATGCCTCTCAGTAAATAGCTTGGGGTGTCTACTTTCCAAAATGGGGTCATTTTGGGGGGTTTTGTGCTATTTTGGCTTTTTATGGCCTTCGAAACTGTGATAGGTAGTGAGGGGTAAAATCAAAAATTTGCACCCTTAGAAATCCTGAAGGTGGTGATTGGTTTTCGGGATGCCGTGCGCGACTATACTCCCAAAAAGTCCCACACATGTGGTATCCCCGTACTCGGGAGAAGTAGCGGAATATATTTTGGGGTGCAATTCCACATATAACCATGGCATGTGTGAGCAATATATCATTTAGTGACAACTTTTTGTACTTTTTTTTTTTTTTTTTGTCATTATTCAATCCCTTAGGACAAAAAAAATAAATATTCAATGGGCTCAACATACCCATCAGCAGTTTCCTTGGGGTGTCTACTTTCCAAAATGGGGTCATTTGGGGGGGTTTTGTGCCATCTTGGCATTTTATGGCCGTCAAAACTGTGATAGGTAGTGATAGGTAGTGAGGAGTAAAATAAAAAAATGATGCCCTTAGAAATCCTGAAGGCGGTGCTTGGATTTCGGGGTCCCGTACGCGGCTAGGCTCCCAAAAAGTCCCACACATGTGGTATCCCTGTACTCAGGAGAAGCAGCAGAATGTATTTTGGGGTGTCATTTCACATATGCCCATAGCATGTGTGAGCAATATATCATTTAGTGACAACTTTGTGCAAAAAAAAAAAAGTTTGTAATATTCCCGCAACTTGTGGCAAAATATAAAATATTCCATGGACTCAACATGCCTCTCAGTAAATAGCTTGGGGTGTCTACTTTCCAAAATGGGGTCATTTTGGGGGGTTTTGTGCTATTTTGGCTTTTTATGGCCTTCGAAACTGTGATAGGTAGTGAGGGGTAAAATCAAAAATTTGCACCCTTAGAAATCCTGAAGGTGGTGATTGGTTTTCGGGATGCCGTGCGCGACTATACTCCCAAAAAGTCCCACACATGTGGTATCCCCGTACTCGGGAGAAGTAGCGGAATATATTTTGGGGTGCAATTCCACATATAACCATGGCATGTGTGAGCAATATATCATTTAGTGACAACTTTTTGTACTTTTTTTTTTTTTTTTTGTCATTATTCAATCCCTTAGGACAAAAAAAATAAATATTCAATGGGCTCAACATACCCATCAGCAGTTTCCTTGGGGTGTCTACTTTCCAAAATGGGGTCATTTGGGGGGGTTTTGTGCCATCTTGGCATTTTATGGCCGTCAAAACTGTGATAGGTAGTGATAGGTAGTGAGGAGTAAAATAAAAAAATGATGCCCTTAGAAATCCTGAAGGCGGTGCTTGGATTTCGGGGTCCCGTACGCGGCTAGGCTCCCAAAAAGTCCCACACATGTGGTATCCCTGTACTCAGGAGAAGCAGCAGAATGTATTTTGGGGTGTCATTTCACATATGCCCATAGCATGTGTGAGCAATATATCATTTAGTGACAACTTTGTGCAAAAAAAAAAAAGTTTGTAATATTCCCGCAACTTGTGGCAAAATATAAAATATTCCATGGACTCAACATGCCTCTCAGTAAATAGCTTGGGGTGTCTACTTTCCAAAATGGGGTCATTTTGGGGGGTTTTGTGCTATTTTGGCTTTTTATGGCCTTCGAAACTGTGATAGGTAGTGAGGGGTAAAATCAAAAATTTGCACCCTTAGAAATCCTGAAGGTGGTGATTGGTTTTCGGGATGCCGTGCGCGACTATACTCCCAAAAAGTCCCACACATGTGGTATCCCCGTACTCGGGAGAAGTAGCGGAATATATTTTGGGGTGCAATTCCACATATAACCATGGCATGTGTGAGCAATATATCATTTAGTGACAACTTTTTGTACTTTTTTTTTTTTTTTTGTCATTATTCAATCCCTTAGGACAAAAAAAATAAATATTCAATGGGCTCAACATACCCATCAGCAGTTTCCTTGGGGTGTCTACTTTCCAAAATGGGGTCATTTGGGGGGGTTTTGTGCCATCTTGGCATTTTATGGCCGTCAAAACTGTGATAGGTAGTGATAGGTAGTGAGGAGTAAAATAAAAAAATGATGCCCTTAGAAATCCTGAAGGCGGTGCTTGGATTTCGGGGTCCCGTACGCGGCTAGGCTCCCAAAAAGTCCCACACATGTGGTATCCCTGTACTCAGGAGAAGCAGCAGAATGTATTTTGGGGTGTCATTTCACATATGCCCATAGCATGTGTGAGCAATATATCATTTAGTGACAACTTTGTGCAAAAAAAAAAAGTTTGTAATATTCCCGCAACTTGTGGCAAAATATAAAATATTCCATGGACTCAACATGCCTCTCAGTAAATAGCTTGGGGTGTCTACTTTCCAAAATGGGGTCATTTTGGGGGGTTTTGTGCTATTTTGGCTTTTTATGGCCTTCGAAACTGTGATAGGTAGTGAGGGGTAAAATCAAAAATTTGCACCCTTAGAAATCCTGAAGGTGGTGATTGGTTTTCGGGATGCCGTGCGCGACTATACTCCCAAAAAGTCCCACACATGTGGTATCCCCGTACTCGGGAGAAGTAGCGGAATATATTTTGGGGTGCAATTCCACATATAACCATGGCATGTGTGAGCAATATATCATTTAGTGACAACTTTTTGTACTTTTTTTTTTTTTTTTTTTAGTCATTATTCAATCCCTTAGGACAAAAAAAATAAATATTCAATGGGCTCAACATACCCATCAGCAGTTTCCTTGGGGTGTCTACTTTCCAAAATGGGGTCATTTGGGGGGGGTTTGTACTGCCCTGCCATTTTAGCACCTCAAGAAATGAGATAGGCAGTCATAAATTAAAAGCTGTGTAAATTCCAGAAAATGTACTCTAGTTTGTAGACGCTATAACTTTTGCGCAAACCAAAAAATATACGCTTATTGACATTTTTTTTACTAAAGACATGTGGCTGAATAAATTTTGCCCTCAATGTATGACTAAAATTTAGTTTATTCGATTTTTCTTATAACAAAAAGAAGAAAATATCATTTTTTTTCAAAATTTTCGCTCTTTTTCCATTTATATCGCAAAAAATAAAAATCGCAGAGGCAATCAAATACCATCAAAAGAAAGCTCTATTTGTGGGAAGAAAAGGACGCAAATTTCGTTTGGGTGCAATATTGCATGACCGCGCAATTACCAGTTAAAGCAGCGCAGTGCGAAATTGCAAAACACCTCTGGTCCTTAAGGTATTTATTGGTCCGAGGCTGAAGTGGTTAAAAAATAAATAAATAAAAATTATAAACCTTTACCACCACGCAATCTCAACCCAGCAACCTGACACCTGTTGAGACCCTTGCAACCATGCAAAATCATCTCAGCAGCCTGACAACCTTGTTGAGACCCTTGCAAATGCAATACCGTCTCAGCAGCCCCATACTCATCGAGACCCTTGCAACCACGCAATACCCTCTCAAGCAACCTCCCACTCATCAAGACTTTTGTGACCACGCAGTCTCGTCATTCTGACATTCTGACAATCTGACAATCTCCTGACATTCATTGAGGCACTTGCAGCTAGACAAATCATCTTAGGCCTCATGTACACTGCTGCTGGTAAACAGACGTATAGGAGCAGTTTTTTTTCAGCTGCCCCTGAACTCTCCTCTATGTTATCTTATCAGTACATGTACATAGGGTTGTTTATAGTAGTTTCTATGTAGTTGAGTTTAGAAGCTTTTTGGAACACAAAAAAAGGGTTCAGATGGATGTTCAGAGGCATTTGAAATGCCAAATGCCTGTAAGAGCTTGTAAACGCTACTAAACGCAGTATCTCGGGTTTAGGAGCCTTTCATTTACAGTTGTTTTCATTTTAATAAAAAATAAAAAATAAGCCAATATTATCTCAGCAACCTCACACTCGTCTAGACCTTTGTGACCATGCAATTTCGTCTCAGCAGCCTGACACATGTTCAGACCCTTGCAGCCATACAAAATTGTCTCAGCAGCCTGACACTCATTTGAGACCATTGCAAAATGCAATTTCTACACACAAGATCACTAAAGCCTTGAACACACTATCGGATATTCCGCAGACAAAACCTCTGACTTTTGTCCGAAGGCGTGTGCCTGGATTTTGTCTTGCATACAAAGGGCAATGAATTGTCGGCCAACAAACACGCACTGACGTGCTACTTGGTTTTTCAGCTCTTTAGTGACACCTTTTGGACTCTTTCTGATAATTTTGTGTTAGCAGAAGTTTGGTGATTGTTGATTCACACTTTTAATTTCTGTCAGGGCTGGCTTAGCCATTCCTTCTCTGAGCTGGCGGCTCAGCTGTCAGCTAATTGCCAGCTCTCATCTCTCTCCACAGTTACCAGTTGTTCCAGATCATGCTCGTCTGACCTGCCTACTTAAAGCTGTCCAGCTCACTTCATCTCTGCCTTCGCCTTGGTCACATCACAAGAAACCATCTCCTGCTGTTCTGTTTAAAGACTGGCTTGCTGACATCCCTTCTGGCTCCTTATCCTGCTTGCTGTTGCTCTACTTGGATCCCTGACTTCTGGCCTGGCTGACTACCCAATCTGGTTATTAAACTCTGGCCTGGCTGACTACTCTATCCGGTTACTGGACTCTGGCTATGCTTTGACTACGCTTTTTCTATTTACCTTTTTATTTTTATTAATAAACAAGTGTGATTGAATTGTACTTCTGTCTCGGTCTGATTGATGGTTTCTGACAATTTCGCACTTTTCAGTTTGTGCTTTACAGTTCGCACTTTTCATTTCACGCTTTTCAGTTTGTTTCTGAATGGCCGTTCGTCAACCAGGCATGTTGCGGAATTGGAAGAGATAATGTGTTATTTATTATTGGCCTTGGAGTTATTGCTTTGACCTAAGTCCATTCCAGGGACAGGAGGAGGGGAATTGCTTGGACCAAAAATTGGTTGCTTTATTAATCATGACCAATTATGTCATATGCCTTTGCTGAGGAAGCTCCAGGAGAATAATCCAGATGATTTTCGGAATTATCTCCGGATGACGGACCCCTGCTTTCACCAACTCTTTCCATTGTTGACCCGCTATATTAAGAAGCAGGACAAATGCATAAGGCTTTTATTTTACTTTTTGGGTGAATAATAATGTTTTGATTTGTTATATAATCTATATTTTTGGATGCATATAATGCACTTTTTGGTTAAGTTCTATTGACAGATAGCATGCCTAATTTTATTTGTTTTCTTTTTTTTAATGCACAATACAAAAATTGTGGAGAAAAATACTTAGCTATATTTTTTACTTCAAATGACAGTTTGATATAAGTTGGGTATATAGCTTACCCAACTTAATTCATCTATTTATTCACTATTTATATTTTCTTGCACTTTTGGTCAATTTTGATTGACATTCCTTTGCACTGAGACACTTAATACTACAGAGGATCACTGCACTTAATTACTTCACATACCAGTCGTTATTGCTATTTTTTAGAAGATTCTTTATTGATTGTTTCTTTTTAAGTGATTTACTTCTCATTTGCACAAAATCACTTTTTGCAATTGTTTTGTGTTATTGTGAACGCTACTATATTTTGCAGCATTTATGATCACATCACTATTTTATAGTTCTGTAGATTGACATACCTAGTTTTACTCCTAGTAGTGCGAAGAACCTATATATTTACCTGATCTCACATTGCCATGGACTTTATGACCGATCTTCCATCGTCTGAGAATAATAAGATCATTTGGTTCGTAATCGATCGGTTCTCCAAGTTGGCTCATTTTGTTCCTATTCCTGGTCTCCCTTCTGCTCCTATTCCTGGTCTTCCCATTCTTCCTTCTCCATGGGGTTTCTTTCCATATTGTTTCAGACAGGGGTGTTCAATTCAAATCTCACTTTTGGAGAACCTTTTGCAAATCCTTCAATATTATCTTGGATTTTTCCTCTTCTTACCACCTTCAATCCAATGGACAGACTGAGAGGTTTAATCAGAAGCTAGAGGTCATTCTCCGCATTTTAGTCTCTGCTCATCATGATGATTGGTCCCCTCTACTTCTGTGGGCAGAATTTTCTTAAAATAATCATGTTAACATCAGTTCTCAGAAGTAGGGATGGGCTATCTGTTTGAGTCGAACATGAGTTTGACTCGAACATTGGCTGTTCGCCCGTTCGGTGAACAGCGAACAATTTGGGGTGTTCGCAAATTCGAAAAGACGCAGAACACCCTTTAAAAGTCTATTGGAGAAATCTAAAGTGCTAATTTTAAAGGTTAATATGCAAGTTATTGTCATAAAAAGTGTTTGGGGACCCGGGTCCTGCCCCAGAGGAAATGCATCAATGCAAAAAAAAGTTTTAAAATCTGCCGTTTTTTCGGGAGCAGTGATTTTAATAATGCTTCAAGTGAAACAATAAAAGTGAAATATTCCTTTAAATTTCATACCTGGGGGTGTCTATAGTATGCCTGTAAAGTAGCATGTGTTTCCTGTGATTATAACAGAGATCAACGAGAGCAAAATAACATTTCTAAAGGAAAAAAAGTAATTTATAGTACTAGTGCTAGTGCCGGCTATTAATGAATTGTCAGTACCGACAATTCACATAAAAGTCATTAAAAGTTATTGAAAAATAATTAAAAAAAATGCTTGGGAGTACCCCAAAATTCCATTACCAGGCCCTTCAGGTCTAGTATGGATATTAAGGGGAACTCCATGCCAAAATTTAAAAAAATGGCTTAGGGTTCCCCCAAAAATCCACACCAGACACTTATCCAAGCACGCAACCTGGCAGGCCGCAGGAAAAGAGGGGGGAGGAAAGAGTGCCCCCCCTCCTGAACCATACCAGACCACATGTCCTCAACATGGGGAGGATGTCCCCATGTTGATAGGGACAAGGGCCTCATCCCCACAACCCTTGCCCGGTGGTTGTGGGGGTCTGCGGGCGGGGGGCTTATGGTGCTTACTAGAATGGTGGAAAACTCTTCAGAGGGTGGCAGGTCAACAATAAAGTCCATAGAAACTTCCAGGGTTGTTCCGGAATGGGTAATGGTCTTAACAGGCTCCGGGCTTTCGTGTTGGACCCCTTGCTGAGTTGGCAAACAATACAAGATTAGACGTAGTCCTGTCTCCAGTCCTGTCTCCACCTTGGCCACCAGAAGGAACAATGTACTAATTTTGTACCCCAAAATGTCCTGCCAACTTGTTATCATGGAAAGTCTTTAATATCAAAGGCCTTACTTGTTGTGGGACAAATATTTTGTTTTGAGCCCTTAGCAGACCATCCTGCTTCCTTAACAAGGATACCTCTGGGTCCGAACATTTGCTGGAGGCCTGTTCAATGGCACTTTTTAGTCTAGGCTGAATAAGACAAAGAAAATTTTGCAGAGACAGGATGGTGCCAGGTTCTATTGTCTGGGTGGCTTCAGGGAACATCCGGTAGAGTGCGTCTGCTTTTCCTATTTTTGGAGCCTGGTTGATAGGAGATGTAGAAGTTGAACCTGGAGAAGAATAATGCCCAAGCTCTGTCAGGGTCTGAGATGTTTTGCTACCCTGAGATACTTCAGGTTCTTATCATCCGTGAAGATCATAACGGGATGAGGCACACCCTCCAAAAGATATCTCCACTCCTCCAGAGCAAATTTAGTTTTTCTGGTGGGGTTAGTTTGCGGAAGGCAAAAGCCACAGGGTGAAGAAGAGCCTTGTGACCCCGTCTTTGGGACAGAATTGCTCCTGTAGCTGACTCTGAGACATCCACTTCTAATACAATGGGCAAAGCTGGGTCTTCATCTTCTTCCTCCGCTTCTTCCTCCGGTCTTCTTGTCCGGCTTCTTCTCC
This sequence comes from Lithobates pipiens, assembly GCF_037356315.1. NCBI lineage: Eukaryota > Metazoa > Chordata > Amphibia > Anura > Ranidae > Lithobates > Lithobates pipiens. The sequence continues at coordinate 366,071,746 of NW_027507758.1, read as the reverse complement.
GCTTCGTCCTCTGCATGATTCGCCTCACTAGGAGTCTTCTGCTGTGTGGCGCTTCTGTTCTTCTGACACTTCTTATATAATGGAGGATACCCCCAAAGAAAGCTCCCAATGTTGAGGGCATGTGGCCTGGCACGGTTCAGGAGGGGGGTGCTCTCTCGTCCCCCCTCTTTTCCTGTGGCCTGCCAGGTTGTGTGCTTGGATAAGGGTCTGGTATGGATTTTTGGGGGACCCCCATGCCATTTTCTTTTAAATTTTGGCGCAGGGTTCCCCTTAAAATCCATTTTATTTTTATTTTTATTTTCATTTTCAATTTTATCTTTATTTTTATTTGTATTTTCATTTTTATTTTCATTTTTATTTTTATTTTTATGTTTATTCTCATTCATTTATCCAGAACAATTATCCTTTATTATTAACATCTTCACTATCTATTAATCTAATTGTCTATCAATATTCTCCTATTCTGTTTCCCTCTTCTTTTTTATCTATTCCTCTATCGTTCACATCAGTTTGGTCCGCTCTTCTGAATGTATCTATAGTCACTGCGCATGACTGTCATTACAGCCATACGCACGTACTCTCTCCGTTCCCACAGATAATCCTAGCTAGCTACTGCGCATGTCCTGTTCTCATAGTTACCCACTCTCCTCTTTATATGACACTTTCCTACTGCGCACGTCTGGTCCCCATGGTTACCCACTCTCTGCTTTGTATGACGCACCTTCGTCCAGCACGCATAGTCCCAGCTTGCGTGACACACACCTCATTGTTCCCCTACTACCGCCCACTAACTTCATCCTTCGTATTTAGTATATATATGTCCCTCAACCAACATGGCCACTATTACAGTCTGATGAAGGAGCGTGCATGCTCCGAAGCGCCGCTCACCCCAGCCCGCTCCCGTAAGACACAGACTCTGCTGAACACCTAGCCTAGGGCACTACAGTGACCAGAACCGCTCCGACCATCCTGAAACAGTCATGGAATGGATCAAGCCACTCACCATCGGCTAAGCATCAGATGCTGGGATCCCTGCATTACAGCCCCCATGATTTGTGTCCTAAGGGATATACGGACGAAACATTGTATCTAAGATGTGCCTTTACACCACTAACTATATGTGAGTGTTTTTAAACCTTTTTAATAAATTTTAGCCTGTTCATAGCTGCACTTAGAGGACGCTGTCTCTCTCTTTTTATTTATCCCCTTAAAATCCATGCTAGACCTGAAGGGCCTGGTATGGAATTTAGGGGGACCCCCACGCATTTTTTTTTTTTGGTTTGGGGTTTCCCTGTAGGTTCTAACAGTGCATCCTCAAAACAAAAAGCACACCTAAGTAAAAAAAATAAAAAATAACGTCATATATCTATTACTAAACTGCTCAAATTTTCCTTCAAAATTTGATGTGCCAAACTGAGAAAAACAGAAGCAAATGGTTAACGTGATTGTAAAGTCTCATTTAAAAAAATTTAAAATAAAATACTTACCTCCTCTGTGCAGTTGGTCTTGCACAAAGCAGCCCAGATCCTCCTCTTCTCAGGTCCCTCTTCACTGCTCCTGACCACTCCCTCCTGTCAAGTGCCCCCATAGCAAGCAACTTCCTATGGGGCACTAGAGCCAAATCACATTTCCGTGTGTCTATTCAGACAAGGAACCCCCCTACTCAGCCCTGCCCCCGCTCTCCCCTGATTGCCTGACTAACTTTGACAGCCAATGGTGCAGCTGCTGTGTCTCAGCCAATCAGGAAGAGTGTCCCAGACCGCTTAGACATCCCTGGACATTGCTGGAGAGAGATGGGGCTCAGGTAATTATTAGGGGGTGCTGGGTGGCTGTTACACACAAAAGGTTTTTTATCTTAATGCATAGAATGCATTAAGATAAAAGACCTCCTGCCTTTACAACTCCTTTTAAGATGTATAGGCAGCTAGGGGTATTTACATATGCCCAGAGCAGCATGGAGATCCTCACCTCCATCTATGTTCTGCCCAAATACCAAGCTATTCATGTCTGGGAAAAACGACAGCCTTTCTTTGTGGCAGCAAAGCTTATCCATCCTATTCTACCTTTTATGCATTTTAATTGGACATTGAGGCAGCCCACCATATTGATGGCAAATAGGAATGTGTGGGAGGCAGGAGGAACTTTTTACCATACGTATCTGAGCTTGGACTGCTAAGAATATGCCAATGTTTGGGTGTAGAGGGGCACTACAGGCTGGTAGCAGTTTTTTTTTTTTGTGTCCGCTACCATTTCTAAAAAAACACACATTTTGTCTTGTTATAGCAATAAGGAAAGTGGGAGACCTACCTGGTAATGAGGGAGAATTTTTCTCAGTAATTTCAGCTTTCTTTTGTTTGCAATATTTAAGCTGCTACTTGTTTGACCTTTTACCTAATATTTTTACAATAATTCTCTGTTCTTTCTGTAAATATGTATGTTAGATCAATCTAGTTTTTACCTTCGGTATTAGTAACTTTGCCCTTGCAGTTTTATTGAGGAAGTTAAACATGAATTAAATGCTACGTATCCTAGGGAATTTACAAAAACAAAGGCATAAACTGATATTAATAGGTATAATATCTACAATATCTACACATTCTGTAGTTTGCAGTTTAAACACAGTAAAGTAACAACGGATTTCCTTGTCTTGGTCACATCTAAATGCACCTAAAAAATAGACATGTGGAGTTCATGGACTTTTTATAGACAAGGGTATACATGCATAGTGTCCATAAATCGCCTGCTTTGTACTACATTGAGAAAAAAAAGTCTCCTTGTGGATGATACTTTTTTTTTTTTAGCTCCACTGCTCCAATATGTAAAACCATCCCATCTGATGGGGCAATGAAGTAAAGAAAAATAATTATGTTTGGCAAAGGGTAAAAAGGGGTAACACCTATTTTTTTTTAATTACTTTAATTTGCACATTATAGGCAATAGCCACTTGCAATCCTGTCACAGGTGGCAATTTGCCAGCTGTTCTCACCTATTTCCATTGTATGGCTTCCCCACTGGCCAGAGCAGCAATGTCACTCTTTGGTAAGGAAACACAGCAGGAATTGCCATGACTGTGAGGGAGAGACATCATAAGACATGGGTGAGTATTTCTCTGTCCTCTATAGCAATTACATGTGTCATATGGCTTTAATCTATAAATTATGTCTGAAATTGCATAGCTGACTGTGGGGAACAGTTATGTTATATCGGGGATTTGAATGACCAATATTTCTACAGGTATAAAAAATTACTACAAGCATGCAGCTGAACTATATCCAATGCTATGTCTAGAGACTTATAATGTACTTTTAATTAAACTGTTCAGTGCTTACTGAGGGACTTAGATATGAATGCATAATAATTTAATTTGTAACATACTGCTAAGCTTGCGCAGTGTGTTCAAGAAAACATGTGAATACAATCCATGGTGCAAAGGCTGGCTTTGGTGTCTGTTTATGAAGCAGTGAACAGCGGTGATTCCGAGGATTGCCACTGATCAGTCCATAAATGGTTTATGAAACAGAGATAATCAGGGGAGAAGATGTTTGAACATGTTCTCCGGCTGATGATCTCTGCACACTGAGAGTCCTCATTGACTGACACGCACAGTTTATGAAGCTGCGATCACCGCACTTCATTGGCGATCTGTGTCAGAATTCACACCCCCAGATTCACCAGCTCAGAGGTGGAGAATCGGGGAGTGAAGAGAGAATCTGGGGGGATCTCAGGGGGAAGGAGGAAGAATATTAACTTCCTTCTACCTCGATCAAACTCCCCAAGACAGTAACCATGCCCCCCTCCCCTCCTTGTGCTCCTCCACCTTCCGTTTGAGGATGCCCCACAGATGCTCAATAGGGTTTAGGTCTGGAGACATGCTTGGCCAGTCCATCACCTTTACCCTTAGCTTCTTTAGCAAGGCAGTGGTCATCTTGGAGGTGAAGGGGTTGTTATCATGTTGGAAGACTGCCCAGCGACCCAGCCTCTGAAGGGAGAGGATCATGCTCTGCTTCAGTTTGGTACATATTGGCATTTATGGTTCCCGCAATGAACTGTAGCACCCCAGTGCCAGCAGCACTCATGTAGCCCCAAACCATGACACTCCCACCACTGTGCTTGACTGTAGGCAAGACACACTTGTCTTTGTACTCCTCGCCTAGTTGCTACCATACATGCTTGACACCATCTAAACCAAATAAGTTCATCTTGGTCTCATCAGACCACAGGACATGGTTTCAGTAATCCATGTCCTTAGTCTGCTTGTCTTCAGCAAACTGTTTGCGGGCTTTCTTGTGCATCATCTTTAGAAGAGGCTTCCTTTTGGGTAGGGATTATCTTCAAGTTCAAGTCGAAGGTAAGTTCGACTTGAACATTGGCTGTTCGATCATTCGTCGAAGATTGAACATTATGGGACATTCACTACAAATTCGAGGCCATAATGCACTGCGTCATCGCAGTTTTTTACTGGCTGATGATTGGCCAAGCATGCACTATGACCCGCATGCTTTGGCTAATCACAGCGCCTTAAGTGAACAGAGCCATAATTGGCCAAAGGCAGGGTGCCTTCGGCCAATTATGTCTCAGGGGGTTAAGTACAAGCCCCACACTATATAAGGCCGCCTGCACGTCGGCCCTGTGTAGTGTGTTGCTGGCTTTATAGAGAGATAGATAGAGAGAGTGTGTCATTTCATTTACTTTGAGCAGGCAGTTTATTCTGTTAGGAAGATCTCACTGCAGACCGTTCATGCTGTACTATTTCTAATATACTTCAGGCAGGCATTTGATCCAGTTTTGCTAGATTTCACAGCAGACCGTTCACGTTGTACTGTATCTTGCATTTGGAATTTATTGCTGTGAGCCTATATAATGCGTTAAAAGGACCATGGAAGTGAAACAGACCATTGTAAGGCTTCAAAAATGAATCCATCAGAGAGATAGCAGCAACATTAGGAGTAGCCAAATCAACTGTTTGGTACATTCTGAGAAAAGAGGAATGCACTAGTGAGCTCAGGACACTCTCCAGGAGGTGGGCGTATCATTGTCAAAGTCTACAATCAAGAAAAGACTTCACAAGAGCAAATACAGAGGGTTCACCACAAGGCGCAAACCGTTCATAAGCCTGAAGAATAGAAAAGCCAGATTAGACGTTGCCAAAAAAGCCCGACCAGTTCTGGAAAAGCATTATTTGGATGGATGAAACTAAGATTAATCTGTACCAGAATGATGGGAAGAAAAAAGTTTGAAGGCTTGGAACAGCTCATGATCCAAAATCACACAGCGTCATCTGTAAAACATGGTGGAGGCAGTGTGATGGCATGGGCATGCATGGCTTCCAGTGGCACTGGGTCATTGTGTTTATTCATGATGTGACAGAAGACAGAAGCAGCCAGATGAATTCTGTAGTATTTAGAGATATACTGTCAGCCCAGATTCAGCCAAGTGCAGCAAAGTTCATTGGATGGCGCTTCCCAGTACAGATGGACAATGATCCAAAACACACTACAAAAGCAACCAAGGAGCTTTTGAAGGAAAATAAGTGGAATATTATGCACTGGCCAAGTCAATCACCTGATCTCAACCCAATTGTGGAAAAAGGGAAAAACTAAAGGCAAAAAAACTGCACAAACAAAGAACAACTGAAGACACCTGCAGTTAGAGCCTGGCAAAGCATCAGAGGAGGAAACCCAGTCTTTGGTAATGTCAATGGGTCCCAGACTTCAGGCAGTCATTGCCAGTAAAGGATTCTCAACAAAATATTAAAAAAATTAGCATTTTATTTATGATTATATTCATTTGTCCAATTACATTTGAGCCCCTGAAAATGGGGGGACTGTGTATAAAAATGGTTTCAGTTCCTAAAATGTGTACTTTATATTTATGTTCAACTCCTTGAATTAAAGCTGAAAGTCTGCACTTCAAATTCATTTGGATTGCTTCGTTTTAAATTTATTCTGTTGGCATGCAGAGCCCAAAAGTATGATAATTGTGCATTTGTCCAAATACATATGGACCTAACTGTATCACTGCTTAATAAACTGACATCTCTGTGTTTCAGTGAATTTCTGGTATTGTAATCTCATTATGTCTTACGAGATTCCAATATCAGGGGCTGTTCTCCACTGTTTGATGTGTTTGTAGATTGCTTAACTTCCCCAAAGGAGAAGTGATCTACAAAGCTTCATAAACTGCCATCCAGAGGAGACAGATCTCCTCTGAGAATGCCGGAGAATGAAGCAGTGACATTTATTCATTGCTTCATAAACGGACACCTATATCTCTTGGGGAAATAGTTGTATCTCTTTATTAATGTTACTAGTGCCTCGTGGGATGCAGGTAAACTCAATGGAAATTCCAATAGTGGCTGCTTTAAATTTTAATTACCGTCTCAGGATAGTAGCAGAAATTAGCAGGGAAAGTAGGACACTTATGAGTTTTCAGGATTGATATCAAAATATTTTTATGGTCTTAGCTTTGCATTATTTACCACTGGTCAATAATCTGACTCTAATCCGTAGTTGTAGGGTTTATAGTGTCCATGCAAGTCCCAACAGTTGAAAACAATGATACTAATACAAACATCACTTAAAAGGTTCAGGTCATGAGCCATGAGTGGGTCCTTTGAAGGTCAATACCAAGCATTGTTGTGGCAGAAATTTTCAAACATCTAAAATCTATGGACAAGACAATAATCATCTCCTTTCCAATGGAGAATGTATTTTTCTTTGTACATGTGACACACATAACGCAGGCTAGGGATACACTGTGCACCTGCAATGGGCAATGTACTGAGCACTGCAGATAGTTCACCACCAATCTTGATAAAACATCTGCCCATTTAGAGCATTCCTCAGAGCCTGTGTCCATATGCTTTTGTTCATATAAGAACTACTCTGCCCATATAAGCCAATAGGAATGCAAAAGCAACATTAAGCAGGTTGATACAGCTTAGCAGGAAGCCAATTGTCTTATCAATAAATTGTAAATGATCTCAGAGATAACTCAAACTGAAATCAATAAAAAATTAATGCACTTGAAAACAAGCGGCATTTCTCATCAACACCAGATTTTACGTGACATTCACACAGGTAACTAGTCCTGATGAGAATGACAGCAGCTTTTCTGCCACTACGAGCAGCTAGCTGAAGCTGCCAAGCCCTGTGCACTTCAGTGACAGGTTGGTGGCGGCCACAGCTATATGTGGCTGTCTGCTCAGTCAGTGATCACCTGTGTGTGCTTCCAGCAACGATCAGGGTAGGTAATCAATGACTGTACAGACAGCCACAGATGGCTGTAGCCACCGACTTGTCACATCGGTATAAAGAGCTTAGTAGCCGCAGCTAGCCCCTCAAAAGTGGCAGAAACAGCTGCAGGTTGATTCCTTCCACTGTCCTTCATATTGAGGCTAGTTGCCTGTGCAAATGTAGGCTTACACTTTTATAGTAGGGAAAAGAACTTAATTACATTTAACTACCAGCACAGCAGAGCAAGGCACGGTATTCATTGTTTTTTTCACAGATCAGTGCATGCCAGAACATCAAAACAGTCTAGAATCTTAGACAAAACAATAGAACAAAGAATAGTGACAAAAACGTAAATAACGTAAATAAGAAAAACATATATATATATAGAGTTATTAAAAAACAGTACATTTCTGGAATTCATTATGTTTAGTTTCATATTCGAAAAATTCAACCGAATTCTAAAAAATCTGACGATATTCGAAAAAAATTTGAACACAATTGTCGCATCGGTATTCGAATTTGAAAACTTATTCAAATTAGATTTTTTTATTTTATTTAAATGCAGCTGTTGCATTAGACTAGTGATACTGACTGTCTGACAATTCCAAAATTAGAACAGAATATAATAAAATAGAGAAAATATATAACCATCTTCCAAAATTAAAATTTTGAATAGAATGAATTCAAATTGGAATAGAAAAGATTAGAAAATAATAGCATAGAAAATAAGAGGATACAGTAGAATAGAAAATAACAGAATAGAAAAACAATAGAAAATAATAAAATAGAAAAAATATAATATAAAACTATCTTCCAAAATTCTAATTTTGAATAGAATGAATTTGAATAGAAAATATTAGAATAGACTACAAAATAATAGAATAGAATAGAAGAACCAAAGAATTAATAACAAATAATAACAAATAAGTTACTCCATTACCTCCCCAAGTGCTCAAATCAGAACAGCAGGGCAAGTTAAAGGGACACTCCTCCCTAACAAAGTGTATCAGAAAAAACACCTCAGAGGTTAAAAAAACCAGCAACAGCATACCTGGTTGAAACATAACTACTGCAGGGAAATATTAACCTATATCTGATAAACAGGTGAGAACACTGATGGTCCAAGAAACAATCAAGGGTGTGGGTGGGGCTTAAGGCGCTCTAGTGGGGATACTAAGAAACTGCACTTGCTAATGCCTAAACACTAGGCAGGAGTTTGTGATCATATGTAAACAGAATCAACGCATAAACTTCAAACTTAGAAGCAGGCAGTGACTTACTTAATTAACTCTTCTGTAACTCATTGCCAACATTATCTACTGTTAACTTTAAGTACAATAGACACAGCTACTAGTTAGAGAACACTACTCCACACATGTGCAGCATTTAGGGACCGGCACTGCAAAGCCTGTACTGGTCTCCACCAATACAGCAAATCCTATCACCTCATTCCCAGAGACATATTAAACTGTTGCTACTGGATACAAGGAAATGCACTTCACTATAACGAAATGCATGTTTTCTTCCTTCCCTCTACATCTCTCTGCCGTGACTCCCAGGCTAGGTCTCTAGGTATCCAGGTATGCTGTGTCACAGATCTGGCCCCAAAATGTGGGGAGGTAGCCACTGGTGAAGGAGCAAGCATAACATGCCTTCACTACCAGAGAAACCGTCAACCCTGCCAGTTACCCCTATGCCCTGTACACACGATAGGATTTTGCAACAACAAATGTTGGATGTGAGCTTGTTGTCAGACAGTCCAACCGTGTGTATGCTTCATAAAACATTTGTTGGCGGAATTTCCGCCAACAAATGTTTGAGAGCAGCTTCTCAAATTTTCCGACAACAACACTTGTTGGCAGAAATTCAGAGCGTGTGTACAAAATTCTGATGCACAAAAGTCTACACATGCTCGGAATCAAGCAGAAGAGCCACACTGGCTATTGAACTTCATTTTTCTCGGCTTGTCGTATGTGTTGTGCATCACCGTATTCTTGACGTTCGGAATATCCGCCAACAATTGTGTGACCATGTGTATGCAAGACAAGTTTGAGCCAACATCCCTTGAAAAAAAAATCTACAGTTTTGTTGTCGGAAAATCCTATTGTGTGTGCATAGCTTTTCTCTGCCTGGTTGGTTGCTTTTAGCAAATGACACAAACACAGTTGTCCCTAACAATGGCAATATAGTCTACGCTAGACAGCATCCTGCACGCTGAACTCTTTGTACTATATCTGTCTAACTCAGTCCCCTTGTTATGTGTGTAAGCTCTGTTTGTTTGATGCATTGTGCATGCACCCCTTTAAGATTCTTCAGACCAGGTAAAGCAAGTAAACAAACGGTATCCTATACTGAGGTAGTTGCAGATGACAATACAATTCTCCAGACAGTTTTTATGCATCCCTGTACAGAGTTCTTCTAAGTGCCCCATAAAGTGTGCCTACCTTAGGCAGAAGGCAAAGTCCACAAAAGGTAGTGCAAGTCTATAAAATCAATAAATCCACTAAAAGGTAGTGCAAGTCTTTAGCGTCCATGATTGGCAGTAATACATAAATGCAATAGATCCATGATTGGCAGCTATAAGTCCATGAGGCTCTCTCGGCTTCAAACCCCATTGGGAACCCTGACTGGGCCCCCCCTCCCCCAAGAGGGGGTGATCACTCCAGCAGAGTAACAGGCTAAATGTTGGCAATAGCGCAGCAGGCTTACTCCAAAGGGCTAGCAATGGGCCCCTTTTAAAATGGTTTGACCTGTACAGGGTGGTAACCTTGCTTAAAATGATGGGAAAAATGTTAACCCTTCCTGCATGGTTACATCCAGCACACAGGTGTCAGGGCAGTCAGTGAGCAGTATGTAATGACAGAGCAGTCAGTAAGCAGGTTGCAGTGTCAGGGCAGTCAGTGATCAGTATGAAGTAGAGTTGAAAGAGGCACTTATTCCTTGGCGCGAGCATGTGCGCGTACACGTTAGCATGTGCACATATCCATGAATTCGGAGCCCAGCAGCCTATTTAAACTGAGAGTCTGCCTGGCTTCAGTGCTGGGTTGTCTTTGGCTTTGGTTCCTGTACTCCCGACTCTTATTCATGTCTGCTGACCTTGTTCCTGACCCGGCTACTTCTGCCAACTCTCTTGGATCACCCCTGCCTGCTAAATCTGTTTCTTGCTTATGTTACCAACCCCAGATTGGATTTATGACTATGGTTCCGCCTCCTGATTTAGTACCCCGCTGTCAGCACGTTAACGACTTCTGCCTGTTCCTGACCTTGCAACTTATCCTGATTCTTCACCTGTCTGCTTAGCTCCAGCTGAACAAGTCTTGTGACCAGACTCCACGCCACCACTGGAAGGACTCCTGTGACTTCAAGTTACAGCTCACTCTCACAGCTGCCAGGCACCTGCACCATTCCACTGCCCTAGCAGTCCCTATCTCCACTACCAGGGTTTGCTTGGACAGGAATTGTGCAAGAGGCCACCCTCATCATCTCAGGATCCACAGTAAGGTACATAAAACTAGCAGACATGATACAAGAGATCCATGCAACCTCACCAGTGCCTGTCAGATGCAGCCTCCCAGTGCCAGTCAGATGCAGCTTACCCGTGCCTGTCCGATGCAGCCTGCCTGTGCCCATCAGGTGCAACCTCACCAGTGCATGTCAGATTCAGCTGGCATGTGCCCATCAGATGCAGCCTCACTACTAGCCTCACCAGTGCAGGATGCACTTTGCCAAAAAACAGAACCAAAAATTACAGTTTTAAAAAAATATTGATTTTTATATATAATTGTATTATATTCAACTTTTTCATAAAGGTCAATAAAATTACAGTCTACAATTTTTTACTTTCTCTTGTATCATGTCTTCAATTTCTAATCATCTCTTGTATCATGTCCTCAGTCTCTGACTATCTCTTGTATCATGTCCTCAGTCTCTGACCATCTCTTGTATCATGTCTGCAATCTCTTATTTAAACTTAAACACACTACCAATAGTATAAGCAAAATTTCCATTAGGTGCACCTCTAGCAGGCATGATACAGGAGAAGGCCAGGGACTGTAAACATGATACAAGAAATCAATGCAGTCTACCTGTGCCCGTTAGATGCAGCCTCACCAATGCATGTCAGATGCAGCCTGCCTGTGCCCATCAGATGCAGCCTCACCAGTGCATGTCAGATGCAGCTGGACTGTGCCCATCAGATGCAGCCTCACCAGTGCAGGATGCACTTTGCCAAAATCCGAAACCGAAAATGACAATTTAAAAAATATATTTTGATTTTTATATATAATTGTATTATATTCAACTTTTTGATTAAAGTCAAGAAAGATCAAGAAAAATGCAGTCTACAGTTTTCAACCTTCTCTTGTATCATGTCCTCAATCTTTAATCATCTCTTGTATCATGTCCTCAGTCTCTGACCATCTCTTGCATCATGTCCTCAGTCTCTGACCATCTCTTGTATCATGTCTGCAATCCCTTATTTAAACTTAAACACACTACTAATACTATTAGCAAAATTTGCCCGTCAGATGCAGCCTCACCAGTGCATGTCAGATGCAGCCTCCCTGTGCCCTTCAGATGCAGCCTGACCAGTTCATGTCAGATGCACAGTAAGGTACCTAAAACTAGCAGACATGATACAAGAGATCCATGCAACCTCACCAGTGCCTGTCAGATGCAGCCTCCCAGTGCCAGTCAGATGCAGCTTACCCGTGCCTGTCAGATGCAGCCTACCTGTGCTCATCATATGCAGCCTCACCAGTGCATGTCAGATGCAGCCTGACTGTGCCTGGATCAGAGTGGCAATCTCCCACTGTGTCACGGAGCTAGATTTGACCTTCATGGCAGCAGTAACAATGTCCTGCCTCCTGTGATCACGTCACACTGATTCAATGTCCCACCAAAGGATCACTGTGCTGTCTATTAAAGGAAGCGGGACATTGTGACTGCTGCCCCCCCCCCCCCCCACAACAATTCAGCTCCGTGACACACAGAGATCGGGGCGCTGTGAGGAGAGGAGAAGGCCACTTTGTTTACATACGATGTAAGTGACCCAGAGCTGTCATTTGCTGGCAACCTAAATTTTTTTTTTTCTTTGTAAAGGTCAACTTTGCTGTAGTGGATTGTATATATACATTATATGCAATAAGTGAACAATACCATAAACCTGACAATGAACTGAATATATATATATATATATATATATATATATATATATATATATATATATATATATACAAAATATATGAACTGAAAAAAAAAAATATATATATATATATATATATATATATATATATATATATATATATATATATATATATATATATATATATATAAAAGTCCACCATAAATTAGTAAAGATATAGAATAGAATCCAGTGAAAGTCCAATGTGATGAATCAATATTTGGTATGATTCCACTCTAATCATGTTCAATAATACAAAATTATTCCGTGAGTGGACTTTCCAGTGATTCACACCCCTCATGCACTCACCAGAGCTCCATAACGTATTTATTTTTAAAGTGGTCTAATAACAGTTATCTCCATAATCCTTCTATGTGTCACTGGTACTTTGGATCCTATACCAAGGTTCCTCAGCGTTCCTCTTATGGAAAAATACCAAGACCAAAGAACAATGGTCATTGCAAGTTTATTAATATAGAAATTCCCTTAAAACTACCATTAAATTACCCTTAATACCGGCACTTAGTATATCCAGCATATACTGAATGATTTGCCGTCAGCACGTTCGGATTGATCAATTTTCAAATATTCATCCCATAGATTGTAGAATCTATAACTCTCACACAGACTAAATAATATACACTGATTTGGGTTATTTTTGGCAAAGGAATGAAGAAGACTACATGTTGGCCTACATTTATGAAGAAAGATTACTTGTTTTAAAAATGTTATAACAGAAAGAAACCAAAAGAAAGCTATATTTGTGTGAAAAAATATATAAATTTCATTTGGGTACAGTGTTGCATGACAGAGGAATTGCCAGTTAAAGTAGCACAGTGCTGAATACCTAAACATGCTGCGGTTATGAAGGGGTAAAATCTTCTGCAGGTCAAGTGGTTAAAATGTTTGCTCCCTGCCAACCTAATGTGTTTTTCCTTTGGTACATGTTTACCAGGACAGTGCCCAGTGCCCCATGCTATTTGTTTGACAATCCCTTTCATTTTAGGAGAGGAAGTGGTGACAAATATCTTAAAAAGGGATACAGAAAAACATAAAAACACAATTTTAGTAGGGTTGGGAAGGGCTACAATTATGTCTTGTATTGCTGTCTGTGCAACTGCTACTGCCATTTCTTACATAGATATCACAGGTACATAAAGTGAGGGAAAAGACAGAAAAGTGACAGACAGAAATAAAAACCTGGCAGAAATGTTAACCATTTCATGATCAAAACAAACCCTAAAGCCCAAGCCCAATTTTTCAATATTGACGTGTTAATATAAGTGTACATATCATAGAAAAAACTTTGATTGGGCTTTCATTTGCTGGTAAATGTTAATGAACATATCCTTATTTTGTTTTATATCAAGGGAAAACTAGTCCAAAATAATCAAAAAATTTTTTTCTAAAATGTTGTATATTTTTATGCCATTACCATGTACCACCACCAAAAAAACCTGCAAAATATATTCTCCTATTCTTGATGATGGTGGGGATACCACATATGTGTATATGTTCTTTGTCCTCATAGTAGGGGAAAGAAGCAAGAGTATGCATTTTGTTTGGTTGTTTTTTTTTGTTGTTGTTCTACCTAAACACACTGGGGGTCATTTACTAAAGCTGAAGTGTTCAAAAGCTGGTGCAACTCTGCATAGAACCAATCAGCTTCCAGGTTTTATTGCCAAAGCTTCATTGAAGAAACTGAAATTAGAAGCTGATTGGTTACCATGCACAGCTTCACCAGATTCTGAGTGCACCAGTTTTAGTAAATCTCCACACTGACACTAACATTCACACTGACACTAAATATAAATGTAGCACACTACTCCCTTGGGAGCTGCTAGTGTAGTTCATTGCAGTACTGCTGGTTTAACCCCCGCTCTTCCACCCCACAACAGACACATTTGAACAGTTGAACAGTGAACATTTATTTCCTTGCTGCGGTCCTATGTTTTATCAGTAGTGCAGGAAAGTATGAGCTGCCTCTTATTCTTGTTCTGTCTTGAGTAGTTAAGCCCCTTTCCCTTAGTGAGCTGGCCGATACCCCTCTGAAAGACACCTTGGTAAATTGGAATGCTGGAAATCCCAGGTTTCACCTGCCTCTCTCGCCTCCTGCAAGTCCTCCCAGGCCAGTTCAGGAAAGTCCAGGTGCCACTGGTCTACTCCGTCCGCTTGGCAGATACTTCCTGGTCATTGTGCAACGATCCATCCCAGCCGGGATGCCTGGTTTCTTTTCCCAGGGTTTCTGGTGCAGATTGTAGGATTGAACCATCCAGCTCTGAGGTCTCGGAACCCTCAGGCCTTCCGGTTAGGTTCCTGCTCTCCAGCACTGGGGCCTCTGACACCCCAGGCCTTTGAGCCTGGTCACATTGTAAAGCATCTCTACCTAGTGTCTTCCCATCTCCCCCCAGGAAGCTTGTGACCTCAGTATATATGTCTGTCCCACCCCTGCCCATACAAATTAATGATTGGGCCAGGGCCATATACAATGCCTGCTCTTCAGTCCCTGCCCCGCCTTCTTTCCAGAAAATTACCCTGGAGAAGCAAGGGAGGTCTTCCAGGGTGAAGAACAAGTGGTCACACCCCCCTCTATTCTACTGCTCCTCCCAAACCCAGATCAAACCCACCAGGCCTAAACAAAGAAACAGTAAGGCACTGGCAATTTCTCCTAACTCTAACCTGTTAGCACCCACCTAAAGGTGGTGGGCGCTACATACACCCCCCTCTAAAATCACACCTGTCCCCAGTTGTGGAAAAGAATCCATGAACCAGGGAACAGTCCCGACCTACCTCCTAACCACGAGGCATCTCATAAATTTCCAGGGTGCGATGTGTGTAAATACAAAAACATGAAAATAAATATGTACAAAAGAATCACATCACATTACATTTATCAATTGCCGACTATCAATCCCTATACTAAACAAATAATACAAGAACTGAAGCACTGCCCCCGGGAGGGAAATACTTCAATTACCCCAGGTCTTCTTGCGTTGATTCGAACTGTCCCATCCACGTATACCTGCAAACAAACAACCTGTCCTTCAATCTAGCTATACACATTATTACTTGACATTTGTTTGGTGGCATGTGCGATCTTGTCAGAACTTCCATTCCCTCAAAAGGAGTCAAATAGGCTCCTGCAGAATGCAACTGAACAGACAAGCCAACATATATTACAAGAAGAAGCCAGATAACTTTCTGAGTGGCTCCAACAGAAGTCCAGAACTTTTAATTAGAAACTTTGAGTCAAAGGGATAGACAGGGACAGCAGGTGTCCATAGCTAGCCAGCCAGACACTGATGCTCTCACCCTGTATAGGTAGTCACATGGGGATAGCCCACCCTAACCCGTCTGCACACTTGCAGTCCATGGCAAGTTTAGCACACCTGTAAGACCATATTACAAGTAGTACCGGGGGTCTGGCAAACTTCTGCAAGTGTCCCCTTCCCCTCTGACTGAGATGGAGTAAGATTTTGTGTGCTGGCCGGGCTTGTGAACCAGAACTCTGTCTTTATAGATGGCTCTTCCCTGCCGCCACTTACGGAAGATGGCCTGGAATCTCACCCACATCAGATATCCGTTGGGGTTTAGGCACATGCAAGTAGTCCCAAACAAGGTCACTCTCCCACCACTCACGGGAGGCCTCCACTGTCTCCATGACCTTGTCCGGCACATAAGGAAAGTCTAGTCCCCATTCTTTGGCAACCCTCCTTTGAATATCTCGTTGAAACCGAGACACCATTGGCAGCTCCTTGGGCCTTCCCCACCCAGGCAGTACACATATGTCCTAACAGCCCTCTGCTGGAAAGTGGGTGCCCTGTTTTGAGGGGTGTCTGGAAAATATTTGGCAGGGGGTACTGGGGGTGCTGGGAACGTGGCTATGCTCCCCGGAGCCCCGGTGGAAGCACTTAACGACGTGGAGATTTCCAGGTACCACTCATCCTCCCCACTTGAGCCACCATCTTCAGGAGAGGACCAAACAAACAAATGTTCCAATCATCCAAACCGCTCCAGCACTTCTGGTGAACACCACTCTATGGCCCTGCCCCTGCTTCCCCTGTCCAGCTCACCTGAGGGATCCCACTCTGTTATGGCTCCTTATGAACAGGTTCCACAGAGGACTTACTTGTGGCCGGCTATTCTGAGAGATTCCTTGGGGACTGCCTATCAACCTCCACATCTCCGGTACCCCAGCCAGCCCACAGGCCTCCCCCACAGATTTTACCTGGACCTCCGGTATTCCCGACTCCTGGGAATCAGTCTGGATCTCCTCTGCGATTGCCTCTGATGTTGCATAGCCCTCTCCGGCCTTCCGGGCTTGAGGCAGGCAGAGTCCGGTGGTGATGCTGGCATAGAAGTATCTCACCTCCTGCCGTTCAGGTCCCAGTCTCGTCAGTTGCATGCTGCAATGGCCGCACCAAGCCCAGGCGCTTACTCCCAGAGTAGGCCTCCGACAACCGAGACAGAGCAGACATTGTCTCTCCACTCCATTCAAGACTCCTACTGCCAGCCCACCGGTAGGCTCCAGGCGAATACTGGGGTTGATAAGGATCTAGTCTTGCATATCAGTGGTATGATGAATGGCGGGTGTGCTCTGAACACTCTGCACCACCTTCCTCCGCTGTATGAGCAGCATGTGGCCCGCAGATCGATGGAGTGAAGCCTTTCCTCCTGGGTGCGGTCCCACCCCTGGTTTTGTTAGTCTGGCATGCGAGGAACTGTAACAGTACATTTAAGCAGTGCGTGCCAGCGACCCCTGGTCGCAGGCACTGTGGAATTACATGTTAAGCAGCAGTCACTGAAAACACAGTTGAAAATTTCACTTTGCAATGCCTCCCTGTAAGAAACCAACATCTCCCTGGTTCCTGGCTGCACCTTCCTTGGTGTGCATGGTTTATCCAAGGGCTACAGCAACATGTACAACTCCCAGTGCATTTCTATCTGTTAAGCAGGACAGTCTTTTTGCTATTTCTAGGGGTAACGGGTCAGCAGTACCATAAAATATCTGAGTGGGACCTCCATGTAGAGCAATACTCCCTTGGGAGCTGCTAGTATAGTTCATTACAGTACTTCTGGTTTAACCCCCACTCTTCCACCCCACATGAGTAACAACAGACACATTTGAATAGTGAACATTTATTTCCTTGCTGCGGTCCTTGGTGTTATCAGTAGTGCAGGAAAGTATGAGCTGCCTTTTCTTTTTGTTCTACCTTGAGTAGTTAAGACCCTTTCCCTTAGCGAGCTGGCTGATGCCCCTCTGAAAGACACCTTGGTAAATAGGAATGCTGGAAGTCTCGGGCCTCACCTGCCTCTCTTGCCTCCTGCAAGTCCTCCCAGGCCAGTTCAGGAAAGTCCAGGCGCCCCGGTCTACTCCGTCCACTTAGCAGCTACTTCCCAGTCATTGTGCAATGATCCAACCCAGCCGGGATGCCTGGTTTCTTTTCTCAGGGTTTCTGGTGCAGATTGTAGGATTGAACCATCCAGCTCTGAGGTCTCTGAATCCTCAGGCCTTCCGGTTAGGTTCCTGCTCTCCAGCACTGGGGCCTCTGACACCCCAGGCCTTTGAGCCTGCTCCTGATGGTCACATTGTAAAGCTTTTCTCAACCTAGTCTCTTCCCATCTCCCCCTAGGAAGCATGTGACTTCAGTATATATGTCTGTCCCACCCCTGCCCATACAAATTAATGATTGGGCCAGGGCCATATATACTGCCTGCTCTTCAGTCCCTGCCCAGCCTTCTTTCCAGAACATTACCCTGGAGAAGCAAGGGAAGTCTTCCAGGGTGAAGAACAGGTGGTCACACCCCCCTCTATTTTACTGCTCCTCCCAAACCCAGATCAAACCCACCAGGCCTAAACAAAGAAACAGTAAGGCACTGGCAATTTTTCCTAACACTAATCTGTTAGCACCCTCCTAAAGGTGGTGGGCTCTACATAAAACACATATATGCGGCATCCAGGTTTAAGACCACCTCTTGGATGCCACATATATGTGTCGAATAGGGGTTAAATCAGGAATGCCCATGGAGCCCTCTGATGTGGCCAGCCACCTCCTGACCTGGGATGGCGGATCATCAAGCCCAGATCATAGGTTCCCAACCCACCATCCTCGAGTATCAGTGTGAAGAACAGAGCCAGCGCTAGAGAAAGCAGAGCAGATGCTTCCTATATATTGCAGCTCCTGTCACAGGTGAAGTGATACTAAAAGTACTCTGGCTATCACAGGAGCAGGCGTGATACAGGAAGTATCAGCTCTGCTCTCTACTGCCACACTGATGCTTGGGGATGGTGGGTCGATAACCAGCCAGCAATACCCACCAGCAGTACCAATCAGCAGTACCAGGCAGCAAGACTCACCAGCAGTACCTGCCAGCAAGACCTGCCAGCAGTACCCACCAGCAGGACCTGCCAGCAGGACCCACCAGCAGTACCCACCAGCAGTACCAGCCCCGAAGGAAAGCCAGCAGCAACCACACCCACTTGGGGGACAGCAGTAGCCATTGATACCTGCAGAAATCCTGAGGAATAAGTGACGATTGAGGTCAGTTGAGGTGCAAGTACCACAGGGAGGGCATCAGTCTGAAAGGGGCCTTAGGTGGAGTCTGCTGTGTCCGTGGCTGCTCTGCATATGCAGAGTGAACACGGACCTGTCATCTGCCCACTCCGCTCAATGTGGCCCACGACCTATTACCAAGTCCCTAAAGTAGCCCTCACTCTTCAAAAAGGTGGGCACTCCTGGGGCAAATCTTTTACACTCTGTGCAAAACTACGAAAAAAATGATTATCTACAGTTGGGCTTGCAATTGTAAAATTGCTATCTGATGATTTGGACCAATCTTCAAAATAGCAGTTTCCAGCCTTAGTTTAGATGGGCACTATAGTGTGTTAAATTCCTTCTCAGTAAATAATAGATGAACAAGTAAAAAAATAGGTTGTCTATAAACAGTAAAGTAAATTAAGTCCTAAGAGGTGAAAGTAATAATTTTTATTAAAACTGTAAGACATAAAAATAGGAAGAGTTACACCATCATCAATTTTGGTTCTAATAATTATCATATTAGAAACTTAGGTGCATTGCATCAAAAAAGGCTCTATTACATAGTTTGATACATTAAATACAGATTAGAGAATAAAAAGACAACTTAAAAATCAAAGGCTATACAAGGCTGATATAAAAATATACTCTTCAGTCATTTAACAGTATGCAAAGACAGGAAGTATTGAGAAAAACCCTAATCTTCAGATATATTGAAGTTGAAAATCTAAATGGTGAGGGCACATAATATCAGCTTATTCCCATAAAACTACCTTTCATTATGGTACAGTCTTGTCACAGATTTAGACCTTTTAGAACATTTCTGTAAGGTTGGTTGCTATTGGCAACCACTCAGATTTCAATAGGATTATATCACGTAGGTCTGATAAGCAGAATCCAATTGGTTACCAAACGTAACACTTTCAGTTTTCTTTTAGTCCTCTGCAATCGAAAACTGTAGGTAGTGAGGGCTGGCATTGGCATAGACACTTCTCTGCCTATTTATTTAATGTAGAATAGGAGAATAGGCTTATACTTGTAGTGCATCCTTTTTTAGATTAGGGATTTCATCAATAACATAAAAACAATAAGTAAGATCAGGCAGCATATTGTTCTTTTAGGGCAGAGTTATCATTTAATAAATAATTTTACATTTATTTATTACAGGAGACATTCATCCTGTAATTAAAGGGATGCAATTACACAAGATTTTATTACACTTTGTAATTATTAGACAATCTGGTCTCTGGACATCCCAGTTTTAGGAAACTGGTTAAAACATCAGCTTGAATTTTCCCCCGAGCTGTCTATTCATACAACAAGTTTAAATCAGGTTTAATTTCAGGTCGTTTAATCTTGACCTGGGAAGAAAAAAGAAAATAAATTAGAAATATGATAATGTATTATATATTAATCATGCAAAAAATATAACAACATTTTCTCTTGCCATACTGGGCAGATTAGCTGGTTTGTTTTACTTATATGCACATTTTATTGACTCCACCACTGCTCTGTACAGCTGCTGTATCAGACAAAAATAACCACTACTTCTACGTATGGAGAAGCTTGTGTCTCAATACATGTGACAGTATTGCTGGACCAATTACCAAGCAGCAAGGCTGTCAAATGAGTTGAGTTCACAGACCTGTGTGCAATCTAATCTACCACAAGAATGACTCATAGGGGTTGATTTGCTAAAACTGGCAAGTACAAAATCTGGTGCAGCTGTGCATGGTAGCCAATCAGCTTCAACTTCATATATATATATATATATATATATATATATATATATATATATATATATATATTATAACAAAAACCATCAAAAACCTGTATATAATAATGTTGCTACCACATTTGAGCTGCACACATTGTGAAATGTGGTGGAAGGATATATATTATAACCACAATAACATACATCAAATAAACTGTGTCAAAATTATAAACTGAGAAAATCCATAAAATATCGGTGCAGAAAAAAAGTCCATTACAGTGATCAAGAACTTGATCATCTAGTCTAGTGAGACGAAACGCGTTGGTGGACTCCATTGCTGCCATTGCTTTTAGAAAGTGCTTGATGGTACTTCTTAAATGTAAGTGCACTACTTTTTAATAAATATTTTGTCGTATTTACAGAATTACGCAATGTGGCCCTTTTTTTATTCCTCCTATTTTTCGAATATCAATCGATACTAATTATCTGGTGGAGAGGCAGTGTTTACAAGTTTTGGACAAGATCTGGATGGGCCTTCCATATGTGATAAGATCCTGACAGCTTACACTCCAGCTGCCAGTGTACATCATAAAGCCCTATCGACTTATAGAACATACATTCTTTTTGAGTCCAAATTTTCCGGTAAGCTCACTCTCTCACCGATGGTGGTGTTGTTACACGGGTGACCATAAGAATATGTCTTAATATTTGGTGAATTTGAAGATTATCAAGCTCTTGATCACTGTAATGGACTTTTTTTTCTGCACTGATATTTTATGGACTTTCTCAGTTTATAATTTTGACACAGTTTATTTGATGTGTTATTGTGGTTATAATATATATATATATATATATATATATATATATATATATATATATATATATATATATATATATATCCCTCCGCCACATTTCACAATGTGTGCAGCTCAAATGTGGTAGCAACATTTTTCTATACAGGTGTTTTCTGGTTTTTGTTATAATATTTATATATATGCACAATTTGGTTTTGTGAATCTGGTGTATTTAAGCGCTGCACTATATGCACGTTCTTTAAATTGGGGAACAAATTTATCTGTTTGTTGTGCTAGCTGCTAATCCTTTTCCCAATTGTGTGAGGGTGCATTCATGGCAATGGTAAGGCTGCATTCATGGCAATGGTGAGGCTCCATTCATAGCAATGGTAAGGCTGTATTCATGACAATGATGAGGCTGCATTCATGGCAATAAAAAGGCTGCATTCATGGTACTGGTAAGGCTGGATTCATGGCACTTGTGAGGCTCTATTAATGGCAATAGTGAGGCTGCATTCGTGACACTTGGGAGGCTGCATTCATGGTAATGGTGAGGCTGCATTCATGGCAATGGTAAGGCTGCATTCATGGTAATGGTGAGGCTGCATTCATGGTAATGGTGAGGCTGCATTCATGGCAATGGTGAGGCTGCATTCATGGAAATGGTGAGGCTGCATCCATGGAAATGGTAAGGCTGCATTCATGGTAATGGTGAGGCTGCATTCATGGCAATGGTGAGGCTGCATTCATGGAAATTGTAAAGCTGTATTCCTGGCAATGGTAAGGCTGCATTCATGACAAAGGTGAGGGTGCATTCATGGCACATGTGAAACTGCATTCATGGCAATGGTGAGGCTGCATTCATGGCATGTGTGAGGCTGCATTCATGGCACTTGTGAGGCTGTATCCATGGCACTTGTGAGGCTGTATCCATGGCACTTTTGAGGCTGCATTCATGGCAATGGTGAGGCTGCATTTATGGCAATGGTGAGGCTGTATTTATAGCAATGGTGAGGCAGCATTCATGGCACTGGTAAGGCTGCATTCATGGTAATGGTGAGGCTGCATTCATGGCACTGGTAAGGCTGGATTCATGGCACTTGTGAGGCTCCATTAATGGCAATGGTGAGGCTGCATTTGTGACAATTGTGAGGCTGCATTTGGGCACCTGTGAGGCTGAATTGATGGCAATGGTGAGGCTGCTTTAATGGCAATGGTGAGGCTGCTTTCATGGCAATGGTGAGGCTGCATTCATGGTGATGGAGAGGCTGCATTCATGGCAATAGAGAGGCTGCATTCATGGCACTGGTAAAGCTGCATTCATGGAAATGGTAAAGCTGTATTCCTGGCAATGGTAAGGCTGCATTCATGGCAAAGGTGAGGGTGCATGCATGGCACTTGTGAGACTGCATTCATGGCAATGGTGAGGCTACATTCATGGCATGTGTGAGGCTGCATTAATGGCACTTGTGAGGCTGCATCCATGGCACTTGTGAGGCTGCAGTCATGGCAATGGTAAGGCTGCATTCATGGTAATCGTGAGGCTGCATTCAAGGCAATGGTAAGGCTGCATTCATGGCAATGGTGAGGCTCCATTCATGGCACTGGTAAGGCTGGATTCATGGCACTTGTGAGGCTCCATTAATGGCAATGGTGAGGCTGCATTTGTGACACTTGTGAGGCTGCATTCATGGCAATGGTGAGGCTGCTTTCATTGAACTTGTGAGACTGCATTCATGGTGATGGAGAGGCTGCATTCATGGCAATAGAGAGGCTGCATTCATGGCACTGGTAAAGCTGCATTCATGGAAATGGTAAAGCTGTATTCCTGGCGATGGTAAGGCTGCATTCATGGCAAAGGTGATGGTGCATTCATGGCACTTGTGAGACTGCATTCATGACAATGGTGAGGCTGAATTCAAGGCATGTGTGGGGCTGCATTAATGGCACTTGTGAGGATGTATCCATGGCACTTGTGAGGCTGCATTCATGGCACTTGTGAGGCTGCATTCATGGCACTTGTGAGGCTGCATTCATGGCACTTGTGAGGCTGCATTCATGGCAATGGTAAAGCTGTATTCCTGGCAATGGTAAGGCTGCATTCATGGCAAAGGTGATGGTGCATTCATGGCACTTGTGAGACTGTATTCATGACAATGGTGAGGCTGAATTCGTGGCATGTGTGAGGCTGCATTAATGGCACTTGTGAGGCTGCATTCAGGGCACTTGTGAGGCTGCATTCATGGCAATGGTAAGGCTGCATTCATGGCAATGGTGAGGCTGCATTTATGGCAATGGTGAGGCTGAATTTATGGCAATGGTGAGGCTGCATTCATGGCAATGATAAGGCTGCATTCATGGCAATGGTGAGGCTTCATTCATAGCAATGGTAAGGCTGCATTCATGGCACTGGTAAGGCTGCATTCATGGCAATGGTGAGGCTGCATTCATGGCACTGGTAAGGCTGGATTCATGGCACTCGTGTGGCTCCATTAATGGCACTATTAAGGCTGCATTTGTGACACTTGTGATGCTGCATTGATGGGACCTGTGAGGCTGAATTCATGGCAATGGTGAGGCTGCTTTCATGGCAATTGTGAAGCTGCTTTCATGGAACTTGTGAGACTGCATTCATGGTGATGGAGAGGCTGCATTCATGGCAATAGAGAGGCTGCATTCATGGCACTGATAAAGCTACATTCATGGAAATGGTAAAGCTGTATTCCTGGCAATGGTAAGGCTGCATTCATGGCAATGATAAGGCTGCATTCATGGCAATGATGAGGTTGCATTAATGGCATTGGTGAGTCTGCATTTATGGCAATGGTGAGTCTGCATTTATGGCATTGGTGAGGCTGCATTTATGGCATTGGTGAGGCTGCATTTATGGCATTGGTGAGGCTGCATTCATGGCAATGGTGAGGCTGCATTCATGGCAATGGTGAGGCTGCATTCATGGCAATGGTGAGGCTGCATTCATGGCAATAGGGAGGCTGCATTCATGGAAATGGTAAGGCTGCAGATGGGCACTGATTAGGCTGCATTGATGAGCATTGACCCTTATTTTGCTTCACAGATCTTTATTTAAAATGTAAGTTTTCTCCTGAAACTTCCCTCTTAAATTGAAAAAGCGTGTTATATGCCTGTGCATGTTATAGAGCAATAAATATAAGAGATATAAGAGATATTCATTTATATATATATATATATATATATATATATATATATATATATATAACACACCCACTCTCATCTCTTCACCACACACAGCCACAAAGACAAGAGAATTCTTGTTCGGCATTGTATCAGTGCTCGGGCAAACACGCTTAGACCGAATTTTAATGGTTCAAAGAATGTCAGGCAACATGGTCGGCCCTCACACATGTTCACTTCATCAAATCTGGCTCTCTCTGAAAAAAAGTTTGGACACCCCTGGAGTACACTCTAGGAAGAGGATTTAGCTGGGTCTTGTTTGCAAAGGCTTTGTAGTGACTGGCAGAGCCAGGTTTTACCAAATGGATGTATACAGTAAGCACAAAACACACCATTATAGTGAGTATGAAAATTTACTAGGGCTGACTGTTAATAATCCTAGATTCAGTAAATGAAAAATAAATCGATACAAAAATTATGATAAAGACTAGACTAGATGTCAATAAATTTTAATAAAGTGATACATACCTCTGCCGCACTGTTTACTTTGTCTAACTGTGGTTTCCAGTCAATCAAATCGGGTGATGTATCTGTGTTTAAAGATGAGTTATCCTTGTCTCCCATTCTTTGAAAAGCTAGAAGTTTGAGTGCAAAGAAATGTTACATACCTTTCTGAGCAGTATGTGTCACTAAAAGAAAAACATGTTCAAAAACAAATATGTTGAATAATTAATAAAGATATACCCACATGGAAAGAGTGATGATTTCCAGCTAAAACGTGTTTGGAACAACCTGAATGAAAAAGAATGCATGTCATTCAATCTTATTGTTTGGACATGTATAAAATGGAGAAGGAATATAAATGCAATAATAACAAAAGAATGTAATATAGAAAAAGCAGACTGTCATAGACTTGAAAAAAAGAAACAGTGCTAATGGAATCAAAAGATTGATGAGATTGTTTTGCTGAAGCAATATAAAGTAGAAAGATATTTTTTTTTTTTTTTGGTCTAAAGCCTTAAAGTGATACTAAAGACTTGTTTTTTTGTTTTTTTTAAATAACAAACATTTGATACTTACCTGCTCTGTGAAAGGGTTTTGCACAGAGTGGCCCCGATCCTCCTTTTCTGGGGTCCCCCGGCAGCGCTCCTGGCTTCTCCTCTTCACCGTGCCCCCTCATAGAATCGCTTTCCCTGGGGCACCCGTGCAGACATGCTCCCGAGTCCAGCTGCTGCATCAATTGACACAGACAGCAGGACCCGGCCCCACCCACAGCTCCCGCATCATTGGATTTGATTGACAGCAGCGGGAGGACCCGAGACTGCGGCTGGAGCTGCCGTGGTCATCCTGGACACCAGAATGATCAGGTTCAGGTAGGTAAAAGGGTGGCTTAAGGGGCTGCTGCAGTACAGAACAGAAGGTTTTTCACCTTAATGCATAGAATCCGAAACTGTTGAATCCTGTGTATAACACTTTTTACATATGACATACTAGGGCAGACTTGTTAAGTCTAATGTATGGCAATTACATGAAATATATTTTTTCCCATTAGAGTGAAGGCACCTGTCTCCTTACAGGGGAATAACCAACATAGTGCATGGTGAGTATTGTGTGCTTGTCACAGCTACATATATCACAGCTATATACTGCTAATTGTGGCAATAACTTTTTCCGTGTAACTTCATACATTGTATAATGCTTTCTTAAGTAATATTCCTTTTAATATTAGCACAAACACGGCATCCCAGAATATATTGGCAGACAATAAGGCTTAATGTACACAGGACGTTTTTACAACCTCTCCTGAACGATTTAACTTGACAGATAAAAACCCACGCTTAAAATATCAGTTTTGCCACGTTTACATGCTGCGTTTGCGCTTAGAAGCGTTTATTTTTTTAAATAGCCAAAAAATAAAGACCCCTGTTAACGAAACGCAGCTAAACGCTGGTACCGTGTTTAACCATATTTGGCATCTGAAACATCAGAAACTTTGGCACCTGAACTAATTTTTTTGCCTTCAAAGAAAAGCCTCTAAAAAGCAACTGCCTAAAAACTACATTAAACAAACCTGTGTACATGTAAATGTATGTGTAAAGCAGCCAACTACCTCTGAACATCCGTTTACCAGCAACAGTGTACATGAGGCCTAAAAGATTTGTCACTTACTGGTCTGTATCGCCATGACCATTCTTGCTTTTCCTCTTTCTATAGAGGTATATTCCCAATACTATGCCCACGATCAGCAGCAAGAGGAACGCCAAAGCTCCAAATAATATTCCAAAGAATGCATTAAGGTTCATTGCAAGGTTTTCACATCGTTCACCAGAAGTGACATAAATAGTGAACGGTTTACAACTGAAATAGAAAGAGATAATACATTTTAAGTAACAGGACATAAACTGACTGTTAATCTAGTGATATTTAAAATGCTAAAAATACAACCTCTTGTTAGGAAAATGTAGACTGATTATACCAAATAACAAGGGAATAGTTTGTCTTTCTAATAGAAACAAACACAAAATAGTCCATGAGAAAAAAGAACCCAGGGTGGCATTAATCTTTTCTACATGACTGCTTGTAAATTTAATTTAATGAATTTGACTATGTTTTATAAATTCAAAAGTGTTAATTCAGTATAGTGGCAAAGGAATGGCAGTTTCCAAAGTGGGCCAAAGTTGCAGTTCTTTGCTGTCAACTAGCTGATACCCAATACAAGGCTCTATTATTTTTAACAGTCAGATACTCACAGATTTTGAAGCCTTTATGCAGGAGTAGGCAACCTCGGCCCTCCAGCTGTTTTGGAACTACAAGTCCAATGAGACATTGCAAGACCCTGACAATCACAGGCATGACTCCTAGAGGCAGAGTAATGATGGGATTTGTAGTTTCACCACAGCTGAAGGGCCAAGGCTGCCTACCTTTGAAGGGTCAGAAACATTTGTGCTGTTAAGACTCTGTTTGTGATTCAAATGGACAAAGACATGTGCATATCAGGTAGGAATTATGATGCTGGAGACACTTGGGTATATGAAGTGTGGATAAAACTTTGTGTAAGGTAGGAATTATGGTGCTGGAGATTCATGGGTAAATGGGGTGTGCATAATACTGTGAGTGTAAGGTGGGAATTACGGTGCTGGACATTTTGGGGTATATGACGTATGCATAGGAAGATATTTCTGTAGGAAGGGAGGAGAAAACATCATAAGAGCATGTTTACTTACATGCAGGTAGCATTGCCTTCCACCAGTTTACAAGTTCCATCATTCATACAGTGTGAATAACACTTAGAAATACATTGTAATGTGTTAGAATCCAATTTAAAGCCAGGCGAACACAAGAACAGATCATCCACGGCCACTAAGAAAAAAGACAAGGATATACAATTATTATGATAGTTAAAGAGGTTGTAAACCTGAAAAAAAATAACCCTGCAAGACAAAGGCATAATGAGCTAGCATACATCGCATACTAGCTCATTATGAAATACTTACCTTAGAATAAAGCCCCGCAGCAGTGCCTGCACACCGCTGGCACGGCCGACACCTTTCTTGGAGTTACTTCCGAGTTCATGGGCTCAGTTTCTGCGATTGGCCGAGCCGCGATAAAAACACTCCTGCTAATGCACGCAAGTGCTGCCGGCCATGGCACATGGTCCTGAAGAACCACGCATGCGCCGATGATGTAGGTGGCAGCGTATATAGTAAATATCTCCTAAAAAGTTTAGGAAATAATTACAGTACCTACAGGTAAGCCTTATTATAGACTTACCTGTACGTACACTTAAACAGGAAGGCTTTACTTCCTCTTTAACCAGATTTGTGGTGCTTTCATAACATACATTTCACAAAAAATCTCTGAATTATTGACATTTACCTTGAATGAGTTGAATGTCAAAATATAATAACAAAAAAAATGAGAAAATTCACACAAAGTCAAGCTATTTAGCAAAGTGTTGCATTTTGTGAAAGGGGAAATAAACCCTTGGTGAAGTGGATGGATGTAATCAGGTGCATACAGACCTGCCTATAATTTGGGGTCAGTATTATATGATTGGAGTTGGGAGAATGGTTTGGCCTGAGCATTGGGAGAACACCCATATTTTCAGGGTGTTCGGCGGGTGTTGGTCCCCCCGAACGCCCTGCAATGCTCTGTCATAGATCGGTGAATACTGGGTCAGGGATGCCAGAAGGGGGAGCGGTGCCACCAGGTGACGTAGCCAGGTAGCCCCACCCCTTACCTATATAAGAACTATCAAATGGCTTAGTCTGTAGTAGGCGGCCAGCCTGATAACTTGTTGACACTTTTTTGACACTTTTTTGGTGAATGGGTATCCCAAACTCATTCACATAAGGGGGAGGGTCGGGATCTGGGGGTCCCCTTGTTAAAAAGCCCCCTGCCTGCAGACCCCCACAACCACTGTCCATGGTTGTGGGGATGAGGCTCTTGTCTCCATCAACATGCACCACCGTTGAAGACATGTAGCTTGGTATGACCTGCCAAGCTGCATTCCCTGATAAGGGTCTGGCATGTTTAAATAATGCATCACAATTTAACTTAACCCATTAGATTTTAGGTGACTAAAATGTACTGGAGAATTTAGTTGACTAAAATGGCATTATAATCAAAAGACTATGACTAAAACTAAATCGAAATTTGACATCAAAATGAACACTGTTTAAGACACGCTTGGGGGAATTCAATAAAACTCTTGCCAGTGTTTTCTGGCAGTATAGACCTTTAAAATGGCCTGATCCAAACTCAAAAATCCCTGCTCCCCATTTCTGTAGCTTTACTGACACATGCGTCAGAATCAGGCAGTTCTTAATAGCGCTAATACTGCACCAAATTCAAAAATAATTTCCTCCACATGATTAAACTGGAGGTAAATAAGGCCAACTCTAAGTTGGCATACAGAGACAAGCACAGTGCCTTTCTCTGTGCACTGTGTAGATGTAGTAGGTGGTATGTTTGCTGCCGATAGCCTCTCCCTACTTGTCACTGGCTGTTAAGGACACTGTTAGCTTCATAGCCAACAGGCTCCTAACAACCACTGACACTGACAGTAAGCTGGGCCTGATGGGGATTCACAGGCATTAGTTTTCCATCAGGTCTGCTGTCACCTTGTGATTGACAGCTGGCAGTGGGCAGATTCTATATCCAACAGCAGGCTGTCTACTGGCTATGGATCAACCCACTGCCTACTGTCAATCACAAGGGGAGAAAACCTGATGAGGAACTAGTGCCTGTGAATCCCCATCAGGCTATTCTCACCCAGCTTTAAAACTTCTTGGTACTATTTGACAGCTGAAGTGCCAGGAGGAAGCTCAGCGGCACAGTCTAAGTAATCTCCTGCATGCATGTTTACAAAAGGCACATGAATTTGTCACCTGCATCTGCAAAGGTTCATTGGATGTATGCTATTTTTAAATTCCCCTTAATGTTTTATGGGGACTTTTTTGTTCATGGATGTATAGAGCTTGATAATTTTTTTTGTTTAAATTTGTACATTATATTTTGTAAGTGAGCTACTTCTTTGATCATATTATTGGTATAATGTGTTCTATCTGATCTATTATTTATAAGCTTATCTTTATTTAAATGTGCAGGGTTTCATTGTATTATAGTTAACCTAAACAAGTGCTGCAATTTCAACGCAAAAGAGTTTAAGTTGCCCAGTTTCAAATTAGGCAAACATTTAATCATATGAAATTAATAAAAACAAAAAATACTATGAGTACATTAACACAGGTCATAGGTTTTCACTATAAGGGTTTTTTCACACGAATGTTCCATATGTCAGTTTTTCCTGCATCCATTGGTGAATTAAAAAACGGACATACATGTATGTCTATGGACTGGCGGATGTTAGCAGATGATCATCCACTGACATCGGTCTTCAGTAAGGTCTGTTTTTTGAAACGGAAGAAAACCCTATTTTCATCAAAACGTAACAAACCAAAAACGGATGTTAGTGGACAATCCTCTTACATCCCATCCGCTAACATATGTTTTTCACTCAAAAAGTGCCCATTTTGAAGGCTTATTTGCAAGTAATTGCCCATAAAAGGGGTATAGGGGTCTCGGTACTGCCCTGGGGGACATGCATCAATAAAAAATGTTTTTAAAAAATGATTGTTTTTCAGGAGCAGCAGGAATATATTTATTTTTTAAAGTCAGCAGCTAAAAAAAATAGCTGCTGACTTTTAATAAGGACACTTACCTTTACCGCGATGTCGGCCGCCCGTGGTCAACCCATCCCTTGGCTCTCAGGTCCCGGCGCTGCCATCCTCACTAAGGGAAACAGGCAGTGGAGCCTTGTGGATTCACTGCCCGTTTCCTACTGCGTATGCGCAAGTCGCGCAGGCTCTTTGTGAATGGGATGTGCTATGTTAGGAAACGCACAATTCCCACAACACAGCGTGCCCCATTACCCAGAAGACAAAGCGAGGAGGAAGAGGCAGATTAGGAAGACTTCCTAGCAACAGGGTTTTCTGGTAAGGTAATTTTTTTTTCAAATGTTTGTTTTTAAATTTTTAAAGAATATTAATGCTGTTTTTTTTTTTAGGGTGGCCCTCCATTTCAACAATGAAAAAAAAAATCCCTTTAAATATCGTGCCTGGGGGGATCGCCTTACTGTGCCTGTAAAGTGGTACATTTGTAGCATACAGAACAAGCTGCAGCAAAACTAAAATTTCTAAAGAAAAAAATCCCATTTAAAATGACTTGTGGGTACAATTGCCGAGACCTGGCTATTAAAAAATAAATAAAGAAATGGTGTGGGGATTTTAAGGGTAACCCTACGCCGAAATAAAAAAAAATGGTGTGCCCCCCCCCTAAATCCATACCAGGACCAGAATCCTTATTTGAGCCAGCAGCCTGGCAGGTCAGGATAGGGGGGGACGAGCGAGCCCCCTCCTTCCAGGCCACATGCCCTGAACATGTGAGCTGCTTGTCCCCATGTTGATGGGGACAAGGGCCTCTTCCTGAAAACCCTGGGCGGTGGTTGTTGGGGTCTGCAGGCAGGGAACTTATCGGAATCTGGAAGCCCCCTTTAACAACGGGGCCCCCAGATCAAAAAGTAAAAACCACAAGAGACAGTTTTCGACAAATCCTTTATTGAAAAATAAAAAAAAGTGTCCCGCGATGTAATCCACCGTCAATCACGTCGCCCGACGGATCCCCCAAAATAGCAAAAATTAAAATGCATGTGACATCACCTGATGTCAGAAGGGGGCAGGGCCCCTTGGTTTTGTCACCGGGTGGCCCGCCCTTGCCTATATAAAGAAGGGAAAAAAGGGCATACGGCGGGTAGCCTCCAATGGAGGCAAAGCGTTTTCATTTTTGCTATTTGTCGGGTCCATCAGGCGGCGTGATTAATGTTGGATTACATTGCGGGACACTTTTTAAATATTTTAAATAAAGGATTTGTCAAAAACTGTCTCTTGTGGTTTTTACTTATTGACACTTTTTTGGTGAATGGGTAGGGGTATGATGTACCCGATACCCGTTCATATAGGGGGGGACAGGATCTGGGGGTCTCTTTGTTAAAGGGGGCTTCCAGATTCTGATAAGCCCCCCCGCCTGCAGATCCTGACAACCCATACCAGGGTTGTCGAGAAGAGGCCTTTGTCCCAATATGGGGATAAAGTGCTTTGGGGTGGTGGTGTGCCCCAAAGCACCCACTCCTCATGCTGAGGGCATGTGGTCTGGTATGGTTCTGGAGGGGTGGGCGCTTGCTTGTCTCCCGCCTTATCCTGACCTGCCAGGCTGCATGCTCGGATAAGGGTCGGGTATGTATTGTGGGGGAGACCCCATGCCGTTTTTTTATTTTGGTGTGTGGTTCCCCTTAAAATCCATACCACACCCATAGGGTCTGGTATGGACTGGGGGGAGCCTGTGCTGTTTTTTTTCTTTAATTAGTAGCCGGGTGCTGGCAATTTTAACCACGAGTCATTTTAAATTGGATTTTTCTAACAATGATAATAAACACTCGAGCAGCCAGCACAATATTGATGAACAACTAATATAAAATGGGTGCAGCCCTCATAACATATGTCCATAGAACATTAATTCTCAGATATGGTTGAAGACAGCACACTTGATAAGGTGTACACTAAGTGTGGACAAGAAAGGAGAACCACCACTGGCACCCAAACACACTACTGCTTACCCTCCTCTATAGACCCTCCTTACAAGGGTCAAATAGGCATTGATGTAATAAAATCCCTTGATCTCAGCAAACCACGACCAATCAGGCAGAGTAGGATGGATACAGGCACCCTGGTTTCCACTCTCCAATCCCAGTAATCACACCGTTAAATCCACACAAGTGTTATTCCCATAAAATACAGAGGAACAACCTCATGGTGCAGAAATCCTTAATCCAGTTTTATTAAATAAATGAATGGTAGTACACTCACATGATCCAGGTATAAAACAGGCTCGTTAGTAGATAAAAAAAACTTCCACTAGCTGGATTTTTACTCCACAAAAGTAATCACACTGTTATAGTAAATGGAGTATAATAAAAAATTATACCAGAAGCCCTATCAAAAGTATCCTTAAGAATTTATGGATAAACATAAATTAATCTAGATAAAAATCACATAGAATAAAATGTGTAGTCTTTCTATTAAAAAAGGAAGTATGCCGGGAAACAGCGCCATCTTGTGGATATAACATAAAATGTCAGTCTTACCTGGAGCATACATAGGGTATGACCAATATACTCCAAACCACACAGACACTGTATAAGGTAAACCGCATGCTTAGTGGTGCAAGTTATGATAGGTTTAATGGGGAAATGTTCATGAGTGGAATTAGACTGAAAGGTATCAGTCTTCCTTTTCCCCTGCATATTGATTTTACAAACAGAACATTTCCTACATGGAAAAAAAACTCCCGCATTGTAAAAAAATACACTCTGTTGGGGGGGATCTATGTTTCTGTTTTTTATATATATATTTAAGTTTGTTGCAAACACTAGGTTATGTTTTGGCTATGTCTCTGTTGTACATGAGTTAGATTAGCGTTATTGGTTATTTATTTGAATTATGTGTAGCGGATGGCATTTTGGACAAAATACCATACCCATGTAAATTTAGTTTTTGCCTCAGAACAGTAGGGGTTTTGAGGGTTAATTACGTAGGTTGGCCTTGACATCAGTCTGGCCGGGCTGTGTTGGAAGTTCTGCCTGGTCATGTGAGCAGTGAGGTGCACATGACAGGCCAGAACCAGGCCTGCTTGGACGTTTTGAGTATCAACCTTCTCGGAACCAATCAGTGGGAGTTTTGGGCCCCGCTG
The DNA here is from genome assembly GCF_037356315.1 of Lithobates pipiens. Taxonomy (NCBI): domain Eukaryota; kingdom Metazoa; phylum Chordata; class Amphibia; order Anura; family Ranidae; genus Lithobates; species Lithobates pipiens. The sequence continues at coordinate 366,037,826 of NW_027507758.1, read as the reverse complement.
GGGAGTCTGGGAAGGCATACTTAAGATGTGTGGGTCACGTGTTCAGGTAGAGGAGTTTGTGAGGCCCATGTGGTCTGTTCTGGTTCCAGGACCAGGGTAGCCCCGTGAGGGTGTTCGACATCCCGCAACATGTTCCTGTTAGAGGCCCCTAATAGACCCGTCTGGTCTGGGGTAGGGATCCGTCTGTTCCCGAGTCTCAGAACCTGCTGGTCCGAGGCACAGTAACTGAGGGAGGATTCAAGGTATTTGGGTGTGCTCTTGGCTTGGAGAAGCACCACAGCTCGTGGAAGTGACTGGGGGAGGACTCTTCAGAGGAGGGCCGGCAAGTGGCATCCTGAGAAGTGCCTGGTTACTGAGTTGGGAAGGACACTGACAAATTCACATTTTTCCAGTGCCACTGAGGAGACGGGGAGCGTTCCAGGTACTGAGGAAAAGGGTTCCTGTTCATCCTTAGTTATAACTTGTACACGCTCATAGGATTGTTTCAAGGTTTGAGTCAACGTGCTGACTGCCATGATCTCTAGCTAGAGATCTGTCCAGCCTTGAAGTACCCAGCTGCGAGTGGCTACTCTCTGGGTGGAATTAAAAACTTTGCTAGACCTGAATTTCAAGGTGCCTGAGTTCTTCACCCGTACCCTCTGTTTCCATGAGAGACTGTGTTATTGGATGTAACTACTGCAGAATAAAACCTTTCAAAAGGACTTTATTTGTGTCAGCGTTCAAGTTGTTGGGCATCAACTCTGGGAACCCCTAGACGTGGAAGAGTAGGCCAAGAGAAGGTAACTGATAAGCCCAATAAGTCAAGGCCACCCTGCAAGGGTTATGACCGCTACATATGAATTATTGTGAAGTTTTTATGTTATAATTGGCATTTTATGTCATAGCCACAAGATGGCACTGTTTCCTGGCATACTGCCTTATTTTTAATAGAAAGAATACACATTTTATTAGTGGGAATGCTTCAGCAGTCCCACTATTGTTATTCGTTATTATTAGTGGGAATGCTTTATTAGTGGAAATGCTTCAGAATGGATGGATCATTTGAGTGTACTACCGTTCATTTATTTAATAAAACTGGATTAAGGATTATTGCACCATGAGGTTTGTTCTTTGTATTTTTGGGAATAACACTTGTGTGGCTTAGATGCTGTGATTACTGGGATTGGAGCGTGGAAACCAGGGTGTTTGTATCCATCTTACTCTGCCTGATTGGTCGTGGTTTGCTGAGATCGAGAGATCTTATTTGCTTATCAATGCCTATTTGACCCTTTTAATGAGGGTCTAAAGAGCAGCAGAGTGTTTGGGTGCAGGTGGTGGTTTTCCTTTCTTGTCCACACTAAAGCCCCATACACACTATCAGATTTTCTGCTGATTCTATTTCTTCAGATTTACCAAAACCATGTAGTGCAAGGGCCTGCCTGACTGCATACAAATTGAAACTCCTAAGGTTTGACCTCATATTATATGGTTTTGGTAAATCTGAAGGAAAAAAATCAGCAGAAAATCTGATAGTGTACAGCTTATCAAGTGTACTGTCTTCAACCATATCCGAGGATTAATGTTCTTTGGACATTTTTTTATGAGTGCTGCACCTATTTTAAATCACTGCTTCTGAAAAAACAATGTTTTAAGAATATATATATATATTGATACATGTCCCCCAGGGCAGTATCCATACCCCTATAACCATTTTATGCCAATTACTAGTTTTTTAGTTCAGTTCAGTTTTTATTTGTTGTAAAAAACAGATGTCAGAGAAAAAAAAAGGGACTGAACTGAACTAAAAAACTAGTAATTGGCATAAAAGGGGTATAGGGGTCTGGGTACTGCCCTGGGGGACATGTATCAATATATATATTTTTTGAATGAAAAAACTGAATGCCCTAAGATGTATCACTTATGTAAATACATCAATGTAGTAACTCCATTCATCCTGGCATACGATAAGTAAATATGACAGGCATTATTACTTTCTCAGCTGTATCAAAGTGAATCCACCAGATACATTGTAAACAGCAAGGTCATGATATTTCAGAGTTTAATTATTGCATTCTCAATCAAAACCTTTTTTCTGTTGTAGTATATGATAAGACTTTCCAATTCTAATTTCAACAAAATAGATTTTGCCATTTATGAGTGTTGTGAACCTTTAACAAATAACTTTAAACAAAAAGTATTTTCTAGACATGACTCAGATTGCTCCGTATACTTACATGAAATCTGCCCCTGCATATCAATCTACATATTTTTTTAGTTAGCTACAGCAAGCCTAGCAGCAGTTCTAGAAACTGATCATTTTAGCAAAGTAAAGGATACACAGTAAGGATTTAGTAAACGGTAAAGAATGGTAAACACTTACGCTTGTCACCATCTATGACATTAGCTATTGTAAGCCCTGTTGAACGTGTACTTCTTTGACTTTTGTCCAAAATATATTCCACCAATTTTTCATTTAAGAATGTAATTACTGTGATATTTGCTATATATGTAAACCGTGCTGTGAAATTTGCAGTCCAATATGTATCATTAATCATCCTGAAAAGATCAGAAAAATGCATAAATAATAAAACCATTTAAAATATAAACGTATTTACTAAAAATTTCATTTTATAGCATTCACCTCTAAATTTATGTGCACAGAAACAGCAACACTTAACACGTCAAAGCAGAAACTGAATGCACTAGACAACTAATAATGTATACACCAAATTACTTGAAGCTGCTGTACTAATTGAAACTGGTTAGCACATTCCCAATGATAATGGGAGCTGAAAAATAATTTCATTATGAGGAATTAGAATTACATGTGGGAAAGGGATTTAAATGCAGTTGTCAGCAATGAGTTAAACCTTGTTCTAACAAATGATGAAACACCCAGGGGTGAACTCAGCTTAAGGCTGGCCATGCAAATATTTTTTTCTGAAGACTGTTGTAATCTATAGCTTTCCAATTTGGTTGATTTAGTAACAGAGTAGAGACTGTTTACTTTGCAAACTGATCCCAGTTCTTAAAGAGGAACTGAATGCACAAATAAGAAAATTGTGAACAGGCTGGCTCTTTATGGTGGACTAGCAATGCAATGTTTCTTCTACAATAAAATAAGCTTAGCTACCTGTTCACAATCTTCCCCAGAATGTAAACAGAGCTGCAAATGCATTACGTTTCCAGTACAGTGACACCAGCCAATCAAGATGGCCAATGATCAGCGCCCGGAAGAAGCTAGGGAGAAGATGACCTCGCCAGCGTTGGACCTTTGGCGAGTATTTGTACCTTTAGTTCCACTTTAAGGTGAAGTGGTCTGTATTTTGATTATATACTGTGCACAGCCTCTACTCTTTTAGCAAGTCAACTACACAGAACTGAATGACAGTGGAAACTTTCTGTATATAAAATATTTCTATAGGCCTCATCTCCCTTAACTCAGATAGAAGACTATTTTATCAAATCACAAATGCCTAGACTACCCCTTAAGGTGAGTAAATTAGGTGAAGTGGTCTGTAATTTGATTATATACTGTGCACAGCCTTTACTCTTTTAGCAAGTCAACTACACAGAACTGAATGACAGTGGAAACTTTCTGTATATAAAATATTTCTATAGGTCTCATCTCCCTTAACTCAGATAGAAGACTATTTTATCAAATCACAAATGCCTAGACTACCCCTTGAGATGAGTAAATTATTAGACGAACCATTTACATTAGAGGAGATACAAAAGGCGATTGGATCTATGAAATTAGGAAAATCCCCTGGCACAGATGGTTTTACCATTGCTTATTATAAGACTCTATTTGCAACCCTTGGTAAACATATGTTACATTTTCTCAATGGATTGGGATTAGATACAACATTCCCCCGCGATACCCTCGCGGCATTTATCGCGGTAATACCGAAAGAGGGAAAAGACCCTACTGCATGTAGTAGCTATAGGCCGATTTCGCTGCTTAATACCGATCTTAAGATATTTACGAAAATTATAGCTACCAGAATTCAAGAGTACATTCTGACCTTGATCCATTTGGATCAGGTCGGAGTTGTGCCTACTCGTGAAGCTAGAGATAATACAATTAAAGTATTAAATCTACTACACGTAGCAAATAAGGAGCATATACCATGTATATTTTTAGGAACCGATGAGGAAAAGGCTTTCGATAGGGTTGATTGTCAGTTTATGAAAGCAGTACTGAGATACATAGGGATTGGAGACAATATGTAAAAACATATATGTAAACTATATTCAGAATCTTCTGCCCTAGTAAGAGCAAATGGAGTACTATCAGAACTTTTTTAATAAAAAACAGTACAAGACAAGGCTGTCCCTTATCACCACTCCTTTTCACTCTTACATTAGAACCTTTTCTCTGTATGGTTCGCTTAAATCATGATATAGGTGGAGTGAAGATAGGGGACACTCAACAGAAGGTAAATGGTGTAAAAGGATCTTCCTGCGCCAGATAAGAATATACTAATTAACGTAAAGCTGCACGCACTGAGGGAAATATCTGAACCCACAGAGAAACAAAGGTAAAAGGATAGTGGTGCGCTGTACAAGAACTATTTTAACTATCAGACAGGAAGCGAATGATAAGCATAAGCAATGGTTACACTAACAAGTGACATAACTCAATAGCCTTTCCCTTTAAGAATCCTGCAGTGGTAACCCGAATCCTGGCTGCCGTTCCTATCCTGCCTATTTGTAGCGGTGTATGGTACCTTTAAGGGTAGCTTTGGGGTGTTCAGCATGGAGGGTCTCAACCAAGTATCATGTATGAGGGATTAGAGCACAAAGGAAAAATGCCCCATAGTATAGTATTTCAAACATTTATTCTGATAAGAAAATATAGGGTAAAAAACAGGTACTCACAAACATAAAGTACACAGAGCATTGTATAATCAAGCGGCGAGCTCGATGTGCGTCACTTCCAGTAGCAGCAATCCTGATGCGTGTTCGTCACGAGTCACGTGACTTCATCAGGGGACCTTCAACAACTTTCACTCCCTAAAAGTCATGGGGGTCTGGGAGTGCCGGATATACAGAAATATCAACAGGCGATTCATTTGACCAGGCTGATCGATTGGAATCGCCATCAAACAACTAAATTATGGCCTAGATTGGAACAATCTCAAAGTAAAAATCTACTTACTAGGGCTCCGTGGTGTAGCTTATCAAAGTTAGAGGATATAAGAGATCACACGCTAATTGGATTGACAGTGCGAATATGTTCATTATTATTTGCTAAGTACCCACTTATATCAACATACTCTTCCTTGTTCCCAATAGTAGGAAACCCTGCTTTTGTACTAGGAATTCAGGATCCCGTATTTAATTTACTGAGAAAAAATGGCTGCTTTCAGGTATCGCACTTTTTGATCAATAATAAATGGCCAACAATATTTGAATTAATGGATACAACTGTTTTTTTCAAACTGGATCACTGGAGAGCAGTCCATTTGACTTATTTCTTTCGCTCATTACCTTCACCAGATAGCTTCAGTTTGAATCTTACCCGATACGTGACATACTGTACAGAGGAGGGTTCTCTTTCTCATGCTTTGTCAGCCACATATAAGTTACTGATTAAACCAGCTGAGGATTACCAGCTCCCATGCCTTCGTGCCCTCTATAGTTATGTGGTTTAAAAAAGTAGAGGAAATTAAGAAAATGGAAGAACTAATTCTTAGCAAACGCCACCAAAAAGATCGTTATAATAGGACCTGGACCTCCTGGAATATGTATATTTTCTCTGAAGAGAGAAAGGTCCTATTTGAAAGAGATAGGGCAGATTAAATAAATAGATAATAGAGGGGCTAATATAAACAAAAACTGAGGTATAATAGAGCTTTATGACTTTTGAGGGGGAGCGCACTCGCCATCACCATCTCCCTTTGTTTACTATTTCTTTTCTTTTTTTGTTTTTTTTTTGTTTTGTTTTTTGTTTTATTGATTAGGGGGAAAAAAAAGAGAAAAATTAGACACAGGAATATTTTTGGTAACGGGTTTAAAGTAATGAAACTGGCATCAATATGTATAGAGGGAAGCCCGGTTGATTGGTTAGAGGGGTAGAAACAGTCACTATGTAAATATAGGTTGTAATATTCAGAAAGGTGTGGCCAAGATGAAGGATGTTAATTTGATACAGTTGATCTGTTATTAGAATATATCTATTTCTCCCTTTATATTTTTGTGTTTCTGGAAATAAATAAAATATTTGAGAAAATATTTCTATTGCTCAAAATGATCCTCTAACTTTGAAAAATCATTTACAGGAGAACTTCAGTGTTACTTTTTGATAAAAGCTATCTCTAAAAATAATCATGCAGAGTATAGGGTAGTTAGGGGCATGTACGCTCTCCTCCCTTTCTTGTTGTGACCTGGAAAGCGTTGTCTATGCCATCACTCCATGTCCCCAGCTAGCTCAGCTGGAAAGTAATGTTTTTAAATGTGATCTGTTTAGCAAAACATTCAGTGGAGCCCAGAGGAGACATGTAGGGCCTTTTAGAAAGAGAACCCGTCACCTTAAAAAAAATTACATAGGTGGCTTTTTGTCCCCCATGTGATTAAAAAAATAAATAAAAAATTACTCAAGCCCATAAAATCACTCTAAAAAATTTTGCCTACACATGAAAACGTTCATTGCAATACACATGTTAAATATTGCTGTGCACGCTGGAGTGAGAGCAATAATTCTAACACAAGGCCTCCTCAGTAACACTAAACTGATAACTATAGGGGGCTTTTGAAGTGTTGCCTATAGATAATATAGGGTAGACATGTGCAGAGTAAAATATTTCGTTTCGGAATTTCGTTTTCGTCCGAAAGCTTAATTTATTTAGTTACTCCCGAAATTCGTTTTTATTTATTTCGTTTTTCGTTCAAAAATTGCATTCGTCCGAAAATCCACATGAATTACGGTCGAATCTGTCTTGGAAGGCTTATGGTGTCTGTCGAATGTATAAAGAAGATTCGACGGAGCTAACTATATAGCATACTTTAGAACCCTATTAAAGTCTATGGGACTCCAACGTTCAAAATCTAAAGTGCTAATTTTAAAGGCTAATTTGCAAGTTACTGTCCTAAAAAGTGTTTGGGGACCCGGGTCCTGCCCCAGGGGACATGTATCAATGCAAAAAAAGTTTTAAAAACGGCCATTTTTTCGGGAGCAGTAATTTTAATAATGATTAAAGTGAAACAATAAAAGTGTAATATTCCTTTAAATTTTGTAGGGGGGAGGGGGTTGTCTATAGTGTGCCTGTGAAGGGGCGCATGTTTCCCGTGCTTAGAATTGTCCCTGCACAAAGTGTCATTTATGCAGGAAAAAAAGTCCTTTAAAATCACTCGCAGCTATTATGAATTGTCGGCTCCGTAATACAGAGAACACTCATTGAAAGTCATTGATAAAAAAATAAATAGATAAATAAATAAAAAAGCGTGGGGGTCCCCCAAATTCAATTACCAGGCCCTTCAGGTCTGGTATGGATATTAAGGGGAACCCTGCCTCAAATTTAAGAAAAAAATTGACGTGGGGTTCCCCCTAAATATCCATAACCAGACCCTTCAGGTCTGGTATGGATATTAAGGGGAACCCCGCGTCAAATTTAAAAAAAAATTGACGTTTGGGTTCCCCCTAAAAATCCATACCAGACCCTTTATCCGAGCACGCAACCTTGCAGGCCGCAGGAAAAGAGGGGGGGGAGAGAGCGGCCCCCCCTCCCTCCTGAACCGTACCAGGCCACATGCCCTCAACATTGGGAGGATGCTTTGGGGGTCCGTGACCCCTCAAAGCACCTTGTCCCCATGTTGATGAGGACAAGGGCCTCATCCCCACAACCCTGGCCGGTGGTTGTGGAGGTCTGCGGGCGGGGGGCTTATCAGAATCTGGAAGCCCCCTTTAACAAGGGGACCCCCAGATCCCGCCCCCCCCCCTGTTTGAAATGGTAAGGGGGTACAAAAGTACCCCTACCATTTCACAAAGAAAGTGTAAAAAATGGTTAAATAAAACAAACACACTTTTGAAAAATTCCTTTATTAAAAATAAAAAAATAAAAAAAAGATTCCAGCGGCGGTAATCCACTCTTGCTATCCAGCGACGGACGGTCATCTCTCCAGCGATGTCTCATGTCATCCAGCGCAGCGAATCCTCCGTCCTTCTTCTGTCTCCGTGGAGGAGACACTGCAAGGATTCCGGCGGCTGACGTTTCTTATATACGGAGGGCGGGGCCACCCGTCACCTGACCCCGCCCCCCTCTGACGCAAGGGGAAACCCGGGGTTCCCCATGACGTAGGGGTGACCCGCACCCCTCTGATGTAACACAGGCAGGTTTCCGTTACATCAGAAGGGGGCGGGTCACCCATACGTCACAGGGAACCCCGGGTTTCCCCTTGCATCAGAGGGGGGCGGGGTCAGGTGACGGGTGGCCCCGCCCTCCGTATATAAGAAACGTCAGCCGCCGGAATGCCTGCAGTGTCTCCGTGGAGGAGACAGAAGAAGGACGGAGGATTCGCTGCGCTGGATGACATGAGACATCGCTGGAGAGATGACCGTCCGTCGCTGGATAGCAAGAATGGATTACCGCCGCTGGAATCTTTTTTTTATTTTTTTATTTTTAATAAAGGAATTTTTCAAAAGTGTGTTTGTTTTATTTAACCATTTTTTACACTTTCTTTGTGAAATGGTAGGGGTACTTTTGTACCCCCTTACCATTTCAAACAGGGGGGGGGGCCGGGATCTGGGGGTCCCCTTGTTAAAGGGGGCTTCCAGATTCTGATAAGCCCCCCGCCCGCAGACCTCCACAACCACCGGCCAGGGTTGTGGGGATGAGGCCCTTGTCCTCATCAACATGGGGACAAGGTGCTTTGAGGGGTCACGGACCCCCAAAGCATCCTCCCAATGTTGAGGGCATGTGGCCTGGTACGGTTCAGGAGGGAGGGGGGGCCGCTCTCTCGTCCCCCCCTCTTTTCCTGCGGCCTGCCAGGTTGCGTGCTCGGATAAAGGGTCTGGTATGGATTTTTAGGGGGAACCCCACGTCAATTTTTTTTTAAATTTGATGCGGGGTTCCCCTTAATATCCATACCAGACCTGAAGGGTCTGGTTATGGATATTTAGGGGGAACCCTACGTCAATTTTTTTCTTAAATTTGAGGCAGGGTTCCCCTTAATATCCATACCAGACCTGAAGGGCCTGGTAATTGAATTTGGGGGACCCCCACGCTTTTTTTATTTTTTATTTTTTTATTTTTTTATCAATGACTTTCAATGAGTGTTCTCTGTATTACGGAGCCGACAATTCATAATAGCTGCGAGTGATTTTAAAGGACTTTTTTTCCTGCATAAATGACACTTTGTGCAGGGACAATTCTAAGCACGGGAAACATGCGCCCCTTCACAGGCACACTATAGACAACCCCCCCCTACGAAATTTAAAGGAATATTACACTTTTATTGTTTCACTTTAATCATTATTAAAATCACTGCTCCCGAAAAAACGGCCGTTTTTAAAACTTTTTTTTGCATTGATACATGTCCCCTGGGGCAGGACCCGGGTCCCCAAACACTTTTTAGGACAGTAACTTGCAGAATCTTTTCTCTCTGTCAAATCTTTTTTCTCGGTCGAATATTTTCTCTATATAATCTTGGACTAATAGAGGTAAGGTTAGGCACATTCGACCACAGGTACTATAGACAGATTGTTGTCAGAGTCATGTCGAATCTCCTATTCTATATCGAACTGTTGTAACAATGAAAACGAAAATAAAGCATTTATTTATGTCGGATCTTTCGTTTTTCGGATTTTGTGCTTTCGTTATCATTTGTCAAAACGAAAACGAAAATAGCTGAAATTCGGACGAAAATGCATTCGGATGAAAACGAATGCACATGTCTAATATAGGGTACTGAAGTTTGTCGCCATTTCACAGGCTCACACAATCTATTAACTCAGTGCAACCTCGTCTTATATTTTACCACAAAATTGGATAGTTTAATGCATTCACTTAAGCATGTTTTTTACTAACATTTTACATTTCCTAGACCTTAGCGTTAATAATGTGTGACATAAAAAAACTCTACCACTATTTTATTCTCTAGGGTGTCTGCTTTCAGAAAAAATATGTTTGGGGGTTTTGTGTAATTTTCAGGCTTAATATGATTTTTTTGAAATGTGTGCAAAAAAACCCCCAAAAAACGGTTCTGGCAGCGAATAGGTTAAAGCACGAAGAACAAGAAATTACATATGTACTAGTCCCACAAATATCTAATCTACTCATTTTGACCATTCTCATCAACAATTTTAATTGAATTAATTTGAAGACTTAGAAAAAATTTACTGTTTATGATTTATTATAAGAAACAAGCAGCAAACTCATTTTCTAAAAGACCTGAATTCCACTTCTGTATATGGTGAGAGTACATATGGCTCATGTCATGTTAACAGCATTCTGAGTGTATTGTAGACATCACTCTTAAAAGCAGGGGTGGCCCATCCAATAAGGGTGCTGCCACCCCCCCCCCATCCCCCCATCCTTGCGTCCAGCCCCTTGCAGGAAGCCAGATGCATAAATTCCAATGGGGGGGTTTAAGCACCTGATTAGAGCCAGAGGCTCTAATAGGCTTCAAAATAGAGTGGGCTGGGCACACAGAGCATTGCACTATGAGCCCACTCAGGTGTGTTACAATAATGAATGAATATATGTAAAAAGAGTGCAGCGCGAAACAATAAAATGCATTAATGTGAATACAGACAAATATTAAACTATACGAATGTGCAGATAATCAACAGTATATAAACAATAATAACTGTGAATAAAGTTCGAAGACACATATGCTAAATTATATCACGTGAATAAAGTGCAATTATGCTAACAAGAAGTTCATATAAAGCTGGATTCCATGAAAGAAAGTCCCATGGGAGAAAAGAGTCTTTGGAAATGACGATCATAGACCTGAAGGCGTGACACCCATCACCATAACAAAAATGGAGGCTTACCCCTGATGATGTCATTTATGATGAAACGATCGTTGGGATAGCTACGTATACATGCTGCTGCACTTGTGCGATCTCTGCTTGAAACTCACAAGGATTTTATCTGTTTGATCTGTTGATTGTGTCATGATCATAGCTTGGACATTTATGTAAGTGTACTGCGGACCATCCTGGTGGAGGATTCTCTGCTGCTACCCCTGATGCCCATGGGATCTATTCGCCATGACTTGCGGGGACAATTCAGGGAAGGAACTCCTGGCCTCTCCCCTGCCTTCTCCTGTGCCCTCACACACTGAGGGCTCACATGTGAGTACTCTCTATATGGGACATCCCTCACCCGCCTCCACTGAATCTCTTCTGAGGCACACTATGAAAGAGCTGGGCCTATCCCCCATGGAAGGCCCTCCACAAATACAACAATCATTACAGCTGGTTAGCCTGGGCCCTAGCTATCCCACTGCTATGGCTGCACTGTTCTCCAAGTTTTCAGATTTACTTGATATTGACCTGCATAACACAGCTACCAAAATCACTTAAGACATTATAGTGGACCTCCAGACTTTAGCCTCCTGCATAGAAGCTATGGAAAAAATATTGGATTCTACTACTGCCAGAACTAACCAAAACACAGACCGCATCCAAGATCTACAGGACCAGCTTGAGACAAAAATATCTAAAATAGACAATCTTGAGAACAGAAACAGGAGATATAACTTTAGGATCCAATGAGCAGTGATTTATTGATGCTTAAAGTGAACGTAAAAAATTGAAAAATTCCTTTCAATATAGTGCCTGGGGGAGAGGGGGTCCCCTTGGTCCACCTGTAAAGTGGCACATCTGTACTGTGTAAATAAGCTGCTGCAGAAATAATTGCATTTATAAAGCCCAAAACAATTTTTTTTCCAAAGCTCTCTTTATTTTGTAAGCAACGGCTTGGGGAGTCGGGCTGTATGATGAGGCCACAATGTAGTGCACTGGAGACAAGATTAGAGATTTTTTGGAAAATTCTGGTGTCTCTACCACAGGCTTTGGATAGAAGTAACAGGTGTGGAAAAATGGTTCTTTGGGTGTCGTGGTACCTTCACACTGTAACCCTATAGAGGTACTCTTTATAAAAGAAAGAATTGGCCTTGATGCCAAAAATTGTAATGATATGCACCTGTCAAGCAGGTGCGTAAAAATTGGTCTTTGGGTATTGATTGTGCCCATGAAACCTATACCAAAACATTCTTCCAGATTAAATCAGCATCCACACCACTAGGCAGCGTGGAAGTCCTGCAGAGATCCCATATCCCAGAAACAGTTAATCAGTGATCTATTCTCACGACCCAGTAAGCCAGTGGATCATCGACTGGAAAGTTCTCCATCTCTGCTTTCGCCCCTAGATAATCATCCACCATGAAATGCAGAGGCTGCTGATGGGATGTGGACAGCCCTGGGTGGCAAGGATTAAAAAAATTGTGAAATGCATTACTTAGGTGGCCGCCATCTCCACTGCTTCTCACTTGATCAACAGGAGCCTCAAAACTAAGTTTTCCATGACACTGTAACCTACCAGAGTCAGGAAAAGCAATCAATAAACGTCTCTTTAAGGTGTCCTCAAGAGATTTCATCTTCTGCTGTAGGGACAAGATGAGTTTTCAGACTTTCCCCTTATAACGGTGGTCAAGGAGGGTTGCCAACCAATAGTGATCCTTTTCTTTAACGCCACATATTCTTGGGTCCTTTCGCAGGCTTTGAAGCAAGAGGGAGCCCATGCACCACACATTTATGGAGGCATGAGAAGAAGACTCCTTGGGGTCACTGAGGATTAGAGTATCTAGAACTGCCTCCTCCCAGCCATGTACTACTTCCAAGGGTTCTGCAGATGGAAAACCATCTCTTACTGTTTGACATGTCTTCCTCTGTTTCAATGCCTCTGAAACTGCCAGAATTCTCCTCCTCTCTCTCCTCTTGCATGTTCTGTGGCATAGGAACAATGGTGTCTGCATAAAGTGGGCCTTGAGAGGAAAGGAAGTCCTCCTCTTCCTCCCTCTGCTCTGCCTTGAGTGCCCTGTCCATAATGCCATGCAGAGTCTGCTTCAGCAGGAACACAACAGGGATCATGTCACTGCTGCATGCATTGTCACGGCTCACCATCCTTGTGGCCTCCTCAAATGGTGACAGTACAGTGCATGCATACTTTATGAGCAGCCATTGGCATGGGGAAAAAAAAGGCGAGTTGGCCTGAGCCGTTGTGCCATACTAAGACAGGTACTTGTTGATGCCCCTCTGCTGCATGTGCAGCCACTGCAGCATTGCCAAAGTTGAGTTCCACCTGGTGGGCATATCACAAATCAGGCAGTTTATGGGCAGGTGTAATTCCTGCTGAATTGCAGCCAACTGAGCACTGGCTGTGTATGACTGACTGAAATGGCTACAGACTCTTCTGGCCTACTTTAGAAGATCTTCCAACCCTGGGTACCTATTTAAGAAATGCTGCACCACCAAATTGTGGACATGTGCCAAGCATGGCACATGTGTCAACTTTCCCTGTTTAAGGGCGGAAAGGAGGTTATCGCAAACCACCATTCCTGGTTCCAGCTGGCTTGGTATGAACCACCTCTGGACCTGTCCATGTAATGCTGCAAGAATCTCTGTTCTTTTGTGGTTCCTGTCCCCTAGATACACCAGCTGAAGCATTGCATGGCACCTTTTAGCCTGACTCATTGAATAGCCCTTTAAATGCTTAGGGGGCACTTGAGGTTCATAGGGTAATTCAGCAGAGGAGGGCATGGAGGAGGAGGAGGGGTTGGAGCTGATGAATCTGGCATCATCACTCCCTGTATGGAGACGTGGGGGCACAACAAGCTGCATCATTGAGTCCTGTTCTGCATCCTTCCAAGTTGCAAGCAGAGTTACCCAGTGTGCTGTAAATTAAATATATCATCCCTGCCCATGCTTGCTGGACCACGTGTCAGCAGTAACATGGACTTTGCAGCTGACTGCCTTGTCCAACGATGCCACAATATTGCCTTCCACATGATGATAGAGAGACAGAATGGCCTTACGTGAAAATAAATAGTGACAGGGAACCTGCCATTGTGGTACGGCACATTCTGCAAATTCATGGAAGGTGGCAGAATCCACCAGGGGAAAAGGCAGAAGTTGTAGAGCCAGAAGCTTTGACAAGCTTGCATTTAGACGCTGGGCATGTGGGTGGCAGGGACTGTATTTTTTTTATCTGCATCAGCAGATTGGGCAGAGAAATTTGCCAGCTATAGTCTACGGTTGGTGGTGTATTGCTGGCAGATGTGCTGCAAGGACCTGGGACACCCTGCACTATACATCATCCCTGTCATTGGAGGCTGCTGAAAGGTCATGAAATATAGCAGGGGCAGACTGAGGTGAATAAGGAGGAGGGACAGATTTGTGCCCATTTTGTGTGGCTTTTAGGTGCTCTTTCCAACAGGCTGAGTGGTGGGAGGTTAAATGCATTTTCAAGCATGTGGTACCCAAATGGTTGGTGTTTTTGCCACGCTTTATGTGCTTGAGACAAAGTTTGCAAATAGCAACAGTGCGATTGACTGCATATGTACTAAAAAAGGCCAAGACAGCTGAGCTGTGAGAAGTGGGCCAGGAGATAACAGCTCCACTGAAAGGGGCATGTAAAAAGACCCTTGTGGGTTTTGCAATCTAAGACTCGACTGCGCCTTTAAGTTTATAATTTTGCTGATCAAGTAAAATTATTGTTGTTTAACCACTTCAGGACCGCCGTATTGCCATTGTACGTCAACACAATGGCACAGGCAGGCACAATCACGTAGATTTACGTGATTGCCTTCCAGCGGGTGGGGGGTCCGATCGGACCCCCTCCCGCTGTTTACGGCGGTCCGGTTCGGTCCAGGAGCGCTCCGTGATGAGGGGATGGCCGTTGGTTTTCCCCTCTGGATCGCTGCTGGCCAATGAGAAGCTTCCTCCCCTGTGTATTGTTTACACAGGAAGGAGGAAGTGATGTCATTCTCCTCGGGGCGGTCTTTTTGACCGGACTACGAGGAGAAGACTAATAGTAAGTGTGCACCAACACTACACTGACATGTAGGTACACACAGGCACACAAACCCCCCCCGACCCCCCCCCCCGATCGCCCCCCGATCGCCCCCCGCCCCCCCTCCCCCCCCAGTCACAGTGTCACTGATTGCATTGATCATTTCTTTACTGATCAATGCATTCAGTGTCAGTTGTGACAGTAAAAACTGTCAGGACAGTTAGTGTTAGGTCCAGGGTAGCCCCCTATCACCCCCCAATAAAGATTTAACCCCCTGATTGCCCCTAGAGTTAACCCTTTCACCCCCTTTTGCCAGTGTCACTAAGCGATCGTTTTTCTGATCGCTGCATTAGTGTCGCTAGGTAGCTAGTTATTTTTTTAGGTTCACCGCCAGGTTTTTATAGCGCTAGGTACCCCGATATACTACCCAATAATGGTTTCAACCCCCTGATTGCCGCTAGTTAACCCTTTCACCCCCTTTTGCCAGTGTCACTAAGCGATCATTTTTCTGATCGCTGCATGTGTCGCTAGGTAGCTAGTTATTTTTTTAGGTTCACAGCCAGGTTTTTATATCGCTAGGTACCCCGATATACTACCCAATAATGGTTTTAACCCCCTGATTGCCGCTAGTTAACCCTTTCACCCCCTTTTGCCAGTGTCACTAAGCGATCGTTTTTCTGATCGCTGCATTAGTGTCGCTACAGTCGCTAGGTAGCTAGTTATTTTTTTAGGTTCACCGCCAGGTTTTTATAGCGCTAGGTACCCCGATATACTACCCAATAATGGTTTTAACCCCCTGATTTCCGCTAGTTAACCCTTTCACCCCCTTTTGCCAGTGTCACTAAGCGATCATTTTTCTGAACGCTGCATCAGTGTCGCTAGTGTCGCTAGGTAGCTAGTTATTTTTTTAGGTTCACCGCCAGGTTTTTATAGCGCTAGGTACCCCGATATACTATCCAATAATGGTTTTAACCCCCTGATTGCTGCTAGTTAACCCTTTCACCCCCTTTCACCAGCGATCACAGTATAAGTGTCACTGGTGACGCTGGTTAGCCAGTTAGTTATTTAGGTTCCCCGTCAGGTTTTTATATAGCGCCAGGGACCCCCATATACTACCTAATAAAAATTTGAACCCCCTGATTGCCCCTAGTTAACCCTTTCACCACTGATCACCGTATAAGTGTTACGGGTGACTCTGGTTAGTTTGTTTTTTATAGCATCAGGGCACCCACCATTTATTACCCAATAAAGGTTTAACCCCCTGATCACCCAGCGGGTGATATCAATTAGGTTTTAGGGTCAGGGTCTGCGTCGCCCCAGGCAGTGCTAGGTTAGTGCCAGTACCGCTAACACCCACACGCAAAGCATACACCTCCCGTAGTGGTATAGAATCTGAAAAGATCAATATCTGATCTGATCAGATCTATACTAGCGTCCCCAGCAGTTTAGGGTTCCAAAAAAACGCATTGTTAGCGGGATCAGCCCAGATACCTGCTGGCACCTGCGTTTTGCCCCTCTGCCCAGCCCACCCAAGTGCAGTATCGATCGATCACTGTCACTTACAAAACACTAAACACATAACTGCAGCGATCGCAGAGTCAGGCCTGATCCCTGCCATCGCTAAAAGGTTTTTTGGTAGCATTTTATATTCAAATCCGGAAGGCAGTGCTTGGTTTTTGGGGTCCCGTACGTGGCTAGGCTCCCAAAAAGTCCCCCACATGTGGTATCCCCGTACTCGGGAGAAGCAGCAGAATTTATTTTGGGGTGTAATTTGACTTCTGCCCATAGCATGTGTGAGCAATATATCATTTAGTGACAACTTTGTGCAAAAAAAAAAAAAAGTTTGTAATATTCCCGCAACTTTTGGCAAAATATAAAATATTCCATGGACTCAACATGCCTCTCAGTAAATAGCTTGGGGTGTCTACTTTCCAAAATGGGGTCATTTGGGGGGGTTTTGTGCTATTTTGGCATTTTATGGCCTTCGAAACTGTGATAGGTAGTGAGGAGTTAAATCAAAAATTTGCACCCTTAGAAATCCTGAAGGTGGTGATTGGTTTTCGGGGTGCCGTGCGCGACTAGACTCCCAAAAAGTCCCACACATGTGGTATCCCCGTACTCAGGAGAAGCAGCAGAATGTATTTTGGGGTGTCATTTCACATATGCCCATAGCATGTGTGAGCAATATATCATTTAGTGACAACTTGGTGCAAAAAAAAAAAAGTTTGTAATATTCCCGCAACTTGTGGCAAAATATAAAATATTCCATGGACTCAACATGCCTCTCAGTAAATAGCTTGGGGTGTCTACTTTCCAAAATGGGGTCATTTTGGGGGGTTTTGTGCTATTTTGGCATTTTATGGCCTTCGAAACTGTGATAGGTAGTGAGGAGTTAAATCAAAAATTTGCACCCTTAGAAATCCTGAAGGTGGTGATTGGTTTTCGGGGTGCCGTGCGCGACTAGACTCCCAAAAAGTCCCACACATGTGGTATCTCCATACTCGGGAGAAGTAGCGGAATATATTTTGGGGTGCAATTCCACATATAACCATGGCATGTGTGAGCAATATATAATTTAGTGACAACTTTTTCTTTTTTTTTTTGTCATTATTCAATCCCTTAGGACAAAAAAAATAAATATTCAATGGGCTCAACATACCCATCAGCAATTTCCTTGGGGTGTCTACTTTCCAAAATGGGGTCATTTGGGGGGGATTTGTACTGCCCTGCCATTTTAGCACCTCAAGAAATGAGATCGGCAGTCATAAATTAAAAGCTGTGTAAATTCCAGAAAATGTACTCTAGTTTGTAGACGCTATAACTTTTGCGCAAACCAAAAAATATACGCTTATTGACATTTTTTTTACTAAAGACATGTGGCTGAATAAATTTTGCCCTCAATGTATGACTAAAATTTAGTTTATTCGATTTTTCTTATAACAAAAAGAAGAAAATATCTTTTTTTTTCAAAATTTTCGCTCTTTTTCCATTTATATCGCAAAAAAAAAAATCAAATACCATCAAAAGAAAGCTCTATTTGTGGGAAGAAAAGGACGCAAATTTCGTTTGGGTGCAATATTGCATGACCGCGCAATTACCAGTTAAAGCAGCGCAGTGCGAAATTGCAAAAAGACCTCTGGTCCTTAAGGTGTTTATTGGTCCGGAGCTGAAGTGGTTAAGAAGTGAACTTGTGTTGAAGTCAAAACCAGAAATAGGGAAATACGTGTTTGTCATGAGATGGTCTGTATGGAGTTTTTAGTTGACATAATGTGACATAATGAGTTTGATTAGATACAAAGATGTAAAGAGTTAATTATATGACATTATAATTGGTTGAATGCATGTTCAAGGAAATATGTCATTTGAACATGTACCCCTTATTGGTGGAAAATGGTTGGTAACGCACATCTTTTATTCATACTTTATACCCTGTCTTATCCAGAATAAATCTGAACAGTATATGGTAACTCAACGTGTGTTGTGTCAATTATTTATATACGCTGTTTCCTATGCATAGAAGATTTTGAGTGAGAGTAATGGAATCGTCCAACAAGGTAATTATAATTTGATAATAAAGGTAGTCAGGGCTAGTGGTTAAAAGTCAAGGTGCATTCTAACATCCACAATGTGATGGAATAGGGTGGCTGCTTTCTACTCTTCCATGATGGCTGCTTCGTTGGGGTTGTGCCTCACCCTTACTTTCCTCCTCTGCTCTATCTGGCATCCAATTCGAGTCAGTGACTTTATCATCTCCTCCATCCTCATTACCACTGGAGACAACTTGGCAATACGCTGCAGCTGAGAGAACATGACTACTAATTTGTGTACCCGTGTTCTCCCCTTTCTGTCGGCTCATGTTCCTGCCTTCCTCAACCTCAGAACTAACATCTGAATTGAGTAATGGCTGTGCATTGTCAAGGGGCAAGTGGCTGACGCTGACTCCTCCATGCCTAATGCTGGGGCTATGGCAGAAATAGCTTTGGGCAAGGAGGCAGGTTTTGACACTCTGGCAGCTGCAGGGGACTGTGCACTATTCTCTGCTTGGGTGACGGAGGAAGAGGACGGTTTTTTAAGCCAGTCCACCACCTCCTCTGCATACTGTGGCTGGATAGCATGGACAGCAAAACTAAACAAAGGAAATGATGCCCTGCCTGAGGACTGACCATGTCCACCTTTGCCTGTGGACACATATGCTGCTAGCCCCCTTACAGTGCCATGGGAAAGTTTGCCGTTTGCCTTGCAGTAACGCTCTGATATATATGGCGTTAAACTTGCAGTAACACACAGAACTATATGGCACTAAACTTGCAGTAATGAAATAAAATATATGGCGTTAAACTTGCCGTTACGCAATGTTATATACAGCGTTAAACTTGCAGTAACGCAGAACTATATGGCATTAAACTTGTAGTAACACAATGAAATATATGGCGTTAAACTTGCAGTAATGCAATGAATTGCTGTCAGGGTGACAATTTTTATGATTTATATCCCTTGGCTCAGGCCAAATTGAATGTTTCTATATAGAAGGATGCCCAATGAGTATAAAACAAGTGTAATTTGGGTGAGCCAAGATAGTTTTCATATAGGAATAGCTTAGCTTCTTTCCCATTGAAATGCATGGCTGTCATGGTGCCACGTTTGGTGTCATATTTTATGATTTATAGCTCTTGGCTTGGGCCAAATTGAACTTTAACTAATAAAGGGATGCTCAATTATATGAAAACAAGTCAAATCTGGGTGAGCCAAGATGGGTTTTCATATAGAAAAAGTTATTTATTCAGAATTGCCCCTTTAAATACATGGCAGTTAGGTAGACAGAATTGTTTTAAAAGTTCACAATTTTATTATAAATTTTGCAGATGATTGTTTAGTAAATAATCCCCTTTGTGAATAAAGATCCAACCTGAATAAGAAGCTGGCTGAATAAGGAGCCAACTTCAGCATCATCACTATAGTATACTAAAGCCCCATACACACTATCAGATTTTCTGCTGATTTTTTCCTTCAGCTTTACCAAAACCATATAATCTGAGGTCAAACCTTAGGAGTTTCAATTTGTATGCAATCAGGCAGGCCCTTGTACTACGTGGTTTTGGTAAATCGGAAGGAAAAAAAATCAGAAACAGAAAATCTGATAGTATGTAAGGGGCTTAACTGTCTAATAGCACTGAACGGAGCCCTGTTCCATCTCTCTCCATGCCACTATCACACTACAAATGGCTGCTATGGAAAGAATACTTTTATAGTGTGGGGTGCTATTAAGAGCAACGAGCCATGATTGGATACAGTCATTACAGCATCCAATCATGGCTCTGACAGTGCTCTGTGCCCTGATTAGGCAAAGTTTTCATTGCTTCATCCAATCAGGGCTTTCAATGCACTGTGTGGCAGCGCAGTGTATTGATGTCATTCGGCGGGTTGAACAAAAGGTCAAACGACCTAATAATTTGGTTGTTCAGGGAACTTCCAAACAGCTAATGTTCGGCGTAAACTCATGCTCGGGCTGAACTGTTCTCCCATCCTTAGTTGTAAATTTTCACTCCTTCTGGAGAGTAAAGATCCTAGGGGAAGATTTATCTTAGTTTAATGGGTCCTTGATAATCAAATATACTCCTTTGTTTTTCAATCTTTATTCCAGACCCTGACCCCCCTGTTAGAAGGTACAGTGATTCTCGGAGGGGATTCCAATGGGGCTTTTGATCAGGGCCTCGACAAGTCACATCCATAGGGTGGATTGTCTCACCCGCCCTTCTAAACAAATCCTCCCTATTGCCGGGGTCATCTTCCAGCGGAGATTGGTGGATGTTTGGGGAGAAACTAACCCAATGTTGCATGACTACACTCATTAGTCAAGCCCCCTATAACTCATTTGCCAGGATAGATCATATTTTTGTTTCCACTGGCCTGGTCCCTCTGATAGCTAAGTCCTATATTAGGGACTCGGCCTGGACAGATCACTCTATGGTATTTTTAGTTTTCAACATCCACTGGGCCAAAGAGATGGCAGACACTGGAGCCTTAATGAGTCGATTCTCAGTGACCCCATTAGAGCCAAAGAGATCAAAGACACTATCAAGGAATATTTCCTTATAAATTACATCCCCGGTACTTCACCAGAAACAGTTTGGCCAGCACACAAGGCTACAATAAGGGCAAATAGCTTCCCAGCTCCATAAAGCTAAAAGTGTGGACATTGACAGATTGGAAAAGGAGTTCATTGCCTTATCTAAAAAGCATGAAGCTAACCTGCAGTCGGTCCCCATAGACAAACTAGATTCTGCTCGCACAGCTCTCAACCTGGCCCTTACCTCCAATGCAAAAAAGAGCCTACATTGGAGTGGGGCTAACTTCTATTACCAAAGAGAGAAATTGGGGTCCATGCTAGCAAGGAGATTGTCTCTGAAATCTCAGTCCTTTGCAATACCTAAAATTAGGATGGAGGGGGGAACTTTATCTCTGAACCCCCCGCGCATAATGGGAGTATTTCAGGAATGCTATCAAAAACTGTATAGCGCAGGGCCTAATGCCTATAATTCTAAGCTTGAACCCCTTCTTAACACGAGTAAGGTCCCTAAACTAGAACACCATCATTGCCAAACTCTGGAAGCTCCAATCTCAACTGCAGAGGTAGCGCTTGTCATTAAACACTTAAAGAGCCACTCCACTCCAGGACCTGATTGATTCTTTGTCCCCTACTACAAAACCTTTGTCATAATCATATCTCCCTTCTTATGCAGTTTCTTCAATGCTATCCATCAGGGAGCCCCTTTGGAACATAATACTGCGTTTATTTCCATTATCCCTAAACCGGGCAAGGATACCAGCTCAGTTAGTACGGTAATTTTAGACCAATCTTGCTTATTGACAATGACTCCTGACTAAAATCCTTGCTGATCATATCTCCTCATTTATTTGCCTCTACATCCACAAAGATCAGGTGGTTTTATAACCGGGAGGCAGAGTCCTGACCAAATTCACAGGGCAATTGATATTATCTTCCTCTTATATTTGAGGTGAGAGGGAGGAAAGGCCCAGGAAGGTTTCCTGCTTTCGTTGAACCTTCAGAAAGCATTTGACTTGGTCCATTGGCCATATGTTTTTTCCATCCTGAAGCAGTGATTTTGCAATATGTTTCTGAACTTTATGTTGGCCGCACATAGCACCCCAGTAGCCCAGATACGTATGCAGAGATTTTATTCTGAACCTTTTAATATCTCCAGGGGAACCAGGCAGGGATGTCCATGCCCCCCTCTTATATTTGCAATTGCAATAGAAACCTAAACAATTGCAATTAGAAATCACCCCATTATACATGGCATACAGTGGGGTCTCCACTCCCATAAATGTGCTGTGTTCACAGATGATATTCTATTGTTTGTCTCCTCTCTGTTGGCTTCTCTCCCGAACACACTTTTGGAGGATTTTGGTAAAATTTCAGGTCTGCATGTCAATTATGCTAAGTCACAAGCTTTAAACATAACACTACCAAGCGTGATGGTTGTGCGGCTCAAGGAAAATTTTGAGCTCCCTTGGAGTTATTCAACAATCCCTTATATATGAGTAAACATAGCCACCAAGATCGGCCTTCTCTTTGCTGCAAACTATCCCCGGCTTTTTAAAAAACTAGAATCGGCCCTTGCCTAGACGGCCCATCATGGCCTTTCTTGGCTGGGTCAGATCAATGCAATTAAAATAACCTTACTCCTTCGTATCTTTTACTTCTTTAGGTCTCTCCCTATCCTGATAGTTAAAGGTCGCTTACAGTAATTACAATCTAAGATCTATACAGAATCTGTAATTTTCTTCATCCCCTAGGCCCCCTCACTAAGGCCTACTGCATTAAAAAAATTGGACATGCCTCCTTCTGAACTCTTTCGCTATACACAAATCTACAACAACTTACACAAACTCTGGCCTTCAACTTCTGAAGGGCATAATATCACAGCTTATAAACAATTGTGTGGTCAGGCCATGGAGCAGGGGGGGGGGGCATCTCAGTAATCTATGGAGCGTTTTCCTCGACACACTCAAAGACTCCTTATATGCTGGCATGGGAAACTCATCTTGCACAGAAATTAGTTCTTGAGGTGTGGCATAGGAATCTTTTAAGGGCCTACAAGGGGGTATTAAACATTGCCCTCATAGAAGCTAATTTTAAAGTTATGACGAGGTGGTACCTGGTCCCACTCAGACTCACAAAGCTATTTCCCACAGTATCTCCCCTGTGTTTCAGAGGCTGTTAACACACAGGCTGTAGACTTCACATTTGGTGGGAATTCCCCAAATTATAGCCTTCTGGAATAAAATGTTCTCTTTGATCCGAAAGATTTCGGGCCTCCCCATAGTGAAATCACCACCTGGCCCTCCTTAATTTCCCAGTGGAATCTGCTTCCAAAAGCATGCAACACCTCATCCTGCTTGGGGCAAAATTGACCATCGCTTGGGGCAAAATTGACCATTGACATGGTCCTAGAAGTCTTCCTATGTATCTGTCCTAATGGCAAAAAGAAAAAAAGTCTCCTGGATAATGTCTCAGGAAAAGATGGTCAGCATGCTTTGGGACTCTGCTTAGAAATTTGAAGCCATTCGGGAACCCTGGGCAAACCACTTAGCTAACACAATCAGCTTTCATCCTATCTGTCACTTATTGTCCTCTATCTGTTTTCCTACTTTAGTTTCTCCACTTTTCTTCTTCTTCTGTCTGCTCTTACCTCTTCTTGATATCCCCCTTATCGGTTATATAATTTCCCCTTTTTTTAATATTGGTTCCAGTTGTCCTAATCAGAGTTTTTCACCATAAGTAGTCACTAGTGTTTAGGTCTATCAGGTCACCTATGACCATTGAGACGGATCACTAGGAACCATGTACTATAAGTCCACCTTATGGTTGTAAGCTCTGCATAAATTTGGTTTACTCTGATCCACACTGACTAACTACATTTAGTTATCTACGTTTATCTACGTAGTCTACATTTTTAGAGTTATTATTTTATTTCTGCGGTATTTAAATATGGTGTCTGCATTACTTTTCCTTTTTAGGCTCTTTTCCCCTCGGTTTTCACCTGGTTATCTAGCTAGTAATACACCTCCTGTCTTACAGTGCCCCCACTCTGGATGAATGAGAAAAAGGGACACCATTGGATAGCAGCATTGTCTGTCTGAGGCGAGGGGAGTGTTATATGGACTATCAGATTTAGATACACTAACACATTGAAGTTGAACTCCAGCTAACAGTTTATAAGCAGTTATAGCAAACAAATGCAGCAATAACATCTATGGATTGGTAAGCTACAATATAATAAATGTTTGCTTTTGGGTTTATTACGGTTTAAAATAATGTCAAGTTTGTATGACAATGATGCTTAGCTGACTTGCTATCTCTAAAACAGTGAAAGGAGCCTGAGAAAGCATGAAAAATGGATTTTAATTACACGTGTGTGTATTTGAAGTAGTGAGAGCACGTACAGAGCACCTACAGATGAGTAGGTGTCCTTTTAATGCCTGGAACATTGATTTGTGAGTTATGAAACACTGGGCACTACTGTGCCATTAAAAACACATTGCTATATAATGAAAAATATTAGATGACATAAAAAAGTTAGCCTAATGCTGAACTGAACTGGATGGACTTGAGTCTTTTTTTAAACAAATTAACTTTGCAACTATGTAACTAATATTAGCAATGTTGTCATGTACTTGTAATCTGCAATTAAAAAGGAAAAAAACAAAAACAGAAAAATACTTAAAGTAGAATAAAACAAGAAACATAAGAGTTTGCACTTACTCAGGGTCAGTCATAGTATTGTTTTTATCATCAAATACAGAATTAATGTCAATTGGAGCATTTTTAAGAACGTCCTTAAGCTGCATTGGGAACATGAAGATGAGATAAGTGGTATGAGAATTTTTGTTTGATATTTTGGAAACAATAATTATTAATCAGAAAGTGACAGAAACACTTGATTGAATCACGTAGAAATGAAAGAGACATATCCTCAATGAGCTGTACCTCTTCATCAATCCCCTAATATTCTAGCACCATTATCTTTTAAAAGCTCTTTTGTGTGAAAAAGCTTACAGCAGTAAGCAATATGTTTGCACATCCAACCTCCATGTTATGTCGTTTTTCTGACGTACCTGATCAGAAACCTCCACTCTTCTCTATGGAGTGGCAGGTGTACACCCGCCCACATCCAATCCGATCCACCAAAAAGGGACGTCCAGGCGATAAGATCGGATGCGAGTCGAGTGTAAATGGACAAGTGGTCATAGAGGAGAGAGGGCTGTGTTCGTGTTCGCTCTGCATAAATGGAGCAGACACGGACCTATCATCCACCTGCTTAGCAGAAATCAGCAGACAGATTCCCTGCTGAGAAAGCAGTTCACAGCTGCAGTCTGCCCTGTGCGAAACGGGCCTCGAGATAGCTTAATTTACGCCTGCTGCCAGGCTATGGACACTCATGTGGTTATATATTCTTAACAAGCATAAATGAGCTTTAAGACAAGCCCTGACCTCTTTACCTGGAGAAACTGTGAAACATTTCCTACTCAAATTTCACAGCAGAAGTAATCAGGTCATTCTTTTAGCAACTCAGCTCACCTTGCTCGGGGAAAATCGATCAGCTCAGAAAACAATTTGGAATTACCTGTTTCTGCTTTGAAATTTGAGGATGTATAGCTCCACATAGTCTGCCATTACAGAAATCAAAAGTATTGGGACACATGCCTTTACACGCACATGAACTTTAATAGCATCCCAGTCTTAATCTGCGTACACAATCGGACTTTCGAATGGGAAATGTGTGATGACAGGCTGTTGGCGGAAATCGGACTGTTTGTACTCTGCATCGGACAATTGTTGTTGGATTTTTCATGGCAAAATGTTGGATGGCAGGTTTTAAAATTTTCCACGGACAAATGTCTGTTGTTGCGTTTTCCGAGTGTGTGTACACAAGTCTGTCGAACAAAAGTCCAAAGTACAAACACGCATGCTCGGAAGCAAGGACGAGCTAGAAGTGGTCGGTCTTGTAAACTAGCATTCGTAATGGAGAATTAACATTTATGATGTGGTAAATTATGAAATCTTGAATTGTAGCACACAATTTTCTTCTTCTTTAATGGGATAATAATGAAGCTGCTTTGCTGGGGATACTGATGGAGTTATACACTAGTGTGCCGTCATGTTGCAATAGGAAGGGGCCATCTCCAAACTGTTTCCCCAAAGTTGGGAGCATGAAATTGTCCAAAATGTCTCAGTATGCTGACAGCTTAAGAGTTTTCTAAACAACCCCACACCATTATCCCCCCTCCACCAAATGATTTGGACCAGTGCACAAAGCAAGGTCCATAAAGACTTGGATGAGCAAGTTTAGGGTGGAGGAACTTGACTAGCCTGCACAGAGTCCTGACATCAACCTGACAGAACACCTTTGGAATGAATTAGAGTGGAGACTGCCAGCCAGGCCTTCTCATCCAACATCAGTGCCTGACCTCACAAATGCACTTCTGGAAGAATGGTCAGACATTCCCATAGACACACTCCTAAACCTTGTGGGCAGCCTTCCCAGAAGATTTGAAGCTGATATAGCTGCAAAGGGTGGGCCAACGCAATATTGAACCCTACGGACTCAGACTGGGATGCCATTAAAGTTCATGTGTGTAAAGGCAGTGTCTCAATACTTTTGACAATATGATGTAGCATAGGATGAGTAGAGAAGTTGGGTAAGTTTCGTCACATTTAAAGATCAGAGAATTTTCTAGGCTTCTATTAAAGATAGCTCAGAAATAGCGCTAACTGCTAGACTGTCTCACTTCATACAGAGCTGTAGGAACTACAGTATATATACATGGGGAGCTGTATTTCCGTCCTCTGACTCATTTAGTCGTGTTCTAAACCAAGCTGTATATACAGTATGTTTGTGTATAATAGAGATATGTTATGCAGATGGTTTCAGAACTGCCTAGCATTCTAATTGATTTTGACAACATTTATGTATTCCCTTGTGATTTTTTTATTTTTTTTTATCCTCATTAGCCAATCAACCATGCAATCAAGAATTTAGTAATATTCATTTAGCAACTTTTTGCTTAATTATTTTTTACTACAATGTTTTTATTGAATGTTTTGTATGAAGGTCTATTTAGATTTATTTTCCTAGATGTGTTATCATTATAAAATACTCATACCTTTTCATAACCTTCTGTTTCAGAGAAATTTTTTGAATGTGTAAAATGTACATACACAGACCTTTGTATTACACCTGTAAAAAGGAAATTAGCAGTTAGATCATTAGCTTTACTTGCAATAACAAAAATCATATGGAAGAATCTTTAAACTAAGGGACTATTTGTGTATTTTGTAGGCCAGTTCCTAGTTTTTGAAAAGAATGCTAGAAAGCACATGAGAGGTTTTCCTGGCTGTCATGCTGAGACACTTTTTATACAAGTATAATTAAAACATTATACTAATAAAAAATGTCAATATATTTCTGATTTTCATTTACATCATGCATGTTTCCAGTATGTAACTTAAATGTACTGAAGAAAAACACAGTCAGGTAACTAGCATTATCACAAGGAGGACAGCAAAAACAGCCTCTAACCAGTTCCAACAGTATTTTTCTCCTGTTTTTAGCCTGACCTCCAACCTGCAGTGGGCTTCGGGGTAAGTCTCTTTCCCAATACATAAGACGGCATCTCACTAGTATGTGGCACCTTCACAGGAACAGAGCTGTTCTCCTGGTTCAGACTTGGTTTAGACCATGATGAGGAGTTCTAAACAACTTTCAGATTAACTCTACAGTGTGTATGGGGGTGGTATAGACATTAGACCGTAAGTTTCTTCAGAGATAGAGATCAATGAAATTGTACAATACGTCCTGTTAACAACTACAGAAAAAGTGTCAGTGCTCAATAAATAAAACCTTTATGAGAGCTGAACAAAGCTGTCAAACATAAAAGTACTCAACAACACTCACAATCATTTTGATGTTTGCAGATACCATTTTTATGATATTTTAAAGCCCAAGTCCAGCCAACATGTTTTATTTTGTTTTAAATAGAGAGGGAAGGAGTAAAGCCCCGTACACACGAGAGGACTTATGTCCGACAGACCTCCAAAGGAGTTCCGCCGGAGTTCCGACGGAGTTCTGGCGGAGTTCTGGCAGACTTTTCGACCGAACGGACTTGGACACACACCATCGCACCAAACTCCGACGGAGTCAAACGTGATGACGTACGACTGGATTCGAATAAGGAAGTTCATAGCCAGTAGCCAATAGCTGCCCTAGCGTCGGTTTTAGTCCGTCGGAGTAGCATACACACGAGCGGATTTTTCGAAGGGGACCGGGTCCGGCGGAGTTCCGTCGGGAAAATTTGAAGCATGCTTCATTTCTAAAGTCCGTCAGACTTTTGCGAAGCTAAAGTCCGTTGCAGCCCACACACGATCGGATAGTCTGACGGACTCGGTCTGACGGACTTTGGATGTTGAAAAGTCCGCTCGTGTGTACGGGGCTTTAGAGTGCCAGTCAGATTTTTAGCTGTCTATGCCTATAAAAAGGGAATTTGCCATCACTTCCTGTCAGAGCAAGGGTCACAAAGAAATAAAAACCTGACTAAATGTTCCACTCTTCCCTACTTTACCCAAGAAAGAAAAAAGCTGGAGGTAGGTGCTACATTTTGCAGACTCGATCATTGATAGATGTCTGAACAAGAAAGGAAAAGCACCCACCAACTTCCTTACAAGTAACCACGCCATCTATTCTAGTATGAGTGCCACAGGGACAGGAAACCAAAGAAATTTCCCTTGGGTGGTTACACACAGAAATACAAACCTGACAAGTGTCTAATACTTTTGAACCCTATCCAAAACTGAAAAAACTAGGCTGGAGTACAAATGTAAATCTAAGATGTTTACCTGGCTTCAGTTGTGCCGGATATGTGTCCTTTGGTTCTGTGCATTTTTCACCAGTGTATGCATCAAGGCACTGACATACAGGATTGCAGAATGGCAGGTTTATTGTACATGTTCCACCATTGCTGCAATAATCTTTTTCACATGCACTACAACACACAGTGCCATTCCCTGTAGATAAATGAAAACAGTATATTAGTTCATTTACTTTCATGCTAAACATACTGGAACTTATTAAGAAGATATGGAGAAGTAATACGATTCTACATCTCTAATGTAACCAACCTGATTGGTAGCACTTCATAAAGGTGGAGACCACACTTAGCCCACGTACACACGGTCGGAGATTTTGCCAACCAAATCCGTCGGATTTTGCCCGTCGAATTTAGTCCGACGGATTGTGTCCGAAACTGTTGCATACACACGGTCGGGTCAAGTTGGCGAAAAATCCGATCTTTCAGAACGTGATGACGTAATTTCGTTACAATGGGACTACATTCAGGCTAGTAGCCAATAGCTTTGATGTAGGAATTTGATCTGAGCATGCGTGGCACTTGGTCCGATGAAAATGCTCTACACATGATCGGATTAGGACGGAGATTCGGACGGAATCAGTCCGATGCATACCACACACAGTCGGATTATCTGACGACACAGTTCGATAAGACTCATTCCGACAGATTCCCCGACCGTGTGTACAAGGGCTTAGAAGATTCCAGGTAAAATTGACATCTTAGCTGTGGGTGCATGTCTCTTATCTACTTAGAACAGAGACCCCCCTCACCTGAGTATTTAACGCTGAGAGCTTGGAGCTATACTATTTACTCTTTACTTACTTGTTTGAAGAATGTTAGGCTCTGGCCTGGCTGGTTCTGATAATGGAGCAGCATTCGCCTAGCTGCAGATCATTTGCTCTGTTACCTCTACCTTAATAGGTGTGACCCAACCTCCCAAAAACTTATGGGCAGGCTGTAAATTTTGACCCATTTTTAGGCTGCCAATAAAAAATATGGCTGCAGGCCGACAATGAAACTGCGCATGCGTAGTTTCAAAGCCTGCCAGGCCCAGGCAAGCTTGTACATTTTTGGCTGGGGGGCGCATGCACAGTGACCTAATAGCACTGCCTGCCACCATTTGGCCTCAGCAGCACATCAGCAGGCAGCCGGGCACAAGACCAGACAGACCCCAGCCCACACCATGGCTGGAGGAGACTGTTGTGACTCCCACTACCATGGCACTGTACTATACCCTTGCACCATCCATCCATCTGCTGGAGACTCCCATCACAAGACCCCAGCAATATCCATTAATCCAACCATGGCTTGGCTGCTATCTATGTGTTGTCCACACTTGAGGACTGAGGAGACACAGCAGTTGCCAGACAAGAACGGCAGAAGTTTGATTTTGCAGAATCACAGATGTGCACAATCTATTGTCCTCTCCTGTACCGTGTCTGCATCCTTTAACCATCTCCTGTATCATGTCCAAAGCCTCAAAAAAAATCTGTACCACAGCCTGTAACCCCCTCCTGTATCCTGTCCACATCCTCTGACCACCTCCTGTATCCTGTTCGCATCCTCTAACCACCTCCTCTATCCTGTCTGCAGTCTCTAACCACCTCCTGTATCCTGTCTGCATCCTCTAACCACCTCTTGTATTCTGTCCGAATACTCTAACCACCTCCTGTATCATGTCTTCAGCCTCTAACCATTTCTTGTATCATGTCGGCAATCTCTGACCATCTCTTATCTTGTATTATGCCTACAGTCTGTGAGGGGGAGCCTAATGAGGAGACAAGAGTGGGGGTGCCAGCAGGATGGGGATCACGGGAGGAGTCCTATGTGTAAGGAGGCTATGACAAAAAAACAGAGCTGTCTGACTAAGCCCTGCACTCTGCACCTGAGAGGAGATCAGGGAAAGCACTGCCAGGCCAGTCTGAGGGGGGTAACTAATGTAAAGGGTAGTGAATACAATAATGTAAGGGGGCACTAATATAAATGTCCCCCATTATATCAGTAACTGACCTCTTACCTTAGTGTATTCACTCAGCGGAAGGTGCTCTCTGGACACCAGAGCCCCCCCACATCAGAGTTCCTGGCATTCCCCTTTAAATCAGAGTCTGCAGGATTCCTCCTTACATTGCAAGGGTGAACTCTGCAGACCCTGTTGTAACAGGGAAATCTGATATAAAGGGCAATGCTGCAGATCCCGATGTAAGCGGAAATTCTGATATAAGGATAAAAAGTGGTCTCTGGTCACCAGAGCCCCCTTACCTTAGAGTTCCCCCTTAGATCATGATCTGCAGCATTCTCCCTTACATCAGGGAGCATTGTAAGGGGGATTCCTGCAGACTCTAAAGTATGGGGGGGAACGCTGTGCTGGCTGGGTTATATTAACCTGACCTTCATGTAAATAAATATGTTTTTGGACTTTTATTTGACCTATTGTAAACACATTGCTTATAGCATTAGCTACATGTTTATAGTTTAAATATTGATATTTGAACCATTTAGCAATGAAATATTAATACTGATATACTGAGTATATCCACATTTTCTCCTCTATTCAAGTATGGAGTATGTTTTCGCTGTGATTGTAGCTCAAATTTTTATATAAATTGATCTAGCTTACTTAAATATTCAAACATTTTAATGTTATATATGGTAATATCTGATGTTTAGTGGTGAGATTACCTTCTATGGACTTTCCAACAAGATATTTATGTGTGTGTTGCAGATGTCATTCAGATATGATAATGATCCATTTTAAATGTTACTATTATACAAAATCTTATCTATGTGCTTTATTCTAGATAGTGAGACCTGTTCTTTCCAACAACCGCTGAATATGTCCCGATTAAACAGGGAAACGAATTGACGCACAGGGGCTCACCGCTATGTATATGATGCATGTGTCAGGGCTGGGCTCAGCCCTTCCTTCTCAAAGCTGGCTGCTCAGCTCAGCTGTCAGCTAATTGCCAGCTCCTATCTCTCCACAGTGACTCACTTTGGTTGTAGCTTTAGTCACATCTCTAGAGACGTTCTCCTGTGTTCTTTTTAAAGACTTGCTTGGCTGACATTCTTTCTGGTTCCAGATGCTGCTTGCTGTTCTACTACGCTCATCTCTGGCACCCTGACGTTTTGGCTTGTCTGACTATCCGTTTTGGGTCCTGAACTCTGGCTAAGTTTTGACTATGTTTTTTTTTTATTGAAAAAGCCAACTTTATTGAGGTACGAATGCTTGGTACATAAATTGACGGAGGCCAACATGGCCAACCATCTACCCCAGACCTTTTCGTATTTAGGTGAACACCCCCTATGCACATAAATCAGCTTCTTATATGGAAGAGTATCATTTACCTCTTTTTTCCAACACTGGATTGTGGGGGGCAGGGCCTGCATCCACCTTCTAGCCACCGCTTTTCTTGCCAGGAATAGGGTCTCATGCAAAAAGGTGCGAAGAGATTTATCAGCTTCTAAGCTAGGCATCAGACCGAGCAGGCACATTTTGGGGTCTAGGGTAGCAGGTGAACCCATCTGGTCATGCAGGAATCGTATCACTTGCATCCAGTATGCTTGAATAGTGGGACAGGTCCATAGAAGGTGATAAAGGGAGCCCGGGGTATGACCACATTGACGGCATCCCGGATTGTACATGGGCTTGAAACGTGCTATATTCTGGGGAGTTAGATATGTCCTGTGTAGGATATACAGCTGCGTGAGGCGATCTGACAGCCAGGGGGATACATATTTCACATCCCCCAGAATGTCATCCCAATCCTCATCCGCAATAAGCCCAACGTCCACCTCCCATCTGGTCTTAGCAGCATAGGTCAAGGCCATGACACCAGGGAGACGGATAGCGGAGTACAAGGTGGAGATTAATTTAGCTGGCTCAGTACCCGTAACTGTATCTACTATAGAGGGGACTGCCAAGGATGGGTTAGAGCTAATAAATTGGGTTTGTATGGCATGGCGGAGCTGCAGGCAGGGCCGGTGCTACCACTAGGCAGAGTAGGCAACCGCCTAGGGCGCACTGCCGCCTAGGGCGCAGCCAGGACCACTGGTTTCCCTACTTTGCGCAATGACAGCACACTAGCACGGCCGGCCGCGTCAGCTCCACTCACACACACAGAGAGCGGCATGTTTGTGGGCGCTCCGCTCCCCCTCCCATCTGCCTTCACTTCGGGCCGTTTCTCATTGTTTTCTGAATGGGAGGAGCGAGAGAAGTGTGGGAATCCCATTCTAATAACGGGGAAGGCCGTCCTGTCCCGTCCCGCCCCGGGGCAGGAACACTTAACAGGTCACAATACATTCACAGGCACCCTCCTGCCTCTACTCGACCCTGACTTGAGCTCTGGGACAGAAAAGTACACTGGTAGCTATTGGCCACGCCCACCACCACACGGAAAGCCCGCCCCTGCTATTGATTGGTCGTGTATCCACAAGCATATGACTCCATGATTGGCTGCTCTGACGGGCTGTTTATTGCTGAGCTAGGATTCCATGCAACATGCCTGCCTCTTGAGAAGCTGACACTAACATCCAATACAGTGAGTGAAGTTCTTCTACCTGTCACACTGCCCTCCACCAACATCACCTGTCACACTGCCCTCCACCACCATCACCTGTCACACTGCCCTCCACCACCATCACCTGTCACACTGCCCTCCACCACCATCACCTGTCACACTGCCCTCCACCACCATCACCTGTCACACTGCCCTCCACCACCATCACCTGTCACACTGCCCTCCACCATCACCTGTCACACTGCCCTCCACCATCACCTGTCACACTTCCCTCCACCATCACCTGTCACACTGCCCTCCACCACCATCACCTGTCACACTGCCCTCCACCACCATCACCTGTCACACTGCCCTCCACCACCATCACCTGTCACACTGCCCTCCACCACCATCACCTGTCACACTGCCCTCCACCACCATCACCTGTCACACTGCCCTCCACCACCATCACCTGTCACACTGCCCTCCACCACCACCTGTCACACTGCCCTCCACCATCACCTGTCACACTGCCCTCCACCACCATCACCTGTCACACTGCCCTCCACCACCATCTGTCACACTGCCCTCCACCACCATCACCTGTCACATGAACCCCCCATCACCACCACCTGTCACACTGGCAGTTTTATATTTAGATGTTTTAATATTTTCTACTTTTTTTTAAATTGTACTTTTCATTTTCATTTATTTATTTTTTTTGGTGGGGGGGGGGGCGCAAGTAGCTGGTCTTGCCTAGGGTGCAAAATAGCCCAGCACCGGCCCTGGCTGCAGGTATCTAAAAAGGAGACAGTTAGGGAGGGAAAATTCGTCCTTGAGCATTTGAAACGTTTTTATTCCCATATTAGTCATGACCTGATAAATATATAAGATCCCGTGGCGTATCCACACCACAGGATCTGGAATGGAGAGCAGTTCAGGTAGGTGCATGTTGAACCAGAGAGGCATGTGGGAGTGGACCCGTGGGATCCCAAGTTTTTTCAGTGCCACCCCCCACACCCTCCGGTGATGTGTCAGCATGTCTGCGTTATGACGGGGGGAGCAACCCGTCAAGGGGGCCCTGAGGACTGCCTGAAGGGGGGTGTGGGCTGGATTGTCAGGATGCCCACAGATTAGTGCCTGATATCGTAGTAGTTCGCTTTTATCAAAATAATAAAAATGGGATAATTGTGAGGCAAGGTAGTACTCCTGAAAGTCTGGAAGAGCAGCTCCTCCCAGCGTCGCCGGGTTTTTCAGGAGCTTCCAGGATAATTTATGTCTGCTGTGTCCCCATATAAATGAGTTAAGAATAGACTCAATCGTTTTGAAAAATGTTTGTGGTATATATAGGGGGGCATGCCACACGAGATAGAGTATCTTTGGTAAAAGTATCATTTTAACCAAATTAATGCGTCCCATAACCCCCAGTGGTAGTCTGGCCCAATTCTGTGTCTTAGTCTTGATCAGGGTACATAGGGGTTCAATGTTAAGGAGTGTGTAGTCTGTGAGCGACCTGGTCACCTGCACCCCAAGGTACTTAATCGAGGAGACCCTTGGGAGACTCAGAGGTGGAGACGTGAACGGAGGAGGGAAATGGTCAATGGGAAGGATCTGAGATTTGGACCAGTTAATACGCAAACCCAAATGGCCACCGATACATTCTATAGAATGAAGGGCAGCGCACAGGGAAGGACCTGAGTCTGCCAGGTACAGGAGGGTATTATCGGCATACAGCCCGATCTTCTCTTCCAGGTTACCAATCTTAAGGCCGCGGATATTAGCATCTGCCCGAATCATGATGGCCAACGGCTCCACCGCCAGTGCATACAGCATGGGGGAAAGAGGACAGCCCTGTCAGGTCCCCCTCTCAAGGGGAAATTGGTCCGATAACCAACCATTCACAAACACCCTGGCCTTGGGGGATTGGTATAGGAGTTGAACCCAACGAATAAAATTGGGGCCAAATCCAAATCTCGAAAGGCACTCCCATAAGTAGTTCCACTCCACAGAGTCGAAGGCCTTAGCAGCATCCAGAGCCACCACGACCCTCGACCCGATGTCATCGTGGGATCCCTGTATATTCATAAATAGACGACGAATGTTCATTGCTGTATTTTTCCCTGGCATAAAGCCTGTCTGATATGGGTGGACTAGGGACAGAATGACTTGGTTGAGGCGGGAGGCTAGGATCTTAGCTAATATCTTAATATCAACTTGGAGCAGGGAGATAGGTCTATACGATTCTGGGTATTTAGGGTCCTTGCCAGGCTTAGGGATTACTACAATTTGGGCCTCTCTCATAGAGGGGGGTAGGGTACCTGTATCAAACATAAATTTGTATAAGTCATAAAGTTTAGGGATAAGGGTTTCAGAGTAAGTGGCGTAGAATTCAAGTGGTAAGCCATCTAATCCTGGGGCCTTGGACGCTGCCAGGCAGGAGATAGCCACAGAGATATCTTCTATAGTAATAGGGGCTTCTAACAGTTCAAGCTGTTCATCAGCCAGTCTGGGAAATGCAACTCCCGCCAGGTAGTCCCTGGTGTCTTGGGGAGAGTGGGTGACCCGGGAGGTGTAAAGTGCACGGTAGAACTTCCCAAATTCCTCCGCCACTAGTTGCAGATCGGTGATATCGTTCCCCCGCGGATCTAACAACGACACTACCACAGGGGGATGCGCATCCAGATGGGCCAGGTATGCAAGTAGTTTGCCGGATCGCTCACCGTACTCAAACACCCTCTGTCTACAAAAG
Organism: Lithobates pipiens; assembly: GCF_037356315.1. Classification (NCBI taxonomy): domain Eukaryota; kingdom Metazoa; phylum Chordata; class Amphibia; order Anura; family Ranidae; genus Lithobates; species Lithobates pipiens. Next base: position 366,001,647 of record NW_027507758.1, on the reverse strand, counting down.
AAGATGCGCTGCTTAGCTTTCTCAATGTGCAACTGGGAAACCTGTCGCGTCTGTATCCTAAGATTATTGGCGGTGTTGGGCGAAGGGTCCAGATGGAACGCCTCCTCCAGCACCTGTAGATGTTCCGCAGCCTGTTGCAGAATAAGTTTAGATGACCTTTTGACTCTATTGATGCGCGTGGAAAGGAGGGAGCGGGCATGCAGTTTAAACATCTCCCAGACCATGTCATAAGCAGCTGAGTGCCCGTTAGCCGTGAAGTAATATTGTAGTTCAGTGGGGATGTCTACCTGGTCCCTCAGGGCCGTCAGCCAAAACGGGTTGAGCCGCCAAGGAGGAGCAGGTGAGACGCTCAGGAGCTGGAGCGCAATCCAGTATGGAGTGTGATCCGAAAGTATTCTCGGAGCAAAGCCCACATCCCCTAGTTTCGGTGTTAGGGACCTTGAAATTAAAATAAAATCTATACGCGACATAGTGTTGTGACTGGCCGAGAAGCATGAGAAGGCTTTAGCGTGTGGGTGTCTGTGGCGCCAAGTGTCAACAATAGCAAAGTCGGTCAGCATGCGGTATAGCCTAGTGTGGGCTGGCGAGTCAGAGGGAGGGTCTGGTGCACCCATACGGTCCAGGGCAGGAGTGAGAGTCATATTAAAGTCTCCCATCCACACCGCTGGTACGGAGGGATATTGAGTCATAAAGGCAAGACCCTCACTAATGACAAGTGAATTGTATGGGGGGGGGACATAGCAAGCTAGTATCAGGATGGGGATCCATTAACGGTGGCGTGTATAAACACATATCTTCCCTGCTGGTCCGTCTGAAGTGACATTAAATCAAATGGGACCCTTTTTGCAACCAGGACCGAGACCCCTCTGGAATACGAAGTGTGAGTAGCATGATAGGCCCAGCCTATCCAAGGCTTTTTCAAAGAGGATTGTAAGTGACCCGTAACATGAGTCTCAACCAGTGCGATGACATCAGCACGCTGAGATTTAAGGAATGTCAGAACGGCGGTGCGCTTAATCTTATTGCGCATGCCCCTGACATCCCACGTCAGAAATTTTAGGGAGCTCATGGCGGATATAGGGCGTGCGTAATGAACCGCAGATGGACTAGGACCAGCCGAGCAGACATGGACAGAGCCATTGGTGGAAACCTCTGTATCAACCAATATCTATAGTGCACATGTGACAACAACATACAGTGGTGTGAAAAAGTGTTTGCCCCCTTCCTCATTTCCTGTTCCTTTGCATGTTTGTCACACTTAAGTGTTTCGGAACATCAAACCAATTTAAACAATAGTCAAGGACAACACAAGTAAACACAAAATGCAATTTGTAAATGAAGGTGTTTATTATTAAAGGTGAAAAAAAATCCAAACCATCATGGCCCTGTGTGAAAAAGTGATTGCCCCCCTTGTTAAAACATACTATAACTGTGGTTGTCCACACCTGAGTTCAATTTCTCTAGCCACACCCAGGCCTGATTATTGCCACACCTGTTCACAATCAAGGCATCACTTAAATAGGAGCTGCTTGACACAGTAAGGTCCACCAGAAGATCCTTAAAAGCTACACATCATGCCGAGACCCAAAGAAATTCAGGAACAATTGAGAAAGAAAGTAATTGAGATCTATCAGTCTGGAAAGGGTTATAAAGCCATTTCCAAAGCTTTGGGAATCCAGCGAACCACAGTGAGAGCCATTATCCACAAATGGCGAAGACATGGAACAGTGGTGAACCTTCCCAGGAGTGGCCGGCCGCCCAAAATTACCCCAAGAGCGCAGCGACGACTCATCCAAGAGGTCACAAAAGACCCCACAACAACGTCCAAGGAACTGCAGGCCTCACTTGCCTCAGTTAAGGTCAGCGTTCATGCCTCCACCATCAGGAAAAGACTGGGCAAAAATGGCCTTCATGGCAGAGTTCCAAGGAGAAAACCACTGCTGAGCAAAAAGAACATCAAAGCTCGTCTCAATTTCTCCACAACACATCTTGATGATCCCCAAGACTTTTGGGACAACATTCTGTGGACCGATGAGACAAAAATGGAACTCTTTGGAAGGTGTGTGTCCAAGTATATCTGGCGTAGAAGGAACACTGCATTTCATAAAAAGAACATTATACCAACAGTAAAATATGGTGGTGGTAGTGTGATGGTCTGGGGCTGTTTTGCTGCTTCAGGACCTGGAAGACTTGCCGTGATAAAAGGAACTATGAATTCTGCTGTCTACCAAGCGATCCTGAAGGAGAATGTCCGACCATCTGTTCGTGTACTCAAGCTGAAACGAACTTGGGTTCTGCAGCAGGACAATGATCCTAAACACACCAGCAAGTCCACCACCGAATGGCTGAAGAAAAACAAAATGAAGACTTTGGAGTGGCCTAGCCAAAGTCCTGACCTGAATCCTATTGAGATGTTGTGGTATGACCTTAAAAAGACCGTTCATGCTCAAAAACCCTCTAATGTAACTGAATTAGGACAATTCTGCAAAGATGAGTGGGCCAAAATTCCTCCAGGACGCTGTAAAAGCCTCATTGCACGTTATCGCAAACGCTTGGTTGCAGTTGTTGCTGCTAAGGGTGGCCCAACCAGTTATTAGGTTTAGGGGGCAATCACTTTTTCACACAGGGCCATGATGGTTTGGATTTTTTTTCACCTTTAATAATAAACACCTTCATTTACAAATTGCATTTTGTGTTTACTTGTGTTGTCCTTGACTATTGTTTAAATTGGTTTGATGTTCCGAAACACTTAAGTGTGACAAACATGCAAAGGAACAGGAAATGAGGAAGGGGGCAAACACTTTTTCACACCACTGTAGTACCTATAGCATAACAAAACATTTGTAGATAGGTTGGCATAGAAAAACAAATACCCACAACATTTCCCATCCCTCCCAGTCCATTGCCTCCCCAACTCGGCACAGACATAGTATCCCACAACCAGGTATCAACGGAGGACATCCAACGGGCAAGGCCCATTGGAGGCAAGGGACTTAATTTTAAGGGAGCATAGATACCCATTATAAAAAGAAAAAAAAAGAAGAGGAACAGAAAACAGTCCAGCAAACGGACAAAGTTCACAAAAATCCTAGGGGGCGACTCCTTCTCTGAGAAGCGCATGGGGTGCAGGAGCCACAACAGTGTGGCACCATTACAGTCGTACAGGGAGAGGTCCCGTTTGCCAACGGAGCAATAGTCAAGGTATAGCAGGAATCCACAACATCGGTCAGCATGTGGTCTTCAGCCAGTCTCTTTCAGGCGCAGAGAAAGCGAGGATAATGGATCAAAATCACCCGAATGCGGCCGGAATATTGCAAGATCCGGGGTGGTATATATAAAAAGGAAAAAAAAAAAAAAAAAAAAGGGGGGGGGGAGGGGTTGCCATTACTGTCCCCCCGCTCTGCCAGAATACACAGATCCGCACTGTGTTCATTAAGGGGATAGACCGTAGATGAAAGTCAAACAGCATTGCGGGAAAAGGAGAGGAGCGGAAGGGGGGGTTAGAGCACTCACAGCTTTCAGACAGCATGGCACGTTCAGGCCCGGCGATCCCTCTGATCAATCCAGGTGGATGCCAGTTCGGGGTCTTCGAAGAAATGGGTTCGGCCGTCACATTCCACACGGAGCTTCGCAGGATATAACATGGCATACTTGAGGTGTAGAGTACGGAGGCGACGTTTAACCTCCTGGAACCTGGACCGTTGTTGCTGCACCTCATTGGAGAAGTCTGGGAAGACGGCCACATGAACGTTGGCATGGGGGATATTCCCCTTCTCTCTAGTCAGGCGGAGGATCTTGTCGCGATCTTTGAAATTTAGGAATTTCGCTATCAGAGTACGCGGCGGAGCTCCTTGGGGAGGAGGGCGGGCAGGGATGCGGTGAGCTCTTTCAACTGCAAACATCACAGAGAATGCCTCTCTACCAAAATTGGTTGTAAGGAAGTTCTCAAGGAAGCTTGCCGGGTCGTTACCCTCAGCATGCTCAGGGAGGCCGATAAAGCGGAGGTTACACCTCCGAAGGCGATTTTCCATGTCGTCCTGCTTTGCACTAAGCTGCTGTAGCTGACGACGCACCTCATCAGTAGTATGTTGCAGGGGGTGTAAAATATCTTCCACTCTGCCGATGCGGGTCTCCGCTTCCTCCACACCATCCCGCAGGGTGGAAAGGTCCTGTCTGATAAGAGAAACATAAATTTTGACCTCCTCGATTTTGGTGGTAAGCGTGCTCTGGCACATGGCAATGGCATCTAGGACCTTGTTAGTGGCCGCTTCGGAGCGTTCCATATCCGGGGATGCGCCTGCGCCGTCTTTATCCCGCAGGTCTTCTCCGAGCCTGCGGTACTTGGCAAGTTTGTCAGCGGCTTCAGAGCTCTTTTTTGGTGGAGACATACTGCAGGAGAAGAGCAGGAGAATTCCCGGGTGTACCAAGATGGCTGCTGTTCACCAGGCAGGATCGTTAATATCCCCCCTCCTACCCAGTCCAGGGGTGTCCCAGAGGAGGCTGTGGGATGTCAGACAATCAGTGGCAAGGTCCAGTGGCACTAAAACGAAGGGAAGCAATACAGGAGATCTGTGAGTCCTCACCAGGGCAGTCACAGGGTGTAGCAAGATGACCGTCCCTCAGGCCTCCACCGACCAAACAATTGCCTCAGCATGTACCCCAGATCATCCAGTGGGCATAGGGGGCAATAAGCAGGCTCAGGGCTGCCTGTACAGAGAGATAGAGCTGCCGGAGCGGCCGCCGGGTGAACCAAGATGGCCGCTCCTCCAGGAGGTAGGCCGAGTCCCCAGTCTTTCCTGCACAGCAAGCCCGGATGGAAGAGGAGAGCTTCGGCGGGGGCCGTGGGGGGCGCTTTCGAGCGCTGGGTGGCTGGATGGCTGCCCAGGGAGAGTGGCAAGGTCCCTGGCTGTGGAAGCAGAGATAATTTTAGCAGGATAGGCGGCAGGATACAGTGGGCAAACGGAGGACTCACCACAGACGTCCTACTCCATTGCTGTCCAGGCCACGCCCCCCAAGTTTTGACTATGTTTACCTTTTTTTATTATTATTAAACAAGTGTGATTTAACTGTGCTTCTGTCTTAGTCTGATTTACGGTTTCTGACAGAATGTTCTTTTACACCATGTATTATCTTTAGTGTGTGCTATATGTTTTTAATTCTTTACCCCCATTTTTTGCTCTGTTTTCATATGTATTATCCTAAATAAAATATATTTTTATATATAATACTGTCCAATGTGCTTTTAAAGTCAGACCTATCTCTGTCCTCCCCTTTTTTTTCTTTACCTTCAATTGTAAAAACAGCCTGAAGGATCATGACAACATGCCACCACACTTTTAAAGTCACGGTTGTCGATAAATGCTGTTGGTGGTAGGTTGTGCTCATCAATTTGGTCTCTGATTGATATATTTTATATGGCTGGCTGGTCAGCCATTGGAAGGTGCACACAAGTAAAATACACTGCATGATGCCTTTGCTTTATACCATTTAACTAGTTTAGTACAAAGTTTGAATAATCTTTGTTGAAAAAAATCCACCCCTTATAAAAAAAAAGGGTGAAGTTGCTCCTATAATGCAACAATACAATTTTTTTCATTCAAATGAAGCAGTCACAAAGGATAAAGATTCCCCAATGAAATAAAAAAAAAAAAAGGTTGGGCATTCAGGGAATAGTTACCAGTGTTTAGTATTAACCCCTTCCCGCTGCCACCCCTTTATAATAGAATCTAAAAGGCAGGTGGCAGAGATGGGCATTCCAATCAAGTGACCGTTGTGATTGACTGTCACAGAGGTCACGTGATCACAGGCTCCCAATCACAAGCATGCATCAGGAACTTCCCACGACATTGTACTTACTGTGCTGGGAGCGCGCAGTGAGCATGGCACTGGGGCAGATGGCACTGGGGCGGATGGCACTGGGGCGGATGGCACTGCTGGGGGTGGATGGCACTGCTGGGGGTGGATGGCACTGCTGGGGGAGGATGGCACTGCTAGGGGAGGATGGCACTTTATTTTATTTTTTAACTTTTTTTTCTCTCACAGGCAGAACGGCTGCCGCTGCAGCCGTTCATCTCTCCCCTCTCGCACTGTCTGTGCGAGGAAGGAGAGCAGCGCTGAGAGATGATCTCATATGTAAACATATGAGATCATCTCCCATTGGACACGCCGATCACGCTGTAAACGGCCGCTGTGATTGGCCGTTTACAGCGATCTGTGTTTGCCTGTCCCCGGGGGACACGGCGAACACAGAACTTCCGCGATGCGCGCCCGTGGCAGCGCGCATTGCGGAAGTAAACATCACGCCGTCCAGGGACGGCAACCCGGACGAAGGCGCCTGCTCTACGGCCGTCATTCGGCCATAGGGCGGGCGCGAGGAGGTTAAGGACCAAGCCTCTTTCTGAGATTTGGTGTTTACAAGTTAAAAAACTTTTTTATTGCTAGAAAATTACTAAGAATCCCCAAAAATTATATATATCTCTAACACCCTAGAGAATAAAATAGCAGTTATTGCAATACTTTCTGTCACACCGTATTTTAGCAGTGGTCTTACAAGTGCACTTTTTTTAATAAAAAAACAAGACAACAGGAAAGTTAGCCCATATATTTTTATATTGTGAAATATGATGTTACGCCGAGTAAATTGATACCCAGCATGTCACGCTTCAAAATTGTGCCCGTTTGTAGAATGGCAACAGACTTTTACCCTTAAAAATCTCCATAGAAGACATTTAGAAAATTCTACAGGTTGCATGTTTAAAAAAAAATTGTGTCACTTTTATTCCTATTACAAGGAATGTAAATATCCCTTGTAATAGAAAAAAAAGCATGACAGGACCTCTTAAATGTGAGATCTGGGGTCAAAAAGATCTCATATTTACACTAAAATGCAATAAAAAAATAAAATAAAAAAAAGTAAATGTCATTTAAAAAAAAATAATGTCCCTTTAAGAGCTATGGGCGGGAAGTGACGTTTTGACGTTGCTTCCGCACTGCAATGATATGGAAATGAGGGGGGGGGGTATCTTCCCCTCACTCTTCTCCATGCCTAACAGGAGAGCAGACCCGACTGTCTCAGCTGCTGCCGGCGGCTCCGGTAAACGGCAGAGGGCACCAGAGTGTGGTGGGAGGGGGGCCTTCTCCTGCCACCGATAAAAGTGATCTAAAAATTATAAAATGATATTCCTCTTCAAAATAGCAACGTAAAACAATGGCGGTCGGTCCATAAGTGGTTAAAGTGTTTGTTACCCTGCCATTTTTCATATTCCTAATATGCTCCTGCTGCACCATGTACTTCTATGTAAAAGTATTCTGTTCTGTTCTGCTTGTCCCTCTGCTTTCCTATTAAAAACTGACCACACAAATCAGGAGAACACATCATGGTCAGTTCTATAGCTGTGCTGGGAATTTAGGCTGTTCTCCTCCAATGATCAGGCTTGTACAGCCATTTACTGGGAAGATTGTGTACTGTTGCTTCTCCTCCCCCTAGTTCGTATGCAGCTGAGAACAAAGGGAATGTGATCACTTATAAAAAAAGGAGAAAAAAGGCATTCATAGTGGCTTTTTTAATCTATACACAAATATTTTGCTTTTCATTTCAATTTTAAACTGAATGAACTGTTTTATACTATGAATGTTTAATATCACTTTAATCAGTTGCCGACTAGCCACTGTATATATACGGTGGCAAGTTGACTCTCCTGCGTGAACCGTCGTACCCATATGGCAGTCCATACATGTGAAACTGTGGGTGTGCGCACCTGCTGCATGCCGCGGGAGCAAACCCATGGGTCCCAGAGCCTCGATGTCCGCCAATCAATATATACGCTTATTGGGATTTTTTTTTACCTAAAATACGTAGAATATATATTGGCCTAAACTGATGAATAAATTATTTTTTTTGTATATTATTTTGTTTGGATATGTATGTAACAGAAAGTAAAAATATAGTTTTTTTTTCAAAATTGTTGGTCTTTTCTTGTTCCTAGTGCAAAAAATAAAAACCGCAGAGGTGATCAAATAGCACCAAAAGAAAGCTCTATTTGTGTGAAAAAAGGACATCAATTGTGTATGGGTACAGCATCGCACGATCACACAATTGTTAAATTTACGCAGTGTCATATCGCAAAAAATAGCCTGGTCATTAAGGGGGTAAATCCTTCCCGGGCTTCGGTGGTTAAGCTGAGATTACATAACTGGGAAGAGGAATGGAAACACAAGGAACAAAATGTCAAAAATTTCCATGTGGTCTATTTATCTATAAGGGAAAAAAATCACTGAATAAATGACACAAGAATTTGCTCAGTTTTCATGAATTCTGACCGTATATTGCCTAATGCAGTGATTTCCTACGCAACCTCTAGTGGCCATAATGCAGTACTTTTCCTGATCAAGGTATTTCAGAAAAATACCAAATTTTTGCCATTAGATGAAGCTGGCAATCAAGCAAAATTAACATATTAGGCAAAATACAGTCAGGAATTATGAAGATTGAGCTTGTAACATTCGCCTAGAAAATTTCTTATAAATTGACCCCTATGTGTTTTCTGACCATTTTACAGTATATGTCTACATTGAAACATCAGACCTGTATGTTGCTCCAAAGTCAAAGAATTTGCAAACATAGAAAGTAGAAAAGCCCTTGCTAATTGATGAAAGTATATTAAACATAACCTAATTGCATAAAAAGGCCTGTATGTCTATGATTTTGGGTGTATATGACTGATTGGTTTACCAATGTAAATTTCAAGATTATCAAGAGTAATTCCCCAAGGTGTCTGCTGTAGCCATTAGACCCAGTATACTTGCTTTTTACATTTATTTACAGGAATGAATACTCACCATTAAATCCTTCTTTGCATGTGCAGGTGTAACTTCCAATGGTATTGGTACAATTAGCGTTTTGATCACATTTATTAGTACCAGTGGAACATTCATCAATTTCTATAAAATAAAATAAAATAAATAATTAGTATGGTGATGCTGTATTACAACAACTTAATAGAACCTTTCACTCTCATCAAGAACGTCCAAAATACCTTTATGAAGAGACCTATATTTATTAATATGCACCTTTCTCTTCAGACCCTAAATATAATTTGTTGGTCATTGGAGGTATGAGCAGGGTGCAGTGTGGTGTGTTGATGAGCAGTGATCACACAGAGGCCAACGTGAATGAGAATGGTGTAAGAAAAGTCCTAATAATGCACAGTTGGGCCCGGCCGATAGGCACAGCTGACCTGAACCACTTTCAAAATTGCAACAGCGGAGCGTTCACTTCATAATATGTCGACGGCTTCTGCAAAAAGGAGTGAGAATGTGGGCTGGCTGATCCACACCCAAATGAGAGGCTTCCAAAAAACCGAGGAAGGACATAGTCCTTGCACTGTGCCTACTCCTTTGGAATCTTTCCCTACCTCTGAACACTCTCCCTGATAGACAGGAAACTTGTCACTACACTAACCACTTGCTAATTGTGCACCAAATCTTGTGTCTTAAGTAGATACTGCCTTGACTCAAGGTCACAAGGGGCACGAGCATCCAATCAGACAGCTGATTCGTCTGGTCACCAAAAGAAATCATAGAGGAACCACGTTCCACTTGATTTACTTCCCCTTTTGTTCCCTTCCCTTTTGGTCAAAAGCCACCTACAGCAGGGAGTTAAAGCGGAGCTCCGCTTATTTGCTTCCTCCCCCCTCCGCTGCCACATTTGGCACCTTTTGGGGCGGGGGAGGGAACACCTGCCAAAACCAGGTACCTGCTCCCACTTGCGGGTAAGATCGGAAGACAGTGGGACCATTCAGAAAAGCACAGCACCACTCGCGCATGTGCAGTAGGAAACAGGCTGCGAAGCCACAAGGCTTTGTTTCCTGTTGTTCCTGTTTCACTTAGTGAAGATGCTGGAGCCTACACCCAAAGCAGATTGACGAATTGGCTAGGGGTGCCAACATTGCGGGATACCTGGACAGCTAAGTGTCCTTAGTATTTGTAAATGCTGACTTTAAATGTATTTTTTTTTTATAGGCTGGAACTCCGCTTTAACACTGCAAATGCCAACAGGTAGTTTTATAACAGTTTCAAACCAGCTTTGAAAGAGAACAAGAAAAATCCCAAGGACGTTTCACCAACAGTTTATGAATGTATATTGCAAAGATGTTGACTGGATTACTTGGTCAATCACAAACTGTTAAGTTGTTAGAAAATTGCCTGTTTGGAAGGTCAAGGGCTTGCTTGTTGTTTTTTTCTGGAGCGGCACTTTGTAAAGGTAGAAAACCTTACCAAATGTTTGGATAGGCAGGTTTATCAGGAAATAACTGTTTTTAATTATATGTGATAAACACTTCTAAACATTTAAGGTAAGCTATATTTAAAATATATACAGATAGAAACAATATTCTCGCCATAGAAGATATGCATACTATACTGAAAGGAAGACAAATATACAAGATGTACCTGTACAATGGAGCCCATCCCCAGAGAAGCCAGGTGGACATGGTCCACAGCCAGTTGTATTATCACATGTCACATTGGTGTAGCAGCCTTGAATACACGGATCAGGTGGGATCTGGCAGAATTCTCCTGTATAGTTGTTTGCGCAAATACATCCAGCAATCTGTTAATTAGAAGAACATATTCAGTAGGTTAGCAAATAGTGCCTAATAACATTACAATGAATTATATTTTGCTCTTGTTCATTCACATATACATATAGTACTTTAATAAACTGGTATTTCTGTTAAACATCCTGTGGGTATTGATTTTCCATATAAGCACATTAGAGAGGTGTCTGGAGAGGTATTATGCAAAGGTATTCTTTGTAACTTGTTCATGTTTTCTGTTTGTTAGTTTTTTTGTTCTTTTTCTTTGTTTATTATTTTGTTGTTGTAATTTTTTTTATTTATTTTTTGCTTGAACGTCAATTTGCCTGGTAAAGCCATCTTGTCAGCTAACTAAAGGTACAATAAAATGCTGTCCCTATAGTGCCTTGCGAAAAGTATTTGGCCCCCTTGAACCTTTCAACCTTTTGCCACATTTCAGGCTTCAAACATAAAGATATAACATTTTAATTTTTTGTAAAGAATCACCAAGTGGGACACAATTGTGAAGTGGAACGAAATCTATTGGATTTTTGAAACTTTTTTAACTAATAAAAAAATGAAAAGTGGGGCGTGCAAAATTATTCGGCCCCCTTGCGTTAATACTTTGTAGAGCCACCTTTTGCTGCGATTACAGCTGCAAGTCGCTTGGGGTATGTCTCTATCAGTTTTGCACATTGAGAGACTGAAATTCTTGCCCATTCTTCCTTGCAAAACAGCTCGAGCTCAGTGAGGTTGGGTGGAGAGCGTTTGTGAACAGCAGTTTTCAAGAATGGAACAGCAGTTTTCCATTCTCGATTGGATTCAGGTCTGGACTTTGACTTGGCTATTCTAACACCTGGATACGTTTATTTGTGAACCATTCCCTTGTAGATTTTGCTGTATGTTTGGGATCATTGTCTTGTTGGAAGATAAATCTCCGTCCTAGTTTCAGGTCTTTTGCAGACTCCAACAGACTTTCATCCAGAATGGTCCTGTATTTGGCTGCATCCATCTTCCCCTCAATTTTAACCATCTTCCCTGTCCCTGCTGAAGAAAAGCAGGCCCAAACCATGATGCTGCCACCACCATGTTTGACAGTGGGGATGGTGTGTTGAGGGTGATGAGCTGTGTTGCTTTTACGCCAAACATATCGTTTTGCATTGTGGGCAAAAAGTTCGATTTTGGTTTCATCTGACCAGAGCACCTTCTTCCACATGTTTGGTGTGTCTCCCAGGTGGCTTGTGGCAAACTTTAGACAAGACTTTTTATGGATATCTTTGAGAAATGGCTTTCTTCTTGCCACTCTTCCATAAAGGCCAGATTTGTGCAGTGTACGACTGATTGTTGTCCTATGGACAGACTCTCCCACCTCAGCTGTAGTTCTCTGCAGTTCATCCAGAGTGATCATGGGCCTCTTGGCTGCATCTCTGATCAGTCTTCTCCTTGTCTGAGCTGAAAGTTTAGAGGGACGGCCAGGTTTTGGTAGATTTGCAGTGGTCTGATACTCCTTCCATTTCAAAATGATCTCTTGCACAGTGCTCCTTGGGATGTTTAAAGCTTGGGAAATCTTTTTGTATCCAAATCCAGCTTTAAACTTCTCCACAACAGTATTACGGACCTGCCTGGTGTGTTCCTTGGTCTTCATGATGCTCTCTGCACTTTTAACAGAACCCTGAGACTATCACAGAGCAGGTGCATTTATACAGAGACTTGATTACACACAGGTGGATTCTATTTGTCACCATCAGTCATTTAGGACAACATTGGATCATTCAGAGATCCTCGCTGAACTTCTGGAGTGAGTTTGCTGCACTAAAAGTAAAGGGGCTGAATAATTTTGCACGCACCACTTTTCAGTTTTTTATTTGCTAAAAAAGTTTAAAATATCCAATAGATTTCGTTCCACTTCACAATTGTGTCCCACTTGTTGGTGATTCTTCACGAAAAAATAAAATTTTATATCCTTATGTTTGAAGCCTGAAATGCGGCAAAAGGTTGAAAAGTTCAAGGAGACCGAATACTTTCGCAAGGCACTGTGTATATATATATATATATATATATATATATATATATATATATATATATATATATATATATATATATATATATTATATCTTTTGACCACTTGTGCGTGATCCTGCATTTCTAGGTTTGGGGCACTCCTGCTGTGATTAGATGCAGTAGGAGCTGATTGGCGGGTACAGCAGACTCGATGCTGCTGATGCTTTGATACACAGGAAGAATGTAAACAAGGCAGATCACCATTCTGTCACTACAGAAGAAACTCTGCTAAGCAGGGGCACCAATCCATGCCTTCTTCTAGTACAAGTACCTCCCCCACAATAGTAAAGCACTGGTTAGGCACACATTTAACCCTTTGATGTCCCCTGATGTTAACCCCTTCCCTACCAGTGTCATTAGTACCGTGACAGTGCATACTTTTAGGACTGATCACTGTATTAGTGTCACTGATTACCAGAAAGTGTCAAAAGTGTCCCGACTGTCCGCCACAATATTGCAGTCCTACTATAAGTCACTGATTGCCTCCATTACTAGTAAAAATAAATAAATAAAAATATCCTATAGTTTGTAGACGCTATAACTTTTGCACAAACCAATCAATAAAAGCTTATTGAGATTTTTTGTACCAAAAATATGTAGCAGAATACATATTGGCCTACATTGATGAAGAAATTTGATTTATTTTTTTCAAAATTGTCTGAATTTTTGTTTATAGTGCAAAAAATAAAAACTGCAGAGGTGATCAAATACCACTAAAAGAAAGCTCTATTTGTGGCGAAAAAAAGGACATCAATTTTGTTTAGGTACAGTTTTGAATGACCACTACCACCCAATTGTCAGTTAAAGTAACACAGTGCCGTATTGCAAAAAATGGTCTGGTCATGAAGGAGGTAAATCTTCCAGAGCTGAAGTGGTTAAAGGACCAGCCCTATTCTGACACATTTTGTTTACATGTAAAAATCTGAATTATTTGATAGAAATTACTTAGAACCCCCAAACATTATATATATACATATATATGTTCAGCCGACTAAGATGTTCTACTTTTTTGTCTTCTTCAGGCCACCTGTTGATTCCAGTTGGTAGGTAATTTGTCTGCTGCATCCCCTCCTGCCGAACCTACCCCTCCATGTTCAGCCTCTCATGGAATTGGAAGACCCTGAATGCTGAAGGTAAATCCTTCTAAAAACGTGGTGCCCTTTTTGTGCCAAGGCCACGGGCAAAATTTTGCTTAAACAGCATTGAAGTTGTACAGGTGGGGTATTATAAAAGCTCCTCAATGTCATCATTGCCTCTCCCTTTGGGTTTTTTTCCCTGTCTTTTTATATGCAGTACACTGGTCTCCTGGCTTTATTGTCAGTCTGAGAGCAGCTGTGAATCAGGTCACAGGGTGCAGAGAGCTGGGCAGCACAGGATAGACCAGTCGCCAAACAGTGGTGTAAATGATCTTGGAGGTCTGCAGTTGGGAGGGCTTCTCTCCCTCTCTCTCTGCAGTCCTGCCTGGTAAGATTCTGACTGAGTCTCCTGTCTGCCTGGAAGTGCTGTCCTGGCTGCCCTGCTATGCTGTGTATTTTTGTGGGTTTGACAGTCAGACAGTTTTTTTTGTCTCAGACTCTAACTGTGTCTGCTGTCTGCCTTTGGAAATGCTGTCTAAACTCACCTGTGGCTGCTTCTGAAGTGAGTTGAGGAAGCCAGATGGGTCTTAAAGAGACAGGGTACCTGTTTTTTGGTGAGATGTAATATATGCCTTTTTTCCATATATTTTGTGCATGTATGATCTTGCCACACCTGTTAGTGGCACAGAAGATTAGCATAGGTAGGAGGGGGCAATGTGGGACATGATTTTTAACCACTTGCTTACTGGGCACTTAAACACCCTTCCTGCCCAGACCAATTTTCAGCTTTTGGTGCTCTCACACTTTGAATGACAATTACTCAGTCATGCAACACTGTACCCAAATTAATATTTTTTACTTTTTTTCCCACAAATAGAGCTTTCTTTTGGTGGTATTTGATCACCTCTGGCGTTTTTATTTTTTGCGCTATAAATGAAAAAAGACCGAAAATTTTGAAAAAAAACGCATATTTCTTTGTTTCTGTAACAGAATTATGCAAATTATTAATTTTTCTTCATAAATTTTGGCCACAATTTATACTGCTACATATCTTTGGTAAAAATAACCCAAATTAGTGGATATTATTTGGTCTTTGTGAAAGTTAGAGAGTCTACAAGCTGTGGGGCCAATCGCACAAAATTGATCACATCTGATGTACTGGTGGACGATCTCATTTTTTGTGACCCAAACAAGCCAGGAAAGTATAAATACCCCCCAAATGACCCCTTTTTGCAAAGTAGACATTCCAAGGTATTTAGTAAGAGGCATGGTGAGCTTTTTGATGTTGTCATTTTTTCCCACAATTCTTTGCAAAATTAAGATTTTTCATTTTTTTTATTTTTTTCCATAAAATTGTCATTGTAATAGGTTATTTCTCTCACATGGCACGTGTATACCACAAATGACACCCCCAAAAAAATTCTGCTACTCCTCCTGAGTATTACAATACCACATGTGTGGAACTTTTTCACAGCCTGGCCACATAGAGAGGCCCAACATGCAGGGAGCGCCATCACGTGTTCTAGGAGCATAAATTACACATCTAACTTGTTGACTACTTATTACACTTTTGAAGGCCCCGGAGCACCAGGACAATGACACGTGACACTGATGACAGATGGCACTGATATGTGGCAATGATGACACTTATACGTAGCACTGATGACACGTGGCACTGATGACAGATGGCACTAATGTGGCACTGATGACAGATGGCACTTATACGTGGCACTGATGACAGATGGCACGTATACGGCACGTATACGTGGCACTGATGACACGTGGCACTAATACATGGCACTGATGACACGTGGCACTAATACGTGGCGCTGATGACAGATGGCACTAATACGTGCCACCGATGACAGATGGCACTAATACGTGGCACCGATGACGCGTGACACTGATGACAGATGGCACTGATAAGTGGCATTGATGACATGTGGCACTCACAACAGATGGCACTTGACACTGACAGGTGGCACTGATGACAAATGGAACTGATATGTGGCACTGATGACAGATGGCACTAATATGTGGCACTGATGACAGATGGCACTATGTGGCACTGATGACACGTGGTACTAATGACAGATGGCGCTTATACGTGGCACTGAAGACAGATGGCACTGGGGACAAATGGCACTGACAACAGGTGGCACTGGGGACAGATAGCACTAACAGGTGGCACTGGGGGCAGGCAGCACTGGGGGGATGGCACTGGGGTGGATGGCACTGGGGCAGGATGGCACTGGGGTGGATGGCACTGGGGCGGATGGCACTGGGGCAGGATGGCACTGGGGTGAATGGCACTGGGGCAGGATGGCACTGGGGCAGGATGGTACTGGGGGAGGATGGCACTTTTTTAACTTTTTTTTTTACACTTACGGCCGCTGCAGCCGTTCATCTCTCCCCTTTCACACGCTGTCTGTGTGAGGAGGGAGAGCGGCGCTGAGAGATGATCTCATATGTTTACATATGAGATCATCTCACATTGGACACGCCGATCGCGCTGTAAACGGCCGCTGTGATTGGCCGTTTACAGCGATCTGTGTTTGCCTGTCTCCGGGGGACACGGCAAACACAGAACTTCCCCGATGCGCGCCCGCGGCGGCGCGCATTGCGGAAGTAAACAACAGGACATCCAGGGATGGCCACCCGGACTAAAGCGCCTGCTCTACGGCCGTCATTCGGCTATAGGGCGGGCGCGAGGTGGTTAAAAGAGTGCTCAAAGAAATTATGCAAATTAAGGCGTTTTGCATTATTTTAGGAGCAGAAACCCTGAATTCAAGACCCGCCAATGATCATCTTATCCTGACCAGGGCGATGACACCTAACAGGTTGTCACATTCATTAAGCATGTGGTCAATATACTCTAAAGGAGTGGTTTCCACTTACACTGTGAAGGGACAGAATGCAGGAAATTGGCACATGCATTTATGCCAGCATGATAGAAAATGCCTTGCCAAACTCAGAGTGCATTTTGGGCCTGCATGCAGTCTGCAGTGGCAGAGAAATTAAATTGCACAGGTTGCCTCACAAGGATGTGGTTGTGCAAAATTCTAAGGCCTATTAAAGCTGCTATAGCAGAAAGTATGCTGCAAATATTCACGCCACAAGCAAAATCCATAATGATAGAGCGTAAATCACTCCTTGAAGAAGGATGGTCTTTTCCCATAATGGCAGAGCGTAAATCGCTCATTGATGAAGGATGGTCTTTTCCCATAATGGCAGAGAGTAAATCGCTCATTGATGAAGGATGACAGAGACCTTGTCAGAAGATCACTTCCAGGGGTGGATGCTGCCCTCTATCTGGGGCAGCAAATGTCTTTGCATTTTTATAACTTGGTTGCCTTCAGAGATCCTATGGATAAAAAAGTGAACTTGTTTACACCAGATACAGTCCAGTGCGTTTTTATTCTGCATCAAGAACGCATGGACAGTGTCTAACTTTGATTCCAATTACCTAGTTCACACCAGTACTGTGCATTCTAGTGCAGTCAACATAAGTATAATGTTGCCTTGTTTCTGTATGGAACACATCTGGAAAGTGGCAAAGCGCATTGAGCATGCATCAAAAACACTCATGCAGAAACACATCTGGAACACAAAAATTGGGGTGATCTGGCCATCAGGCTTGCACAGAATCTATACAGTAAAAGCTTTTGCCTGCTAATCAGCCATAGAGTTAACTTCACTGGATAAACTTCAGAAATGGCATTACGTTCAACACTGGAAACTACAAGATTTGGCACAGTTTCTGGAAAGAGTGGAACCTAGCAACTGACTTTTAGTTGATGCTTTTGATAGACCTAGTACAAGCGCTGGCACACTCAGTCACCGCTATGAAAGCATTGTGGTTACGCCATTGGAGGGCAGGCAGAACTTCTACACAAGACATTTCCTATAACGGGAGGTTATTATTTGGCCAAACACTGAACAAAGCAATTAAGCGAATGACAGGAGGAAAAGTTTGGACTGTGGCCACAGACTAGTAAAAGGAAGCAGCTATCCTTCACTCAAGCCCACTGAACTTCAGAAGGTGCAGGAGGCCAAATCTTATAGGACAGGCTGCAGATTTAACAGATCACAGTGGAGGTGTTTCAAAGTTACTTTTGACATCAAATCAAGTCCAGAGCAAGCTGCTAAGATGGCTGGAAAGTTTTTTTGAAGGTGCATCAGAGCAGTCTTTTATAGTTGGGGCTAAGGGGGCCTGAGTGAAGTTGATTGTAGCCTCCTTCTGGAGGGTTTGGACAACAATCATCAAAGACCAGTAGGTCCAGAAGACAGATGGGAGAACAAGGGAGAATTCCAAAGTTGACCACTGAATTAATTTAATTTATGTTCAACAGCTCTCAGAAGAGAACATGTTTGCAATATTTTTATACTCCTACAAGGCCATCATGCCAGTGATGCTGGAAGTATAGAATCCTCTGGGGGCCATTCTGCCCAGTTTTTCTAGAACTTAAGGCAGGAGCCTTTTGGCCTGTTTCAGTTTGAAGGAATCAAATGTGTACATACACACCAAGAGGTTCAAGATGGAGCCCATGCAAACAGTCACAGGTACAGGTCAGCAGGAGGACCAGTTAGTATCAATCGACTGGTCGACTCATGCTTCCTTGTACTGATCAATGCCAAGCACCAGAGGCGTGTGAGATTTCCAGGTGGCCAGATGTCACTTCCAGTTCAGGTGTTTGCCTTTTACAGAATTGGCACAGCCCCAGTAATCTTTTTGAACATCTTGCTGGCAGTGGTGGCACCTTGGGCCAGGTGGCACATAAGGGCGTTTCAATTTGCCTTCTTGAACCTATGAGCTAGGCTGTCTATGGATCAGAATATCATTGTGCGTATACAAATTCAACAAGAAGTGGAATTTTGGACATCGCCACTGTGCTTCTTTCAGAAGTATGCCTCTCAGTCCAGGAGATAGGATGATTCTGATGCCAGTCTCTGGGGCTGGGGAGTCCACAATCTGAAGAAACAAGTGCAAGGTCATTGGAGCTCTGTGAAGCACAGACTCCCCAAGTATCTTGAATGGGAGGAAGCCTTTTCTAGCATTGCAAGTTTTTCTGGATCTTCAAGGGAGCTGAGTAAGGTTCACAAAAATACATTAATAGCCTACATTGCCTGACAAGGGGACACCAAAAGTATTTTCTTGTTACATCTTGCAAAAAAAAATTTTGTGAGGCAGAGAACCACTTAGTCATTTGAGGTTGGTTTTCTTGCCAGGGAAGCAAATCCAATTATTGGTTCGGTTAGGCAGAATATTTTTTGTTGTGCAGAAGTTTAAAGCAGGATTAGGTTATAAAAAAAATATCTCAAGCTTTGAACATCTCACGGAGCACTGTTTAATCCCTAATATGAAAATGATAATAGTATGGCACAACTGCAAGACATGGCCATCCATCTAAACTGACAGACCAGGCAAGTAGACCACTAATCAGAGAAGTAGCCAAGAGGCCCATGGTAACTCTGGAGAAGCTACAGAGATCCACAGCTCAGGTGGGAGAATTTGTCCACATGACAACTATTATGCTGCGTACACACGAGCGGATTTTCCTTCAGAAAAATCTTGGATAGTTTTTCCGACGGAATTCCACTGAAGCTTGACTTGCATACACACGGTCACACAAAAGTTCTCTGAACTTTCGACCGTCAAGAATGCGGTGACATACAACACTACGACGAGCTGAGAAAATTAAGTTCAATGTTTCCCAGCATGCATCAAATTGTTTCCAAGCATGCGTGATTTTTTTGCACGTCTGTATTACATACAGTCAATCGCATTTTCGGATAGGAACTTTTCCCGACTGAAACATAGAGAACATGCTCTCAATCTTTTGCTGGCTGGAATTCCACCAGCAAAAGATGTTTGGAGCATACACATGGTCGCATTTACTGACAAAAAGCTCTCATTGGAGTTTTGCTGGTGGCATTTCCGATCGTGTGTATGCAGCATAAGTCATGCACTCCATAAATCTGGCCTTTTGGAAGAGTGAAAAGAAGAAAGCCATTGTTGAAAGAGAGTTATAATGCCGCGTACATATGATCAAACAATCTGGTGGATTTTTACCCAAACGGAGAAAAGTCCGCTCATTTTGAGCACGGCTCCAGGTAGCCGGGACCAGCGAAGGAGACGTCGCTGGCCCCGTCATCTAGTATGGAGTTAAAGGGGAAGCCCTACGCCGAAAAAACGGTGTGGGGGTCCCCCCCAGGTCCATATCAGACCCTTATCCAAGCACACAACTCGGCCAGTCAGGAAAGCGGGTGGGGATGAGTGAGCGCCCCCCTCCTGAGCCATACCAGGCCGCGTGCCCTCAACATGGGGGTGCTTTGGGGAAGGGGGCCGTGCAGCCCCCCACCCCAAAGCACCTTGTCCCCATTTCGAGGAGGACAAGGGCCTCTTCCCGACAACCCTGTCCACTGGTTGTTGGGGTCTGTGGGCGGGGGGCTTATCGGAATACGTGAGCCCCCTGTAATAAGGGGGCCCCCAGATCCCGGCCCCCCACAATATGTGAATGAGTATGGGGTACAATGTACCCCTACCCATTCACCTGTGAAAAAAAACAAAAAACACAACACACAAGGGTTAAAATAGTTTATTGTACAGCTCCAGGGGTCTTCTTCCGTCATCGGGGTCTTCTCCCCGGACTCCTCCGCTATCTTCTGCACTTTTGCTAGCTCTTTTACTAGCGGAGGAGCCCAGCGTTCTTCTTTGTCGCCGCCGACCTCTTCTTCCGACTTCGGGGGTCTTGTGCCCCTCTTCGGTTCTTCTTGCCGGGCCTCCGCGCCTTCTTCTAGCTCTTTTACAAGCGGTGGCCCAGTCTTCTGTCGCTGCTGTCTTCTGGCCTTCTGTTCTTCTGTTCTTCTCTTCTCTTCTTGAGCTGTTGCCTTGTCGCTGTCAACATGGGAACAAGGTGCTTTGGGGTGGGGGGCCGTGCGGCCCCCCTTCCCCAAAGTATCCCCCATGTTGAGGGCACGTGGCCTGGTATGGCTCAGGAGGGGGGCGCTCGCTCGTCCCCACCCCCTTTTCTGACCGGCCAGGTTGCATGCTCGGATAAGGGTCTGATATGGACCTGGGGGGGACCCGCACGCCGTTTTTTCGGTGTAGGGCTTCCCCTTTAACTCCATACCAGGGGATGGGGCCAGCGACGCTTCCTTCACTGGTCCCGGCTACCTGAAGCCACGCTCAAAATGAACGGACTTTCCTCCGTGTGTGTGGGCAAGTCCGTTAATTTCAAAAGTACGGCGGATAATCTGGCGGACCTAGTCTTTACGGCGGTTTGTCCGCCAAACTAAGTCCGCCGGATAGTCTGATCGTGGCATAAGAAGTCCCCTTTACAGTTCGCGGGAAGCCATGTAGGGCACACAGCAAACATGTGAAAGAAGGTGCTCTGCTCAGATGAGACCAAAATGTAACTTTTTGGCCTAAAAGCAAAATGCTATGTGTGGCGGAAAACTAACACTGCACATCACCCTGAACACACCATCCCCACCGTGAAACATGGTGGTGGCAGCATCATGTTGTGGGGATTCTTGTCTTCAGCAGGGACAGGGAAGCTGGTCAGATTTGATGGGAAGATGGATGGAGCAAAATACAGGGCAATTTTAGAGGAAATCCTGTTATGCCTCATACACGCGATTGGATTGTTGGCCAACAAAACCGAGAAATTTTGTCTGAAGGGTGTTGGCTCAAATTTGTCTTGCATACACACGGTCACACAAATGTTGGCCAACAATTATGAACGTAGAGATGTACTAGATGTACTACGTGATTTTTCAGCTCTTTAGCGCCACCCTTTTGGCTCCTTCTGCTAATTTCATGTTAGTAGAAGTTTGGTGAGTGTTGATTGACGTTTTTATTTTCGTGTTTTTGTCACACTTTTCAAGCTTTAAAATTGCACATGCTTGCTGGAATGGCGCTACAAAACTACGGTACTTAAAAATCTCGATAGGCTACACCTTAAAAATGTTTCCAAGTTACCAGTTTAGAGTTACAGAGGAGAGCTAGTGCTAGAATTATTGCTGTTGCTAAAACGTTCGTATGTATAGTATACATGTATGGTGCGATCACCGTTTATATGTGTGGGCGTAACCTATGTATGTGTTCACCACCGGGAGGGGTGCTTTAACCACTTCAATACCAACCACTTTCGCCCCTTCCTGCCCTGGACAATTTTCTGTTTGCAGTGCTATCGCACTTTGAATGACATTTGCGTGGTCATGCAACACTGTACCCAAACTAAATTTTCTTTCAGTGATATTTGATCACCTCTGGGGTTTTTATACAAACGATAAAACATAGAAATTTTTGAAAAAAAAGTTTTTCTCAGTTTCTGTCATAAAATTTTGTTTTCTCCTTCACTGTCGGGCACTGATAAGGCAGCACTGATGGACACTGATGAGGCGGCACTGATGGTGACTGATGAGTTGGCACTGATAAGGTGCCACTGATAGGCACTGATGAGAAGGCACTGATATGTAAAATTGATGGACACTGATAGGCGGCACTGATATGCAGCACTGATGGCCACTGATAGGTGGCACTGATGGGCACTGACAGGTGGTGTGGTACTGATGGGCACTGACCAGTGGCACTAATAGGTGGCACAGATCGGCACTGATTGGTACTAACAGGTGGCACTGATGGACACTAATAGATGGCACTGATGGGCAGCAGTGATGATGAGGTACTGACAGGTGTTACTGCTGGGAATTGAATTGGCACTGTGATGGGCACTGATTAGCACTGTGGTGGGCTCTAATTGGCACTGTAGTGGGCTCTGATTGGCACTGACTGTGGTGGGCACTGAGAGGGGTACTGACTGGCGGCTATTGGGTACTGATTGGCAGCTGATTGGCACATCCAATGGGGGCTGTGCTGATAATCAATGGGTTGATTATCTGCACAGACCCCCCCTCTGACAAGGAGAGCCGTCGATCGCCCTCCATGTCAGTGCGAACTGAAGAATGCCGTTTACTGGCACTTCCTGGTTTACACGATGATCGGCTGTGATTGGTCAAGGCTGATCCCGTGGTAAGAAGCCACTGTCAGAGCCTCCTTACCATTATTGGAGATGCGGTGTGTCAGACTGACACGCCACACTCGCCAGCATATTATCCTGTTGGATGTCATATGACGTCCAGTCAGGATAACAGAACCACTTCTCGTCCCTCAATCTGCTATAGGCTGGGTGGGAAGTGGTTAAATAATTGTTTTGTTGTATTATTTATTTTATTACTTTTTTATTTTTAAATTCAGATAAAAAAAATTGATCTAAAGTTTTCCCCAAAAAAATGGCCTTGTGTATATCAGCTGTGAGGCCGCGTACACACGCGGGGACTGTTCGCCCAACTTTGTCCGTCAAACAGTTTCGGCAAACAGTCCGCTCAAAATTAGCATGGACGGACATGGCCACACACGACGGACGAACAGTTTGCTGAAACCGTGCGCGATGACGTGAACGGCACGTACGACGGGACGAAAAATACGACGTCCTATACACTGCATTATAACTTTCGGCGTGTAAATCCTTTCTGAGCATGCGCGGAACTTAGTTTGACGAACAAGCCTACACACGAGCGGACTGTTCGCTGAAACAAGGTTTCAGCGGACAGTTTTTCGGAAATTCCGAAAAACCTTGTTCGTCAAACTGTCCGCTGAAACTGTCCGCTGAAAGCCCACAAACGAGCGGACTGTCCGCCCAAACACTGTTCAGCGGACAAAGTTGGGCGAACAGTCCGCCCGTGTGTACGCGGCCTGAACCAGAAGTGACATCATGTCACTCCAGGCCTCCTAGGTCATAGATATGAGTGGAGGCCGTCTTTCCTCTGCTCTCTCTATGGCCAGGTGCTACCAATGACGGTTCGGTTCTCAATGAGTCAGGTAAGCCCAACAACCATCAGAAAGTGGCAGGAGGGTAGGACGAGCCATCCGTCACTCTAAAAGTGATCCAACGACTAAGCAGCAGCTTCAGAAACGTTTAATACTGGGATTATGGCATCTAGCTGCAGCCATGACTCCTGTATTAAACTGCAAAGTAATGATGTCAATTCCAGTTAGGCGGTCAGCAAGTGGATAGATATATATGTTATATATAAGATAATGAAAGGAAAAAAGCCAGTTTGTCAGGCCAAAAACCCATAGCGCCTTATCTTTACATTATTATGGGATTGCCAAATGTTAAATGATCTGTTGTCAAATACTTTCAAGCACAGATTATATAAAGACTGTATTTATGAAACTGACAATATTTGGTATTATATAACATTAAACAAAATGTACAGGGGTCAGTAACTGATATATAATGATCTTTTCGATCCCATTTTTAGCATTTTGGAATATTTGAAAGCTATTTAATCTTTGAAAACTAGAACTACCCATGTACCATATATGACATTTATCTGACTTACAGCAAGAGAGCCACTGTTGATTTTCGTTGCCAATGTGTAATTACACTGAGATGGAAGATTACAGTTACAGACCACAAAGCTGAGTTGGAGGGCAGATGACAGATTTTTTAAGTCAATGGCTACAAGGTTGAATGTAAATCCTTCTGTACTTGTCGGTTTCCATGTTAGCGATCCGTTTTCTGTTAAAAACATACAACATTATTAATCTTTGTTCAGTACTAAAACAGCTTTATATATGAGAATTATATAAAGGGAAATGCTCCAGGGGGCGGAGTGAAATGCCTTGTGGGGCATGACCTGGTGGTAGCCCAGGCTGAGGTTGTCTCGCTAATACCACTATAGGACTCCGTGGATGTGTGACATCAGGGAACTTTCCTCTCATCCTTCCAATGTTAATAATAAGTAGCATTCACATAAAAAATATATTTTGTGAAATTATACTTCTCAACTTATATAGGCTTTTTGTTTTAAGAAAAAAAAATTGTTAAGCGCAATCTTCTGTGTAACTCAGTAACTTGCCATTTAAAAAAGAAGAGCAGTTGATACATATTTAAATATGTGCAATTACTCACCGAACAAAGAAATGTCCATGGTTGTTTTAGGGTCAGCTAAAAAAGTCACACCCGTCACATTGGAAGTAAAAGTTACTGTAATACTGGTGTTCATGAAGGTGAGAATGGTTGAATTGCCACTGATATGAGGAGGTACGGCATCTGAAACAGACAAGTATAATATCCATTACTGAAAACCATAACAATGGAAACACTGAGGACTTACTGGAAAGTTGGGCGGAATGTTAACATATTCCTTGCTTTTGATGAATTACACAAGCAAGTTTGGTGATTAACAATAAATATATAATTATATTATATTATATTATATGATATTATATTATATTATAATAAAGATACTTACTCAATGTTTCATTAACTGCCTGTAAGGTGTCAGATACATGCAATGTTGCTAAGCCCACGTCTGTTTTGTTGGTGCTCATAGCATCAAAGATACATTCTGTGTTGTTGCTGCATAATCCTTGTAACTCTCCATACTGTGTTGAATTTTGAGCTATCAAATCACTGAAGAAAATTGGAATAAATACGCTTTTTTCAGATGCTTTTGGTTTTTCAAACAAGTTATTCTCTATGGCCTCCCCTATATGGTGAAAGAAAAAAAAGAACCGAATATTCAGAATTAGAAAGACAGTTTTGCCTACTAATACGACTTATATGTTGGAAATCGTTTCTGTTATTCAATGAAAAACCAGAGACATTTTTCATAAGATAAAATAAGTAGGGATGTTATAAAAATGCATTCATTTAAGCGAATTGACCCTGGCGTGTGAACAGGTCCTCACTTAAATCTGAAATTCTTCTATGAAGAAAAGTGCTTATCATAAATTACTAGCATTAAAGATCATACTTTATCAACTTCCACTGAGCCCCAAGTCATCCTTGACCTATCCCATCCTATAACTAGAGAGTGAAAGGGGAAGCAACACACTGATGAGCTTTTCTGTCTGTCACTCTGCTCAGAATGCTCCTTTGTAAGTAAATGAATGTCCTGCTTCCTTCTGCAGCTACTTTCTCTCACACTCCATCTCTGCCTAACAAGGAGTGCAATTGGTTGATTCCAAGTCAAATTCCACTTTAAAAGGTTTTAAAAATGTGTTTCTATGTATAAATTTATTGGATTGAAATGTTCTTTTTACTGTGTTGTTTGGTATACTCTTAATAAATGTACTTGTTAGTAATACTGCGCAATTAAGTTTTTTATACCTATCTACATGATGTCCTGATGTGATGAGAGTCTGTCTAAGGAGGATCCCATTGGTGTTCATGCAATCCATCTCCCCATGTGTATGGTGAAATCTAAGTGGAGGATTTTCAAGCGCGTCTGACTGTTTTGGATTAACCACGTGCCGACCAGCCGCCGCAGTTTTACTACGGAAGAATGGCGCGGCTGGACGAAACTTTATGTTACGTCGCTTCGCCCTGTGGCCACTAGGCTTCTCGCCCCGAAGCCAATGAGAGTGCCCGGCGGGCGTGAAGACACACGAGAACCGGTATATATGTATGTAAACACACAGATATCGGTTCTCTGAGGGGAGAGGAGACTGATCGTGTGTTCATACAAAGTATGAACAGCGATCTGTCATCTCCCCTAGACAGTCCCATCCCCCTTCAGTTATAACGCAGAGAGGGAACACAGTTAACCCCTTGATCACCCCTAGTGTTAACCCCTTCCCTGCCAGTGACATTCTTACAGTAATCAGTGCATTTTTATAGCACTGATTGCTGTATAAATGCCAATGGTCCCAAAAATGTGTCAAAAGTGTCCGATGTGTCCACCATAATATTGCAGTCCCAATAAAAATCACAGATCGCCCCCATTACTAGTAAAAAATATAATACTAATAATAAAAATACTATAAATCTATCCCCTTTTTTGTAAACGCTATAACTTTTGCGCAAACCAATTAATATACACTTATTGCAATTTTTATTACCAAAGTAGAAGAATACGTATCAGCCTAAACTGAGAAAAAAAAATTGCTTTTTTTTTAAACAAAGAGGATATTTATTATAACAAAAAGTACAAAATATTGTATTTTTTTCAAAATTGTCGCTCTTTTTTTATTTATAGTGCAATAAATAAAAACCAAAGAGATGATCGAATACCACCAAAACAAAGCTCTGTTTTTGGGGAAAAAAAATACGTAAATTTTGTTTGGGTGCAGCGCCACACGACCGCGCACTTGTCAGTTGAATCGACGCAGTGCCGAATCGAAAAAAAAATTGCCTTGTCATTCCAGGGCTGAAATGGTTAAGTAATGCACTCATTGGGGTAAGAGTCAGTGTGAACCTTTCCTTCTTGGTGACAAATTCATCCCAGCACTTTCCTTTGTGTGGACCTACCTACACCTAATGGACTGTTTTTACTGCGATGTCATATTTTCTCACCATTGAGGCTTTTATTAATTTTTAGCGCTGCACTGTGATTGATGTATAATGTGTAATTATAAATAAACATGAGGGCAACCTACTTCCTGCTCTACAGTGCTACACAATAGTTTTGCTTTATTGCTGCTCCACGTTTATGTGAGAATATAGGTCAACCAATTCATTAATAACAATACATTTTCTGTGTGGCTGATAAGAAGGATGGGTGTTGTTTTCTGTAGTAGCTCTATAGTGTAAAACTATATAAGTTTTTATATATATATATATATATATATATATATATATATATATATATATATATATATATATATCTATCTATCTATCTATATATATATATATATATATATATATATGTGTGTGTGTGTGTGTGTGTGTGTGTGTGTGTGTGTGTGTGTGTGTGTGTGTGTGTGTGTGTGTGTGTGTGTGTGTGTGTGTGTGTATATATATATATATAAAACATAGTATATACAGTTGTGCTCATACGTTTACATACCCTGGCAGAATTCATGATTTCTTGGCCATTTTTCAGAGAATATGAATAATAACACAAAAACTTTTCTTTCACTCATGGTTAGTGTTTGGCTGAAGCCATTTATTATCAATCAACTGTGTTTACTCTTTTTAATAGGCTTGTGCAATTCGTAACTAATTGAAATTCGGCTGAATTTTGCATCTTTCGGACATTCGGATGCATCCGAATGTCCGAATAAAAAAATAACGAATAACAACGAATACGAAAGAAATATAACGAATGAATTCAAATTAATTCGATATGATTCGGTAATTCTTTAAAGATCTAATGAAACAAAAGGTCAGCTCAAAGTAAATCTTATAGTCCAATCAGCGAATTAATTTTGTGCCGAAGGATGGATTACTGGCAAAGTGCATTGCTGAGAACTGAGTGAGAAGGGTGTTGTATTGTATTTGAGCCGAGGAGAAGAGACGTTGTCATTGTGTGTGTTAAAAGATTCAATAAACAAACGACTTTCCAAACTACGAATCATTATCACGAATGCCTATACATACATAAATATCGAATTTCAACGAATACGAACGAATGAATTCGACACTCTACAAATAATAACGAATTATCCGAAAACGTATTAACGTAACATAACGAATATAACAGAACGAAATTGCCTCAGCTTAGGAATATTCAGCGAGCCTTTGCTAAATTTATATGGGGCAATAAGTTGCATAGGATAGCCCAAACAGTGGTTTTTGCTCCACAGTCTTATGGAGGACTGGGAGCCCCCGATATAGTGAAGTATTACTATGCAACGCACCTTCTGGCGGCTGTCTCCTGGTCGTCGTATTTTGCTACCAGTAGATGGTCAGAGCTAGAAATGAGTGTGGTTACCCTGTCCATCCCTGCTCCATGCTGTGGTCTGATCTGACCTCCTCTATGGCTCAGCTTAGGCGCATATGCCTTGGACCAATGCTTTTTACTCTCTTCATATGGAAACAGTGTCATAAACGGTTCTCTCTCTCTTCTCCATGCTCACCCCTGTTGAATGTCATTTTTAATCCAGATATGCCTGACAGCCTCTCGGTGAAGAATATGTTTCCTTGGTATAGGTCTGGCATCTTCCAACTCCGCCATCTGGTGCATCCGGTATCTCGCAAATTCCTATCCTTTCCTGAGCTTCAGGATAAATATGACATTCCAGATCGACTCTTTTTTTCATACATTCAATTTAAACATTATTTCCATTCTAGATCCCCTGACCTGACTTTGGTCAACCCTAACACCTTTGAAACTTTGTGCTCCCAAGGTCCATGCCAGAAAGGACTTATATCCTCTATATATAGTGTCCTCCACAATTCAATCTCGCCCACCACGGAAACACATCTCTACATGAGAAGATGGGCTACAATTTTACCGTCCCCCTTAACCATTTCTCAATGGCAGGACGTCTGGACTTCTACTTCTAGAGTCTCTAGATGTGTGGAGCAGAGAGAGACGGCCTATAAGATACTAATGTTTTGGTACAAAACCCCTGAAATGTTACATAAATATGATCATTCCATATCTAAGCTGTGTTGGAGATGCCTAAGAGATGAGGGCACCCATTATCATATTTTCTGGAGCTGCCCTTTGATTATACCTTTTTGGTCTATGGTCCAATCCGTACCACAATCTGTTTTGGAGGTAGATATCCCGTTAGACCCTAAACACTACTTGTTAGGCCTACCTATCGCGGCGTTATCTAAACACGCCAAGAAACTGACAGCCTATATTCTCCTAGCTGCCAAGAGAGTGATTCCTGCCCTTTGGTTGTCCCCCTCCCCTCCGTCCCAGCCGCAGCTAATTTCTGCAATTGCATACATACGCAGGATGGAACGTATGACTGCGCTGGTACAAGACTCTCTACCCAAGTTTTCTAAAATATGGGACAGGTGGGACAATTCCACGTTTAACCCTGAGACGACTCCTTAATCTATGGCTATATACTCTCGGGAATGTTTTTCTCAGGTTTGACCTTGGGATTCATACTCCACGACCCCTCCCACAAATACAAATGCATCTCTTGGTCTATTTACGTATCCTTATTGGTAGATTCGTGGTTTGTCCTTTTCTCCCTACCTTTTGACGTGCTGTATTAAATTGTTAACATTTTATATCCCGCCTGCTGCGGTTTTCTTTGTTGCTGTTACATGTATCGGCATGTACAAATTCATCTGTTATACAAAAATAATTTTTTCAATAAATATACATTTAAAAAAAAAAAAAAACAGAACGAAATTATGTATTTTACGAATGACAATGAACCGAAACGAAACAAAATTTTCCGTTGTGCACAAGTCTACTTTTTAACCACTTGCCCCCACCCTATAGGCAAATGACGGCTGCAAAGTGGTTTCAAAATCCTGACCGCACGTCATATGATGTCCTCAGGATTTTGAGCCACTGTGCGCCCCCGGGGGCACGCATCACGGTGATCGTTGTTGCAGGGTGTCAGTCTGACACCTCGCAACTATGATCTCGATAAAGAGTCTCCGACGGAGACTCTTTACCACGTGATCAGCCATGTCCAATCACAGCTGATCACAGTGTAAATAGGAAGAGCCGGTGATCGGCTTTTCCTCACCCTCGTCTGTCAGATGTGAGTAGAGGACAGTCAATCGGCTGCTCCTCTGACAGGGGGGTCTGTGCTGATAATCAATCATCGCCCCCCCCGAGGATGCCCACACTGGACCACCAGGGATGTCACCAGACCACCAGGGATGCCCAACACCAGGTATGCCACCCTAGACCACCAGGGATGCCAATCAGTGCCCACAATGGGCATCACTGATTGGCATGCATTATTGTTTGGCACTGATTGGCATCCATCAGTACAAAACAATGCAATACAATGTTGCTTATCAGTGCCCATCCATGCCACCTATCAGTGCCCATCCACACCAACAATCAGTGCCCATCCATGCCCATCTGTGCCGCCTTTCCATGCCCATCTGTGCCGCCTATCCATGCCAATCCGTGCCAGCTATCAGTGCCAATTTGTGCCACCTATCAGTGCCCATCCGTGTCGCCCATCAGTGCCACCTATCAGTGCCCATTAGTGCCGCCTATCAGTGCCACATATCAGTGCCCACCAATGCCACCTCATCAGTGCCACCTCATCAGCGCCACCTCATCAGTGCCCATCAGTGCAGCCCCATCAGTGCCCATCAGTGAAGGAGAAAACTTACTTATTTACAAAGTTTTGAAACTGAAACAAAAAAACATTTTTTTCAAAAAAAAATTATTTGTTTTTAGCAAAAAATAAAAAGTGCGACAGCGCTGAAAGCTCAAAATTGGTCTGGGCAGAAAGGTGTTTAAGTGCCTGGTATTGAGGTGGTTAAATCATAATGGCAACAGAAACTACCCAAATGACTCTGATCAAAAGTTTGCATACCCTGGGGATTTTGGCCTGATAGCATGCAAACAAGTTGACACAAAGGGACTTGAATGGCTATTGAAGGTAACCATCCTCACCTGTGATCTGTTTGCTTGTAATTAGTATGTGTGTGTATAAAAGGTCAGTTAAGACCTTTTAAAAGGTCAGGAGTTTCTGGACTCCTGACAGACCCTTGCATCTTTCATCCAGTGCTGCACTGACGTTTCTGGATTCGGAGTCTTGGGGAAAGCAAAAGAATTGTCAAAGGATCTGTGGGAAAAGGTAGTTAAACTGTATAAAACAGGAAAGGGATAAATAAAAAGATATCCAAGGAATTGAGAATGCCAACCAGCAGTGTTTAAACTCTAATCAAGAAGTGGAAAATGAGGGGTGAAACCAAACCACGCTCAGGTAAATAAACTAAAATCTCAGCCACAACTGCCAGGAAAATTGTTCGGGATGTCATCGCCCAGACTGCATTTTACAGACGGCTCCAGAATGGTGGCTTGGGATTGCCACCTGCTGAAGAGAACGTGGAAGGACTCCCGTTCATGTTTGTTGCTGATGAAGCATTTGGTCTGGGTGAAGGACCCTCACCCCGGAGCAGAGAGTTTTTAACTGCCAGCTGGCCAGAGCTAGAAGAGTGGTGGAAAATGCCTTTGGAATAATGGCCAGCCAGTTCCGCCTATTCCTCACAGTGATCAACATAGCGGAATATAAACTCAATCATATAGTTATGGCATGCTGCATATTGCATAACTTTTTACGAAAAAATGCTTTGAACTACGTGACCTCAGTTGGGACTGAGACTGGGTTATTACCAGATACAACCCTAATGGCTCTCAAAGCTGGCCATCCTGGCTTGCCCCCCCCCCCCCAAGCGCCCGTGAAGTTTGTGAAAAGTATCTAGAGTACTTTGATAGGGGGGCCATTGATATGCCACAAAATGGTTAACAAACCTGTTAAAAAAATTGTTTATTTATACCTAAATAATATTTACTTTGATTTACTACTTGTGTTTCTTTTATCTGGCTCCTAGGTTATCCAATCTGCTTTTATTTTTTGCCTTTTTGTTCAATAGTGCAAACGTAATTTTTTTGGATACATGAGGTGACAATATCTTCTTCAGTGAACTATTATGTTGTGGGTCTGCTACACACATTTTTTTTGTTTGTTGTTAATGTATGTAATGCATTACAGATAAAAAATCTAATAATAATTTTCAGCACCATGACTGAAATTTGTGGAGTCACGAAAATGGTGTGATTGTGGAAAATTATAAAGCACTGTGGGAGTTATTTACTAAAGGAAATTCCACTTTGCACTCCAAGTACACTGCAAAAGTGCACTTGAAACTGCACTTGTAGTAATAACTGCACCTTTAGTAAATAACCCCCACTGCCACTGTAAACACCAACTTACTATAAAAATTGCTATTGAGCATTGAAAGAAGAAGCCACACATTGTTGAGTAGAAAACATTTTACTCAAAGCACATTCACATGTGCATTAGAAAAGGGTTTTAGAACAAAACAACATCTTTGTTGCATAACATTTTTTTTTTTTTGCACATTAGCCTTTTTTTGGTTAAACAGGCATGTTTCAAAACATAACATACACAACTCATGAACTTACAAAGTTCAACTTTGATAAAGTGAAGGCAAGATCAAACATTAGTATGTCAAAACTGTGTTGATCTTGCCTTCATCAGATGGGGTGATGTCACCCTTGTAAAAGACAAATTTTGAAGATGCACACAAATTGGGGTTCAAACTGGGGATTTCCCTCCTGATCCCATGCCTAATGATAAAAAATGTGCTAGCTCCCATCATGGGGGATCAATGGACGTGTTTTGGGGGTGCAACCCTTCCTCTCACCTACTAAAGTTGCAAGGAAGGGGTTGGACCCACAAAACTAGTACATTGATATCCCGTTATGGCAGATAGCACATGTTGGCACACTGTGTGCATCTTAAAATTTTGCAAAAGATTTAAATAGATGGGGTTTGATCAAGAAATAAAAGGGGGCAGCACAGTGGTGTAGTGGTTAGCACTCTCACCTAGCAGTAAGAAGGGTCACTGGTTCAAATCCCAACCACGACACTACCTGCCTGGAGTTTGCATGTTCTCCCTGTGCCTGCGTGGGTTTCCTCCGGGTGCAGACATGCAGGTAGGTAAATTGGCTTCTGTTCAAAATTGGCCCTAGGATATGAATGGGGACCTTGGATTGTGGGCTCCTTGAGGGTAGGGACCAACATGAGTGTGCAATGTACAGGGATGGGGACAATTGTAGACACTCACTCAGGTTGAACTGGATGGACTGGTGTCTTTATTCAACCTAACTAACTATGAAACTATGAAACTATGAAAATGGTTGTTACCGAATTTGTACATTATATGTGCTGCATTTTTCTCTACATGTTTCGCTCTTCTGAGCTTCTTCAGGACATGGCAGCGTGTACAGTTACACAGAGAAACTGAAAGAATATACAAAATAATCAATACATTTATTAAATGCATCCCAAAAATTTGAAACACATATTTTTCTGTTTAATTAGGTATCTGCTCTGACCAACCTCAGTTGATCAAAGCAGACACCCACCT
The DNA here is from genome assembly GCF_037356315.1 of Lithobates pipiens. NCBI lineage: Eukaryota > Metazoa > Chordata > Amphibia > Anura > Ranidae > Lithobates > Lithobates pipiens. The sequence continues at coordinate 365,968,077 of NW_027507758.1, read as the reverse complement.
TATTAATTAGATATTCAAGGACATTGATACAAAATAACATAACGTAGGTACAAATCAATATATCATAGAATTATATATACATAAACTCCTTTCCATTCATCAACATTTGACCTTACTAACCCTTTGAAAAGCATGAATTTAAAGACCCACTGGGTAAGGCGGCCATTTTTGGATAGTTTAATTTAAATCTCCAATTGGATAAGTTTTGAAACTGTCCAAGGTTGTTTCAATGTTGAAGTTTATGTATATATAATTCTATGATATATTGATTTGTACCTACTTTATGTTATTTTGTATCAATGTCCTTGCTTGAATATCTAATTAATAAGGTGGGTGTCTGTTTTGATCAACTGAGGTTGGTCGGAGCAGATACCTAATTAAACAGAAAAATATGCGTTTCAAATTTTTGGGATGCATTTAATAAATGTATTGATTATTTTGTATATTCTTTCAGTTTCTCCGTGTAACTGTACACGCTGCCATGTCCTGAAGAAGCTCAGAAGAGCTAAACATGTAGAGAAAAATGCAGCACATATAATGTACAAATTCGGTAACATGTATAGTTCTCAATGACTTTACACTAGTTCCTGTATTGAAAGACTTGTTCATTTATATTTATATTTTTCCTTTTCTGGAAATGTTTTACATATTTGCATTTTCAATAAAATTATATTGATTTTACTTTCTGTCTGGATATTGGGTACCGTTTAAAAAGTCCCGGGGGTTGGTTACCCTCCAGTCCCCTGTTTGTATCTTTAAAAAATCTTAAAATTTTGGCTTTTTAAAGACTTTAAAAATTGTTGATAAAAGGAAAAATACACATAAAATTGTACAATTTTTTTAGTTTTACAGTATATTCTGCCTAAAACATCAATGATGTTCTTCATTTTTTGTTAAACATCATTGATGTTTTCCTTTATATTTTCTAAATCACGATTGCACCCCAATATCTTCCTGATGAGGATCTGGGCACTTTCACTTGTGAAATTAGATTCTTCTTCCACAACATCCACATCACCTAAAATAAAAAAAAAACACCATGTATTAATGAATCTGAAGCTGTGGTCTCAGACACTCACCTGTTGTGGTGACAATTTCACCCACTCTTAAAAATGTCTCCTTCCTCCATATCCTCAGCTTGTGGTTTTGGGATTTCCCCTTCTTTCGGAGGTGGGGGGTCCCTGGTGTCCTCAGATGTCCCGAGTTTTTTCTCCCCTATGTGAATAAAAAAAAGGTATACTTTGCACACAGATATTTAATGGCAGAAATAGGAATATGAAACAATGCTTGGAAGTATCATACAATTGTCTGTTTTAGCAGAGTTCAAAGCTGAATATTTTTTTTCCTTTCTAAAGCTGGAATACTTACATTTTCTGGTCAATTTTCACACATGGAGACACCCCGAGTACCCACTGGAGCACCTGTGTGGGACACTCTAAAAAGTTTGTTCTGCTGTCTCACAATAGTGCTTCTGCGTACAGAACAGCTAGACAACAAACTTAGTTTAATACAAATAGGCCTGAACAAATGTTGTTAACCTGTATCTGCCAAAAGCATCTTATAAGTGGGTGAACGAATGATGTTTCCTGTGCCCATGAACAAGAAAATTGCTATTTTAAACTGTACAACAGCAGCACGACCATAACAATAATAATAGGAACACACGACAACAACTTACTTTTTTTAAGAAATCTCTTGATTCTTCTGTATTGATCCTGCTCCCTCAATTTGAGGTCTGACCATCGTTTCCTCAATTACTCCTTGAATCATCGTACCCCAAAATTCCAGTGCAGACTCTTTACAACTTTAGTCATGATCTTGGCCTTTCTCACATTAGGGTTTAGGTAAGGTCCATACTTCCCATCATAGTCGGTCCTCTTCAAGATGTCCGCCATCTCCACGATCTCTTCAAATTACATATTTGAGGCCTTAAATCTCTTCTGGGTTCGGGACGCTCGTGGCTCCAGGCTTTCATCATTGCTGCTCTCTGCATGCACCTGCTGTGTCTCCACCATGTTCTCTACTCACTGGGCCGAAAGACAAGGGGCGGGGAATAGACTAGAAAGAATGTCAGGGCGGGTGGACTTTCATGAATGCGCAGTGTATATAAAGTGTAACAAGCGTGCGTCATACGTACGACCTGTGAGCGGAGGATGGAGTAGCGGAAGCGACGATCGTTATAATGAAGGCACAATTTTAAGTTGGTGCATCAGTGGCCTATAATGCTTATAGATTGAGGCCTATATTGTGTCAAGATTAGGAGAGTTTCGCCTGACATTAGGGTTTGTCTTTGTGTCTTGCAGAGAAAATGGATGGCTTCAAAGGCCGCAGTTTCCTCCCAATATTCTGTGGCAGGTGAAACACCCACATTAGAATAACATTGAAGAGGCAGGCAGCACTGGAGAAACTGCTGGAGTTGATGAAGCCACAGGTCCTCATGGCAGACATCACCTATTAAAAAAAAAATTGGTGGCCTGAACAGCACATATAAATGTGAGCGTACTAAGGTCCAGAAATCCATGAGATCAGGAGCTGGAGCAGGTGACATTTATGTCCCCAGGCTGTGGTACTATGAGAGACTTCATTTTCTGCCAGACCAGACTGAAGTCAGGGAATTACTCTCCACCCCAATTCCTTACACCCCAGCTGAGGCTTCCGATACCCACCCTGGCCCTTCCAGCCAGGAAGAAGTGGAGGAGCCCAGCTTGAGCCAGGTATAGCATTGTTCAACATATTTCTTGTCGTAAAATAAATGTGAAATAGATGTTATTATTGATCACTAATTGCTGATTTAATAAAGAGTTTTATATACCAATAGACAGTAGTGGCCAAAAATGTAAGGGACAAGAATTAAAAATGCTGGGGTCCGAATGTTAGTCTTTTCTATTTATTAAAATTCTATTTGCAACAGTCATGAGCTGAAAATTGTGTGTTATTGATGGCACCCAGGATGTGGCGGGGGAATATGGCAGCCAGCATGTGGTGGGGGAATGTGGCAGCCAGGATGTGGCAGAGGAATGTGGTAGCCAAGAAGTGGTGGGGGTATGTGGCAGCCAGGAGGTGGCCATGCCCAGTAGGAGCCTCACAGAATCCCAGGTCCCTCCCTTCCACCTTTCAAACAAAAGGGCCAGGAAGGGGAGTAATATATATATAAACAAAAATTTGAAACATTATTGTGGAGATCTGCAGAACATTGCTCCCTATAATAACATATCTGCAGAACATTGCAAAATAAATAATATTATTCATGAGATCACGAGAAATAATAGTTTGTGAGAACTCTGTGTGAATATGAGCAGCAAAACAACTTCATTATTCTAGCATTATAAAGAAGAGAATGCGCTGCATTAAACTATTTTAAAAATTGCAAATTGCAAATGTGCGAATCTCCATTACGGACGCTAGATTTACCAGACAGATTGCTTCCGTCTCATAATTTATTCTGAGTATGCGTGGCACTTTGTGCGTCGGAATTGTGTACACACAATCAGAATTTATGCGAACAGATTTTGTTGTCGAAAAATTTGAAATCCAGATTTCAAATTTTGTGCGACAGAAATTCCAATGTAAAATGTCCAATGGAGCCTACACATGGTCGGAATTTCCGACAAAGAGCTCCCATCAAACATTTTCTGTCGGAAAATCCGACCGTGTGTATGGACTATAAGAGTGACCGGGCGCCAGACATGCGGCAGTCTATGGGAAGCTGATTTGTCCATGTTTAGGGCATGTGCAGGGCGCAAGTTGTGCACCCACACACACTCCCACTCTACTTTGGTCAGTATGCCTACAGTAGTGGCTAGGATTGGCGTGCGGGGACCTGAGGAGAGGACAGTGGGCGGTACTATTTGCGTCACTGTGAAGGACAGGACACCGGTGGAGAGGAGAGTGGGCATGGGCGGTGCTATATAAATCATTTCTGTTTTCTCGGCTAAGATTCTGAGAGCGGTGCCATTGAAGGTTAGTGCTGGCCATCTTCTCTCCTGCGGCATATGCTCTAGCCAGTTACCTCCAGCCCTCCGCCAGTGCCAGCACCAGCAGCACCCTCCCCACCCTGGAGCTGAGTCCACTCTCTCCGCTCTCCAGAGTCCCGCCAGCAGTGTACACTCTCCAATCAGCAAAACCTGTGACCTTACCCCGCCCCCGACGGCTCCCGTGGCTTCAGTGGTTGCAGCTGGACACACAAAGGACAGTCAGTCACCCGGAGGCAGGTGAGAGCCTGGGGGGCATGAGGAATGTAGGTGTCCAGGGGGCATGAGGGGTGGTAGGTGTCCAGGGGTCCAGTGGTAGCTGCCCAGGGGGATGAGAGGTAGTATGTTCCCAGGGCTGGAAGCTAGCAGAGTATAGGGAGCCAGAGCCAGCAAGTGCAATGTTCTGTAGACTTGCCAGTATAAATGGAAATGTTCTGCAGATATCCATTATATGGAGCAATGAGCTGCAGAATTATCACTTTAGCTGCCTGGCTGGTGAGACACTCTGCAGAATACAGTATAGCACAATGAGTTTGTCCACATTGCAATGCATGTTCTGCAGATATGCCACTACAGAGAGCAATTTTCTGCAGAAATGCCACTATACAGAGCAATGTTCTGCAGGTATGCTATTATACAGAACGATGACCTGCAAAAATGCCATTATACAGAGTAATGTTCTGCATATATGCTATTATAGGGAGCAATGTTCTGCAGACATGCCCTTATACAGAGCAATGTTCTGCAGACATGCCCTTATACAGAGCAATGTTCTGCAGACATGCCCTTATACAGAGCAATGTTCTGCAGACATGCCCTTATACAGAGCCATGTTCTGCAGACATGCCATTATACGGAGCAATGTTCTGTAGACATGCCCTTATACAGAGAAATGTTCTGTAGACATGCCCTTATACAGAGCAATGTTTTACAGACATGCCCTTATACAGAGCAATGTTCTACAGACATGCCATTATACAGAGCAATGTTCTGCAAGCATGCCATTATACAGAGCAATATTCTGCAGATATGCTATTATACAGAGCAATGTTCTACAGATATGCCATTATACGGAGCAATGTTCTACAGACATGCCATTATACAGAGCAATGTTCTGCAAGCATGCCATTATACAGAGCAATATTCTGCAGATAGGCTATGATACAGAGCAATGTTCTACAGATATGCCATTATACGGAGCAATGTTCTACAGACATGCCATTATATAGAGCAATGTTCTGCAAGCATGCCATTATACAGAGCAATGTTTTGCAGACAGGCTATGATACAGAGCAATGTTTGTGAGAAATGCTATATACCAGGTTTTGTGAGAAATGCTATATACCTGTTTTTTTGAGAAATGCTATATACCAGGCTTTGTGAGAAATGCTATATACCAGGCTCTGTGAGACATGCTATATACCAGGCTCTGTGAGACATGCTATATACCAGGCTTTGTGAGAATTGCTATATACCAGGCTTTGTGAGAAATTCTATATACCAGGATTTGTGGGAAATGCTATATACCAGGATTTGTGAGAAATGCTATATACCAGGCTTTGTGCAAAATGCCATATACCAGGATTTGTGAGAAATATTATATACCAGGATTTGTGAGAAATGCTATATGCTATACTCTGCGATTCTGGGCTGTATACTCTGCTGCGAGTCTGGGCTGTATACTCTGATGTGAGTCTGGGCTGTATACTCTGCTGCAATTCTCTGCTGTATACTCTGCTGCCAGTCTGGGCTGTATACTCTGCTGCCAGTCTGGGCTGTATACTCTGATGTGTGTCTGGTCTGTATACTCTGTCCTGTGATGTGCTGTCCTGAGATTTATACTCCTGACACTATGAGTGGAACCAAGTGGAATACAGGGGACGGAGTCAGTGAATGCTATAAGGGGTGGGACTTATAATTGGGAGGGGTCAAAAAGGAGGGGCGGATCTGGTGCCCCCCATCCTAAAACTTCACCAGCCGCCACTGGGTTACAGCAGAATAAAGTGAAGGTTCTGGAGCGGCCATCTCAGTCTCCTGACCTCAATATCATTGAGCCACTCTGGGGAGATCTCAAACATGCAGTTCATGCAAGACAGCCCAAGAATTTACAGGAACTGGAGGCTTTTTGCCAAGAGGAATGGGGAGCTTTACCACCTGAGAAGGTCATTTGGGTAGTTTCTGTTTTCATTATGATTTAAAAAGAGTAAAACACAGTTGATTGATAATTTGTTTTTGTGTTATTTATACTCTCAGAAAAATGGCCAAGAAATCATAAATTCTGGCTAAACTTATGAACACAACTGTATATAACTAAATACTTTCTCCTTTAAGAAAGAAATACAATAAAAAAATGACCAAAATGTGTATATAATAAGGTTCTTGATGTCTAAATGCCTCCAAGGTTTTGTTTAAAGGTATTTGTAAAGCCAAGCTTCTCATGAGATAATGTGAAACAAAGCACTCACATAGCAATCCATAATTATATATAGCTTCTTCCGAACTGTTTGAGGGGATGGTTGTGCCATTTGGTCTCGTGAAATCATCACTCTGGTTATTATTCCAGGTACCTATGAAATATTATGTTAGTAAACAAGAATTAATAATGCACACAACATTTCTAAAGTTGGAAATAATGGGAACCTGTGAGTGCTAAGTCCATAGTATGGTCAGCACTCTCCGTATAAGATAGATACATACCTAGCAATCCTTTCGTTTTACCAAAAAACTCATTTGGAAGACTGGAGACAGCACTAAACATCCCAGAATACTGAGACACGGATACAGACAGAATCCCTTCAAAGGTTGCAGTGATGGAGTCATTTTTAAGTAAAAAGACGGTTGGGTTGATGTCATTAATCTCAGCATCCATGTCTACAAATCAGAAAAACATACACAGATTGTTACATTTACATAGCACACATATACATGTTCAAATGAACAACAGGGTCAAGTCAATAAAGTCTTTAAATATTGATGGTATAATAAGCTGTACACATTATGAGAGCTTTTTTTTTAAATTTACTAAAACGTTTGTGTATTGACAGTCAGATTTGCTGCATGCATCGTAAACTATTGATTGGGTTATTACTTCTCAGAATACATCTATCTTCTGACTTGCAGCAACTAGAAGATCTGTTTGGCGTTTTATGTTGAGGGTAAATAATCTTTTGTAAGATAAAATACATCACATCACATCACAAATACACTACATCATAACAAAAGAAGGCTTTTAGTGCTTAAATAGAATTATTATTTTTTTAAACATGACCATGACTATGTGATATAATGACATCATTAAAAAGTATGAAGTATTTTTACAAACTGGTATCTCTATTTACGCAGGTACAACCAGGCAGGTGAAATAGGAAAATACATATTTTCTTGGTATAAAGATGAACCAAAAAGTAGAAAAAACATTTGCTTGACAATGCAGTGAGGCAAGGGTGTAGGGGCTATAGCACTATAAATCCTTAGGTGGGTAAAACAACTTCATATATTGCTTGCTGTTTTTGAACTATTTTACCTTCTAAAACTTTTTTTTTACAAATTTGACTAACCTCTGAAATCATAATGGCATGATAATTGTCTATAGTCATCATGTAAACTTTATGGACTGTATAGTGAACTGTCACCTTTTTTATTTCCACTGTACCAAGGGATATTTATGTACCTACCTTCTGAGGAAGTGAATGACACTTTTGAACCATTTATACGGGTAGTTATACTGTTATCGCTTTCAAGATACCACTCTACCTATAAAAAAATAGCAGAGAAATGATACAAAAATTTAGATACAACATACTTCTATGGCCTTTGACCTTTATGCCCTATGGTTCCTGTGCAGTGGATCTCCACAATCTATTTTTGGATGGCATTTTTCGTCTTCCTTGGTAGGTGGGTGGGATTACCACTGTCTTCCATCCCCCTTGAGCTGGTGATTGGCTAGCGGGGGTGTGTGCGATGTTGTGCCTTTTCAGCAGTTGTTATGATGGAAGGGGTGTGACACTGGGACCGTGACGTGGTCCGCTGTCTATAACGCAGTGTGTCCTCTTTGGCGCAGTGGTGCCAATTGCTGAATCTGCCCACCTGTAAACATCAATTGACAGCTATGCATGCCATTAAATTGGATCCGCCCCCTCATCCTACATAGACTCCCTTATGTTGTTAGAGAGGTGAAGAGTCTTTTGATGCTGACATAGGGGACAATCGTTATGGAACCTCTTTTTTACCATCCTGCACCACATGTCTTATAACACACTCAAGCTTACTTTGTGGCTAGTGCACCTAATATCAGGAGTTCCGGGTGAGTGTTTGATTTGGGTGACATTTACATATAATCCCAGTTTGGGATACCTTTATTATGTATGCGATGGGATGCTAAGGAGGGTGGGTATTTCCCCTAATACTGCCAGTAATTACAGGCAATATAAATATAATAGATATATTTTTCTAAACTGGGGAGTAGGGTTGTAGTTTGTGTTCTACAGGGGATCCACATTAAACTATCCTTTTGCCCTATTTCACACATTGTTAGATGTGTCTGTATGGGGTTGTTTCATATTGATCACCACGCTCTCCATATGCTATACCTTTTCAGATTTTTTTTTTACAACGCTGTTAGGAGCTTGGTGTCCTTAAAGAGCTGTATGTGGACTAACCCAAGTGACCAGAAGGTGGTGGCAGTTGACTATATGAAGACCATGAATTGGGACTCCATTTATTTGTTTTTGTATACATCTTTGAGGTATGTGGCAATACAGTATTGTGCCATCATATCTACTGACATATTGAGATTGGAATTTATATTCATATTTCTTATTCTAGTGTTTTGACTGCAAAATATTTTTCCTGAAGAAGCAGGCTATGTCGCGTGAAACGCAACTGCGTTGAAGTTCAAGCAAATCCCTCATCTCCTACTGCAGTAGACTGTGCAGACTGTGGTATATGTGTATATTTTCTTGTTTTCTTTCATTTTTAACCTGTACAAATAAATATATTTGATACTTTTTTACTCCATTGGTATTGTTTTATAGTTCTTCCAATTTAGTAGTTAGCGTTTTTTTTGTGCATTTATCTTTCAGGATGAGGTACTGTACATCTATTGTCAAATTATTGAGGGTTCTCGTATGAGTCTGTGCTCCCAGCATTCCTTTTCAGTACCAAACAGTGTTTCAATTTGGACTGTCAGAACACACCAGTATTTGGTCATACCTATAAGGTTTTCAAAGTTTCTGCAGGAATGTGCACACATCTATAAATGCCTGCAATTTTTTTGTTCTCCTGACAATCTCTTTAACCCTTTGAATTTATTCAGTAAGGACGCATAAAACATGTATATATATTTTTCAATGCATGAAGTCCGAAGGGCAACACAGCTAATTTTTGTCACAATAAGGAAGCAACTACTAAAGCACATGATGTACCCTCAAGTGTGCTAGAAGTAGTATGGCTAGGATTTTTGACAGATTAGGTAAATGTCCAGGCTTGGCTGACAGCCAAGCCTGAATGTGTTTTGATCTGGGTTGGGAGTAACTCAGAGCAGAGGTGGTGACTGACAGGCAGCATCACCAAAAAGGAAGGAGAGGAGAGTTGGAGCTGCCTGGGGTGTTTTGAGAAGCCCTGACCAGTCCTCCAACTTGGATTAGCAGGGGGGCAGGCCTTCTTAAGAGCTTGGGGTCAGCCCAGCTGAGGGATGAGTAGTTCGGGTGGAAGCTGGAGATGGAGTACTAGTCTGTCGTGACTTGTGGCCTCTGAGGGAGCTCCCCAGTCTGGAGGAGGTGACCTTGGGCCTGGGTTTGGGTGACTGTGAACAGGACCCTCAAAAGACACACAGAGGTGTCCTGGACAGGTGGCATGGGAGCACAGAGAGGACAGCAGGAGAGTACTGCTGGGCAAAGTCTCCAGGGAAGAACTACAAGTCTCAGCCAAGAGGGCTGATGAGTGTCACACAGTTGGGAGATCAGGGAGGCATGCCTGGGAAAGTGCAGTCTGAGATGGGTGCAGAGCCACAATACTAGACTGCGGTGTCACCGTGAGTGGAGAGAGAAGCAGCTGCAGCCCGGAGGGCTGGCAGGGCCTGAAGGTGTGGTACTAGGCTCAGTAGCCACATGGACAGCTAGCACTAGGACTACCTACCTTACCTACCCGCGGTCGTTGCCTGCAAAGGGCAATCGCTAAGGTCTGGCTGAGCCAGTGTCAGGCCTGCAATCAGTGTAAGCTGGTCCTGAGAGCTGATCAAGGGATGTGCTGTAGGAGTAAGGAGAGATACTCTGCAAGCAAGTATGTTATGGAGCTGAAGTGAGGAGATGTATATACAAGGGTGTAAATAGTTGTGTCCCAAGCTATTTTACTTTAAAGTGGTTTTATGGTCAATTTTTTAACTTTTACCTACAGGAAAGCCTATAATAAGGCTTACCTGTAGGTAAAAAAAATATCTCCTAAACCTGTACGGTTTAGGAGATATTCCCCTCGGTATGCGCCGCTGACTGCAGCGGGGCATGCGCACAAGGGGGTTCTCGCCGTGAAAATCCGGCAGCGCTCGTCCGGCCGGACTGAAATCTCCTGCGCGCATGCGCGGGAGTGACGATATCGCGCCTCCGGCCACTCACAGTGCCGGAGCCACGATACCCGGAAGAGACGCCGAGGGAGCATGTCAGCTCCCTCGGCGTGGATCGGGACAGATGTCGGGGCCTCGTTCTAAGGTAAGTATTTCATAATGAGTTAGTATGCGGTGCATACTAGCTCATTATGCCTTTTGCTTTGCAGGCTTTAAAAAAAAATATAATAATTTGCGGGTTTACTACCGCTTTAATCAAGTGGGCATCCCATACTTCCCTTACTCCATCCAAGTTCAAATCATCCCAATAAATATAAAAAAAAAACAAAGTTCAAGGCCTGGTTTTCTGACTGTGAATAGAAGTGAACTGTGTGCCTAGCTGTGCAGGGTAAGAGACGGACCACAATATTCAGCAGCCCCTGGGGGTACCGCTACATACACACATACTAAAATACATAACAATTTAACAATTAAATTCATATAGAGGCTGATTCGCAAAAAGGAGCTTTGAATCTTCCTACAATAAAATTGTGTAAACATGCAAGTGAATATTTACATAAAGATTCTCAACTCTTTTAGTAAATCAGCACTAATGCATATGCTCTTTTAGCTTCATTCAGTTCAGAGTGCAAATAGGAATTTAATATATATAATTCATTTTTTTGGTTGTTGTTGGAAAAGTTCATATATCTTTAACAAAGTATACACTTTTAGCACATCATTATTAGTATTTTTGTTGTTCTTGATTTGCTGCTTTCGGGCATCACTAAGACATATCTATTATTTATTTACGCTGAAATGTGACAATTGTCATTTGAATGGAACTTACTATAACACTGCCATTAATGGAAATGTACTGTACTGCAAATGCTGCAAAGTTGGTAGCCTGTGCAGCGCCAGTCTGCACTGTACGTCCTTGTAGAACAAAGGTGATATTTTCAGCTGATGCATTAACAAGAGTAAAATCTCCAAGCCCATTGAAAGTGTAGCTGAGACCATCCAGGGTTGTGATATGAGGATCTCCAAACATCCATCCTGTAAAATAGCTAGCGTGAGTGTGTGCTTCTAGAAATATGTTTCTTTTGAGAAAAATAAGGCAAGTCTATATTATAGTGTAGATTTATATTAGTTATTTATTGATTATAGAAAAAAGGAACAGTAAATCGTTTACCAGGGACTAAAGGCCTGTAATTACGGCAGCTGATTGGGATTCTCTTCTGCATGTACATAGAGCAAAACTGGGGATCATCCACTTCATTGCAGCATGTGTCAAAAGCATCCAGTTCAGGGTCTAAGGAAAAAAGTGTGCTAAACATGAAAATTGACTTTACAAGGACTTCAGAATCTATCTCTTTATCTATAAGATATCAAAATGTGCTAAATTTCTCATTTAAGTTTTTTTGTATTATTGCAAAACATTTTGCACTTGTAGCTCAGTTTGCAGAGCTATATGTACAACTGTAGATCTACAAAATTAGACTAAATTATTGATACTCAGGTATTTTTAATGGATGGAGGGAAATAGTGGATTTTTATCTATACCATTCCACCAAAAATAAATTTTGGCTAAAAAAGCAGAGTGTCAATAATTTAGGCTAGTCTTGTGGAATTATAGGTAAAGTTAAGCAGCAACTAGACAGCAAATGGGAAATTGAATAGGTTGATATTCTATCCTTTGAAATATAAATTAACTAACATATGCCTTTTTTTGTTAATTAGCTCATGGCACATGTATATAATTGCCTATTACATATACTAGTCTGCTTCCTGCTAAACTGATAATCATAGTTCATCCAATAGACATGTTCATACAATGTACATTGAATAAAAGCTGACCTTGCACTAAAAAAACAAGGTCCATTTAATACCTCATGGTTCCTCCTTGTTATGAAATTACAGCAATAAAGTAAAAAAAGAAAAGCTGTGGGGGAAAAAGTAAATATACTCACTGTACCCCCAGCTTCTGCACTGCAGGGGGTGTCCACCTACTCCTTCCTGTAATATCCCTGAAAATGCTGAGTAATCCACATTTAGCAAGAAAAGGTTGCGGTATGGTGCAAAAGATTGCTAAATTTTAAATGACACCCTTGTCTAGACTTTACATGCATAAGTCAGGGATAAGGTAAGTATAGTTCACTTTACCAAAACATTTGTTCAGCAGAGAGGGTATCTGAGCTGTGTGTACTGCACTGTAAATCTTGATGTGTAGCTCCAGACATTTTTTTTTCTTCTAATTGTGATAGAGCAAGGAGGGGTTGGACCCTCCATTGGGGTTTTTATTGCTGTCTTAGAGCCCATTGTGGAAATTTGCTCATGTTTCTTGTCTAGCTGATACCATTGTCAGTAGAACAGAAAGTGAACGCAAATGTATTCTAATAAAAATTTTGTTATTGTAGCTTTGTCCCCAGAGAAGAGATAATCTTTTACTTTATGTTTTGGTGATAATGTGAATAGAAATCTCCCTGAAGGGAAAAGAGCAATAAAAACCCTGATAGACGTTCTAACCCTTCCCAACTCTACCAAAAAGTATTGCCTAGAGTTAAACTTTAAAGTAATACCCTAAAAAGATTATTCAGTAAATAATATGAGTATTTCCTTTAGCAATCTATAAATAATCATTGTTTCTTTCTTTAACATAGACTCTAGAGTCTATGGAATTGAGATACTAAAGGAGTGTTTCATTACCTTGCTGAAAAAAAGGTAAGCTTTGTTCAGTTTGGATATCCACTCATGTCTTTCAGAATAAAAAAAAAGGATTTTTCCTTACATATGTTTAAATGACGGAAGGAATTACATCTTAGCTTTGCTTAGAGAACTTTTGCTTTAACTTTAGTAAACGAAACCCAGTATTTTCACTTACCAGACTTAGAAGATGCAGAGATCCATTCCCTTTCTTGAAACCCTTCTAGGAACTGATTTTTCCGGTAGTACACGCACCTTATACCAGCTTTAAACCAATTGGAAGATGTGCTACGGAGCAAGCTGATTGTGCTGCTTCCACCTACAAGATAACAACATTAGAAATACTCAGAAATTAGTCATAGTGCCTAAATTTCAATTCTGCAACTAAAAATCCCCTTTGACATAAACAGACAAACTTCTTTCATTCAGTAAAGAGTACAAGAAGCATAGTGCTAATTTTTATAGTGATTGTAAACCTCTTTTTTTATTTATAAAAAAAAAAAAAAAAAAAAACAAGTTGTACGTATCTTGGTTTTACACAGAGCAACTCATATCCTCCTCGTCTCGGTTCCCTCTTTGTCGCTCCTGGCCCCTCCCTCCTATCTAGTGCCCCCCACAACATGCAGCTTGCTATGGGGGCACCCAAGCTGAGCTGCAGCTCCATGTGTCCATTCAGACACAGAGCTGCCATTCGGCCCGCCTCCTCTATCTCCTGATTGGCTAACTGACTTTGATTGACAACCGCAGAAGCCAATGGCACTGCTGCTGTGTCTCAGCCAATCAGGAGGGAGAATCAGGGATGGCTAAGGGACTCGTGAACATTGTTGGAAAGAGATGGGACTCAGGTAAGTGTTAGAGGGTGCTGGGAAGGCTGCTGAACACAGAAGGATTTTTATCTTAATGCAGAGAATGCAACTAATGCTCAGCAACTAGTCTGACTTTAGCAAGGCAATTTTAGTTGGTCGCTATAGGTTACAGTTTTATTGAAAAGGCCAAAATGGGCCAGTGCGTATAATGTAAAAACACAATCTTAGTTTTAATTATACGTTATGCATAATTTACGCATTCTTTAAACTTGTAAAGAATAATGGAGAATTAGAAGCAAAGGGAAAGAAATACAAAAAATGAGGAGGGGAATTGAAAGGGAAATTGATTGAAAGAAAAGCGAAGTAAAAAGTGAATTTGTAAGGAACAGCAAAGGAAAGAGGAGAAAGAGGGAGAATGGGGAACTGAAAGTGAAACAACTAGGAAAAAGGGGTAAAGAGAAGAACAACGAGTAATAGAAAGGAAAAAGGATAGCAATGGAAAGAAAGGAGAAAAGAAGAATTATGCAGACTGGGGAATGAAAAGCAAAAGAACTAGGAAGAAAGAGGAAAGAAGAGAACAACAAGGAATGGAAAGAAGGTACAGCAATTGAAAGAAAAGGGAAACAGAAGGATGGAGAATAGGACAAGAGAGGAAAGGGCAAAGGTAAGAACAATGGGGAATGAGAAGGCAAATGAAGTGAAAAGGTGAACAAAAATTGAGAATAGGAAGGGAAGTAGAAAGTAAAGAGATGGGAATGTAGAGAAGAAGGGACATATATGCAGAATGGATAGAAAAAAATGGGAAATGAAAGCAAAAGGTAAGGTAGCTTTTTTGGCAGAAAAATAAATAAATCAAAATGACATCAAAGGGATACTTCCTTACTTCCTGGTGTCATCATAACTATTAAGGGTTAATGGTCCCATTATTAGCTCTTATATTAATCCCATGGTTACAGTGAACATTTTCTCCATATGTTTTACCAAAATGTATATATGCTGCATTTCAATTTAAAAATATGAATCATAATTATAGTGAAAATTTATAGTTGCCCAAAGTAATAATCCCATCCATTTAATTTTATAACTTTGGTACTAAAAATACATTGTGCATGCTTTCTGTACCTGCTTTTGTTGTTCTGAACCGAAAATCAGAAATCCCTTGTCTATATAAGCAAGGACAAGAGAGCAAGCCTGAATTCCATGATGAAGGCAACGGCTGAGCATTGTACCAGTTCAGGCAATTCATACGACTGTTATCCAGATGTGTACTGTTCAGTGAATATAATTTGAGACCTTGCAAATCTGCAAATAGAGATTGAACACTTATACTGGATAAAAAAAAACAGTCATGTGATACATAAAAATATCACAAATAGATACAATATTAGTAGACAATTGGTACAATGAACAGATAAACATTTACTGAGGCAAGTCCCTGGTAAAAAATACCTGTTATGGAATTTAATATGGAAATGTTGGTATGCAGGAGTTTCAATATCCTGGCACTAGACTCCACTCTAGTATTTTTTATTTTTTTTAAATCTGTTTATTGAACACTGTTTAGTATCTTACAGATGCAGCAGGCACGTTTTGTTTTTTTGGGGGGGAGAGACATACCAAAAAAAAAAAAAAACGTGCTAGTACTAGTACTTTTTTTTCCGTTCTGCTTTAACTAAGCATCCACTCAAAAGTGATGAGTATGTTTTATAAAATGAAAAACTATGCAGCATAACTTTCTTTTTCTGTTTCTGCTTCTATTTTTAAATCAGGTAAGCATATAATAAGGCTTACCTATAATTACTGCCAACATCTCTTAAACATGTGAAGTTGAGGGGATGCACTGTGAAGAAATGGCCACTTGCGCGCATGTGCGGGAGTGACGTCACGCAACTCCGGCCAGTCACAGAGCCAGAGTCTGTGGCCCCGGAAGGAAGACGGTCGAAGATGAATGCAGCTACCAGCAGGAACAGCGGGGGCAGGGTGGGTTTTGTTTGCAGGCAAGTGCCACATAATGGGCTAGTATGAGATGCAGTATGAGATGCATACTAGCCCATTATGCTTTTACTTCACAGGGGAAAAAAGAGGAAGTTAAACCCATCAGGGTTTACTTCCGCTTTAAAACAGATATTCCACCAACAAGTAGTCACGCAGGGACTCTTATGACACGCCATACCCAGTGAGCAGGGACACTTACCAGATGGTAGGGGCCACCTATCACTAGGATGGTCAGAACAACCTCTGCAGGGTATATGGAACTGAAAAACATCTAGGACACGCCGATAATGAGATGGATCCTCTATTGTAGTCACACTCACAGCGGGATCTCCGATGGCAAAGAAACTGGATCCTCCTCTTTGACTTCTGCAAGTCTTCTGTGGTTTCTTTCAGTCTCCCTCCTAGAATCGGCTTCCTCTTTCAACCGCTGTTCCAGCAAGGGTTCCGCCTCTTCATACACACTCACTGACTCTCACTGACACTCCCAGAGTGTGTATGAAGAGGCGGAATCCCTGCTGGAACAGCTGAATCTAGGAGGAAGACTGACAGAAACTGCAGCAGACTTGCAGGAGTGAGCGAAAATGATCCAGTACCTTTGCCATCGGAGATCCCGCTGTGAGTATGACCACAATAAAGGATCTGTCTCATTATCGGTGTGTCCTAGATGTTTTCCGGTTTCATATACCCTGCAGAGGTTGTTCTGCCTGCCTGTTTGACCATCCTAGAGATAGGTGGTCCCTACTATCTGGTAAGTGTCCCTGCTCATTGGGCGTGGAGTGTCATAAGAACAAAAATATTGCAGAGCACACATGCAAAACTAACATTTACCTCCAGCAAGGCTTTTTAAAAACACCTAGACATTTTCAAAAAACATTATCAAAAAATATGGGGATTTGGTCACACCATATTACTATATGGTGCTTAAGCCCACTTACTGCGACAAAGTACCCCATGATTAGTGGGTCCTACACTATATATAGATTGGGAGATCCTGCTTCTCTGAACCATGGGAGCTATACTCCTCTATATGGGAGAACATGAGGTGGGCTTAAGCACCATATAGCAATATGGTGTGACCAAATCCCCATATTTTTTGATAATGTTTTTTGAAAATGTCTAGGTGCTTTTAAAAAGCCTTGCTGGAGATAAATGTTAGTTTTGCATGTGTGCGCTGTAATATTTTTGTTCTGTTTCATGGTCTATTGTATTGATTCTGACCAAATTCTGTTGGGTGGAGCACCCCACTCCCTCAGTAAGTACCTCTCATTAGTGACCACCTGTGTCATGGTGGAGGCCTCATGTTCTCATGTAGAGGAGTAGTAATGGACGAACTTCCAAAGGGACGTTTCGTGAACGCGGACCGCGAACGCAGCCGATAGTTTGTGAACCGTAACGTTCGCGGCAGGCCCCATTGACTTCAATGGGAGGCGAACTTTGCAAACCTATAGGTCAAATTTGCAGCCACAAAATAATTACTAGCTGTGCAAACATAGTCCCACCACATGGCCAATGACATAACACATGTATAAGGTGAATCTGGAATCGACAGCTAGAAGCATTCTTTTTTTATTTGTGAAATTGTTGTGACAATTCAGGACTGTGGAGCGCATGAAGGCAATGGAGGAGAGGGAAGGTCAGGGTAGGCAAAGAAGAGGGTGCAGGAGATGATCACCAGCAGCGTGACATACAGCAATGACACCTGCACCGTGATAGAGTGATCTGACACCAGCACCGTGATAGAGAGCACTGACATCAGCAGCGTGACATAAAGCAATGACACCTGCACCGTGATAGAGTGATCTGACACCAGCACCGTGATAGAGAGCACTGACATCAGCAGCGTGACATAAAGCACTGACACCAGCACTGTGATATACAGCACTGACAGCAGCACCGTGATAGAGAGCACTGACATCAGCAGTGTGACATACAGCAATGACACCGGCACCGTGATAGAGTGATCTGACACCAGCACCGTGATAGAGAGCACTGACATCAGCAGCGTGACATAAAGCACTGACACCAGCACCGTGATATACAGCACTGACACCAGCACCGTGATATACAGCACTGACACCTGCACCGTAAGCAGCCCCAGGAGGAAGTCAGCATAGCACAGGAATGGTGGGAGCCCCTCATAATGAGCATAACACAGGGATGGCGGGAGCCCCTCATAATGAGCATAGCACAGAGATGGTGGGAGCCCCTCATAATATGCACAGCAGAGGTACAGCCCCAAAAGGAAGTCAGCACAGCACAGGGATGGTGGGAGCCCCTCATAATAAGCTGCCCCAGGAGGATGTCAGCATAGCACAGGAATGGTGGGAGCCCATCATAATAAGCAGCACCAGGAGAAAGTCAGCACAGCACAGGGATGGTGGGAGCCCCTCATAATAAGCAACCCCAGGAGGAAGTCAGCACAGCACAGGGATGGTGGGAGCCCCTCATAATAAGCAGCCCCAGTAGAAATATGACACCAAGAGGATGAGGAGGGTGCAGAAGAGTAAGGCTGAGTGAGCCAGTCAACCAATTCTGGTGCTTCCTTTGACGTAATCGCACGCACCTTCTGCAATTTCCCACTTTGGCTCAAGCCTGTTGCTCCTGCCCTACCCCTATCACCCCTGCGGAAGGGCCTGCCTCTTCCTCTGCCTGTCATTTTTTTTAAATGACCCTGTGACAAAACTCTCAGTCCTTATACTGATAAAGGACTGCTGCAGAATTGGGCAGCAGTCAGCAGTAGTGCACCTCAACCCTATATATTGTGGACCTATACCAGTCCTTAAGGAATAGCAGACTGTACCTCACTCAACCCTATATACTGTAGAACACTATACCTTAGCAGTCCTTATAAGGACCTTTGTGGAACTAGTAGGTTGTGATTAGCAGGCTGTGCCTCAGTCCCTATACTGATAAAGTACTGCTGCAGAATAGGGCAGCAGTCAGCAGTAGTGCACCTCAACCGTATATATTGTGGACCTATACCAGTCCTTAAGGATTAGCAGACTGTGCCTCACTCAACCCTATATACTCTAGTACGCTATACCTTACCAGTCCTTAGAAGGACCTTTTTGCAACTAGTATGTTGTGAATGATTAGCAGACTGTACCTCAGTCCCTATACTGATAAAGGACTGCTGCAGTATAGGGCAGCAGTCAGCAGTAGTGCACCTCAACACTATATTTTGTGGACCTATACCAGTCCTTAAGGATTAGCAGACTGTGCCTCACTCAACCCTATATACTCTAGTACGCTATACCTTACCAGTCCTTAGAAGGACGTTTGTGCAACTAGTAGGTTGTGATTAGCAGACTGTACCTCAGTCCCTATACTGATAAAGGACTGCTGCAGTATAGGGCAGCAGTCAGCAGCAGTGCACCTCAACCCTATATATTGTGGACCTATACCAGTCCTTAAGGAATAGCAGACTGTACCTCACTCAACCCTATGTACTGTAGTACCCTATACCTTACCTGTCCTTATAAGGACCTTTGTGGAACTAGTAGGTTGTGAATGATTAGCAGACTGTACCTCAGTCCCTATACTGATAAAGGACTGCTGCAGTATAGGGCAGCAGTCAGCAGTAGTGCACCTCAACCCTATATATTGTGGACCTATACCAGTCCTTAAGGAATAGCAGACTGTACCTCACTTAACCCTATGTACTGTAGTACCCTATACCTTACCAGTCCTTATAAGGACCTTTTTGGAACTAGTAGGTTGTGAATGATTAGCAGACTGTACCTCAGTCCCTATACTGATAAAGGGCTGCTGCAGTATAGGGCAGCAGTCAGCAGTAGTGTACCTCTACCCTATATATTGTAGACCTATACCAGTCCTTAAGGAATAGCAGACTGTACCTCACTCAACCCTATGTACTGTAGTACCCTATACCTTACCAGTCCTTATAAGGACCTTTTTGGAACTAGTAGGTTGTGAATGATTAGCAGACTGTACCTCAGTCCCTATACTGATAAAGGGCTGCTGCAGTATAGGGCAGCAGTCAGCAGTAGTGTACCTCAACCCTATATATTGTAGACCTATACCAGTCCTTAAGGAATAGCAGACTGTACCTCACTCAACCCTATGTACTGTAGTACCCTATACCTTACCAGTCCTTATAAGGACCTTTTTGGAACTAGTAGGTTGTGAATGATTAGCAGACTGTACCTCAGTCTCTATACTCATAAAGGACTACTGCAGCAGAAGGGCAGCAGTCAAGTATAATATTCTTTCTATATTTGGAAGAAAGAATATTATACGTGTACAAGCCTATTACCATACCAGTCCTGAAAAGAACCTTTGTGGACCTAATAGTAACAGCTACTGATTAAACTGACTGTCCCTCACTGCCACACACAGCTTCCTGCCTGTCCCTATTTAAACTGACAAAACACAGGCTGCTGGAACAATAACTTGAATAGCACTCAAAACTATATCCTGTACTACTTTACCATACCAGTCCTGAAAAGGACTTTTGTGGACCTAATAGTAACAGCTAATGATTAAACTGACTGTCCCTGCTGCACACAGCGTCCTGTCCCTCTCTCTACACTGACAAAAGACAGGCTGCTGCAACAATCACTAGCACAGCAGTGCCTTAAACCTATATCCTGAACTACACCTAACACCTATACCATGATACCAGTCCTTAAAAGAACTTTTGTGGACCTAATAGCTAGCGATTTGGGTCACTGCTGTCTCTCCCTGCTCCACACAGCAACCTCTCCCTATAGTGACATACGAAAGAATGTAAAATGGCCGCCAGATCGGGTCTATTTATAAGTTAGGGGGAATGTCCAAGTGTCCATGTGCTGCAATGTCTCAATTGGCTGTCCTGTACCCCATGACGGATGTGTCATCATAGGTCAAAGTTCTTTTACACAGTAAACACGGAAGTACGCCGGGCGAACGGCGGCAATAGTCTGCCGATCGGGCGGACCGCGAACAACCGAAATTCGCCGCGAAACGACCGCCGGGCGAACCGTTCGGCCATCCCTATAGAGGAGTATAGCTCCCATGGTTCAGAGAAGCAGGATCTCCCAATCTATGGATAGTGTAGGACCCACTAATCATAGGGTACTTTGTCGCATTGAGTGGGCTTAAGCACTATATAGCAATATGGTGTGACCAAATCCTCATATTTTTTGATAATGTTTTTTGAAAATGTCTACGTGTTTTTAAAAAGCCTTGCTGGAGGTAAATGTTAGTTTTGCAAGTGTGCGGTGTAATATTTTTGTTCTGTTGTATGGTCTTATGGCAGCACCATCTTTATGCATTTTTTTAGGGTGTGCCCCCCAAATATCTTGAGTGTCATAAGAGGCCCCGCATGACTTCTTGCTGGTGGAATACCTGTTTTAATATTTTTGTTGGATTTTTATATGTTTCAATTATAAGAATTCACTCTCTGCACAACTTTAAACCAATTTATGCAATTTAACATTTATTTTCGATTTGGAAGTCATTTATGCACTGTATGTATTCGTTTTATGACTAGCTCAATTATTTTTTGTTTTAAATATACTGTATGGTAGCACTGGACAGTGCAATAGAGCCTGATTTGAATGTGTTGCTGCCCCTTTCTCTTCCATTCTTGGTGCAGGCAATTAAACAATGTCTGTATTAATAATATGTAACCAGATTAAATTGCAGAGTTATTCAGACTTAAACTTATATAAACATTTTTTTAGGGTGGCCATGACTTGCAGAAAAACAGATTTTTAATGGTTCATACCTGAATTGCTATTTATAATGGTGCTATTGAAAAATAAATCCCCGTCGCCACTAGAAAAAGAAAAGGAACAATAATGTCAAGTTCAGTTTTTTTTAGATATCTGTGTAAAATTGATAATATTTATAATCAAATCTGTTTTTGTTTTGTTTTGTATGTAGAGTTTGTAGGTATATACAGTCTACTGTATGCATTATTTGGAATTCAAATTTGCTAACTACATACCAAAGCCCTGATTCATGGTTAATGAGACTAAGTCAAGTACAAAGTTCCCTCAAGCTATTAATTTACAAATCTCTGTATTTAATGCAAAAACAAAATTTTGAAGCATTTAAAAATGTAACCATTTTGTAAATTAGATTAGGCCCGACACTGCAATAATAGCTCAAAATATAAATTATCTAAAAATATTCATATAATGTACCTTTAATTAATTTCTAGAAATTCAGCAGACCTAATTTTTAAATTAGGAGCATTTAACTACATGATTTGTAGACACAGTGTAACTGAAATCGAGCCTTACCTACAATAGCCCATCAATGGTTTGGGGATGCATGTAGTTAGATCCCAGTTCATGCCACCATCTTTATATAACATCAGCACATAGGAGACAAATCCATCCGTAGTCAGTACAGCCTGGTATGTGCTAGTCTATAAGTGTACAATATGACAGAATGTCACTTTCAGAAGTAAAGCCATTGCTATTATGCTGTAAGATTTATTATATGCAATTTACCTTCACATCATTTTCAGTTGCTGGATAAGCAGACGCATTCTCCCAGGTAATCTTCAATGTCCACTGAGCAGTGTATGATGTTTTTGCATAATTCTTAATAATGCCTTCAACTTCTTTAACTAAAGAGTTATTTCTTGAATTATATTCCTGTTTTTAAAAATTGTGTGCGTTATTATTAGGCTACTATCAAGCTTTCTTGCACAATAGCTGCATCCTTTTACATTTTCTATGGCTGTAGAAGTATGAATTTAATTTTATTGTGATAAAGGATGCATTGTATATATAATGAGGTTTGAGAGTCCTATTCAAACAATGAAAGGATTAATGAAATCTAGTAAGACTCACTTTGTAATAGGTAGTTCCCACATTTTTGGAAAAATCTGCATCATTCCAAAACACAGCTATTGATGCAGGGGTGCAACCTGTACTGAATCCCTCCTTTGGTGGATTTGTGTAAGAGACGATATTATTTCTGGATGATGGAAAGATAATTTGCCCATTGTCTGTGTACTAAAGAGGGGGAAAAAAAATAGTTGTTTTCGCAAAGCATTATATACACATTCAAATTATAATCAAACTAGGCAATAAGAACTCACATAAAGGAAATTCCTTATTTGGTTTCCAAAGGGGAATCCCATCAATGGCTGGAACAAGGGAGAGGTAAAATCTGTTCCTTCTGATACAAAGGGTGTATCACCAGCATGTGTTCCATAATCAAAAAGGGCTACAGCTGTAACAAAACAATATGTTAAAATGCAAAATAATATTAACATTCATAAGTATGTTAACTGTGTTGAAAGATGTGTAACAGAAGAGACAGATATACGTGTACATCATACATTGCCAATATCTTCATTTGTATATTTTGTTAAAGCTGAAGTTTATTCTGCTCATTGTTTGTTTACTCTGGCTCCTCTTTTTGCCCCCTCAATAACATGCTAATGATATTTTCATTACATACCTAATTTTAGTAATATCAGCAGTTGATCTCTGTGCTTCTCTATGCAACATAGGCAGATGTTGGCTGAGGGGAAGAGTCAACATAAGGCTGTCCATAGATTCTAGGGATGACCCAAATGTGCCTGGGTTCAGGTCTTGGGAGGTTTATCAAACTTTGCTGAAATTGAAGACAATGGGAGCTGGATCTTTAAAATCAGTTCCACCCATTTTTAAGATTTATAGGCAAGGAATTGTCAAACAAATGGCATGGAAGACTGGAAATTGCCCTGGGGGACATGTACTAATGGATGTGGTAACATTTGGTGAGTGATGTCAGCCCCTACCTTTTCCCCTTTCTTTGCATACACATCGCAGCTGGGAATTCGCAGATGACTGTATGGGCCAGGTGAGGTTGCTAGGAAGTCACTGGCCACTGGTTTCCTAAAAAACAGCTATAACATTTAGCAGCATTAGCAATACCATTGCTAAATGTAACTGCAAGTTTGGCTCAGGAGGCATGTGAACAGCCTGTTATGTTTACTGTTTCCCAAACACGAAACAGGCAAAATTCAGACCAGAAATCTGGTTCAATCCCATTCCTAATAGGTTTGTGAAAACATTATAGCACCCTGCCCTGGTACTCCTCTCAAGAGTCCTCAGCCTTGATGCAAGCAATGCTCTGGCTCTTGGGAGAAGTTATGCAAATATCAAAATGACTTGGTGAGTGAAGGCCAATCTTGTAGAGTTCCTAGGCAGTCTTGTCTATATTCCTATCACTCACATTTCTGGATCAGAGGCTCACCTGTAGCCGGTGCTGTAGCAATTAATAGCTGGATACTGTATATATCACAGATTAACGCACATATTTGCCAGCACACCATGGATCTTCAAATGCAGTCTAAAGCTTTTACTACAGATAGATCACATCATAGAAGAACAAGTGCAACATTTTGGTGCCATGCATGCCTGGCGAAAGAGTCCAGCGCGACTCCGAAACTTTGCACTTGTTCTTTTGTGATGAGATCTCTCTGCAATACAAGCGTTGGACTGCATTTGGAGTTTCTAGGCACACTGGGTATGGGGGTTTGGGTTCTGCCCTGGGGGACATGTGTTAATAATTTTATTTCATTTTTTTTTAAACCATAGGTTTTTTCAGGAACATTGATTTTAATTATGCTTAAAGTGCAACAATAAAAATGAGAAATTCCTTCAAATATATTGCCTGGGGTGTCCCCTTAATGTGCCTGTAAAGTGGCATGTCTGAAGCATGCATAAAACATGCTGCAGCAAAAATTCTATGTCTAAAGAAAAAAATGAGTCAAATCCCATGTAAAATGACCCAACTTTTGAAAAAATAAAGAAAAAAAATGAACTGCCAGGCTGTATGCCCAGTTAAGAATCTGGTATGGATTTTGGGGATCCCATGTCATTTTCTTTGCTTTTTAACTGGCGCTTTTTTCTTTTATTGTTCTGCTGTCAGCAGGGAAACCCATTGACAGTTAATGACTCATCAGTTGTTAAGAACACCAAGGCTGGCCTCCCGGCCCTGCTCCTTAACAACCAGCTTACACTGTGCCCTCATTGAGCAAAGCTTTGGCCAATCAGGGTGCAGAATGCACTGTGCACTGTTTGTCAGGGCTGAACGGGCAAATGTCCCAAACTGATAATTGGGATGAACCGTTCGCCCACCCGTACTATAGTGTAAGCCATTTCAGTACATGACAGAAGCCTGTACAACTGTGAAAAGCCGAAGGTAAGGCCAAAGTTCATTTTTAAATAGTAAAGTTTACATAAAAAGTACATATCATCAAAACATATATAGCCTCTTCATTGTAGTTCATCTTCTGCTAGCATTGCTTTTACCTGCAGGTGCACTTTCACTTGTTGTAGGCACAGTAGTCATAGCTGCTTTAGTTGTAGTTGTAGTTGTAGATGTTGTTGTTTGAGTTGATGTAGCTTTAGCTGTTGTTGTTGTTGTTGTTGATCCAGTTGTAGAGATCACGGATGTGCTCTTAGCAGAAACTAGTGTAACTGATGTGACTGTGGTCTGGTTTATATGTGTGGTTGAACTTGGACTTTGAACAGCTGCAATGGTGGTTGTAGTCTGGTTTGTAGGTACTGTTGTGCCCTGGACTGTTGCATTTACACCAGATGTAGCTGAAGTTGTATTTGTTTCAGGTACTGATGTGGTAATTTTGGGCTGTGTTGTTGGCTGTATCGTGGTGCTTTGGGTCTGTAGAGTTAAAGTGGTATTAGGGGTGGTAACACTAATGTTTGTGGCCGGTGCTGCAATGGTGGTTGTAGTCTGGTTTGTAGGTACTGTTGTGCCCTGGACTGTTACATTTACACCAGATGTAACTGAAGTTGTATTTGTTTCAGGTAGTGATGTGGTAATTTTGGGCTGTGTTGTTGGCTGTATCATGGTGCTTTGGGTCTGTAGAGTTAAAGTGGTATTAGGGGTGGTAACACTAATGTTTGTGGCCGGTGCGGCAATGGTGGCTGTAGTCTGGTTTGTAGGTACTGTTGTGCCCTGGACTGTTACATTTACACCAGATGTAACTGAAGTTGTATTTGTTTCAGGTACTGATGTGGTAATTTTGGGCTGTGTTGTTGGCTGTATCGTGGTGCTTTGGGTCTGTAGAGTTAAAGTGGTATTAGGGGTGGTAACACTAATGTTTGTGGCCGGTGCTGCAATGGTGGTTGTAGTCTGGTTTGTAGGTACTGTTGTGCCCTGGACTGTTACATTTACACCAGATGTAACTGAAGTTGTATTTGTTTCAGGTACTGATGTGGTAATTTTGGGCTGTGTTGTTGGCTGTATCGTGGTGCTTTGGGTCTGTAGAGTTAAAGTAGTATTAGGGGTGGTAGCACTAATGTTTGTGGCCGGTGCTGCAATGGTGGTTGTAGTCTGGTTTGTGGATACTGTTGTGCCCTGGTCTGTTACATTTACACCAGATGTTACTGAAGTTGTATTTGCTTCAGGTACTGATGTGGTAACTATGGTCTGATTTGTTGGTAGCATCATTGTACTTTGGCTCTGAGCAGTTGAATTGACATCAGGGGTGCTTATATGTGTGACTGGAGCTTCAGTGGTGATCACAGTCTGGTTTGTAGGTGCTGTTGGACTTGTTCCCTGACCTGTTACATTTACATCAGGGGTGACAAGAGTTGTGTTTGTTTCAGGCACTGGAGTCACCATTGTGGTCTGGTTTACAGGCGGTGTTGGGCTTGGGCTCTGAATAGTTTCATTTGTACCAGTTGTGACACTGCTGACATTAGTGACAGGAACTAGGGTGGTGTCAGAGGACTCATTTCCTGAGGGTGTGGCTGTATATTCCGCTGTTGTATTGTTAGGTCGATGAGTAGTTGGAGTTTCAGTTGTCATATTTATGGCTACAAAAATAAAAATTAAATTGTCATGATGCGCCTCTTAAGTTTCTTAGGACCCTAAACACAAAGACTATAGAAAAAAAACTGCACCTATTAGTAATGCATAAGAGATTATAAATGCCCGAACATAGATTTTACTGACATACAGTTAGAAGGAAAACTTTAATTTAGTATACGGGTCATGACTGTTACACTTGATATTTGGTATTATTTACAACACAGAAGCAGTTAAAGGTCTCTGTCAGTGCATGACACAATTATTGCTGTATATATGGTTAACCCGGAGCATAGTGTTTTTTTCATCACAAAACTGAAGTACGGTACTTCTTTAAACTAAGTACCACTTTCATCCAACTTGGTTCTTATTATAAGTACTAAGTTCTCAAATGGATGTGCAAGAAGGAAGAAAGGTGAAAGGTGAAAAGGATACAACTGGAAAACCGCGTTAACACCAATGAATGCATTTAATATAAATATATTAAATATTCTGTGTAGCAAGTAAACAATTGCACTTTCACTAAAAGTGTCCATAATAAAATCCTAGGATAAGCCAATTTACACCTGGACTAACATAAATAAATATACAGAAGGAACCTATCAACCTAACCTAACAAAATCTACCACCAATTAATTTTAAAACCAGTATGAACTATGTCATACTGATTTTGGCTAAGAAAATATCTGAAACCGGAAATAAATGGAAGCCCAGATGGATAATCTAAATGTTTCTACACTGGAGAAAGTCAAAACATCTTTAAATGTGACAAAGAGGTGGCTAATCCTGCCTGGTCTGACTTCCCCTATGTGTACTGACCATGTTTATCATGGCTGCTGTGCCATGACTGCTTGGTCAGCTTACATGCCTTTGTCATAACAGCTCTCCCCTCTGCGTCTCTGCCTCTCCCTCTCTTCCCCTCCTCCCCTCCCTCTCTCCCTAACAGTTTGGAAGCATTCAGTAAGTACACGATCTCCTCTCCTCCCCCACCCTCTCTCCCTGTCAGTTCCCTAGTATCCAGTGAGTACAGGATCTCCTCTCCTCCCTGCCCCTCCCCTCTCCTACAGCCTTCATGGACTACATACGTCAGCAGGGAATCTCTGTGCCTCCCTCTTGGCTTCCTTAGATCAGGATGAAAAGCAGAGAAAGGACACATGGCCGCAAAGCAGAACACAGGAAAAAGGCATTTAGGAGAAGAAAATAAAAAGCAGCACACTGCACTGCTAAACAAGGCAAAACATGGAGGATAAATTAATTTGGGGCATTTGATTTTACAACTAATTTAAGCCATATTACACATAATTATTTCATCATCACTATATTGATTATCTTATAATAAAAAGGTCTATGTTAGTGCAAATAAAAAAAAGCATCACGGACAGTACTCAATTTTCTCTAAAAATATATAATATTAGTGTGCTGAAATCAATAGTGGTCAAAAAATTTAATTATACCTTCCAAATGGTTTAACTAAACCCATTATATGACCCTAGTCGCATAAAATGCTCTCATGCATATTGTGCAAAACACATATAATTAATTAAATTCAATAAAAGTGCATATTGTGCATAAAAAAAGTGCAATCTTCATTAATACTAGGCTTAGAAGACTTAAAAAATAAAGTGCTAGAAAGATAATATGTATTCACATACAGTGCTGATGTAAAAAAAAAAAAAATATTCCATAAAGTGCCTATGTGCAGAGGCAGACTGACAACTCATGGGGCCCCCGGGCAATAGGAGATTATGGGGCCCCCAGGCAATCAGAGATTATGGGGCCACACAGTATACACATACAGAATACAATCACACAGTATACACATACATGTACACAGAGTATACACAGACATGTTTCTATTGGCTGAGAAAGTACTGGAGAGGTGGGGCAGCTATAATCTCAGGATTTTTAGACCAAAAGGATGTCGGTAAGGGACATTTCAGAGTCAGATATAAAAAAAGAACAGACATTTTTACATATTGTCCCTGGTTTTACTGAGGCTGGCAACCCTGATGGGGCCCTCTAGTGGCCTGGAGCCCTTGGGCAGTGCCCGAGTGGCCGAATGGTCAGTCCGCCCCTGCCTATGTGCATATGTAAACTTTACACTAGCGCCTAAAAACGTATACACCAAGATCTGTGAATAATATGATTCTAATATCCCACATGAGTTCTCTCCTTTAGCGTGCTCCGCAGTATTAAACAACTTATTCTTCTGATCACTTATGATAAGGTGCTAGTATACTTATAGATCATTAAAAAAACAGCAAAAAAGTCACTTATAATAAAGACTTTACTCCTTTTTCCACCACTAGATCTTGCAGTCAGCTCCGATTACATCCATTCCTCTGCAGTTAGGTAGTCCACTTATAAGTATTTTATCAAATTTTAACATATTTTCTGGTGTTTTTATTTTATTATATGAAATAAATGATTGATGCGGGGGGTTTCTAATGTTTTTTATGTTTGTTTATGTTTGAAATATGTGTTTTTGTACTCCCATTCACTCCTTTGTGTAATTTTCTATCATGACTCTCTGTAAAACACAGCATGCATAAGGTAAATATATCACATAGCTCTCGCTTAACCACGAAAATATGTGACTTCCATAATTCATAGAAAGTGTCCCCAATATCAGCACAAATTATAGGTGGTCACAGTCCAATAACCAACAGAACTTTGTATCAAGACATAAATTTCATGACAGACAATTCTCCATTTTTTACCTGCTTAAAAATGTACATTATCTGAAATAAATATTATTGTGGTAACTCACATGTGCATATAACACCATTCCCTGTGTAGTTTGCCATACATTCACACAAGAAAGATCCAGCCACATTGGTGCAGATGGCATGCTCAGAGCAGTTGTTAAGCACAGAAGAAAGACATTCATCAATATCTGTCAAAACATCACATATTTTAAAATATAATATGCAGCATACAGTAACTTTAATAATGTAATGAAACCATATTTATCAGATATATTAATATGCTGTATGTAGTCTGAGTATTCATTTTCACAGCAAGCACATTTATATACACAATTTCATTTTGTTATTTAGCTAAATAACTACTTATTTACCAAAAAGCTGCGCTAAAATTGATATTTGTGAAACATAAAAATTATACCATATTATAACAATATATAATTCAAAAAATGTGTATATGCAGAACTTAGTCCGTATCACCATCTACACACAAAAAAAAAATCCATATCGTATGAAAAAAAATATATATTTTCTTTTTGATTGTAGTCTCCCCGTGCAACACACTACACCAGTAAAGAAAAGGTGTCCTCCAAGATGCAGAGACAGAATTCCACCACCGATATTACTGCCACTTACCAGCTAGACTGGTCCCATCACAGAGACCAGATATGGCGACCACAAAAGACTACTCCTTCTGCACACAAACCACCGGGAGGATGAATCTCAGTTGTTTGGAAAGGTCATACGGCCACACCACTCATTGCCCGTCACATACAGAGACAAGAAAGGTCGCCATAGTGTAATAAATTCTTACGTTTAATATAGGTATAAAAAGATTGCACTTACATCCAATAGGAATAACAATTCGCTGTATTACAAAGAAATTTGCCGGCCGGCTTCATAAACGCTGCCCGTCGCTTCCGGGTTCAGCGTGGAACGCGGTGACGTCAATACGCCACTCCTCCCTAAGTGGCGTATTGACGTCACCGTGTTCCACGCTGAACCCGGAAGCGACGGGCAGCGTTTATGAAGCCGGCCTGCAAATTTCTTTGTAATACAGCGAATTCTTATTCCTATTGGATGTAAGTACAATCTTTTTATACCTATATTAAACGTAAGAATTTATTACACTATGGCGACCTTTCTTGTCTCTGTATGTGACGGGCAATGAGTGGTGTGGCCGTATGACCTTTCCAAACAACTGAGATTCATCCTCCCGGTGGTTTGTGTGCAGAAGGAGTAGTCTTTTGTGGTCGCCATATCTGGTCTCTGTGATGGGACCAGTCTAGCTGGTAAGTGGCAGTAATATCGGTGGTGGAATTCTGTCTCTGCATCTTGGAGGACACCTTTTCTTTACTGGTGTAGTGTGTTGCACGGGGAGACTACAATCAAAAAGAAAATATATATTTTTTTTCATACGATATGGATTTTTTTTTGTGTGTAGATGGTGATACGGACTAAGTTCTGCATATACACATTTTTTGAATTATATATTGTTATAATATGATATAATTTTTATGTTTCACAAATATCAATTTTAGCGCAGCTTTTTGGTAAATAATTAGGACTTGTTTGTGTGGGTATCTCACGTATAAAGTTGCTGCTGCATTCATGGTATATTACTTCACTTATATTTTACTTCACTTAATTTCACTTAATCTCATTTAATATTTTTTAAGAATAGTGCTGTGTTTTTTGGGTTACTAATTAACTACTGTCATAAATTCTTTGCTCATTATCTCTTGCTAATTACTAATCCTGTCCCCTGGTGTATGGGACTGGGTGCCGTATGTGGATTTAACAGTATATGTTTGTTGTTTATCTTTAATAAACATTTATTAAAAAAAAAAAAAAAAAAAACTACTGTCACAAAATTATCTTTGCACCCTTAAATATGTAGTCAAACCTTTTCCAGACATGCAGCTTTACTAGGTTTTACTTACAGTTAGTACCTTACATTCTAACCCTCCTAATTTACTACAATGTTCATACAAACTTTACACTAACCCAATGAGTTATGTTTCTTGCAACTACTGTATACAGATAATTTTAGATAAAAAAAAACAGAAACAATTTGTTCATTATATTATTTAGGTATCTGAGGGTCTACTCTACTGTACTGCACCCCATGATATCTGACAATGGCAGATGACACAAAAATAAATTTGTTTTCCCACAGGGCAGTTCTTTACAGAAATTGTGAGCTTTACAGTGTCCCACCTACATAAAAGGTGAGTACCACAAATGCTATGTGGTCCATTTCTTTGGAAAACCCTATGATATCTGCATATTCTGCACAGTATGTTCAACATGATTGTAATTTATACTACACAACTGGTATCTCTGTTGATAATTTCATGATAACCTTAAATCATCAGTTTCAACCAATTATATTTGACTCACATATCACTTTGTAACATCTTTAGTAACAGTAAGTATACATACCTGCACAGCTCTCATTGACTGATTGGTAACCTTGCTGACAACTGCAATTATAGCTCCCTTCTGTGTTTATACAACTTCTTCCTGCACCTTTACAATACTCTGGCGAGGCACATTCATCAACATCTTCAACACAAAATAAATGGTATGTTAAGCTTTTAATGGCAGTCAATAAACTAAAACATGTACTAAAGATTATATTAAGAGGAGGGATTATTTCAGGTTTCTATAGTGCTGAATGCAATTTCAGAACTAAAACCTTGGTTGGCCACCATTCTCCCTTTTCCCTTTCATTCTAGGGAATTTAAAAAATAAAGAAAGAACAATTTCTTTGGCTGGTATGGACAACAGAGATAAGTAGCGTTTACCTTGTTCATCATAATGTACAAGTGCTAATAGTATTTATACAGTTGCAGTCTATTTATACAGACACTATTTTGCTATTTCTTGCATTAATTAGTAGCCTCTTAATTCACCTGATGAAGTTCATTCTCTTATTTTATTTTCTAGAAAAGGGCTTCTCCATTTCAGGTGTAATTATTTTATTATAAGAAGCTTGCTGAATTCACAATTTGGTAATTCCCAGGCCCACACGCCTATATTTTAATATCTAGTTCTTTGTGCCCACTGAAGCATATTTAGGGAATAGTGGGATGGTAGGTGAGGCCTAGGTAAGACAAACTCAGAAAAACAAAAATCCGAAAACAAAGAAGTCAAGCCTATTGTAGCAGAGTAAGGGTGCACAGACAAGATTTTAAATCTTTTGTCTCCCTGTGCCCATAAGACTTTATCAGATAATCCATGTATAATGGGTAATCCAGTTCAGTACATTCAGGTAAACACAGCCCATGACTTTAAAAATAAATAGGCACATTCCTTGACTATTTTTCCTACTGGGACTTGGAAAAAGTTGGCAAGTGAATATCCAAAACCATCTAAACCTTATGTACCTTTACAAGTTCCATTCACCAAGGTAAATCCATCATCGCAGTGGCAATCATAGCTGCCAACGGTATTGTTACAGGAGGCATGTGCTCCACAAATAGAAGTATTTGTTTGGCACTCATTAATATCTGAAAAATAATAAAGAATTCAAGATGTAATGCAAATAGAAATATAACTGTAGATGGTAAAAGAGTTGTTTATAAGAGGACCACAAGGCCAGTAGTAAGGCAATAAATGAAAACTAAAACAATTCTAAGCAATTATGATCACTGCTTTGAAAACCTTCATAATCTTGTGTAAGTGGCTGTTAAGTAAAGCCTGTTATGTTCCATTAGCAGTAATGGGAAGGTCCAAGTTTGAAGACTTACCTATGCATTCCCCCCCATCATCAGTGTATCCTGCCCTACAGATGCAGTTATAGGATCCTACAGTGTTCACACAGTCTGCCCAACTGCAGTTGTTTGTTCCAAGAGTGCATTCATCAATATCTGTGCAGTTTTCTCCACCAAAACCGACATTACACGTACAGATGAAAGAGCCAATAGTATTATTACAGTTTGAATTTAGGGGGCAGATCATTGGATTTTCCAAACATTCATTTATATCTGTAACATAAAAAGATTTTTAATTAAATTAATTAAACTATATCCTATTCCACATTCTCCTCCTAATCTAACCCCCAAAACTCCCAAGGGGAAAAAACCTTGTTGGACATACTATATAGCAAAAAACATATTGCATTATCGTCTAAAATTTTTATAATCTGCTCCTTACACCTATTTCTTTTTTCTTTTCTTTTTCTTCCTTTTTGTATTCTACTAAACACACTTGAATGTGATAATAAAACCAGATTTTACCATAAACAAGTGTATCTTGGGGGCAATGGGTTTTGCAAAATTAAATCCACTGCAAAGCTAACAAATCTTTTTTGTTCATAGCTTGTATGAGACTTTAGACTACTTACCAGAGCAATTGGCTCCATCAAATCCTGGCAGACAGTCACATTGATAGGATCCATTAGTGTTAATACATAGAGATTGTTCGGGACACACAGTCGTATTCATGGCACACTCGTTGATATCTGTAAAGATTGCAATCATGTAATTTTTTCCAACTGAAGAAAATGAAGATGACTAGTCAAAAATGATGGCTGTTTATCAATACATCCCTGCTCTGCTTTTGCGTAATTATTGTAATGTTCACAATAATGGTGTCATTTTATGAATTGTACAAGATTCACACAACGTTCACGTAGGATTTATACATTTATCCAATTTAATCCAACTAGGAAATTGTTTCAATTCTGTGAGTTTTTGCTAAAAACATTTATAAATAGGTCCAAAGCGTTTTTTGAGTAATGTTCACATATCATATACTTGATGTACTACATTGCTTTATTGAATTACAAACTTGAGGATTCTACCTCTAGTAGTTATCTAAATTTCCCTGCAGTCATTCAGACCATTCTGACCAAAATATGATATAATCTAGGCTACATAGAGACTTTGATTAATTGTGCCAGTTGCATCTAAATATTAAACATACAATGAGAAACATGAACAGTACAGCCTTTGTGTACAATGAGCAAATATGAATGCCCTTATGTACATACTTTGCAATTCAAATAAAATATACTGCCTTGTCTTTAATGGTATCTATGTTTCAGAAAAAAAGCTGTGTAGAACCCTAAACTAGGGTCCTATGCAAACTTTTGGCAAGGAGGTTTACACAGTAAGACCAGATTTCTTTAGATTTTAAATGTATTCCTTTGTAGGGGAGCATGTTAGTTATCTAACATTTCCATGAGTTTATCAATGCAAGTTGTTGGTTATATAGGACGGGGGAACTGTTATACTAACCTTCACACAGCCAAGTTGGATCACCTTCATAACCAGGCAAACACGCACAGGAGTAGTTTCCAGGTAAATTTGTACAGTTGGCATTTATACCACATGGAGATGTGACGTTGGCACATTCATCAATGTCTGAAAGGAAGAGCGCAGAACTTACGTTTCTTAAGATATTTTTTTAACCAAGGTAATATCTTATCTCTATAGTATTGAAATTATCTGACTTTACATAGATGAATGCCAGTAATGTGTCACCTACTTATCATTTAAAAGTATTTATTATCAAGCATGTTTTTTATAATCCTGGACTCACCATCACATAAGGAGCCGTTCAGAAAGTTAACTTTATAACCTTCCCTACAACTACAGTTGTATCCATCCACATTATTGTTACAGATTTGCTGACAAGTTGAAATATTTAGATGACATTCATTAATAGCTAGTGAAAAAAACAGAAATATTTGAAATTAGTTCTTTAACACACAAAAACAGTACCCATTTCATGGGTATCAGAATTCAAGTACCTGGGCATACGTATATCACCCAGAGGAAGTGATTTCATGTCTCTCAATTTGCTTCAATTAATGACCAAGGTTAAGTTGCAGCTAGATGCTTGGAGACATCTGCCACTGTCCCTGATTGGAAGGATTAACCTTCTAAAAATAAAGATTCTGACAGTCTTCTTATAATTCCTACAGAACACCTCAATCTGGATCCCCTGCTCTTTTTTAGAAGGGTGAACAGCTTATTTAGTTCCTTCTTATGGTCCACTGCACACCCCAGGATTGGCCTCTGTCCCTTGCAGGAACCCTCAGGTCAGAATGGACTAGGGTTACCAGACTTGTTCAAATACTTTATTTTACCCCAGCGAGAATAGCTGGTATTTATAGTACTGGTGTAGCAGAGTGCTGGCGCTGCACGACTAACCATGCCGATTTTTATCACATATTCTGGCAATGGCAGCCTATACGGGAGTTCTGGACAGAGGTAACACACACTATATAGAAATTGCTTTCAATACTAATTCCTCTAACAGTCTTGGCCTGGTGGAGGAGGTGGCACCACGTATTGATCAAAGGACTATGATTTCTCTCTCCCTGTTTTATGCACGTAAAGTTATCTTACTGTGTTGGAAAAACTTGAACCACCCACAGAGTCCTACTGGAAAGACATAATTAATAAAGCGCTACCCTTTTACAAACCAACATACTTCAGTAGGGGTTGTCCAAAAAAAATTGAGAAAGTATAGCAATACTGGCTTGATGCCAAGGACACGTTGATCTGACCTGCCATAGTGGGGGAATACTTTAACTGAGGCGCTCTTCGATCTTAGGTAAATTGGCCATGTAAAGTTGACCAAATAAATATCTGACTATGTGATGAATGGGTGCATTATGGACTGCCTGGGTAAAATAATGCCTTATTGGAAGGGCTATGAGCATAGAATGTGATTCTGTAATTGTTGAAATGCTGCACAAGGAACGGGGGGGGGGGGGGTTGAAGGGGGGGGATTTTGGTACATAATGTGCGGTATGTGTTGTAAAAATGTTAATAAACATACATTTTCAAAGAAACATTTATAATCATCAACATCATAAATGTCAGCTTCTTGGACAATTCACAATTTCCTTATCATAAATCCACTCTAATGCACAGAAATTCTAGAATGCTTCTAAAAGACATATCCATTGCACCAAAGGAGCTGAAGAGGTGTCGTGCTGAGGAGGCTTCATAACTTATATTAAGGCCAACCAGGAAAAGGTTACCTTATAACTAGGGGGGAGGAAGAGCCTAAAAATTAAGTGTAATTGCACTGAATCTATTTACCTAAGTGTTAAAACCTATTTCTAAGCTTACAATAACTAGTTTCAATACAATAACATTGTAGGAAAAAATGTTAATGTTATATGTTTGACTACAATAAATGTAAGTAGTCTAGAGCCATGAAAATATTATGTGTATTATGTTCTATTTTAGGCAATAAGAATGGAGAATCCCTCTAGAACTTGTTTAGCAAGGAAATTCTCATTGTTAGAAATACTGTACAACTTATACTTGGCTATAGAATGTCACAAAATGTAGAAATCCATTTCCCTACCGCTACAGGTTATTCCATCTCCTGTTAAATTAGGGGGGCATTCGCCGCACGTAAATCCTGTTTCTGGAGCTTTTCTGTCTTCACAGGTGTTGTTATCAAAACATTGGTTCTGTTTACAAGCATCAAAATTCTCCTCACAGTACATCCCTGTCCATGCAGCAGAACAGTTACATCCTGCCACCTGCAAAAAGACAAGAAATAATTTGTGACTTAAAACACACATATATATATATATATATATATATATATATATATATATATATATATATATATAGGTAATATTATAATTTTTATTTTTAATAATTGTTTATTTTTTTACGTTAAGAAAATAATGTTTTTACCGCTTACCATGAAGGTTGTGGTTTCATTCCCCAAGCTTAATTGGCTGTCATACAGACAACTGCCATTGTTGGTACAGTTGCAAAGAACCAAGGTCAGGTCAATGGAAGCAGGGGTTTTGGAATTATTAGCTATAGCTATTACAGAGACATTAACGGGAGATGAACTGGTGGGAAGCCATACCAGCATTCCATTCTCTGCATGACAGAAAGGACACATAATTAGTGAGGCATCAGAAGGTGAATTGCTAGTCATGAAAATAAATCTTGGTACTAGAAATCAATGTATTCACCTGTTATATTGATATCAGAGGAGTCTGTCTGCAGGGAAAAGATTACTGTGTCATTGTTGTTATCGGTGGCTGTATAGAACACTGTCACAGATTCAAAGAGTTTGGTCTGGAGGGTGGTTGGTCCAGTCACATTAGGTGGAAAACTGTCTGTAGAGGAAAACATTGTTTAGGCAAAAATCTTACCTGTATTTAGGGGTTAACATGTAACATGCTGCCAAGCATCCCAAGCCTCATCCCCTGAGCATTCTCCCTGTGACAGCAAGTGGGGGTTCCTCATTCCCTTCACCATTGTCACATTGAAAATAGGCACAGCTGTGCAGGGCTCCTCCAACACAGCCGAGTTATTAATTCACAGAGATATGTGAAAGAATAAACTACAAGTCCATCTGCCACTGTAGCATACAGACTTGTAGTTTCAAAGGAGTATGAGGGCAGTATTCAGCACACTTGTAGTCCATTAAATCTTCTTCAGCTTTCTAACTGAAAGCCTGTATAGAGGTAAGAGCAGAAAGCTGACGGAAGAATCTGCAGGAGACTGACACTGCACCTGTGATTCACTGATCATTGGTGATATGCTTTGCAGTCTCCTGTGGGAAAAAATAAATAAAAAATGTAATTTTTTCTTGCAGAAATATGTGTATTTATAATTCTTTTCTTAAATATGTACTTAGTTTGCTGCTGTGTAAATTGGCCCGTGTATGTGTGCATGTGTATATGCATGCATGTGAGATAGGGATGTACAATTTGTAAAGTGCTGTATGAATTGATGTTGCTATATAAATGTCTGTAATAAAAAAATGAATATTTAAAGTCATTATTCACCATGTTTTTGAGTGAAGATTCTCACCTCTTTTCATGTGACAACACTGAAGAAATGATACTTTGGTGCAATGTAAAGTAGTGAGTGTACAACTTGTATAACAGTGTATATTTGGTGGTCCCTGAAAATAACTCAACACGCAGCCATTAATGTCTAAACCGCTGGAAACAAAAGTGAGTACAC
Source organism: Lithobates pipiens (assembly GCF_037356315.1). Classification (NCBI taxonomy): domain Eukaryota; kingdom Metazoa; phylum Chordata; class Amphibia; order Anura; family Ranidae; genus Lithobates; species Lithobates pipiens. The sequence continues at coordinate 365,929,605 of NW_027507758.1, read as the reverse complement.
CCCTAAGTAAAAATGTCCAATTCCTGGTTATGTTGTAATATGCATGCTCGTTTGTTATGCATAAAACTGTAGGATAATTGTAATATGTACACTGATGTGTCTGTATATATTTCTGATGACATATACTTTATCATCATAAATTTAAGCTACGGCTTTGGAAGTTTCAAGCACTTTTAGTCCCCGGCCTGAAGATTTACACTGTGTTTTTGAAGCGTGTTGGACGCTCTGTCGGTTGACAGCTCTTGGGCTTCCCTTTCAGCTGGCTGTTAATTCATCCCCATGTGTTTGATTTTGTCGCTTTGAATTATTGTTATTTATGTAATACCAACAGAAACGTTTTTAAATACTTGTGTTTTCCAAATTTGCCTATTTGTTTAGTTTCATTTGCCATGATTCGTTAATTAAACAGTAAATGCATGACTTTATAGATATGATCATGTCTTACTCATTGTGCTGCTCTGTTCCTGGGCAGCGATCACAGTGCCCAGTGTACTTTCTCCCACCTCAAAATTTTTTGTACTCAGGATGTCAAAAATACATTCATCATTTCCTTTGCATGTTTCATTTGCTTGGTTGATAAGGCTGAGGTTACTAGTCAGTAGCAACTGATCATAAAACAGTGGCACAAAGCTGTTATTATTGTAGGTGTCCCAGGATTCTCCGTCTGTCTCATTGTAATTAAAAATACTGCTTAAGGGAGTTGTTTTCCCTGCAAAGAAAAAATAATACATTTATAGCTTTATACAAAGCACGGATATCTACGGTACAAGTTTTTATTTTTATTTTTTTAGCACTGGGTTTCATAAATGTATACCAGTGTGGTGTGCTTGACTGAATTCAAGTTATGAAGGTCCTGGCATAATTTGGTTGTTGTTAAAAATAACATTAGGCAATTGTAGACATAGATATATTAAGCCTAGATATGCAATGTAATGCATACACATGCACTGACTCCTATTACAGAGAGTTACAGAAAGTTTGTGAGTAGAAGAAAGTCTGTCATTTACGTGACAAGGAATCAATACAGTGTTCACCAATGGTTTTAAACATGCTATATTACAATCCAAAGGACAGTCTAGTATGAATGATCTCTCATAGTCTAAAGCTGCCAATATACAGTACAATATATACATACAATCTTTGTAAATAGCTTTTAGGTTTACCATACCTTTGTAATGTGAGAGCCTACCTATAAACACATTCAGTTTGAATTGAATCAGGCAGGCCTTTGTACTAAATAACTATGGGCAGGGGCGGACTGACCGGTCAGGCACTTTGGCCTTGGTCCAAGGGCCCTGGGTCAGTAGGGGGCCCCATGAGAGGCTGCACACGTGTCACAGAGAGGGGAGGATTGCTGGTGAGAGGAGGGAAAGAGGCTGCGGCGGTACCCAGGGACGCCAATGTAGGGGGCCCGGGCAGCCAACAGTTTCAAGTTTTTCAATGCACTAATAACTGATTTTTGTGTTTGGCTTTTGGCTTCTGTGTTTTATAAGTGACAGTGATCCCAGCAGCACACTCAAAACCCTCCCTGTTCTCCCTGCATATTCAACAGAGAAAGGGGTGGGATGAGGGCGGGCGGGGCACACAGCTCTATCCTTGAGCCTGCAGCATCACAAGAAGCCCGTGCCAGTTTTCTGCCGAAAACTCCAACTCACCAAAATCCCCAACCACATCACTTCCGATGACTCTCCATCATCAATAATTGAAGATTTGGACAGGTTGGCTGTTTTGACAGAACAGCGGCAGCGTATACAGTATGGTACACTATGAGTTGGCTGTTTTGACAGAACACCGGGTAAGGAGGAAAAAAGTTGCTGCCGCCTTGAAGGCGGCCATGATGTTGGTTAGTATCAGGCAGACTAACAATGTCCACTCATTATATGGTGTACAGTACTTCATAGTTTCATAGTTTCATAGTTAGTAAGGTTGAATAAAGACACCAGTCCATCCAGTTCAACCTGAGTGAGTGTCTACCCCTATCCCTGTACATTGCACACTCACATTGGTCCCTACCCTCAAGGAGCCCACAATCTAAGGACCCCATTCATATGCTAGGGCCAATTTTGGACAGAAGCCAATTAATCTACCTGCATGTCTTTGGAGTGTGGGAGGAAACCGGAGTATTCTTTTACAATTGTTTTACCACTTCACCCAGCAGGGTGCACACTATTTAGTGATTTCTACATATTTCACTGTTTGCTTATTTAGTGCTACACACTCAACCCCATTACTTTTTGAATTTTTGTCACATTCTTGTGTAGCTGCTCTCTTTTTGTTTTTTGTTGTTTTGTTTGTTTTAGGGTAAGCGCAATAATCACCTTTATCCACATGAAAATAAAAATGAATGCACATATATTTGCAAAAAAATTTGCATTTTTTATTTTTGCAAATGGACCTGCAAAGCATTCAGCCATGGCCAGTGGACTGTGAGTGCATTGCCAGGCTCCTACAGACTCTTGCTCTAGTTTGTAGCGATGTACAGGCTTTCAGTTAGAGAACAGGAATAAGTGTCAATGGATTATGAGTGCGGTGATCACCTCACTTGTATTCCCTTGGGATCTACGAGTCCACCTGCTGTAATGGTAGACAAAAATTGTAGATTTTTCATTCATAGATCTCTGCAAATGAATGACGTAGCTGTGTGGGCAGAGCCCTACACAACCTGTCAATTTAAAATCTGATAGCTGCTATTGGGAGAGGAACCCTCACATGCTGTCAGAGGAAGGCCACATTTTGGGTGTGGGGGAGTCAGCCTGGCACCATGTTACATCCTAAATATGGGTGTAACATGTAACATGTTCTTAAGGGCCGGTTCACACAGGGGGCGACACGAGGCGACACGACTTGCCGTGCCGCGACCTGACAAGTCGCCCCCGTTCTGTACAATGGAACCGTTCTAAGAGGAGCGACTCGAGTCGCTCCGACTCAGAAAAAAGGTTCCTGTACTACTTTTGGGCGACCTCGGGGCGACTTGCATTGACTTCTATACAGAAGTCATTTGCAAGTCGCCGCTGAGGTCGCGGCGAGGCAAGTCGTGTCGCCTCGCATCACCCCCTGTGTGAACCGGCCCTAAAGGTGAACTTAGCTCTTAAAGTGGTTGTAAAGTCACAAGGTATTTTACCTTCATGCATTTTATGCATGACGATAAAAAACCTTCTGTGTGCAGCAGCCCCTCCCCCAATACTTACCTGAGCCCCCTCTTGATTCAGTGATGTCCACAAGAGTCTTGTCTCTCCCAGGACTCGCATTCTTGATTGGCTATTTGCAGCAGCTGGAGCTGCTGTCAATCACAGTCAATGAGCCAATCAGGAGATGGTGGGGGGCAGGGCAGCATGGCAGCTTCGTGTGTGAATGGACACACAGAGCCGCTGATCGGGAGCATGTCTGCTTGGGTGCTCCTATTGCAAGCTGCTTGCTGTGGGGGCATCTGGCAGGAGGGAGGAGCCAGGAGCACCGACAGAGAACCCAAGAAGAGAAGGGTCCCGGCTGCTCTGTGCAAAACCACTGCAGAGAGCAGGTAATTATAACATGTTTGTTATTTAAAAAAGAAAAACAAGACTTTACAATTACATTTTAAAAATGGAGCATAGAGTAATGGAATAAGGTAGATAATTGCAGAGAAATGGGGGTCGCTTTAGAGAAATCCTATTGTCATGCATAGGAAGCGTGAGGAGTACAGTAGTGGGGGGAGCAGAGAGGGGGGGTTTGTATATAAGCCCAGAAATAAAAGTAGAGAATGGGTGCTGAATAGCCAAAGAACAGTCAAAGCATAGTAGTTTGTATTTTATGTTCGGGTTGATTGAAAGCCACCAAAGAGACTGATGTGGAAGGGCAGCAGGTGAATGACTAAAACATTAAAACAGAAATTAAGCCAAAAATAACAAACAAAAATATATAGCCCATTAAATGATACATTAACAAAAGCAGTTTGTGCTGCATCATTCACCTTCAATATAGAGATTTGCCATACAGTATTTTTGTGACATTAGATATTATCAGATGGCCAGCATTGTTTAACACATTTCCACTGAGTGCCGGTCATACTGGACCTATCCTATCTTGTGACTTGACAGTGAAAGGCGATGCAGCACAGTAATCAGCTCAACTCTCGTCACTCTGCTTTCTTTTCCTATCAGCATGCTTATTTTAGCACATAAAGCCGTTGGCTCCTTGTGCGGCTTGCAATGAACAAAATACATTGCACAATGAGGTTGCAAAATCTGGTGTAGTTCTGCATAGAAACCAATCAGCTGCCAGGTTGTTTTAGTCAAAGCTTAATGGGACATCTGACATCGAATCTGATTGGGTAACTTGCACAGCTGCACCAGATTTTGCACTTTCTGGTAGTAAATCAACTCCAATGTATTACCGATTGGAGATGCATTATTTTTTGTCTTTTACATCTGTTTAGCTTTCAGTTTTGTTTTTGTTTTGTTTTTCTTTTTTTACCAAACAGTATATAAATGTTTTGAACATATACTTACATGTCATTCCAATTTCAAAAATAAGGGATTCATTGGGGAGCTTTACTCCATCAAATTCCAATTTTGTTCCATTAGAAGCCATCAGATCATCAGTTTTATCATCATTGAACACACCTAAAATGACATTTCATCATTTCATTTTCACTTTTACTGCTAGACTTGCTATTATTATTACTCAGTCCATGAAGGAACAATTGTCATTTATTTTCTTTTGCTGCCAGAGTAATAAAACATAACTCACCCAAAAGGCCATCTGTCTTGTTCTTGTAAGTAACGTCTAGCATTGTGGTAAAGCTCAAAGCTCCCACCTTAGCAGACACTGTGACTGAGATCCCACCTTCAAAGGTAGCCATTATTTCATTGTTCTCTGTCGTCTCCAGGGTCAACGTGTCCAACTGTGTAGCATTATCTTAAAAAAAAAGCAAATCATTGAAAATTAAACTATATCCATCTTTTAAATTACATGGAGGCGATAGACACTACCCTGGGGATTAATGATAGGAAAAGGAAAACATAAGGGAAGAAGCAGAGATAGTAGTTACATAGTTGCCAAAATATGCATGTTTAAGCATTGGTGTAACCCCTCCAATCCCTGTCTATGTGCTTATGTGGCCGGGTATTTCCAGCCATGTAGCAACCATTGACAGCTGGAAGCTGTCTTGTTTGTCCACACAAAATGCCATAAACGTACGTTAGGACCAAACACTGAGCTCATTCCTATTCAATGCTCTATTAATAAAAACTGAAGTTGTGTTACCTGGTAAGGTAAATGCGGTACCGTTAATCTTCACAATGGTTGTATTTTTGTCCTGCAGTAACCACTCCACCTAAATCAAATAACCAAAAAACATCAGTTATGCAGTTTTGTTTAGCTTTGGGCCGCAGAAAAAAAAAACTTGTTCCATGTGAAAGTTATTTGTTATTTCTGTTACCATATACAACCACTATAAAGCACTAGGCTCCCCTACCTGATGCATGAATCTTACCGTTGTTTGATTTTTAATCATTGCAGCCAGTCCAACGAAGTTAGTTGCTTGTGTGTCATTGCCAGCCATGGCTGTGCGTCCTTGGAGTGTGAAGATAAGTGTATTGTTCTCATCTCTAACATTGGCCAAGGTAAACTCCCCCAGTCCATTAAAAGTATATTGTACATCATCCAGTGTGTTGATGTGAGGGTCTCCAAACAGGGATCCTGCAGAAATAAATAAATTGATAAACTCACACTATTAAGGGGACTGTTTTAAAAGCATACAGTGAGGGAGAAAAGTGTTTGATCATTTGATCCCTTGTTAATTTTGTACATTTGCCCACTGACAAAGAAATGATCTGTTTATAATTTTAATGGTAACTTTATTTCAACAGTGAGAGACAGGATAACAACAAAAAAAATCCAGAAAAACACATTTCAAAAAAGTTATAAATTGATTTGCATTTTAATGAGTGAAATAAATATTTGACCCCTTCGCAAAACCTGACTTAGTACTTGGTGGCAAAACCCTTGTTGGTAATACCCTTGTTGGTAATAACAGAGGTCAGACGTTTCTTGTAGTTGGCCACCAGGTTTGCACACATCTCAGGAAGGATTTTGACCTCTTTGATTTTTCCTCTTTGCAGATCCTCTCCAGGTGCTTAAGGTTTCAAGGCTGATGTTTGGTAACTCGAACCTTCAGCTCCCTCCACATGTTGTCTATGGGATTAAGGTCTGGAGACTGGCTAGGCCACTCCAGGACCTTAATGTGCTTCTTCTTGAGCCACTACTTTGCTGCCTTGGCTGTGTGTTTTTGGTCACTGTCATGCTGGAATACCTATCCACAACCAATGTTCAATGTCCTGGCTGAGGGAAGGAGGTTCTCACCCAAGATTTGACAGTACATGTCCCTTTGATGCAATGAAGTTGTCCTGTCCCCTTAGCAGAAAAACACCCCCAAAGCATAATGTTTCCACCTCCATGTTTGACATTGGGAGGGTGTTCTTGGGGTAATAGGCAGCCTTCCTCCTCCTCTAAACACTGTGAGTTGATGCCAAATAGCTTGATCTGGGTCTCATTTGACCACAACACTTGTACCCAGTACTCCTCTGAATCATTCAGATGTACATTAGCAAACTTCAGACGGGCCTGTACATTGGCTTTCTTGAGCAGAGGGACCTTGCAGGCGCTACAGGATTTCAGTCCTCACTGCCTATTGTGTTACCAGCTGCTTTTTTGGTGACTATGGCCCAAACTGCCTTGAGATCATTGACAAGATTATCCCATGTAGTTCTTGGCTGATTCCTCACTTTTCCCATGGTCATTGCAACTCCACAAGGTGAGATCTTGCATGGAGTAGACATGTGTATTTCGTTTCGTTCCAAATCAAAATTCAGATAAATTTTCATTATTCGGACATTTGCATGCATCCGAATTATCGAATCACAATGCTAACGAATTCAACCGAATTCGGACAAAATACGAATCAAATTAGAAAAATTACATTTTGCGACCTGAATTTGGGGCCATGTATCTCAGGGCCACTTGTAGTTAGAAACCCCAAATTTGGTATGCAAACACAGTAGACCTAGCACTATAACATCTCCAAATTTGGGTTTCTAGCACCAAGTGACCCCGAGATACATGGCCCTAAAGTCGGGTCGCAAAATATTTTCGAATCCGGTTGAAATAGTTTTGAATGTGGTTGAAATCATTACGAATCATGTTGAAATCATTTCGAATCCGGTAGAAATATTTTCGAATTTGGTTGAAATATTTTCGAATGTGACCGATTTTTCGATTAATTAATTAACGAATTAAAACTAAACGAAACTAAACAAATCTTTTCCTTTTGCACATGTCTAGCATGGAGCCCCAGACTGAGGGTGGTATACAGTTATTTTGTGTTTCTTCAATTTGCAAACAATTGCATCAACTGTTGTCACCCTTTCACCAAACTGCTTCCTGAGAGAGTGACAACTCTGGTGAAATTAAAACCTGTAAATAACTACTTGATGCAGCGTTTTACAATACTGCCTAGTGACAGGTCCATTTTAAACAATGAATATGAAGTTTGTTGTAATTCTACTTTGAAATGTGCTTAGGAGTGTTTTACTAATAGTTTACCGAAACTTGGTGGAACGTATCCAGCACAGAAATCATAAGGTCTTCTTTGTCGGTATAAGGAACAGAGGTGTGAAGAACCAGAGTATAAACAACAGTTGTTATAAGGATCCACTTCATGTACTGCAAGCACAAAAAAGAAATCATGTAAACTTTCTAATACGCCAATGGTAAAATCACTCTAGGCCTATTGTATAGACTTAGGTTGGTGTAGGGTATAAAAAACATAGCATATTATATAACAATATAGAAAATCAGATGTAAAAACACCTCCAATGAATCCTACAAATGTTTGAAGCAACCATTGCAAAAAGCATAGTCTAGGCACTGCATATTGTAGAAAAGAGTAATTTTGTTTATTTTTGTGTGATATTGGTTACCTTGGTATTGCTGTCTGATCGTTTGCATCTGAGACAGGTAATAGCTATAATACCAACTGTAGTAATAGGACGGGTCATACCACCGAAGCCAGCTGTTCTCATACTCCCAGGGAGTTGGTAAATATCTCTCTTTCTCCCCATAGTTCAAGCTACCCCAATAACTGTAGTAGCACCTTGTTCCTCCTCCAAACCAGGTTGAAAATGCAGTCTGAAAAGTGTAGTACTGACTATACCAATCTGAAAGGGAGAAACAAGCAATTAATACCATAGACACCACATTTATGTATACATGTCTGAATAATAACATCACATCTGTCATATGGACATTTGATATAATTCCAATTGTGAGTCAAAAACATAACAACAACACCATTTGAAAAGTATTATTTGATGTTATTTCAGCTTGACACTCGAAGTGTTTTTTTTTTTTTAAAAAGAAGAAAACTTGAGCTGAGAGGCAGTGTGAACACTGGAGCTGGTCTGTGTATTATTCTCTATAGTAAAGCACTCTCTAAAATGTAACCCAAACTTCACTTGAAAAAGTAGCCGACCCCAACACTCACTCTTGCAGAAAATCATTACTTTCTCCGGCCTCTTTCACAACCCTAAGACCCCTTTCACACCACACTGCACCTTGCATCGGCGGTAAAACGCGTTTTACCGCCGGATTTGCGGCGGATTTGCGGCGCATTTCGGCCGCTAGCGGGCGCTTTTACCCCCCGCTAGCGGCCGCGAAAGGGTTAAAACCGCCGGCAATACGCCGCAATAGCGGCGTTTTGCCGGCGGCATTACAGCGCTGCCCCATTGATTTCAATGGGCAGCAGCGGTGGAGGAGCGGTAAACACACCACTCCTTCACCGCTCCAAAGAAGCTGCTGGCAGGACTTTTTTCTGACGTCCTGCCAGCGCACCGCTGTAGTGTGAAAGCCCTCGGGGCTTTCACACTACACACAATGGTGCAGCTTCTTTAGGGCGTTTTGCAGGCGCTATTTCTAACACTATAGCGCCTGCAAAACGCCCTGGTGTGAAAGGGGTCTAAATTATAACCTAACCCCTAAACTGAACTCTTAATACTTAAACTCTCCCCAAATCATAACCACCAAAGTGAACGCTTAAAGCATAGCTATAGTCAAAATGTAAAATCCTATATTCATTTTCCACATTGTATTTCTATTATTTTTAGCCTGTTCCTACAAATCTGAAGAATCTTGAAGTTTGAAAACTTATCCTGGGAAGAACCTCACACATTTACTTCCTTGAATTCTGTGTCACGCATTCACTATACCCTGTACGTAGGCACTGCTGTGTCTCAGAGCTCATAGAGCCTGCCTTCTGAGCTACAGAGGTGCTCAGAGTAGGAGTTTCAGGAGGAGGAGAGGAATTCAGGAAGCAAGGTACCATGGGATATGTAGTCCTCAAAATATTGAAATTAAGCAGCAGAGAAGAATCTTTAAAGCATGCAGGGAATCCACGAAGTTGTGGAAAGAGATGGCCTGCGGACAAGCAGTGCTGACGCCATGAAAGGTGATATTTTCCAGTAATTTTATTACTATTAATTCAATTGTCAAAAATAACTTGTGTTTGTATTGTTAGTACAATACTGATGTTATAAAATGAACATGTAAGCAGGGTCATCTTAATAGCATCATGGGCCCCTGGGCAAAGTAACGCTCTGGGGCCCCTACAATGTAAACAGACATTAAGTAGGTACGAGGCAGACAAACAGAGCTTCCCCTTTTGGGTGGAGCTCCGCATTAACTATATGAACAATCATTCTGTACAGCAAAGAAACGTGGGAAAGTGGGAAAATACTACATACATAAAGTAACAAAGCTGTCCTGTGCATATAATATATCTTCTAGATTGATATCTCCCCAGCACTCTGACCCCTCTACACCCCAGATATCCTCCCAGGACTCGGTCCCCTCTACATCCCAGATATCCCCCAGCACTCTGATTCCTATACATCCCAGATATCCCCCAAGCACTCTGATCCCTCTACACCACAGATATTCCCCAGCACTCTGACCCCTCTACATCCCAGATATCCCCCCAGCACTGTGACCCCTCTACACCCCAAATATCCCCCCAGCTCTCTGACCCCTCTACATTCCAGATACCCCCCCAGCATTCTGACCCCTCTACACCCTAGATATCCCCCCCAGTACTGTTACCATATATCATAATATACCCCTTGTATTTTGACCCACTACATCCCTGATACCCCCTACACTGTCTCCCCTCTACATCCCTGATACCTCTAGCACTATAGCTACCCAAGCTACCCCAAGCATTGCTACCCCCTATACACCCCAGATCCCCCCTCAGTATTTTTTCCCCCATTCCCCCTTGATATCCCCCAGCTCCATTTTTCCATCCATGTAGCACCCCCTTTTCCAATGAAGAAACAGTGCATGTAAACTTTTGGCCCACCTCCAGCACTGGACTCACCTATACCAATCAAGCAGGCAGAAGGAGGGGCGGAAGAGGGAGCATACCTCTGGGCATTCCAAACTCTCCAGTGCAAACAGTGCTGGACAACTGGGCTTACCATGACACCATCTACAATGCTACATCCGCAGGTGGACTCTCAGTGCTGCAGACTCAGCAGCTCCCACTCCAGCTCCTACACCACAGCCTTCGAGTCCCGAGCATTCAAGCTGCATGGGGCGGGGTCAGAGCATCACTGGCACTCCAGCCCTGCCCCACCCTGCTGGCTGTAAAATAATAGGTATCATTCTGCCCAGCACAACGTACCGCTGTCAGCCTGCCTCCTCTGTGTATCCATCACTCTCAGTGCCATCATGGGGCCCCCAATTTTGGGGCAGCAAGGGCTCAAGGACCAGCTGCTTGGAGAAAGTGCAGGGACCCCCATGCAGCTGGGGCCCCTGGGCAGTGCCCAGGTGGGCCAACTCATTAAGACAGCCCTGCATGCAAGCTATACCTATAGAATTCATTTAAGTTTCTTGCAAGCCTAATACGTAAACCAACCCCTAAACTGAGCATATTTTCCTCGTCCAGCTTCAGGAACCCAAGTGCTACTGATAACCAGTAGTCCTGCACAGAGAAAACATAAAGCACTGAGATAGAGAGAAGAACCTCTTCTGACGTTACGTGATTTTATTTGCTTCTGCAGCCAAATACATTCTGTGTAACATGCAAACTCTCATGTTACAGTGCATATCACAGCATGAGCTCAGGCCATGACTGGGGGGTAGTGACCAGATTTCAGAACACTGCCATACCATATACAATAATGTTCTGATCAACATTTGGGATGGTGGCTAATTGGTTCTAACTACTTAAAACTGGCCATGAAAAAGAAATTGCATATTAAGTAAAGATTTTGGAAAGTGATAATGGAAAGCTCTCTCGAAGCCCCAATTGTGGCTATAACAAAGATGGTATCGCACTACACTAGATTACACTGGATTCTCTATAGTGCAAAATTTAACAAATTATGAGGAAGTCCAGATGTGAAAAAGTGACACCTTTGCTACAAATTCATTGTAAACATCTGATGGGGAGAATCACAGATGTAAGTGACTGTGTCCAGCATGAAGTTTATAAAATATATATATACCAGTGGCAGCATAATATTAAAACCTCAGTCATGGTTTGGAGTTGGAGTTTAACAATCCTCCCAAAATTAAATTCAAAAGCTCTAGTTAACTATTATTAACCTAAAGAACATTCTCTAACAGCCTGGCATGTCATGCATGCAGTGTATATATAAGCAAAATATATGGTTTCATGCAATGGTTGATTTGATTTTTTTCATCCTGAAATGAACCCCCTCCCTTCCACCATAATTGTTACATGGATTATTTTACAGCTTTTATGAACATTAAACATTATGGAAGTAATATTTGCAGAGGCAAAGTTTATAAAGCAAGGTTTTTATTTTTTTGAACAGGTTGTTAGATCAAACAGAAGAGCAAATTACAGGGGAAGTGCAATATGAGAAATACGAGGGACAGAAATAAACACAGTCTGAGAGACATATATGCAGGGTGTAATATCTCTGGCATAGCGCTCTCAGATCTGGGGTTTTCTGCTCTTTCATAAATGTGCTGTGCACTCATTTCTAATATGATGGTGAAAAATAGACACAGACTCAAAAAGACTAACCTGTGTATTTCTGAGGAATGCCATAGTATGGTAGAATATTTGCCTGTCTGTAGGAAGAATCGAATATGGCCTGCCAGTATGTACATGGGCATGGGCGTGAATAATACATCCAGTAAGGGTATACATTTGAGTCAATTTCATTATAGTACCAGTTCAAACATTGCTGTCTGTAATTTGCTGTGTTTCCTGAATTATATTCCAGCCGATATGCCCAGTAGCCTTTTTTTTCTGCAAAAAATAAAAAATAAAAAATCTGAAAACATACATTTATGTGAGATTATACAGTTTATTCACTTGCCCACTGGGCACTTATACCCTCTTTCTAACCAGGCCGATTTTCACCTTTCAGAGCTTTCATACTGTGAATGACAAATACTCATCGTGCAACACTGTATCCATATGAGATTTTTGTCCTTTTTTTCACACAAATAGAGCTTACTTTTGGCGGTATTTAACCACTTAACAACCGGCCCATAGCCGAATGACGGCTACAGGGCGGTTGTTTAACTCTGGGAGGCCGTCATATGACGTCCTCCCAGAATTCCGCTCTCGCGCGCCCCTCATCGCGGCCGTTTACCACGTGATCGCTCCGTCAAATGACGGAGTGATCACTTGTAAACAAACCGGCGTCATGTTATGACGCCGGTTCCTCCCTCCCCCTCTCTGTACCGATCGGTACAGCGGAGTAGGAAGAGATCGGTGTCAGCAGCGCTGTGGGCTGCATCTGCAGTGCCCACATCGCTGCTCACCGAAATTTAACCCCTCAATTCCCTGCCATTACTCTGCAATACCCTGCAATACCCTGCAATACCCTGCAATACCCTGCAACACTCTGCAATACCCTGCAACACTCTGCAATGCTCTGCAACACCCGACAATACCCTGCAACACTCTGCAATGCTCTGAAACACCCGCCAATACCCTGCAACACTCTGCAATGCTCTGCAACACCCGCCAATACCCTGCAACACTCTGCAATGCTCTGCAACACCCGCCAATACCCTGCAACACTCTGCAATGCTCTGCAACACCCGCCAATATCCTGCAATGCTCTGCAACGCAATACTCTGCAACGCCATACTCTGAGATACCCAGCCATACTCGGAGATACCCAGCCATACCCAGCCATAGTCGGTGATACCCTGCAATACCCAGCCATAGACATCCCCCCCACCTCCCGCCACCCTCCGGTGCTTCTACCGACTCGCCAATACGATCAAAGCCAGAATCTTTTTTTTTTTCAGGCTTCCCAGCTTAGAGGTGAGATGCGGGGTCTTATTGACCCCATATCTCACTGTAAAGAGGACCTGTCATGCCATATTCCTATTACAAGGGATGTTTACATTCCTTGTAAAAGGAATAAAAGTGATCAAAAAATTTATTTTTGGGGAAAAAAGTGTCAAACTAAAATAAATAAAGTAAAATGAACAATAACATTTTTTTTTTTTTTTTTAAAGCGCCCCTGTCCCCATGTGCTCGCATGCAGAAGCGAACGCATACGTAAGTCCCCCCCCACATATGAAAACGGTGTTCAAACCACACATGTGAGATATCGCTGCGAACGTTGGAGCGAGAGCAATAAGTCTAGCCCTAGACCTCCTCTGTAACTCAAAACATGTAACCAGTAAAAAAAAATTTAATCGTCGCCTATGGCGATTTTTAAGTAGCGACGTTTGGCGCCATGCCATTGCAATTTTGAAGAGTGACATGTTAGGTATCTATTTACTCAGCATAACTTCATCTTTCACATTATGCAAAAATTGGGCTTACTTTACTGTTTTTTTTTTTTTTTTTTTTAAAGCACAAAACTATTTTTTTTCCAAAAGAAAGCATTCGAAAAATTGCTGCGCAAATACCGTGCGAGATAAAAAGTTGCAACGACCACCTTTGTATTCTCCAGGGTGTTTGCTAAAAAAACATATATAATGTTTTGGGATTCTATGTAATTTTCTAGCAAATAAATTATGATTTTTACATGTAGGAGAGAAATGTCAGAATTGTCCTGGGTGCTCCAGAACGCCTGATGGCGCTCCCTGCATGTTAGGCCTCTGTATGTGGCCACACTGTGTAAAAGTCTCACACAGGTGGTATCGTCGTACTCGGGAGTAATAGCAGAATGTGTTTTGGGGTGTAATTTGTGGTATGCATATGCTGTGTGTGAGAAATAAACTGATAATATGACAATTTTGTGGAAAAAAAAAATGACAACTTCAAAAAACTCATCATGCCTCTTACTAAATACCTTGGAATGTCTTCTTTCCAAAAAGGGGTCATTTGGGGGGTATTTGTACTTTTCTGGCATGTTAGGGTCTCAAGAATTGAAATAGGCCGTCAGTACTTCAGGTGTGATCAATTTTCAGATATTGGCGCCATAGCTTGTGGACTCTATAACTTTCACAAAGGCCAAATAATATCCACCAATTTGTACTTATTTTTACCAAAGATATGTAGTAGTATAAATTTTGGCCAAAATTTATGAAGAAAAAATTACTAATCTGCTAAATTTTATAACAGAAACAAAGAAAAATTCATTTTTTACAGAATTTTCTGTATTTTTTCTTTTATAGCACAAAAAATAAAAAACCGAGCGGTGATTAAATACCACCAAAAGAAAGCTCCATTTGTGTGAAAAAAAGGACAAAAATTTCATATAGGTCCAGTGTTGCATGACTGAGTAATTGTCATTCAAAATGTGAGAGCACCGAAAGCTGAAAATTGGTCTGATTATTAAGGGTGTTTAAGTGCCCAGTGGTCAAGTGGTTAATGATCACTGGCTTTTTATTTTTTTGTGCTATAAATAAAAAAAGACAGAACATTTTGAACAAAATTCATTTTTCTTATAAGATTTAGCAAATTAGTAATTTTTCTTCATAAATTTTGGCCAAAATTTATACTGTAATGCGAGCGGATTTTCCATTTGAAAAATCTTGGATGGTTGCTTGGCTTGCATACACACGGTTACACAAAAGTTCGCTAAACTTTCGACCATCAAGAACGCGGTGACGTACAACACTACGACGAGCCGAGAAAATTAAGTTCAATGCTTCCGAGCATGCGACGAATTGTTTCCAAGCATGCGTAGACATTTTGCGCGTTGGAATTGCTACAGACCATCGGAATTTCAGATCAAAACTTTTTCCGACCGAAAAATCAAGAACCTGCTCTCAATCTTTTGCTGGCGGGAATTCGGCCAGCAAAAGTGCATACACACGGTCGCATATTCCGACCAAAAGCTCTCATCAGTCTTTTGCTGGCCGAATTTCCAATTGTGTGTACGCAGCATTACATCTCTTTGGTAAAAAATAACCCGAACCAGTGTATATTATTTGGTCTTTGTGAAGGTTATAGAGTCTACAAGCTATTGTGCCAATCACTGAAAATTGATGACACCTGATGTACTGACGGCCTATCTCATTTCTTGAGACGGTAACAAGCCAGGAAAGTACAAATACCCCCCAAATTACCCCTTTTTGAAAAGTAGACATTCCATGGTATTTATTAAGAAGCATGGTGAGTTTTTTTAAGTTTATTTTTTTTCCCCACAATTCTTTGCAAAATTAAGATGATTTTTTTTTTCACAATATTGTCATATTACCAGGTAATTTCTCTCAAATGGCAGGGTTACTGATGTGGCACTGTTGTCACTCAGGATTGTGCCAGCTCATGCTGCTGTATTATTTCTCTCTCCTTTCCTCACACCTATACGTGTGAGTAGAGAAGAGAGAAACACTGCAGCAGCGCAAACTGAACCAGGCATGATCCCTGTTTGTTGACATGTGATCGTTCCATAATTGTATGGAGCAATCACATGGTAAAGGGCCACTGTAACTGGCCCTTTTCCCTGATCCATGATGGGTTGAGTCCCGAGGACCCAGCAATCATGGACACTTCTAGATGCACATCCATGGGAGGCCATCATACAATGGCCTCCGAGAACGGTCCAGCTGTAGCCATCACTCTGCTATAGCGCCGCTGGCAAGTGGATATAGAATGCCTTTGTTTCCCAACTGTTTTGTATTTAAGAGGTACTTTATCAGTAAAATGTTTCAGGTGAAATATCAAGGCACTTACTTGTGTTTTGTCCCTCGTACTGATCTGGAGTGTACCTTTTTTGGATACTAGCATCATAATTTGTTTGTGGGTCATTGTATGCTGGGAAATTGTCAGGTGGACTGTAATATGAAGAGTCTCCACTATAAATAAAATGCAATTATAGAAAACACAGTGAATTAATAACATCATTTGCGGTTTGATAGAGTTAGGGATCACTAAACCTAAGAACAAAAATGCAATATGTTGCAGCTCAGTCCTTTTTTGGGGGGTCTGCATTTGTTTGTTTTTTGTTTTTTTTTTCAAGCTAAGAACATTTTCAGCACATACAGGAAAATAAGGATCTTGCCAGAAATGTTGTATCCTTGTCACTTCCTGTAAGCTGCAGAGAATATATTCCTAGCTATCGTCAATAAACTACCAACTGGCCTGTCCCCCACATAATGGAGATAAAGAGATACAGACATGTTTGTAGTCCATATCAGGAGAGCAGACTAGAATGACAACCATGGCTCCTTTTACAGATACAGTGGAGGAGTGAGTACAGCCACCCAGGGACAGGAAATGTATTATTATCAGGATTGCCAGGTGAAAATATAGCAAAATAGGCTTGACAAAAGAAATACAATGGACCCACCAAGTACTAGTAAGCTGCAATATATGAAATTTTTGGTTTGGAGTTTAGCATGCTGGGATTGTGACGTCATAAGGGGCGGGCTCACCGGGTGACATCACCCGGTGACCCCGTCCCGAGCCTATATAAGTCATTGCGCATTGTGTCCACAGCATTTCAGCGGGAGAGAGCATTCTGTCAACATCGAAAGAACAGAAGAAGAAGGAAGAAAAAGAAGAAGAAGACGACGAAGAAGGAGAAAGCCAGGCCACCGCTAGCAAAAGAGCGGCAAGAGAGCAGAGGATAGCAGAGGAGCCCGGGAGAAGAATCGGAGAGCGGGAGAAGAGGCCGTAGAACGGAGGAGTCGGAAGCAGAAGAGGAATTGCAATGTGTAGACCAAGTTTTACAATGTAATAATTTTCTATTACAGTTCTTCAGATAAATTTCAGGCTGTCATGGTCCATGCCATAAAAAATTGCAGGTATTATGTCAAATAATGTACATGGTTTATACACTGAGTAACTAAATTTCATTTTCTTCAGTCAATCATCTGCCTTATATCAGAAACCTGGAGGGTAGGAAAGCTGAGCAAGGACAAGATCTTAAGAGTCAGCAAAGATGTGCGTTATTTAAAATGTGAGGCATGTGTATGGGGCACATTTACATGAGATTTTAAATCTAAGCTCCCCATTTGTAGGGTCTCGGATGGGTAGTGAAAGTGTGTGTCAGGAAAGATACTCCAGGTGCTTCCATTTTGAATCACCGAACAATGCAACCATTCACCATGTCCAAATTATGTAAGCTCAAAACAGATGGGGGGTTATTTACTAAAACCAGAGAGTGCAAAATCTGGTGCAACTCTACATAGAAACTACTGCATTTTTCACTCCATAAGATGGACTCCCCCCCCCCCCCCCCCCCGCCTCCAAAAAATTGGGAAAAATGTCTCTGTGTCTTATGGAGCGAATACTGACTATGCCCCCCCCCCCCCTTTCGCCCTCTCGTGAGTCCCGGGCGATCTCCTGCTGGGCCTGTCACTCAGAACAGAGACAGAAGTCCGAGCAACCCGAGCGGCCAAGTAGAGTATGGCTGCGGCGGCCGCTCTGTCTTCTATCTGAGTGACAGGTGGATGCATATAGGAATGTCAGTAAGGCTGCATTTTATAGGTACATGCCAGGCTGCATTTCATGGGCATAGTTCAGGCTGCATTTTATGGGCACTAGTAAGGCTGCATTAAATTGACATTGGTCAGGCTGCATTTCATGGGCACTGGTAAATATTTTAGTACACCATTTGGGTCAGAATATTTTTTTTTGTTTTCCTCCTCTAAAATCTAGTTGTGTCTTATGGTTAGGTAAGTCTTATGGAGCGAAAAAAACAGTATTCAGATACCAGGTTTTATTGTCAAACCTTAACTGAGCAAGCTGATGGTAGAAGGTGGTTGGCTACCATGCACAGATGCACCATATTCTCAGTGCGCCAGTTTTGTCATGGGAAACATCTACCAAAACATAAACACCATGGGTGAACATACGCAGCCCCACGGTAACTACAGATCAAAAATTGCCCAAGATGACAGCTTCCTTGGCTGTAAAGGATAGGGGGGTTTAGTTCTGCTTTAAGTAGGTTGTATGTACAAACTACTAATAATTTAGCCACTGAACATGATCTGTATTGACATACAGATGTGTTCCTAGGACCATAACCAGTTCTTTACCTTACTTTGAAAATAAAACATGAATAAATTATTTGACATACTCAGTTGTTAAACATATTTACTTAAAGAGAGAAGTACCTAAAGTAGCCCATCTTGGGTAAGTAATTTGAAGGAATTGATAAGTAATTCCAATTCATTCCTCCATCTGCAAAATACATCAAGCAGAACGAGTAGATGCCATCTGTGACAAGTACAGCTTGATAGGTGCTTGACTGAAAAGGAACACATGAAAGCAAATCATGAAAACAGGCCAGGGGTGCAGCATAGTCTATATCACAAACTAAGCGGACAATAGGGTGACTGAAATGTAATGCTAGCCAGACAAACCTGTAACCCTCTACCTGCTACAAACTCCAAAATAGTGCATTACAGAGGAAATAAAGTCAAATTATTATTTGTTTGGCTTTATAAGTAAAAGAAATCAACCTTCACATTACATACATTACACATTCGGGCTATGCTTTCTGCTCTGCTATGCTCCAAAATTGTTGTGCTTTAGGATGCTGTAGGAGGGTGGTAGTTAAACTATTAAAATTCCATCATGAAAAAATCATGTGCCTTTAATATTTCAAAGCTTTTGTATAATACATGTATATATTTAAAGATATACATGTGTATAAATAACATATTGGTGTACCTGCGCTCTGGTAACAGTCATCAACCAAATAGAACTACATGTAAAAGGAGAGTTCTGGAGGCACAAAGTGAGTAGACTGCAGTAGTTGATTGAACATACTGTCGGTAAATCAAGCAGAAGTCACTGCTCCAAGCCTGCACCTCTGCTAATCCGATCAGGTGCCGGTCTAAGGAGCCCATCCTTGCTCTGTGAAGATACAGAAAGGTAGAAGCCACACGGTGATGATGTCACTCAGGTAAGTGCATTTTCATTCAACCATAGAACCAACACAGTTCATAGGGGATGAACTGTGCTTCTTCTATGCATAAATAAAAATGGACTGAAACAAGTGATGTCATCAGTGTGTGACTCCTGTTCTAGACCACTGACAAGCCTCAGAAATTTGTCCAAATTGCATCTCAGTGAGTGACCATGAACCAGTAAAAAATGTATGTTTACTGCTTACTGACAATATGGAGACCCAGAGGCAGTTGTCCTAAAGTGAGAGAGAAAGCCGATCCCTCCATTGCTGCATCACAGGACTACAAGGAGTAAAGTGAATTGAAGTCTATAATTTCTTGAGACCCTAACAAGCCAGGAGAGTACAAATACCCCTCAAATTACACATTTTTAGAAAGTAGACAGTCCAAGATATTTAGTAATAGCATGGTGAGTTTTTTGAAGTTATAATTTATTTCCCACAATTCTTTTCAAACTGAAGATTTTTTTTCCAAAATTGTCATATTTACAGGTTATTTCTCACACGCAGCATATGCATAATTTCAATTACACCCCGAAATACATTCTGCTACTAATCCTTAGTATGGCGATACCACATGTGTGAGAAATTTTCACAGCCCGGACACATACAGAGGCCCAACATGCAGGGAGCACCATCAGGTGTTCTGGGGACATACATTTAAAATCTAATTTGACTACCTATTACAGTTTTGTGAGGTACTGATGAGCACTGTAGTGGCACAAATGAGAACTGATGTTACATAGTTACATAGTAGGTAAGGTTGAAAAAAAGACACAAGTCCATCAAGTCCAACCTATATGTGTGATTATATGTCAGTATAACAGTGTATATCTGTGTATGTTGTGGTCGTTCAGGTGCTTATCTAATAGTGTTTTGAAACTATCAATGCCCCCCGCTGAAACCACTGCCTGTGGAAGGGAATTCCACATTCTTGTAGCTCTGTAATTCACAGGCATGTATTTTGTCCCTTTTCTAAATATTGGTGTTACATTGGCTTTTCTCCAATCAGCTGGTACCATTCCCGTTAGTAGACAGTCAGTAAAAATTAGGAACAATGGTCAGGCAAATACTTGACTGAGTTCCCTAAGGACTCTTGGGTGCAAGCCATCTGGTCCCGGTGACTTACTAATGTTACGTTTTCCAAGTCTGTCTCTAATTCTGTCCTCTGTTAGCCATGAGGGTGCTTCCTGTGATGTGTCATAAGGATAAATACTGCAGTTTTGGTTACTGAAACCACCCGATTCCTTTGTGATGACTGAGGAGAAGAATAAATTCAATACCCTCGCCATCTCCCCATCCTTTGTAACCAGATTTCCTTCCTCACTCTTTATGGGGCCAATATGGTCTGTCCTCCCTTTTTTACTGTTTATATGCTTAACCACTTGAGATCCGCGCTATAGTCAAATGACGGCTACAGCGCGGATCTCGAATGCCGGGACTACGTCTATTGACGTCGTCCCCTTTAATGGCTCCCGGGAGCGTGCATCGGGGAAAATCTGTGTTGGTCGTGTCCCCTGGACACAGCCAATCACAGATCGCTGTAAACGGCCAATCACAGCGGCCGTTTACAGCGCGATCGCCGCCTCCAATGGGTGATGATCTCAAATGTAAACAAATGAGATCATCTCCCATTGCCGAATCTGTCTCCTCACACAGAGACAGCGTGTGAGGAGAGAGATTCAGTGAGTTGAGAAAAAAAGTGTTTTTTGTGCCATCTGTGCCCGCCAGTGCCCATCTCTACCCCACCAGTGCCCATCTCTACCCCACCAGTGCCCACCTGTACCCACCTGGGCCCACCTGTGCCCACCTGTGCCCACCTGTGCCATCTGTGCATCATCTGTGCAATGTCAGTGCCCATCTGTGCACCGCCAGTTCCCGCTAGTGCCCATATGTGCACCGCCAGTGCCTGCCAGTGCCCGCCAGTGCCAATCGGTGCCCATCTGTACCAATCGGTGCCCATCTGTACCATCTGTGCCCATCTGTACCATCTGTGCCACCTCAGCAGTGCCCATCTGTGCCGCCTCAGTGCCCATCTGTGCCACCTCAGCAGTGCCCATCTGTGCCGCCTCAGCAGTGCCCATCTGTGCCCATCTGCTGCCTCATCAGTGCACATCTGTGCAATAAATCAGTGCACATCTGTGCCGACCCATCAGTGCCCATCTGTGTCACCTCAGCAGTGCCCATCTGTGCCGACTCAGCAGTGCCCATCTGTGCCGACTCAGCAGTGCCCATCTGTGCCGCTTCAGCAGTGCCCATCTGTGCCCATCTGTGCCCATCTGCCACCTCATCAGTGCACATCTGTGCAATAAATCTGCACATCTGTGCAATAAATCAGTGCACATCTGTGCCGACCCATCAGTGCCCATTTGTGCCGCCTCAACAGTGCCCATCTGTGCCACCTCAAAAGCACCTATCTGTGCCACCTCAAAAGCGCCCATCTGTGCCACCTCAAAAGCGCCCATCTGTGCCACCTAAACAGTGCACATCTGTACAATCAGTGCACATCTGTGCCGACTCATCCAGTGCACATCTGTGCCGACTCATCAGTGCACATCTGTGGCGACTCATCAGTGCCCATCTGTGCCACCTCTGTGCTGCTTCAACAGTACACATCTGTGCCACCTCATCAGTGCACATCTGTGCCATCAATCAGTGCACATCAGTGCCACCTCATCAGTGCCCATCAGTGCAGGCTTAACACCAGCAACCATGTCTAAACGAGTCTTTTCCGCCGAGGAGGCGTACAAAATTCTTTCCACGGCCGACGAGAGCAACGGGGAGCTCTCCTCTTCAGATTCTCTTTCAGATTCGGATTCTGAAGCCGACATAAATTATGAGCCAGTCCTCAGCAGTGAAACACTGACTGAATCCGAGGAGGAAGATATCCGGCCCATCAAACGAAGGCGTTCTAGTGAGGCAGTGCCGTCCACCAGCACCGAAGTGCCATCCACCAGCACCGCAGTGCCGTCCACCAGCACCGCAGTGCCCCGGCAAGAAAGGCCAAGTACCAGTGAGGTGTCATCTCAGCCCCAAAGGGTTAGGAGCCATGCCGGCCTTCCCTATGCCCTTCAGAACCCCTTGTGGCTTCCTCCTAATTCAGGAGAGGCCAATGTTCCCCCTTTCACTGCCCAGCCAGGAGTCCAGGTGGACACAGAGAATTTTACCCCAATAGATTTTTTTAATTTAATTTTTACGGAGGATATGTTGTCGTCAATTGTAGCCCAGTGCAACCTGTATGCACAACAATTTATTTTGAAAAATCCGACATCTTATTATGCTCGTCCCTACGAATGGAGAGACCTAAAGGTGGAAGAGTTCAAGGTTTTTTTAGGCCTCACATTTAACATGGGACTCAACAAAAAAAATCTATTGCGTACCTATTGGTCAACCCACCCCCTCCACCACACACCGCTCTTCTCCGCGGTAATGCCCAGAACCAGGTATCAGATGATCCTGAGGTTCTTACATTTCAGCGACAATACCCAGTGCCTTCCACGAAATGACCCAAATTACGACAGGCTTTACAAAATTCGTCCAATACTTAATTATTTTTCACAAACATTCCCCAAATTGTTTACCCCGGACCAACACATATGTGTGGATGAGTCCCTTATTAAATTTAGTGGTAGGCTTAAAATGAAGCAATTTATGCCCAGCAAAAGGGCCCGCTATGGGGTGAAAATCTACAAATTATGCGACCGAGCCACAGGGTACACATATTCATTCATAGTGTACGAAGGAAAGGACACCCAGCTGCAGCCCCCTAATTGTCCGGACTACTTGGGATCCAGCAGAAAAGTTGTTTGGGACCTCATATACCCCCTATTGGATAAAGGCTACCACCTGTATGTAGACAACTTCTACACATCTCTGCCCCTGTTCCACAACCTTCACCGGAAGAAGACGCCAGCATGTGGCACCGTAAAAAGTAATCGGAAGGGCTTTCCACAAAGTCTTGTGAATAAGAAGCTGCGAAAAGGAGAAACCGCAAGTCTGAGAAACAAGGAGGTTCTGGCAGTGAAGTGGAGGGACAGAAGGGATGTGTATATGTTGTCTTCTATCCACAATGATACGTTCGTGGAAATCCCAGAAGGAATGGCCCCATAAAAAACCCAAAATGCATTTATGAATACAATTTGTTCATGGGGGGAGTCGACTTCAATGACCAAATGATGGAACCATATCTTGCCATAAGAAGGACATACCATTGGTACAAAAAAGTAGCAATTTATTTTTTTCAATTGGCCATTTACAATCCCTATGTCATTTACCGCAACTCCGACCAAAACCCCAAACGTTTCTTTGGCTACCAGGAGGAAGTTTTCACTGCCATTATTTTCCCAAACGGCCCACCAGAAAATATCCGATCAGACGTTATTAGTCGACTCTCCGAGCGCCACTTTCCCGATAAAATCCCTCCCAAACCAACAGGCCAAAGACGTAAAAAAAGATGTAAGGTGTGTACCAGAGCAGGAGTCAGAAGAGACACATCTTATTATTGTGCACAATGTCCTTCCCAACCAGGCCTCTGCATAGGCGACTGTTTTCGGCGTTACCATACTTCAATAAATTTTTAGTGAAGTATGGTAAACATAATCCTCAGTTCCTGCCTTCATACACCTTCACACCCCTTATGCCACTGCCTGCTCTGTAACTGACCCTGGCTTGTTATTTGACCACTCTTATGCCTGCCGATTCTGTACATACCGCTGCCTGATCTGGAACTGACCCTGGACTGTTATTCGATCATGCTTCTGCCTGCCGATTCTGTACATACCTCTGCCTGATCTGGAACTGACCCTGGACTGTTATTTGACCATGCTTCTGCCTAACGATTCTGTACATACCTCTGCCTGATCTGGAACTGACCTTGGACTGTTTGACCACGATATTTGCCTGCCTCTTGGACTGATCTTGTATTCTGCAACTGGACTAGTGGGATTCAACACGGGGTCTCACATATGTGAGGGGCTACAGTATAGTTTTTCTGGATGAAGAAAACAATTTTCTTATTCCTAGATTAGGGTCTGGAGACTCGGAGGCTTCAAAGAGATTTGGGAGGGAGAAGCCTCTACCCCTATCCCCATTCTGTCCTGAACAAAGCTCTACTTCTGTCTGCTGCCTGTAGGACTTACTGCCGTCATGCCACACTGACCACACCACATGGACCTGCCTACTACCAGGACCAATATTTTTGGCACTGCTGACAATATCTCTGCACTGACCCTGGACTGTATATGGACAGTATCCCTGCCTGCTGCCTGAAAAATTGTGTTCGCTGTTGCTGACCAAGTCCCTGCCTGCTGCCTGGACCAGTGATATCCTCCTGTGGACAACTGTGCTTCTAAAACCACAGGTAATCTTTTCTTTACCCTTTGCTCAGCATAATGTATTTGGGGGTGAAATTCTTGGTATGTGCAGGCTATGTGTCCCTGGAACGCCGACGGTGTTCCTTGCATGTTGCGCCTCTGTATGTGGCCAGGCTGTGTAAACGTCTCACACATGTGGTATTGCCATACTCAGGAGGAGTAGGAGAATGTATTTTGGGGTGTTATTTTTGCTATGTAAATGCTATGCGTTGGAAATATCTTATAAACGGACAACTTTGTGTAAAAAAAATGCGTTTTCATTTTTTTCCACATTTTCCAAAAACTTCTGTAAAACAATGAACCATTGAAAAGACTCATTATGCCCCATAGATTATACGTTGGGGTGTTAGCTTTCCAAAATGGGGTCATTTTCTGGACATTTCCATTGCCCTGGTGTTCCAGGGCCTTCAAAACTGTAATAGGTGGTTGAGAAATGAAATGTGTAATTTATGCTCCTAGAATGCCTGAAGGTGCTACTTCAAAATTAGGCCTCTGTATGTGGTCAGGCTGTGTAAAAGTCTCACACATGTGGTATCATTATACTCAGGAGGAGTAGGAGAATGTATTTTGGGGTGCCATTTTTGCTATGTAAATGCTATGTGTTGGAAATATCTTATAAACGGAAAACTTTGTTAAAAAAAAATGCGTTTTAATTTTTTTCCACATTTTCCAAAAACTTCTGGAAAAAAATGAACCATTGAAAAGACTCATTATGCCTCATAGATTATACGTTGGGGTGTTAGCTTTCCAAAATGGGGTAATTTTCTGGACGTTTCCATTGCCCTGGTGTTCCAGGGCCTTCAAAACTGTAATAGGTGGTTCAGAAATGAAATGTGTAATTTATGCTCCTAGAATGCCTGAAGGTGCTACTTCAAAATTAGGCCTCTGCATGTGGTCAGGCTGTGTAAAAGTCTCACACATGTGGTATCGTTATACTCAGGAGGAGTAGGAGAATGTATTTTGGGGTGCCATTTTTGCTATGTAAATGCTATGTGTTGGAAATATCTTATAAACGGACAACTTTGTGTAAAAAAAAAATGCGTTTTCATTTTTTCCACATTTTCCAAAAACTTCTGGAAAAAAATGAACCATTGAAAAGACTCATTATGCCTCATAGATTATACGTTGGGGTGTTAGCTTTCCAAAATGGGGTCATTTTCTGGACGTTTCCATTGCCCTGGTGTTCCAGGGCCTTCAAAACTGTAATAGGTGGTTGAGAAATGAAATGTGTAATTTATGCTCCTAGAATGCCTGAAGGTGCTACTTCAAAATTAGGCCTCTGCATGTGGTCAGGCTGTGTAAAAGTCTCACACATGTGGTATCGTTATACTCAGGAGGAGTAGGAGAATGTATTTTGGGGTGCCATTTTTGCTATGTAAATGCTATGTGTTGGAAATATCTTATAAACGGACAACTTTGTGTAAAAAAAAATGCGTTTTCATTTTTTCCACATTTTCCAAAAACTTCTGGAAAAAAATGAACCATTGAAAAGACTCATTATGCCTCATAGATTATACGTTGGGGTGTTAGCTTTCCAAAATGGGGTCATTTTCTGGACGTTTCCATTGCCCTGGTGTTCCAGGACCTTCAAAACTGTAATAGGTGGTTCAGAAATGAAATGTGTAATTTATGCTCCTAGAATGCCTGAAGGTGCTACTTCAAAATTAGGCCTCTGTATGTGGTCAGGCTGTGTGAAAGTCTCACACATGTGGTATCATTATACTCAGGAGGAGTAGGAGAATGTATTTTGGGGTGCCATTTTTGCTATGTAAATGCTATGTGTTGGAAATATCTTATAAATGGACAACTTTGTGTAAAAAAAATGCGTTTTCATTTTTTTCCACATTTTCCGAAAACTTCTGGAAAAAAATGAATTATTGAAAAGACTCATTATGCCTCATAGATTATACGTTGGGGTGTTAGCTTTCCAAAATGGGGTCATTTTCTGGACGTTTCCATTGCCCTGGTGTTCCAGGGTTCAAAACTGTAATAGGTGGTTGAGAAATGAAATGTGTAATTTATGCTCCTAGAATGCCTGAAGGTGCTACTTCAAAATTAGGCCTCTGTATGTGGTCAGGCTGTGTAAAAGTCTCACATATGTGGTATCGTTATATTCAGGAGGAGTAGGAGAATGTATTTTGGGGTGCTATTTATGCTATGTGTTGGAAATATCTTATAAACGGACAACTTTGTGTAAAAAAAATGTGTTTTCATTTTTTTACACATTTTCCAAAAACTTCTGGAAAAAAATGAACCATTGAAAAGACACATTATGCCTCATAGATTATACGTTGGGGTGTTAGCTTTCCAAAATGGGGTCATTTTCTGGACATTTCCATTGCCCTGGTGTTCCAGGGCCTTCAAAACTGTAATAGGTGGTTGAGAAATGAAATGTGTAATTTATGCTCCTAGAATGCCTGAAGGTGCTACTTCAAAATTAGGCCTCTGTATGTGGTCAGGCTGTGTAAAAGTCTCACACATGTGGTATCGTTATACTCAGGAGGAGTAGGAGTATGTATTTTGGGGTGTTATTTGTGGTATGCACATTCCCTGTGGGAGAAATAAGCTATTACCGTATATACTCGAGTATAAGCCGAGATTTTCAGCCTCTTTTTTGAGGCTGAAAGTGCCCCCTCGGCTTATACTCGAGTCACCGCTGTCTGACTGCTCGATCAGCGTATCGAGCAGACAGACGGCGGACATTAAAATTCAAAAGCCGCGCCTCCTTCTCCGCCTCCGCCTGTGATAGGCGGAACACTGAATTTCCCAGCAGTCAGTGTTCCGCCTATCACGGACATCCGTTCATTCTCATACTACGGACGAGTATGAGAGGATGTCCGTGATAGGCGGAACACAGGCTGCTGGGAAATTGAGTGTTCCGCCTATCACAGGCGGAGGACGGAGGCGCAGCTTTTGAATCGTAGAATGGCCGCCGAGAAGAGCGGCGATCCATCGGCACGACACGGGACGGAGGAGGCACGGGACAGAGGAGGCACGGGACACCGGAAGGCACGGGACAGAGGAGACACGGGACAGAGGAGGCTCGGGACGGAGGCTTGGGACACAGGTAGGCTGGACACACACACAAGGCTGCACGGACACACACACACACACACACACACACACACACACACAGGGATGGATGGATGGATGGATGGATACACACACACACACACACACACACACACACACAGGGATGGATGGATGGATGGATGGATACACACACACACACACACACACACACACACACACACACACACACACACACACACACAGGGATGGATGGATACACACACAGGGATGGATGGACGGACACACAGGGATGGATGGATGGATGGATGGATGGACACACACACACACAGGGATGGATGGACGGACACACACACAGGGATGGACGGACACACAGGGATGGACAGCCATGTCTCACCCTCGGCTTATACACGAGTCAATAAGTTTTCCAGTTTTTTGGGGGTAAATTGGGGGCCTCGGCTTATATTCGGGTCGGCCTATACTCGAGTATATACGGTACAATGAAAATTTTGTGAAAAAAAAATCTTAATTTTGCAAAGAATTGTGGGAAAAAATGACAACTTAAAATAACTCACCATGCCTCTTACTAAATACATTGGAATGTCTACTTTCCAAAAAGGGGTAATTTGGGGGGCATTTGTACTTTCCTGACTTGTTAGGGTCTCAAGAATAGAGATAGGCCTTAGTACATCAGATGTGATCTTTTTTTGCAAATCTTTATGATTTGCACCATAGCTTGTAGACTCTATAAATTTCACACAGATCAAATAATATGCAATAATTTGGGTTATTTTTACCAAAGATGTGTAGTAGTATAAATTTTGGCCAAAATTTATGAAGAAAAATTGCTAATTTGCAAAATTTTATCACAGAAACGAAGAAAAATTCATTTTTTTTCAAAATTTTCGGTCTTTTTTCATTTATAGCGCAGAAAATAAAAAACCGAGAGGTGATCAAATACCACCAAAAGAAAGCTCTATTGGTATGAAGAAAAGGACAAAAAAATCATTTGGTTACAGTGTTGCATGACTGAGTAATTGTCATTCAAAGTGTGAGAGCACTGAAAGCTGAAAATTGGTCTGGGCTTAAGGGGGGTTTAAGTGCCCAGTAAGCAAGTGGTTAAAGAAATTCTTGGGTTTTGTTTTGCTCTCCTCCGCTATGTTTCTTTTGTGTTATATCTTAGCTGCCCTAATTGCACCCTTACATTTCTTGTTGCATTCTTTGTAAAGTCTGAATGCTGATGATGATTCCTCAGCCTTGTATTTTTTGAAGGCGTTAAGCCATCCAGGATTTTTGTCAGTTGTTTTAAATTTATTTCCCAATGGGATGCACTGGCTTATGCCCTTGTTTAATATGCTCTTAAAGCAAACCCATCTCTCCTCTGTGTTCTTCGTTCCTAAGCTTGTATCCCAATTTATATCTTCTAGCAAGGTTCGTAGTTTAGGGAAGTTGGCTCTTTTGAAATTCAGTGTCTTTGTATTCCCCTTATGTTTGCTATTTGTGTGATTTATACTGAAGCTAATAGACCTGTGATCACTGTTTCCTAAATTGCCCCTTACTTCCACATCTGTGATCAGGTCTGTATTGTTGGTAATCAGTAGGTCTAGTAACGCAATGTAGCATGGATGAGCACTGATGGGGAATGGATGTGGCACGGATGATCACCGATGTGGCATGAATGTGGCACGGATGATCACTGCTGTAGCATGGATGATCACTAATGTGGCAAGGATGAGCCATGGATGGGGATGGATGAGCATGGATGCGCATGGTTGAGGATGGATGCGCAGGGATGGAGCATGGATGAGCATGAATGAGGATGGATGAGCCAGGGATGGAGCATGGATGAGCATGAATCAAGATGGATGAGCCAGGGGTGGAGCATGGATGAGCATGAATGAGGGCGGATGAACAAGGGATGAAGCATGGATGAGCATGAATGAGGATGGATGAACCAGGGATGGAGCATGGATGAGCATGAATGAGGATGGATGAGCCAGGGATGGAGCATGGATGAGCATTAATGTGGATGGATAAGCCAGGGATGAAGCATGGATGAGCTAGAATGAGGATGGAGGAGCCAGGGATGGAGCATGGATGTGGATGGATGAGCCAGGAAAGGGCACAGATCAGTGCTGTGGGTACATCAGATCCAGCCCACAAGCACTGCTGCACCGACTCTCTCCTCTCCTCATTCGCTGTCCCGATTGGTGCAAGGAGAGGGGAGGAGCCAAACCAAACATACTCTGATTTGTTTACAAGTGATCACTTCATCATCGGATGGAGTGATCACATGGTAAAGGGCCACTGTCATTGGCCATTTATCCTGATTCGTGACACGCCGGGTCTAGGAGAACTCACGGAACTTCCCTGGTGCACACCCCAGGGGGCACGATTCTGGGTGGCCATCAGATGATGGAAAATAATTATCTGACCAAGCTGTAGCCATCATTCAGCTATCATTCAGCTATGGCCCGGTCACCAAGTGGTTAAATGCAATGCACGCAAACACAATATAATACCCAATTTTTGTTGGTAAAATATAAAATATGGTGTTGCGCTAAGTAAATAGATACCAGAGATGTCACACTTAAAAATTGTGCACGTTTCTGGAATGGCGCCAAACTATAGTATTTAAAAATCTCCATAGGCGACGCTTTATAAGACTTTACAGGTTACCAGTTTAGCGTTATAGAGGAGGACTGGTGCTAGAAATATTGATCACGCTTTACAACACGTGCATTTGTCTTTGCACAAGAGCATGGGGGGGGGGGGGGGCACTTTACATTTCTTTAGAGAAGAAGGCGGTGGCGACAGAAGACAGGGCCAACGCTAGACCCCAGAAGAGCGGGACAAGACCCGAAGTCAGAAGAAGACCCCCGGACGGCGGCGGGCTCCTCCGCTAGTAAAAGAGCTAGCAGAAGATATCGGAGGAGTCCCCCATACTCATTCACATAGGGTGGAGGGCAGGTATCTGGGGCCCCCTTATTAAAGGGGGCTCCCGGATTCCGATAAGCCCCCCACCCGCCGACCCTGACAACCAACGGTCAGGGTTGTCGGGAAGAGGCCCTTGTCCTCATCAACATGGGGACAAGGTGCTTTGGGGTGGGGGGGCCGCAGGGCCTCCCCTTTCCCCAAGGCATCCCCCCATGTTGAGGGCACGCGGTCTAGTACGGCTCAGGAGGGGGGGGGGCGCTCGCTCGTCCCACCCCTTTCCTGACCGGCCGGGCTGCATGCTCGGAAAAGGGTCTGCTATGGACTTTGGGGGGACCCCCACGTCATTTTTTCAGCATAGGGGTTCCCCTTTAAATCCATACCAGGTGACGGGGCAGGTGAGATGTCAATCTCGCCGATGGAGGCGGCGACATTCACTTCCTTTGCTAGTCCTGGCTAACTGGAGCCATGTTCAAAATGAACGGGCTTTTCTCTGTGTGTGGGCAAGTCCGTTCACTTCTAAAGTCCGGCGGACTCCCGCCATAGTCTGTGTTCTCCCGAAAAGTCCAGTCATGTGTGGGCAGGTCCGCTCATTCGGAAAGTCTGGCGAACCTCAGCTGCAAAGTCCGGTGGTTTGTCCTACGGATTAAGTCCGCCGGATAGTCCTATCGTGTGTAAGCGGCATAAGTGTATAGACAAGTCAAATTCTTCTTCATTGATATTATTGTAATATAATAATTTATACTTGCATAAACATGCTTATAGCCATGTAAACATGCGTATGCAAGTAAATTGCTGCACTCAAATGTAAACTTTTTTATTTTTGCTCTATTCAATACTGTATTACTGATCTTTACTCTATACTGTGTGCATTGTTCCATAGACAACAATGCATCTAATTTCAAATCACTAAAAACCATGGCATTATTTACTCCCGTGTGCAGGAGGCCTAACTGGTAGAAAGAACACCATATTGACTATTTATCCCGGTGTCCAACGGTGACCCCACGGAGCAGTGCCGGATCTCAAACGGCAACGTCACCCAAAACCCGGATCCACTGAGTGTGCCCCATCTCCATGGGAGTTTAGCATGGCCATGGGGTCACTGCTTGGACGCCGGGCCACATCCCTGTCTGCCTGGCTCCCTGATCACAGCACAAGTATCCAATGGGATGGGGTAGTCGCCGCCTCCCATTGGCTGCGACATCACCTTACAACGTCCATTCTGTGTCTGGGTGGCGTGACATCAAGCATTGTGCCCTTCAGACGCAGTGGGGAGGAGTACAAATAGCTCCATGTGGCAATGGAGAAACCGCTGGAGTCGCTGGGAGCCCCAACGCTCACACAGTTGCATACGGGTACACTCGTTTCCATTCAGAGATAATAGTAATGCAATGCTTTTTCTCTGTCTTTAACTGGGATGAGTACCAAGTCCCACCCTGTGTGGGGGATAAAATTGTTCCTCTATATCATTTATGTTCAGTTGTAGATCATCCAGGTCTTCTGACCATCCCTTCCTGTTTAGGAATTCTTATCATAAGGATCTGACTACGCAATTTATTTTCTATCATAGTCATGCTAGGAGAATTTAAACCGATCTCCCCCCGTCTTGCAAACTATAGTATAACTATATAAAACTATAGATCTCTTCATGCTTTTGCAGGACTAGGTATGATACATTTGCAGCTGTATTTGAATGGACACCTAGGCTCCCAGTTTGGTCACCTAACAGTTACTTTCCATGTAAGCCTATTTTATATAACATATTTTTATATGTACTTAAAAGATGTTATACCCTTTTGCCTAATTAGTAGTAGTAGTAAAAATGTATCAACAATCAAGGGCCTAGATAAACAATATCTTCAGATTATATCCAAGGAGGCAGATTCTCTTAGTATAAAGTTGTTAGAAAATATTTGTGTCAACATATAAAATCTGAAACAAAATCTGTGGTCATCATAATACATATATTATATGGCATGCAAGCATTCTAGTACAATTGTACCTGTGAAGAACTGAAAAAATACGCAGGATACGGTAAAACCTGATGCCAAGTTATCTTTATTGCCCACAGAGCCTTGAAATTTGAAGTAGAGGAGAAATTCAATTGTATTTGCGATTCTAGTTTAGTTTTAAAATCTTTATTCTGGCTTGGATAGGCCTGGAAGTCATAAACCTGGAAACAATATATAAAATGGTTATAAATAACCTCTCAGTGCTTACCACTAAGACATTAAACCACTTAGAAGCAGCAATCAGATGAACCAATCAGAGGCACAGAAAATTCTTATTAGCATCATGGGGAGTAAGGGTGAATGATACTTAATCACTTCAAGACGCTTTCCATGCATTTACTGTGGCAAGGCATCCTGGCTGTGCAAAACAATGTACCTGTATCGTGTAGTAGCCTCTGGGATTGCATGCGTCCGCTGATTGGCCAGAGGGGGAGCCAATCAGCGGGTCCAGTGGGCGCAATGACTGCCGGCCACCCGCGATCATTCCCCAGAGAGGCAGAATGGTGATCGGCCTATGTAAACAAGGTAGATCGCCGTTCTGACAGGGGAGAAGATAGAGATCTTGTGCTCCTGCTAAGCAGGAACATGGATCTTTGTGTTCTCCCAGTCAAAGCAATCCTCACACAGTAAGTAAGCACCCCCTAGGGACACACTTAACCCTCTGATCGCCCCTGGTGTTAACTTATTCCCTGCCAGTGTCATTAGTACAGTAACGGCATATTTTTTGTACTGAACACTGTATTAGTGTCACTGGTCCCCAAAAGTGTCAAAAGTGCCAGTGATGTGTCCAATTTGTCTGACGCAATGTTGCAGTCCCTCTAAAAATCGGCGGATAGCCGCCATTACTAGTAAAATAAATAAAAATTCTATAAAAATATCCCATAATTTGTAGATGCTATAACTTTTGCGTAAACTAATATACACTTATTGGGATTTTTTTTTTACCAAAAATATGTAGCAGAATACATATTGGCCTAAATTTGTGAAGAAATTCAATTTTTTTCATTTTTTTATTGAATATGTAGTATAGCAGAAAGTAAAAAATATTGTTTCTTTTTTTCTAAATTGTCGCTCTTTTTTTGTTTATAGCACAAAAAATAGAAACTGCAGAGGTGATAAAATACCACCAAAAGAAAGCTGTATTTGTCAGGGGAAAAAAGGTTATCAATATTATTTGGGTACAACATCGCACTAGAGCGCAATTGTCAGTTAAATTGATGTTGTGCCGTATCGCAAAAAGTGGCTGAAGTGGTTAAATAACTGATCAATGAATACAGCATTTGGAAAAACACATGTTTACTAATTATCATAACATCATTATTCTAAATCTATCATCTCTAGATGAATGCTATATTATAATTAAAACGT
Source organism: Lithobates pipiens (assembly GCF_037356315.1). NCBI lineage: Eukaryota > Metazoa > Chordata > Amphibia > Anura > Ranidae > Lithobates > Lithobates pipiens. The sequence continues at coordinate 365,895,546 of NW_027507758.1, read as the reverse complement.
CACTATATTTTGAATACAATTCTGCAGAACAGTTCTGCTGAAAAATTGGAGGCTTTCTGGTCAGAGACTTAAAGTGTTTCTAAAACCAAAACCTTTTTTTTAGCTTTTAATAGAGTAGAAAAATGACAGAACATAGAACATCTGTCATATTGTACTGCTGCCTGTGTCCCCACTAGGGAGATTCACCCCTTCTATGTGATCTCCTAAACATAGTCACTGAAAGTAAAGGAAGATCAAAAATGTTGAGTTGTTAAGAGAAGAGGAAGAAAGAGGAATCTTTCAATGAGGACTGGTGACAACTGGGATTTGCTCCTTCTACCTGTTGTGTCTACGGGACATGAAGTGAAAGTAGTTCTAACCATTGGGACACAGATGGCAAAAAAAAGAATCTGGCAATAAATAGGCAACATTGGTTTCAATATGTCAGGCTGTAATGCATTTTTATATACTATCTTAAGCATCTTAAAATATTGATCTGTCTTACCTGGTAGTACAAATCCCCCATAACGGAGAAGTCAGCATCTGCCCAAAAAACAGCGATCATGGGTGGCGTGGAATAGTCGTTGTTGTAGAAAGTGCTTAATGGGTAAGGCATTGTGTAAATGGGGTCATACGAATTCCGCCGAAATATGATAACACCATTGTCTGTGAACTGTGGAAAAGAAAAAAAATCTGTTTGGTCAGTTTAAGCAGAAGAAGATCTATAAACATATTGTAAAAAAGTTGTTGATGATGAATTCGTATTTCAAATATTCCACAATTATTTCAGAATGGGTTACAAGATGGAACTGAGTCTCCAGTTTTTATTCAGCCATGGTACAATATTAATCACAAAAGTTATAAAAAGAACTTCAAAACACACTGACTGTGTTATTAAAATAGAAAGTGAGAAGAATCTTCATTTAAAAATGGGGTGAATTTTTACTTCAATTATCCAATCATATAATCGGATATTCAAAATGAACAGAAATTTGTTTTTCACATGATTAAAGTGAATGCTCGCAGTTTTTGAGTGAAGATTTTCAACTTGTTTAGTACATCAACATGAATACCAACACAGACAGCAATAAAAGTACTTTTATTAGTAGAATGGGAAAAAGTTCTCATTGCTGCCTGTGTCCTGTTGAAAAAGTTTCCTCACTTACTGTTTTGTCACCATGATAGGAAGATGAAAGGAAATCTTGCCAACAGGGACATGGAAACAATAAACTCCTAAAAATGATTCAAACCATTTCTCACCCTATCCAATAAAAAAATAGCTGCAGTTCTACTCTACAGTTAAATGTATGGCATTATTTACCACACGTAAATGTATTGCAGTTATGTAAAGTATTTGATTATACTATATTGTCATGTAAATTATGAGAATCATTCAGTTAATAAATTTTTCCCTTTGTTTTAACCTAGAAAATCATGGAATTATTAATCAAGAATTTATCACAGCATTTGCATACTGAATACATTTAAGCTTAAAGAGGAATTAAACTCACGCTTTTTACTACAGGTAAGTGGGTAAAAAAACATGGGGGGGGAGACTACTTTTGCTATTGTATACAATTTTGTGACCCCCTTGTACATGATTTGGAGACTCAGAAAAATAACTTTGACATTCCAAAACATTGAGCCAAATGTACAATCAATTCTGCACCATGTATCTCACTTCACTGAAAGATTTTTTGGATCTGATCACATGTATCACTTTAGTTAGTCCAATGCTATGTCTAAGAAGCAAGAAACCCACAAATTAATGTACAAGCTAATGGTAAATGTGTCTTGCACATTTCTAATGACTTCTCTTCTCTGTGCCTTTGCCTTCCAGATTCTGCTCTATACTACTCTAATGACTAGGTGAGTAGTTACTATATCTGGCATTGATTTAAATATTTTCACTCTGCTTCCTGATTTATTTTTTAGAATAAAAGGACTTTAAGCTATAGTGTTTTTTGTATACATTCTTTTTAATCATTTCTGTTCATGATAAAGCATTTAATAACATTTTATTGTCATCAGATAAAGATGAGATATTTCTTAATATACTTATATATTCCAGCCAGCATGTAGAGATTGAGGTTTATTTTCTTATGTTCCCAGGCTAATCCTAACTGCTGTACTGAAAATGCATGTTGTTTACAGGGCTCAGTAGCTGTTATTCAAGAACAGTTGAATTATTGAGAAAGTGACTCATAACTTCCCTAACCCTATAATTCTCTATATAAACTTGTAATGTTACTGTATCTTTATTTATACCATTATGATGTATTTAAGTAGTAAACTAAAGAAAACAATTTAAACATTAGTTTATTAAAAATGAATAAAAGTAATGTATAATAGAGATGGCTTAATACTATTATAGTTTCCTTTAGCGTTTTCATTTTGTTTTTCTTCATTATCTGCAAGTGTGTGTTTAGCAGGTTTTTTTTTTTACTGCATTTGCAACGGTGCAATCATATTGTTTTTTCAGCTGTCAAAGATGTTAAAATCACTTGAACAGGGGCTGTATCTCACACACACATCCACCCATGAACATGCAGTGGTGACCAATATACTAGATATACTCATTGGTGTGTGCAATCTATTGCATTAGGGTGTGCACCCTGTAGCACAAACACACACGTGTGTATATCAGCAGAGCAGTGGATGGTATCAGTTTAGCAAAGATTGGGGTCAGTAGGGCAGTGGATGTTTTCAGTTGTTTCTATTTTTATTATTTTATTATTATTTTTTACAATTTTATTTTTGTATTATATTTTATAATTTTTTTCCCTATCTTCCTAGGAGCCCTGTTGGGGAGCTTTGGTGAAATATCAGGGGTCTAAACAGAGAGAAATGGACAGAACTTCCCAGTGCCTTTCTCTGCAGCCTTAGCTGCACTGAACAGATAAATGGGAAGTGCTCTTTGCTGAGCAGCTTCCTGTTCATTCACAAACTGAAGCCCAGTAAACATATATTAGGCTTCAGTTAAGAATGAACACATGAACGATTGGAACAGATCACTCACTGTGTTCATTCATTCATCCATGCTGAAACAGGGGACGCTAGAAAGCAGGGGGAATCAACACCACACAGTGTGATTAGGGTGTGCCCATGCACACCCAGCACACCCTGTGCGCACTCCTATGGATATAATAGATATAGGAGGCCTCATGTGTGGTCAGAGACATTACCAAAGAGTTGCCCATTATATTTCACATATATAATGCTACAGATTGTCAGAGACTGTAGACATGCAGCAGGAGATGGTCAGAAATGGGAACATTTTATATGAGACCACTAAAAATCACTGCCCGTACAGGTTCTTAATAAATGCTTCCATATTTGTATTCCTTACAAAACCCTTAGTAATTACAGCCCATATCCTTAATTTTGCCAGAATTTTAAGCCTGTCCCTGAAGTTATAACTGTAGTTATAAATGTATGACTTACATATAATGAGCTGTAAAAAGAGCCACCAAAAGGGAATCCCATTGGGACGTTGATTATAGGAGAGGCAAAATCCTTGTAGCGTTGGGTTATTATGGACCCACCAGAATATTCAAACAGTCTGTCCTCTAAAAAGTAAATAAATAAAAAAATCAGCCTCTATTTTTTATTTTTTTGGGTTAAAAATGATACATACTATGTAATAACTGTGTTCCAATTTCCCCTATCTGTATTGTCCATGTGGAACTGTAACAACATTTGCATAAACTGAGGAGATACTCAGACTAAAACATATCCTTCCTTTCACAGCGGATATGTGGCCACAGTCATGATATACTTATTTGCACATATTCAGAAGGTAAAATAATGAAATTATGTCTGCAGCCCTGGCTTGGAACTTGAGTGATATTTTAGTTTAGCAAAGCTAATAGAGGTAGAATAATGTGCAAAATCATCTGAAAATGAAAGTCATTTGCAGAGTCTGCAGTTCCAGGAATGGATCTGTCTATTTAGGAAGAAGGCAGCAACTCTAAACTATTGGAAAAGATAACAAAGAAAAATGAAATGAGATGCAGTAGAATATAAGAATAACAATATTTCTCTATGCCCTAAAGATCTGTCTATCTAGAAAAAATTCTAAATAAAAGTTTAGCTTTACCTCTGCAGGTAAATCCATCCCCAATGTAACCAGACTGGCATCTACAATTATATGATCCAATTGTATTAGTACAGCTTGCATAAGGACTGCATCGGCTTTGCCCATTTGTACATTCATTTACATCTGAAACATAAAAGTGTTTATAGGCTCAATCATTTTGTTTCTTCATTGATAACATTTGCTTTATGATAACAATAGCCACAATAATAATAACACTAATAAAAGGAATAGTATTACCATCTCTACACTCCTTCCCCTGCCAGTTAGGTGGACAAAAGCACATGAAATCATTTATCAGACTACGGCAGATGCCACCATTCTTGCATGTAGTGCTGGTGCAGAAATTAATACCTGAAATTACAAAAGAAAAGGACATTTATGTATGCCAAATATGTTTTTCATTTATTTGTATACTGGCAGCAATATAAATGCAGATTCACTCTCGGCTTATTCAAACTATGATCCATCCATCCAACCTCTGTCCATACACACACAGCCATGCCCACAGTTAGACAGCTGGACACACCATACTAGTTTTGGTTCTGCCTATGCGGGGCCCAAAAATTGGTACTTTACCACCCAATTAAGTTTATTACACAAATTTGGATATTGTATTACTTACTTATTTCACAGAACCTGCCAGTGAAACCTGGAGCACAGGTACAGGAGAAAGCATTGATGAGATCATTGCATATGGCACCATTCACACAGGGATTGCTTAGACACTCATTAATATCTGTGGGTGTAAAAACAAATATTAGTGAAGTGTACAATAACTATAGCTAACATAAATAAAGAGATTACAGAGATGAAGCATTGGATGCAAAGCAGGAAATATCTACCAATGCTGACTGGAAAGATTATATTATATTGACTCACTAGTTTGACAGTTGACCCCAGTGAATCCAGGAATACAGGAACATACATAGCTTCCTATAGTGTTGTAACAAGTTCCATAACTGCCACATGGGTTAGAAAGGCACTCATTGATATCTAAAATGCATTAAAAAAGATATATAAGATTTTAAAAGATAGCTGCAGGCAATGAAGCAAAAAGTAAAATAAAACAATCAAAACAGAATTATTCATATATAATACAGTTGATGTAATAAAGGCGTAAGACATTTTACTTTGCAAAGTGTATGTTTACTTTGTAAAATTTATTTACATTTAGTGATAAGGTGAAGCTGCATTCACTTCAATCACGTAAGCATGTGCAGGTAAAAATCCTGTTTTTTTTTTTTTTTTTGGGGGGGGGGGGGGGGGGTTAAAAGTGGTGGTAAACAGCAAAAAACAAAAAACAAAAAATCTTCTCCCTTTAAGCCAAGAACATAATGTGCTAGTTTGCATCACATACTGGCACATTATGAAAGATTTACTCTCAAATGGTGCATTTTCACCACTGACACGGCTTCAATTTTCACCCAGTCATCCTTGTAGCCACAGCCGTTTGAATGGCAGAGCCGCAATTACATCACTCTCATGCATGCACACGGGAGGCAGCGCCATGGCTCTCTTATGGGGATGGCACATCGTCCATTGAGAGCGCAGTGCCCAGACACCAGTGGCATCACGGCACTGCTAAAGTATTTATGTCCTAAACGGTGCTGTTTAAAAAATATTTACTGTACCTACAGGTAAGCCTTATTACAGGCTTACTTGTAGGTATAAATTAAGAAAAAAAGACTACTACCACTTTAAATTTGTAACATATGATTGGGTATTCTGAGTGAAATATTCCTTCCAGTTTTCCATAGATGTAACAATTCAGGACAAATCTGTACAAACTATATGTATGAGGAGACTAAAGGAGTCATGCAATGACTGTATCATGTAGCATATAGGGTCAGTTCATTCTCTATATTCCCCTTTTGATAAGTGATTATGCCTGATCAGAAAACAGCTGAGGGTGGCAGTATGCATGATAAGCTATGTTTTAAATGACAGGGACTTTATAGGTAGCAAAAGGAATTTTGTAACATGGGTACTGAGCTAGGGGATAACCCCGGATAAGCCAAACTAATTCATCTGAACCCTGTTAGTTTACTACTAGTTTAGTTTACGTAGCCTTGGCATATATAACTAGACCATGTATTAAAGTACATTTACAAACCAAATTAAGTCCAAGAATAATTTATATTAATGTAAACGTTATCAAGTATATATTTTTACCAAGTCAGCAAAATTCAGTTGGTTACATCAAAAATAGTTTTCTTTTTCTTTTTAACATTGAGTAAATAAGCCAATCCTTGGTTTACCTGAGTGGATTACATGCCATTTTGCAAATTAATACTAGATGTTTCGTTCTGAATTAATATTCGGACAAATTTTTAGTTATTCTGCGATTTGGCTATATTCGAATATCTGAGTTGCAATATAAACAAATTTTACTGAATGCTCCGAATAACAAAACAAAATTCGGACTGAAATTCAAATCGAATTTTACATTGAACTCCAGTCGAATTCTAACTGTACACATATTGCTGAAATCAAAGACTGTGTGTGTTATTAGCGTAACATTTCGAAATAACGCTGTTTTAGTTAAGCCAATTTGTTTCTTCACTTTGCTACATTTGAATCGTTTTTGATTCGACCCATTCAAAATTTATGGATTCAAGTGTTTTGAATCGTGGTTAATTTGAAGAAAATTAGAAAAATTTGAAAAATTCAGAATACGAATCTCAAATACGAATTGAACGAAATCAACCGAATTTAACAAAACTAAATAACTCAATATAAATCGAAACTAAGCAAAACTAATTTTTTCATCATGCACATGTCTATTTAATACCACTGTAAGCAAAGGTAGAAATTTCTGATACATTATCCAAGTTGATCTATTAGTAACCTACAACACTGAAATATTCCTCAATAATACCTTCACTCAAGTACAAACTCAATTGCATTGTTTAGTTGCTGACAGAGATATAAAACTCTTCATTTATTTATGAAAAGTCATGTTGTGAGCTACTACACCAGTGACGGCCAGTGGTTATTTTCTTTGGTCGGCCAGCCGGCGGGTCTGGTACACTGACTCACCCCATATAATCAGCACTTCATCTCTCTTTCAGGGGCAGCAGTGGCATTGGCTCTCCCTCAGTTTCCTCTTTCCTGGCTCCGGTTTCTGTTTCCTCCCTCCGTTCCCTGCGCTCCACGGGCAGCCAATTGGGAGTCTTCTCTTTTTGGGCAATCAGAAAATGAGTCTCGGAATTGCTTCTGATTGGCCAGATTGAGGATCAGTGTTACAGCAGTGAATATTCATTCACTGTTGTAACACCTGGGTGGGCTCATAGCACAATGCTCTGTGCCACGAGTCCACCTATTTTGAAGCCTATTAGAGTCTATGGCTCTAATCAGGTGCTTCAAAAATACACCATGCCGCTGTAATTCAGGCACCCGACATCCAGAAAAGGGCCAGACACCTGAATAAGGGATGTAGCGGCGGCTGTGGATAGATTCATGCTATGCATAAATCTATCCATTAGTCATATGGGGGTGGCTGGAGAGAGGGGGCAGCGCGCGTGCGTCCCTAATGGATGGGCCACTTTTGTACTACTCTGAGCAAAACCAACCTTTCTAGGGCAATCTAAAGACAGGTGCATGCTAGATAATAACTCCATTGCCTAAACAATACACTAAAAAGAGCATGGGTTGCTGCTGTTATTTTTTTAAGCACACATGAACTGTTTAGATGATGGCATATAGGCAACAAACAAGATAACTAACTTTGACTAAAGAAATGTGTAGGCTGGAGTGAGACTTTGTGGTAGGCACCCACAGGAGTTGCCGGAATTGTATTATCAAGAACGTTCCAACATACAGTAACAGACTTAACACTGGCGGCAACACTCTCAGGTAAATATACAGTACTTGCAGGGAGCAATAATCAGAGACCAACAGCACCTGGCACAGGAGGCAGCTGGTGGGCAGTAAGCAGAGAAGGACTGGTAGCAAAAGGGGTTACCCACAGCAGCACTAGCTTGTTAAGAGCAGTCCCTATGCTATCCCTCCTCCTCTGTGCTCTCCCTATGCTAGACACCCTCTCCATGTCCAGCGGATTCCAGTCTGTGACCTAGCCAAACACAGAATGTGCACCAACTGCAGTGAACCGGAGCCTTTTATAACCACTGCCCTCACTAAAGCTGGCTATGGAGGGTCATCCGGGTCAGCAGTGTCCAATCAGACAGTGGCTCACGCGATGACATATACGGAGCCTAAGAGAAATGTGCATTCCTCCTGTCCTGCACTCTCCCTGCCAGTTGGTTGTGACAGCACTACCTGTGTAGGCAGGTCAATCTATGCCTGCCTACAAAGGCATACACATATTTAACACAGTAATAAATACTAAGATATATGTTGTGTTTATTCAGAGTCAGGATTGATGTGTTGTTGTGACTTGTACTTTGTAGGTCCACTCTAAATTGAACCTGTGCTTTGGTCATGCCACTTAAATCAACATGTTTAAATGTTGCCTAACAATTGGTTGTTCAAGCAGCAAGTGCTGCATCATAGGAGAATGGGGAAAAGTTTACATCCTCCCCATGCCCAGAAATTTTGCTTCACTTTAAACAGGTGAACAAAACAGCAGGGGGTGAGGATATGAAGATTTTGGGAGCCAGGTATCATAAAGAATATTTTGCTTTGCTTTGCATGGGAAAAGGGAAGGATCACTTCAAGTTTAGAGAAGACAAGTTATTCATTTGATACTTACCAGTAGTGCATAATGGTCCAGTCCACCCAGACATGCAATTGCAGGTGTAGGAGCCTGGGTTGTTATTGCAAGTGCCATGTGAGCTGCAGGGGTTGTTTCTGACGCATTCATTAATATCTAATGGAGCAAGCAAAATAATTTATCTAAACATACAATGGTAGCACTTCTAGATCAGTACATTAAAATATACACTCACCTGCTACTTTATTAGGTACACCTGTATGATTGCTTGGTAACACAAATTGCTAATCAGCCAATCACATGGCAGCAGCTCAATGCATTTAGGCATCTAGACGTGGTGAAAATGACTTGCTGAAGTTCAAATCGAACATCAGAATGAGGAAGAAAGGGGATTTAAGTGACTTTGAACATGACATGTTTGTTGGTGCCAGAGGAGCTGGTCTGAGTATTTCAGAAACTTCTGATCTACTGGGATTTTCATGCACAACCATCTCTAGAGTTTACAGAGAATGGTCTGAAAAAGAAAAAATATCCAGTGAGCAGCAGTTGTGTAGACAAAATGCCCTGCTGATGTCAGAGGTCAGATGAGAATAGGCAGACTGGTTCAAGATGATAGAAAATAACTCAAATAACCACTCGTTACAACCAAGGTATGCAGAATACCATCTCTGACCGCACAACAAAACTCTGAAGCAGATGGGTTACAGCAGCAGGAAACTGAGGCTACAATTCGCACAGGGTCACCAAAATTGGACAATAGAAGATTTGAAAAACATTGCCTCGTCTGATGAGTCTCTATTTCAGCTGCGACATTCAGATGGTTGGGTCAGAATTTGACATAAACAACAAAAAAGCATGCATCCATCCTGCCTTGTATCTGGCTGGTGGTGGTGGTGTAATGGTGTGGGGGATATATTCTTGGCACACTGTGGGCTCCTTAGTACCAATTGAGCATTGTTTAAAAACCATGGCCTACCTGAGTATTGTTGCTGACCATGTCCATCTCTTTGTGACTACAGTGTGTACCCTTATCTTCTAATGGTTAATTCCAGCAGGATAATGCACCATGTCATAAAGCTCAAATCATCTCATTCTGGTTCCTTGAACATGACAATGAGGTCACTGAACTCCATTGACCTCCACAGTCACCAAATCTCAATCCAATAGAGCACCTTTGGGATGTAGTGGAATGGGAGATTTGCATCATGGATGTGTAGCCGGCAAATCTGCAGCAACTGCGTGATGCCATCATGTCAATATGGACCAAAATCTCAGAGGAATGTTTCCAACACCTTGTTTAATCTATTACATGAAGAATTATGGCAGTTCTGAAGGTAAAAGAGGTCCAACTTGGTATTAGCAAGGTGTACCTAATAAAGTGACTGGTGAGTATAGAACTTCTTTCAAGAATGCAGTACAAGTGAATTTGAGTTTTAGATACCTGGGGTTTCATTGGGTTCCCCAACAACAAAGCAAATCAAATCATCACTGTCTCTTTCCCCTTTGGCTTTCTTTTTTTTATATATATTCTTTATTTTAATATTTAGTCCAATTATACAAATATCTTTCTTTTAAAACATACTTCTTAAACAATTTTGTTTAACATTACATTTGACATAACTTAACAGACATCCCCCTCTCCCTCCCTCAACCCAAGAAAAAAAAAAAAACTACCCTAACCCTTCTCTCACTCCCCTTAGGCTTTCTGCTTGATTGCCTTTCATTAGCAGCAGCACTTGTGTACAGTACTATGCTTTCTGTACTAAACAAAGTGAGCATGATTTACTTGTATCATTTTTACAAGAGCAGCAACATTCATCACATCAAAGATCCATTTCGGTAATGTTTTAAAAAATAAAGTATTTTTCTTTGTCTGCCCTATTGAAGTTGAAGCAAGCACAGAATTTCCCTGGTCTAAAATGGTTGCTTTTATTGCAATAAAAAGCAACGCTGTATTTTTTTAAAAACTTGTAATGGAATTTACTAATGATCATCTATGCCAATATTTAGGGGGAGATTTATAAAGCATTCTTTAAACATCAACTGCAGGTGAACCTTCCTGGTGCATTTGTTTTTAAATGACAGCGATTGCTTTACTACCAGCGAATGTTTGATGAAAGTCACATTCACTGCTTTATAAATATGGCCTTTAGCGTCATGCAAAGTGGAAATGTCTCCCAGTCCTACTATAGCTTCAATACAATTTTAGATACATAGATAGATACAAACATGCTTAGATGCAAAAATCAAAACCATAGTATAAACACCACCACATTCATCATAGTAACAACACGGTCTGGCAGCAAGCAGACAGTGATGCTAATTTTCCTTTGAATGCCCTGTGTATGCACAATGAAGATACTCTGCTGGACATGATTGTGCTGCAAATGCAAAAGTGCATTGGAGCTCTTTGACCAGATTTAAAAAACTGTTTCTCAAAATCCTCTTAATTAAAATAATTAGTTATCCCTTGATGAATGTTAGAACTATTTGACAAATGCTAATAATTGAAAAAAGACTGCATCTAATATCAAAATAAAAACTATTACTGTGACTTACCTGTGTTACATGTGGATCCCTCCCATCCAGCATCACACAGGCATATGTAGTTATGCAAAGTATTATGACACTGACCGTGCACACAGGGTGAGCTCTTACAATAATCATTCTCTGCAACAAAAAAACAGAACCTATATATCATATAATTATGACTATTTGAAATAAAACATATAAGAGAAGTGAATAAGTAAGAACTTGATATGATAGGCAAGCAGATATTACATTTACAAAATGTATCCTAGAACATGCATTTTGGTTGTTTGTTTGGCTGTTTGCTTGCATTGTTTGGTTATACTAACCAGCCTTTTCGCTTTATTCAAAATGTGCACCAGTCTGGTCATATCACCTCTATTGACAGACAACATGGATGCTTGAATAATGCAAACCCTCCTGTAACTGTTATTTATGAAAATTCAAGCACAATGCAGATTATATATGTCAATAGAGGACCAGTGCACCTTTATACGCAGGCTTATAGAAGAATTATAACTGTTCAGGCTAATGCATGAAAAACATGTATTTATGCCCATTTTTTTTTTTAGCTTTATCATATTTTGTCAGAGTCTGATTCTTCAGCTACAGATTAAACACAAGTGTTTGCTGTGCACCTACACCTCGTCCCATCACTCGCATATGGATTGCACACAATTGGTATACAGTATGGTGCTACTGAAGACCTAAAGTAGATTGGAGAGGCTTAGGCTGAGACAAATACAGTGTTTCACATTTTATGTGGTTTAAACCATTAAGTCCTTTCCGAATACTCATTTTCTTTTTTTCTTTAATGGCAGGATCCGACAATCTGGATAAAATATTCAAAATGCATTGCTGTGGTAAAATGGTGAAAAGAGTACATGGTGGTCTCCACAGAGAAAATGATATAAGCATATCTATAGCCAGATCTTTATTTTATAGATTTGAAAATTGTTGGGAAGAATGAGAACACCTGTCAAGTTTTACTGCTGTCTGAGAAATTTCCTTCACTTCCTGTCTGGTAAAAAGGTTGTTCCCAAAACAGGAAGTGAGGCAAAATCTCCCTAACAGCATCACAAACAGTAAGGCAATGCTAGAACCTTTGTAAGCTTTTTTTTTGGTTTGTCTGTTTCCCTGTTGCAGATTTTCCTTCACTTTCTCTCTGGTTAAAAATCATCCCCAGAACAGGAAGTCAGGGGAAAATCCCTCTAAGGAAGCCCTGGATAGCAGTAAAACCTGACAAGGGTTCTAATATTAACCCATTCCCTCCAAAACTAAAAAATAGCTTTAGATATTGATACAGTGACATAATTTTTAAAAAGTACAAAAGGTGGATATTGCTACTTATTTCAATTATGTGGTTACAGTACAAATGCAGTAATTCTAAGATAATACATAATACACCCGACTCTTAGAATTAAATTCAAGCACTGTGATTCTACCTGACATGAACTAGTGACAAGGCTGTTAGGTAGTTGAGCACTTGAGGTTTCCCTGTCACTAAGTTTTTTAATATGAATGATTTTTACACATGTTTCAATAGTCCTGGTTTACTAAGAATATTGTAAGTTAGATGTACCCATAGACTCAGTCAACCAGAGCATAGTGTCACAGTATTTTCTATATGGATGAATTACTTGGGGTAAAGCACATTCCACTGTATATACTATGAAAATGCGCACATTATTAAATCCCTAACAATTGTGAGTTGTTAAACAGGACATGCACGTGTATCATTTACAACTTACACAATGGTCCTGAATACATACTTTAGCAGATCAACATTCAGATGCACATGTGTTTTTTTTTTCAACTGCTCTTGGTAAATGGGTCTGTGTGATGTATTTGTTAAAATATGATTTTTTATATTAATCAGACATGACATTACATGGGACAATATTACAATAGTAGCTGGTCATATAAATCAGATTACTGTCAGGTTTGGCTTGAGCAGACACTTCTCAAACAAATGCTTTTGGATACAATGGGAATGTAGATACCATTACTGTATTCCGCTGGCAGTTTGAGAACAGTCTATTGTCTCTATAGCTACAGTAAACCGGTAAAATCCGTTTTAAACGGATGCTACCGAGATGTAGGTTAGTTGGTTGTTAAGGTAATTGTGTTTGTAACCACTGTGAACAAGCTGACATATAAAAGGACTTATGATGCCTTAAACACAGGTCACTCAACATGGATTAACACCAAAAGACACTCATCTGTAAAAAGCAAACCTGATCTCCAGAAGCCTCGTTGTCAATGAAGATCACAAACACAGTAACTGAAGCTAAGTAACCTTTAATTGTATTTCTACTGTTACAGACCATAGGATGTTTATTTTCTAGGCATTTTGCTTGTTATAGAGATCTGTCAGTCTTGTACTGTATTCCTAATATTATAATAGTTTTGTATGTATAGCATTTTTGTATAGTAAAAGCACATTTACACACTGCAGAGGTCTGAGTTACCTTGCTTATACTGCAAAGCAACCTTGCTAGATAGACATAAGTAAAACAGTCTGGAAAACCTAAATGTGATGCAAAAAGAAGAAGTGCTATAGGGTACATAGAGGTTTATTTAAAATTGGAGAGGGCAAAATTTGGTGCAGCTGTGCATGGTAGCCAAATCAGCTTCTAACTTCAAGTTGTTCATTTAGGATTTGCCAAAAAACAAAAACTGGAAGCTGATTGGTTTCTATACAGAGCTGCACCAGATTTAGCATTCTCCAGTTTTAGTAAGTCAGCCACATAGACACTTTTCCCTATCTTGCAGTGGCATCATTTGAGTTTATACTGATAATTCTCCCCAAATTGTGTCTGTTTTATATTTTTTCATACATATTGCTTTAACCACTTGCTGACCACCCACAGTACATTTACTCATGTACATGTACAACATCCAGCCTGTTCCGGTTTAGGGGTGTTCTGCGTGGACACAGCAGAATGCAAATCCCAGTACTTGTGGCCTGGTAATCCTGTTATTGCTATGCGATCACAATGTCAACAAAGCTCTCTAGCTCCCTTGTCTCCTTGTCAGTCTATCATGAATGCTGCCGGACTCATCCACCTTACCAACCGCTCAATGTCCCGAGCTACATCACCAATCTTGTCTCGCTATATCGCCCACACTGGCCTCTCCACTCCTCCCAAGACCTCCTGCTCTCTAGCTCCCCTTTCTTCTTCTCCCATGCATGTCTCCAGAACTTCTAGAGAGCCTCTCCAATCCTATATAACTCCCTACCTCAATATCTATGGCTAATTCCAACTCTGTCCACTTTTAGGTGATCCCTGAAAAAACTCACCTCCTCGGGGAAGCCTATCCTGCCTCCACCTAACAACTGAACTTTTACTTCTTTCATCAGCCAAGTTCGTGCGAGCTGTGTGTGAGGCAATCCACTGCCCCCACCACACAGCAGAGAATAGAACTTAATGTGATGTCACTGCGTTACATAGTAATAACGTTTTTTTTTTAAAGTGAACAATAGGATGCGCCACAATCAGCACATCAGCTCTGCAGTGATTATGCCAAATCGCACTGCATACCAGCAACTGCATTGTAACATAAAAGCTGGTGTGAATAAACCCAAGTGTCACGAAAGAATAAGTAAAAACAACAACTTCACATTACTTTATCAGTAACATTTTTTCTCTGATAAAAAAGCAAAACCCTTTCTCTAGACACTGGAAAGAATAGCTTTTGCTGACAGATGTTCATTTTACAATCAAGTGGAGCTTTATTTTTTAAAGCGATATCAAAAACTCCAAAAGTAAGTATTTATTATATTGCAATTTATACATTTTTAGATATGATGGCTGCATTAGTATTCTTTTTTAGGCTTTCTTTCTTCTATTTTCATCTGGTGATCCAGCCAGTAAGCATTTTGTTTTTCAAAAGAACAAGCTCAGATACAGAGAAACCATTAGCTCAGATGAGAGAAACCATTGCTCACCAACAATGCTGCTGTCCAAAGGAGCCCATATGCTCCTTTGTCCAAAGTGGAGGCACTCTAATACAGGAGGAGTGTTACTGGCCAGATCACCAGGTGAAAACAGAGAGAAAAAAGCCAAACAAAAGAAAACGGATACAGCCACCACATCTAATGATTGATAAGCTGTAATATATTGCATTTAATACAGCCTAAAACAAAAATAAATTCTACAATGTTGAAGTGTAGAAAGGATGGATTAAAGCAACATTTAATCAACATGTAGTGTAGTGAAATTAAATTGAAGCACAAATGACAGGGCTCTTAGCTCTCAGATCACATGGCTGCAATTCAGAGATGATGAAAACCATTTAGTACAGCTCAAAGATATAGAATTAATACCAATAATAATGGGATGGTGATAAGGGGAAATTGTTGCACAAAAAAAAAAAAAAGGGTTTTCGTAATATGCACTTGCTCGGCCATTTTGTTTGCTGGCATTACTTCATCAAGAGGCTGGGAGATACCGTCCCATGTTTCCTGTGAATCATAGGTTCTTGATTGTCGAGCCTTTCTGGAAAATTCCTTGCAACACCCTGTATACACATAGGTGTTGATTTAGGAAAAGAGTAGAGAATTTCCCCTTTGCAAAGTAAATGCTCTTGCAGCAAAGAAAACAACCACACTCTAAAACATCCCAAGCACAAGTAGATGTACTTTCATTCATAAGTATGGACTGAGAGCTGTCTATAAAAGTTCAATCCCTGTGCTGGGAGCACGCAACAAGCACTCTCTCAGTAGAGAAATCTCTGCAGTCCATGGACACCTATGTGTGGCATGTGGGCGTTAAAAAGCCCGCTCTCTTTACTGCTTCATATGCGTTACGTGAGCGGCAAGAGGTTAAGATGCACAACAGGCATCCCTGCGAGTCTCCATCCTTTCTCACACATTTTACTCCCTACCACATTCTAGAACAGGGTTAATCAAATTTTAGATAAATTACGAATAAATCTATCTCTGCTTGGAATGTTTTGAAATGCTGTCACTTTCTATGCTGTATGCGTCCAAAACAGGAACAACCTCCTTTGCAGAAGTGCACCCGAGGAAGAAAAGTAGCTGGTGGGAAATCAGTTTTCACACTTGTCTGTTTTCATACAGACAAACTCCTGCATTTGGCTGCAAGAAAGTGAATTATAGTAGAAATCGAATATCCTATATATCTGGTTAACAGTATCTGCTGCAGCTTTATGTGAAAGGACAATGAAAACTGGCCTAAGAGCGCAAACTTACCCGCACACGCCATGCATGCTACAAAGCACACAGAACAGTGTTAGATATGTGCGGTTTGTTTTATTCGGAATCGAAATTCGGCCAAACTTTTTGTTATTTTGGAAATTCAGATGTATCCAAATTTCCGAATTACAGTACAATAATAACAAATTTAAACAAATCTGAAATAACAAAACAAAATTCGGGCAAAATTTTAATTGAATTCGAAAACAAGAATAGAATAAAATAGAATAGAAAATAAAGGAATAGAATAGAAAAGAAAAGAACAGAATGGAATGGAATAGAAAAAAAACAATAGACTAGAATAGAATAGAAAAAAATAGAAAGAATATAAGCGTCTTCTGAAATTTGAATTTCAAATAGAATACATTTTAATTTGAATACCAATTCAAATTCAGTCAAGTGGAATTCAATTTGACTGAATTAGGAAAATTTTAATTGAATTAGGAAACACTGAAAATTAATGAATCCTTAAAACAAATGAAAGGAATTTAACAAATTTACTAACTAAAACTAAACAAAAGTATTTAAAAAAACGAATCAAAACAAAGCAAAACAATTTGTTTGTTTTGCAAACGTCTAAACAATGTAAATCTTGCCTAAATGCCCCTTAGGTCAGCAGTGAAGATGTGTTTACTTGGATCACACAAATACATGCAGGGAAAAAAATGATTTTTTTTTAGGGGGGGGGGGGCGGTTGCTATTACCCTTACACATTATTGAGTATTCAAATTGTACACTGGTGTACCAAGTTGAAAATAACTTTGAAAATAATGTATTTAAAGAGTAACTCCACTTTTGTGAAAAAACATAGTG
Organism: Lithobates pipiens; assembly: GCF_037356315.1. Classification (NCBI taxonomy): domain Eukaryota; kingdom Metazoa; phylum Chordata; class Amphibia; order Anura; family Ranidae; genus Lithobates; species Lithobates pipiens. Next base: position 365,878,233 of record NW_027507758.1, on the reverse strand, counting down.
CCTATAAAAAAATAATACAAGCCATATTGTAATATAACAGTATTAAAAATGACCTTTCCTTTTCAATTTTCAGCATGGTATTTTCTGTAAAATGGAATGCAATATGGCAACCTGGAGGCATTCACTGAGATGGTGTATAGCAGTGGTCATCAACCCTGTCCTCAGGGCCCACTAACAGGCCAGGTTTGCAAGATAACTGAAATCCATCACAGGTGATATAATTTGCTGCTTAGTGATTGCAGTATTCTGGTCTGCATCTACCCAAGGTAATACATAAAACCTGATCTGTTAGTGGGCCCCCGAGGACAGGGTTGATGACCACTGGTGCGCAGAACACCCCCAGAAATTTGATTTCCTACTTGCGTGATTGGCTCACTGATTTTTCCAGACGTTTGCAATAATATACAAGTCAGATTTTGTGCATCTTCACATCCTCAGCAGCAAGCATTTTAGTTTTGGTGAGATACTCCTAAAGGGTTAGTAACTTCTAAAGGGATTCAGACCCTGCTACTTTCCTCATTACAACCCTACAAGCAGCTAATTGATAATTATAAAGTTGCTCCCATTCACACTTACTTTGCACATGGATAGGAAAAGTTTGGATAAAAAAAAGTAGGACCCCGCAACAAAGTTTGTTAAAATCCATGCTATGTACATAGATCACCCAGAGGAAAATGTTTTTTTCTTAACAAAAGGGGAGTTACTCTTTAAGTACCATCAAAGTACCATCAATAGCAATCCATCTTAACAAATGCATGACTTTTTTGTATAGTGAAAATTAAAATTAAAATAAAAAGTAATCCTTACGGATGCAGTGACTTGTGTTGCTTGGGTTATTAGAGTAACCATCTTGACAGGAGCATGAGTATGAACCAATTGTGTTGGAGCATATCTGTTCACATGGCTGTGTGCTACATTCATTGATATCTGTAAGACATGATCGTTTTGGATTGAATACTATAATAATAATAGGCAGTCATTCGTATACATTTACTACATACAGGCAAACCATTCTGCACAAATCTTCTACAGGCCAGACCGGCCTTATTTGACTTAAAAAAGGAGGTGGACATTTGTTTCAGCCATCTCTATACAGTGGTTATTCTTAATCCATGACAATTTAAAACAATCTCATCTATTCTTAAAAAATAAAAAAAATAAAAATACAGATATAAAATAAACAATTATTACAATTACCGTAAACAATGATAAAAATATGCATATGCGCCCCACAAACAATCTTGTAAAAAGTACAGTCTTGCTTTGCCTGCATGTAATATATAGCCATGAATAAAAAACCGCATGTCCCGCGAGGAGTAATATGTTTATGTTATATAACTTACCAGTGCACATCATATCAGACTGTGATGAGTCTGGTCTAAAGCCACTGTTACAACGGCACACAGGGTTTCTAGTATCAGGATTGATGTAGCATTCACCGTTGGTACATAGCAGGTTGCAAACAATAATTGCTATTTGAAAAAAGCATTAGAAAGCATTAGGTCAATTTATTAGATAGTGTGTAACAAAATAAAAATTGTCTGTGCAGATTGAGAGGATTTCAGAAAATGTAGGTTATTACATGGTGCAAAGCTAAATATAGGGGGTTATTTATGAAAGGCAAATCTACTTTTCACTACAAGTGCAGTCGCTTGGAAGTGCAGTCGCTGTAGATTCAAGGGGGACATGCAAGAAAAATAAAACACAGCATTTTAGCTTGCACATGATTGGATGATAAAATCAGCAGAGCTTCCCCTCATTTCAGATCTTCCCCTCAGATTTGCATTTGTAGTGCAAAGTGGATTTGCCTTTCGTAAATAACGCCATAGTCTATTGTTTTATGGAATAAGTCATTTTAGCCATTAACAAGTCTAATGCAGTCTAAAATGAATTCTAGAATTACTAACTGGAAATCAGTTAATATTGCTTGTACCCTGTTTCCCCGAAAATAAGACCTAGCGTGATTGTCGGTGATGGCTGCAATATAAGCCCTACCCACCCCCCCCCCCCCCAAATAATCCCTAGTTAAAGTCCTTGTAGGTCTTATTTTCAAGGTTGGGCTTATTTTTGGGGAAACAGGGTAGGGCTTATTTGGAGGGTAGGGCTTATATTGCAGCCATCACTGACAATCACGCTAGGTCTAATTTTCACACCACTTGCATTGTGTTTTGTTTGTCTGTGTGGCTCAATGCAGCCTCAATGAAAGGACAAGACAAACTGCCTTGAGTCCAATTATCCTACTTCACACCAACAGGCTGTATTAATGTAGGCAGCTCTAAAACAGAACATGCTGTGTATAAATTACAAGTTGCTGCTACATGCTTTAGGGGGAAAAAAACATATTTTGGCTTCTGCTGTAAAAATAAAAAAATAAAAAAATTATAATAATACATAATGCAATGTGCTACAAAATGCATTCAACACACATCAACTTAAGAGCATTTGCTTACAAGGATAAGGGTAAGCAAGCCAGCAGTGGTAAAACGCATCAAGAAAAGATGGGTTTTGGATGGAGACATGACTGTATGCAGTATTTTTGTAATAATTAATAAACACAAGCAGTTCTGGAGTGCTGCAAATATTTTTTCATATCTTTGACACTAAACTCTGGTTTAAAAAAAATCTACCAAAGTACACTCTGTTGCACTCAGTTTCCTTCAAATCTCCAAAATCTTTTTTCTTTTCTTTTTGTTTGCTTCTACTGTAATTTGACTTCCTGTTCAAGGGCGCTATGTTTGTTGTCTAAGGTCCCCCTAAATATAAGAAGATGGCCACTCTCTCACTCTTGAGATGGACTAGAAACTATTGAGTATGGGATTTGTAGAGCAGTGCACATGGTCCTAACTACAGGCACACCCCACTTTTAACTACACAATTTACTATAATACTTAATAATTTACTATAGCTAGAAAGTGCCAAATCAGCCTCACTTCTGCATAGAAACCAATAAGCTTCTAACCCCAGCTTGTTCAATTAAGTTTTGGTAATAAAGCCTGGAAACTCATTGGTTTCTATGCAGAAATGAGCCTGAGTTTGTGTTTTCTAGCTTTAGTAATTAAGACTTCTCCAGAGCCTCTCCCATCCTCTGGAACTCCCTGCCCCAGTCTGATCAGCCCCTACCCTGTCCACCTTTAAGAGTTCCCTGAAAACTCATTTATTCAGGGAAGTCTACCCTACACCCACCTAACTGTCCCCGAGCCACCCCCATCAAATCATTCTCTGCAGCTATTACCTTTTGTACCACCGCCCCTCCCTTTAGAATGTAAGCTCTACGCGCAGGGCCCTCCTGTACCTTTACTATTGTACTGGAATTGTGTTGTCTCCCCTATACATTTTTAAAGCGCTGCGTAAACTGTTGCCGCTATATAAATCATTAATAATAATAATAAAAAAAAAACATTGCATACTTAAATGTGGGGTATGCCTGTAAAGTGCACTGCTCATTTCAAACTAAAGGAAAATAGAGGGAAGAGGGGCTCACAGAGGACTGTTCTAAGGGGAAGAAAAACACAGTAAGAATTTATGTCATAAAAAAGCACGTTCCAGGGTCATATAGTAGTGGCTGGATTATTTTTGAAGAATAAGGACATTATTCCCTTACCAGTGTCACTGTAAAGCTAAACTCTGGGCAAACTCATAAATACACAGATAACGGAATACAATAAAGGGAGCTGTGTTGCCTGCCAAGGGATTCGTAGTTCTGTCCAACTAGTTGTAAGATTTACACAGCCATAGCAGGGTAGAAGACCAGTTCATTAACAATTAATAGGTCATGTTCCCCCCACCCTGTGGCTGGCTAATGAGGGAGAAATGCAGCAGATTGATGAACTTATCTCTCTTTCTGCCTGATTCTGCTCTCTCCTCCTATGAGCTTTTCCCTTTTTAACACATGAGCACTATAGCATAAATGATTGGTTTCATATGCTGCTTCTCTCTCTCCCTGTCTAAACTCTGTTGTAAAGGAGGTTACAAAAGGCTGATAAATTCAAGTACTTACACTAGTTGCAATACAATGCATTTATTAATATATTATTAATAATAAAGGATTGGATTTGTGTGTCTTTATATCAGCCTGGAATTCACCTTTAATGTTAAAAGTATGGTATGTATCAAGTCGTATTAAAAAACAACATACTCACCTTGTGTTGTTATAGCCAGAGTTGTGGAATTTATCCAGGGTGATGTAGATATTAAAGGCAAAGAAGCTGTAGTTATACTTGTGTATTTAGTGCCTAAAGTAGAAATTAGTCCATTAGTGGTAGTGGCTGTCATAGGTGTGTATGTTGTCACAGTAGTATTTATAATCCCCACAGAGGTTACTGCAGTTGTGTATCCAGGGGTTGTAGTACTAGTGGTTAATATTGTTGAAATAGGTTTATTAGTACTGGTAGTGGGTGTAGTGGTTGCTTTGGATTGTGTAGATTGAGCTGAACTTGGCACCAAAGCAGTACTAATAGTGGTGCCAGTTGTGCTTGTCTCAGATTGTGTGCTGGTGAGAGTATCAACTGCAGAAGTTGTTCCAGGTGTGCTGGACTCAAGCTCAGATTTAGTTGTTCTTACTTCAGAAGTACTGGTTTGAGGAGTTTGACTTGTAACTGCAATTGCAGGCCTAGTAGTAGTTAGCTGAGGTCCAGTGCTAACACTGGTCTCTCTTGTGATAATAGCCTCTGTAGGCATGTTTCCAGTGGTGATAACTGCAGGCTGAGTCGTAGGATTTAGAATCCCCAAAGAGGTTACTGCAGTTGTGTATCCAGGGGTTGTAGTACTAGTGGTTAATATGGTTGAAATAGGTTTATTAGTACTGGTAGTGGGTGTAGTGGTTGCTTGAGATTGAGTAGACTGAGCTGAACTTGGCACCAAAGTGGTACTAATAATGGTGCCAGTTGTGCTTGTCTGAGATTGTGTGCTGGTGAGAGTAACAACTGCAGAAGGTGTTTCAGGTGTGCTGGACTCGAGCTCAGATTTAGTTGTTCTTACTTCAGAAGTACTGGTTTGAGGAGTTTGATTTGTAACTGCAATTGCAGGCCTAGAAGTAGTTAGCTGAGGTCCCGTGCTAACACTGGTCTCTCCTGTGATAATAGCCTCTGTAGGCATGTTTCCAGTGGTGATAACTGCAGGCTGAGTCGTAGGATTTAGAATCCCCACAGAGGTTACTGCAGTTGTGTATCCAGGGGTTGTAGTACTAGTGGTTAATATGGTTGAAATAGGTTTATTAGTAATGGTAGTGGGTGTAGTGGTTGCTTGAGATTGAGTAGACTGAGCTGAACTTGGCACCAAAGTGGTAATAATAATGGTGCCAGTTGTGCTTGTCTGAGATTGTGTGCTGGTGAGAGTAACAACTGCAGAAGGTGTTTCAGGTGTGCTGGACTCGAGCTCAGATTTAGTTGTTCTTACTTCAGAAGTACTGGTTTGAGGAGTTTGACTTGTAACTGCAACTGCAGGCCTAGTAGTAGTTAGCTGAGGTCCAGTGCTAACACTGGTCTCTCCTGTGATAATAGCCTCTGTAGGCATGTTTCCAGTGGTGATAACTGCAGGCTGAGTCGTAGGATTTAGAATCCCCACAGAGGTTACTGCAGTTGTGTATCCAGGGGTTGTAGTACTAGTGGTTAATATGGTTGAAATAGGTTTATTAGTACTGGTAGTGGGTGTAGTGGTTGCTTGGGATTGAGTAGATTGAGCTGAACTCGGCACCAAAGCAGTACTAATAGTGGTGCCAGTTGTGCTTGTCTGAGATTGTGTGCTGGTGAGAGTAACAACTGCAGAAGTTGTTCCAGGTGTGCTGGACTCAAGCTCAGATTTAGTTGTTCTTACTTCAGAAGTACTGGTTTGAGGAGTTTGACTTGTAACTGCAATTGCAGGCCTAGTAGTAGTTAGCTGAGGTCCAGTGCTAACACTGGTCTCTCTTGTGATAATAGCCTCTGTAGGCATGTTTCCAGTGGTGATAACTGCAGACTGAGTCGTAGGATTTAGAATCCCCACAGAGGTTACTGCAGTTGTGTATCCAGGGGTTGTAGTACTAGTGGTTAATATGGTTGAAATAGGTTTATTAGTACTGGTAGTGGGTGTAGTGGTTGCTTGGGATTGAGTAGATTGAGCTGAACTAGGCACCAAAGCAGTACTAATAGTGGTGCCAGTTGTGCTTGTCTGAGATTGTGTGCTGGTGAGAGTAACAACTGCAGAAGTTGTTTCAGGTGTGCTGGACTCAAGCTCAGATTTAGTTGTTCTTACTTCAGAAGTACTGGTTTGAGGAGTTTGACTTGTAACTGCAATTGCAGGCCTAGTAGTAGTTAGCTGAGGTCCAGTGCTAACACTGGTCTCTCTTGTGATAATAGCCTCTGTAGGCATGTTTCCAGTGGTGATAACTGCAGACTGAGTCGTAGGATTTAGAATCCCCACAGAGGTTACTGCAGTTGTGTATCCAGGGGTTGTAGTACTAGTGGTTAATATGGTTGAAATAGGTTTATTAGTACTGGTAGTGGGTGTAGTGGTTGTTTGAGATTGAGTAGATTGAGCTGAACTTGGCACCAAAGCGGTACTAATAATGGTGCCAGTTGTGCTTGTCTGAGATTTTGTGCTGGTGAGAGTAACAACTACAGAAGGTGTTTCAGGTGTGCTGGACTCAAGCTCAGATTTAGTTGTTCTTACTTCAGAAGTACTGGTTTGAGGAGTTTGACTTGTAACTGCAATTGCAGGCCTAGTAGTAGTTAGCTGAGGTCCAGTGCTAACACTGGTCTCTCCTGTGATAATAGCCTCTGTAGGCATGTTTCCAGTGGTGATAACTGCAGGCTGAGTCGTAGGATTTAGAATCCCCACAGAGGTTACTGCAGTTGTGTATCCAGGGGTTGTAGTACTAGTGGTTAATATGGTTGAAATAGGTTTATTAGTACTGGTAGTGGGTGTAGTGGTTGCTTGAGATTGAGTAGATTGAGCTGAACTCGGCACCAAAGCAGTACTAATAATGGTGCCAGTTGTGCTTGTCTGAGATTTTGTGCTGGTGAGAGTAACAACTGCAGAAGGTGTTTCAGGTGTGCTGGACTCAAGCTCAGATTTAGTTGTTCTTCCTTCAGAAGTACTGGTTTGAGGAGTTTGACTTGTAACTGCAATTGCAGGCCTAGTAGTAGTTAGCTGAGGTCCAGTGCTAACACTGGTCTCTCCTGTGATAATAGCCTCTGTAGGCATGTTTCCAGTGGTGATAACTGCAGGCTGAGTCGTAGGATTTAGAATCCCCACAGAGGTTACTGCAGTTGTGTATCCAGGGGTTGTAGTACTAGTGGTTAATATGGTTGAAATAGGTTTATTAGTACTGGTAGTGGGTGTAGCGGTTGCTTGAGATTGAGTAGATTGAGCTGAACTCGGCACAAAAGCGGTACTAATAATGGTGCCAGTTGTGCTTGTCTGAGATTTTGTGCTGGTGAGAGTAACAACTGCAGAAGGTGTTTCAGGTGTGCTGGACTCAAGCTCAGATTTAGTTGTTCTTCCTTCAGAAGTACTGGTTTGAGGAGTTTGACTTGTAACTGCAATTGCAGGCCTAGTAGTAGTTAGCTGAGGTCCAGTGCTAACACTGGTCTCTCCTGTGATAATAGCCTCTGTAGGCATGTTTCCAGTGGTGATAACTGCAGGCTGAGTCGTAGGATTTATAATCCCCACAGAGGTTACTGCAGTTGTGTATCCAGGGGTTGTAGTACTAGTGGTTAATATGGTTGAAATAGGTTTATTAGTACTGGTAGTGGGTGTAGCGGTTGCTTGAGATTGAGTAGATTGAGCTGAACTCGGCACAAAAGCGGTACTAATAATGGTGCCAGTTGTGCTTGTCTGAGATTTTGTGCTGGTGAGAGTAACAACTGCAGAAGGTGTTTCAGGTGTGCTGGACTCAATCTCAGATTTTGTTGTTCTTCCTTCAGAAGTACTGGTTTGAGGAGTTTGACTTGTAACTGCAATTGCAGGCCTAGTAGTAGTTAGCTGAGGTCCAGTGCTAACACTGGTCTCTCCTGTGATAATAGCCTCTGTAGGCATGTTTCCAGTGGTGATAACTGCAGGCTGAGTCGTAGGATTTATAATCCCCACAGAGGTTACTGTAGTTGTGTATCCAGGGCTTGTAGTACTAGTGGTTAATATGGTTGAAATAGGTTTATTAGTACTGGTAGTGGGTGTAATGGTATCTTGAGATTGAGTAGATTGAGCTGAACTCGGCACCAAAGCGGTACTAATAATGGTGCCAGTTGTGCTTGTCTGAGATTGTGTGCTGGTGAGAGTAACAACTGCAGAAGGTGTTTCAGGTGTGCTGGACTCAAGCTCAGATTTTGTTGTTCTTCCTTCAGAAGTACTGGTTTGAGGAGTTTGACTTGTAACTGCAATTGCAGACCTAGTAGTAGTTAGCTGAGGTCCTGTGCTAACACTGGTCTCCCCTGTGATAATAGCTTCTGTAGGCATGTTTCCAGTGGTGATAACTGCAGGTTGAGTCGTAGGATTTATAATTCCCACAGAGGTTACTGCAGTTGGGTATACAGAGGTTGTAGCATTAGTGGTTAATATGGTTGAAATAGATATAATAGTACTGGTAGTGGGTGTAGCCGTAGCCTCATTATATGTACTGGTGATCTGAGTTGTTGTGGAACTGAAAATCTGTGGAGTAGTCTGATCAGCTGTACTAAAGGTTTCAGGGGATGCTGTCTTTTCTGTTGTAGATTGAGCTGAACTCGGCACAGAAGTGCTACTGGTAATGATGCCAGTTGTGCTTGTCTGAGATTGTGTGCTGGTGAGAGTAACAACTGCAGACGGTGTTTCAGGTGTGCTGGACTCAAGCTCAGATTTTGTTGTTCTTCCTTCAGAAGTACTGGTTTGAGGAGTTTGACTTGTAACTGCAATTGCAGGCCTAGTAGTAGTTAGCTGAAGTCCAGTGCCAACACTGGTCTCCCCTGTGATAATAGCCTCTGTAGGCGTGTTTCCAGTGGTGATAACTGCAAGCTGAGTCGTAGGATTTATAATTCCTGCAGAGGTTACTGCAGTTGTGTATCCAAGGGTTGTAGTACTAGTGGTTAATATGGTTGAAATAGGTATAATAGTACTGGTAGTGGGTGTAGCGGTTGCCTCATTATATGTACTGGTGATCTGAGTTGTAGAACTGAAAATCTGTGGAGTAGTCTGATCAGTTGTACTAAAGGTTTCAGGGGATGCTGTCTTTTCTGTTGTAAATTGAGCTGAACTCGTCACAGAAGTGCTACTGGTAATGATGCCAGTTGTGCTTGTCTGAGGTTGGGTGCTGGTGAGAGTAACAACTGCAGAAGGTGTTTCAGGTGTGCTGGACTCAAGCTCAGAATTAGTTGTTCTTTCTTCAGTACTGGTTTGAGGAGTTTGACTTGTAACTGTAATTGCAGACCTAGTAGTAGTTAGCTGAGGTCCAGTGCTAATACTGGTCTCTTCTGTGATAATTGTCTCTGTAGTTCTGTTTCCAGTGGTGATAACTTCAGGCTGAGTAGTAGGATTTATCGTGCCAGTGGTCTGTTCAACAGTGCTTTGTGATGCTGTTAAAAGTATTTCTGCTGTAGTTTTTACTTCACTGCTACTGGTGTTGATGTCAGCATTTGTGGTGATACTAGCTGTTGTAGGCCTTTCTTCAGTAGTACTGAGTTCATGTGGTATGCTGGTTCTTATAACAGGAGTTGTTCTTTCTTCTGTTGTCTTTTGTTCTGGTTCGGATGTGGTGATGATGTTGTCAGAGGTTATACTCCTTGTGGTACTTTGATCTAGTGGCATATTTGTGACTGGACCATTTGATGTAGGAATAACAGTTCTCCCAGAATCTGAACTTATTTCAAATGCAGTGGTGCTAGTTATCGTAGAACTTTCTCTTGTAGCGCTTATTTCTGATATGACACTACTAGTGACATCCCTTGTAGTCAATGCTGCAGATGTGCCTAGGTCTACAGGTACAGTAGTGATAACATCAGGACTGCTTCTTTCAGTATTTGTTGTGCTTATCGCAGAATTGAAACTGGATGTGGAACCATCAGTAGATCCTCTGTCAGTTGTATCTAGTATTGTGCTAGAAATTATATCAGGGGTACTACTTCTTGCTGTCGTGCTTGGTTCAGGATTACTAGATGTACTTTGCTCAACTACAATAGTAGTGGTGGCATCAAATGTGCTTTGTTCAGTGGTCTGGGATGTCTCAGCAATTGATGTGTCTATAGGTGTTTTTGGTGTACCTGAAGATGTAGCTAGTTCAGTTGCCATACTGGAAGTTATCTCAGTTAAGTCACCGGTTGTAGAAGGTTTCTCTACTGTGCTCGAAGATTTGTCAGCTGTATCAGCAGATGTAGTTGGTTCATTGACTGAGCTGGAAGTAACAGATGTGTAACCATTTGTGGCAGTTGTTAAGTCAGACGTGTCACTGGTTGTGGTTGATACTCCTGTAGTGAGGGTAGATATGTCAGATGTGTCGCCAGTTGTCTTTGGCTCCTCTACTGTGCTGCTACTTACATTAGGTGTTTTACTAGCTGTAGATACTACTTGTGCTATGCTGGTATTTATGTCATTTGTGTCACCAGTTATAGTTGGCTCATTTGTTCTGGTACCTACATTTGTCTTATCATCAGTTGTGGATGATTCTTCAGTTGTAGTTAAGTCAGATGTTTCCCGTGTTGTCATCTCCTCTGATGTGCTAGTACCAGACGTGCTATAGATTGTAACTGATACTTCTGTTACACTGGTAGTTTCACCAGATGTTTCATTAGCTGTGGTTGGTTCTTCTGTTGAACTGGTAATTATGTCAGATCCCCTGCTTGTGGTCAACTCTGCTGGGCTGGTACTTGTATCAAATATGCCACCACTAGTTGAAGTTTCGCTGGTGGTTGTGCTAACTGTAGTTGTTTCATTATCTGTATTTCCAGCAGTTGGACTTTCACTACTGATATAATCATTTGTTGTTATATCATCTGTTAGATATTCTGTAATGCCATCTTCTGTAGTAGCTGTTTGGGCAGTAGTAGGATCTAAAAAAAAAAGTGAGGATAAATTAATATTTATACTTTTAGTATGTTGATACTGTCAATATCATTACTGGTCAAGGTATCTTCAGATGTAGATTTTGAATAAATAGATGCAGTAGTGATTCGGTTGGTGGATTCTGCTAGTGAGAATAAGAAAACAGTGACATCATTATAATGATTTATATGGATCTGGCTATGTAAGCTCAGGAAGAAATAGTTACCCAAAGAAATACATTTTCTAACCACCAAAGCCTGTCACAAGATTCTATGCACTTATTTAAGACATAATATCCACATTTGCCTATGGGTTTGCTATAAATAGATTTGTAACACTTCTATGAGCGTTCAATATTTAACTAAATGACAACAGAATCACTGATTTTACACTGCCGAGTAAATACTGCATAAATATTTTTTAATTACCAATTTTAAACTGCCAATTTATGTTCTTTGCCCCTAATTAAATCAGCTCCAGTGTTTTAAAGACTATCATCACATTATTGGATTATAACCTGTACTTAACTGAATTTTCATGCTCACCCAGCAGATGTAATTATTTGTTCTGTGCACATACTTACAGCAACAATATTTAGTTTATGTCTATAAGGGCATCAATGGCACATAGAGGAAATATACAATATGAAGAGGATCAGCTGAAGATCATACATTTTATGACAACGTTTGACTTTTGAACATTAAATTTATATGTGCTTCAAAGGTCCTGTCCATTTGCCTGGTCAAATTTAGCAGCATTGGCAGGGCAGCTGATAAAGCAGTACAGCCAGCCCTCCTGTACTGGGCCCGGTCCTCATCCATTTAAAAGGTGGGCCTTGGCATCTGATGAGCACGAGGGCCCATGGGCACTGCCTAATTGCTGACACTTGTGACACTTGGGGATCCCCCTGCAGCACTGCCAGCTTCTACTCTTCCTTTTCCCTCCAAATGTGCTGCAGAGGAATCAGTTCTTGGATCTGCACCCTGTTCTATGGGCTGTCTGGGGTCTTCTGTGTGTCCCCTCCCCCTTCTGGCTTCCCTCCTCTCCTCTCCCCTCTCACAATGGCAGCTGCTGTGGGCACGGGCTCCCAAACCGCCCCAAAGATGCTGCTTGCAAGGCATTGCGGGCAACATGGAAGGAGGTTTTCAGGTGCTATTTCTAGAGCTAAAATGCCTGAAAACTGCTTCAGTGTGAAAGGGGTCTAAGTGGGGACATGGACTGTCAACAACAGCTGAGCCTACACCGTTTTGGCTGCTAGCTTTTAAAGGGGATATAGAATGGGGCATCGTGGAGGGGACAGTGGGTGGAAATCAGGTCCATTTTTTTATTTATTAGTAATTTTTTTCATCTATTACTTCACAGTAACTCCCTGTTGCTATCATTTCAGGCTTTTTCCACTAATGTTGTTCCTAAGGGCATCTGTCATTTTTTTTATGCCTCATGCCTCTAAACACTCCTCCATGCTAGCCTATGGGGGAGGTTTAATAAAACTGGAATACTCAAAATCTGGTGCAGGTATGCATGGTAATCAGCTTTTAACTTCAAAGTTCAATTACGTTTTGACAATAAAATCTGGAATCGGGTGGGTTTCTATGCAAAGCTGCAACAGAGTTTGCACTCTTCATTTCTAACAAATCATCCCCTATGTGCCCATGCACACATAGAGATTTAAAGGCAGGGACATTTAGAGGCAGAAAAAACCCACTGGTGGCACATCCAGGAGCAGTGGCGTTATAGTAGAAAAAATGTTTGACACACGTAAACGTGTCTAAATACACATTAACCACTTCCCGACCAGTGCACGCCGATGTACGTTGGCAGAATGGTACAGCCAGGCATATTGGCGTACAGGTACGTCCATTTCTATATGCTGCCCTGCCATTGCGTTCGTGCCGGCGCGCTTGCATGCCGGTCGGGACCCCCGTGAGTCCGGTTGCAGGTCCCGCAGACTCGATCGCTGCGGGGATACAAGCGATCGTCTCACGGGGAGGCTGAACGGGGAGATGCTGTTGTAAACAGCATCTTCCAGTTCTGTCTAGCAACAAGTGACACTGATCTCTGCTCCATGTGATTGGAGCAGAGATCAGTGTTCACTAACACAAAACCCAGCCCCCCACAGTTAGTAACACGCCCCTAGGAACACTTAACCCCTACACTGCCACCCCCTGATTAACCCCTTCACTGCCAGTGTCATTTACACAGGAATCAATGCATTTGTATAGCACTGATTGCTGTATAAATGACAATGGTCCCAAAAATGTGTCAAAAATGTCCAATGTGTCTGCCATAATGTCGCAGTCACAATAAAAATCGCTGATCGCCGCCATTACTAGTAAAAAAAAATTATTAATAAAAATGCCATAAAACGATCCCCTAGTTTGTAAACGCTATAACTTTTGTGCAAACCAATCAATAATCGATTATTGCGTTTTTTTTTTTTACCAAAAATATGTAGAAGAATGTGTATTGACCTAAATTGAGGGAAAAAAACTATTTTTTTATATATTTTTGGGGGGTATTTATTATTACAAAAAAATAAAAAAAAAATTTGTTTATAGTGCAAAAAATAAAAAACGCAGGGGTGATCAAATACCACCGAAAGAAAGCTCTATTTGTGGGAAAACAAAGACGTCAATTTTGTTTGGGAGCCACGTCGCATGACTGCGCAATTGTCAGTTAAAGCGTCGCAGTGCCGAATCGCAAAAAGTGGTCTGGTCTTAAGCCAGCAAAATGGTCCGGTCTGAAAGTGGTTAAGCACATTTTAGCTTAAAGTGGTTGCAAAGGTAGTCACCCCCCAGCCCCTTAATACTTACCTGTGCCCCATCTCTAGCCACAGATGTGCATGACTCTACCTCCTGGTTGGCTGAGACACAGCAGCGACTCCATTGGCTCCTGCTGTTGGCAATCAAATTCAGTTAGCCAATCAGGAGAGAGAGGGGGACCGAACTGTGGCTCTGTGTCTCAATGGACACACAGAGCTGCGGCTCGGGTCCCCCATATCAACACTCAACAGGAGGGAGAGGGCAGGAGCGCTGATGAGGGACCTGAGAAGAGGAGGATCCGGGCTGCTCTGTGCAAATCCATTTAGCAGAGCAGGCGAGTATAACATGTTTATTATTTTTAAAGAAAAAAGAACGAGACTTTAGTAACACTTTAATTCATTTCACTGGCCAAAATAAATTATTATTTTGGCCAGTGAAATTAGTTAATGCCTTAGCACTTGAGACACCTAAATGAGCCTAAATGCATTACTCAATTTTGCAAGCATCAAGCTTTTTGTCTTCCAAAGTGCTGCTGCCAAGAGGGAAGGCATCTAGGAGAGCTGACTAAATGCCCTGCTTTGTGGGGGATGTGTTACACCCCTAGTTTTATTCTGTTTACAGTTTTGGCTGTTAATCCTATCCCGTGCTTTTATATGTTATTTTCTCATGTCTCCCAATAGTTTACTAACCTGTCTGTTGTCATTTTGACTCATTGTGCACTGCTTATTGAAACTGTACTCACAGAGACACAATAGACGTTGTATTGCCTTGCCCTGGGCTAAGGGTGTGAAAAGGCAAGAAAAGATGTCCCGTTAGCTTAGTACATGAAGATGCTGTGATGATTAAACACCTGTAAAAGTGGTTGTAAACCCTTTACAACCACTTTTTGCTACAGGTAAACCTATAATTAGGCTTACCTGTAGCTACACGGGGTATCTCCTAAACCTGCACGGTTTAGGAGAGAGATATCCCCTGTATTTGCATGTGCCGACGTCATTGGCACATGTGCACTAAAGCAAACTGAAGCAAGGGCACGTGCGTGTCCTTGCTTCAGTTAGCCTGTTCTGTTACCGACGGCTCCAGCGCACATGCGCAGGAGTGACGTCATCGCGGCTCCGGCCAATCACAGCACTCCGGGAGCGATGCTGGCCACAGGAGCAGTGAATGACAACTGCTGCGGGGGCTTCGATCTCAGGTAAGTAATTCATAATGAGCATACTAGCTCATTATGCCTTTGTCTTGCAGGTTTTTTTTTTGTCTGTTTGTTTTTTTTAGGGTTTACAACCACTTTAAGAATGTAGATATGTGCATGGTAGACGGTACAAGGGTTGATGTATCACCTAATGGGATTAACATGAAAGGTAAAAAAGAGACTAGTAATAAAAATTCGATTGGGCTGTTATATTCACTACACTCTGTTGATTCTAGAGGTAAGTCTGGTACACGCTGACAGATTATTTTTTTTTCATTCAACTCAGTGGGCTGAACAAAAATAAACTGAGTAGCTTGTGAGGAGCTCACAGTTCTAACTATGCAATGTTGGTACAACAATCTCCTGGCTGAGCTATAGTTTTCTGACAGGGGGGACTACCCCCCTCCCCCCCTACCAGAATACACCAGTCAGCCGATTGACTGCTGTTTTTCCAACAGGCCCGTTGGACAGGCTGCTGCACACATGGCCCGAACGTCAGACGGTTTATGTTGAGCTGCCCAACTTCATCTGTTATGTGAACAGTCTCCCCAGTCCTTTAGTAAATCAACCACAAAGCTAGATTACTTTAATCACAAAAAATATGAACAGCAACTTTTGGAAAAAAAAAAATTCAATCTGGCCAAACTCGACTGACAATCATAAAAAGCTCCACATTTAAATATATGTATTCACATTCCTCTGTATTGCTCCACAACATAAATATGAATGCATAGGCAACCCACTCTTTCCTGTTTTAAGTTGGACCTAGGCGCACGTTAAATAGTAGTATTCTGCTTGCACATAAAATCTTCCCCTAATGCTTATGATGAGTTTACGCCCAAAAGATAGCAGTGCAGCTAGGTGTCAGTTAACATCCTCTCCACTGGGTCTTAAAATCAGCCAATAGTAATAAGAGTGTTAAAATAATTACATAAAAATGAGAACATGAGTGCTGGACAAAAATGAGAATCTGGGTGCTGAAAAAAATAAAAAATAACAACAAAGAAGTATCACTATTATCATAATTATACATTATGGGTAAAATGTTAATCTAATAAAAAGGCCTGATCTTCTGCCTCTCGAGTCCTCTCCTCCTGTCAGGCCCACCATGATCTCTCACCCTGAGTGGAGGCCAGATGGCTGGCAGTGGGACCCTGGATCTGGGGCTGGGCGGGCACAGCCCCTGAGGGAGCTCATCTCTCGCTCATCAGTGCCTAGATGGGTGGGGTGATCCTCCCTCCCTCCGCTCGGCTCTCTCTATGATCTCCTGTACTATGTGTGTTGGGCTGCAGCAGCATGTGTGGGAGAGGACACAGGCGACAGAGAAAGCTCCCATCCGCTGCGTGCTACCGCATGTGACCCCCCCAGCCTCAAGTGGAGGGGGCTCAAGCGGGGGCAAGAAATAAACATGCTCTCCCCTAATAATGCCACTGTGTGTGTGACACAGACAAGGCCAAGGAGAGGGGGAGGGAGGGGAGCACTCTGGCACTTCGGCACCCCCACCTCTGTGGCACCTCAGCACGGTGCACCCCAGATCAGCCCTGATTGGGCATATTGTAACCAGGCTTTTTTGTGGAATTAGTACAGTAAATGCTTCTTTATGGCAACTTGACCATGCAGCTCTTTTTTTGTTCAAGTATCATTGTATTGTGCTCCTTAAAAACAACCACAACAACTTTTTCCAGAGCAGCCTGTATGTCTCCTGAGGTTACCTGTGGGTTTTTCTTTGCACAGTTCCTGTGGTGGTTGTGGCAGAAATCTTTCTTCATCTACCTGACCATGGCTTGGTATCAGCGGATCCCCAAATTTTCCACTTCTTATTAAGTGATTGAACAGTACTCACTGGCATATTCAAGGCTTTGGATATCTTTTTTATATCCTTTTCCATCTTTGTAAAGTTTCATTACCTTGTTACGCAGGTCTTTGGACTGTTCTTTTCTACCACCTCATGGCTCAGTGTCTAGCCTGCTTAGTGCATCCATATACATTGAAGTGGCAGATCTGAGTGAAATAAAGCTGTGAATTACCTTGACTGGCAACAAAGTGAACAAATCAAAAGGGAACTGGACCTACAATGGTATCTATAGGAAGGACACAATGAAAGCAGGGTGAGTGTTAGGTAAAGTTATTATTGGTAATATCTGGTAGGAAAATTAAAGCATCCTTACTTATTCCAGTGTGAGTTGAAAGCACTGGCCTAATCAGTAGCTTGCTTGACAGCAACAATTATAGCCAAGCAGCCATGTTTATAAGACTAAAATTGCTCCAAAAGGAACAGGGGAAGGGTCAACAGAGGGAGGTGTGTCTGGACTAATGGGAGGGCCTGAGCCAATCATGAAAGAAAAGATGTTGATGAATGTGTAAAACCTGTAGTGTGTGACAGTGAGTGGGAACTGCGTGTTTGGGATATGAGACTGATATCATCTTGGGTTGCCCTGCCCTAATCAGAGTTGAGGGACCAAGGAGAATGTGACATTGAATCTTAAATGACAGAGTAGCCTGTGAGGATGGAAACAGCTCTTTAGATAAGCAAGTTAGGTTGTGAATGTAAAGCCGCGTACACACGGGCGGACTATATGGCCTACTTAGTCCGTCATACAATCCGACGGACAGTCCGTCATACTTTCGAATGAACGGATTTGACCACACACACCACTTTTTGAGCGGACTAACACGGCGTACTAAGTCCGCCATACTATCCGCCCTACTTTTGAAATGAACGGACTCGCCCACACACGCAGAGGAAAGTCCGCTCATTTCGAGCGCGTCTCCAGGTAGGCGGGGCCCGCGAAGGAGACGTCACTGACCCCGCCGCCTGGTATGGACTTAAAGGGGAACCCCAACGCCGAAAAAAATCGGCGTGGGGGTCCCCCCCAAGTCCACAACAGACCCTTGTCCGAGCACGCTACCCGGCTGGCCAGGAAAGGGGGGCGAGCGAGCACCCCCCCCTCCTAAACCGTACCAGGCCCGGTGCCCTCAACATGGTGGGGTGCCTTGGGGAAGGGGGGGCCACGCGGCCCCCCCACCCCAAAGCACCTTGTCCCCATGTTGATGAGGACAAGGGCCTCTTTCCGACAACCCTGGCCGTTGGTTGTCGGGGTCTGCGGGCGGGGGGCTTATCGGAATCCGGGAGCCCCCTTTAATAAGGGGGCCCCCGGATACCGGCCCCCCACCCTATGTGAATGAGTACGGGGTACAATGTACCCCTACCCATTCACCTGTAAAATAAAAGTACAAAAAAAAACACAACACACGAGATAAAATACTTTATTGCACAGCTCCGGGGGTCTTCCGTCTTCGGGGGTCTTCTCGCCGGACTCCTCCGCTATCTTCTTGTAGCCCTTTTGCTAGCGGAGGAGTCCGGCTTTCTTCCTCGCCGCCGGCCTCTTCTCCCGACTTCGGGGGTCTTGTCCCCCTCTTCGGTTCTTCTGCCGGGCCACCGCGCCTTCTTATAGCTCTTTTACAGGCGGTGGCCCGGTCTTCTGTCGCCTGGTACGGCTCAGGAGGGGGGGCGCTTGCTCGCCCCCCTTTCCTGGCCGGCCGGGTAGCGTGCTCGGACAAGGGTCTGTTGTGGACTTGGGGGGACCCCCATGCCGATTTTTTTCGGCGTTGGGGTTCCCCTTTAAGTCCATACCAGGCGGCGGGGCCAGCGACGTCTCCTTCGCGGGCCCCGCCTACCTGGATACCCGCTCGAAATGAACGGACTTTTCTCCGGGCGGGAAAAGTCCGCTCATTTCAAAAGTACGGCGGACTGGCATACACACGGCCGGATTGTCCGCCGAAATGCGAGTACGACGGACAGTATTTCGAAAAATCCGAAATACTTAGTACGCCGGACTGCACGCTGAAAAAGTCCGCTGAAGCCCACACACGAGCGGACTGTCCGCTGAAATGTGTTTCGGCGGACTAAGTAGGCCATACAGTCCGCCCGTGTGTACGCGGCATAAGGGATGTGATTAGTTCCTATGCAGGTGCTGTATGTGAAATGATTAGTGTATAAAAAATGCAAAACTATATGTGTTCAGGTTTTTCCTTGAAATAACGTAAAATGTAGTAGTGTTTTTGTGTTGTGTATTTTGTGTTAAGTAGTTTTTTTGTGTATTCTAATATGTCAGAAACCATCACAGTCATATTGTTGCATGAGTAAGCGCATACAACCTTATGCACATGAAAATCATTAGTTGGGTATTTAGTTGATTAATAGAAAGTTTCAATGGTCTCACTGAGGCCATCTGGAAAAAGAGTTTTCAGTCTGTGTATCAAGAAATTTTCTCGTTTGCAGAGTTTAAAATCTTTTGTATTTCTTTGAAACAGGGATTTGTTCCACAATCGTTGCCAATAGTAACTGCAGATTTTTGTTGTGATGCATCAAGAAATGCCTTGACACACTGTGTTTCTTAAACCCCAGGCGGATGTTGGATCTGTGCATATATAGATTATAAATTGGGATGAACAGTTCAAGGTGTTAATTGACCATTCAGTGCTAGTGCTTGTGGCGGTAACAATATGGGTTCTTTTGTCTATTGATTGGCATGCCACATTGGAAGCACCAGTGATGGCATGGATTGCTGGTGGGGCAGCTTGTTTTGATGTCTTGTTTTTGTCTTGTATTCTGCTGGGTGCCAAACAGTTTTTTAGGGTGGGTGCTCTGCAGTAGGTGATCTTGGCATGCATTGGAAATTCTTTCCTTAAAAATGAGTTAGCTTTAAGCACATGCCAGTGTGTTTTCAAGATCATTTTGATCAACTGATGTTGGCCATTGTATTGGGTCACGAAATTTGCAGTGTAGCAGCGTAGGAGTGTGAAATTTGTGTTCTTTTTTCTTCAGGAACTAGGCATTTGCTCTGAGTAAGCCATTTTGCCTTCGAGAAAGCTCCTTCTACTAAGCCATTTAGGTAGTGTTTGGCCAGAAAACGATTCTTCAGTATTTGGGCTTGTGTGTCAAAGTCTTAAATTGACCGAATGGCACATTTTTGAGCCATGGTTTGTAGTGACTAGGGATGAGCTTCGAGTTCGAGTCGAACTCATGTTTGAGTCGAACATTGCCTGTTCGCCTGTTCAGCAAACAGTGAACAATTTGGGGTGTTCACAGCAAATTCGAAAAGCCGCGGGACACCCTGTACAAGTCTATGGGAGAAATCGAAAGTGCTAATTTTAAAGGCTAATATGCAAGTTATTGTCCTAAAAAGTGTTTGGGGACCTGGGTCCTGTCCCAGGGGACATGGATCAATGCAAAAAAAAGTTTTAAAAACTGCCATTTTTTCGGGAGCAGTGATTTTAATAATGATTAAAGGGAAACAATAAAAGTGTAATATTCCTTTAAATTTCGTACCTGGGGGTGTCTATAGTATGCCTGTGAAGGGGCGCATGTTTCCCGTGCTTAGAACTGTCCCTGCACAAAGTGTCATTTCTGCAGAAAAAAAAGTAATTTAAAATCACTCGCAGCTATAATGAATTGTCGGCTCCCCGTAATACAGAGAACATTGAAAGTCATTGATAAAAAAAAAAAAAAAAGTGTGGGGTACCCCCAATATCAATTACCAGGTCTGGTATGGATATTAAGGGGAGCCCCGTGTAAAATTGAAAAAAAATCAAAAAATCCATACCAGACCCTTTATCCGAGCACACAACCTGGCAGGCTGCAGGAAAAGAGGGGGGGACGAGAGAGCGCCCCCCTCCTGAACCGTACCAGGCCACATGCCCTCAACATTGGGAGGATGCTTTGGGGTCCCCCCAAAGCACCATGTCCCCATGTTGATGGAGACAAGGGCCTCATCCCCATAACACTGGCCCGTGGTTGTGGGGGTCTGCGGGCGGGGGGCTTATCAGAATCTGGAAGTCCCCTTTAACAAGGGGACCCCCAGATCCCAGCCCCCCCTGTTTGAAATGGTAAGGGGGTACAAAAGTACCCCTACCATTTCACAAAGAAAGTGTAAAAAATAGTTAAATATGACAAACACACTTTTGAAAAATTCCTTTATTAAAAATAAAAAAAAGATTCCAGCGGTGGTAATCCACTCTTACTATCCAGCGACGGATGATCATCTCTCCGGGGTCCAGCGATGTGCAGGTTTCTGTTACATCAGAGGGGGGCAGGGTCACCCATACGTCATTGGGGAAGCCCGGCTTCCCCCACTAGCATCAGAGGGGGGCGGGGTCTGGTGACAGGTGGCCCCACCCTCCTCATATAAGAAACATCAGGCCGCCGGCATCCCGCAGTGTCTCTGACAGTGGAGACAGAGGATGCATGGATGGACTGCGCTGCACTGGACTGGAGGGAGAGATCACCCGTAGCTGGATCAGATCAGCCATCGCTGGACCCCGGAGAGATGATCATCCATCGCTGGATAGCAAGAGTTGATTATCTCAGCTGGAATCTTTTTTTTATTTTCTTTATTTTTTTTATTTTTTTTTGTTTCAAATAGTTTTATTGTTATAAAACAAAGTACAAGTAAATAAATATAACTTATAAAGATAGCTACTAATAAGCTATTCTGGAGAATTCGGTGAACCCAGTTGCTTAACCGGACATCGTATCCATGAAAAGGTTAGCTGCGCTGTGCAGGGAGTTTATGACCTCTGGTAAAGTTCTAAGATATTACGCAATGAGTTCAGTAAGGCCGTCTAGGCCTAAGCCGACCTCTAGTGTATTCCTTCTCTAAAGACGTCTTTAGTCTAGAGGTCCTGATGTCCTGTATCAGGACTTGAGGGTGCATGAGCAAAGCCGGTCTAATGTGGCCTGATGTTTAAGGATGGGATATGCTGATACGGCGATCAAAAACGGGCCATTGAAGAGCATGGGTAGCTAAGATTATTTTGGAGTTTTACAACATGCTATGATTGCAGAGATGGAGAGTATATCAGTACCAGGTAACCTAATGTCATAAAGAGGAGGTTTGATGTGTGAAAAGGCTGAATGTATATGTCGTTGTAGAGTAAGTTTAGTAAAAATAAGTCTGGAGATATCCAAAGAAAATGGGGGGTGAGAGGGAGGGGGCGTTAAGGGAGTGTTGAGGAGAGGGAAATGGTGTGCAGGAGGGGAGGGCAGGGGAGAAACGGGGGAGGGGAAAAAGCTAGCAGCTTCAGGTGTGATATAATAGAGGTGGGAATAAGGGGAAGAAGAAAGGACGATATATTCAGAGAGATAGAAGGTGCAATAGAGAAAAATAAAGAAAGAAAGGTAGGTAGAAGAATAAAGATGGAGAGGAAAATAGAAGGAGATAAAAGAAAGAAGAAAAGAAGAATTGAAAAGAAAGGAGGGCCTCTGGCTTGCCCCCGCTGCAAAGTAAGGGAGAGGTATATCATATTCGAGGATTTAGATTGATAATTACTGGCAAGATGCCATATGGGATAAGTATTCTTGTGTAGTCTGGAAATGAATCCAGCAGGCCCATTTCATACTGTACTTAGAGGGGGTGTCACGAGAAGTGTTAATGAGTTTCTCCATGTCAGCAACTTTTTGGATTCTGGAGAACCAATCCTTGATGGTAGGAACTCGGGAGGATTGCCAATGGACGGGTACGCACTGCTTCGCTGCATTGATTAGATGCATCCCAATTGATTTATGATAGGTATTATGTGGTAAACTGGAATGGTGTAAGAGAAACTGGGCAGGAGTAAATTCTAGTGTGTAGGAGGAAATTTGTTCTGTCAGCCGGTGCACTTCCGTCCAAAAACGTTGGATCATTGGGCAAGACCACCATATGTGTAATAACGTTCCCTTGTCCTGAGAACATCTCCAACAGGACTCGGGAACATTAGGTTTGTATTTGTGGATAACCGCTGGAGTATGGTACCACCTGGATTGAATCTTAAAACCGTTTTCTTGGGTATTCACATTAGAGGATCCTTTGTGAATATTGGCGTAAATTTGCTCCCACTGGTCCTCAGAGAGTGAAATGGACAAGTCCCTTTCCCATTTTGCGCAAGCAGGTGTATCATTCGCTCTTTGTTTCGCAAAAAGCAGAGTATGTGTATATGAAATAAGGCGTGTTTGGGGAGAGGTTTGAGTGCATAGTGTTTCAAAGGGGGAAAGTTGTCGGGAGCAACAGAGGTCTTTGTCTATGCTTTGTAGGTACGAGGCCACCATGAGATAGGGCCAGGGAGGGATGGGAGTTTCCCCAGTCCGGGTCGCGAGCTGAGTTCTGGTTTGAAGTTTACCCCGGAGGAAGTAATGGTGCGCTCTAATTTGGGTCGTGGGCCAACAGTCTGCTAGAAAATCATCTTTCATTCCTGGTGGGAAGTCAGGATTAAGTTTTAGGGGAGTCAGGGGGCCTGGAGAAGATGAAATGTTTGATTTTTTACAAGTTTGGTGGAAGCATCTCAAGGTCGGGCCTATAAGAGGGTGTTGTATCAGGCTAGATGGAACACAGCGTGGAGGGATCCACGGTAAGGAGGGGAGGGACAAATCTGTAAAGGAGGCTTCTAAAGAAACCCAGTCTTTACTGGCTGTATGCACATTCCAATCCACTATCCTGGTTAAATGAGTTGCGAGGTAGTATTTGTGGAGGTTTGGGAGACCAATTCCCCCTAGATTCTTTGGGCGCGAAAGTTGATCGTAGTTAATTCTGTGCTTACGCTTGCTCCAAAGAAATTGAGAACAGAGTTGTCTATACTTGCTAAAAAAGGAGATAGGAATGTGGATGGGGATCATTTGCAACAGGTAGAGCATTCGTGGAAGGGCATTCATTTTTAAAATAGCTGCTCTGCCAAACCAAGAAAATAGAGGTTTGTCCCATTCCTTGAAATCCTTAGTCAATTGGTTCAGGAGAGGATTAAAATTTTTTGCGTATAGATCAGACAGATTGGAGGGAATTTGGATGCCCAGATATGTAATCGAATCATCTTTCCAGAGGAAGGGGAAATTCTTCTTACATTGATCAACTATTGTCTGGGGCAAAGAGACGTTAAGGGCAAAGGATTTTGACAGATTGATTTTGAGATTCGACAAGTATTGGAAATGTTTGAATTCTGAAAGCACTACCGGTAATGTGATCAATGGGTTTGAAAGAAAAAGCAGAATGTCATCCGCGAATGCGGAATATTTATATGCTTTTAGTGGGGACTTAATGCCTTGAATGTCGGGATTGGCTGTAAGTTTACGGAGAAAGGGTTCAAGGGTCAGGACAAAAAGGATGGGGGACAGGGGACACCCCTGCTTCGTCCCATTGCGGATGGGAAAGGCGTCCGACAGAGTGTGGTTGGCTCTAACTTTTGCAACTGGGTTATCATACAGTGCCATGATTAAGTCGATTAAGTGAGGCCCCAGTCCAATCGCCTGGAGCACTGCCCTCATGTATCTCCAAGACACTCTGTCGAACGCCTTTTCCGCATCCAGAGAAAGGAAAAAGCCTTTCTGGTTGGAGCTTGTTATAAGATGGTGAAGATTTATGGCTTTAATCGTATTATCCCTGGTCTCCCTGCCAGGGATAAAACCGGATTGATCTTGGGAGACAAGGGAAGGGAGGAAAGGGAGCAACCTGTTCGCTGTAATTTTAGAAAAAAGCTTGATGTCCGAATTAAGAGGGTCTTTGTCTTCTTTTGGTATTACAACTATGTGTGCTTCCAGCATTCGTTGTGGGAAGGGGGAAGATGGAGATAAGGAATTGAAAGCTTTGAGGGAAGGATTCCGCAATGAGTCGGAAAACGTTTTATAGTAAACTGTTGGCAGACCATCTGGGCCTGGGCTTTTCCCAGGTTTCAAGCTTTCAAGTGCGAGATTCCACTCTAACGGGGATATTGGAGATTCCAGACCCTCCGAAGCTTCAGGTGAAATCTTAGCAGGGGCGAATTGGGAGAGGAAGGAGGAAATAGCATGATCCTGGGATGAATGGTTATCTGGGGCGTGGGTAGAGTTTTGAAGGTCATATAGAGAGGAATAATATTTTTCAAACTCTTTGGCGATGTCTCTGTTGTGGACAATTAGATCACCTGAGGGGGAACGTAGATGGTGTATTACATTGTTGTTATTCTTTTTACGCAGAGCTTGGGCAAGGAGACGACCGCTCTTATTACCGTGCTCATAAAAGAGTTTTTGGGACAAAATGAAATTTTTCTTGATGTTGAGGTTCAGGGTCTCATTGATTAGGGCTCTCGTATCGGTTAGTTCTGTTAGGGTATGTTGTGCCAGTGTTCGTTTATGACTGGTTTCTAGTTTTCTCAGTTTAGTGAACAGTGCAGTAAGTCTGGCCTTGCGGGCTTTCTTGAGAGATGCCGAGATTGCGATCATTTTACCCCTTATGACACATTTATGGGCCTCCCATTGGGTCATTTTGGAGGTATCTGGGGAATCGTTTTCTGAGAAATAGTCTGTCAGGCATTTCCTCAGGTCGTCTCCAATGGATTTGTCCGTTAAGATAGTGGGATCTAATTTCCATATGAAGGTCCGATCATTTGTCTCTGGGAATGTAAGTGTCAGGGAAATAGGGTGGTGGTCAGAAATAGCCATTGGTTCGATAGTCGCGGTCGTGAGTAGTGGTAGGTCTTGTTGCGATAGGAAAAGATAATCTATACGAGAATATTTGTTGTGGGGGGCAGAGAAATAGGTAAAGTCTTTGTCCTTGGGATGCGAGATGCGCCATGTATCATGTAAACAGAGTTCATGGAGGCAACGTCTGATTTGTTTAAGCGCTCTATAGGTAAGATGTGATTTACCCGATGAAGTGTCCAGCAGGGGGTCTAGGGGCAGATTAAGATCGCCCCCTAGTATCAGTATTCCCTCCTGGAAAGAGAGCAATTGTCGTACTATAGCTCGCAGGAAAGGGACTTGTAACGAGTTGGGGCAATATATGTTTGCTAAGGTGATAGGTCTGTTTTTGAAGGTTCCTTTCAGAAAGACAAACCTCCCTTGTTCATCTATCAGGGAGTCCGTGATTGTGATTGGCGAATTCTTGGAGAGAAGTATAGATACTCCTTTAGACTTAGTTATGGGAGAGGTGGCGTGAAAACCCTGAGGGTAGTGTGGACTAGACATTTTCGGTACATGTTTCGAGCAGAAGTGGGTTTCCTGCAGAAAAATTACTTCAGCTTTAGATTGTTTTGCATAAGATAGTACTCGGGAGCGTTTCTCAGGGGTGTTAAGGCCCCGAACATTCAGGGAAAGAATTTTGAGTGTAAGGTGGGCCGAATTGGATTGGGATTGTGGCATAGTGGCCGGATAGTGGGCCCTCAGGGTAGTTGAAGGGGAAAAACGGGGGGAAGCCAGAGACCCGAGCAGAAAAGGGGGACGTAAGGTGGAGGTAGTGGTAGGAGGGGGAGAGGAGGGGGAATCTGTATGTGAAGGTGTGTAGGAGGAGTGGAGGGGGGGGGAAATATGTGGAATGTGGAGGAAAATCAGTGAAAAAAAAAGGGGGGGGTCCTAGGGTACTACACGGGAGGTTGTTGTGGCGACTGCCGGTTTGAGGGGTATGACCTGCAAACCTACGTCTAATACAGGAGGTAACCGGTAAGGATCAGTAAGACTACCAGAGTCTCCTGTTCGGGGGACAGAGTTCTGGGTACGGACCGAGAGGGGAGTTCTAGGTCCTGCCGAGGCTTCTAGAGTAAAGGAACAGGGGGAAAGGTAAGTGGGACATGACCCAGGTGGGTGTAGTGATCCCCCCCAGACCAGCCCACACGTGTGGCTTAAAGCAACCATGGTGAGGCAAATATAATATACAGTAAATTGGTCACCGCGTCCCTCAGGTAGTCATGTTAAGAGGACTTATATTCACAGCCCAAACAACAGAAATAGAGCAACGGTGAACAATTCGAGGTGCGGGTTTGAACCCAAGAAGGTTCTGGGGTTTAAAGGGCGAAGAAGGTTACATTAAGGTGTTACAGGGATATTATGAAAGGAGGAGTGGATTGTGAGTTAGAGCTGCTTATGTGTCATCCATTCAGCAAACTGTGCGAATGTTAAACTAGGTCCCAGAAATAGGGAAGCGGCATAAAAAATAGAAAATAGAATGAGCAAAAAGAAATATTCATATATAAAAGCACATAAACAACCGCTTGATACATTTATAATCAACATATAATACCTGCAATCGTTTTGGAGAAACTACTTCCCATCTGACAATCACGGTTAAGAGGTGACGCATTGAACATTATACATGCAACAAAAATAACATAATCAACTGCAAAATCTCGGGAAACAGCAATACGAACTGTTAAAAGAGACATGTCATGACATGTGGAGAGTTGGGGTGTAAATAAGAGCTGACATTAATACAACCTTCTCTTGGTATTCCATCTTGCACAGAGAAATAATGCTAGAGTAGAGGAGGCCATACCCGGGTCCGAGCTCCAGTGGGTTTTAGCGGGTCCGAGGACATGCGTGCCCTCCTAGAAACGGATAGTTACACGGCGGCAGCCGAGATAATCAGAGGTAATTTTAAATCCGACAACCTGGTTAGGTGACCTCGTGACGGAGGGGACTAAAAAAGCTCTTTCTCGAGCAGGGCCTCCTCTCATCCAGCTGCAATGGCTAACATGCAATCTCGCAGCCCCGCTCCTTACAGACAAATAAAGCTCCCGACCCCCATAAGAAACTGACGGGGATCTGAGCCTAAATCTCAGGGACACCGAGTGTATATTCTCTATATAGAGGGGTAGTAGACAACAGGAAGAAAGGATAGAAATAGAGAAAGGAGGGGAAGGAGGGGGGAAGAAAAGAGCGGAGAGGGGAGCAGAAAGAAAAAGGTGAGTAATACTAAAGTAGAACAGGGACACAGGAATATAAATGCGGAATAGAAGAACCAGCATAAGGAACGTTGCATGGGCTTTAGCGTACACCTAGGAAACACTACCACAAGGCGGTCCAGGATGTCAGGGCAAAGGCTTGAGCAGAGTTTTGTTGCGCTGAGAAAACTAGGCTTGCGGGTCTGATGCGTTCCTTTTGTGTCTGGCTGGATGGTCCCAGGGGAGATGCATTGACATGCCAGAAAGTGATACCCATTCACATTCACAACTTTGGATTGATATCGGTTGAGAGGTGGTGGACGGGGGGATAAGGAGGGGAAGAGGAGTGCAGGCTAATCGTTGGCGGGGCTATGCACTAAACTTGTATTCTGGGAGCCACGAGAAGTAGATGAGGGGCAACACAGTTTCCGTTGATGATCCAAGGAGAAGGCAGGCTGGGTGAGGCATTACACTTGTTAAGTCTCTCGACAAAGCATCATAGGGACCGTAAAGTCAGTCTCATTATATGGGTCAAAACTGAGAACAAGGGGAAATAAACGGAAGGTAGAAAAACAGGGAGTAGAACACAGTACCTTAGAGTCAGATGGGAGCAGCGAACATTGACGGGACGTCTAGTTCAGTGAATCCGGGCCCTGCGGTGCGCCGGAGAGGCCGTGGGGCTTCCATTCCTTGGTGCTCCGATATCTTGCGATGGCGAACGAGGGGGGAGGGGATGGTGGCGGCGGCGGCCTAAGCTGAAGTTACCCGCTTCTGCTATGCCATCCATGGAGAAAGCCCGGGAAAGCGTTGAGAGACGAAAATTGCTGTACCAGTCTGGTAAATCCACTGGCGGGATATCTAGCGTAAAGAAAAAGTGATCCAGGTCCTCTGGCACTCTAAGGATCGCTGTTTTGCCGTGATGAGATGCTGTTAGGCCAAATGGAAACTTCCACCTGTAAACGATGGATCTGACTCTCAAAGCTTCAAGAAGTGGGCGAAGTTCCCTCCTCCTCTGTAGGGTGATACCAGACAGGTCCTGGTATATTTTAACAGTGGCTCCCTGCACTGTGACTCGATCGTGCGTTCTGGCCGCATGTAGGATTTGCTCTTTGAGTTGAAAATCTATGAGGCAGCAAACCACATCCCGAGGGGGATCTGTCTCCCTCCCTCTGGGTCGCAAAGCTCTATGAATTCGTTCAAAGCTAATCTGGGTAGTAGGAGGACGGTCAAGGATCTCGTTAAACAGCAGAGCAACAGTCTGGGATAACTAGGAGGGTTCAATGGCTTCCGGGATACCTCTCACTCTGAGATTACGGCGTCTTCCACGGTTATCTAAGTCCTCCAGGTGTCTGTTGATATCCCTGAGATGAACGGCATGGGACTCCGTTATCTGTTGGACATGGCATAAAGAAGTATCTTGCCTTGCTTGCGCTGCTTCCACTTCCTCTACCCTTAATGTCATGGCATGTATATCAGACCGCATGTCAGATATCGCCGCCATTAGGGTGCTTTTGATATCTGCCGCCACGCGTGCAATGCTTCGGGCCTGTTAGGACTGGCGCTCGGGGATCTACCGTTTCGCGCTTCTGCCTGGGAGGCCTGCATCCTACCTGAGGGCCGCGCACGGAATATCTCCGGAATTTGACGGGCGGAGAGGTCGTCGGATTCCCTAGGCGATCTGGACCGTGTAGCGGAGGTCGCTCTGGGTGTCCTCACCATGGCAGGGAAGAAAAGTGGGGTTAGATAGCTTAAGTAGCTGGCCTCGAGAACGGAGCTCCTGATCTAAGCGTCCATCTCGGATCGGATCCAGGCCACGCCCCCTTCTTTATTTTTAATAAAGGAATTTTTCAAAAGCGTGTTTGTCTTATTTAACATTTTTTTACACTTTCTTTGTGAAATGGTAGGGGTACTTTTGTACCCCCTTACCATTTCAAACAGGGGGCCCGGGATCTGGGGGTCCCCTTGTTAAAGGGGGCTTCCAGATTCTGATAAGCCCCCACCCGCAGACCCCCACAACCACCGGGCAGGGTTGTGGGGATGAGGCCCTTGTCCCTATCAACATAGGGAGGCATGTTGAGGGCATGTGGCCTGGTACGGTTCAGGAGGGGGGTCGCTCTCTCCCCCCCCTCTTTTCCTGTGGCCTGCCAGGTTGCGTGCTCGGATAAAGGGTCTGGTATGGATTTTTAGGGGGACCCCCACGTCCAATTTTTTTTTTTAAATTTGACGCGGGGTTCCCCTTAATATCCATACCAGACCTGAAAGGAATATTACACTTTTATTGTTTCACTTTAATCATTAAAATCACTGCCCCCGAAAAAACTTCCATTTTTAAAACTTTTATTTGCATTGATCCATATCCCCTGGGGCAGGACCCAGGTCCCCAAACACTTTTTAGGACAATAACTTGCATATTAGCCTTTAAAATTAGCACTTTAGATTTTGAACGTTCGAGCCCCATAGACTTTAATAGGGTTCTAAAGTTCACACGAAGTTTAGGTCTGTTCGCAGGTTCTGGTGCGAACCGAACCGGGGGGTGTTCGGCTCATCCTTAGTAGTGACAACGTCTCAAGTCCAGATAGCTGTTGCTATCTACCTTTTTAAAGAAATTTATATTGACCACCCTACCATCTGTACTGCCCTCTAGTGTCACATCCAAATACTAAATGATGGTAGGGTGGGCATTGCTTGGGAAAGTTAGTACCCATGAATTCTCATTTATATACTGAACAAACTGAACTCTTCCTCTATTCTGAACTCTTCTTAATTATAAACTGCTTTCTAGGAGGCATTACACACCTGCAAAGTTACATGCAATCTTCCCTTCGACTCTCCTCTGTTCTGGAGAGAGTGCAGAGATCGTGTCACCCATGGTCACATCTGGTGGTCTTGTCCCTTTATTCAAAAGTTCTGCCAGACAGTTACTAATATGATTTCTATGATACAAAGGGATGTTGTTCAATTTGACTCATGGTCCAGAACCATTAGGCCAATATAGAATTGGGTTGATTATCCTGCATTTATTAAATGCTGCTAAATCCTTGATCCCTATGTATTGGAGGCGGCGGTCTGTACCGGCCTTAACTCAGCGGATCCATAAAGTTGATCATATATTTCTCAAGAAAGAACATATTTCATGTTGCTAGGGGCTCTGTTGACAAACACTGTAAAATATGGGCCTGCTGGTTTGAGTTTAAAACTACAGGCATACCCCACTTTTAAGTACAAAATTGAGTTATTTACTAAAGCTGGAAAGGGCAAAATCAGGCTCACTTCTGCATGGAAACCAATGAGCGTCTAACCTCAGCTTGTTCAATTAAGCTTTGGTAATAAAACCTGGAAGCTCATTGGTTTCTATGCAAAAGTGAGCCTGATTTTGCACTTTTCAACTTTAGTAAATAAACACCATTGTGTACTTAAAAGTGGGGTATGTTTATACTATTATATACCTCTGACAATACCATACCATCACCAGTCTGAAAGCTATCCAGTGCTTTCTGGGCTTCACAAATTACTACAGGCAATTCATTTGCGACTATTCTGTTCTGGTTGCACCCATTATAGCCCTTACCCAGAAGGATGCTGATTCTAGGAACTAGCCACCTGACGCAGTGGAGGCCTTCCATGCCTTAAAGCAGGCTTTCCTCTCTGGCCCTGCTCTGTTGATGCCTGATGTCTCCAAGATCTTCGCCATCAAAGTAGATGTCTCCTCTGCAGGAGTTGGGGCCATTCTTTTCCAGTCGCCTAGTGGGGCTAAATGCCCTTGCGCCTTTTTCTCAAAGAAGTTTTCCACAGCAGAGATAAATTACTCCATAGTAGATTGTGAATTTCTGGCTGTAAAATTAGCTCTGGAAGAATGGCAATACCTCCTGGAGCGTTTGCCCCATCAGATCATTATCTACATGGATAAGAACTTGCAGTACCTCCACTGTTCCTGCCACACTTAAATCGGAGACAGGCTCGCTGGTCGCTGTTCTTCTCACATTTTGATTTTGTCATCACCTTCAAACTGGGGAGGGGCCAACTCCAGGGCGGATTCTGAGACCACCAGGAACCACCATTGGAATCCCAGCTCTTACCTCAGTTCAGGACAAAACTTTTGTGCTGGAAAATTCCAGAATGAAGCTGTTATGTTGGGCCCATGACTCTGAGCTTTCTGTCCATCCAGGTATCCATAGGACCCTAATGTTCCTCTCTCATCTCTACTGGATCCTCCACAAGAATATTAAGGACTTTGATAAAGCCTGCCTGGACTGTGCCTGCATCAAGTCCCCTAGCCAAGCTTCAGCAGGACCCCTTCTCCCATTTAGTGATGGCCGAACGGTTCGCCCGGCGGTCGTTTCGCGGCGAATTTCCGACATTCGCGGTCCGCACGTTCGAACGCCTTTTTCCGTCGTTCGCCGCGGCGGACTTACGTGTTTAATGTATACAAGAACTTTAACCTTTGGTGACACGTTTATCATGTGATACAGGACAGCCAATTGAGACATGACAGCACATGGACACTTGTACATTCCCCCTAACCTATAAATACACCCGATCCGGTGGCCATTTTACATTCTTTCTTCTGTTAAGATAGGGACAGGTTCCTGTGTGGAGTAGGGAGAGATAAACCACTAGCTATTTGGTACACAAAAGTTCTTTTCAGGACTGGTATAGGTGTTAGGTGTTGATAGGTTTGCTGTGCTGCTGATTCTTGCAGCAGCCTGAGTGTCTTTTGTTAGTTTAGAGAAAGGGAAAGGACGGTGTATGCTACAGGGACAGCCAGATTAGTCTTTCATCATCATCATCATCATCATCATCATTAGCTGTTACTATCAAGGTCCACAAAAGAGCTGTTCCAGTAACCACTAATCGTTCTCTTTTTTTGCCAATTTGTATAGGGACAGGAAGGAAGCAGTGTTGTCAGGCAGTGAGGGTAATTTTAAAGACT
The DNA here is from genome assembly GCF_037356315.1 of Lithobates pipiens. NCBI lineage: Eukaryota > Metazoa > Chordata > Amphibia > Anura > Ranidae > Lithobates > Lithobates pipiens. The sequence goes on along the minus strand of NW_027507758.1, from coordinate 365,845,706 downwards.
TGCTGTTATTATTAGTTCCACAAAGGTTCTTTTCAGGACTGGTATCAGTGGTACAGTAATAGGCTTGTACATGTATAATATTCTTTCTTCCAAATATAGAAAGGATATTATACTTGACTGCTGCCCTTCTGCTGCAGTCTGCTAAACATTCACAACTCACTTGTTCCACAAAAGTTCTTATAAGGACTGGTAACTTGGTATAGGGTGCTACGGTACATAGGCTTGAGTGCGGTACAGTCTGCTGTTCTGTAAGGACCGCTATCGGTCCACAATAGATAGGGTTGACGTGCACCACTGCTGACCGCTGCCCTATACTGCAGCAGTCCTTCAGCGGTATAGGGACTGACGTACAGTCTGCTAATCACTAACACACAACCTGCTTGTTCCACAAAAGTTCTTATAAGGACTGGTAACTTGGTATAGGGTGCTACGGTACATAGGCTTGAGTGCGGTACAGTCTGCTGTTCTGTAAGGACCGCTATCGGTCCACAATAGATAGGGTTGACGTGCACCACTGCTGACCGCTGCCCTATACTGCAGCAGTCCTTCAGCGGTATAGGGACTGACGTACAGTCTGCTAAACACTAATACACAACCTGCTTGGTCCACAAAAGTTCTTATAAGGACTGGTAACTTGGTATAGGGTGCTACGGTACATAGGCTTGAGTGCGGTACAGTCTGCTGTTCTGTAAGGACCGCTATCGGTCCACAATAGATAGGGTTGACGTGCACCACTGCTGACCGCTGCCCTATACTGCAGCAGTCCTTCAGCGGTATAGGGACTGACGTACAGTCTGCTAAACACTAATACACAACCTGCTTGGTCCACAAAAGTTCTTATAAGGACTGGTAACTTGGTATAGGGTGCTACGGTACATAGGCTTGAGTGCGGTACAGTCTGCTGTTCTGTAAGGACCGCTATCGGTCCACAATAGATAGGGTTGACGTGCACCACTGCTGACCGCTCACCTATACTGCAGCAGTCCTTCAGCGGTATAGGGACTGACGTACAGTCTGCTAATCACTAACACACAACCTGCTTGTTCCACAAAAGTTCTTATAAGGACTGGTAACTTGGTATAGGGTGCTACGGTACATAGGCTTGAGTGCGGTACAGTCTGCTGTTCTGTAAGGACCGCTATCGGTCCACAATAGATAGGGTTGACGTGCACCACTGCTGACCGCTGCCCTATACTGCAGCAGTCCTTCAGCGGTATAGGGACTGACGTACAGTCTGCTAATCACTAACACACAACCTGCTTGTTCCACAAAAGTTCTTATAAGGACTGGTAACTTGGTATAGGGTGCTACGGTACATAGGCTTGAGTGCGGTACAGTCTGCTGTTCTGTAAGGACCGCTATCGGTCCACAATAGATAGGGTTGACGTGCACCACTGCTGACCGCTGCCCTATACTGCAGCAGTCCTTCAGCGGTATAGGGACTGACGTACAGTCTGCTAAACACTAATACACAACCTGCTTGGTCCACAAAAGTTCTTATAAGGACTGGTAACTTGGTATAGGGTGCTACGGTACATAGGCTTGAGTGCGGTACAGTCTGCTGTTCTGTAAGGACCGCTATCGGTCCACAATAGATAGGGTTGACGTGCACCACTGCTGACCGCTCACCTATACTGCAGCAGTCCTTCAGCGGTATAGGGACTGACGTACAGTCTGCTAATCACTAACACACAACCTGCTTGTTCCACAAAAGTTCTTATAAGGACTGGTAACTTGGTATAGGGTGCTACGGTACATAGGCTTGAGTGCGGTACAGTCTGCTGTTCTGTAAGGACCGCTATCGGTCCACAATAGATAGGGTTGACGTGCACCACTGCTGACCGCTGCCCTATACTGCAGCAGTCCTTCAGCGGTATAGGGACTGACGTACAGTCTGCTAAACACTAATACACAACCTGCTTGGTCCACAAAAGTTCTTATAAGGACTGGTAACTTGGTATAGGGTGCTACGGTACATAGGCTTGAGTGCGGTACAGTCTGCTGTTCTGTAAGGACCGCTATCGGTCCACAATAGATAGGGTTGACGTGCACCACTGCTGACCGCTCACCTATACTGCAGCAGTCCTTCAGCGGTATAGGGACTGACGTACAGTCTGCTAATCACTAACACACAACCTGCTTGTTCCACAAAAGTTCTTATAAGGACTGGTAACTTGGTATAGGGTGCTACGGTACATAGGCTTGAGTGCGGTACAGTCTGCTGTTCTGTAAGGACCGCTATAGGTCCACAATAGATAGGGTTGACGTGCACCACTGCTGACCGCTCACCTATACTGCAGCAGTCCTTCAGCGGTATAGGGACTGACGTACAGTCTGCTAAACACTAATACACAACCTGCTTGGTCCACAAAAGTTCTTATAAGGACTGGTAACTTGGTATAGGGTGCTACGGTACATAGGCTTGAGTGCGGTACAGTCTGCTGTTCTGTAAGGACCGCTATCGGTCCACAATAGATAGGGTTGACGTGCACCACTGCTGACCGCTGCCCTATACTGCAGCAGTCCTTCAGCGGTATAGGGACTGACGTACAGTCTGCTAAACACTAATACACAACCTGCTTGGTCCACAAAAGTTCTTATAAGGACTGGTAACTTGGTATAGGGTGCTACGGTACATAGGCTTGAGTGCGGTACAGTCTGCTGTTCTGTAAGGACCGCTATCGGTCCACAATAGATAGGGTTGACGTGCACCACTGCTGACCGCTCACCTATACTGCAGCAGTCCTTCAGCGGTATAGGGACTGACGTACAGTCTGCTAATCACTAACACACAACCTGCTTGTTCCACAAAAGTTCTTATAAGGACTGGTAACTTGGTATAGGGTGCTACGGTACATAGGCTTGAGTGCGGTACAGTCTGCTGTTCTGTAAGGACCGCTATCGGTCCACAATAGATAGGGTTGACGTGCACCACTGCTGACCGCTCACCTATACTGCAGCAGTCCTTCAGCGGTATAGGGACTGACGTACAGTCTGCTAATCACTAACACACAACCTGCTTGTTCCACAAAAGTTCTTATAAGGACTGGTAACTTGGTATAGGGTGCTACGGTACATAGGCTTGAGTGCGGTACAGTCTGCTGTTCTGTAAGGACCGCTATAGGTCCACAATAGATAGGGTTGACGTGCACCACTGCTGACCGCTCACCTATACTGCAGCAGTCCTTCAGCGGTATAGGGACTGACGTACAGTCTGCTAAACACTAATACACAACCTGCTTGGTCCACAAAAGTTCTTATAAGGACTGGTAACTTGGTATAGGGTGCTACGGTACATAGGCTTGAGTGCGGTACAGTCTGCTGTTCTGTAAGGACCGCTATCGGTCCACAATAGATAGGGTTGACGTGCACCACTGCTGACCGCTGCCCTATACTGCAGCAGTCCTTCAGCGGTATAGGGACTGACGTACAGTCTGCTAAACACTAATACACAACCTGCTTGGTCCACAAAAGTTCTTATAAGGACTGGTAACTTGGTATAGGGTGCTACGGTACATAGGCTTGAGTGCGGTACAGTCTGCTGTTCTGTAAGGACCGCTATCGGTCCACAATAGATAGGGTTGACGTGCACCACTGCTGACCGCTCACCTATACTGCAGCAGTCCTTCAGCGGTATAGGGACTGACGTACAGTCTGCTAATCACTAACACACAACCTGCTTGTTCCACAAAAGTTCTTATAAGGACTGGTAACTTGGTATAGGGTGCTACGGTACATAGGCTTGAGTGCGGTACAGTCTGCTGTTCTGTAAGGACCGCTATAGGTCCACAATAGATAGGGTTGACGTGCACCACTGCTGACCGCTCACCTATACTGCAGCAGTCCTTCAGCGGTATAGGGACTAAGAGTTTTGTCACAGGGTCATTTAAAAAATGACATGCAGAGGAAGAGGCAGGCCCTTCCGCAGGGGTGGTAGGGGTAGGGCAGGAGCAACAGGCTTGAGCCAAAGTGGGAAGTTGCAGAAGGTGCGTTCAATTACTTTAAAGGATGCACCAGACTTGGTTGAGTGGCTCGCTCAGCCTTACTCTTCTGCACCCTCCTCATCCTCTCGATCTGCACCCTCTTCTTCACTCTCTGCTATGTGCACCCCCAAAGACACTACCACCAACAACACGACCACCACCACCACCACCACATACCTTCCGCTTGAGTCACTGGAATTATTTTCCGATCCATATCAAGAGGACATTTCTGATGCGCAGCCACTCTTGGTATTGGATCAGGAAGAGGAGGTAGCAACAAGCGCTACTCAGCAGTCTGACGCCAGTACCCAGATCAGCCCAAGGAGGAGGTTGGTCCCCGGGGTTGCTGCCTACTCCGAGATCTCTACTTATAGCGGTGGGGAAGGTGACGTTGATGATGACGTGTCTAGTGATGTCACGTGGGTGCCCACAAGAGAGGAAGAGGAGGGGAGTTCAGAGGGAGATATGGACCAGCAGATAGGGAGGAGAAGCAGCAATGACTTACATTGCACAGCAGGGACAAAGCAGACTGCAAATGTATCAGGAGCGAGTCATCGACCATGTACGGTCACATCTGGCGCTCCCAGGACACCGGCACATGGCTCCGCAGTGTGGGCTTTTTTTAACGTGTCCGCTGCTGACAATAGCGTTGCCATCTGCAATCTTTGCAGTCAACGCGTTAGTCGCGGTAAGCCCAATACTCACCTAGGGACGACCGCCTTAAGAAGGCACATGAGCAGCCATCACCGAGCCCAGTGGGAGCAACGGAACACACAAAGCCACACTGCAGGCTCTCACCGTCCAGCCTCGTCTTCTACTTCTCCTTCTCCTCTCTCCTCACAATTGTCCTCCACTCCACCTTCCATCACGCCAAGCTCACATTTTTCTGCAAAAAGGCAGGCTTCCGTGGGCCTAATGTTTGAGCGTAAAAAAATGATGATGCCGGATAACCCTCTTGCCCAACGGTTGGCGGCTGGCTTGTCAGAACTCATAGCCCGCCAACTACTGCCATATAAACTGGTGGACTCGGAGGCCTTTCGCAAATTTGTGGCCATTGGAACACCACAATGGAAGGTCCCAGGAAGGAAGTATTTCTCAGAGAAGGGCATCCCAGAGCTATATGGCCATGTTCAGCGGCAAGTGAATGTATCTCTGGCACACAGTGTCGGTGCCAAGATACATCTGACCACAGACACGTGGTCTAGCAAACACGGGCAGGGAAGGTATATCAGTTTTACTGCCCACTGGGTGAACCTTCTGACGGCCGTCAAGCATGTAACCCGTGGCACCCGTGTAGATTTGGTTTTACCGCCACGGATTGCATGCAGGCCTGACTCTTCTTCTCCTCCTCCTACTCCATCCTCCTCCCTCTCCTCCTCAGCTGCCTCCTCCTTTTCCGCTGCTAGCGTCTCTTCCACTGCACCGCCCAAGCTCCCCAGAACCTATTCCACATGCCAGGTGAGACGTTGCCATGCCGTGCTGCGTCTGTTGTGCCTGGAAGCAAAGAGCCACACTGGCCCGGCACTCCTTTCAGCTTTGCGTTCACAGGCAGATGAGTGGCTAACACCGCTCAATTTGACAGTTGGTAAAGTGGTGTGTGACAACGGTGCCAATCTGCTTAGCGCATTGAAACAGGGCAAAATCACGCACGTGCCGTGCATGGCACACGTCTTAAACTTGGTCGTGCAGCGATTCCTTGTCAAATACCCTGGGGTCCAGGACATCTTGCGGCAGGCAAGGAAAATCTCGGCCCATTTCAGAAGATCTTACACGGCCATGGCTCGCCTTGCTGACATTCAGCGGCGACACCATCTGCCGGTCAGACGTCTTATTTGCGATTGCCCGACGCGATGGAACTCAACCTTCTATATGCTTGATAGGCTGCTCCAGCAGAAACGTGCAGTTAACGTCTACCTGTATGAACTCTGCGAAAGAAACGGTTCTGGGGAGCTGGGTTTTTTTTCACCGCGCCAGTGGCTGCTCATGCGCGACACATGCAGACTTCTGCGGCCATTTGAGGAGATCACCAAACTGGTCAGTCGCAGCCATGGCGCCATCAGTGACATGGTACCTTATGCCTTCTTTCTGGAGCGTGCATTGCGTCGTGTCATTGATCAGGCTGTGGAGGAGCAGGAGCGGGAAGATGAGGAAGTCGCAATGCTGGATGAATTCCCAGGGGGGGCTACTCTATCTGAGACAAGTCAACAACAGGAGTCTGATGAGGAGTCAGAGGAGGATGGTGCCGGGGCGGATGAGCAGGAGCAAGAAGAGCATGCTTTAAACCTTTCTGGGATCCCTGTTGTGCGAGGATGGGGAGAGGAGAATGAAGAGGACGACATTATCCTGGATGATGAGCAGGAGCCAGGCCACCACACCGCTTCCACTTTAGTGCAAATGGGGGCCTTCATGCTCCAGTGTTTTAATAGGGACCCCCGTATAAAAAGCATGAGGGTCAAGGACCAGTACTGGGTGGCAACGTACTTAGACCCCCGGTACAAACACAAAATGGCGGAAATGTTACCGCCGTCGCAGAGGGCTGTCAGAATGCAGCACTTCCAGGCCTTGCTTCGAGAAATGCTGCATTCTGCTTTTGCGTGCGCTGGCAGAGGAGCAATTCCCACTCCCAGAGAAGGATTTGCGGGTACCAATCCAACAGCGCCTGCAAGAAGAGGCCGGTTTGAAGATGTGTTGGTGACTTCGGATATGAGGTCATTCTTTCAGCCGACCCATCGACAGGTGTCATCCGGATCCAGCATCAGGGAACGCCTAGACCGTCAGGTGTCCGACTACATTGGGTTAACGGCCGATGTGGACGCTCTGAGGAGTGATGAACCCCTAGACTACTGGGTGGGCAGGCTTGACCTCTGGCCAGAGCTTGCCCAATTTGCAATCGAACTGTTGGCTTGCCCCTCATCCAGTGTCCTGTCCGAAAGGACGTTCAGCGCAGCAGGGGGGATTGTGACCGATAAGCGTACTCGCCTAGCTCACCACAGTGTTAACTACCTCACATTTCTAAAAATGAATGAGGCATGGATCTCGGAGGAATTCAACACATGTGACCAGTAGACCATGTATATGTCTATAAACTATTTTTTTAATCAAGCACACAGACCTTCTTAATTCATTTGGCTCACTTCCTTGACCCAAAAAAGCACACCGTACTATATGCCCCTACCCTCCTCTTTGAAGAGGTTGAGCGGTGTCATATTTCTACTGGGGCTGCTTATGATATCCCTGTGCTGTGCTGACTTCCTCCTGGGGGTTCTTATTATGAAGGGATCACACTATCCCTGTGCTGTGCTGACTTCCTCCTGGGGGTTCTTATTATGAGGGGATCACACCATCCCTGTGCTGTGCTGACTTCCTCCTGGGGCTGCTTACGGTGCTGCTGTCAGTGCTGTATGTCACGGTGCTGCTGTCAGCGCTGTATGTCACGGTGCTGCTGTCAGCGCTGTATGTCACGGTGCTGCTGTCAGCGCTGTATGTCACGGTGCTGCTGTCAGCGCTGTATGTCACGGTGCTGCTGTCAGCGCTGTATGTCACGGTGCTGCTGTCAGCGCTGTATGTCACGGTGCTGCTGTCAGCGCTGTATGTCACGGTGCTGCTGTCAGTGCTCTGTATTACGGTGCTGCTGTCAGATGCCTCTATCACGGTGCATGTGTCATTCCGGTATGTCACGCTGCTGGTGATCATCTCCTGCACCCTCTTCTTTGCCTACCCTGGTCCCTGACCTTCCCTCTCCTCCATTGCCTTCATTAGCTCCATAGTCCTGAATTGTTAGAACAATTTCCCAAATAAAATAAAAATGCTTGTAGTTATCGATCCCAAATTCACCTCATACATGTATTATGTCATTGTCCAGATGGTGGGACTACGTTTTACCCCCTAATAATTACCACGTGGCCGCAAATTCGACATGAAGGTTTGCAAAGTTCGCCTCCCATTGAAGTCAATGGGGCCCGCGGCGAACGGTCGGTTTCGCGAACGTTTGGGTCCGTTCGCATTTCGCGTTCGCGAAACGTCCCGTCGGAAGTTCGTCCATCACTACTCCCATTGCCTATCCCCAGGGAGTCTTGGTGCCACATTTCCATATATTTTTTAACTGACCTTCCTCCATCTGAGGGCTGTACTGTGCTGTGGGTTGTGTTAGACCGATTTCCCAAAATGGCACACTTCGTACCCCTTCTCTCACTGCCATCGGCAGCAGAATTGGTGCCAGTCTTTATTCGTGATATTTTTAGACTCCACAGGATGCCTATAAGTATAGTTTTGGACTGTGCGGTTCAGTTTACTTCCAAATTCTGGAGAGCACTTTCTAAATACTTGGAAGTAACACTGCAATTTTCATCAGCCTACCATTCTCAGTCCAACGGACAGTCTGAAAGAACCAATCAGTCCTTGGAGCAGTAACTCTAGGTCTTTGTGTCAGCCCACTAATATGATTGGGTTGCCCGTCTGCCTTGGGCAGAATTAATTCACAATAACCATCTTAATGATTTTTTTTCCCTTTCCCCATTAGTGTAGCGGGTAAAATGTCCAATAGGATTGATGATGCCACCCAGTGCACATCTTGCCCCATGGATGCGTTCCTTGAAGAGCCATTTGAGGTGAATATTGCTGTGCAAGATGTCAGCTAGATGTTTGTCTGGAAGCCTATATCCTGGATCTAGAGAATCAGGTGGCAACACTGAGAAACATTACCCAGCAGGGCGATATCAGCTCAGGGTTGGCACTGCTGGAGCAGGCGCTCTCCCATAGCTGCCAGGGGAATGACTGCTCCAGTAAGGAGTGGGGCAAGTATACAGGCAAGGTTGGGTAGGTATTGGTGGTAGGGGACTCAATTATTAGAAGGACAGATAGGGCAATCTGTCACAAAGACCATGATCACAGAATGGTATGTTGTTTACTGGGTGCTTGGGTTTGGTACATCGTGGATCAGATGGACAGACCATTGGGTGGGACTGGGGAGGACCCAGCTGTCATGTTACACATTTGGTACCAACAACAAATTAGAGGAAGGTGGAATGTCCTTAAAAATGATTTCAGGGACTTACGAGCTACATTAACGATAAGGACCTCCAAGGTGGTTTTTTCTGTAAAAGCCACACCAGAAGGGAAGCAGGAGTTTAGGGAACTTAAGACCTGGCTGAGGAACTGGTACAGGAAGGAAGGTTTCGGGTTCCTTTAGAACTGGGCTGGTTTCTCAGTTGGTTACATGCTCTTTTGTAGGGATGGGTTGCACCTTAAAGTGTAGGGTGCAGCTTTGCTGGGGAAAAGGATGGCCCAAAAGTTGAAGGGGCTTTTGAACTGGGTGGGGGGGGAGTGTTCAGAAGAAGCAATAGCCAGCAGTGAGTAAAGGTCAGAAGGTACTAGTGGAGGCATTAGCGGTAATATATCCATAATACCACAGCACAAAATGAATCAGCTGATTGGACTGTAAAGCCCCATACACACTATGAGTTTTTCTGCTGAGTTTTTCCTTCAGATTTACCAAAACCACATAATATAAGGTCAAACCTTAGGAGTTTCAATTTGTATGCAATCAGGCAGACCCTTGCACTACATGGTTTTGGTAATCCTGAAGGAAAAACTCAGCAAAAAAACTGATAGTGTGTATGGGGCTTAAGATTTACTTTGAGTTGACCTTTTGTTTCATTAGATCTTTAGCAAATTACCGAATCATGTCAAATTCATATTCACGTTATATCTGCTATCTGCTTTCTTTTGTATTAGTTTAAATTTGTTATTTTTTTATTCGGAGTCGGACATTCAGATGCATCCGAATTTCTGAAAGATGCAAAATTCGGCCATATTTCGATTCGTTAGGAAACGAATTGTACATGTCTAACAGAAACTTAATTTGACAGCTCGCATGATAGGATGGCAAATATCCAGGGGTTTTCCTATTATCCGAGGGACAGAGAAGGTAGAAGAGGGGGAAGGGTGTGTCCATATATATATACATACATATATACACACACACACACACAGACATACATATATACATATACACACATACACACATGCATACATACATACATACATACATACATATATAGTATCTTACAAAAGTAAGTACACCCCTCACATTTTTGTAAATATTTTATTATAACTTTTTATGTGACAACACTGAAGTAATGACACTTGGCTACAATGTAAAGTAGTGAGTGTACAGCTTGTATAACTATGTAAATTTGCTGTCCCCTCAAACTAACTCAACACACAGCCATTAATGTCTAAACCGCTCACAACAAAAGTGAGTACACCCCTGAGTGAAAATGTCCAAATTGGGCCCAAAGTGTCAAAAGTTTGTGTGGCCATTATTATTTTCCAGCACTGCATTAACCCTCTTGCGCATGGAGTTCACCAGAGCTTTACAGGTTGTCACTGGAGTCCTCTTCCATTCCTCCATGATGACATCACAGAGCTGGCAGATGTTAGAGACCTTGCACTCCTCCACCTTCTGTTTGAGGCTCCCCCACAGATGCTCAATAGTGTTTAGGTCTGGAGACATGCTTGGCTAGTCCATCACCTTTACCCTCAGCTTCTTTAGCAAGGCAGTGGTCATCTTGGAGGTGTGTTTAGGGTCGTTATCATGTTGGAATACTGCCCTGTGGCCCAGTCTCCAAAGGGAGGGGATCATGCTCTGCTTTAGTATGTCACAGTACATGTTGGCATTCATGATCCCCTCAATGAACTGTAGCTCCCCAGTGCCGGCAGCACTCATGCAGCCCCAAACCATGACACTCTCACCAACATGCTTGACTGTAGGCAAGACACACTTGTCTTTATACTCCTCACCTGGTTGCCGCCACACACATTTGACACCATCTGAACCAAATAAGGTTATTTTAGTCTCAGACCACAAGACATGGTTCCAGTAATCCATGTCCTTAGTCTGCTTATCTTCAGCAAACTATTTGCAGCCTTTCTTATGCATCGTCTTTAGACAACCGCTGGATAAGACGCTGAACACGTGCACTCAACTTCTTTGGTCGACCATGGTGAGGCCTATTTTGAGTGGAACCTGTCCTTTTAAACTGCTTTATGGTCTTGGCCACCATGCTGCGGCTCAGTTTCAGGGTCTTTGCAATCTTCTTATAGCCTAGGCCAGATCTTCAGAGAGTTCTTTGCCATGAGGTGCCATGTTGAACTTCCAGTAACCAGTATGTGAGAGTAAGAGCTATAAAACCTAATTTAACACACCTGCTCTCCATTCACACCTGAGACCTTGTAACACAAACATGTCACATGACATCGGGGAGGGAAAATAGCTAATTGGGTCCCATTTGGACATTTTCACTCAGAGGTATACTCACTTTTGTTGCCAGTGGTTTAGACATTAGCAAATTTACATGGTTATACAAGCTGTACACTACATTGTAGTAAAGTGTAATTTCTTCAGTGTTGTCACATGAAAAGATATAATAAAATATCTACAAAAATGTGAGGGGTCTACTCACTTTTGTGAGATACTGTATATGTATCCAAGATGTATATGTAGTAAATCCAAGATGCAGTTTTTTAATTATTATTTCATTTATTAATGGAAAAAAGCTGTTCAAACCCACCTGGCCCTGTGTGAAAAAGTAATTGCCCCCTACCATGCTGAATCATGAAGGAACTGTGATTAACCACAATTTTCTGGAAAGCTAAGTTAAATTTCACTTGCCGCATCCAGGCCTGATTACTGCCAAACCTGTTGAATCAAGAAATCACATAAATAGAAGCTGCCTGACAAAGTGAAGCATGCTAACAGATCACAAAAAGCCACACACCATGCCACATCTAAAAAAAAATCAAGAACAGATTAGAAACAAAGTAATGTACTTGTATCAGTCTAGGAAGGGTTTCAACACAATTTCTAAGGCTTTGGAACTACAGTGAACCACGGGAAGAGCCATTATCCACAAAAGGAGATAACTTGGAACTGTGGTGAACCTTCCCAGGAGTGGCCGGCCTACACAAATCACTCCAAGAGCATGAAGGTGACTCATCCAGGAGGTCATAAGAGAACCCATAACAACATCTAAAGAACTGCAGTCATGACTTGCCTCAGGTAAGATCAGTGTTAACGATTCAATAATAAGAAAGAGACTGGACAAAAATGGCATCCATGGGAGAGTTCCAAGGCCAAAACCACTGCTGACCAAAAGGAACACAAAGGCCCAACTCACAGTTACCAAAAAACATCTTGATTATCCCCAAGAGTTTTAGGCAAATATTCTGTGGACTGATGAGACAAAAATTTAACTTTTTGGAAGGTGTGCATCCTGTTACATCTGGCATAAAACTAATACAGCATTTCATAACAAGAACATCATACCAACAGTCAGTTATGGTGGTGGTAGCATGATGGTCTGAGGCTACTTTGCAGCTTCAGGACCTGGACGATTTACCAAAATTGATGGAACCATGAATTCTGAGCTCTGCCAGAAAAAAAAGGAGAATGTCTGGCCATCAGTTCGTGACCTCAAGCTCAAGTACACCTGGGTTATGAAGCAAGACAATGATCCGAAACACAACAGCAAGTCCACCTCCAAATGATTCAAACAAAGCAAAATTTAGGTTTTGGAGTGGCCTAGTTAAAGCCCGGAGTTAAATCCATATGAGATGCTTTGTATCATGACCTTACACAGGCCGTTCATGCGGTAAAACCCTCCAATGGGGCTGAATTAATACAATTCTGCAAAGAAGAGTAGGCGAAAATTGCTCCACAGCAAAGTGAAAGGGTGGCACAACCAGTTATTAGTTTTAGTTGGCAATTACTCTTTCACATAAAGCCAGGCAGGTTTGGACAGATTTTTGCCTTAATAAATGAAACCATCATTTAAAAACTGCATTTTGTATTTACTCATGTTATCTTTGTGTAATAATAAAATGTGTTTAATGATCTGAGTCATTTAAATATACAAAAAAAAATTAAAATCAGAATGGGGGCAAATTATTTTTCATAGCATTACCGTATATACTCGAGTATAGGCCGACCCGAATATAAGCCGAGGCCCCCAATTTACCCCCAAAAAAACTGGCAAACTTATTGACTCGTGTATAAGCCGAGGGTGAGACATGCCTGTCCATCCCTGTGTGTGTGTCCGTCCATCCCTGTGTGTCCGTCCATCCCTGTGTGTCCGTCCATCCCTGTGTGTCCGTCCATCCATCCCTGTGTGTGTGTGTGTCCATCCATCCATCCATCCCTGTGTGTGTGTGTCTCCATCCATCCATCCATCCCTGTGTGTGTGTGTCTCCATCCATCCATCCATCCATCCCTGTGTGTGTGTGTCTCCATCCATCCATCCATCCATCCCTGTGTGTGTGTGTCTCCATCCATCCATCCATCCATCCCTGTGTGTGTGTGTGTCTCCATCCATCCATCCATCCGTGTGTGTGTGTCTCCATCCGTGTGTGTGTGTGTGTGTGTGTGTGTGTGTGTGTGTGTGTGTGTGTGTGTGTGTGTCCAGCCTACCTGTGTCCCGAGCCTTTGTCCCGAGCCTCCGTCCCGTGTCGTGCCTTGCCTTCGTCCCGTCCCGTCCCGTCCCGTCCCGTGCCGTGCCTTGCCTTGCCTCCGTCCCGTGCCCTCTTCGTCGGCGGCCATTGTAAAATTCAAAAGCCGCGCCTCCTCCTTCGCCTGTGATAGGCGGAACACTGAATTTCCCAGCAGCCTGTGTTCCGCCTATCACGGACGTCGTATCATCCTCGTCCGTAGTACGAGGATGAGCGGATGCCCGTGATAGGCGGAACACAGGCTGCTGGGAAATTCAGTGTTCCGCCTATCACAGGCGAAGGCGGAGCCGGAGGCGCGGCTTTTGAATCAGAATGGCCGCTGTCTGTCTGCTCGACACGCTGATCGAGCGGGCAGACAGCGATGACTCGAGTATAAGCCGAGGGGGGCACTTTCAGCCTCAAAAAAGAGGCTGAAAATCTCGGCTTATACTCGAGTATATACGGTATATATATATATATATATATATATATATATATCAGAACACAAAAGCTCAGCAGGGGAGATTTCTGTACTAACGTCGGACTCTGACTCTCAATGACTCTGACCAGAGCTGCCAGTTGTTTTTCGTTCAATATATATATATATATTATTATTATTATTATTATTATTTATTTATTTTTTCATTCAGCCCTAGTAGTTGAACGAAAAACAACTGGCAGCTCCAGTCAGAGCCATCATACTAACAATCCGACATTAGTACAGAGATCTCTCCGCTGATCTGTTGTGTAAAAATATTTTATTGGTGGAAGAGAGGAAAGACATGACATCATATATAGAGCAAGGGGGGAGGTGGAATCCTTGTGGATGGAAGTGGGAAATTAATAGTGGGGGTATGTTACAGGCCCTCCAACCTGAAGGAAGAGGAGGGGTTGGATATCCTATCACAGTTACAAACAGCAGTGAGGCAAAGCAATGCTATCATAACGGGGGACTTCAACTATCCAGAAGTTGACTGGGTAAATGGAACAGCTCACTCAATAAAGGCCTGTAATTTCTTAAATGTCTTACAGGACAACTCCATGTCCCAATTTGTGACGACTAGAAAGAATGCATTGCTAGACCTATTAATTACGAATGACACAGATCTGGTCGCAGATGTGGAAATATGGGACAACTTGGGAACTAGCGATAACAGGATAATTACATTCAGCAAAAATCATAGGAAAGGGAGGCACAAGGGTAATACAAGAACGCTAAACTTCAAAAGAGCCAACTTTTCGAAACTGCACTCCATACTACAAGATCCTAGAAACACTGAACACGGAGGAAAAATGGGAGTGCTTTAGGAACATATTATATAATCAAGTATCACTGAGTGCATTTCAATGAGCAATAAATATAGAAGAATAAAGATTAAACCTGGGTGGCAAACCATAATGTAAAAAGTAATATTAAAGGGGAAAAAAAACATTTAAAAAGTATAAAGTAGAAGGGTCATTGTCAGCGTTTCAACACTACAAGGAATGCAATAAGAAGTGTAAGAACAAAATCAGAGTGGCTAAAAAAAAAAAAGACTATGAGAGGCACATAGTGGAGGAGAGTAAAAAGTAAAAAGAAAAGCAGAGTAAAAAATACCAATACATTTTTTTAATATATTAACAGTAAGAAAACAAGGTCAGAGCACCTTAGTCCCATAATGGTTGATGAAGAGAAGCTGGTTACAGATGACCAACAAAAGGCAACTGTACTAAATGTTTACTCAGTTTTTACAAAGTAAAAGGAGGGGAATAACAACCACAACTGTATTGCTAGTAACAAGTCACAGAATGCACTCTCCAGAAAAGAACAAAGCTTAACACAAATAAATCACCAGGACCACATGGCTTACACCCCAGAGTTCTCAAAGATCTCAGCCAGGTTATAGCCAGACCATTATTCCTAATCTTTATGGACAGCATAAAGACATGAAAAGGAACCAGCTGATTGGCAAAAAACCCACATGGTACTGATATTCAAAAAAAGGGCAGAGATATATTCTTGGAAACTACGAGCCTGTTAGTGTATCATCGATAGTATGTATACTACAATCCCTGGCAAACAGTATGGAATCACCACTCTTGGAAAATGTTCATTCAATTGTTTCATTGTGTAGGGAAAGAAAAAAAATCACAGACATGCGTCAAAACTATTTTCATTTAACATTCCAACCTTTTGGCTTTAAGAAACACTTAACAAAAAAGCAAGAAAGAAAACTATAGTCATTTGCAACTGTTTTTGCAGATCAAGCAGAGGGAAAAAAAATATGGAATCACTAAATTCTGAGGAAAATATTATGGAATCGCCATGTACTTTGCAGTTTTTAGATTACATCCCCAAAAATTATGTCATCATCCCCAAACAAAGCAAAAAGAAAGGCGCCTCTAAGTGCAGAAGTAAAAACTATTTAATATCCCCAAAAGGATTAAAAACACTTACAAAATCTGAAGAATTAAAAGGCATATAATCGTTATTGGTACAGGTGATACGGCAATAGGGAGGTCCACAGCGTGGGAAGGTTCTCAGGGCTGCTTTAAGTACTGCAGCAGAGGATCCTAAACCATATAACTCAGAGTTCCATGACTTAGGACACACTTAACCCTTCATCACCCACTAGTGGTTAACCCCTTCATTGCCAGTGTCATTTACACAATAATCAGTGCATTTTTATAGCACTGATCGCTGTATAAATGACAATGGTCCCAAAATAGTATCAAAAGTGTCCGATGTGTTCCTCATAATGTCGCAGTCACAATAAAAATCGCAGATCGCCACCATTACTAATAAAAAAAATAATAAAAATGCCATAAAACTATCCCCTTATTGTGATTTTTACCAAAAATATGCAGAAGAATACATATCGGCCTAAACTGAGGAAAAAAACAAACTTTTATATATTTTTGAGGGATATTTATTATTGCAAAAAGTAAATAATAATGCTTTTTTTTTTCAAAATTGTTGCTTTTTTTGTTTATAGCGCAAAAAATCCAAACAACAGAGGCGATCAAATACCACAAAAAGAAAGCACTATTTGTGGGGAAAAAAGGACATCAATTTTGTTTGGGTACAATGTTGCACAACCGCTCAATTGTCAGTTAAACCGTCACAGTGCCGAATCGCAAAAAGTGCTCTGGTCAGGAAGGGGGCAAATGCTTCCAAGACTGAAGTGGTTAAAATATTGGTAATCATCATAGATGGCAGATGAAAAACTCCACAGGGTTGTCCGTAGTGCGATAAATGAAGAAACTGCAAGGCTATCAATGTGTGAGCCTGTCCTATCCCTTTAGCTGGCATCAGGGAGATAAGATCATGACAGCTGTCAGAAAGCCCACCATTCCTTGGCATTCTGCACAAGAGCAGTCTATCTCGCAGCAAGCCCCTCATGTCTGGGGGGCAGCACCATCCGCCACTTCTCACAGACACAAAGGAGTTGTCACAAGGTAGACTAGTGCTTTGAAGAACATCTTATTCAAGCTGCTTAGGTTCTGGCCACTCTGTCCTGAACCTTGGTATTATTAAGCCTGTGCACCTGAGGGCTTTGACCCTCCTATTCCTCTTGCGTTTGTTCTGCTGTTCTGTGTATTGTTTGATCCAGTCTTTGTTCTCAGTGTTTCCCTCTGCCTTTGCAGTTTACTTCTTTTAGTTTTTGACTGTGGTTTCCTTTATTCCCTGTTACTGTGTGTGTCTTTGTCTGCTTAGACTCCTATGTGTATCCTTCCAGCTTGCTATTTGGGTGCGCTGTGCCCGCACGGGTGTGCTAGAGGGGTTTCTACCTGGGGGCTGCCACACAGCGCAACATCCACACCACCAGTGGCTCTGGAGAAGCCTGGGTGTCCCCTTAGATCTGCTACACCACCGTTGCGTGCGGTCACACTGTTCCCGCATCTGTTAGGACCTGTACCTGGGTACACCTGGTTAGTTGTTGCATTGGTTGCTAGACCTTGAGCTACAGTCCCAGATGATCTTACTCTTTGATTGTGAAAAAGCCAAGGTTTTTTATTGCTGACTGTATTCCAATTGGGGAGTTTTCTCATACCTTCTATTCAGGGAACGCTGGTCACCAAAAAGAAAATATGTAGATGAACCTAAAGGGAACAGACAGCAAGGAAAACCTGACAGAGGCTCTTACCCTTCCCTGCTCTATCCAAAACTATTTTGGGCTTTTTTATTTTTTTTATTGAGTGACTGAAAAATTATCACTTCTACAAAGATATAGTATAATTACAAGCCTATGTCATTAAATTGCTTACTATTATCATTTACCATTTAATTAGTAATTTTGTCATAAAAAAAAAAAAAGTCAAATGAAGATAAATGTGATACATTTTCCTTACCAACTGCAGCCAAGATACAGCAGATAACATAAATCCACAGAATTTGTTTGCCCATTATTTCTTTGTAGTTCTCTTGCTTCCTTATCAGAACATCATGCTAAAATAGAGTCCTTGACTTCATGGGAACAGGTGTCTGTCTGCTACTGTCTCTCCCACTCTGATTCTCCTTACTTTGTATGAAGGGAGGAGACACAGGTACTTCTCTATGTTCATCCCATTTTTTACAGCCTCCAAACTCCCTGCCTGCTAGCCAGCACATTTTCCATTAACTCACCCATTGCTGTGATAAATTATACTAATATGAAAACAATTATAGAGACAGTGGACTTTACCCTCACATCTCCAAGCTGATATCTGCAGAAGGGGCGAGACCATCCTGAACCAGTCTCTCAGATTATACATCTGTTTCTTTGGGAGTTAATAGATTTACAAAATCTTAATGGTATATTCAGAAAACTGCATACATTAGGCAATAGTACGCACAACTAGTTAATAATGTCTAAACTTACAATTTGATACATACACTCCACCACCTAGGCACCCAGTCGATTTTCATCCCATATGTGGGGATAAGGGTAGGTGCAGGGAGCATGGTGTAGACCTTGTATGATGGATATTAACTAGTTGTGTAAGCTCTTGCTCTATGCGTGCAGTTTTCTGGTAATATTCTTATGCATTTTTAGATCTATAACTTCCTATTTATCTCCTGAAGAAGAAAATATATACCGTATTTATCGGCGTATAACATGCACTTTTTTCCCCTTAATATCAGGGGAAAATCGTGGGTGTGTGTTATGCGCTGATCCGCCGCGATTTACTAGCGATTTTTGGGCTCTGGGCGGCTTTCAGTCGCCTTCGGCCCTTCTCGTGGCTTTCGGCCATCTTCGGGCCTTCTCTGCGGTTTTCGAGAGCGGCCGAAAGCCTACGAGTACGGCTGAGGCGGCCGAAAACCTCTGAGTACGGCCGAGGTGGCCCAAAGCCGCCGAGAACTTCCAGGCGCCGCCGAGATACCAAGGACATCTCGGCGGCGCCATTTTTAAAAACAAAAGCTGAGGGGACAATGATGCACAAGGCTGCAATGATGGACAAATTGCATGACGGACAGGCTGCAATGACAAGGCTGCAATGATGGACAAGGCTGCAATGACAAGGCTGCAATGACAATGCAATGATGGACAGGCTGCATGACAAGGCTGCAATGATGGACAGGCTGCATGACAAGGCTGCAATGATGGACAGGCTGCATGACAAAGCTGCAATTATGGACAGGCTGCATGACAAGGCTGCAAATTACACTGACAAGGCTGCATCGATGGGCATTTAAATGTAAGTTTTTTTCCTTAAATTTCCCTCCTAAAAGTTTTTTTCCTTAAAATTCCCTCCTAAACATGGGGTGCGTGTTATACGCCGATAAATACGTTAATCTAGGAAATACATTGAGATATAGATATGATGTCGAGATGTGAAGACGACAGAATTTTCAAACCAACATGCAGTTCTTAAATTAGATATGTGAATAAATATGTTTGTTGATATCTTAAATTTCCACTTTTCCATAACTTGTGTTATTAAATCGGGGATGTTACTTACCTTTTTGTAAACCTGGTTTAAATTATATTAATTTGATTCATTTTTTTTTTTTTTCGGCTTCAAACACTGATTTCCTGAAAAAAGATGGAATTTTCACCATTCTTGGCAGCTACAATGTCTCGCCATTTTTTTAATGTAACAAGTCTGAAAAAATATAAATTTAGTATTTTCAATGAAATAGAGAAACCTCTTAATTCCTTAGCAGTGTTTGGGGTAATAGCTCTTAGACCCTTATATCATCCCTCATATTATTATTATCATCCTTTATTTAGAATGTGCTGTGCTTGAAATAATGAAAGGATGCAAGTTAAAGAGGAACTGCAGTCTGCTCACATAATTTGCCATTCTGAAGCTTCCCTCCAACCACTTTGTATATTATTTTATATATACTGTGATTGTGCACTTGCCAAATATGCTGCAGAAATCTCCCTCCACTAGGTCTGGCTGCAGCCATTTTTACTGTGGGCAGCTGAAGCTGCTACCTGGTCACTTCCTGGATTTACACAGACACAAAGAGGCACACCTCCAGCTCTGCAGCTCTGATTGGCCCTCATATGACTCATCCCCCCTCCCTTCCTGGCAAACTCTCATGAGAGTGAGAGAGAGATGCGTGCATGATGTCATAAGCCTAGGCTTTTTACCAGACAAGAAACAGGAATTGGGCTGTATAAGGTATTTACTGGCAGAAAAAAAATGTTTTACTATCCAAAGTTAAAACAACAAGGGCAGATGATTTAATAGATGGAAAGTTGAAAAAAATGACTGAAGGTCGGCACATATGGATCAAAATTTGGTTGGTTCAACAGGGACTGTCTAAATTTTGATTTGTGCTTGGCCTTACCTTTTCATTCTGTCAAATGACCACACTGGAAAAATGTCATCAATTGGCAGTTGTAGCCGATGATAAATGTATTCTGACAGCTAAGGAGTCCCACTGTCAGAATACTAAAGTAATCATATATACCTAGTTTTACAGTCTCCAGAGAAAAACAGGTACAGAAAAGAATAGGACCCTACCGGTAGAAGCTTACAAGAGGTGCCCAAATAATAGATACAATAGTCATTAACTGTGGTTGGCTTTCAGAAAATTCTGCTTCTGTTTTTCAAGACATGATTCCTGCCAATGCATATCATTTGAGAATCTTTATGCATATGAATGCTGTAATCATTTTAATTTTATTATTATTTCATAAGTTTTTTGGCTGTGTGTAACTTCTGCATACTTTCAGCTATTAAAGCCATTCAACTTTTAAAATGTTCAACTCCTTTAGCCAATGATGGGACTCCTTCAACTTTTTTTCTACTATTTATACTTTTTAAAATATGAAGCTTTTTAAACGCTTTTTTTAACATTGAAGTCAATGAGAGCATGCTTAAAATCCTTAAAATCTTCTTCAGCTACCAAAAGTTTCAGCTCCTTCATTCACACTTTCACCTACAGATGCCAAACAAACTTTAAAATGTTCACATTCAGCTATCTGGCTATATCTTTTCAGTTTGATATCTTTTACAGTTTTTGTGAAAAAAACTGTTTAAGTTTAGTGATCATTTCAGAAAATTTCATTAATTTAGGGCATCAGGGCTTTTGTTGTTTGTTTTGTTTCCATGGTTACCAAAGCTTCTTATACACAGTGATGGGCAGTGGGGGAGGTGGCTGGAGCATTTCAGATTACAGAGCCCTGGGGAGAGCACAGACACACCATGTACTGATTTATAATAGAGGACTATGATGGGGCAGTTTTGATGGGCAGTGTTGATGCTATTCAGCATTCCCATGCATTTTCTAGTAGAATACTTATTATTAATTATTATTACTATTGTTGTTATTATTAATTTATGTATGTTTTACATTGGCGACATGCAATAAATAGAAAAAAGACTTAAATACAAAACTATGACCCTCCTCTCCAAACATGAATTCTACTATGCTTTCAGGGAAAGTTATGCAATTTGTAAGTGTTTTAACAAAACGGGAATCTTTTCACTGTTCAGATAAAGCTTTGTGATTCCCCCATTAAAATATGGTGTAAAGAAACCAATCGGCTTCCAAGTTTTTTTTGGCAAAGCTGATTGGCTGTCTTGCACAGCTCCACCAGATTTTGCACAATTTAAGTAAATCAACCCCACTACTTCTTCAGAGATAAAGGATCACCATGCTCAAGGTTAGTTTTCATACTTTCACATTTTTAGTATGATGTAAGCTAACGAAATATAAAAACATAAATTTTATGATAATTTTATATGACTTTCAGGAACTAAAAAGAGATACATGTATCCTAGCAGTGTCTCCTTTAGATACATTTATTATACTAACTAATGTTGCCACTGATGAAAAGAATCTTCATTTCCTGACAGGCTCCATGGCAGCAGGCAGCATATGTGTGGGTTGATCTTGCCTCCATAACTATCCAATAGGACCCCTCCCTATAAATTTCAGCTGTGAGCTCCTAGCCGTATCATGATCAACTGAACGATATGGTGTCATGTCCCTACGATAAGCCTTGACTGTTAGCAGGGTATGGAGTGTATTATTACTATTGGAAAGACAAGAGCGCACAGGCCCATTTCTCTAGCAGTTTGCAGGTGTCATAATCTGTCCTGAAAGCCTGGTGTGTGTATGGATGTCCTGGCTGAATTGATCATAGGTGGTGGTAAGCGATCGCCTTCATGGCAGCAGTGTTTGTGTTTGTAGTTTGTTTCTTCTGCATTTCCTGTCCTTTCATATTTGTGCCTAAGCAGCGGTTGGCTACTTGTGCGTTCCACCTGCCGCTCCCTCTTACTACTGGGTTCTGTCTGCGCTCTCCGCATGCACAGTCCCGGAACTAAAGCGAGGCCTGGTTCCCGCATGCACATGGGGATTGTGGGCCTGGCACGGCTATGATGTTATGCGGTGCCAATTTTAAAAGCCTGGGGAGGCCTGTAGATCTCCAGAATGATCGTGGGCATAGCGGTGACTTCCCTGAGCACCTGCGGAGCCTTCCCCAGGCAAGTGCAATTTTCATATGGGTCTGATTTTTGTCTTTTACTTGCTGATACCTGATGTATTGCCTGACTTGCAGTGACTTCGGTATCAGTCATGGACTCTTCACTGCCTCCTGGTGGCCAGACCTCTCGCAGCAGGTAAGATTTGGGAACTGTGTTTTTTCCCTTTACTCTGCCTGCTGGGGGAAGAAAGTGGAATGTAGGGCATCATTCCTGACTTTGTGCTTTTCTCTCTCTATGTCTTTCTTTCCCTTTCTCCTCAGCCCTTCTATGTCTGACCAACAACAAAGCAGTTCCCGCAGAAGGAGCAGGTCTTCTAAAGCACACCACCGGCACTCCTCTTCTAGACACCATGGTTCCTCCTCTAAGTCCAAAGACCATAGGAGAGGCTCTCCTCACCCCCCCCCCCCCCATCTCACAGAAAGGGGCCGGAGAGATCATGTTGATGCAGGGCCCCAGTTCCTGCTAGCAAGTCTCTCTGTGACCACTGTTTCTCTAAAGCAGCTAATGAGAGGGAAGGTGCAGATCAACACCTGGAAGCACTAATTAAGCAGGTCGTGAAAGAGTCGCTACAGGAGAAAGATGCTGGAAAGCCTCTTGATTCTCCTCCCGATCCACTAATTCCCCTGTCAGGAGAGGGACAAGTCCATGAGACATGGGAGTCTTCCTGACCTAGTCACCAGTCAGCTCCCCCTTCAGATAGAGGGTCAGAAGCAGATGATCCTGGGATGGGCTTTGAATACGCCTTGGTTCCTTCTCTGGTGAAAGCTGTTAAAGAAGCTCTGAATTGGGAAGACCCAGTAATTTCTCCTCCTAAACAGAGAAAATGTTTCAAACAGCTCAGTAAGGAGCGTCAATATTTTCCTTTTCTCACTGAAGTAGGAGCCATAATTTCTGAAGAATGGGGCAAGATGGGTAAAAAAAAGTTCTATGCAATCTAAAATCTCAAAACTATATCCTTTCAAGGAAGAGGAGGTTAAACACCTTGAGTCAGCTCCCTTGGTGGATGCAGCACTAATGAGGCTTGTTAGGTACGTGACTCTTCCTCTCGAAGATACGTTCTCATTTAAAGACCTTTTGGAGAGACGGATTGATTCCGACCTACAACTGATTTATTTGACAACAGGCACAGTTTGCAAACCTGTCCTGGCCTTAGCAGCAGTCTCTAAAGCCTTACAGGCATGGTCAAACAATGTGAAACAGTCTCTTACAGGTATCTCTGAAGAGGTAGCCAAGGGCTCCCCTATTCAGGAAATCAGGCTGGCCTCCGCCTTTCTGGGGGAGGTCTCTATTGATGTTATTCACCTGGTGGCCCAGGTGATGTTGTCTGTAGTCACCACCCATCGGGCCTTGTGGCTCTGACCCTGGTTGAGGGATCCAGCTTCTAAACAAGCTTGGTGCCATATTCCCTTTTCAGGGCACATCTCTCTTTGGCAACAAGCTTGATAGCGCCGAAACCCGGGCTACGGGTGGTAAGTCGGGGTTGCTCCCTCAGGATAGGCATTTACAGAACCATAAACGCACCTTTTCAAGATCACAGAATACCGATCGTGCAAGGGAAGCACTCAGCTACAGGCCTGGTCGTGAATTTACAAGATCGTGGAAATCCAGGCAGTCCTCTTTTAAAAAGCCCACAAAAAGGGCTTCCTCTGGTAACCAAGATTCCACTAAGTCTTTTTGAAGTTGATGCGAAAAGGGTGCCTCAGCGGGAGGAACTTTAAAGGGGCAGGACAAGTATTTAGTAGCCAATATCTTACTTTAAAACAAATATTTTTATTTTACTTCAAGTAAAATCAAAGGGGTAGTAGTCATATGAGCAAACAGACCAGGACAAAGGAGCACAGAAACCTAGTAATTTCCACTCTCCAAGAGTTTGAGTGGCTGCTGAATTTGTGGAAAAGTCACCTGAATCCATCTCAGTCTCTTGTATTACAAGGTGCCCATTTCAACACGGTGGAAGGCACCACCTCGCTACCTGAGGAGAAGATTGTGGTGATCCGGGACAGGATCCACTCAACCCTCACTTCATCTCACCTGACCGCTCTTCAATGTCTGAAGGTGATTGGCCCTAGGCAACCACCATTCCCATGGTGAAGTGGACGCAGTGGCACACTCACCCATTCAAAAAAGGGTTTCTCCAACAATTGGATTCTCCCAGCAAGAGTCAGTGCATCCTTCTCACTCCATCCATGAGAGAATCTCTCCTTTGGTGGCTTCAAGGAAAAAAACTCTGCAATTGGCATTCGATCCTTCCCATCACATGGGTTACAATAACCTCAGATGCCAGCAATCAGGGCTGGGGAGCTCAGGGCAGATGGAACTCACCATCTCAAAGGATTGTGATCAATATACTGGAACTGCGGGCAGCCTTTCAGGTGCTCTGGTCCTTCTGCCATCTGATAGAGAACCCCTCAGTGGTGCTCCAGTTGGACAATACAACCGCAGTGGCTTACATAAGGAAGCAAGATGGAACTCGCAGCCTTAATCAGATCCATTTCTACTTGGATAGTACAGACCATTCAAAAGGCTTATAAAGTGAAGGGCTTGGCTCCTCCAGAGGCAGTGACTGCACACTCAACTATCTCAATCTCTTGGGTGGCTTCTCATCATGTCACGCCTGAACTTATATGTAGAGCGGCTTCTTGGTCATCTATTAATACTTTTGTTTCCCACTATTGTGTTGAACCAGCCGCCTTGTCATCCATGAATTTTGGTTTGCAAGTGCTGCCAGTTGACATTGTTAAATAAATTAATTTTCTTTGGCTTTTTCTCACTTTTTTTTTACCAAAACATTAAGCAAAGGCAAGACCATGTATCTGTTCTTTTTTTAAACTGATTCCCAGATAGGTAAGGATCAGTTTTTACACTGTTCATGTTGGGCACACCTAAAGGGTTAAACTTATTTGAAAAAAAACATATCAAGTGAACCTTATAATTGCTTTTCTATATAAGCAAAAAAGAAAAATGTCTGAAAAGAAACCAGTCCTAAAAGAAAGAAATTAAGTTTGCTAATCGTTGCTTCTACTAGTTGACTGGCTATCATGCTTATCCTATGGCTTCAATAGTTTGAATCACTGAACTGGAACAAGGGTGAAGATCATGAATTCTAATTTTACTCTGATCTTTCTGTTCTGCATACTCATACTGTAAACAAGAGATGTAGAGACATTTTAGCAACAAGATATTATAACAAACAATTGTAAGTCTGTAAATTATTAACGCTGTTTACTTAATAAATATGTAGAAATAAGATGTAAAACACACATTGCATACAGAAAAAAAAATCATCATTGTGTTATGAAAGTTAACATGGAAAGAATCCCTGATAGGAGTATATTTGTACATGTGCAGCTCTTAACTTGGGCAAGATGGAAATTAACATCACCTTGGAACACATCTTGTGCCAAGCAGGAGTTAAAATTGACATAATAAAACGTCTTTGCTTACTTGCATTTGTTTTATTCCTGTCTTGTAATCAGTGCATTGAGCCATGCAGCACGCAGGAACTATTAGTTGAACATTAATAAATAATGTTTTTATTATATCTAGTAAACTATATGTACAAAGTTCTCTAATCACAGCTGTTTATAAAATAAGCCAATAAAACGAATTTCATAGCACTAAGTGATGCAGCAAAAAACAGTAAGAAGTGTTCAAAGTTCTACACATGGCTTTTGAGGTGGTTTTTTTTTTTTTTCAATTCATCATCACGTAGAGAAAATACACATCGAAGGTAGGATTACAATTGTAATTTCTATCAGGAAACATGACTCCATAATTTGGATTTGTAATGCTGGAGACTAGTGTGCATAGCAGTTGATTCTGGTTGTGTTATATTGTCAGTGGGGTTTCCAAGAGATGAAGCATGCAAGCAACAACCTGTCAATGGCCATGGTAAACTGACTTATTAGTTTTGGGTGGAGTTAGCTTATAAACCCTATGTACCGTCTGTCACTGTATTCTGATGAACAGCAAACATACCACTGTGATATCATGACTTCTGTTATGTCAAACAACATCAAATTAGTAAAGGTTAAAAGAGAAGTCTGATCAAAGCTTTTTTGGCCATACTTCCCTTCTGGGTCACAGGGGTGCACTTACTAGTGCTCTCCTGTGCCTCTTCATCAGCCCACTGTCAGTTGACATCACAGAGCTTTCACAGGCTCTAGAAAGATCCCGACCATATTGTTGGAGGAGCAGAGCAGAGAACCGGTGAATGACAGTCACCACTCTCTGCTCAGTGAAGACCAAGAACTGAGTGACCAGCAGTCAAGTGTTCACTCAGTTCTCAGGCTTAGAGCTAGAGGGGGCAGCTGCAGCATCACACCAATGCTGCAGATTGTAGCGAGTATAGAGGTTTATTTTCTTCACAACCCCAAACTTCTCCCTTAATTCTCTTAAGCATAAGCCTGTACCTCATATCCAGTTGCTCATTCTGGTCTCTATTACAGTGTTTTACTATCTTATAGAGAGGCGCTTAAACAATATACACCAGGATGCCAATATTTAAAATTCTAAAGTGAATAAGCAGAAGTCAAAACTGTTTTTTAAAAGGTCTCAAAGACTACAACTACATAAATACGACTACTATTAGACTTTATATGTAAAGGTAATGCATTTTATCAGTAATAGATCAGAAACTAGCAGCACCATCAATGTGCATAGATGTATTGTGTGCCTGCATGTATCCAAAAGAGCTGGTTTTAGTTTCTAGTGATGAACATACCTGGGTTCATTTTGGGGCAGATTCGACAAAGATGACTACGTTTCGGGTTCTAAATCTGAACCTCACTGAAGTCAGGAACATATTAAAAAAACAGTAATGGCCATTTACATTACATTTGTTGGGGAGTAATATCCCTATTATATGTGATGTTCATACAGGAAATGCCCGAGCATCTGTTCAAATGCCTGAACCGCCAAGGTGCAGCCTGAACATACATCTGCAGTGTTAACTCGTGAGCATTAATGCACGCTTCATGTGCTAATATGTAATGCATTAAGGTGGCATATTATGGGCTGCCAATGCATCCTAATACAAATCAGATGTGACTCTTTATAAAATGGTTGGCACTATACCACAGTAACACATGTTACCACAACACAGAAATATAAATGGGCCTATAAAATGAACATTTCACTCATTGTGGTCCTATTGTCAATATAGGTCTACCAAAGTAACTGGGCCAAGTCTAAGGCCACCCATGTACAGTTCGATTATCGGCTGTTTCAGCAGAAATCATCTGAGATTCGAACCGTGTGTGGGCAAGCTGATTATACCAAGTTGATTGATCAATCAACTCGGGTACAACCAGCCTGCTGGATTCACTTGCAATTATTGCTAGAGGCTGCTCTAGCAATAATCCCTGCCTTGCTCGGCAGGAGGGATTTCCCTCTCAGCACTGCCCGTGTTAATAGGGAAATCATGCAAATTTCTTTCCTGCAACCCGTGGTTTATGGCCTGCCTAAGTCTCAGTAGGCATTTGGAAAACAATAGATCTTATGCCTTGTACACACGGTAGGAAATTCCGACGGAAAAGGTCCGATGGGATTATATTGTCGGAAAATCCGATCGTATGTGGTATCGGACTTTTTCCGTCAGAAATTCAGACGGAAAAAATTTGAGAGCAGGATCTCAAACTTTCCGACAAAAAAATCCGATCAGACTTTTTCCGATCGTTTGTAGAGAATTCCGATCAGACAAAGTGCCAGGCATGCTCAGATCAAATTACGAGACCAAAGCTATTGGCTACTAGCCTGAACGTAGTCCCGTTGTAACAAATGAACGCCATCACGTTCCGAACGATCTGATTTTTCCGACAACTTTGTCTGACCATGTGTATGCAACACCAGTTTAGGACAAAATCCGTCGGAAAAAATCCGACTTATTTTTTTGTCGGAATGTCCGACCGTGTGTACAAGGCATTAATTACACAGCCTGCTTCTAAAAACACTTGTCACATCATACAGACTAGCCCTAGGAGCGCTAATAAAAAACGTATTTACCAGTGATTGTTGGCTGAAAGACTATTATTTCATCTGCAGTGGTTTTCCTGTAGAGCTCAGTGACAGTCCTTGGTGGATGGGAGATTAAGGTCTTCCAACAGATTTGGATCATACAAAATATGGATTATAGAAAATATGGTCCAACTTATTACTGAATTTATACAACACATACACAATAGAAATACAACAATGTGAAAGTGTAAAAAGAAGACACATTTAAAAGATAATCCCTTTTTACAAGGAATAGCATGCACACACTTAAAGTCACAGGTTTTACGGTTGTCTTGATGATTGTAACAGCAATAGCTCACTCAGGGAAACTTTCAATCAGATACATTTATTTTTTAATGCTCTATTGGCTGGGGAAAGAGCCCCCCTCTTTCCCCAGCCAATAGAGCATTAAAAAATAAAGTGCCTCTGATTTTACCTGACCATGTCAAAGTGGAAACGTTGTCTATAATAAGAGTTTTTCAACCCCTAGATGTTTATACAGTAGTTCAGAGATTACTGGAGAACTTTGAGCTAAATAGGGTTTTCCATGCATGATGCTGCTGTTGGGAAAGCCAGTTAATCACATAAGGAGATGACTTAACAGAATTTCTGCATTTCTTGTACAGAAATCCTGCCAGTTTGTTAAACATCTAATGAGGACTACACAAAGCTGCGCACCTTCTTACCTAACCACTTGAAGACCAAGTCGTTTCTGCCACTTCTTGTTTAAAAGTTAAAATTTTTTGCTAGAAAATTACTTATAGCCCCCAAACATTATATATTTTTTAGCAGACACCCTATGGAATAAAATGGTGATTCTTGTAGTTTTTTTATGCCACATGGTATTAGCGCAGTGGTTTTTCTAACACAATTTTTTTTGCAAAAAAAAAAATTATATTGAATTAAAAAAAAAAAAAACAACACAATATTCACTCCCAATTTTTTTGCATAATATGAAAGATGTTGTTTCACAGAGTAAATAGATACCTCTGCAGCAATACCTCATGTGTGGTGTGAACATCATTTACATATACATGCGTGATTTAGGTATGCATTTGCTTCTCCACATGAGCAAGGAGGAATGCGGTACTTTTAATTTTTTTTCTTATTTATTTTATTTTTTATTTTTATATGGTCCCTTTAATTTTTCTTTTTTTTTTTCAAATCACTTTTATTCTTATTACAAGGGATGGAAACATTTTACAATTTAAAAGCAAAAGATCAAAAATCTCTTTTTTGATCTTTTGCTTTAAAAAAAAAAAAAATTGTTTACTTCCACCCTGGACTGGAAGTGACCTTGTGACATTGCTCTGGTCCTCAGAGGCCATAGAGGCAATCAAAGACGATCTAGTCTTTAGCTGCCTCTGTGACCAGCTGCCCCCCCCCCCCCCCCCCCCACACACACACACACACACACACCTCTTCAGAAAATGATCCTTTTGAAGAGAAAGCCAACCACCAGCTAGAAAAAAAAAAGATACTAGGGTTATGGCTGAGAGCTTTACTTGCAAACTCCAACCTATATATATGTATTTTTGTCAGCAAGTGGTTTAAGTATGTTTTCAATAGATAAAGATAACATTCTTTCAATTAATTCTAGCAGATGTTTTCCCCTGTTTAGATATACAATTTTATTTAATCTCTGTTCTATAATTTTCTCCAGTTAAGTTTCTGCAATTTCTTTGTAACTTCTAATTGCTTTTCTTAACCATTTTTTAAGCTGCACATACTAATTTCGGTTTCCCCAGAGGTTCTTCTTTTATTTTGCATCATCTGAAAAGCTTGTTTTTCTGTTTTATTCAAAGAAACTGGGAAATTTGTTGAACCTGTCAGGGATCTATACCATTCCCAGACGATAAAACCATTGCAATTTAGGCAAGTGCCTTTGGGTGGTATTCTATCAGCGGCTCCTGCTCTATAGACCCCCTACCCTTTCCTGTCTCCTCCTGCATTTTTTACTGCTACAAAATTGTCCATTCCAGAAGAATTCACTTAGGAAATGCTTAAATCATTGGACTGTCTGTAACTGCAGGTTCCTGGATCTGCTTGTTCATTTTATAATATGTAAAATGCAATATAGGATTCAGGTTGGCATAATTATAATGTGATAGCATCAGGCCGTCTCCTTGAACTTGTCATAAAACGGTTGGGCGAGGTTTGTGATGTCCTCATTCTCTGTTATGTCCTATGCTGGTTTCACATTGATGTCGCTGATATCAGCAAATTACAGGCAAGTAGGTAACCATCCACTTTGATTGTTTCACAAAAATAAATTTCTAAATGGATATTTGATGATAAATAAGTAAAGTCCAGTCCACTTATTTGACTTATTTTTCTATATTGCATGTGGCACAACAGATGGACTTTGATAGTACAGCTGGTAAGATTATCAGTGTTCCAAATTACACACACGCACATACAAACACACACACACATAAAATTGCACAAACTGACAAATCAGACTGACAACGTGGCAATTCTGGCATGCCTCAGAGACGCTGCTTTGTCTTTACCTGTATAATAGCTGTGCGAGTCTTGCTATACTATGAACACAATAAAATCATTGCCTATATACAGCGCCTTGCGAAGGTATTCGGCCCCCTTGAACTTTTCAACCTTTTGCCACATTTCAGGCTTCAAACATAAAGATATAAAATTTTAATTTTTTGTGAAGAATCACCAACAAATGGGACACAATTGTGAAGTGGAACGAAATTTTTTGGATAATTTAAACTTTTTTAGCAAATAAAAAACTGAAAAGTGGTGCGTGCAAAATTATTCTGCCCCTTTACTTTCAGTGCAGCAAACTCACTCCAGAAGTTCTGTGAGGATCTCTGAATGATCCAACGTTGTCCTAAATGACTGATGGTGATAAATAGAATCCACCTGTGTGTAATCAAGTCTATGTATAAATGCACCTGCTCTGTGATAGTCTCAGGGTTCTGTTGAAAGCGCAGAGAGCATCACGAAGACCAAGGAACACACCAGGCAGGTCCGTAATACTGTTGTGGAGAAGTTTAAAGCCGGATTTTGATACAAAAAGATTTCCCAGGCTTTAAACATCCCAAGGAGCATTGTGCAAGCGATCATTTTGAAATGGAAGGAGTATCAGACCACTGCAAATCTACCAAGACCTGGCCGTCCCTCTAAACTTTCAGCTCAGACAAGGAGAAGACTGATCAGAGATGCAGCCAAGAGGCCCATGATCACTCTGGATGAACTGCAGAGAACTATAGCTGAGGTGGGAGAGTCTGTCCATAGGACCACAATCAGTCGTACACTGCACAAATCTGGCCTTTATGGAAGAGTGGCAAGAAGAAAGCCATTTCTCAAAGATATCCATAAAAAGTCTTGTCTAAAGTTTGCCACAAGCCCCCTGGGAGACACACCAAACATGTGGAAGAAGGTGCTCTGGTCAGATGAAACCAAAATCGAACTTTTTGCCCACAATGCAAAACGATATGTTTGGCGTAAAAGCAACACAGATCATCACCCTCAACACACCATCCCCACTGTCAAACATGGTGGTGGCAGCATCATGGTTTGGGCCTGCTTTTCTTCAGCAGGGACAGGGAAGATGGTTAAAATTGAGGGGAAGATGGATGCAGCCAAATACAGGACCATTCTGGATGAAAACCTGTTGGAGTCTGCAAAAGACCTGAAACTGGGACGGAGATTTATCTTCCAACAAGACAATGATCCCAAACATACAGCAAAATCTACAAAGGAATGGTTCACAAATAAACGTATCCAGGTGTTAGAATGGCCAAGTCAAAGTCCAGACCTGAATCCAATTGAGAATCTGTGGAAAGAGCTGAAAACTGCTGTTCACAAACGCTCTCCATCCAACCTCACTGAGCTCGAGCTGTTTTGCAAGGAAGAATGGGCAAGAATTTCAGTCTCTCGATGTGCAAAACTGATAGAGACATACCCCAAGCGACTTGCAGCTGTAATCACAGCAAAAGGTGGCTCTACAAAGTATAAACGCAAGGGGGCCGAATAATTTTGCACGCCCCACTTTTCATTTTTTTATTAGTTAAAAAAGTTTCAAAAATCCAATAGATTTCGTTCCACTTCACAATTGTGTGCCACTTGTTGGTGATTCTTCACAAAAAATAAAATTTTTATATCTTTATGTTTGAAGCCTGAAATGTGGCAAAAGGTTGAAAAGTTCAAGGGGGCCGAATACTTTCGCAAGGCACTGTATCTATATGAAGTTCACGATTATTCACATACATTTTTCAGGATATTAATTTATTATTTATATCTCTATGTACTGTTATGTATAATTTTTTTCCTCACAGGATTTAAGATTTATTGAGGTTTATTTGATTTATTTTTATTATTTTGTATAAGCGCAACCTTTTTGGATTTTTATGGTTAATGGTGTATATCTCACGTGGTGTTGCTGCTATAGTAGGTGAATTCTTAGTCCAGCGCAGAAATTTTTCCATTACAATTTCTATGACCTTGAACTGCTGACATAACATAGTCTCTAATTCCACCCAGAGAGTAGCCACTCGCAGCTGGGCACTTCAAGGCTGAACAGATCTCTAGCCAGAGATCGTGGCAATCAACACGTTGATTCAAAACTTGAAAAATCCTATGAACGTGTACAAGTTATAACTGAAAGTGAACAGGAACCTTTTTCCTCAGTACCTGGAACGTTCCCTGTCTCCTTAATAGTACTGGAAAAAGCGTGGATTCGGCAATGTTCTTCCCAACTCAGTAACCAGGCACTTCTCAGGATGCCACTTGTCGGCCCTCCTCCGAAGAGTCCTCCCCCGGTCACTTTCACGAGCTGTGGGGCCCCTCCAAGCCGAGAGCACACCCGGACACCTTGAATCCTCCCTCAGTTACTGCGCCGCAGACCAGCCGATTCCGAGACAAATGGATCCCTACTCCAGACCAGAGGGTCTATTGGGGGTAACCAAAAGAAACATGTTGCGGGATGTCGAACACCCAGTGACCGGGACCCCTCGCGGGGCTACCCCGGCCCTGGACCAAGAACAGACCACACTGGCCTCACAAACTCCTCTCCCTAAACACATGACCCCCAACATCTTAAGTACCCCTTCCCAGACTCTTCAGCGAGGCCCGACACACCCACTGATTGGTTCCGAGAAAGCTGATACCTAAAATGTCCAACCAGGCCTGGTTCTGGCTTGTCAAGTGCACCTTACTGTACACATGACCAAGCAGAACTTCTAACACAGCCCAGCCAAACTGATGTCAAAGTTAACCTACATAATTAACCCTCAGAACCCCTACTGTTCTGAGGCAAAAAAAAATAATTTACACCTGTATGACACTTTGTCCAAAATGTCATCCGCTACATCAGGAATACTAATTGCACACCTGTGGGTTGGGTTCATAAACATCCCAGGAATAGAAGTCAGTGCTCAGACTTGGAGACAGCTCCACCTGGCAGACAGGAAGTCTGGCCTAAGAGGTCGGGAGGGCTCCAGGAGAAAGAGACAGGAGGTCTCGGAGTCTAAGACTGCAGGTGGCAGTCTGTGTGTACGTATGAAGCAGGCAGATGTGGCCTGTGACCAAAACAGCACGAAGCTGACAGTGAGTAAGCCAGGAGGCTATAGTTTGTTTATACAGTGATGGTGGAACCCCCTGCGAGGGAAGATTACTGTTTGAACTTTTTCATTACTTTTAAATAAAAGTGGGCTGCCATGCCCTAAAACACATTCTGGAGTGGCACATTTCTGGAAAACTGCATGCACCACTTGAACCTAATCACTCCGGATCATCACAATTGGTGAAGAAATTGGTGCTGGGCACGGATGGCGCTGGTCCAGATCCTCGCATGCCAGAAACTGTGAATGTCAGAGACTGTGTGTATTGCTGTTGCTGTGTGAAACAAAGTGATGGGTCCTGTGTCTCAGCTGTAAGGAGACAGTAAGCCAAAAAAAAAAAAACATTTATTTTTAAGGAACTCTGCATCTGTTGCTACAAAGATGCATGTTGTTTCCCATAGCAACAAAGGCAAGGTCGGTCATTAGACCTATGGTCAATGGTGGAATGATCCTGATGAGAGTCCTGGCTGGTGGGCTCAAGAGGATTGTTAAAGTTACTGGAGAAGCTCTGCAGGGAGAAGGCAGTCTCCCATAGTAACCAGTAAAGTGTCATCTGGATGGTGGGGCTCCTATGAAGAGGTGGCTCACTGTTCCCACAAAGAGGGCTGGAAAGCCAGAGAGTCTTTCATTTCACCCGGTAACCGCATGGGGAAATACAGCAGGGGAGAGCAACAGGCTAACCGGAAGTCCAAGAGGAGAGCGGGTGCCCGTAGCAACGCCTGTGATTCCAAGTCTGCAGACTGGGTTAGAAAGACTGATTATGTGACTGTGCACACAGGAGTGGATGTGACCCCCAAATGGGACATCCCTTGTTTGTGCTAAAAAGGACTTGCCTTGCTGCAGTGCTCTGTTCAGTGGGGAGGCAAGTGTTAAGGTTACAAAGCTTAAGGTCTGCAATGAAACTCCATCTGCTCATGTTGATGAGGGTGGGGTACTGCAACATGGTGTGGTTGAAAATGTGTTGCCACAATGCAGGGTAAAACAAAGCGATGTGTAAAACTGACAAGAGCAGTGTTTCAGATGCTGCTGAGCCTCTTGGTCTGTCCAGGTCTCATTGGGACGATTTAGTCCAACAGGGCAATACCTACTGGGATGATTTGGCCATTTTGCTGCTAAAAGGGTAGTGGATGCTATGGAGCAGGAGAGGTGTCTGCAGAACAGCCTATAGGCCAAGGTGCATGGGTTGTTGCAGAGACTAATCCTCTCATGACTGAAGGTCCCAGCGAGTGAAAATGCACAGCGGAAATTGCGTCCACAATGTAAAAAAGAGAAAAAGTGTATTTTGTGACAGACATGCTTAAGAAAATGTTAGAATCATGGAGTGTACAGCCAGTATATATCTGGCCGTCCTCTCCTGTGTTTGGAGAACTGGTACTAAGGGGTATGGCTGGTTGGAGCTGGATATTGCAGGCTGTACTGAGGCTGTACTGTGCAGAAATCGCAAATGCTTGTATCGTTTAATGCAATGTTTTGTGTTGATGTGGAAAGTTGTCTCAAAATGTGCTGGATTGCTACAAAGATTAATTCAATCGATATGTGGCGCTACCCATACTGGGGAAACCCCAAATAAATAAAAATATATAAAACTACAATATATATATTGTGTATCTAAAAACTTCTGCGCTCTATGGAAAAAAAGAAGAGCGAGAATAGCAAGTGAACGAAGCAGCAATCACTAAATGAGTTGTCTCTCACTGATAGAAGTAAAATGAAAAAGGTGTGATGCGCTAATTTCAAAACATTCAATAGCCACAATAAAACCAGTAATGTGCGATTATAAAATTGTATAAAGTGCAACCATGCATAAATAAATCAAAAAGTGACTCTGTGCATAATATATACAATGAACTAAAATACAAAATTGAGCTGTAATAGACCATAAAAGTGGCTATATGTGCATAGACCATAAAGTGACTGTATGTGCAAAAACACAAATTCACCATAAATATCAAAATTCATATAAAAGAAAATATGTGAACATAGTTGAATGTGTAAAAGGTTGAGCCAAAAATATTAATGTGAACAAAAAATATATAAAAAAACAAAAAATTCTTGATCCAAGTGACAATCGTGATTCGTAATGAAATGTCCCATACACAATCAGATCAAATCGTGCAATTCGGTAAAAACACACTAAGTTAAACGTGCGACATGCTGGACAATCAATCCATCCGTGATGATCCGTGCAGATAGTGCTAATGCTATGCAATTACCTCACTGCTGTGGGTACACAGCAAAATTAGTAATGGACACCAGGTAGCCAGGGATGATTGCAGGGATGGCTGTATATCAGGCTCTTTAGGAGACTTCTCTAACTTCCTCATGAATGGTGGATAGACTCAGGGGAATAGACCAAAGAGAACCGCCATAGTGTAGTATTTAAAATATATGAATTTTATTGCGAAAATTAAAACTACTCACAAGCAAAGCAGGAGTATGCACATTTGACAGACAGCAGATAGACCGGATATGGACGTCACTTCCGGGTTCCTACGCGTTACGTCGTCAAGACTTCAACTGGGGAACCAGTTGAAGTCTCGACGACGTAACGCGTAGGAACCCGGAAGTGACGTTCGTATCCGGTTTTTGTCTGCTGTTTGTCAAATGTGCTTACTGTTGCTTCACTTGTGAGTAGTTTTAACCCTTTAAATAAATTGCTATATTTTAAAAAAACTACTACACTATGGCGGTTCTCTCTGATCTATTCCCCTGAGTTCACCCACCATCCATGAGGAAGCTATAGAAGTCTCCCAAAGAATTTGTTCATACAGCCATCTCTGCAATCATCTTGGTGTCCATTACTAATTTTGCTGTGTTACCCACAGCAGTGAGGTAATTGCACAGCATTAACACTACCTGCACGGATCACCACGGATGGATTTATTACTCAGCACGTTGCACGTTTAATTTAGTGTGTCTACCGAAATTGCACGTTTTGATTTGATTGTGTATGGGACATTTTATACAAATCACAATTGTCACTTGGATTCAAAACCTGTTTATTTTTCTTTGCTCATATATATCTTTGGCTGTATTTTTCACACGCTGAATATGCTCACACATCCTATATTTTGATATATATGGTAAATTCATGTTTTTTGCATTTAGAGTAATTTTATGGTTTTTACACTAGGTAATCACTATATGATCTATTGTAGTTCCACTTTAGTTCATTGGTATATATGCACAGAGTCATTTTTTGATTTGTGTATGCACGTCTGCACTTTTTACTATTGCACACCATTAGCTTTATTGTGGCTATTTGAATGTTTTGTAATTTAGCGCATCACACTTTTATCTATTAACCAAACAAAATTGACGCCCTTTTTTTTCACAAATAGAGCTTTCTTTTTGTGGTATTTGATAACCTCTGCGGTTTTTTATTTTATAAACAAAAGAGGGCCAATTTTGAAAAAAATTTAATATTTTTACTTTTTGCTATAATAAATATCCCCAGAAAAATGTATAAAAAACAAATTTCCTCCACAGTTTTTAGGCCGATATGTATTCTTCTACATGTTTTTGGTTAAAAAAAACGCAATAAGCGTATATTGATTGGTTTGCGCAAAAGCTATAGCGTCTACATAATAGGGGATATTTTTCATTTTTATTATTAGTAATGGCGGTGATCTGTGATTTTTTTTATCATGACAGCGACATTATACACATCGGACACTTTTGACACTATTTTGGGACCATTGTCATTTATACAGAGATCATTGCTATAAAAATGCACTGATTACTGTGTAAATGACACTGGCAGGGAAGGGGTTAAACACTAGGGGGCGATCAAGGGATTAAGTGTGTCCTAGGGAGTGATTCTAACTGTGGGGGGGATGGGCTACCACTGTCATGACAACAATAACTGCTCCCGATGACAGGGAGCAGTATATCTCTGTCATGTCACTAGGCAGAACAGGGAAATGCCTTGTTTACATTCTGCCTCTCTGTTACATGATCGCGGGCCCCCGGCAGACATCGAGCCCACGAGACCTGCAGGCACGGTGACAGAGCTTGCGGCGGGTGCGCACATGCCCACAAGTCTGCAATTTAAAGGGGACCTACCTGTGCGCCCAACACTGTAATGCCGGTCTCTCAAATAATACTCTTAATATAAATCAGCTGCTAGCGTCGCACATGTCTCATAACTCATGCAAAAATCATCAAATATACTGTAATACGCTGCGCTATCAAAATTGAAATCCAAATAGTGAAATATAATAGTAAAATCTGCTATATGCTAACAGCAATAAAGTGATACTCGTGCTTAAATATATATACAATGTTGCAAATAAAGTGCTTTCATGTGTAATACGATATAACATCCATATACTGAGGTAAAAGGCAATCAAAAATCCTTAATAAAATATAATAGGCAATCAAAATGCTTGGAAATATATATATATATATATATATATATATATATATATATATATATATATGTATATATATATATGTATGTGTGTGCGTATGTATGTGAAAAAAGTGCTACAATGTGCTGTGCAATCTTCAAAGTATCAGTCCATAGGTGTTCAATTTAAGCCATGCATTTCAGTGATTGTTGTGACGTCAATCCAATACTGAGGTGCTGTGTTTACAGTCAGGTGCTCCCCCCCCACCCCCGGTTTTAGCCGCTCACCTTAGAGTGTGTGACCTTGCTGTTTAGGCTTGGCCAGTGCATGCATAAGAACCTAATGGTTCAGTAGAGAATCCGGATTCCTGGGGTGGCCAATATCTGTAGAGTCCCTCTTGTGCCTCAGTACAGGCATACCCCACTTTTAAGTACACAATGGGGTTTATTTACTAAAGCTGGAAAGTGCAAAATCAGGCTCACTTCTGCATAGAAACCAATGAGCTTACAGGTTTTATTATCAAAGCTTAATTGAACAAGCTGGGGTAGAAGCTCATTGGTTTCTATGCAGAAGTGAGCCTGATTTTGCACTTTCCAGCTTTAGTAAATAAACCCCATTGTGTACTTAAAAGTGCCTGTAATAACAATAGAGAGGGGAGGGCTTCATAGTGTAATATGTCAAAACTTTTATTAAAAATCCCACTCAGGGTACTCACATTAGCATGGCGGGTCAGAGCGCCACTCTAAAATTAGCGTGAATCAGTGGGGTGGGCTACTTGTTCAGGGCCAACAATATATATATATATATATATATATATATATATATATGTGTTCAGGTTTATTTTGTTCAATCAACAACAGAAAAGTAGCATGCAGTTATAGCAAGGAATGAAGCTGAGATTCAAAAAAGCTATATTTTTGTATCAAAACTTGGTTTTACAGGGTAAAGATGTTATATAACGGCTAAATCTGTGTCTGTGTAGTTTGTTCAATAAGTTTTGAAAATCTAGAGAAAAAAGCTTAAATAATGCATTCCAATTTAACTAAACATATTTGATTTTAGTCGACTAAAATGATGTACTGGAAATTTTAGTCGACTAAATAATACTAAAACTAAAACAATTGCAGATGACTAAAATTAACCACCTCAATACAGTGCACTTACACCCCCTTCCTGACCAGACCAATTGTCAGCTGTCAGCGCTCTCACAGTTTGAATCACAATTACTCAGTCATGTAACACTGTACCCATATAAAACTAGCATCCTTTTTTCCACACAAATAGAGCTTTATTTTAGTGGTATTTAATCACTAGTGGGTTTTTTCTATTTTTTGTGCTATAAATAAAAAAAAAAAACATTTTGTGAAAAAAAAATGCCTTTTTCTTTGTTTCTGTCATATAATTTTGCTAATTAGTAATTTTTCTTCATACATTTTGGCCAAAATTTATACTGCTCCATAGCTTTGGTAAAAATAACCCACGTTAGTGTATATTATTTGGTCTTTGTGAAAGTTATAGAGTCTACAAACTATGGTGCCAATCACTGAAAATGTATCACATCTGATCAGGGCTTCAGTACATCAAGTGTATCTCATTTCTTGAGACACTAACAAGTCAGGAAAGTACAAATACCCCCCAAATGACCCCTTTTTAGAAAGTAGACATTTCAAGGTATTAAGTAAGTAGCATGGTAAGTTTTTTTAAGTTGTCATTTTTTTCCCACAATTCTTTGCCAAATGAAGAGTTTTTTTATTATTATTATATTTTTTTACAAAATTGTCATATTATCAGGTTATTTCTCACACAGAGCATATGCATACAACAAATTACACCCCAAAATACATTCTGCTACTCTTTCCGAGTATGGCAATACCCCATGTCTGAGACTTTTACACAGCATGACCACATACAGAGCACCAACATTGAAGTGGCACTTTCAGACGTTCTACGATCAAAAATGACGCATCTCATTTCACAGCCACCTATTACACTTTTGAAGGCCCTGGAGCACCAGGACAATAGAATTGCCCATAAAATGACCCAATTTTGGAAAGCTAACACCCCAACGTATAATCTGCAAGGCATAGTGAGTCTTTTGAACAGTTCATATTTTTTTTCAGAAGTTTTTGGAAAATGTGAAAAAAAATGAAAACGCATTTTTTATTTCTTTGCACAAAGTTGTCAATTTATAAGATATTTCTAACACATAGCATGTATATAGCAAAATTTAAACCCCAAAACA
Source organism: Lithobates pipiens (assembly GCF_037356315.1). NCBI lineage: Eukaryota > Metazoa > Chordata > Amphibia > Anura > Ranidae > Lithobates > Lithobates pipiens. The sequence continues at coordinate 365,805,157 of NW_027507758.1, read as the reverse complement.
CATTATGCTACTCCTCCCGAGTATGGCGATACCACATGTGTAGGACTTTTACACAGCCTGGCCACACAGAGGCCGAACATTGTAGTAGTACCCTTCAGGCGTTCTAGGAGCATAAATGACACATTTCATTCCTACCCATCACATTTTTGAAGGTCGTGGAGCACCAGGACAGTGAAATTACCCACAAAATGGCCCCGTTTTGGAAAGCAAACACCCCAACATATATTCTATGAGGCATGGGCTGCAAATAGGTACTCTGGTACTCTCATGGGCTTATGACAGGTACTTGAGTACTCTGATGGCCTGGTGACAGGTACTCGGGTACTCTGATGGCCTGGTGACAGGTACTCCGGTACTCTGATGGGCTGGTGACAAGTACTCTGATGGCCTGGTGACAGGTACTGGGATACTCTGATGGCCTGGTGACAGGTACTGGGGTACTCTGATGGCCTGGTGATAAGTTCTCTGATGGCCTGGTGACTGGTATTTGGGTACTCTGAAGGGCGGTGATAGATACTCAGGTACTCATATGGACTGTGAAAGGTACTCGGGTACTCATATGGACTGTGACAGGTACTCGGGTCCTCAGATGGGCTATGACAGGTACTCGGGTACTCTGATGGTCTGTGACAGGTACTCGGGTACTCTGATGGGCTGGTGACAGGTACTCGGGTACTCTGATTGGCTGGTGACAGGTACTTGGGTACTTTGATGGGCCGTGACAGGTACTCGGGTACTCTGATGGGCTGGGACAGGTACTCGGGTACTCTGATGGGCTGTGACAGGTACTCGGGTACTCTGATGGGCTATGACGGGTGCTCAGGTACTTGGATGGGCTGTGACAGGTACTCGGATGGACTGTGACAGGTACTGGAATACTCTGATGGGCTGGTGACAGGTAGTTGGGTACTTTGATGGGCTGTGACAGGTACTCGGGTACTCGGATGGACTGTGACAGATACTCGGGTACTCTGATGGGCTGTGACAGGTACTCGGGTACTTTGATGGGCTGTGACAGGGACTCGGGTACTCGGACTGTGACAGGTACTGGGATGGACTGTGACAGGTACTTGGGTATTCTGATGGACTGTGACAGGTACTCGGGTATTCTGATGGACTGTGACAGGTACTTGGGTACTTTGATGGACTGTGAGTGACAGGTACTATGATGGGTGGTGACAGGTCCTCTTTATTGTGGGGGACAATCAGTGTGATTTGTGTGTACACTGTAAGCGGTAACGAGATGTTACCGCTATCTCCTCCTCACACACGATTGGTGTGTGAGGAGGAGAACCCCGTAACATCTCGTTACCGCGGTTTGTTTACATTTAGTGATCAGCTGTGAAAGGATCACAGCCGATCACGTGGGTAAACAACCGGCCAATGGCTGTTTACAAGCGTCAGTGACGAGCAGTGTTCCCGGGAACACGCCGCCACCAACGTGCAGCGCGCTAGCGCCGTGCACAGTGGGGGTGGAACCATCTGTGATCGGCCGTGACTTTATCACGGCGGATCACCTGGTAAACAGCCATGCCCAATGGCTGTTCGCTCCCCTCGGTGGCGAGCGGTGTCTCCGTGACACACCGCCACCGAAGGAACAGGGATGTGCGCGTGCGATCTCACGCATTCCCTGTTTAAATGGGAGGATGTCATGTGATGCCCTCCCGCCACAATAGGTCCGCCGCCTGGCCGTCGGTCAGCAACTAGTTAAACTAAAACTAAAATGGCATTTTAGTCAAAAGACTATGACTAAAACTAAAATCAAAATGTTTGAGTGTCTTTTACCAAACAAAGTAGCTATAAACCATACATCCAAACAAATTTAATTAATTTAACTAATTGAGCTTTCGTTGAAGTAATTAGTCTATGGGTTCACTTACCTTTCCCCCAGCACTGTGAATGTTTAATGGGTGTGTTCTATAAAGACATGACAAATTAAAATTGTGTGTTATAGGCGTAAACATATTGTATTTGTCTATTGTTGTGACTTAAGCTGGCCATAGATTGATCGAATCCCTGCTGAACCTGCCGAGGTTCGATCCATCTTTGGGCAGGCTGATTGCATTGAAGATGATCCATCAGTCGAGTTTAGAACAACCAGCCCGCCAGGATTTTTGCATGCAGTCACTGTCAGTGGCTATAGCTGCTAGTAGTGATCATAGTGTTCTGCCAGCAAAGCTTCCTGCATGCAGAACACCAAAACTGACTGTGTGGGGGAGCAAGCCACAGGTTTTGTGTTTTTTTTTTATCATCCTTGGCTTGCTTTAGATGGGGATCAGATCACATTTTGCAGCAAATTCCTGCAGAAAACCATGACCATAATAAAGACAACCAATATGTACAAAACCACTGTGCATTCTATTTAATCTAAAAAAGGCATTAACATTGTGATCAATATTTTACCTTTATATGTCGTAGCATGCATGTGAGTAACATGAATAAATACACTTTAAATAATATAATGAACTAGCCAACAGGTTTCCGTACATTTTCATGTATAGTATTGTACTTTGTTAATGCAAAAGTTTGGTGTATAAGTGATAACCTTTATTAACCTTAAGAGTATTACTTCAATTTCAGACTTTTTGTATGTATGTTCATGTTATTATTGAAGTAAATTTAAATTCCACAATCTTTTATATGAATTTAGAGAATATGACTTTAACCAACCATTCACTACTGGTAAATCAATCACTGTAATTTAAAACACGTGCCATCGGCTTTATAGAGATATCCCTTAATTATTATGTCAATTGTGTAGGATTTATAACTTATTCTGTAAATATACCCAAGCATTGAACATGGGCAGCCACATCTCCCATATAATAGTGATGTAGCCCAAACAGATGTATCATTTTAATATGGTTAAACAATTCTGAAACCATGTTTTAACATAATTTGTTTATAAATACTTTTCTGTAGCATTTCAGTATAGACTCATGGTCAGAGCATATGAATTCTGAGCAATTAGTGCATTAGAAAACACTGCTTTGAAACCCTTTTTTGTTAAGGTCTAAACAATAAAAAAAAAAATTAGATGTACAAAATTGAGAATATTCTTCACAAATTCCATCAGTAAAAATGTTGCAGTTAAATTACAATATAGTACATGGTAGAAAATATATATTTTACACAAACAGTACAAAAATAGGATCATCAGGGTGGCTTAACAGCAAAAGATGTGTGATGAAATAAATAATTTAATGAATGAATGCTTGAATAAATAAATAAATATTGCTTATCATATAATCACCAAAGTATATGGCGGATGAAAAAAAAGAAACAATATACTGCTCCTGTAAAAGTTGTTACCACAAAGTAGAGAATTTGCCAATAGACTGACAGTAGGGACTAATTAGATCCCCTTTGTTATTTTCTTAGAGAATAAAACATGCCCTCCTCTTTGGTCACTATGGCCAAGTTTCTGACTCTGTGAACTCCTTGTCTTTAAAAATGTTCAAGCATTTCAAGTCTAAGCTATCTAGTTTATAGACTTAGGATGATTTTTTTCCAGCTTTTATTTTTTATTCAAACTTTTCCTCAATTAATATAATATATGAGTTGTCAAAAATGTTCCAGTTCATACGTTTAGGTATTTATGAATTAAGGTGTGGCGACAAGGAAATGTTAGATATATATTTTGCAACCTTAATAAGAGTTAATATGTAACCTTTCTTGGGTTACAGAACATTCCAAAGTGTTGGCAATATGACATTGACAATAAGACACCTGTGAGCATTTAGCAATGTTTTGTTACCTAGCTATAGATGTACCGGTATATATCATGCACTTGGACTTAGGTATATGATCACATTTTCTCCTTGCGTGCCTGTGTCTGTGTAATAAAGCAAATTTGTGTCAACCTTATCTTTGCTCTGCCAGAATAAAACATTTCTGTAGAATACCCACACTGTTATTGCCTTATTACGCTTCTCTGTTGATATGGTTGCCCCCAATCCCATTTATTTTAGGATTGATTGTACTCCATTATTTACGATGCACTGCCTTTGAATGTGATATGTTCCCTGTATCCTATATTTCTTTGTCCTCAAAAAAAATATTTGCACGAGAAAATTTTCTGTATGATCAATTTTGTTATCCCAAACCACAGATCCAATATCGACATCAGATAACCACAAACCTATTCTCCAAAAGTGTTAACTGACATTTGCGCATGTTATAAATGTGGTTATTAGATGGGAGAAGTCTGATGCTACTTCTAAATACCATAAAACAGAGCTTTGATATGATCATGAAGTATCAAAAGTTGATTTTAAGCTTTATAAACCTGCAGCTTTGATGAAAACTAGATATGTGCAATTTGTTTAGTTCCAAATTTGTTTTTTAATGAATTTTGACAAAAATATCCGAATTTCTGAATTTTTCCAAATATTCAGAAATCAAAAATTCAGAAATTCGAAAATTCGGACATTAAAAAATGTGAACATTCGAAATTTGGAAATTAGAAAATCCAAAAATTCGTAAATCCTAAAAAAAAGGACGAAAATTCTAAATAATGAAAATTCTAAAACACGAAATATCAAAAATCTGAAATAATAACTAACCAATAATAACTTAACTATTAATAACTATTAAATGATAAGTATTGGAATTTACTTTCAAATTTGGCTGTAAGTGAACATAACAAATACAAATTTATCCGAAGTTATGAATTATCCCTAATAAATAAACTAATGGAACGTAATAAATTAATAATAATAAATGACAATAATACAAACGTATTATTATTTATTACTATTTTGTTCTGTCCCATTTGTTTAGATGTGGCATTCTTTATTTTAGGTAATTCCTAACTAAGCCAAATTTGAAAGGAAATTCCAATACCTATAATTTTAATAGTATAGTTAAAGCGGTTCTGCACTCATAATAAAACATTTGCCCATTCTGTTGCCTCTAGACCATATATTTGATAATGCCACCTGTTTTTTTTTTTTTGATTCATCTACCTTTTGTAATCCGTAGTAGTTTATTTTCATCCCCTGCGGCGATGGGCGGTCTCTTGCGGGGATCAGCATCATTTCCTGCTGAAGCCCGCACTGTCTCCTGGGATCTCGTTCAAGTAATCCCAGGAGACATTGCGGCTAATGCACCCGACATCTCGCGAGATTTCGGCTAATACAGCCGACATCTCGCGTGATTTTGGCTATTACAGCTGTAACAGAGAGAATTCTTTGTATGTGAGGGACAGTTGTGAGGATGCCTGTCTATTGAGCACGTTTATACATAACAGTCCTGTGGTGGAGGTCAGCAGGGAAGACACAAGTAACAGTCTGCCCTTCTCTCTCATGGCGTCTCCTGGTCTTACTTCCGGAGTGGTGTTTCCTCTGAGTGAGGGGGCGGTGTAATGGTTGCAATGTCTCCTGGGATTACTTGAACGAGATCCCAGGAGACAGTGCGGGCTTCAGCAGGAAATAATGCTGATCCCCGCAAGAGACCGCCCATCGCCGCAGGGGATGAAAATAAACTACTACGGATTACAAAAGGTAGATGAATCAAAAAAAAAAAAAACAGGTGGCATTATCAAATATATGGTCTAGAGGCAACAGAATGGGCAAATGTTTTATTATGAGTGCAGAACCGCTTTAAGTTATTATTGGTTAGTTATTTCAGATTTTTGTATTTTCAGATTTCCGTCCTTTTGAATTTTGCAGATGGGATATATTTGTGTTTGGACTGCCAACATCCTAAACATATAAAGGGTTTGTACACCTACACCGTAATGCAGGATCTGAGCAGCCCACTTGGAGTTATTAGGCAATAATGGTAATTTTATAGTAAAAGGCCATATAATGCCAATTTTATTAATACAACACATAAAAACTTGTTTATATATAGACATAGCCAACACAGCAAATAATGTACAACACACAGTACAGAATTAGAAAAAATGGTTGTACATCAAAACAAACAAACAAACCCAACAAAAGGCAAGTATGCCGTTTGCTGCCAGAGACGAGCTGTGGTCAGTCAATAGGGATTTCTTGCGTACAGCCCAACATGTTTCGTAATGAACAATGTGTATTCCTTCATCAGGGAAGATTATGTCTGGGTGAGTTTAATTCTCATTGTCTGAAATGTAAACATAGTGCATGATACTCATGATACACTGTAAAGCACAATGTGAACATAGCAAGCAATATAAAAGTATAAATTTGGTATATAATATATGTAACCAAATACTCACATGATGATCCACAGTACAATAAACAAAAAAGGAAACGCAAGGAATAATATCAATGGGGACTCCCAAAGTGACTGAAGCAGTCCGCAAAGCAGCAGATGGGTGGGCATACATCCCAGGATGAGCAAGCTGCAAACATCCACAAGAAATGCCTTGTAGGCTACACCAGCCAAAAAGGTATCAATATCTAAAGCAAAAAAAGCAATTGGAAGAGCGTATTACTTCCTAAATTTAAACATCGGCAGACAGGATGAATGTTGCATAGAAATAAGATAGGGGAATCAGGTATCACATCACCCCGCCATAGAGTACATTACCTTTCAACAAACCAATGCAGATAACCACACCATGGCAGCAATGCTCAATCAGAGACATGCCTGTCAGGAGTGTCTGCTTACATTCCTCGGGGAGAGCCAATAGGTTGTGGGTAGGAGGTGCTGGAACCCTGACATCAAAGGCGTACAATCAGGGTGGCTCAGGACAGGGACAAGGCGGTTCTCTGACACAAGGGCATGCAGGATAACATCACGCCTATCGAGCGGAATAACTTCATGCATCAGAGCATCAATGGCGCTAAGAATTCCCCAGCAACGTCATATGACGCGGCGGTGATGTTTAAGAGCTCCTCCCCACAAAAAGGCCCTGTGGATAGCAGGAAGTGTAAACCCCCCATGCCATCCACTGGCCCCAAGCGGGTGTATCCTATCCACTGTGTGGTGTAAACAGCAGACTCCACAGGGGACACACACATCGCCATCTAGCCGATCTGCGGGCCATGACAGCTACAGTGGGCAATTAATGATTCAAAAACCACAATGGAGAAACATACAAGAATAAAAAACAGTGATCGATTAAACAAAAATTGTATACACAGGAAAAAGCAAAGGAAGAAAAAATATAAAACATGAGGGGAAAGAAAATAGCCAAGGATATAGAATACCAGGGACGAGCAGATCTAAAATTAAAGATTAATTATTAAAGAATTCTGTATATGGTATTATCTTTGGCATGGGGGTCCCAGAATGTCATGGCATAGGGTCACACAGAAATGTCGCAAAGCATTAATTCCATAAAAGAGAAGAAGTGCCACTTAATTAAGCTGTATAGTTTTAATAAACAAGATGCATTAAAACACTCACATGGAGGTATTTTTATAAAGGCATAATGAGGTCCAGTGGAACGTCAGTCTCTTGTACTAGCTGGTAACATCAGAATCTTCCTGTGGGGCCATGTGCAGCCGAGCCAGTGTCCTGTTTACAAGATTACATCTGTCTTTTAGGCGGGAACCAAAGCGAGGTCTGGAACACAGTCAGCAGGCCTTCTGAAGCTGAGAGATTCCATAGATTATGCGAAAGAGAAACATACTGGATCTATTCGTTGGATACTCTTAACCCTGGAGGTATCAACAAAGAACTTGAAATATCTACCATATTTTAAATTATATATAACTTTTTGCCTTTCCCCACCCCTTTTCTTTCCCCAGGTGAAGCCTTATGTGTCTATTGAATAGTAATACACTATTACTGATTTCGGGGGTTGTGGGCCACTACATGATATACTAAGTAATCCCTCCTTAGAATAAATTTCCATCCCCCTTTCTCTTTTCCTTCCTCAGTTCCTCTTCTCCTTTCTCCCCCCCCCCCTTTTTCCCCCTCTCCCTCCTTCCTCCCCCATTCCACCATCACCACCCCTCAACTCTTCCCTTTTCCTCCCTCCCCTTCCCCTTACCCCTTTTTTTCTTCCCATAATATTACCAGGACATTTTGATGTTAACGAGATCATTTGGGAACAGGCTTTTGGTTCGCCTGTCATAGATCCCCATGTGTATATACATATGCACATGTGTGTACCAAATAACTTCTATTTTAATTGAATCTATATTAAGGGATATGTTTTGCAATATACTGCTCTAGAATCCCACAATAATTGTTTTTCATAAAGGAATATATATATATATATATATATATATATATATATATATATATATATATATATATATCATTTTTTTCATTTTAATCTAATCTTTCTCCCCCATTTTTCCTCATACATTATATACATGTTCTCCAATATGTGTATGCATATATATATATACAAAATATGTATGCTTATACGGATATCTATTTTTCTCTCTTATATGATCACTGATATTGTGTCTTTCACCATTACATGCCTTTATATATATATATATATATATATATATATATATATATATATATATATATATATTTACCCCATATTTCTTTTCATGCTCCATTAATTACTATAAAATAATTTTTTCCCAATATTCAACGTTGTGTCCTTCCCCATGCTAACATCCGTTTCTGGGTATTTTCCATCAGCCATATATACACATATGTATATTTATCATCCATGCATGCTTTATCGGCTATATCATTTCATCAGGTATTTTTTATAGCTGTTTCCTAGTATATAAGTTTTATTATTTACTTTCAGCCATTTACATGTACAAAGTTGTTATTGTGTATATATATATATATATATATATATATATAAACAACAGCTGGTATACTTTAAAACGGCCTATCATATACCTCTCTGCGCCAAACTAAGACCTTCATACACCTCCCGAAATTATATATATATACTCACGTATGTGAGCCCTCTTAAACAGTGAACGCACACACGTAAATAAAAGAGTATATATATATATACATATATACATGCACATATACACTTCCCTTCAGGCGGATACCTGCATATATAATAAATGCTAGAACCACACTATATTTGATAGTAACTGCTGAGTATATTAAAACCCAGCAGAGCGGACAATAGTAGCAGCCATTAAAAATTTTATAAAAATATATAAAAAAAGTTATACGAACAATTCATCAATATATACGAGAATATCAGTATAAAAACAGCGCTTATTTCTATAACAAAAAGTCCTTTGTAGAAGTCGTAATAAACAAAAAAATCAAAAAAATCACTAGACAGTTCCAAAATGTGCAGATAAGGTGCCTATAGTGATCTAATCAACGTTGTAAGGTGATCAAAGGTGCTGCCAAACTTTCTTCCACCATAAACCGGGAGTGCTTCACCACATGCGATGCGTACCCCCCTCGGGGGTTAAACTCACCAGACACGGCTGATAAGATAAGCCTTAAGGAGTAATCACTTCAATGGATATAGTAATATTCATATATATCCCCCTTTAGCGTTGCAGTCACAAGTAGTCCTCCAAGTATATCATAGAAATGAAACAGAATATATACATAGCATAATACTGTTTTATTTTTTAAAAAGTTTGACACATATCAGTAAAGTCACCCACTTCAATATATGCGTACATTAACAAAGAGTAACATCAGCGTTAAAATCGTGTACTTCACCGAATTAGCAATTCCAGAACCATTCACCAGTGTTCCCCTGTATACACTGGGTATCACTTCCTGGTCCGTGGTTAGCGGTGGAGCGTCTAACCTTGTACGAGAGTTATCCAAACACGAAACGGAATGGATATATTTGGTTGACACTCTAACACCAAAGGGGTTAAATGTCGACCTAGATATTAATTGTTTTATCAGTGACTATTAAATCTTTGACTGAGCCTGCCTTTTTAATGTTATAATATTTTAATGTTATTAGTTTAATATTATCTAGTGGGCTGGGAGGGAATTCGATACAACGAATTGAATAATAAAGACATCCATGATATGAAGGGTATTGCATGTGCTGCGACATTACCTCCATAAAGTATCTTGATTTACCCACACCCACTCTTATAGACTATTATGATATACATAGAGAGGTTTTCTGACATCGATTGGTGTCTTGCCACTGTATTTACCCCATGACTGACACATTATGCAACATTACATTTTTGGATCAGGGCTGGTGATTATGGGGATTGGGAGTGGCATAGAATGATTACCTCTGTTAGAAGGAAATGTGCAATATTCATAATAGTTTTTAATATATTTGGAATACTCTTAACAGTTTTAATACGTTGATTATTTTAAATATTTCTAGTTTTTATGTTTCCTTTTCCGCTTACGATTTTTTTCTGTGATTTTATTTGTCTTTGGTATTGAAAGGAGTTCTAACTAGTATGAAGCCCCTCAATATGGCACCCCATAGTGATAATAAACACCCTGGGGATGACGGCTCCTTTTAATACAATTAAGATTCCATTTTTGACTGGGGCGTTGGTCTCAGGATAAGATGTGATACAGTTTTGTTATATATGCAGGAATTGTTGTATATACATATACATATATTTTTGATGATACATAAAATATATATTCTGGCTCTGAGAGAGCCGTTTTTTAGAGAGATAATCTAGAAACCTTTATGCGTATAGAAAGTTTCTTTCTTTAAACTATATACACATATAGGGATTAATTTACGCTTCTATGTCCTTTTTTATCCTCCTCCTATGCTATCCTTGTTTATTGCGAGTTTTATAGTTATTTATAAATTGAGGATATTTTTTTAACTGTAATTTCATATATTTTTTAGGGATATTTGTGTTATGTGCTGCTCAGGTTATAATGTTCAGAATGTCTGACTTGCCTTTGCAATTAATAGATCGCGACGTATGCGACGATCGTTTTTGCTTTTGGCTATAGTTCCTCCCCGCATTGTATTGTCGGGCTGCTTACGTCCGGTCTCCATGACGATGTGCAGCGTCGTGTGGGCTGGACACTGTGTGGTTGTCCGATTGGCTTGCGGAGAGAGGGCGGGCTGTATATATATTGGCCGGTTGCGTCGTGTAGCCACGCCCTCGGTTGAAGTCGGAAGTGACGAAACGCGTCAGGGCGTGGCCTACACGACGCTACCGGAAGTGAGGTGTGCGCTCCACCGCTAACCACGGACCAGGAAGTGATACCCAGTGTATACAGGGGAACACTGGTGAATGGTTCTGGAATTGCTAATTCGGTGAAGTACACGATTTTAACGCTGATGTTACTCTTTGTTAATGTACGCATATATTGAAGTGGGTGACTTTACTGATATGTGTCAAACTTTTTAAAAAATAAAACAGTATTATGCTATGTATATATTCTGTTTCATTTCTATGATATACTTGGAGGACTACTTGTGACTGCAACGCTAAAGGGGGATATATATGAATATTACTATATCCATTGAAGTGATTACTCCTTAAGGCTTATCTTATCAGCCGTGTCTGGTGAGTTTAACCCCCGAGGGGGGTACGCATCGCATGTGGTGAAGCACTCCCGGTTTATGGTGGAAGAAAGTTTGGCAGCACCTTTGATCACCTTACAACGTTGATTAGATCACTATAGGCACCTTATCTGCACATTTTGGAACTGTCTAGTGATTTTTTAGATTTTTTTGTTTATTACGACTTCTACAAAGGACTTTTTGTTATAGAAATAAGCGCTGTTTTTATACTGATATTCTCGTATATATTGATGAATTGTTCGTATAACTTTTTTTATATATATATATATATATATATATATATATATATATATATATATATATATATAATTTACATTTTATATAATTGTATCTTTTATTCTATTATTTCATTTATTTTTCTAAAACATTTATTTTCATATAATAATCTTGTGGGTTATATCCTAATGTGTATGTATATATTGTTCTAATGTATTGTAATTTTATGATAACTTGCCAGTCTATTTCACATGTTTTATCCTTGCCCCCATAATTGTAAGCCTCTATTGGTGTATGGAGCACTATTACAATTGCCCTATAGGGTGGCGATACCACCAAGGCATATAAAAAGGCTGTCTGCAGCCCATACAGATCAGCTTGAAAAAGGAGCGCGCAGGGCCTCCATTTCACCACTGAGCACGCTCTGAAATGTGTGTGCATCACATCCGTGATGTCACCCATCGTACCCTGTGCTCCAGCCCTCTTCCTAGGCATGCTGACTGCGTTCCAGACCTCACTTTGGTTCCCACATGAAAGACATAAGAAAACAGTAAACAGGATGCCGGCTCGGCTGCAAATGGCCTCACAGGAAGATTCTGATGTTGCCAGCTAGTACAGGAGATTGGCGTCCCACTGGACCTCATTATGCTGTTATAAAGATACCACCATGTGAGTGTTTTAATGCATCTTGTTTATTAAAACTATACAGCTTTACTTAAGTGGCGCTTCTTCACTTTGTTCCGTTCTCTGCAAAGCATTAATTCCACTGGAGTTCAAGACTCTCAATACCGAAAATTAGAGGTTTAACTCGCATCCCCCTGACACAAAACCAGGGAGGAAGGGCTTGAAGTTAAATGCCTCATTCAGGCCTGGTGGCAGGGTGGCATTGAGGTTGAAAATCCATCTAAGTTCACATTGTAGTAGTTGCTTATTGAGTTCGCCACCTCTGTGGCTAGGATGTAGATGATCCAAGGCCAGAAAATGTACCTTTGGGATAGAAGCAGCATGGAATGAGGCCTTGTGTCGACCAATGGGTATGTCAGGATCACGTTTGCATATACTTAATATATGTTGATATATGCGTTTCCAGAATTAATTTATAGTTTTCCCGACACAGTAACATCCACAGCCGCAAGAGAGTAAATATACCATGCCAGGGGTTCTGCAATTTACATAATGGTTAGGGTGAAAAGTGTGCCCATTTGATAACCGAATATTTTTGCGCCTGTCCGTATATTGACAATATGCACATCCCCAACAGGGAAAAGTCCCTAAAGTTTTACACATGTCACCCCTTGAAGCCCTATATTCACTTGATACCAGCTTGTCGCCCACAGAGGGTGCCCTCCTGTAGGCGACAGCTGGTACCTCTGAGACAAAAGGAGCAAGGAAAGGATCCATAACAAGCAGATGCCAATACTTGTTTAGGATACATCTAATTTGCTTGTGTTGTATAGAGTAGGTAGTGATGACACTTGTTGTGTCATCATTTACAATTTTTTTAGGGGTGAACAGCAATTCTCGATGAGAATTCTGATACGTCTTTTTGAGGGAGGACTTGGAGTATCCTAGCTCAAGGAATCTGGTCCTCAGGACATCAGTTTCCTTTTGACATCTGATATCATTGGAACAATTACGGCAAACCCTTAGGTACTGGCTATAAGGGATAGATGCCATCAATGGCTTGGAGTGGAAGCTCAAGGCCTGCAATAGCGAGTTACCCGCCGTGGGTTTGAGGTAAAGCTCGCTAGATAAACTGCCTTTGATTTACTTTTGAATAGATACATACAAGAAAGTAATTTCACTCATACTATGGGCCATTTTAAATTGAAATCATTGGTATTGATATGAGTCATTCATTCATATAGAAGATTGTTTGATCCATCCCAGAATATGAGGACATCGTCTATGTAATGATGCCATGCTATAACATGGCTCACAGTGTGTGGCCATGATCTGCCAAAATCTGATGTTCCCACTCCCCCAGGTACAGGTTGGCATAGGATGGGGCACGGCAGGTCCCCATAGCCTGGAGGAAGTGGGAGCCGTTGAAGGAAAACATTGTATTGAAATATGAACTCCAGTGACGTCAATATGAATTTGTTGTATTGGGGTTCATATTGATTAGATTGAAAAAGAACATGGTGTATCACTGCAAGGCCCTTATCATGAGGAATTGTGCAATACAACACCTCAATGTCTTTAGCCACTAGTTGTGTGTCGTCACTGATATTGATATCTTGAAGGATCTGTAATAAGTGAATATTATCACGTACATACGATGGCATACATAAAACAAATGGTTTTAAATGATTATCAACTATGCTTTGTTGTGTTGGATTTTTGTGTTTTGGGTGGACATATTTGGGACTTTTTCTGATGGGTCTGCATACGATCTCTGATTTGGTCTAAAAAAAGTTCCAAAGGGTGGTTTATGTGTTTGATGTGGGTGCAGGGTAGATGGTGTAGTTTGTGATGTATCAAATGATGATGCGTGATGGGTGGATGGAGACTGAGCATCCGATATGTCACTATGTGTGTTATTGCAAGAGTCACTCTCATGACTGTTATCTGACCATGAAGGAGATCCCTCTGCATTAGAGGAATTGCCGTGTGATCCATCAACACAATGATGACGTTTGTGTCATCTCTGGCCCCTTTGCGGGAAGAGAATTGAGGAAGTGAGGAAAGAGATGAGACAGATGAATATAAAGGTGTATCAGAAACATTCATATGCCTAATTGTTTTTGTAGCATTAGAGGGGTTACGTTTGCCTCTGTATGTTTGGCTCTGTTGCCATTTATAGGGTTTTCCACCCTGAAATGCCCTTTTATCTCTCTGAAACTTTTTGTCCTTTCTGATTAGGATGTGTGTATTGAAATTTTACAAGTGACTTTTAAGCTGAACCTTAAAATCAGCATAGAGATCATGGGTTTGCAGAGATGTAATTTGGTTTTGTACTTTCTCAATTTTAATTTTTAAATCAGCTATACATTTTCAATATTCCGAAATCAGCAAGAACATCATGGTTTCAGAGCAGACACATCTGATAGGCATGTCTCTGATTGAGCATTGCTGACATGGTGTGGCTATCTGCATTGGTGTGTTGAAAGGTAATGTACTCTATGGTGGGGTGATGAGATACCTGATTCCCCTATCTTATTTATATGCAACATTCATCTTGTCTGCTGATGTTTAAGTTTAGGAATTATGTGTTAATACTCTCTTCCAATTGCTTTTTTTGCTTTAGATATTAATACATTTTTAGCTGGTGTAGCCTACAAGGCGTTTCTTGTGGATGTATGAAACGTTTCTTGTGGGATGCATGCCCACCCATCTACTGCTTCAGTCACTTTGGGAGTCCCCAATGATTTTATTCCTTGTGTTTCCTTTTTTTATTGTACTGTGGATCATCATGTGAGTATTAGAATGGTTACATATATTATATACCAAATTTATACTTTTATATTGCTTTCTATGTTCACATCGTGCTTTACAGTGTGATTATCATACGACTATGTTTACATTTCAGACAATGAGAAGTCACCCAGACATAATCTTCCCTGATGAAGGTATACACATTGTTCATTCCGAAACATGTTGGGCTATATGCCTATTGACTGACCACAACTCGTCTCTGGCAGCACAGGGCATACTTGCCTTTTTTTGGGTTTGACAAATATGTTTTGATGTACAACCATTTTTTCAAATTTTGTACTGTTTTTTTTTACAATATTTGCCTTGTTGTCTATGTCTATATATAAAAAAGTTTTTATGTTTTGTATTAATAAAATTGGCATTATATTGCCTTTTACTATAAAACTATATTTATGACCATTTCTGAAGGGAGGAGCGAAAGGGGCATCACTTGTAGATTGGAAATCAGAGTAGGAACGCCCCTCCCTCCCACCCTGGTGAAGAGGTCTGTTTACAGTTCTGGAAGAAGATGGTCATTGGTGGTTGGGGTCCTTGATGAGCGTATACAACATAAGGTAAATTGATGATACGGTGGGACCCATCTCAGGTATGGAATCCCCCCGGATGGTCTGGTTCAGTCTAGATTAACCTGGTAGTTAAGATGGAAGGGGTCTGTGGTCAGTTCTGGAGCCCACAAGGTGGTGTTTGGTGGCTGGGGACAAAACCTAACTTAGCGGAACCACTGATTCCAAAGTTGTGGGAGATGGTGTCATCAAGGACCAGTTATTCGTCTTTGATCTGGAGTATTTACAATGTTTTTCTAATGTTTAAATATGGTTTTTGGTTTAATCAAAGGCCAAACCAGCCATTTTAACTCCAACACAGTTTCAATGTCATTATTTAAGATTTAAAGGGGGGTGGTAGGCTATAAGTTTGAGTATGGCCATCTGAACTACCCTAGTCATGTTCCCACAGAAAGTTTATTTATTGCTACTTCAACGAAGTAGAACCTGGCATGTTCTTCTGATGTAGATGTCCTTCTGCACCCCACTTATGAAAAGGGTGGTTACTTTAGCAGAAAGATCACCCTTTCAGTTTGATTTACAGTAGTTTATGAGTTACACAGGTAACTAAGATACAGACAAACAGTTGCATATGTTATTTTATTTATACTAAGAAAAAAATGGTTACCATATGTTGTATGCAGTCTTTACCAAAATGCATTCATATTTTTTTCCCTAACAATAGTAACAATATATACAGTATATAAAATGCTAATATTCAAATAAATCTAAACAACTGACTACCATCACGGACTGAAAAAAACATGACAACATTGTCTATACATTCACACACATAAACATCTTGTATTAGTAGGATGGAAGAAGGCTTGAACCTCTGTAAGATATTTGTTGTCTCTGTCCTCAATGATTTCCAATTACTTCTAACTCAAGTGGCAATGCAGGGCTTCCTAGAAACCTGTGACTCATTCCCATTCTCATTCAGATTCCTTGGCAGACAGCTGAAAGTAAACATACAGTATCTCACAAAAATGAGTAAGCTCCTCACATTTTTGTAAATATTTTATTATATCTTTTCATGTGACAACACTGAAGAAATTACACATTGATACAATGTAAAGTAGTGAGTGTACAGCTTGTATTAAAGTATAAATTTGCTGTCCCCTCCAAATAACTCAACACACAGCCATCAATGTCTAAATCGCTGGCAACAAAAGTAAGTACAACCCTAAGTGAAAATGTCCAAATTGAGTCCAAAGTGTCAATATTTTGTGTGGCCACCATTATTTTCAACCACTGCCTTAACCTTCTTGGGCATGGAGTTCACCAGAACTTCACAGGTTGCCACTGGAGTCCTCTACCACTCCTCCATGATGACATCACGAGCTGGTGGATGTTAGGGACCTTGCACTCCTCCACATTCCATTTGAGGATGCCCCACAAATGTTTAGGACAAATGTTTAGGTCCAGAGACATGCTTGGCCAGTGCATCACCTTTACCTTCTTTAGCAAGGCAGTGGTCATCTTGAAGGTGTCTTTGGACTCGTTATCATGTTTGAAAACATGTGACCCAGTCTCGGAAGGGAGGGGATCATGCTCTGCTTCAGTATTTACAGAGAAAAAGAAAAGAACAGGTCTACTAATACTGCGTGTAGTAACTGTTGCATGGGGCTGTCCTCTAACCTCTATCACAGTACATATAACAAAACACGGGTCCCTAATGGATGGATGACCCAGAGGAAAGTGAGGCTCACTGAGGAACAAAGCACCAAAATCTCAAAAAATAAAATTGAATTCATTAGAAATTATTTTGGAAAATATAATCTACTTTAATGTACAAAATACACTTAGAATTCACTAAAACATGCTGGAAGATCTGTATACAAAAGCCAAAAAAAAGTAACCTAATGTATCAACTGTTGTTGATCGAATACCAATGTTCGATCCCAACAGGCACTGACAAAGAAGAAACATGTACAGAAAAAACAGTGCTTACAACAAACATAAAACAAAACATATACGTCCGGACGCCAGTGGAATCCGAAGCTGGTCCCAGGTTCTATTTCATCTATACATCTATTTCCCAAAGACAACCTCTGCATATGACGCTGAGCACATGCACTCAACTTCTTTGGTCGACCATGGCGAGGCCTGTTCCGAGTGGAACCTGTCTTGTTAAACCGCTGTTTGGTCTTGGCCACCGTACTGCAGCTCAGTTTCAGGGTCTTGGCAATCTTCTTATAGCCTAGGCCATCTTCATGTAGAGCAACAATTCTTTTTTTCAGATCCTCAAAGAGTTCTTTGCCATGAGGTGCCATGTTGAACTTCCAGTGACTAGAATGAGAGAGTGAGAGCGATAACACCAAATTTAACACACCTGTGATACATTTTTGCATATTGCAGTAACGTGCGTACTCCCCCACAACAATGATGTGAACAAAGCCTAAAACCCTCTGTATACAGTGCATCAGTCAGGGTGCAGAAGTAAGGATTATGTAATGCATGAACCACTAGCAGATTTCAATAGTCAGGGGTTAGTTTCTCTATGGTGATGGTCAGTGGTGAGTGCCCCTACATCAGTAATGTAGATGGTCAATGGTGTGGGCTCCCTTAAATATCAGTGATCAGTGGCATTTCCCCCCATAACATTGGTGGTCACTGCGCCCTCTTTATGGTTCATATACTGTTTACATGTGTGATCATTGTGATTGTTCATCACAGTGATCACAAAGCACATAGCAGCTTGGATTAGCTCTGTATACACTGCCTGTGTCCTGAGCAGACAATGACGGCTCACATCACAGTCATTAACAGTCACGTAGGGCACCCAAGAGTTTTTTTTGGAGTGACGTTTATAAACAGCACTCCAGAAATATACATCTACTACCAAATCTTTTCATACAATATGACAGTAGCAAGGTGGCTAAGTAGACTACTATAAAAGTGAAAAAACAAACATGAACAAACAGAAGACCAAAACTTTTTTTAGACTCAAAACAGGCATCTAGTATGTAAACTTTGAAATTGTATTAATGATATCAAGGATAAATGTGAAATGAGATAGGTCACATGTTACATAGTTACATAGTAGGTGAGGTTGAAAAAAGACACAAATCCATCAAGTCCAACCTATGTGTGTGATTATATGTCAGTATTACATTGTATATCCCTGTATGTTGCGTTCATTCAGGTGCTTATCCAATAGTTTTTTTAATCTAACGATGCCCCCCCACATAGTTACATAGTAGGTGAGGTTGAAAAAAGACACAAATCCATCAAGTCCAACCTATGTGTGTGATTATATGTCAGTATTACATTGTATATCCCTGTATGTTGCGTTCATTCAGGTGCTTATCCAATAGTTTTTTTAATCTAACGATGCCCCCCGCTGATACCACCGCCTGTTAAAGGAAATTACACATCCTTGCCGCTCTTACAGTAAAGAACCTTTTACGTAGTTTAAGGTTAAACCTCTTTTCTTCTAATTTTAATGAGTGGCCACGTGTATTGTTAAACTCGCTTTTGCTAAAAGGTTTTATACCTATTGTAGGGTCACCAGTACAGTATTTATAAATTGAAATCATGTCCTCTCTCAAGTGTCTCTTCTCCAGAGAGAATAAGTTCAGTGCTCGCAATCTTTCCTCCTAACTAATATCCTTCAGACTCTTTATTAGCTTAGTTGCCCTTCTTTGTACTCGCTCCATTTCCAGTACATCCTTCCTGAGGACTGGTGCCCAGAACTGGACAGAATACTCTAGGTGCAGCTGGACCAGAGTCTTGTAGAGCGGGAGAATTATTGTTTTATCTCTGGAGTTGATCCCCTTTTTAATGCATGCCAATATTCTGTTTGCTTTGTTAGCAGAAGCTTGGAATTGCATGCCATTGCTGAGCCTATCATTTACTAGGACCCCAGGTCCTTTCCCATCCTAGATTCCCCGAGAGGTTCTCCCCCCCTGTGTATAGATTGCATTCATATTTTTGCCATCCAAATGCCAAAAAGCCTTGGAAGGATTTACCCCCTTCCTGACCAGAGCACTTTTTGTGATACGGCCCTGCTTTGCTTTAACTGACAATCGTGCGGTCCTGCGACATTGTACCCAAACAAAATTTAAATCCCATTTTCCCCACAAATAGAGCTTTCTTTTGGTGGTATTTGATCGCCTCTGCTGTTTTTATTTTTTGCGCTATAAACAAAGAGCGACAATTTAGAAAAAAAAGCAATATTTTTTACTTTTTGCTATAATACAGTACCTTGCAAAAGTATTCACCCCCCTTGGCATTTTTCGTGTTTTGCCTCACAACCTGGAATTAACATGGATTGTCTGAGGATTTGCATCATTTAATTTAGAGAACATGCCCACAACTTTGAAGATGTTTTTATTGTGAAGCAAACAACAAATAGGACTAAATAACAATAATAATCTCATCCTTTGTAACCAGATGTCTTTCCTCATTCTTTATGGGGCCAATATGGTCTGTCCTTCTTTTTTTACTTTTTAGAATTTTTCATCTTTCGTGTTCTTAGCCGTCCTAATTGCACCTTTATATTTCTTGTTGCATTCTTTATAAAGTCTGAATGCTGATCCCTCAACCTGGTATTTTTGAAGGCCTTTTTCTTTGCTTTTATATGCATTTTCACATTGGAGTTAAGCCATCCAGGACTTTTGTTCGCTCATTTAAATGTATTATCCAATGGGATGCATTGGCTAATGTTCTTATTTAATATGCTCTTAAAGCAAACCATTTCTCCCCCATGTTCTTTGTTCCTAAGATTGTATCGCAATTCATGCCTTCTAACAGGGTTCGTAGTTTAGGGAAGTTGGCTCTTTTGAAACTCATTGTCTTTGTAGTCACCTTATGTTTCCTATTTGTGTGCTTTATACTGAAGCCAATTGACCTGTGATCGCTGTTTCCTAAATTGCCCCATATTTCCACATCCGTGATCAGGTCTGTATTGTTGGTAATCGGTAGATCCATTAATGCTTTATGCTCTCTGCCCAGACTATGTCTGGATTATTAAAATCCCCCATTATGATAACACTTCCCATCCTTGCTGCTAATCCAACTTGTGATAGAGAACCATCTCCCCCTCCTCCCTCAGGTTAGGGGGCCTATAGCATACTCCCAGTAACATTTTCCCCTTAGCTTCATCCCTTAGGTACTCTACTCATAATGATTCCACCTCCTCCTTAGCTCCCTTAGTGATGTCATCTCTCACATTCCTTTGTACATTATTCTTGATGTATAGGCATACACCTCCCCCATTTTACCGTCTCTATCCCTGCGATAAAGAGTATACCCTAGAATGGTTGCCAGCCAATCATGAGAGCTGTTGAACCAGGTCTCTGAAATTCCCACAAAATCCAAATCGTCCTTGTACAACAGTATCTCTAGTTCACCCATCTTTTCCTCCAGGCTCCTGGCGTTGGTGAACATGCCACGTGGTTTAGACCGGTCGCATGGTATCCTCTTATTGTGTGTTCTGAGATATACTATATATTGGATGTTACAATATATACTAACAGATGTCAGCCCAGATGATTCAAGGTTAATATTCAAAATCAGGTCAGGAGTATATAATGTGCAGATTGCAGTGGTCAGGAGCATGTAAGATACAGTCCAGCAGTGTCCAGAATGCAGGGTCCATAATCTTGTAACATTTAAAAATAAGGTGTGTGTACCATACAGCACAGTGTGCAGATGGTCAAGAGAATGCAATGTACACAGTAGGTTACATGATCCTATCTGCTGCATCCTGTATGCTGTGTATGCTGCACAATCCTGACTGCTGCAATCCCTATAAATAGAGGTCAGGGGTACATAACATACAGCACAGAATGCTGACAATCAGGTACAAATTGCCTACAAGCAAAAATCTTCCTCAGTATAGCCCCCCCATTCCTACAAGGTGCTCCCCAATGTTGAAAGTTATGTGGCCTACTATGGTACAGGAAGGGATAGGGCAGTTTACTCCCTACCCTCGCTTTTTTGGATACCCAGACTATATGCCTGGGTCATTGAGAAGGTTGAACTGGGCCTTCGTGGAGGAGATTATGATAAACATGTTTTGCAAATGTAGTAGATAGATTGGGAACTGGAAGCAACATATGCAAATGAGGTGGATGGAGGAATCCTCACTGCTTTTGGGTTAATTTACTAAAACTGTAGAGTACAAAATCAGGTGTAGCTCTGCATAGAAACCAATTATCTTTCAGGTTTTTTGTGAAAGTTTAATTGAACAAGCTGAAGTTAGAAGCTGGTTGGCTACCATGCAGAGCTGCCCCCTCCCTTTCCACTCTCCAGTTTTAGTAAATAAACCCCATTGCGTTATGACAGTGGCATGAGCCATTGTCAGAATACACTGGTCAATGGCTGCAGCTGACTGGCTGCAGCCACTGATCAATGGAACATTTTCCCTTCAACAAACTTCAATTAAAGCAGAAGTACAGCAAAAGCTTGTTTGGCTATCCTTACCTTATGGATCAAAGGAGTGCAATTCGTTCTGTACTCCTATGATCTGTTTTCAGCAGACCGCGGACTGAAGTCTACTGTCTGCTGACATCAGAGAGGCAGTCAAGGCTAGGGGCAAGATCGTGACAATGGACCGGCACACAGCTCAACCTCGGGGAGCTGTGAGAACCGAATGATCTGCAGTGTAAGATCACTCAGTTCTCAATGTTAGAGGCAATGCTGCATCCACCTAGGTAAGTATGATCCCAAAAAAGAAAAAAAACATACATCTCTTTTAAACAATTTACATCTGTCAAGTGAGAAAGCCAGTGCATATAGTCAGCTTAACAGCATGAAGCACATGAACTGGACATGCATTGTTTCTTCCTTTCATGCTCAAGACCTGCCATACAAGGACTGAAGGTACTTCTTGCTTGCTTGCATGTAAAAAATTAATTTCACTGTGTATTAATTAAAGCTGAAGTTTAGGTATGAATTTTATTGCATGGTCCATTAGTGTGGTTACTATATAGAAGGGCAGTCACACTATACTGGACACAGAAGACTTCTGCTATCAATTTAATAACAGCGATTACAACAGTAATTTTCAACTTCTACCAATATATCTATGCAACAAAATTCATACCTAAACTTCAGATTTTACTGAAGAACTACATTAATTATGTGACTTCTATTATCAGTCTAGAGTTCAACTTTGCCAGTTACATGTGTTTCCCTTGTAAGTTCCTAAAGGTCGTGCATAGTGAATTCCTTCTAATGCCGTGTACAGATGATCGGACATTCTGACAACAAAATCCATGGGATTTTTTCCGATGGATGTTGGCTCAAACTTGTCTTGCATACACATGGTCACAAACTGTTGGCGGAAATTCCAAACGTCAAGAACGCAGTGACGTACGATGAGCCGAGAAAATTGAGGTTCAATAGCCAATGCGGTTGTTGTGCTTGATTCTAAGCATGTGTAGAACTTTGTGCGTCCGAACTGTGTACACACATCAGAATTTCTGACAATGGATTTTGTTGTAGGAAAATTTGAGATCCAGATTTCAAATTTTGTGTGTTGGAAATTCCGATGGAAAATGTCCAATGGAGCCTACACACAATCAGAATTTCCGACAACAAGCTTCCATCAAACATTTTCCGTCAGAAAATCCGACCATGTGTACGCGGCATTAGGCTAGTAGTTCTTTTGTATATATGGCAATGTATACATTAGATCAGTTGGTCTTTTAGTTTTCATACCTTTGTGCCCTGTTATGTGATAAAATGTTGTTTTGTCTTCTTAGAATGTGTTACATGTTCATAATTTTATGGATTACACTTAAAGGTATCATAAAAATACAGAAGAATGTAGGTTGATGTGTGCATGCTATTCGCAGTCTTTTTATTTAACTAATACGTTATTTAACTACTACAATATTATTAAACTTTGACGCAACTTTGAGGCAATGGTAATAAAGGTATTATATAGAATTACCCAGATAACTGATGATATGTGACATCATCTCCTTTATTCTTTAATCCACACGTACAAACTTGACATTTCTTAATTCCTTGTGCACTAGAGATAGTTTCTAAGTAGTTACTGATTAGTTGAAGTAATTGCAGTGCATGGCTGTTTTAAATATAGATTTACAGCAGGGTTATAAGGTCTACTGGACATTCTGGGTTGCTGATTAGGCCTTGCTCCACTCCACAGAAAGTTATGTGCTTCCTTGTCAGTGGGGGGGTCTGGCCATTCATAACTCTAGGATCTTGCCAGATTTGTTGACCAGTGAAGGCAGACCTGTACTCTGTTTAATAAAGGCAAATTACTGCATAAACTGTGAAAATCTGACCTTCATCATGCTCCTCCTCCTTGATCCACATCCTGTCAACATGCATGAGCAGCGTCACATGCTTAGCTTTAGTAAATGAGGTGAAGCTGTGCTGACTTCAATCATTCAGTTATGTGCAAGCAAAAATACTACTTTTTTTATTCCTTGCACATGATTAGAATTTCCTTCCAAACTAATGTTTCACCCTGCCCTCCTAAAATTCAATTCCTGCCTCCATGCTGCCAAACATGCCTACTTTGTCTCTCTTATTAATACCTTGCCATCCCCTCCCCGTCGGCTCTTCCCTACCTGCTTTGTCTCCCACCCCCTCTACCCACTAACTCACTCACTGCCCAAGAGATTGACAATCACTTCAAAGACAAAACTGACACATATGAGGACACCTCCACTGTACAGATATCTATCCCACTTCACATACCTTGACTAAATGCACAGTCAACACTCTCCTCTTTTGAACTGCCTACTACTGAAGGTTACAAAACTTTTCTCAGATGCCCACCTAACCAATTGTACCCTGAATCCTGTTCCCTTTCAACTACTGCTGCCACCCTCTTATTCTATCCTATGCTCCCTCATTCACATGTTTAATCTCTCCTATCTATTATATACTTAAAAAGCCCACTTAAAAAGCCCACTCTGGACCCCACAAACCTGAACAACTTAAGAACCATCTAATTGCTCCCATTCACTACTAAACTTTTAGAACGCTTATGCCGCGTACACACGATCGCACTATCCGGTGGACTTAGTCCAGCGGACAACCCGCTGGACTTTGCAGTGGAGGTCTGCCGGACTTTCCAAACGAGAGGACCTGCCCACATACGACCGGACTTTTCCAACAATCCGCCGGACTATGGCGGGAGTCCACCGGACTTTTGAAATAAACGGACTTGCCCACACATGGAGTAAAGTCTGTTAATTTTGAACGTGGCTCCAAGTAGATGGAACTAGCAAAGGAAGTAAATGTAGCCGCCTCCATCAGCGAGATTGACACCTCGCTAGCCCTGTCACCTTGTATGGATTTAAAGGGGAAGCCCTATACCGAAAAACAGTGTGGAGGTCCCCCAAAGTCCATAGCAGACCCTTATCCGAGCACACAGCCCAGCCGGTCAGCAAAGGGGGTGGGGACGAGCAAGCGCCCCCCCCCCCCCGAGCCATACCAGGCCACGTGCCCTCAACATGGGGGGTGCTTTGGGGAAAAGAAGAACCTTGTCCCCATGTTGATGAGGACAAGGGCCTCTTCCCGACAACCCTGGCCATTGGTTGTCAGGGTCTGCAGGTGAGGGGCTTATCGGAATCTGGGAGCCCCCTTTAATAAGCAAACAGATGGGCGGATTGTCCGCTGGACAATTTTGAGTCAAAACTTCATTCTAAGTCCGGCGGACTTTTGTAAAGAAAAAGTCCGCCGGAGCCCACACACGGGCAGATTGTCTGGCGGACTCTGGTCTGCCGGATAGTCCGATCGTGTGTACGCGGCATCATTCTACAACCTTCTTAGCTCCTACCTCATTGAAAATAACTTTCTTGACCCCTTAGTCTGGCTTTTGCTTTTGCCCACTAAAGATTTGCTAACTGCTAAAACCAATGGCCACTACTCCATACTCCTGCTACAGCCGTGGCCAAAAGTTTTGAAAATTACACAAATATTAATTTTCACAAAGTCTGCTGCCTCAGTGTTTGTGATGGCAATTTGCATATAATCCAGAATGTTATGAAGAGCGATCAGATGAATTGAAATTAATTGCAAAATCCACTGCATTTGTGAAGAAGGCTTCAGGGCACCCAAGAAGGTCTAGCAAGTGCCAGGACATCTTATACAGTTGATTCAGCTGTGTGATCGGGGCAACAACAGTGCAGAGCTTGCTCAGGAATGGCAGCAAGTGTGAGTGCATCTGCACGCACAGTGAGGCAATAACTTTTGGAGGATGGCAGCACTTTTCTCCAGGAAAAACATCAGGGACAGACTGATAATTTGCATAAGGTACAGGGATTGGACTGCTGAGGACTGGGGTAAAGTAATTTTCTCTGATGAATCCCCTTTCCGATTGTTCAGGTCCTCTGGAAAAAACCTTGTCCAGAGCAGAAAGGGTGAGCACTACCATCAGTCCCATGTCATGCCAACAGTAAAGCATCCTGAGACCATTCATGTGTTGGGTTGCTTCTCAGGGAGTGGGCTCACACACAATTTTGCCTAAGAACACAGCCATGAATAAAGAATGGTACAAAAACATCCTCTGAAAGCAACTTCTCCCCACCAATCAACAGTTTGGTGAGGGACAATGCCTTTTCCAGCATGATGGAGCACCTTGCCATAAGGCAAAAGTGATAACTAAGTGGCTTGGGGATCAAAACATTAACATTTTGGGTCTATGGCTAGGAAACTCCCCAGACCTTAATTCCATCAGCATGGATGTTGCTCAACTTCCTTAACCAGTTGCCGACCGCCGCACGCCGATGTACGTCGGTACAATGGCACGGGCAGGCATAAGGACATACATGTACGTCCCTTGCCTCCCGCGGGTCGGGGGCCCGATCGGGCCCCCGCCCGGTGCCTGCGGCGGTCGGAATTCGTACGGGAGCGATCCCGGACGAGGGGACGGCCATTCATTCATGGCCACCCCCTCGCGATCGCTCCCGACGAATAGAAATCCCCGGTGACATCACTTCCTCTCCTGTAATGTAAACACAGGAGAGGAAGTGATGTATTCTCTCCTCCGTGTCGGTATTTTTCGTTCCGACACGGAGGAGAACGGATCAGTAAGTTGCACCAACACTCACACACACAGTAGAACATGCCAGGCACACTCACACCCCCCCTTTACCCCCCGATCACCCCCCCAATTACCCCTGCCCCCCAGTCACAGTGACACCAATGTCATTTTTTTTTTTTTTTTTTTGCATTGGTGTCATTTGTGACTGTAATAACTGTTAGGGCAGTTAGAGTTAGCCCCCTTTAGTTCTAATGTACCCCCCTAACCCCCCCAATAAAGGTTTAACCCCGTGATCACCCCCCGTCGCCAGTGTCACTAAGGCTGGGTTCACATTGCAGCGGTTTATGAGAACGAATGTGATTCGCACCGCACTGCAGTGCAAATCACATCCGATCTCTGTGCGATTCGAGTTCAGCCATTCGCCGCACCCGCCGCACCCGCCACACCCGCCGCACCCGCCGCAAATTCGCACGGGACCCTTTTTTTGGCCCGCAGCAGAATCGGATCGCATGGGTGTTCACACCATGCGATCCGAGTTTGCAGATCGCACTGCGATATGCGAACTGATCTGGGGGTGTCAGTAACATTTCACTGACACTCCCAGCAGTTCGCATAGGGCAGTGTGAACTGCCGCCGGGAGGCATGCGATGCGGGAACCCGCCGCGGATTCGCGGCGTTTCCGCATCGCTCCAGTGTGAACCCAGCCTAATAAGCGATCATTTTTCTGATCGCCGTATTAGTGTCACAGGTGACGCTAGTTAGGCAGGTAGGTATTTAGGTTCGCCGCAGCTTTTTATAGCGCCAGGGACCCCCATATACTACCGCATAAAGCCCCCTGATTGCCCCCTAGTTAACCCTTTCACCAGTGATCACCATATAACTGTTACAGGTGACGCTGGTTGGTTAGTTATTTTTTTATAGTTTCAGGGCACCCGCCATTTATTACCTAATAAAGGTTTAACCCCCTGATCACCCGGCGGGTGTCATTTGTGACTAATAACTGTTAGGGCAGTTAGGGTTAGCCCCCTTTAGTTATAAGGTACCCCCCTAACCCCCCCAATAAAGGTTTAACCCCGTGATCACCCCCCGTCGCCAGTGTCACTAAGGCTGGGTTCACATTGCAGCGGTTTATGAGAACGGATGTGATTCGCACCGCACTGCAGTGCAAATCACATCCGATCTCTGTGCGATTCGAGTTCAGCCATTCGCCGCACCCGCCGCACCCGCCGCAAATTCGCACGGGACCCTTTTTTTGGCCCGCAGCAGAATCGGATCGCATGGGTGTTCACACCATGCGATCCGAGTTTGCAGATCGCACTGCGATATGCGAACTGATCTGGGGGTGTCAGTAACATTTCACTGACACTCCCAGCAGTTCGCATAGGGCAGTGTGAACTGCCGCCGGGAGGCATGCGATGCGGGAACCCGCCGCGCATTCGTGGCGTTCCCGCATCGCTCCAGTGTGAACCCAGCCTAATAAGCGATCGTTTTTCTGATCGCTGTATTAGTGTCACAGGTGACGCTAGTTAGGCAGGTAGGTATTTAGGTTCGCTGCAGCTTTTTATAGCGCCAGGGACCCCCATATACTACCGCATAAAGCCCCCTGATTGCCCCCTAGTTAACCCTTTCACCAGTGATCACCATATAACTGTTACAGGTGACGCTGGTTGGTTAGTTATTTTTTTATAGTTTCAGGGCACCCGCCATTTATTACCTAGTCTCACTAGTGTACCCCTAAATTTAGGGGTGTCTACTTTCCAAAATGGGGTCATTTGGGGGGGGTTTGTGCCATCTTGGCATTTTATGGCCTTCAAAACTGTAACGCCCTTAGAAAGCCTGAAGGCGGTGCTTGGTTTTCGGGGCCCCGTACGCGGCTAGGCTCCCAAAAAGTCCCACATATGTGGTATCCCCATACTCAGGAGAAGCAGCAGAATTTATTTTGGGGTGTCATTTCACATATGCCCATGGCATGCGTGAGCAATATATCATTTAGTGACAACTTTGTGAAAAAAAAAAAAAAAAAAAAAAAGTTTGTAATTTTCCCGCAACTTGTGGCAAAATATAAAATATTCCATGGACTCAACATGCCTCTCAGCAAATAGCTTGGGGTGTCTACTTTCTAAAATGGGGTCATTTGTGGGGGTTTTGTGCCATCTTGGCATTTTATGGCCTTCAAAACTGTAATAGGTAGTGAGGAGTGAAATCAAAAAATTACGCCCTTAGAAAGCCTGAAGGCGGTGCTTGGTTTTCGGGGCCCCGTACGCGGCTAGGCTCCCAAAAAGTCCCACATATGTGGTATCCCCGTACTCAGGAGAAGCAGCAGAATTTATTTTGGGGTGTCATTTCACATATGCCCATGGCATGCATGAGCAATATATCATTTAGTGACAACTTTGTTAAAAAAAAAAAAAGTTTGTAATTTTCCCGCAACTTGTGGCAAAATATAAAATATTCCATGAACTCAACATGCCTCTCAGCAAATAGCTTGGGGTGTCTACTTTCTAAAATGGGGTCATTTGTGGGGGTTTTGTGCCATCTTGGCATTTTATGGCCTTCAAAACTGTAATAGGTAGTGAGAAGTGAACTCAAAAATTTACGCCCTTAGAAAGCCTGAAGGCGGTGCTTGGTTTTCGGGGCCCCGTACGCGGCTAGGCTCCCAAAAAGTCCCACATATGTGGTATCCCCATACTCAGGAGAAGCAGCAGAATTTATTTTGGGGTGTCATTTCACATACGCCCATAGCATGTGTGAGCAATATATCATTTAGTGACAACTTTGTGTAAAAAAAAAAAAAATTTTTTTTTTTGTCATTATTCAATCGCTTGAGGCAAAAAAATAAAATATTCAATGGGCTCAACATGCCTCTTATCAATTTCCTTAGGGGGTCTACTTTCCAAAATGGGGTCATTTGGGGGGGTTTTGTACTGCCCTGCCATTTTAGCACCTCAAGAAATGAGATAGGCAGTCGTAAACTAAAAGCTGCGTAAATTCCAGAAAACGTACCTTAGTTTGTAGATGTGACAACTTTTGCGCAAACCAATAAATATACAATTATTGACTTTTTTTTACCAAAGACATGTGGCTGAATACATTTTGGCCTAAATGTATGACTAAAATTGAGTTTATTGGATTTTTCTAATAACAAAAAGTAGAAAATATCATTTTTTTTCAAAATTTGCGGTCTTTTTACGTTTATATCGCAAAAAATAAAAATCGCAGAGGCAATCAAATACCATCAAAAGAAAGCTCTATTTGTGGGAAGAAAAGGACGCAAATTTTGTTTGGGTACAACATTGCATGACCGCGCAATTACCAGTTAAAGCAGCGCAGTGCCAAAGTGTAAAAAGACCTCTGGTCATTTACCAGCAAAATGGTCCGGTCTGAAAGTGGTTAAACAAAATCTCTCTAAAACCAAGCTGATAATATTCTCCCCTGCTCATTTCCCCCTCCATGACTGTACCATCGAGGCACAGCAAATTCAATTCAAAATACTAACAACAATATTCAAAGCCATTCACAACTCTGCCCTCAGCTACATTATCCATCTTGTCTTGTCTTGTCTCTAAATATCACCCAACTGTCCTCTCAAGTCCTCCTCCTACCATGCTCGTCTCCAGGACTTTTCCACAGCCTCTTCCATCCTCTGGAACTCTCTACCTCCATATGTTCGGCTATCTCCTACTCTGGCTGCCTTCAGGCAATCCCTGAAAACTCATCTCTTTAGGGAAGCTTATCAAGCCTCCAACTAATCTTTTATCACTTCCATCAGCTCAATCCCCACAGTTACAGCCTTTTGTACACTTGCCCCTTCCTATTATATTGTAAGCTCTTTTGAGCAAGGCCCTTGTAACCCTCTTGTATTTTATTGTATAGTAACTGTACTGTCTTCCTTCTACATTGTAAAGCCCTGCATAAACTCTTGGTGCTATATAAATCCTGTATAGTAATAATATTCACTAAATTAACTAAAATACTCCACTCCATACCATCAAAACAGCCAAGAAAGTAGATTTTTTAGATGAAGAAGCCAGAATTAGCACCCTCCGTGTTTCTGTAAATATGCCCATCTCTGGTCAAAATATTGTGTGTGGAAGCATTATAACACCTGTAAATATTCTAAGATATCCTTTCATTTCTGTCTTAGTGACACTTTGTCACACCTTCACACACATGGGGGTTTGATTTACTAAATAATTAAAGGCAGTAAACTTATTAAATAGGTTTGCAAAGCAAATGTTGGTAAACAGATGAAGCTGTGTTCTTTTTCCAACCATAAGTGACATAAATTAACCACTTCAATCCAGACAGGGCAGTTATACACCCTTCCTGCCCAGACCAATTTTCAGCTTTCAGCACTCTCACACTTTGAATGACAATTACTCAGTTATGCAACATTGTACCGAAACAAAATTGTTATCATTTTTTTAACACAAATAGAGCCTTATCTTGGTCGTATTTAATAACCACGGTTTTTTTTTGTTTCTTTTTTGCGATATAAGTAAAAAATGAGTGAAAATTTTGAAAAAAATGTATAGTTTCTATTATAAAATTTTGCAAATAAGTAATTTTTGTTCATAAATTTGAGCCAAAATGTATACTGCTGCATATCTTTGGTAAAAATAACCCAAATTAGTTTATATTATTATTATTATTATTGCTTGTGTGAAAATTATAGAGTCTACAAGCTATGGTGCAAATCATTAAAACCTGATGTACAGACGGCCTATCTGATTTCTTGAGGCCCTGGAATGTCAGGACAGTATAAATACCCCCCAAATTACCCCTTTTTGGAAAGTAGACAGTCCAATGTATTTAATAAGAGGCATGGTGAGTTTTTTGAAGTTGTAATTTTCTCCCACAATTCTTGGGAAAATTAAGAAATACATTTTTTTTTTTTTACACAAAATTGTCATAATAAGTTATTTCTCACACATTCTGTCACTCCACCTATGGCGATACCACATGTATGAGACTTTTTAGCAGCCTGGCCACATAGAGAGGCCCAACATGCAGGGAGTGCCATCAGGTGTTCTAGGGGCATAAATTACACATCTAATTTCATTCCTACCTGTCACATTTTTGAAGGTCCTGGAGCACCAGGACAATTAAATTACCCACAAAATTACCCCATTTTGGTAAGCGAACACCCCAACGTAAAATCTATGAGGCACTATATGTCTGTTGAATGTGTCATTTTTTTCCACAAGTTTTTGGAAAATGTGGAAAGAAAATTAAAACTTATTTTTTCTTACACAAAGTTGTCAATTTATAAGATTGATAAGATCCCCTTTCCTGATTTCCTATCACACTTTTGAAGGCCCTGGAGCACCAGGACAATGGAAACACCTTAACGTATGTTCTATGAGATATAGGCTGGTGAAAGGTATTTGGGTAATCTAATGGGCTGGTGATAGGTACTCTGATGGGCTGGTAAAAGGTACTCGGGTACCTTGATGGGTTGGTGACAGGTACTCATGTACTCTGATGGGCTGGTGACTGGTACTGGGATAATCTGATGGGCTGGTGACTGGTACTGGGATACTCTGATGGGCTGGTGACTGGTACTCGGATAATCTGATGGGCTGGTGACAGCTACTCAGGGTACTCTGTTGGGCTGGTGACAGGTACTTGGGTACTCTAATGGGCTGGTTGACAGGTACTTGAATACTCTGATGGGCTGGTGACAGGTACTCGGGTACTCTGATGGGCTGGTGACAGGTACTCGGGTACTTTGGTGGGTTGGTGACAGGTGCTCGGGTACTTTGATGGGCTGGTAACAAGTACTCTGGGGCTGTACTCTGATGGGCTGTGACAGGTACTCTGATGCTGGTAACAGGTACTCTGAGGCTGGTGACAGATACTCTGATGCTGGTGACAGGTAGAGAAAAGGTGACTGGCAGAAGCATTGCTCATTGTGTGCCACATCCAAAATTCCAGAGCAAAAAGAAAAGTTTTTTTCCCCTAAGTGGACTTTATAGGCAACATATATTAAACTATATCAAAAAAGTATAAAAATAGAAAAATATTTATTCAAATTGAACATGATAAAATGTATATAGACATGAAACAATGATTGGCTGAACACAGTCAGCTAATATCACCATGTGAACCACATATGATGGAACCTCCTTACACCCAATGCGTTCCGTGATTCCTTCTTCAAGGGTGCAGAGAAAGGAAGAATTAATCGAAAGCATAAAATATGTAATCAATAAAGTTTTAAATATAACATTAATCCACATGTACAATTTCCGGTAGTATTTACTTACATAATGGTGAAAGGTGAGGACATTTTCAAAGTTTCATTCATCAACATTAAAAATTGCAGACAAAAAATGCATGTGGGACTTCCAACTTGAGATAGGAGAGGTGGACAGAGAAAAAAAGGTTATAGAAACTGGAAGTTGGTGCCTTCAAGAAGAGGAGTAAACCAATTTATTTCTCATGTCCTAAACGCTAGGCCAAACCTCTGAACATACTGACGCCTGGCGAGGAAATCCCTATAGAAATAATAGTAAAGTAATACAAATTGTAAAGGCAGGATCCACATAAAAAACTAGATGTCATATATAAAATTGTGTTTAAATGTAAAAAGCATAATACAGTATGGCAGAAATACCCGTACCTGTAGATAAGGGTATATTATAAGGAGCAAGGGCCAAGAACGGTAAGTAGTTACCTGTAAATATGTAATATAGAAATCTCAAAATATATAAAGGTAACACAATTTATCAAATAATGCAACCAAAGTAATAATAATTGTTTATATACAAATATGTGTTGCATGTACACACAGATGTATACATATAATAAATAAAATGTCTGCATGCCAACGCATAATTACATGTGTGTGCACACATCCATATAAATCAATATAAAAAGTAGTATTGAGATTTTAATATTAAAAATAATAAATAAATCTAAATCATATGTCCAAAATAAATGTACCGGTACATAAGATGCATCTAATAATGGCACTGAATAGATCTGGAGGTATTTTTTATCCCCCTCTAAAAAGTATTAAAGTGAGCCCAGAGAACAGTATAAGCACATGTATTCACACATACTGCGCCCAAAGCTGGCATAACAAATGTAGAAAGGCAAAAAGTTTAATGGATCCTGAGCATATTGGCCGAGTATCACTAAATATATAAATGATTTAATGTGGCAAATACATTTTTTTACCTTGTATTCAGTAACTGCAGGGTCCGGCCGCACGCTCTGACATCCAGCATACACTGCTTAATGTAGGAGTGCGCCGGTATCTGCTTTTAAGCCGACCACTCCCCAATCAGCTGATGGCAAACAGCTGATAGAAGGGAGACGGTCAGCGGGGATATCCTTCATTGGCTCGCTGGGGTGAGAATGCGTGGCGCAGCTCCCACCGCGCATGCGTACAAGCAGGCACGTCGGGGTGACGTCGCACACACCCGACCCACCAACACAGTGAGCCTCATGGCAAGATGGCGGTCGGGGCGAAGATGAAGCGTCAAACGGCCTCCAAGACGGCGCCAACACTAGAGAACACAGTGTGGCAGCTTAGTGTGCCGGGCAGTATAAGGGAGTGGCCGATGCCCACAGGGCAGAGAGAAAATATAAACATCAAAGTAAACCTAGGAGAAAGCCCCTAAATAAAAAAGGGGATCCACTCAATTTGTATTTATTTTTAATCATGAAAAATTATATATGAAATATATATGTGTATATATATATATATATATATATATGTATATACACATATATAATTAGTCCACATCTACTAGAGGAGAAGGAGCCCCATAGGCTGGTCACAGGTACTCTGGGGCTGGCGACAGGTACTCTGACAGGCTAAGACAGGCACTCTGGGGCGGCTGACAGGGACCTTGCTGGAGGGTCCAGAATAGAGCATCTAAAAAAGGTCTCTTTTTTTGCTGCTGGGTTTTACTGCTGGATGGGAGCTCCATGTTCCTGGATTTAGGACCACTCAAGCTTTGTGGAAGTTTTACCACATCCCTGTTGGGATACATGCGCTTTTGACCTTCTGTGATTGGGAGGTCCATCATTTTTGGTAAGCATACCTGGGCTTATTTGGTGGAGGAATTGTCACTTAACATTGGAAGGTTTTCCTACTTTCTTTCTTTTTTTTTTAAACAATAAGCTTTTATTGGTTCTTAGATATAACACCAACATTTGTACAGGAGTATCATATTAAAATATATCCCACTGTCTGTACGAGTGATCCTGTTATTCCTTCTGTCCGGTGACTGGAGTTTATCCATCAGGATTGGACTTTTTCCTTTCTTTTATTTATATGTGCGGCACTTATCTTTGTTTTTAAAACCATATACTTAACTTCAGTCCTTCCTATGCATATGTGCTGAGAGCTATCCAGGGATCACCATCACCATTTTAATCCAATCATGAACTTGAATTATATTTTTGTAAAATAAAAAGATTTTATGAAATTAACTATTTGATCTAATCTTCTTGCTGCTAAAAAAAAAAACTGGGGGGCGTGGCTACCGGGCTACTGCACGGTCGCATAGGCAGATAGCTGCTTGCCAGAGACGGGAACCAGACAGAACAGAGGTGTTCAACCGAGGCAGTTCTGACCCACTACAACGCGGAAAGACCCCTCAACGCTTCGGCATGGCTCGTAAGAGAAAAGGAGCCTCCCAGCTCTAAAAACTCCCTCATTTCTTCCCGCAGAAAGATCACGGCCTGGTCCAAGATGGCGACGGCGGAACCTCGACAGCCTCGTCCAGCAGCTCCGGATCTGCGTTGCCCAGCCCAGGCTCTCATAAAGGCCGTGTAACGGCAGCCATCCGAGGTCTCTACTCCGCTGTTCAGGAGCCCAGCGAAGTCTAAATCGCGCCTGATGACATACGCCGACGGGGACAAGGTGAGCAGAAATCAGGAGGGCCTGAATGATACTAGAGAGCTGGCGGAATCCCTTAATTCATTCCTCACAAGTAATCAGGCAGTGTTGGACACCACGCTGCGGGACATGCTTGTCTCTTTCCGCAGCTCCCTCCATGCAGACATGATGGAATGCATGAGAGGTTTTAAAGTTGACATGGGCGAGCTGGCAGACATTTGCCTCCTCATATAACTCCATGGTGGACGCACATAACGAGCAAACTGAGGAGGTGACCTGGCTTAAATCTAAAGTCGTGGACCTAGAAGATAGGTCCAGAAGGAACAATTTAAAAATCAGAGGTTTCTCAGAATCAGTCCTACCTGAACAATTGCAACAGTATGCTCAGGATTTGATGCAGGCATTTTTGCCGGATTTGGAAGAATCCAATATAGTGATTGATAGAATACATAGACTCCCTAAGCCCTCTCACCTACCTGATAATATCCCGAGGGACGTCCTTATGAGAATACATTTCTACCATATAAAAGAGTGTTTTATATTGGCCTATAGAAAAAACAGGCAGCCACCAGAAAAATACACGTCCATTCAGCTTTTTGCAGACTTATCGCAGCATACTATGCAAAGGCGTAAGGCCCTTATACCCATCACTAAAGCACTGCGTAATCACGACATCGTATATCGCTGGGGATACCCCTCTAAGCTAACAATTTTGAAAGACGACCACAACGCGGTGGTAAACACATTGGAAGAAGGACTAGCTCTGCTTCGGACGTGGGATATCATCCCGGAGCATCCCACGGTTAACCCATCTCCCACTAAAAAACTGGATACTCAAAGTACCTGGCAAATTGTATCCCACAAACACAAGGACAAAAAACACAATGATTGAATGCCCTATACTACTACTCTAGCATAACGTGTTGGTTCCCATAGGCACTTAGACTGCTAAGTGGCTATATTGCACCCCAAGTAATGTTGTGCAGTAATACTGCTACAGGATTCAATATGGAATCCTCCTTTTTATTCCAAATACCCAGGATAAAGACTTTAATTTGTTTTCACAGTTTTTGTTGCTCTTGGTTCATTTTTGTTCTTGTTTTCCCTAGGATGGACTCAAATTTGCAAATACAACCCTCATGGCACTATGGGACTATGCTCTCAGATGTTGACCCTTTGGAACTCTCAGGACATACCCAGTTACATCACAAACTCTACTACCAATCAAACGTTTGTAAGGTAAAATGCTGAACATAATCTCCTTTAATGCTCACGGTCTAAACCACCCTGTTAAAAGAGCTGCTCTATGGAAAGAGGCCCAAAAATTGCAGGCAGATGTTCTATGCATACAAGAATCTCATCTTTTGGTAACTGACCAATCCCGACTCAAACATACACATGTTTGTATATACTCATATCTTTTTTGCGTCTGCTGCCCAAAAAAACAAAGGAGTTGCTATTGCCATTAGAGACACGGTCTCCTTTTAATTAAAAACGACACTACCCTACCCAGAAGGCAGATATTTAATTTTGATAGGAGACATAAACAATAAGACTTACACAATAGTCTGTCTGTACACTCCCCACTCCCACCAAATACGCTTCCTGAAAAGACTACTGAAGAAGGTATCCAACATCAAGCAGGAAGCTTTGGTGGTCTGTGGGGACTTTAATCTTACAGCTGATTATACCATTGACACCACTACTAAATCCAAGCGGCCATTGGCTACACTTCAAGCGACTTTCCATTCTGAAGAACTCTATGATGCTTGAAGATGCCAATACCCGGGAGAAAGAGATTTATCTTTCCACTCAGCAAGACACAGCTCTTATTCCTGCATTGATGATTGCTGTTGACAGAACATTGTTACAGATGGTATCCTCCTCCGCCATCCACGACATCTCTTGGCCTGACCATGCTCCGGTGTCGGTCACGATGGCGGAGGGGAATGCCTCTCTGGGGAATTTTGTTTGGGGAGCCAACTCTAGTCTGCTCAGGGCACCCAATCATGTGACCTTCTTGACAGATAAATTGAGGGAATACTTTGAAACAAACTCAACCTCAGTCTCAGACCCAATGGTTCTGTGGTGTGCCCATAAGGCGTTTATAAGGGGAATATTGATACAGTTGAACTCAAAAATGAATAAACAAAGGGCTAGACAATTAGACTCTTTACTGCAAGAGATTAAAGCATTGGAAATCCAAAAAAGGGTCACACCCGTGGCTGCTCTGGCAGACAAGTTGACGAGACTCCGTTGTGATCTTAGACGATTAATTTTAGAGCAACATGATAAATATATTAATGCCCTTAAGGTGAACCATTATGCTTTGGGAAACAGGGCGGGCAATCTTTTAGCCTACAGGTTAAAAGAACAAAGGGCCCGTATGAGAATCCCCTATCTTAAAAACTCAAAAGATAATAGAAAAATCATTGACCCTAAGGGAATTGCAGACACCTTCGCTGCTTACTATTCCTCCCTGTACAACCTTAAAAATGATAATAGTACCCACCAACCCTCAGAGGAAGATTATACAAACTTTCTTAACTGGTGTGGCTCTCCCAGCCCTCTCCCAAACACAATTACAAACTCTAAACAGACGAATCTCAACACTAGAAATACAGACTGCAATTGAATCCTTACCCGTTGGCAAATCTCTAGGCCCAGGCGGGCTTCCAAATGACTATTATAAGGCTTTCGCCCCCATCTTATCCTCTCCTTTACAAGACGTATTTGCTCAAGCAACACTAAATTATTCATTTCCCCCTGAGATGCTCAAGGCATATGTTGTTACCATACCCAAACCTGGGAAAAGTCCTGATGAGCCTTCAAACTTTCGCCCGATATCACTTCTAAATACGGACATCAAACTTTATGCTAACAAAATTGCCCAAAGATTAGTTTAAATCATACCCTCACGGATTAACCCAGACCAATCAGGCTTCACACCTGGCAGGCAGCCATCAGATGCTACTCGTAGAGTTATTGGTATCCTTCAACATGCAGGCTCCTGACGGACACCTTCTCTACTCCTCTCTTTGGATGCGGAGAAGGCGTTTGACAGGATACACTGGGGATATATGTTACATACTCTTAAGAAGTTTGGCTTTGAGGGACCTATATTATCAGCAATATTGGCTTTGTACTCATCACCGTCAGCACAAGTGTACACATCCAACACTTTGTCGCAAACCTTTATGATCTCTAATGGACAAGACAGGGGTGCCCCCTGTCCCCTTTTATCTTTAATTTACTTACAGAACCCCTTGCAGAAAAAATTAGATCCCATCCAAATAGTTCTGGCTTTTCCTTTCCAAACCACACCCATAAAATAAATTTATTCGCCAATGATGTCATCTTATTTATTAACTCTCCTTTACAGTCCCTACCTCATACCCACAAAGTCCTTAATGAATTTAGTAAATTCTCATATTACAAGGTACATTTTTCTAAATCACTTATTCTTCCTATCAATGTTCCCCCCAGTCTCCAAAGCAAACTGAAATCCTTATTCCCTTACTCATGAAGCACTGGGCAAATAACCTACTTAGGCCTTCAAATAACCAAATACCCAACTAAATTAGCTGATATTAATTACCAAGCCCTTTTAAATAAACTAACCAAAGAAACTACTCGATTAGCAAAAATTGAACTCACATGGTCAGGACGACTAGCGTCTTTTAAAATGCTCCTTCTCCCTCAGATTTTATATATCTTCCACACCCTCCCGATATCTCTTAAAACCACACACTTTAAAGCGCTAGACTCTACTGGTAAGATATATTTGGAAATCAAAAAAAACAAGATGCTCCAAATTCCTACTAGCCAAGCATAGGACAGCGGGAGGAATGGGATTCCCGATTATGCTAGACTACCACTGTGCATCCTTGCTCACTCAGCTTAGAACATGGTTTATGCATGGCGCAGACATCCCATGGAGCAATATCGAACAAGCTTTAAGTCCCACTAAAGACCTCCCACATTTACTCCTGCTTGATGGATGAAGACGCATCCCAATAAAAAGTTTGCCCTTAACCCTCCAGTTCTCCTTACAAGCCTGGAGAGATCTTTGCGAGGCCTTGATGCCATCAGACAAACAAATAGACATACCAATACCCCTAACCATACTTACAGGAGCCATTTTGAATATCCAACTTAAAAACTGGGTTTTCAAGGGAATCACTTGAGTGGCTGACTTATTTCAAAATGACTCCCCTAAAATCATTCGCCCACCTTCAGAAACAATATGGACTTAATAAGGAACGCTAGGTATGCGACCAAATTTCCCACTTTCTAAGACCACTACCTGCACCACACTTATATATTCATGAGGTTGCGTGGAAATTTCTTACATCGACCGTTGCTCCCTCAAAAGGGATTTCCACCTTCTATATGCTTTTTCAACATAAAGCCACATTTGTCAAATCCTTACCATATCAGAAATGGGAGGCAGACTTGGGGAACTCATTTACACCGCAACAATGGCAGACAGTTCTCATCACGGTATATAAATCATCAAAATGTGTAAATCATTGGGAATTATCTCAGAAAATAACATTAAGATGGTACCTGACACCATATCGCTTGCACAAGTTTTCTCTAAATTACTCTCCATTATGCTGGAGAGGGTGTGGAGAAGTAAGGAACATTATGCATATCATGTGGGCATGTAAACATTTAACTAGTTTTTGGCATGCAGTGTTCCGTCTGATTTCTTCTGTTACTGGAATGATCACTTATCCTAAGAAAAGCCTGACCCTTTTGAACTTAGGTATCGAAATATTCCCACTGGATCTTCGCACTGTAGTCACACATATACTTGTAGCTACTAGGCTACTTATTACTAGGAAACGGAAAAGCGATGTCTCCCCAAAGATATCGGATATATATCAGATAATACAAACACACTACATATATGAGACCCTCCTAGCTGCAAGGCGGGGATCCAAGGGGAAAGCTGAAAATAAGTGGAAGATCTGGAAAGAGAGGTTCCCGGAGTAGGCACTGAGACATACTGTAATAGAGGCCAATGAAGTCCGACTAATAGAAACTGTTTACTTTACATAAGAAGCAAATCATACAATACTGTATACTTCCCAATGTAACATACAATAATATTGAGTCCATCCTAAAGGTTTAATCCCTTACTATTCTATCTCTAACCCTTGCACCTTTACTTTGTTTTTGGACCTCACTCTTAGGCCATCCAAATTTTATTCTTCTTTCCATACATGCGTACCCCTTGATGTAATGTGTATATATTTTCCCTTTGGTATGCTATGTAGCCAAAAGTCGCCACTTACTTAGCGAATTAATAAGAGCTCAGATTATAGGCTAATGAACAAAAGTGGACAGCTGACAAGTTGAACTAGTTTATTTATAATGTAAGCAATACTTCTTCTATGCTTAATCCTAGTTTCTTGTGTTAATAATGTAACCAGAGAGGTTGACCACATCAAAAACAATCTCATATGCAAATTATGTATGGAAATGTACTTTTGTTTTCTGTTCTGGAAAATTTTCAATAAAAAATAAATTTGGAAGAAACCCATTGGGGGGGAATATCCATTTTACATTTATTTGGCTCTTTACCCTGATCGGGGATGGGCTGTGTCCAGGGACATGCCTCATCCCCGATCGCCACGCTGTGTTCCCCCGGAGGATGTCATATGATGGCCACCCAGAGGGAGGACATGTTCCTACCAGTGTCATTTGTCTATGGTCCGGTATGGAAGTGGTTCAAACACAGTGGGTTCAATTCACAAAGCGGTATATTCCTACTTAAAAATTTGTGGTAAAATAGCTCATAATGTTTTTCAAAATTATTTTTGCAATTCACAAAAAAACGCTATAATACTGTGCATCTGGAAAGTATTGACAGTGCTTCACTTTTTCCACATTTTGGTTACAGCCTTATTCCAAATTGAAATTCATAATTTTCCTCAGAATTCTACAAACAATACCCCATAATGAAAATGTGAAAGAAGTTTCTTCAAAATCTTTGCAAATTTATTTAGAATAAAAAACAAAATAAATCCCATGTACATAAGTAAATACTTTGCTGAAACACCTTTGGCACCAATTACAGCCTCAGGTCTTTTTGAGTATAATGCTACAAGCTTGGCACACCTATTTTTGGGCGGTTTCTCCCATTCTTCTTTGCAGGACCTCTCAAACTCCATCACGTTGGAAGGGGAGCATCGATGCACAGCCATTTTCAGATCTCTCCAGAGATGTTTAATCGGATTCAAGTTTGGGCTCGGACTGGGCCACTCAAGGACATTCACAGAGTTGTCCTGTAGCTGCTTCTTTGTTATCTTGGCTGTGTGTTTTGGGTGGTTGTCCTGTTGGAAGACACGTTCACCCCAGTCTGAGGTCCATAGCGCACTGGAGCAGGTTTTTATCAAGGATGTCTCTGTACATTGCTGCATTCATCTTTCCCTCAATCCTGACTAGTCTCCCAGTTCCTGCCACTGAAAAACTTTCCCACACTCTGATTCTGCCACCACCATACTTCACTGTAGAGATGGTACTGGCCAAGTGATGAGCGGTGCATGGTTTCCTCCAGACTTGAAGCTGGCCATTCGGGTCAAAGTGTTCAATCTTCATTTCATTAGACCAGAGAATTTGTTTCTCATAGAGTGAGAGTCCTTTAGGTGCCTTTTGGGAAACTATAGGTGTGCTGTCATGTGCCTTTTACTGAGGAGTGGCTTCGGTCTGGCCACTCTACCATATAGGCCAGATTGGTGGAGTGCTGCAGAGATGGT
The DNA here is from genome assembly GCF_037356315.1 of Lithobates pipiens. Classification (NCBI taxonomy): domain Eukaryota; kingdom Metazoa; phylum Chordata; class Amphibia; order Anura; family Ranidae; genus Lithobates; species Lithobates pipiens. Next base: position 365,762,985 of record NW_027507758.1, on the reverse strand, counting down.
TGTTCTTCTGGAAAGTTCTCCTCTCTCCACAGAGAAACGCTGGAGCTCTGTCAGAGTGAACATCAGGCTCTTGGTCACCTCCCTGACTAACGCCCTTCTCCCCCGATCGATCAGCATGCTCTAGGAAGAGTCCTGGTGGTTACAAACTTCTTCCATTTACGGATGATGAAAGCCACTGTGCTCATTGGGACCTTCAATGCTGCAGAATTTTTTTCTGTACCCTTCCCCAGATCTGTGCCTCGATATAATCCTGTCTCAGAGGTCTACAGACAATTCCTTGAACTTCATTGTTTGGTTTGTGCTCTGACAAGCACTATTAACTGTGAAACCTTATAGACAGGTGTGTGCCTTTCCAAATCATATCCAATCAACTGAATTTAACACAGGTGAACTCAAATCAAGTTGTAGAAACTTCTCAAGGATGATCAGCGGAAAAAGGATGCATCTGAGCTCAATTTTGAGTGTCATGGCAAAGGCTGTGAATCCTTATGTACATGTAATTTTTTCGTTTTTTATTTTTAGTAAGTTTGCAGCGTTTAATAAAAACTTCTTTCACATTGTCATTACGAGGTATTGTTTGTAGAATTTTTAGGAAAATAATGATTTTTTTTTTTTTCATTTTTTTTTTAATGACTTTTACAAAAGTCCAAACAACCATTTGAGAAGCACCTCAAGCCATATACATAGTGTTATAATCTCATTCCATTACATTACATTATCATGTATAATTTTTTTTTAAATAACCATCATTAAATTGTTCTGCATCCTACGTATTTATTTCCTTAACCCCCCTGACGGTATTCCCGAGTCTGGCTCGGGGTGAAATTTTTATGCCAAAAGCGGTAACCCGAGCCAGACTCAGGACTGCATCGCTGGATCCAGGAGGATGTTTACTTACCTTCTGCCTCGGCTCCAGCGATGTCCCCGCACTGTACGAGCAAGCCGTGTCTCGCTCGATTCATCACGGAGCCGATCTCCGTGACCTGCGAGCACTGCGACACACGGGGATGGAGATTGGCGCCAAATTCAAAAAGTGAAACACACACATTACATACAGTATAATGTAATCTTACAGATTACATTGCTGTATGTAATGATTTCACATCCCCTTTGTCCCTAGTGGTCTGTCCAGTGTCCTGCATGCAGTTTTATATTATAAAAACTGTTCTTTATGCCTGGAAACTGGAGATTGTCCATAGCAACCAAAACTGTCACTTTACATCAAAAATGATTATAGATCAGCTAGAAAACAACGATAATAAATTGTAATCACTTGCAGAATTGAGGGATAGTGATTTGTGGGGAGATCCGTCATCAAATACTGAAAAGTAATGAAAGTTACAATTCTGCAACTGAACAAATTTCAGTGTTTTTGATTTGATTACATTATTGAATAATTGTTATTATTGTTATATTATTATTTGGTACAATTATTTATTATATTATAATTTATGATTTAATTTTTCAAACTGTATCATACCCTGGATGTCTGCTAGACTCTGGTTTGGACAGATTTAAGTGAGTTATTGCTAAGAATTACAGGACTACAATATAAAACGCCAAATTTTCATGCAAAATAATGGTACCGCTTTTAGTACCTAAAATCCGAAATAATCGTACCGCCAGGGAGGTTAACCACTTAAGGACCGCCGCATGGCAATGTACGTTGGCAGAATGGCACCGACAGGCACAAGCACGTACATCCGATCGGACCCCCTCCCGCTGGATGCGGCGGTCCGTTTCGCTTCAGGAGCGATCCGGAATGAGGGGATGGCCGTTGGTTTCTGGCCATCCCCTCTTGATCGCTCCTGACGAATGAGAAGTTTCCCCCGCCTGTGTAGTGTAAACACAGGCAGGGAGGAAGTGATGTCACTCCCCTCGTGGCGGTCTTTTTGACCGGACGGCGAGGAGAGAAGACATCCAAGTAAGTGCACCAACACTACACTGACACGTAGGTACACATAGGCACACTTTTCACCCCAGTCACCCCCCGATCACCCCCCCCCCCAGTCACAGTGTCACTGATTGCACTGATCATTTATTTACTGATCACTGCATTTTAGTTGTGACTGTAAAAAGTGTCAAGGCAGTTAGTGTTAGGCCCCTTTAGGTCCAGGGTAGCCCCCTACCCCCCAAAAAAGGTTTAACCCCTTGATTGCCCCCCCCCCCAGTTAACCCTTTCACCCCCTTTTACCTGTGTCACTAAGCAATCGTTTTTCTGATCGCTGCATTAGTGTCACTGGTGCCGCTAGGAAGCTAGTTATTTTTTTAGGTTCACCGCTAGGTTTTTATAGTGTTAGGTACCCCCATATATAACCTAATAAAGGTTTTAACCCCCTGATTGCCCCTAGTTAACCCTTTCACCAGTGATCACCGTATAAGTGTTACGGGTGGCGCTGGTTAGGTAGTTCGCTTTTTATAGCATCAGGGCACCCGCCATTTATTACCCAATAAAGGTTTAACCCCTTGATCACCTGGCGGATGATATCAATTAGGTTTTAGGGTCAGATAGGGTCTGCGTCGCCCCAGGCAGTGCTAGGTTAGTGCCAGTACCGCTAACACCCACACGCAAAGCATACACCTCCCTTAGTGGTATAGAATCTGAACAGATCAATATCTGATCTGATCAGATCTATACTAGCGTCCCCAGCAGTTTAGGGTTCCAAAAAAATGCATTGTTAGCGGGATCAATCCAGATACCTGCTAGCACCTGCGTTTTTCCCCTCCGCCCAGCCCAGCCCACCCAAGTGCAGTATCGATCGATCACTGTCACTTACAAAACACAACACACATAACTGCAGCGTTCACAGAGTCAGGCCTGATCCCTGCGATCGCTAACAGTTTTTTTTTGGTAGCGTTTTATACAGTCGCTGACAGCCTAGGTGCTTTTTTACCTGTGAGTCTCACTAGTGTACCCCTAAATTTAGAGCCCAAAATGGCAAAGCGAAGATACACTAGTGAAGAGGCCTACACGTTTCTGAGCATGACAGATAGTGAAGAGGAAGTTACTGATCTGTCAGATTCAGGCTCAGAATACGATCATGTAGAGGACAGCGGCTCCATGACAGATAGCTCTGACGATGAAGATGAGGTCCCTGCTAACGTCAGGTGTACCAGACCCCGATCATCTGATGTTGTTGAGGTGCAAGAATCGCAGGTCCCTCGTATGGAGCAGAGAAGTACTAGAGCCGCTCATCCTTCTGGTGAACTGGCAAGCACCAGCGGCCTACTACACCCTGGATGTACATCCAGCACTGCAGTATTACGTGGTAACGTGGCGAGTCCCATAAGTGCAGTTCAAGCTGGCGAGGTGGCAAGCACAAATAGTGTCCCGCTGCCACCAAGAAGAAGACAAAGGCAGGCCCGTCCTTCCCATAGTGCCCTTCCTGCAGAATTCGCCAATCCTGATTGGGTGCCCACCACTTCTGCATCTCCAGTACTTCTCCCATTCACTGGCCAACCCGGTATTCAGGTGGATACAGCTGATTTAACGCCACTTGATTTTTATTCGCTGTATTTCACTGAAGATCTCTATAGATCTATTGTGGACCAAACTAATTTATATGCTGGTCAACACATCGCCGCTAATCCCCAGTTGCCTTCCCTTGCCAGAGATTGGAAACCAGTTATGGTTTCCGAATTTAAGACCTTTCTGGGCCTTTCCCTCAACATGGGCACACATAAATTCATGACATTGCGGGCATATTGGTCCACGCATCCGACTGACCACATGCCTGTGTTCTCTAACTCCATGTCCAGGAAACGATACGAGCAAATCTTGCGGTTCATGCACTTCAATGACAATGAACTTTGTCATCCTCGTGGAGACCCTGAATACGATCGGCTCTACAAAATTCGGCTCCTCATAAACCACTTCAACCAACGTTTTGCAGACTTGTTTACTCCCCATCAAGTTGTCTGCTTTGATGAGTCCCTGATTAAGTTTTCTGGTCGCTTGTCATTCAAACAATACATTCCCAACAAGCGTACCAGATACGGGGTCAAGCTCTATAAGTCCTGTGACAGGGCCACAGGCTATACATGGAGCTTTATGGTTTATGAGGGTAAATATAGTCACGTAGAGCCGGAGAACTGCCCTGACTACATAGGAAGCGCTGGCAAGATAGTGTGGAACTTGGTGTCACCCTTGTTTGGAAAGGGGTACCACTTGTACATGGACAATTATTACACGAGCGTGCCACTGTTTAATCATTTGTTTGATCGTCAGATTGGAGCATGTGGTACCGTGCGACCTAATCGCCGGGGCTTTCCCCAGCGGCTTGCAGATTCTTAGGCTGGGGGAGAGAGCCTGCTATCGGTGTAATAATTTGCTCACTGTGAAGTGGAGGGATAATAAGAATGTTTTTGTTCTTATCTCCCTTCATGCAGACACGACGGTCCAAATTCATACGGCGACTGGTATTGTGGAGAAACCCCTCTGTGTCCACGAATATAACAAAAATATGGGAGGGGTGGACCTCAATGACCAGTTGTTGGCGCCGCATCTAGTTGCCCGTAAGGCCAGACGCTGGTACAAAAAAGTGTCTGTTTACTTATTTCAATTGGCTTTGCTGAATGCTTATGTGCTAAACAAAGCTTCAGGCGGGACTTTAACCTTTCTTTTTTTCCAGAGAGAGGTTGTCACAGACCTTCTGTATCCAGATGGTTCTGCACCTCACCATTCCCAACCAAATGCAGTAAGCCGGCTGCATGAGAGGCATTATCCTTATGCCCTCCCGAGTACCCCTACCCAACGAGCCCCCCAAAGAAGATGTCGTGTCTGTAACAAGCGCGGATATAGGCGTGACACCCATTGTTATTGTCCACACTGTCCTGGCAATCCTGGTCTTTGCCTTGGTGAATGTTTTGAACGCCACCATTCACTAGTGAAGTATTAGCGTAGGGTACAGCATTTCACAGGCTAGGCACACTAACACAGGGTCTCCCAAGATGCCATCGCATTTTGAGAGACCCGAACCGTTACAGTTGTTACAGTTTACAGTTCAAAAAAAAAGTGTAAAAAAAAAAAAGTAAAATAAAAAAAACAAAAAAAATATAAAATATAAAAACCAAAAATAGTTGTCATTTTATTGTTCTCTCTCTCTCTCTTCTCTAATTTTTTATACTTTACTGTGTTTTATTGTTAACCATTTTTTTGTTTTCAGGTATGCCATTCAGCTGCAGCACGGATTTATTTATCTTGACAGCAATAGCGTTTTCTCCCCCCACGATACATAAAGCTGTGACTCCAGTGCTGTAGGAGGTGATTTCACCACCACAGTTAAAAAAAAAGAGCATATATGCCAAAGCATGGGGGCAGCAGGGGAGGAGGAGCAATTTTGCTACTAATGCCGCGTACATACGGTCGAAATTCCAACAGAGGGCTTGCCCGTGGAAAATTTTGACTGTGTGTACGCGGCATGACTTTTTTGCGGGAGGATGCCCCCATGCTTCGGCATATATATATTTTAGGCACAGGTTGTGTTAAAAAAATGTTTTATTTTTTACTGTTTTTTTTGGCATTTGCTTTGCAGGTATGGTATGGTAAGGTTTTACTGTTATACTGTAATATTACTTTGTTTTAACGTTAACCATAATTTGCTTAGCAGGTACGCCATTCAGTTGCAGCGCGGATTTATTTATCTTGACAGCAACCGCATTTGCTCCCACGATACATAAAGCAGCGACTCCAATGCTGTAGGAGGTGATTTCACCACTACAGTTAAAAAAAAGAGCATATATGGCGAAGCAGGGCTTGCTCGTGGAGAAGTTCAACTGTGTGTACGTGGCATAACTTTTTTGTGGGAGGATGCCCCCATGCTTCGGCATATATAAATAGTGCATGTATGCCCATCATTAGAAGTGGGTGGATGAAGGGAGGTATTCTAATGGTGGGCATACCCACCAATCAATCTCTTTTTTTTCGTTCAGCCAACATGACTCTAATTAAATATCTTGGGGTGTCTACTTTACAAAATGGGGTCATTTGGGGGTGTTTTGTGCTATTTTGGCATTTTATGGCCTTCGAAACTGTAATAGGTAGTGAGGAGTGAAATCAAAAATTTGCGCCCTTAGAAATCCTGAAGGTGGTGATTGGTTTTCGGGGCCCCGTACACAGCTAGGCTCCCAAAAAGTCCCACACATGTGGTATCCCCATACTCAGGAGAAGCAGCAAAATGTATTTTGGGTGCAATTCCACATATAACCATGGCATGTGTGAGCAATATATAATTTAGTGACAACTTTTTGTAAAAAAATTATTTTTTTTTGTCATTATTCAATCCCTTGGGACAAAAAAAAAATATTCAATGGTCTCAACATGCCCCTCAGCAAATAGTTTGGGGTGTCTACTTTACAAAATGGGGTCATTTGGGGGGGGGGGTTTGCGCCATCTTGGCATTTTATGGCCTTCAAAACTGTGATAGGTAGTGAGGAGTGAAATAAAAAATGAATGCCCTTAGAAATCCTGAAGGCGGTACTTGGATTTCGGGGTCCCGTACGCAGCTAGACTCCCAAAAAGTCCCACACGTGTGATATCCCCATACTCAGGAGAAGCAGCAGAATGTATTTTGGGGTGTAATTTCACATATGCCCATAGCATGTGTGAGCAATATATCATTTAGTGACAACTTTGAGCAAAAAAAAAAGTTTGTAATATTCCCGCAACTTGTGGCAAAATATAAAATATTCCATGGACTCAACATGCCTCTCAGCAAATAGCTTGGAGTGTCTACTTTCCAAAATGGGGTCATTTTTGGGGGTTTTGTGCTATTTTGGCATTTTATGGCCTTTTGAAACTGTGATAGGTAGTGAGGAGTGAAATCAAAAATTTTCACCCTTAGAAATCCTGAAGGTGGTGATTGGTTTTCGGGGTGCCGTGCGCGACTAGGCTCCCAAAAAGTCCCACACATGTGGTATCCACGTACTCGAGAGAAGTAGCAGAATATATTTTGGGGTGCAATTCCACATATAACTATGACATGTGTGAGCAATATATCATTTAGTGACAATTTTTTGTACATTTTTTTTTGTCATTATTCAATCCCTTGGGACAAAAAAAATTAATATTCAATGGGCTCAACATACCCCTCAGCAATTTTCTTGGGGTGTCTACTTTCCAAAATGGGGTTATTTGGGGGGGGGGGTTTGTACTGCCCAGCCCCAAGAAATGAGATAGGCAATCATAAATTAAAAGCTGTGTAAATTCCAGAAAATTTACTCTAGTTTGTAGACGCTATAACTTTTGCGCAAACTAATAAATATACGCTTATTGACATTTTTTTTTACTAAAGACGTGGCTGAATACATTTTGCCCTAAATGTATGACTAAAATTTAGTTTATTCGATTTTTCTTATAACAAAAATTTTCGATCTTTTTCCATTTATATCGCAAAAAATAAAAATCGCAGAGGCAATCAAATGCCATAAAAAGAAAGCTCTATTTGTGGGAAGAAAAGGACGCAAATTTCGTTTGGGTACAACATTGCATAACCGCGCAATTACCAGTTAAAGCAGTGCAGTGCGAAATTGTAAAAAGACCTCTGGTCCTTGGGCTGACAATTGGTCCGGGGCTGAAGTGGTTAAAGAAGGGACAAAAAAAACAAGAAAAACAACATAAATAAAAGAAAAAGAAACCAAAAAGTGGGCACCAAAACAAAACGTTAAAAGGTTCACTCAACTACTACCAGTGCCTCGACTCCCTCTCCTCTGTACTTGTCTAGCCTTTTTTTTTAACCTCACTAACCTTTTTATGATCCATCCCTCCCCCAGAATCTCCCTTGTAATAAAGTGCCGAGCATCACAACGATACACCGTATCTATTTACTATCACTATTTACTACCAGTGTATTATATATTCTTATTCCTAACTTATTTCTCTCTCATTTACCACTTCCGGTCCCCCTCTCCGCTCCCCCCTATTATTCCTTGATCTTAGGTATGGTCTCCCTAAAAATAATGAATTTAGTCAAGTTTGGAATAGGGCTGTAACATAACAAAATGTGGAAAAAGTGAAACGCTGTGAATACTTTCCATATGCACTGTAATAAGGCATGCAGTATTTCATCAGAATATGCGGTATTTAGCTTGTGAAACCATTCCGTATTGTATCTCATGTGATATCCAGTGGGATGGATACAGTGTAGAAGGATTAGAACCCCTGTCAGTTTGTATATCTAATAAAGAGGTACAATGGTTTAAATCATAGAAATATGTCCATGCAGCATATGTATTAATACACAAGAAAAAAAGGTGACTAGAATACCAGTCAAAGGGAAGCTGCTTTCACAGGACATACGTGGTGTATCAAAAACAACTACGGTAAGTTAAATTACGTAAATACAACATATTTTTTATAAATGTTGAAAATAATATCAAAAATGGCACACATACAGTATCTCACAAAAGTGAGTACACCCCTCACATTTTTGTAACTATTTTATTATATCTTTTCCTGTGACAACGCTGAAGTAATGACACTTTGCTACAATGTAAAGTAGTGAGTGTACAGCTTGTATAACAGTGTAAATGTGCCGTCCCCTCAAACTAACTCAACAGACAGCCATTAGAGAATGGGAGATAGTTAGCCATTAGAGATCATAGATAGTATTTGAATGGGCTAAAACTTTAAAGTTCAGGTGAATGCCTGAGCAGCCAAAGTTCAATCCAAACATGTGTTTAGACCAAACCTTGAGCTCATTCCTAGTGGTGATCAGAGTGGTCATAATGGTGACCAGGTAGGTTTCCCAGTGCACCCACCAAAATGCCTAGGTTTCTGTGTCACATTGGCCCTATCTGTGCATGTGAAGATTTGTTTATTGCATCTAAATCACAGTGGTATTTGCAGTAAATTACTGTGTGAAGTGCTCCTATCCAGGCCTAGGGCCTAAAAAGAGAGCCATCTGTGGGACAAGGTGGTTCTTCGGTGCATAATCCCTGCAACGCCGAGGAGCAAGGGGCCTCTTGTAGTTCCAGGAACAAGCTTAACATCTAGATCAGAGAGTTCCTGCTGCAAGGCTTTCACACTTTACACCTTTATCTAAATCTAAAAGAATATTTAGATGAAGTTCCACTTTAACTCATTCAACTGATATATATTCAAAACATGCAGCTTAAAGACATGACAAGGCTTTATTAAAATGTAGCTGTGATTGTTCCTAGAGGGTGAGAGGATCTTGGTACAAAATCTGATGGTTAGCCATACTTTTGAATCTTTAGAAAATGTTTAGTTCTTGGTGTCTGTATGTAGTCACATGCTAGTCAAAAGGAACTTTACAGCATCACTGTTAATTGATATGTCATAAACTAAATATTAGGCTTTAATAAATTAGTTTTACATAATGAATATCTGTTCTTTTTTCTCAGTTTCTACATGTAATTTAAACTGTCACATATAGTACATACATCGATGCATGTATGAACATGACAAAAGTCTTGTACATGTCCTGGGATCACCCGGGCCAACCCAAATAAACCACATGCTGCGTACAATAAATAGCATCCTGCAAATAATGGGGGTGGTAGAAGTGCTGCTCCAACACTGAAAACTCTATCTGAAGCTGGACCTTGCTGTATCATCAAACTCTCTTACAGCTCCTTCTCTTTCAACCAGTCAGGTACCTGGTCCACCTCACTTGCCATTTGTTTAGATAATTATTTAATTATCGCTACTAATTGCCTCTTCAAACCCAGTCATGCAGGCCTTACACAGATGTTTCCATTTTCTGCTCAAGACTATACTCATTATGAATTTCATAAGTGTTCCTTTGCACAATATTCTTATCTGCTTTGTCCTGACATCTGATACACTTAAACAAATATCGCATTGACTTCCTCTTGCCTGTCAGGGACAGTTTGCCAACTTTCTTTAGGTGACATTTAATTTGCCAGACTTTTATTACTGAGTGACCATGAACTGTGAAATCAATATGGGTAATTACTAGAAAAACATATACATAACATGTGTTTCAAGGATTGATGGTTAGGATGAAATGCACTAATATAAAAAAACAGAAATGTAAATGTAGCACCCCCTGTGTACAGTAGTTAAATTGTGTTGGGCTACTTTGTAGCCAGAAAAGCCAGGGTTAATTTGTTAGTGTTAGCTGGCAGAGCTCCAAGGGCTGTGTCTCTGTCGCCTCCCCCTGGTTTCTAAAACTCCTGGAGAGTTCTGTAACTTAGAGGGTAGAGGGGAAGAGATGAGGCTCGAATATTATTGGAGTCTTCTCCAATCCCTGGGTGAGGATGGGCCAGAAGGTGGATAGATAGCCCATAAGTATTCTGGAGCCTGGTCACGGGAGAGCAGAGTTCAGGGTCTCATCACCTGGAGGGATCCCCTATGCTGAGGGGCTGTGCCCTTGGGCAGAAAGAAGAAGCCAGAGAGACAGAGAGGAAGAGAGGGAGAGAGCAGCAGAGGAACCATCACCCCCTTTCAGCCTCAGCCAAGTTTAGCTAAGTTGTCCTGGGAGCCATTGGAGCCTGTTCAGCAGTCACCGCATGAGCTAAATGTAAGGAAAAAACAGGGAGGGGGAGGCGCCAACCTGAGTGTAGTATTAAAATGATAACTTTAATAGGATAAGATTAAAAACACTTACAAGATGATAGAAGAAGCATGCTCGTCAAAGTAAAGTGCAGTCCTGGCATTCCACATGGCTCTGTGGGTCTCAACGCTGTTCTGGATAGCTGGAAAGGATTGAGAAGCTGGCTGGAATGGATCACAGTGTTTCTCCAGGAGCAAGGGAACCAAGCAGCTCCACACTGACCAGCATGGACTGTGGAACAGGAAGTGATGTCACCGGTGTCTGATTGGACCTATGCAGGGCTGGAATCGTGTCAATCAGGGCTGCAGTGGTGAAAGGCTATGCGCTAAGAGCTGGCTACTCCTTCTGTTGTGCTATTCTAGCACAAATAAAGTGCATACAGTATGTGCAAACAATAAAGTGCATACAGTATTGCCAAACATTAATAAATATCAAAGTTCATAAAAATATAAGGAAATATATTAACACATAACATGCGTTGCTGGTGACTTCATGTGCCGATATAGTGCAAATAAATAAGGTTCATCAAATCTGAAGTGAGTGGAAAACAGAACTCAGTGACTAGGTGACTGTCTGTGCTCCCGTCCTGGGTCCCCACTCACCAGATAAAACAGATAAAAGAGCCTGTAAATAGCGATGATTACTGTCCACCGGGTGGGCTGGTGTGTCCTATTTGCATGGACTGGGTTCTCCTATCCTCCTCCACTGAGTTTGAGGTCCTCCACACTTTCCTCAGTTAGTGACCATTTTAACAAAGTTAGGACAAAATGGAGGAAAGGGACATATAGTGTAATACTGCAAGGTTTATTGAAAACGATTAACCGCTTCGCGCCCGCCCTATAGCCGAAAGACGGCTACAGAGCGGACGCTAACTGCCGGAAGGCCGTCCCTGGATGTCCTCCTGTTTTCTTCCCCTCTGCGTGCCGCCGCGGGCACGCAACGGGGAAGTTCTGTGCTGGCCGTGTCCCTCGGACACAGCCAGTCACAGATCGCTGTAAACGGCCAATAACAGCAGGCGTTTACAGCGCGATCGGCGTGTCCAATGAGAGATGATCTCATATGTAAACATATGAGATCATCTCTCAGCACCGCTCTCCCTCCTCACACAGACAGCGTGTGAGAAGAGAGAGATCAACGGCTGCAGCGGCCGTAAGTTTAAAAAAAAGGGGGAAAAGTGCCATCCGCCCCAGTGCCATCTGCCCCAGTGCCATCCGCCCCAGTGTCATCCTCCCCAGTACCATCCTCCCCCAGTGCCATCCGCCCCAGTGCCATCCTCGCCCAGTGCCATCGTCGCCCAGTGCCATCCTCGCCCAGTGCCATCCTCCCCAGTGCTATCCTCCCCAGAGTCACCTGCCCCCAGTGCCACCTGTTAGTGCTATCTGTCCCCAGTGCCACCTGCTAGTGCTATCTGTCCCCAGTGCCACCTGTTGTCAGTGCCATTTGTCCCCAGTGCCATCTGTCATCAGTGCCACGTATAAGTGCCATCTGTCATTAGTGCCACGTGTCATCAGTGCCACATAGTGCCATCTGTCATCAGTGCCACATATTAGTGCCATCTGTCATCAGTGCCATGTATCATTGCCATTTGTCATCAGTGCCACCTGTCAGTGTCACGTGCCATCTGTTGTGAGTGTCACGTGTCATCAATGCCACTTATCAGTGCCATCTGTCATCAGTGTCACCCGTCATCGCTGCCACGTATTAGTGCCATCTGTCATCGGTGCCACATATTAGTGCAACGTATTAGTGCCATCTGTCATCAGTGCCACGTATTAGTGCCAGCTGTCATCAGTGCCACGTATTAGTGCCACGTGTCATCAGTGCCACATATAAGTGTCATCTGTCATCAATGGCACGTATAAGTGTCATCTGTCATCAGTGCTACATAATAGTGCCATCTGTCATCATTGCCACGTGTCATCAGTGCCACGTATAAGTGTCATCAGTGCCACGTATCAGTGCCATCTGTCATCAGTGCCACGTGTCATTGTCCTGGTGCTCCAGGGCCTTCAAAAGTGTAATAGGTAGTCAACAAGTTAGATGTGTAATTTATGCTCCTAGAACATGTGACTGGGCTCCCTGCATGTTGGGCCTCTCTATGTGGTCAGGCTGTGAAAAAGTCCCACACATGTAGTGTTGTAATCCTCAGGAGGAGTAGCAGATTTTTTTGGGGGGTGTCATTATTGGTATACAAATGCCATGTGAGAGAAATAACCTATTACAATGACAATTTTGTGGAAAAAAAATAAAAAAAATAAAAAATCTTAATATTGCAAGGAATTGTGGGAAAAAATGACAACATCAAAAAGCTCGCCATGCCTCGTACTAAATACCTTGGAATGTCTACTTTCCAAAAAGGGGTCATTTGGGGGTATTTGTACTTTCCTGACTTGTTCGGGTCGCAAGAAGTGAGATCCAGTACATCAGATGTGATCAATTTTGTATGATTCGCACCACAGCTTGTAGACACTTTCACAAAGACCAAATAATATCCACTAATTTGGGTTATTTTTACCAAAGACATGTAGCAGTATAAATTGTGGCCAAAATTTATGAAAAAAAATAATAATTTGCATAATTTTGGCACAGAAACAAAGAAGTATGCGTTTTTTTTCATTTATAGCACACAAAAATAAAAACCCCAGAGGTGACCAAATACCACCAAAAGAAAGCTCTATTTGTGGGGAAAAAAAAGGACAAAAAATTCATTTGGGTACAGTGTTGCATGACTGAGTAATTGTGATTCAAAGTGTGAGAGCACCGAAAGCTGAAAATTGGTCTGGGCAGGAAGGGTGTTTAAGTACCCAGTAGGCAAGTGGTTAAAAAACTTACTTCAATAATATGAAAAACATATTGCTGCCTTGGCTTTTTTTTTTTTTTATCAATGGTTTTCTATGACTGTTCTCTGTATTACGGGGAGCCAACAATTCATTATAGCCGCGAGTGCTTTTAAATGACTTTTTTTCCTGCAGAAATGTGCAGGGACAGTTCTAAGGACGGCAAACATACGCCCCTTTACAGGCATACTATAGATATAGATATATATACTATAGACACCCCCCCCCCCCGGTACAAAATTTCAAGGAACACTTTTATTGTTTCACTTTAAGCATTATTAAAATCACTGCTCCCCAAAAAAATGGCTGTTTTTAAAACTTTTTTTGCATTGATACATGTCCTGGGGCAGGACCCAGATCCCCAAACACTTTTAATGACAATAACTTGCATATAAGCCTTTAAAATTAGCACTTTAAATTTCTCCCATAGACTTGTACAGGGTGTTCCGCGGCTTTTCGAATTTGCTGCGAATACCCCAAATTGTTCGCTGTTCAGTGAACAGACGAACAGGCAGTGTTCGAGTCGAGCATGAGTTTGACTCGAACTCGAAGCTCATCCCTACCTGTGACAGACCGCCTGACACCCTGCCTGGGTCCCTCCACTAAGATACAGCTTCCTTCACTCTGCAACCAGGAACCAGATATTATAGCTGAGAAATGAACCCAAGAACTAGTTACACTAACTTAGGTGCAAACTGGAACTCTTTATTGAAAATTCACCCAGAATTAGCTAGATCACATTATCCTAAGCGCAAACTTAAAACAATAATATCATCAGTACATCTAACAGTACATCTAATGAACAGCTAGCAGCTAACAGTGATCTAATTAAACAGTAAATTAATTAACATAAACATCCCACAATAGTTTGGTAATGAGGTAAAATGGACACAATACCAATCACATCACCAAGAGGAATAGCAGACAGACAAATAATAGGTGACTCAATTAACAATGGAAATTCACACCTAGGAGGCACACAATAGGGTAATTATAGAATGAGAGAAAGACACCTTAACCACTTAAGCCCCAGACCAATTTGCAGCCAAAGGACCAGGCCCCTTTTTGCGATTCGGCACTGCGTCTCTTTAACTGACAATTGCACGCTCGTACGACGTGGCTCCCAATTTTTTGCACTATAAACAAAAATAGAGCAACAATTTTGAAAAAAATTCAATATTTTTTACTTTTTGCTTTAATAAATATCCCCAAAAAATATATAAAAAACATTTTTTTCCCCTCAGTTTAGGCCAATACATATTCTTCTACATATTTTTGGTAAAAAAAATCGCAATTAGCGATTATTGATTGGTTTGCGCAAAAGTTATAGCGTTTACAAAATAGGGGATAGTTGTATAGCATTTTTATTGATTTTTTTTTTACTAGGTAATGGTGGCGATCAGCAATTTTTATTGTGACTGCGACATTATGGCAGACGCATCAGACATTTTGGACAAATTTTTGGGACCATTGTCATTTATACAGCAATCAGTGCTATTTTAATGCACTGATTCCTATGTAAATGACACTGGCAGTGAAGGAATTAATCGCTAGGGGGTAGTGTAGGGGTTATGTGTGATGTTATGTGTTTTTTTTATTGTAGGGGCGTGGCCTGGCATGTGACATCACTGATCATCTTTCCCTATAAAAGGGAACAGATGATCGCTGACAGCCACACTAGGAAGCACGGGGAGAGGTTTGTTTACACAGACCTCTCCTCGTTCTTCAGCTCTGTGACCCGATCGCAGGACACCAGCGGCGATAGGGTCCACTGGTCCCGCGGTCATGGTCACGGAGCTCAGGACGGCTGGGCACTTAAAGAGCCACGTACACGTGATTGTGCCCAGCCGTGCCATTCTGCCAACGTATGTCGGCGTGAGGTGGTCCTTAAGTGGTTAATAAACAAATTTACACAAAGCAGCAGGTGACACCAGCATCAGGTTGTGTGTCTAGGAGGGGGTTGAAGCAGTCAAGATTGGCTTGGGCTGCTGATTCCATACCTCAATAAAACACAGGGGCCACAAATCTGTATCCAGGTCCTAGGTTCCCAGAGTCTGTGTGTTTTAGGGAGACAGACATGGATCCAAATCCAAAGCAAAACCACTCCAAGGGTCCCCCAGGCACACACCTCCCATAGAATAAAACCCCTTTGAAAGCTAGGGCCCATAGTCAGTAGGCAAGAGTCTACCCTGAAGTCCGCCATTAAACTAAAACAAAAACACCTCGGACTGGCTTTTGACTACTGAGTGGATGTTGAAAATTCCTGTTGCCTCGCTGTGCTTGCAAAAGGGAACCCAAAAATTCAGCGTCCCTTATGGGGTAGCACTACATAAAGAATAAGACTGAACACATTCATGGTAAAATGTGCCAGAACCAAGTTTTATTTTATATCATTTTTGGGATACCAATAAGCTGTTTTATATTAGAAACATGAGTAACCAATGCACAAAATACATTGATAAATAATACAAAAATCGACAAATGTCAAACAACAGGCTAAAAGATGAAACTAGGGAAAAAAGGAGATCAAAATCTTAACTGAATAACATTTAGTTTGTGAAAACACTGTGTATTTCAATTGCTTTTTTTTTTAAAGTAAAATTATGTTTTCACCTATTCTCATTCTTTTTGTATCTCAGCGCCATTGATCTCTTCTATCTTCTTTCTGACCTTTCCTGTCGACATGATTCTCTATTATTGACCTCATCAGCAGCTCATGTGACAGGGTGACAATGTGTTATATTCAGGAGCTGTGTAGCTATTATAGGCATACCTCCCAACATATTGAGATGATAATGAGGGACACCTACTAAAAAACGTATGTAGGCATAGGACGCTACCCCTGCCACACCCCCTTAAAGAAGAAATAACAAAATAAAAGGTTAATTAAATCCACAAGGACTTTTTTTTACCACTACTATTCCTTTGTATTAGCTTTTAAATTGTACACATGCAGAAATTTAGAAATTGGATGAAAGGTTTAGCACTGGGAAACACGTTTTGAAGGATAAAAAGTGCATTTTATATACAACTACAGGCATGCCCCGCTTTTAAGTACACAATGGGGTTTATTTACTAACGCTGGAAAGTGTAAAATCAGGCTCACTTCTGCATAGAAACCAATGAGCTTCCAGGTTTTATTACCAAAGCTTAATTGAACAAGCTGGGGTTAGAAGCTCATTGGTTTCTATGCAGAAGTGAGCCTGATTTTGCATTTTTCAGCTTTAGTAAATAAACCCCATTGTGTACTTAAAAGGAGGGTATGCCTGTATATGGATCAGACCAAAATGAGGAACACATGAGGGGGAAGAGGGACAGAGGGACATTGCTCCAAATCCGGGACAGTCCCTCGGAATCAGGGACAGTTGTGACCTTTGATTATAGGCAACAGTTATATGTTTTTCTCCAGTTTTCTGTTCTTAGTTTTTGTATTCGGCCCTAGTCCATGATTGCCTGAATGTAGGAGTCAGCAGTCAGGTTCTAAATTTTCATAAAACAATGTCCCCTCTAAGAAACTGGTTTGACATGGACCTAACAATGAATATTCATCTTAGGTGAATAAAGTCAGTACATTTGTTTTCAGTTTTGGAAGCCCGGCAGTTTTCCATGTAGTTTGGTTCACATAACAAGTGAAAATACAACGATTTTCTTTAGTGCTGTTTATTGCTATGCTATGGTAATAAAACTGTTATCTAGATTTACACAGATAACAGATGATGGTTGACGTCCTTTCATTAGTAAAAATGTAATCCACACACGTACACATGAAATGTTTTTTCATTTTCAGTTTTTCTAGAGATAGTTTTAAATGAAGAGAACATATTTGCCTCAGGGTATTGAATTCAGGAGTCAGGTTCTAAAGTTGCAGAAGAAATTAAAGGAGAAGTTGGGGGTTGTGTGAATAAGACAAACACACACATACCTCTATGTTGAAGCATCGGTCTGATGTTGCAGCTGTTTTCTGACAGCTATATTCTTAAGAACTGAGCAATCACACCTGATCACCAAAAACCAAATACATTATCTCACAAAAGTGAGTACACCCCACACATTTCTTTAAATATTTTATTATATCTATAATTATATTATATTAATATTATAGAAATAGAAATTACACTTTGCTACAATGTAAAGTAGTGAATGTACAGCTTGTATAACAGTGAAAATTTGCTGTCAAAACAACCCTCAAAATAACTCAACACACAGCCATTAATATCTAAACTGCTGGCAACAAAAGTGAGTACACCCCTAAGTGAAAATGTCCAAATTTTTTCCAATTAGCCATTTTCCCTCCCCGATGTTATTTGAATCGTTAGCGTTACTAGATCTCAGATGTGAATGGGGAAGGGAGGGAGGAAGGGGAGGGGACAACTGAACATTACTTTTTACAAACAAGTTTACCTGTCTTTATGCTTGGAACAGGGCTGCCTTTGATCCCTGGGTGCCATACTATTTACATGCTGTCTATCAGGTGGGTTAGTCTTTTGATTGGAATGATGTTTCCCTTTACCCTTCAGATTCCTCTGTCCCTTATTCTTCCTCCCCATCCTGCCATCCCGCCCAGCAGGTGTGTTAAATTTGGTGTTATCACTCTCACTCTCTCATACTGGTCACTGGAAGTTCAACATGGCACCTCATGGCAGAGACCCGTTTGAGGATCTAAAAAAAAGAATTGTTGCATGACATAAAGATGGCCTAGGCTATAAGAAGAGTGCCAAGGCCCTGAAACTAAGCCGCAGCACGGTGGCCAAGACCATACAGCGGTTTAATAGGACAGGTTCCACTCAGAACAGGCCTCTCCACGGTCGACCAAAGAAGTTGAGTGCACATGCTCAGCTTCATATCCAGAGGTTATTTTGGGAAATAGATGTATGAGTGCTACCAGAATTGCTGCAGAGGTTGAAGGGGTGGGGGGACAGCCTGTCAGTGCTCAGACTATACGCCACACACTGCATTAAATTGGTCTGCTTGGCTGTCATCCCAGAAGGAAGCCTCTTCGAAAGATGATGCACAAGAAAGCCCACAAACAGTTTGCTGAAGACAAGCAGACTAAGGACATGGATTACCTACAGTCCAGCATGGTGGTGGGCGTCACAGTCTCAGGCTGTATGAGTGCTGCCAGCACTGGGGAGCTACAGTTCATTGAGGGAACCATGAATGCCAACATGATGTACTGTGACATACTGAAGAAGATCACAATCCCCTCCCTTCGGAGACTGGACTGCAGGGCAGTATTCCAACATGATAATGACCCCAAACACACCTCCAAGATGACCACTGCCTTGCAAAGACGCTGAGGGTAAAGGTGATGGACTGGCTAAGTATGTCTCTAGACCTAAACCCTATTGAGCATCTGTGGGCATCCTCAAACAGAAGATAGATGAGCCCAAGGTCTCTAACATCCACCAGCTCTGTAATGTCATCATGCAGGAGTGGAAGAGGACTCCAGTGACAACCTGTGAAGCTCTGGTGAACTTGATGCCCAATCGGGTTAAGGCAGTGCATGAAAATAATGGTGGCCACACAAAATATTGACACTTTGGGCCCAATTTGGACATTTTCACTTAGGGGTGTACTCACTTTTGTTACCAGCGGTTTAGACATTAATGGCTGTGTGTTGAGTTATTTTGAGGGGACAGCAAATTTACATGGTTATACAAGCTGTACACTCACCACTTTACATTGTAGCAAAGTGTAAAATTCTACAGTGTTGCCACATGAAAAGATAGAATAAAATATTTACAAACATGTGAGGGATGTACTCACTTTTGTGAGATATTGTAAATGTTGCTGCATTTTTAAGTGAATACTGATTATACCTCTTTGAATAAATATGCTATGTTAAACTCAGTGTCCAAATAAGTGTACTTGTACCTTAAATGGTAGGCGTCTCACTCTAGGCCAACGCCTACCTCGCCTATTGGTAGCACCGGCCCTGGGTCATGCTAGTGATAGTTGCATGGCATTTCTAATGGAAGTTATTAAAGGGGGCTCCCGGATTCCGATAAGCCCCCCACCCGCAGACCCTGACAACCAACGGCCAGGGTTGTCGGGAAGAGGCCCTTGTCCTCATCAACATGGGGACAAGGTGCTTTGGGGTGGGGGGGCCGCACGGCCCCCCCTTTCCCAAGGCACCCCCCATGTTGAGGGCACACGGCCTGGTACGGCTCAGGAGGGGGGGCCGCTCGCTCGTCCCCCCCTTTCCTGGCCGGCCGGGTAGCGTGCTCGGACAAGGGTCTGATGTAGACCTGGGGGGAACCCCCGCGCCAATTTTTTTGCCGTTGGGGTTCCCCTTTAAGTCCATACCGACGTCTCCTTCGCGGGCCCGCCTACCTGGAGACCCGCTCGAAATGAGCGGACTTTTCTCAGGGCGGGAAAAGTCTGTTCATTTCAACAGTACGGCGGACTGGCATACCCACGGCTGGATTGTCCGCCGAAATGCGAGTCCGGCGGGAAGATTGGAGTGCAAAACTACTTTCTAAGTCCGCCGTACTTTCGGGACAAAAAAGTATGCCGGAGGCTACACACGGGGGGATTGTCCGGCGGACTTGAGTTTGCCGGACTTTTCCACTCGATTGTTTGATCGTGTGTACGCGGCATTAATGCACTTTTCCACAGTTCACCCACACTTTGGGGGTTATTAACTAAAGGAAAATACACATTGCACTGCGAATGCACTTGAAAATGCACTTGGAAGTGCAGTCGCTGTAGATCCGAGGGGGACATGCAAGGAAAATAAAAAAGAGCATTTTAGCTTGCACATGATTGTATGATAAAATCAGCAGAGCTTCCACTCATTTCAGATCTACCCCTTAGATTTAGAGCGACTGCACTTCCAAAGGCACTTGCAGTGCAAAGTGGATTTGCCTTTAGTAAATAAACCTCTTTGTCCCTCTAATAGCACTTTGAAATTGTTCAGAAAAACTTGCAGTACTAAGTATTACAACCTGCTCAACAAAATGTATATCTGTCGTCCAACCTGGTCATTGTAATATGTCCCCCTATGTGTGTGTGGCCAACACAGCAGTCCATTAACACTGGAAATTCCTTCAGCCCTGGAAGAATTGGCTGCTCAATGACCAGGCCATTTTTTGTGATGCGGCACTGCGTCGCTTTACCTTGCAATTGTGCGGTCATGCGACACTGTACCCAAACAAAATTGACGTCCTTTTTTTCCCACAAATAGAGATTTCTTTTGGTGGTATTTGATCATCTCTGCGGTTTTGATTTTATGCGCTATAAACAATAAAAGAGTAACAATTTTGAAAAAAAACACAATATTTTGTACTTTTTGCTGAAATAAATAGCCCCATTTTTTTTTTTAAAAAAGGAAATTTTTTCCTCAGTTTAGGCTGATATGTATTCTTCTACATATTTTTGGTAATAAAAATGACAAAAAGCATATATTTATTGGTTTGTGCAAAAGTTATAGCGTCCACAAAATAGGGGATCGATTTATGGCATTTTATTATTATTATTTTTTTACTAGTAATGGCGGCAATCTGCGATTTTATCAAGACTGCAACATTATGGCGGACACATCGGACACTTTTGACACATTTTTGGGTCGATTGACACTTATACAGCGATCAGTGCTATAAAAATGCACTGATTACTGTATAAACGGTACTGGCAAGGAAGGGGTTAACACTAGGGGGTGATCAAGGGGTTAACTGTGTTCCTTATGTGTGTGTTCTAACTGTGGGGGAGGGGACTGACTATAGGAGATGAGAGATTGGGGTTCCCAGCTCGTAGGAACTCACAATCTCTCTCTCTCTCGTTCCTGTTCTGCCTCTCGTGCCTGCGATCGCTCGTGGCCGGCGGTCATTGCGACTGCCGGTCACGAGCATGCCTGCTATCCCGCTTAAAAGGACCAAGGTATAGCTACGATGGTTTGCAGGATTGTGGCGACCTGCAGTGGTTGTTTTTTTACCTTATGGGATACAAAGCCATAACATGTAAACTGTAACCATAACAATCATTGATACTACATAAATTGCACTAATATAATAGAGGTGATGATGATAGCAGCTGGCATCATTTTTTGGCTGGCATGCACAATGATAGGAAAAAGCAGTCTTCTGGAGTTTGCTCCCATACACCAGATTGCCTTTATATTCTATATCAAAATAAATGAGTTTATGTATATCTTGTGCATTACTTGGGAAATGCAATGAGTTTTTAAAGGCTTAGTATGCCCAAACAGGATAATTACTTTTTGGTAGATGCTGGAGAGTTAAACTGCTTACATCTCTCAGAGACATTATTGTTAAGATATCTGCATTTGTGTTCCTGGTTCTGCAAACATGCTAAGACTATTGAGAGGGGTTTTCCACTCTAACTGTTGGGTTTTGTATTTATTTTATATTGTGCACAGCCGCTGGAACATTCAGCAGTGGGTGGGAACACCAAAGGCCCATAGGTGTACAGGAACAAATTGCGACCCAGATTTCTCAACCAGGCGAGTTGAGAAAAAACAAGGGCTGGCGAGCGTGGCTGCCTTAGAGTGGAAGTGGTGGGGGGGGGGCGATCACCACTGGCAGGTGGTGTTAAATGGGAGCCATTCTCCCTGCAATCACCCGGGGTAGAGAGAAGGAAAGGGCTGACAGATCAGAAGAGCATTCAGGAACATCGCTGTAACAGCTTTCATTAGAATTGCAAAGTGTTCCCCGCACTCGCTGTCACATACAGCCCCGCCTCCTGGCCCAGGTACTTTGATAGACAGATCACCCGTCCAATGCAGGGATGTGTGACATGTATCAAAGTACTGTTTCTCGGCTCTCTGATGATCCGGTCAGCAATCCTCTTCCTCTCCTCTCTTTTCCTCTGCACATGTAGGCTACCTTGATGGACACAGGTAGGCTGCCTTGATGGACACAGGTAGGCTGCATTGATGGACACAGGCTCCATTGATGGACACAGGTAGGCTGCATTGATGGACACAGGTAGGCTGCATTTTTGGACACAGGTAGGCTGCATTGTTGGACACAGGTAGGCTGCATTGTTGGGCTCAGGTGAAGCAGCATTGATGGACACAGGTAGGTTGCTATGTTGGGCACATATGAAGCAGCATTGATGAGCACAGGTGAGGCTGCAGTGATGGGCACTGATAAAGTAGTTGTTAATATTTATTTGTGTAACTTGTTTTTGTATTTTATTGAGGCGAATTAACTTGGATAGGGATAGCAAAATCATGAGATGTCCAGATAATTGAAAGTCAATGTTGCTATATACACTCACAATATATACACTCACAGTATATACAATTCTTGTAGCTTGGAGAAAAATCAAGGGGGTTTCTGGAGTATTATTGAGATTCATTGCAACCTGATTGGTGGATGTTTCTGGCACCTGTATGCTGAAAATGTATTCTAGCCAATCAGGAATTTGCAGGTGTGAATAAGGAAAAATTAGAGAGTGGGGATTCAGTCTGGTTAAATGTATTGGAGAGGTTTCGGTGAGCTTTTTTGAAGCACCAAGGGAGTGATCAGCATTCAATTGGGCATCCTGAAAAACCTGAGATTTTCTTTAAGCCAATTAGCTAAAGAACCAATTCAAACAAGATGCAACCAAGTACAGACAGTATTGTATTGCTCTCTTCCAAAAAAAACATCTTTGAACACAGATACGTTAAAGGAGTTGTAAACTCTTGAGGTTTTTCACCTTAATGTATTTTATTCATTAAGGACGGCGTTCCGACCGAACGGACTTGCCCACACACTAACAGACCATTCGTTTTAAACGTGATGACGTATGACGGGACTAGAAAAGGAAGTTCAATAGCCAGTAGCCAATAGCTGCCCTTGCGTCGCATTTGGTCCGTTGGACCAGCATACATACGAACGGTTTTCACGATAGAAATTGATTCTGTCAGACAGATTTGAAACATGTTCTATTTCTAAGTCCGTCAACATTTTTGAAGAATGGAGGTGCCATGGTGGATGAATTAAGCATTTGATAAGTTAGGTTGTTTAGAGTAGACAACCCTATGCCTTTTAGGGGTGTAGGGTTATATATTTATTAGTTCTTTTCTTATTTCAAAATCCATGTTTGATAACATGGTCATTTGGTCATTAAAGTGGTGTTGCCACCAAAAAATAAAAAAATTGTTTAAAATTCTTAAAAAAATTAAAACAAAATAATTTGAAAAAATTTTTTTACGCACCTCTAAATACCTGTTGCTAGGGGATCCCTAGGGGGTCCCTTATAGTCTGCCTTCTTCCTTGCCTGGGCTGGTGACATCACTTCCCCTCGCGCCACACACTCCCCCGCATCGCTGGACCCTGTGACAGGTAAGTATCCGATTATTAAAAGTCAGCAGCTGCAGTATTTGTAGCTGCTGACTTAAATTTTTTTTTTTTTTAGGGGGCCCCCCACTTTAATATACTCAGTATACACAGGTCAACAAATGCTCATTTAATTAATCGTGACCAAGCAGCACAATATATTATTTTGTTTACATGCTGATGGTAGCCCAAATTATTATATACCTGTATTGCTACAATTGGACATATTGCAAATGACGTTGTTCTGATATACCTTGCTGCACCTGTCTTTTGACTGTATGTATGCTTACTGTTTTCTTTACAATAAACTTGTTTTTGATTCAAAAAAAAAAAAATTTTGAAGAAAAAAGTCTCTGATGAAGCCCACACACGATCGTAATATCTGATGGAATGATTCCGTCTGACCTTTTCTGCTAGAAAGTCCGGTCATGTGCACGCGACATAAGGCTAGGTTCACATCTATGCATGTGGTGTGGCCTGTGTTTGCGTTGGGAATGGGCTGCTGTACCTGCAGGAAATGCAGGGAAGAGGTTCCTGCACCTTTTCTAAAAACACAGCCACAGAGAAACCACATTAGGAGTAAAGTGTTTCTAAAGGCAGATTTTTTTAATTAAAATAACAAACATGTTATATTCACCTGCTTTGTGTAATGGTTTTGAACAAAGTGGCCCTGATCCTCCTCTGTGTGCCACCATAGAATATTGCTTGCTATGGGGGCACACAGTGCATGCTCGCTCCTGAGCTGTGTGTAGAACACACAGTGCTGCTTGGTTCCCCCTGGACACCCCCCACCCCGCTTCAGCACTTGGTACCTACTGCAGAACCCCGTCCCAGGACAAGAAATTATCTACGGCCCTACCAATCGTTAGTACGGGACCCGGGGCTCTCCCAGCACAAAGACAGATATGCATATATGCGACCTCATGGCAAAAAGCCCAGTCCAGTGTGGCCTCATATATGTGTTATGTCGGGGTGAAGGGGTTAAGACCTACAGGCAGCTAGGGGTATTTACATTTGCTCAGAGCAGCATGCAGATCCTCAGCTCCCCCTATGTTATGCTCAAATGCCAAGCTGTTCAGGTCTGGGAAAAACTTCAGCTTTTCTTTGTGGCAGCAAAGCTTACCCATCCTATTCTATTCTATATCCTATGCCCTGTACACACAGTCGGATTGGTCCATTGGATTTTTTCTGACGGATTTTGGCCCAAACTTGTCTAGCATACACACAGTCACACAAAGTTATCAGAAAATCCGATTGTTCTGAAAGCGGTAACATAGAACACATATGACTGGACTATAAAGGGGCCAGTAGCCAATAGCTTTTGTCTCGTAATTTATTTTGAGCATGCGTGGCACTTTGTCCTTTGCAATTGTCTACACACAATCATAATTTAAACTATTGGATTTTGTTGTCGGAAAATTTTAGATCCAGCTCTCAAACTTTGTGTGCCAGAAATTTCGACAGAAAAAGTCAGATGGAGCCCACACACGATCGGATTTTCCGACAACACGATCCGATCGCACATTTTCCGTCGGAAAGTCCGACCGTGTGTGCACAGCATTACACGTTTCAGTGAGGCAGCCCACCATAAGGATGGCAAATAGAAATGTGTGGGAGGCAGGAGGAGCTTTGGGAGCTTTAACTCTACCATATGTCCCCGAACTCCCAATGTTAGGGTGTAGCAGGGCGCTGCAGGCTGGTAGCAAATTTTTTTTTTGTGTCAGCTATCATTTCTAAAATATAAAAACAAATGTTTTGTCTTGTTACAGAAATTAAGAAAGTGACCTACCTGGTAATGAAGAAGCATTTTCTCAGTAATTCTAGCTGTCTTTTGATTGCAAATATTTACGCGGCTATTTGACTTTTTTTTCCGTCATATTTTTACAATAATCCTCTACTTTTTATAAATATGTATGTTAGACATGCTTTTCACATCAATCTAGTTTTTACCTTTGGCACTAGTAACTTTGCCCTTCCAGTTTTATTGAGGAAGTTAAACATGAATTAAATGCTACGTATCCTAGGGATTTGACAAAAACAAGGGCATAAACTGATAGGCATAAAAATGATCTGCAATTTCTACACATTCTGTAGTATACAGTTTAAACACAATAAAGTAATATCTAAATTCCCCCTGACTTGGACATATCTAAAAGCACCAAACAAATAGGCATGTGGATTTCATGGACTTTTTATAGATAAATGTATGTATGCATAGTATCTGTAAAGATTATCTCCTGCTTTGTTATATTGAGATAAAATAAATGTCTCCATGTGGATGAAACATTTTTTTTTTTTTAACTCCACTGCTCCAATATGTAAAACATCCCATCCGGTGGGGTCAGAAACACAGGAGTTCTTTATTGGCGCTGATACCCAAACTTATATATATATCTAGAGACAAGACTTGATTCTTCCTCCCCCCTACAATTTATCACCTATTGCCAAAATGGACTATAACTAAGCTCAGTAGCTGTCAGAAGAGGGTGCGCCGAAGCCTATCCAAGGTAGGGGGACTTCTCTTATAAAAGATGATGAATTTGGCATATGGTGAATGGTAGACGCTATAGCTTTACATAATGCTGAATTCTAAGCTACGCATTTACACTGGAGGTTAAGAATACCAATGTCTGCATTTTGGGAAGGAACAGGTGATAGATAACAGTGCCAAAATAGTACACCCAAGGAAAGCTGCCAAAGTGTGCCCTCACCCCTTCCCCTCTAGCCCCCTAGCCCAGCTGACAAAGACAGTGTTTAAACGTCTGCATGTTGTCTGCCTGTCATGTATTACTGCTATTTGGTCCATTGAATATCAAACAAGATGTGGGGTGTTGCATCATGGTGAAACTTGTGTGATTTTGCCATTATAAGTAGAAAACAAAGCTAGGTTTTCATTCATTTTATTGTAACCAAAATTTGTTCTTCTATCTGGTAATTAAAGTAGGTTAAAACTCATCTAATGTACACATTTTATTCTGTGATTGGTCATTTTATTAAAGGCAATAAAAGTTATGTTTCTGGTGCAAAGCATTTGTTTTAATATGGCACTACAAAAACAACCCAATGGGAAAAAAAATTAGTTTACGCATAATAGGTCATAGCCACTTGCAACCCTGTCACAGGTGCCAATTTGCTGGCTGTTCTCACCAATTTACATTGCATTGCTTCCTCTCTGGCCAGAAAGCACTGTCACTCTCTTGTAAAGGAAACACAGCAGGATCTGCCATGGCATCATGAGAAACAGGTGAGTATTTCTCTATCCTCTATAGCAGGGGTGGCCAACCCGCGGCTTTGCCCGGTTTCATGCGTTCGGGCTGTTTCATTCGGCTCTTGTGTTCTGACTTTTTTATTGCGGTCCTTGCGTTCGGACTGGGCCGATGGTTCAGTGGGCTGGTTTAGTGACAGGCAGCCCGAGTCTCTGCACTCCTCTGCTCCTCCCACACATCAACAGCCAATCAGCATGTAGTGTCCCCAGCCCGCCACATTTGAATACATATGCGCTGGAGTGAGGCTGAAGGGGGGCAGAGGAAGGAGAAACACGCTGTATCTGAAGCCGATGAGATACAAAAAGGTATGACCACAAGTGTGCAGGTTACTGATCTGTCCTCCCTTCTCCCTCTGTCTTGCTCTGTACTTTTTTTTTTTTTTAATAACTGTTTCACCTGAACACTGATAAGACAATGACAATGATAAGATCTGCTCAGCACATTCTCTGTCTGTTGATAGTGTGACACATGGCTGGCTGTTAACCATTTCAGCTTCTTTTCACTTATTTATCCAGAGCTCTGTGTGCTGCATGCTTTCTGTGATGTTTTTTGGAAGAATTTACTGCTAGTTCAGGCTAGAAGACCCATTAACTGTTTATTGTTATCCTGACCAGTTCACTGTTTGTAAGACAATTTGTATTTTGGAAATTAGATGAGCTGCTGTCTTCTGTCACATGGATGTACTTTCAAAGGAAGATTACTGACTTGATGAAAATGACTGGCCTGTGGTCTTTGTAGTGTTAAAACAGTGTGTGCCATTTACAATAAATCCAGCTGAGCAAAAGTATGTGTGTATGAGGAAGGGATGGGGTGATGTTCATGCGTGCCATGCGTATGATGTGGCTCTTTGCGGTAACTTGGTAAAAAATGTGGCTCTTGGTCTTCGTCTGGTTGGCCACCCCTGCTCTATAGCAATCACATGTGTGACATGACTTTAATCTATAAATTAAGTCTGAGCCCCCGTTTTCATATCGGCACGATTTAACATGCGATTTGACATGTCAAATCGCATGCCAAAACACAGCCTGTTGCCAGCAATGGCACTGTCCAAATCAGTGCAACGCCGCACTGATTTCCAAAAGTAGTCCCTGCACTACTTTTGGCGACTTCTGGGGCAATTTCAATAGACATATATTATTATAATATTTCAATAGATCACTGAAATTACATAGCTGACTGATGGGGAACAGATGTAATGCAGTTCTAATTAGTTCTAATTAGGTTCTAATTAGGTTCCATAGCACATGCCTAATAGGGCTGAGCCAAACACCCCCAGTTAGGTTCACGGCAGAACGGCCCGAAAGTTTTTTGGTGGAACATTCAAACACCATTAAAGTCTATGGGACCAGAATGTAAAAAATCTAAAGTGCGAATTTTAAAGGCTAATATGCAAGTTATTGTCCTAAAAAGTGTTTGAGGACATGTATTAATGCAAAAAAAGTTTTAAAAACTACCTTTTTTTTAGGAGCAGTGATTATAATAATGCTTAAATTGAAAAAATAAAAGTGAAATATTCCTTTAAATATCATACCTGGGGGTGACTATAGTATGCCTCCAACGTGGTGCGTTTCACGTGTTTAGAACAGTCCCTGCACAAATTGACATTTCTAAAAGAATAAAAATAATTTAAAACTGCTTGTGGCTGTAATGTAATGTCAGGTCCTGGCAATATGGATGAAAATTATTGGGAAAAACGGCATGGGTACCCCCAGCCCATTACCAGGTCATTTGGGTCTTGTGTGGATATTAAGGGGAACCCTGCGCCCAAATTAAAAAAAGAAAAGGCGTGGGATCCCCAGGCCCTATATACTCTGAGCAGCAGTATACAGGCGGTCCAAGACAGGGACTGTAGGTTTGTTCTTAAGTTGAATCTGTTTTTAATTTGGAACGGGTACATTTTGTAAATGTAGCTCCAGCCAAAAAATATATTTTTAAGCTTTTTGGATAACATAGGGAACACATTTGTTTTGCTGTCTGTGCCCCTGTTCAGAAAATTTCACCTCACTTTCTGTCCCAATGACAATTGGGTTTAGAAAATATGGGTTTTTTAGGGAAACAAGGATTGGTGATAAAGCATCAGTGGAGACACCTTTTTTCTCATATTAACTCTTATGCCGCGTACACACGGTCGGAGAATCCGTCGGAATGCGTCTTATCGGACCGCGTCGTCAGATAATCCGACTGTGTGTGGTATGCATCGGACTGATTCCGTCGGACCCAATTTTCCAACATGATGGAAATATTTCCCGACCAACTGGGCCGGTCGGACGTAATCCGATCATGTGTAGAGAATTTTGATCGGACCTAGTGCCACGCATGCTCAGATCAAATTCCTACATCAAAGCTATTGGCTACTAGCCTGAATCTAGTCCCATCGTAACAAAATTATGTCATCACGTTCTGAAAGATCGGATTTTTCAACAACTTAGTCCGACCGTGTGTATGCAACAGTTTCGGACACAATCCGTCAGAATAAATCTGACGGACAAAATCCGACAGATTTGGTTGTGGAAATCTCCGACCGTGTGTACAGGGACTTACAGGAGAGAATTTCCCTTCCTAGGGATACATTTCCTCTCACTTCCTGTTGTCTCCCTCCGTTTGTAAGTAGGAGTCGTTTGTAAGTCGGATGGTTGGGCCATAGGTGTTGGTGGTACCAAAACACTGTAAGCCCTCACAGTTACTCTTGGTGGGCGCTGTGAAATATATCAAAAATTGAAATTACATGCCCCTGTTGAACAGGGGCAGAAAAATCTGGCCTTTGGTAGTGGTGTGGTAGTGGTGCCACAACACTGTAAGCCTTCACAGTTACTCTTGGTGGGTGCAGGAACGGGCCCTGCTGTGAAATATTAGATCAAAAATTGTAATTACACGCCCCTGTTAAACAGGGGCAGAAAAATTGGGTCTTAGGCAGTGGTGGTGGTGCCACAACACTGTAACCCCTCACAGATTCTGTTGCTGAGCACAGGAACGAGCCCTGCTGAGAAATATTAGAGCAAATATTGTAATTACATGCCCCTATTAAACAGGGGCAGAAAAATTGGGCCTTATGCACTGGTGGTGGTGTCACAACACTGCAACCACTCACAGATACTCTAGTTGAGCACAGGAACGAGCCCTGCTGTTAAATATTTGATCAAAAATTGTAATTACACGCCCCTTTTGAACAGGGGCAGAAAAATTGGGTCTTAGGCAGTGGTGGTGGTGCCACAACACTGTAACCCCTCACAGGTACGCAAGAATGAGCCCTGCTGCAAAATATTACAGCAAAAATTGTAACTATAGGCCCCTGTTAAACAGGGGCAGAAAAATTGGGCTTTAGGCACTGGTGGTGGTGCCCTGTAGCAAAAATGTTCTTAGAAGCTACTAATATGAACATTGAGGAGGAATAGGATAGTGACTCAGCATAACAGGATATTCACTCAGCATAGGCAGTCTTCAAGGGATCTCACATTACACAAAATGAATCGGTTACATCAGCATCAGGTGCTTGGTAGCTGGTGATCCAAGGCTGATTCATTTTTATGAAGGTGAGCCGATCAACTGAGTCTGTGGATCAGTTACAAAGCCTTCAGCAGCACTGAATGTGCATTCAGAAAGTACGCTGGATGCAGGACAGGCCAGTAGCTCAGATGCATATTGTGCAAGCTCTGGCCAGTGATCTATCCTCAAGAGCCAGTAACCCAGTAGATTTTCAGTTGGAAAGGTCTCCAAGCCTGATCCTAGGTATTCCTGCACCATGGAAATCAGATGCTGGCGATGGTTGCTGGAACCAATCAGACCTTAGGGGTGCAGACTAAAGATTTATCTGAACGCATCTGTCAGACGGCCACCTTCTCCACAGATCCTTCTGTGACTGACCTAAGCCTCAGCAACACGTTGTCCAGGAGGAACAGGAAATTGTAACCTCCCAGGCTCTGGAAACACATTGCGCAAACCTTTCTGCAAGGCCTCCTGAAGATGTTTCATCCTCTGCTCCCTCTGCAAAGGCTGGATAAGTTCCGCAACCTTACCCTTGTAACATGGATCAAGAAGGGTTGCCAGCCAGTAATGATCCCTCTCCTTGATACCACAAATCCGAGGGTCCTTTCGCAGGCTTTGCAGGATCAGGGAGGCCATGCAGCTAAGGTTTACTGAGGCATTCGATCCGGAGTCCTCTGGGTCACTGAGGATGACCTGATCCACATCCACCTCCTCCCAGCCCCATACAAGTCCATGGGTTTCCGGGGACTGAAAATGATCCCTTGAAAACTGCTGCTGATGCTGAGTGCTAGGCTCCACCTCCATGCGGACGCAATCCTTATCATCTTCCTCCTCTTATTCCTGTGTGATCAGTGAGCCTGCAGGAATACTATCTAGTTAAAGGGGGCCTTGAGAGGTAAGGAAGTCCTCCTCTTCCTCCCTCTGTTCTGCCTCAAGTGCCCTGTTCATTATTCCATGAAGCGTGTGCTTCAACAGGAAGACAAGAGGAACAGTATCACTGATGCATGCACTGTCACTGATCACAATCCTCGTGACCTCCTCAAATGGTGACAGGACAGTGCATGCATCCTTGATCAGTAACCACTGTTGTGGCAAAAAAACCAAGCTCCCCTGACCCTGTCCTGGCGCCATACTCACACAGGTACTCATTGATGGACCCTGATAGCGTGTGCAGCCGCTGCAGCATTGCCAGCGTTGAATTCCACCTGGTAGGCATGTCACAAATGAGGCGGTTCTTGGGCAGGTTACATTCCTTTTGAAGGTCAGCCAGCTGAGCACTGGCATTATATGACCGGCGGAAATGCTCACAGACTTTCCTGGCCTGCCTCAGGAGATCCTGTAAGCCCGGGTACCTGCACAAGAACTGCTGCACCACCAAATTAAGGATGTGAGCGAAACAGGGAACATGGGTCAAGTGTCCTTGTCAGAGGGCAGAGAGGAGGTTGGTGCCATTGTCGCAAACCTCCATTCCTGGCTGAAGCTGGCGTGGCGTCAACCACCTCTGAGACTGCCCCTGCAGAGCTGACAGAATCTCTGCCCCAGTGTGGCTCCTGTCCCCTAAGCAGGCCAACTCAAGCACTACATGGCATCTTTTTGCCTGAGTGCTTGCATAGCCCTTTGAACGCCTACAGAGCACCGCTGGTTCCGAGGACAAATATGCAGAGGAAGAGGCCATAGAGGGCCATAGAGGAAGAAGAGGAGGGGGTGGAGGAGAGAGTTGTGGCAGAATCACCACTACTAGCATTTTGGAGGCATGGTGGTGGAACAAGCTCCAACAATACTGCACCCTGTCCTGCATCCTTCCCAGCTACCAGCAGAGTTACCCAGTGAGCCGTGAAAGAAAGGTAACGCCCCTGTCCATGCCTGCTGGACCATGAGTCAGCGGTAATATGCACCTTGCTGCTGACCGCCCTGTCTAATGAGGCCAAGACATTGCCTTCCACATGCCGGTAGAGAGCCGGAATGGCCTTCCGTGAAAAGAAATGGCATTTGGAAACCTGCCACTGAGGTACTGCATATTCCACAAATTCACGAAAGGGGGCAGAGTCTACCAGCTGAAAAGGCAGCAGTTGGAGTGCTAGTGTCATGGTCGACCTGGTGTCCCGATCGCACATAGGAGACCTGCCCACAGGATTCCTTTGCTGAGAACTTGTCGGTATCCTTGGGCGCGCGTTAGCGCGAACGGACGCACGCGAGTGCACGTAGATACGAACGGGCGCACGCGGGTGCGCGACGGCACGAGCGGGCGCACGCGGGTGCGCGATGGTGCGAACGGGCGCACGCGGGTGCGCGGGGTCACGAACGGGCGCACTGTTACCCGCGGGGGCACGCAGACCCGCCGTGCGACCGTTCTTGGCGCCCAAAGGGCTACTTAAGGAATCTGCCTCTGTTCCTCCTTGCTGTCCAGTCTACAGCATGTCCGGTGATTCTGCTATCTGTTTTCTGTTGTTCCTGATTCCCGTTACCCGGCCTGTTCCTTGTTTGCTGCCTGCCTCCGACCTCCTGCCTGTCTGACTACGTCTCCGTCTCTTCCCGTGTACCTCTGCTGCCCGCCTGATACCGACCCGGCTTGTTCCCGACTCTGCTGTCTGCCGCCTGTTGTTCCAGCCTGATTGCTAGTGCCTGCTGATACCCGCTGACTGCCACCTACTGTTCCAGCCTGACCGCCAGTGCCTGCTGTTACCCACGGACCGCCACCAGCTGTTCCAGTCATCCACCTGTGCCTACTGTTTGACCACATCCCTACCTGCCTACCGGGTGTCTACCATCCAGTGCCTCTGTGGATCTCTTGCTGCTGCGGGTCCGAATCTACCTTACTCCAGCTTGGCACTTGTGCCCTCTGAACTCTTGAATTCC
Source organism: Lithobates pipiens (assembly GCF_037356315.1). Taxonomy (NCBI): domain Eukaryota; kingdom Metazoa; phylum Chordata; class Amphibia; order Anura; family Ranidae; genus Lithobates; species Lithobates pipiens. Next base: position 365,729,719 of record NW_027507758.1, on the reverse strand, counting down.
TGTTTCCACTTCCAGGGGTTCTCGAGCCGGAGGCTTACGAGGAGCCGCTCCCTGCATTCTGGGCTCTCATACCAGGTACGTGACAGTACTGGACAGCCATGTCCGAGCCCACGCAGGGAGCCTCCCCTATGGACGAGCTCTGCCGCCACTTAGCTGGTCTTACCCAGGCAGTGAAGAACCTGCAGGAAGGTTACGGCCGACTGGAGGAACAGGTCCAGGCCCTATCTGCTTCTACACCAGCCGTCTCCGGATCCTCTGCTCCACCTTCGGTGGTGATGATGCCGCCCGAACCTAGGGTTCCTACTCCGGAACGATTCTCCGGCAACCGGAATAAATTCAGAGCCTTTCGTAATTCCTGCGAACTCTTTTTTGCTTTACAACCTAGGACTTTCTCTCTCTCGAGGCAACCAAAGTGGGGTTTGTCATTTCACTACTGACAGACGAACCCCAGGCCTGGGCCCACCGTCTCCTGGAACGAAAGGACCCCTCTCTGGATACTCTGAATGCCTTTTTCCTAGCAATGTCCCGGTTGTATGAGGACCCTCAGCTTGCTGCCACCGCAGAGGCAGCTCTGCATGCGCTCCAACAAGGTCGCAGGCCCGTGGAGGATTATGTGTCTGAGTTCAGACGCTGGAGCTCCGACACGGACTGGAATGACTCAGCTTTACGATACCAGTTTCGTATGGGCCTTTCAGAATCGTTGAAAGATGAACTGGCTCGAGTGGGTATCCCTGAGACCCTAGAAGCACTCATAGACCTCTCTGTTCAAATAGACAGACGCCTAAGAGAACGTCGCCTGGAGCGTTCTTCTACAACTTCTCGCCCCATCTGGATGATGCCACGCGTCCCAAGTTCCACCCATCCGGTCCCTCCTGCTCCTGCTATGCCCACTCCGGATTCTTCAGAACCCATGCAGCTGGGGTTACTTCGACCATCTTTGACACCTGAGGAACGCCAACGCCGCCGGACCGGCAACCTTTGTCTCTACTGCGGAGAACCGGGACATTTCGTTCGCACTTGCCCTGCCAAAATGCGTAAGTGCCTTCTCATCCCTCCTTTTCCTCTCCCGTCTTGTTAAATAACACCTCTCATCTGGCTGTACCTCTTCTTTTGCAGCTCCCAGGAAGGACTATCAAAACCAGCGCAATTATTGATTCTGGGGCTTGCAGTGGCTTTGTGGATTTGTCCTTCGCCTTAAGTAATAACATCCCTCTTCGGCCTAGGGTAAAAGGACTTTCAATATATCTGGCCGATGGTTCTATCCTTAAGTCTGGACCAGTGACTCAGGAGACTTCTCCACTGTTTGCCATCATTGCTGGGACTCACCAAGAACTTTTGTGCCTGGATGTCATTAAGTCTCCTTTATTCCCTGTTATACTAGGCATGCCTTGGTTGAAGGCTCACAACCCACACATCAATTGGTCCACAGGAAAGATTGAGTTCCCTTCAGCCTACTGTCTTCAGCACTGTTTCCCGGTTGACAACAAGGACTCTTCTTCCCTACTCTGTTTAGAAACGGACGTTGAGGTCCGACAAGCTGTACCCAAGGACTATCATAACTTTTTGGATGTATTTAGTAAGAAGGGCGCTGAAACCTTACCCCCACATAGGCCATATGACTGCCCTATAGAATTGCTTCCTGGGGCAGAGATTCCCTTCGGAAGAATTTTCCCTTTATCCGAAACAGAATTGGGGAGCCTGAGAACCTATTTGGACGATAACTTGGAGAAGGGATTCATCCGACCTTCCACCTCCCCGGCAGGCGCGGGGATCTTCTTCGTTGAAAAAAAAGACCATTCCCTACGCCCCATGTGTGGACTATCGGGCACTTAACAAGGTCACTATAAAAAAACTTTACCCCCTACCATTAGTACCCGAATTATTACAGAGACTGGGGTCAGCCGAAATATTTTCCAAGCTGGATCTTCGGGGTGCCTACAACCTTGTCCGCATACGGAGGGGTGACGAATGGAAGACTGCCTTCCGTACTCGTTTCGGGCACTTTGAATATTTAGTTATGCCTTTTGGTTTGTGCAACGCCCCTGCCACATTCCAACATTTTGTAAACGACATCTTTAGAGACTACCTTGATTTGTTTGTAATAATTTATCTAGATGATATCCTGATTTTTTCCTCCTCTTTAGCTGAACACCGGGAACATGTGAAGAATGTCTTAGCTCGACTCCGTCTCCATGGTCTGTATGCCAAGCCCGAAAAGTGCGTTTTCGAGCAACGAAGCATCCAATTCCTCGGTCTGATTATCTCAGTGAAGGGGATTGAGATGGATCCTCAGAAAATTTCAGCTATCCTGGATTGGCCCGCTCCTTCTGATAAGAAGGGGGTCCAACGATTCGTAGGGTTTGCCAATTTCTACAGGAAATTCATTAAGGGGTTCTCCTCCATCATTTCCCCCATCACCGGACTGACCAAACGGGGTCAGAAGTTCCAATGGACTTCCAAGGCACAGGAGGCTTTCAAAACCCTGAAAGACTTGTTTGTATCAGCCTCAATCCTAAAGCACCCCGACTCAACTCTGCCATATATCCTAGAAGTGGATGCCTCAGAAATAGCGGTCGGGGCGGTGCTTTCCCAGAGACAGGGGCTTAAGTCTCTTCTGCATCCGGTCGCCTTCTTCTCCCGCAAATTATCTGAGGCAGAAAGAAACTACGATGTTGGAGACCGTGAACTACTGGCAATTAAGGCGGCACTCGAGGAATGGCGCTACCTTCTCGAGGGCGCCACCCACCCGATCCTGGTCTATACTGACCATAAAAATCTAGAATATCTTAAGACTGCTAAGAGGCTGAAACCAAGACAGGCCAGGTGGGCACTCTTCTTTTCTAGGTTTGTGTTCCACATCACCTACCGTCCAGGATCTAAGAACGTCAAACCCGATGCCCTGTCCCGCATGTACAGTGAACCGGAGGGTCCCTCATCTCCAGATACCATCCTCTCCTCAGGGAACTTCCTTTTGCTCCAGGGAGACTTACTGTCTCAAATTAAGCAGGCCTCCATCGGTACGGTCCTCCCACCTGACACTCCACTATCATCCAGAGATGGTCTCCTTTGGCACAAGGACAGGATCTATATTCCTCAAGAAGTGCGAGTCTCGGCTCTCAGCTCCTGTCACGACCATTTGCTGGCCGGCCATTTTGGGGTACTTAAAACCATGGAGTTGCTTCAACGTACATTCTGGTGGCCGCAGATGTAGAAAGATTGCAGGGAATATGTGGAGGCATGTACCACGTGTATTCGGAACAAAGGCAGTAAATCGAAAGCTTGGGTTCTGCTGAAGCCGATACCCATCCCGGATAGACCATGGATGATGATCTCCATGGACTTTATCGTTGAGTTACCACCTTCTGAGGATTACTCCACAATCTTTGTGGTGGTGGATAGGCTCTCCAAAATGGCTCACTTCTTGCCTATGATGGGCACTCCTTCGGCCGCAGAGACGGCCAAGACTTTCATTAGGGAGATTGTGAGGCTTCACGGCATCCCCGCTAATATCACATCAGATAGGGGGGTGCAGTTCACGTCTAGGTTCTGGAGAGCGCTCTGCGGGGCCCTGAAAATTGAACTCTGTTTCTCCTCGGCCTACCATCCCCAGACCAATGGCCAGACTGAGAGAACAAATCAAACGCTGGAGCAATATCTGCGTTGCTTTTCTTCATTTTCCCAAGATGACTGGGCATCGCTTCTACCATTAGCTGAGTTTGCATACAACAACTCTATTCATTCCGCCACCAAGCAATCTCCGTTTTTTGCAAATTTTGGCTTTCACCCGCTTTTCCTATCTAATAATCTCCCCGAATGTTCAGTACCGGCTGTACAGGAAGACCTCAATTTCTTCAAAACTAACAATAAACTTCTACAAGAGACTTTGACCAAGACACAGAAATACAACAAGGAGGTCTTTGATAAGAAGAGAAGGGGGGAACTTGATCTCAAGGTCGGGGATCAGGTTTGGCTGCCCACCTTAAACCTAAAGCTGGCCTGCCCGTCTAAGAAGCTGGGTCCAAAGTTTGTGGGTCCATTTCCAATTGTGAGGAAGTTGAATGATGTGGCTTTTGAATTGAAGCTTCCAGAGTCATTTCGGATCCATCCGGTCTTTCATGTATCTCTACTCAAGCCTGCAGTCCTGGATTCTTTTGCTAATCGAAACGCCAGCCCTCCGGAACCTGTGGTAATCGACGGAGAAATCGAATACGAGGTCGAATCCATTTTAGACTGCAGGAAGAGACGGAATCAGACTCAATTTCTAGTTAAATGGAAGGGGTATGGCCCTGAGGAAAATTCCTGGGAACCGGAACCCAACATCCATGCAAAAAGATTAATCCTGGCCTTTAAAAGATCTCATCCGGATAAGATGGCACAGTTGGGCATCCGGCTTGGAGGGGGGCAATGTCATGGTCGACCTGGTGTCCCGATCGCACATAGGAGACCTGCCCGCAGGATTCCTTTGCTGAGAACTTGTCGGTATCCTTGGGTGCACGTTAGCGCGAACGGACGCACGCGAGTGCACGTATATATGAACGGGCGCACGCGGGTGTGCGACGGCACGAACGGGCGCACGCGGGTGCGCGATGGTGCGAACGGGCGCACGCGGGTGCGCGGGGTCACGAACGGGCGCACTGTTACCCGCGGGGGCACGCAGACTCGCCGTGCGACCGTTCTTGGCGCCCAAAGGGCTACTTAAGGAATCTGCCTCTGTTCCTCCTTGCTGTCTAGTCTACAGCATGTCCGGTGATTCTGCTATCTGTTTTCTGTTGTTCCTGATTCCCGTTACCCGGCCTGTTCCTGACTTCGTTTGTTTGCTGCCTGCCTCCGACCTCCTGCCTGTCTGACTACGTCTCCGTCTCTTCCCGTGTACCTCTGCTGCCCGCCTGATACCGACCCGGCTTGTTCCCGACTCTGCTGTCTGCCGCCTGTTGTTCCAGCCTGATTGCTAGTGCCTGCTGATACCCGCTGACTGCCACCTACTGTTCCAGCCTGACCGCCAGTGCCTGCTGTTACCCACGGACCGCCACCAGCTGTTCCAGTCATCCACCTGTGCCTACTGTTTGACCACATCCCTACCTGCCTACCGGGTGTCTACCATCCAGTGCCTCTGTGGATCTCTTGCTGCTGCGGGTCCGAATCTACCTTACTCCAGCTTGGCACTTGTGCCCTCTGAACTCTTGAATTCCTGTTTCCACTTCCAGGGGTTCTCGAGCCGGAGGCTTACGAGGAGCCGCTCCCTGCATTCTGGGCTCTCATACCAGGTACGTGACAGCTAGCAATTTAGCCAAGCTAGCATTCAGCTGCTGAGCATGTGGATGGCTGGGACCGAATTTCTTTCAATGGTTTAGCAACTGGGGTAGGGAAATTTGCCTGCTGCAATGGGATGTTGGTGTAGTGATAGCAGTTTGCCCACAAGTACTTGGCACACCTAATTCTATACCTTTATTCCTCTCGGTGGACTGAAGGTATAGTGGGGTTGAATATCCAAGCTGATGAGGAGCAAGGAGAGGTCTGCCTTGTTCTTTGGTGGGGGTTTCTACGTACTGTTGTGAACAGACTGCATGGCAGGTCGACATATGTCTGGTCAAGCATGTGGTGCCCAAGCAGCTGCTATTTTGGCCATGCTTGATATGCTTCAAACATATGTTGCAAACAGCAACAGTGCAATCTGCTGCACACATATCAAAAAAGGCCCACACCAAAGAACTTTTCAAAATACTTGGGGAGTCAACAGCGCCCTGCACAAGCGGAGCTCTGTGATGTGATGCAGTCGGGTGACTGCCTTTAAGCTGGCCCCTGGAGGGCATCCTGCCTCGTTGGAGATGTGCCTCCTTCTCCTCCTCTCTTCTATCAGACACCCACGTGGAATCAGTGACCTCATCATCCCCTCCCTCCTCGTCACTGGAGCAAACCTGGCACTACGCTGCAGCTGGGAGAACATGACTGCCAGTTTCTTGTCCTTCTTGGGCACCCCCTCTCTCTGGGCTCAGGTTACTGCCTTCCTCAACCTTGTTACCATCATCGGAGCCTTCAAAATGCTGTGCATCCTCCTTCAGCATGTACCCGACACTGTGGTCGAACAGTTCGGGGGACTCCCCAGCACATGATGGTGGGCCTAGGGAAGGAGTGACTGATGCCATTGAGCTGATGGAATAGACCACTTTGGCAGCTGCATTGGCAGGTAAACTACTCTGAGCCTGGGTGACAAAAGATAAGGAGGATGAGGACAGCTTAGTTATCCCCTCTACCAACTCTTCTGCATGTTGTGTCGATCAACACGGCCAGCTGCCAGAAAAAAGGACAAGTGTGCTCCACGGCCACGTGTTGAGGATTCGACGTGTCCACGACCAGCTCTGTTGGCTGTAGACACAGAGCCTGCTTGCCCTTTTTTAGTGGCCTGTGAGCGTCTGCCTCTCCTTGGTGGCCTTCAAGACATGCTGTAAAATGTTATTAGCAAAACACTGCCTGAAGTTTACTAGAAAAAGAACACCAGGAATGGCCTGCAGTCAGATATAGGCTTGGCTAGACTAGAATGCAGTGGATATATATATATGTAGGATACTGTATATATATATATATATATATATATATATATATATATATATATATATATATATATATATATATATATATATATATATATATATATATATTTAATGCACTGCAGCTCACTGAATCACCTACCTGCCTGAAAGTATATTTGAAAACGTACACTAGGAATGGCCTGCAGTTAGATATAGGCTTGGCTAGACTGGAATGCAGTGGATATATATATATATATATATATATATATATATATATATATATATATATATATATATATTTGGAGACTGTATATATTTTATGCACTGCAGCTCACTGAATCACTTGCCTGCCTGAAAGTATATTTGAAAACATACACCAGGAATGGCCTGCAGTTAGATATAGGCTTGGCTAGACTGGAATGCAGTGGATATATATATATATATATATATATATATATATATATATATATATGAGACTGTATTTATATATTTTATGCACTGCAGCTCCCTGAATCTCCTGCCTGCCAGAAGTATATTAGAAACAGTACACCAGGAATGACCTGCAGTGGGATATAGCTAAACTGTACGCAGTAGATATATATATATATTAAATACACTGCAGCTAACTGAATCACCTGCCTGCTTGAAGTATATTACAAACAGTAAACCAGGAACAGACTGCAGTCAGATCTAGCTAAACTGGATACAGTATATATATATATATATATATATATATATATATATATATATATATATACAAGCCTGGATGTGTATATATATATATATATATATATATATATATATATATATATATATATACTAAATACACTGCAGCTAACTGGATAACTGAATCGCCTGCCTGCTCAATCTAAATGAAATGACACTCTGTCTTGATCAAGGTCAGCAACACACTACACAGGATCGACGTGCAGGCGGCCTTATATAGTGTGGGCCGTGGACTTAACCCCCTGAGCCATAATTGGCCAAAGGCACCCTGCCTTTGGCCAATTATGGCTCTCTTTGCTGACGGCGCTGTGATTGGCCAAAGTATTCGGGTCATAATGCATGCTTGGCCAATCATCAGACAGTAATGCACTGCAATGTCAAATTATGGCTTGAATTTGGCATGAACGCCCCACAATTTTCGTATTTCGACGAATGATCAAACAGCCAATGTTTGAGTCTAACTCATGTTTGAGCCGAACATAAAGCTCATCCCTAATGCCTAACTACAAATTTACATCTACTGTCGGTATGAGTTTCAAGACACAGGAGTGCCTAGGTTTAGAAAATACACTGCTAATTTCCAGGAGAAAAAAAATGGATTATTCAGCCTACTGCTAAGGCACAAATGAAATGTCTAGATGTTCTCCAATGAGATAGACAAGTTGAAAAACAGGCCTTTTCTGACACTTTTTGTTTACATGTAAAAATCTGTATATTGTTTTTTTTTTGTTTTTTTTTGCAGAGGCCCTAGAGAATACAATGGTGGTTATTGCAATTTTTTATGTCACATGGTATTTGCTGTTTTTAAAACATATTTTTGGGGGAAGATACACTTTAATAAACTTTAATGCAAAAAAAAACACAATATACAACCCATTTTTTTGGTAAAATAGAAAAGAGGAAGTTATGCCAAGTAAATAGATACTGCTTTAACCAGTTGCTTACTGGACACATAAACCCCCCTCCTGCCTCGACCAATTTTCAGTTTTCAGTACTCTCACACTTTGAATGACAATTACTCATTTATGTAATACTGTGCCCAAATGATTTTTTTTTCCTTTTTTTCATACAAATAGAGCTTTCTTTTTTTGGTATTTGATCACCTCTGGGTTTTTTATTTTTGCGCTATAAATGAAAAAAGACCGAAATTTTGAAAAAAACATTTTTGTTAGTTTCGGTGATAACATTTTGCAAAATATTGATTTTTCTTCATAAATTTTGGCCACAATTTATATTGCTACATATCTTTGGTAAAAATAACCCAAATTAGTGTACATTATTTGGTCTTTGTGAAAGTTAGAGAGTCTACAAGCTGTGATACAAATCATAAAAAATTGATCACACCTAATGTACCGGTGGCCTCATTTCTTGCGACCCGAACAAGCCATGAAAGTACAAATGACCCCTTTTTTGGTTTCACATTTTTTATTAGTAATAAAAGCTCACACAGTATAACAAGAAGTAGTCAGGTTTGATGATACATTAATTATCTCACCGTCAGTGGCGTAACTAGAACCTTCAGGGCCACGATGCAAGAAACCATGAAGGGCCCCCCTGAACCCCAGCCAGGGCCCTTCCGAGTCCGGCGGTGGAACTCCAGGGCGTGGTCACAGGTATGACCCTTGTGAGCCCTGTAGTTCCACCACTGGTATCAGTCATTTTTTTTATTTTTTTTTATTTTTTATTTTTAGGTGCCCCATTGGGGGACTGTCCCTAGGCAGGATGGGGTCCCCGTCCCCAGATGAGATGAGGTCCTTTTCTCCAGGGCAGATGAAGTTACTGCCCCCAGGTGAGAAGGGGTCCCTGTCCCCAGGGGAGGTGGGGGTCCCTGCCCCCACGTGAGAAGGGGTCCCTGTCCCCAGGGGGAGATGGAGGGGGTATGTAATGGTGTGTGGGGGATGGGGTCCTCTCACTAACCATGACCAAGCTGTAGGCCGCGCACTCATCCATGTTGGCCTGGGCTCCATCCAGTGTGCTGGACGGGTGATCAGCATATCTCCCAGAAAGACATTTCATCATCTGTGTATGACGGGGGAGGAGGGGGGCTGGCAGACAAGCCTGCAGTGTCCTCCGGGGAGCCGGCTCTCATAGTGCTGCACTGCATCTGTGTGCTTAAAGTTTGTTTACCCGGGAGAAGTATGCAGTGCAGCGTGGGCTGGACTCGGAACAGACATCAGACTGAGCGGCAATGCATGGAGCAGGAGAGGGGTACTCTGAGGAGCCGGCTGAGGACACAGGTCATGCGGGGAATGCACAACTAAAGAGCAGCCAGTGCGATAGTCGAGCATGGAGCTCTGCTAGTCACCCTCCACCTCCAGCCACCCGTGTGCATGGTGCACTGGTACCCCTAGCTGCCTATGCTGCTGCCGGCCATATGTAGAGGGGGCTGCATGGGCCCCCTGTATCACAGGGCCCGGTTGCGGTCGCGACTGCTGCACCCCCTATAGTTACGCCCCTGCTCACCGTACAAGTATCGTAACACTTTTACATTAATAACAGTGGAACATTTTGAGTGCTATTTAGCGCACACGACTCTAAGAAACAGAGAGGAGTAGTAGTACAATTGCAACAGAAACATCAAGTGTCAAATGGGAGTGTCCCTGAAACCATATCAACACATACCACTAACCAAACTTTGTCAGGTCAGGGGGATGTTAGTCATGGGAGATAATTAGTGTAAGGGTCTTATTCTTCCTATAGGAAGTATGCATATAGACTTTTTAGCCAGAGGGTAAAGAGAGAGAAAGGTGGAGTAGGAAAAAGCAGGGAGTAGAGAAATGTGTTGGCGGGACCGCACGGGAACCCAGGAGATTACCGGAGCACTCAGCAGCATTCATATTGTTCATGATATAAGCAGGTTTGTATCAAAATCTGCAGGTAGGAAGTTATCTACCCAAGGTGTCCAAATTTTAGAATGCTGGGGGATGCGATCTAAGATTGTAGCCTCAATCTTGCTGTGAATCATGGCTTGGGTTACTCTATTTTTCATTTCTGCTATGTGAAGTTTTGGGGTTTTCCAGGCTCTGGCTATAGTCTGCTTAGCAGCCGTAGTTAACTGGAGAAGGAGACAAGTTTGGGCTCTAGCATAATCACCTTGTATATAATTTAGGAGTGCCAGGCAGGGTCGGGGGTTAAAGTATCATGGAGTAAAGTGGAGGCTATTTGGAATAATGCCGTCCAAAATTGTTGCACGATCTGGCATGACCACCAGATATGGGCATGGGTACCCCTCTCTCCACAGCCTTGGAAACATGCTGGTGAATAGGTTGGTAGGAATTTTGAAATCCTTGCTGGGACAAGGTACCACCGCATGAGCACCTTGTAGTTAGCTTCCAGTGCCACTACATTTTGGGTGGAGGATTTAGTCGTGGCCCAAATACTAGACCAATCCTCTACATCGAGCCTTCGTTGCATGTCTTTGGACCACTGTGCAGCATAAAGGGGAAGGTCAGCTGGTGGAGAAATTAAATGGTTATATAAATGTGATATAATACCTGGGGCGTGAGGATCTGAAGTACAGATATGTTCATAAAAGGATAGCCTGTCCAGGGAAGAACAGGAACCAATCACTGTCTTAACAAAGTGGCCACTTAGAGAGGCCCAACATGCAGGGAGCACCGTCACGTGTTCTAGGAGCATAAATTACACATCTAACTTGTTGACTACCTATTACACTTTTGAAGGCCCTAAAGCACCAGAACAACGACACGTGCCACTGATGTGGCACCGATGACAGATGGCACTGATACATGGCACTGATGCCATGTGGCACTGATGGCAGATGGCACTAATACGTGGCACTAATGACACTTGACGCTGATGACATATGGCAATAATATGTGACACTGATGACACGTGGCACTGATGACAGATGGCACTAATACATGGCACTGATGACAGATGGTACTAATAGGTGGCACCGATGACACGTGACACTGATATGGCACTGATAACAGATGGCAGATGGCACTAATACGTGGCACTGATGACACTTGACGCTGATGACATATGGCAATAATATGTGGCACTGATGACACGTGGCACTGATGACAGATGGCACTAATACGTGGCACTGTTGACAGATGGCACTAATACATGGCACTGATGACAGATGGTACTAATAGGTGGCACGATGACACGTGACACTGATATGGCACTGATAACAGATGGCAGATGACACTAACAGTTGGCACTGATGACAGATGGCACTGATACATGGCACTGATGACATGTGACACTGATAACAGATGTCACGTGACACTGACAGGTGGCACTGGGGACAGATGGCACTGATAGGTGGCACTGGGGACAGATGGCACTGACAGGTGGCACTGGGGATAGATGGCACTGACAGGTGTTGTTTTATTAGGGGTTACAACTTGGATAGGGATAGGAATATGGGATGCCCATAGGATAAATCACTGCTATCATATTTTAGAATGTAGTACATTTTGATCAAGTTAGAGCCTGAAGATGTAATGTGCATATTGAACTAGATATGAATCTGCTCCTGCATCTCCACGCAGACTGTTGATCCTCCTGAGGCTCAACCTCCGCAGACTGCTACCTCTAATGCCGCGTACACACGACCGGTCTTCCTGAAGGACTTTCGTCGGAGTTCCGATGGACTTTCCGAACTAACAGACTTGGCCACACACGAACGGACTTGGTCCATTCGAAAGTCCGTTCGTTTTGAACGTGATGATGTAAACGGGAATAAACAAGGAAGTTGAATAGCCAGTAGTTAATAGCTTTCCTTGTGTCATATTTGGTCTGTCGGACCAGCACACAGACAAAAGGTTTTCCCGATTTTAGTCCGTCGGAATAGATTTGAAACATGTTGTATTTCTAGGTCTGTCTGATTATTTTTTTTCCAAAAACGATCAGAGTACCGCGCGCACAATCGGATTGTCCAACAGACTAATCCATAGTCTGCAGGAAAGTCTGGTCGTGTGTACGCGTTAAGAGTTATCCATCCATCAGCGTGCATTGAATAGGGACACCGCTTTTGACTTTGTAAAAGCAGAGTTCTTAGATCTCTTTCATGCCCAAAACATGTTTCCTCCTGCACAGACTTGTTTCCTCCTGCCCAAAACTTGTAGTTACTAATTGAAGCATGACACATCCTCTTCCATTAAATAGCAAGGGCCCACTCTGAATAAGCCTCTCCACTGGCTCTGGTTGCTTGCTGCCACTAGGCCTGAGGCCTGCAAAACCTCTCCCTGGAGTCCCAGTGGGTTAAAAGCATATCTTCTAGGAAAAATGGACTACTGTTGCCAGGCAGCCCAACTTGCAAATCATGTGCCCGCAGGCAACATCGACTTGACACAGATCCCCACAGTCTCTTTTCTGCTTCAAGACAACTCATCATCCACCGTGTGTATTGATGAAGACGCCAATGGTGAACGAGTACTAGCAGAGTTCCCTCACAGACTCCTTGGCACCTCCAGCCCCCCACTGTGGAAACACGACCTTCCAACAGCCCTGAGTCCTTGATGAGGAATTTTGACCGGACCATGCGTACCAACAGTTTCACCTGCCCCTCTGCTCCAGGAGTTCCTCACTTCACTCAGCCGACTTCCCCCCCAGTGGTATATCACCTCAGCTTATATATGAGGCCCACCCCCTGCCAATACTGATCAGGGATTGGTCAGGGCTCGCACACAAGCTGCCTGCCACTCCAGTTTCAGGCCCAGCCCCCTTTCTAGAACATTCTCTTTGGAACAGGGGAGGCGCCTCAGAACTGAAGTGCAGGTGGTCACACCCACTGCTTCTCTGACCACTCGCAGCCTCCAGGTCAAAACAGACAGGCCTAGCCTTCAGCACAGGCCTGCCTAAATTTGACTGTGCTGGATAACCTAGTGAATAAACCTTACTAGCCCCTACCTACTGATAGAGGGTGCTACATTAACAAACTATGATACTGTACTTACAAATCTCCATAGGTGATGCTTTAACCACTTCCCACCCGGCCAATGCATATATACGGCCGGGTGGGAGCCGTCTACTCCTGATAGGCCGTTCAGGAACGTCCTTCAGAAGTAGCGGGATCGCGCGCGCGCGTGCCCGCGCAGCGGCGCGATCCCGATGTGCTCGTGTCACCCGGACACGGCACATCTCAGATCGGCAGGAGGGCTCTGTGATTGGCCCTCCTGATCACATGACGGCCGTGTCCAATCACGGCCGTCATGTGATGTAAACAAACAGCCGGTTGCTAGGCAATCGGCTCTCCTCTCCTCACACTGAAGTCATCGCTGAGGAGAGGAGAGCAGAACGCTGCAGCCGGCTGATGATCAGTGAGTATGAGCTGTTTTTTACAGCTTTTTACTCACTGATCATCAGTCTAGTGTAAACACACAACACACCACACAGTACAAACACAGTCCCCACATATGTCCCCAAAACACACATGTCCCCAAAACATACATGTCCCCAAATAATAAAAACACATGTCCCCAATAATAAAAACATGTCCCCCACATATGTCCCACTAAAATCACATGTCCCAATGATTATCTGCACACATATGTACGTGATCACTTGCACACATATGTACATGATCATTTGCGTACATATGTCCCTGATCACACAAACCAATTATTATACACTTAACGGAATTTTTTTTACCAAAAACATGTAGCAGAATACATTTTGGCTTAAATTTATGACAAAATTTGATTTTATTGGATTTCTTTTCAAATAGAAAAAAGAAAATATTGTTTTTTTTCCAAATTTACGCTTTTTTTGCGCTTATATCGCAAAAAATAAAAGTCGTGAATAAATAACACCAAAATAAAGCTCTATTTATGCGAACAAAATGATAACCATTTCATTTGGGTACAGTGTAGCATGACCGCACAATTGTTAATGAAAGCGCTAGAGCGATGAAAGCTGAAAATTGGGCTGGGAAGGGAGGGGGGTGAAAGTGCCCTGTATTGTAGTGGTTAAAAAATGTTTACCGGTAACCAGTTTAGAGTTACAAAGGAGGTATATCGCTAAAATTCTTGCTCTCGCACGCCTTTTAAAATATACACCGTCCATTTAAATCGTTTTTTGTTTTTTTTTGGATCACTTTTATTTCTATCACAAGAAATGTAAACATCCCCTATAATAGGAAAAAAAGCATGACAGGTCCTCTTTATGGAAACATCTGGAGTCCAAGGGTATAACAACCCAGATCTCTCCTCTACCCTTGACTTGAAAGCATGAGATTAAAAAAAGCTCACGCTTTTAAAAAATAAATTAAAAATGACAGTGTTTACATCTGCCCTAGCCAGTGGGGTAAAAAAAATTTGTCGATGTATGCAGAACTTCGACCATGTCACTTCCGGTGCGGCTTCTGTTGCTTCACTGCGGCTATACCGCGCATGTGGAGATGCTCATTCCAGTCGAGGAAAATTATAGACTCGAGCGGGCGGGTGGAGGTGGTGTGAGTTGCTTAATTACATCATTGACAGCACCGCCTCTAGCCCCGCCCTTAACATGCCCCTAGCCTGCTCTGCAGAAGCGGGGGGGCCCCATGTATAGCACAGTCTATGTCAATGGGACAAGGTCGAGGAAAAATATAGAGCTGCACCGCCTTCAGCCCTGCCCCCGCCCCTAGCCTGCTCTGCTGAAGGTGTGCGGGCCCCGTGCATAGCACTGTGTATATCAATGGGACAAGGTCAAGGAAAAATATAGAGCTGCCCCACCTCCAGCCCCGCCCCTGCTCTGCTGAAGGGGGGCGGGCCCCTTGCACTGTGTATATCAATGGCAGGGCCAGGAAAAATATAGAGCTGGGCCTGTGGGAAGGGCCAAGCCTTTGCATAGAAGACATTCCTCAATATGAGCATCCACACTGCATAATGTACATAATGTGAAGGGCTGTGCAATTTGTTCAGGAAGGAAAACATCAGCCTGACACACAGAGCCTCTGCTTACACAAATCTGTCTGTGCACAGCTCTGCAAAATACATTTATGGCAGATCAAGGAAAAATATAAAGTAATGTCTGTGACAGTGGCAGCTAGTGCTCAAAAATTTGGGGGAAGGCGCAAACAAACTGAAAAATGCTGAAACCCCCCAATCAATGGCAGCCTCACTGTGCCCGTCAAATGCAGCCACTGTGCCCATCATATGCAGCCACTATGCCCACCAAATGCAGCCACTTGTGCCCATCGTAAGCAGCCATTTGGGTACCCAGTGGAGAAGGAGAGAGCCCCTGGGTGGCCAGTGGAGAGGGAGAGAGCCCCTGGGTGTTTGGAGGAGGAGAGGGCCCCTGGGTGGCCATTTAGTCAACAAGAAGGCCCCTGGGTGGCTGTTTAGTGAAGAAGAGGACCCCTAGATGGCCGGAGGAGAAGGAGAGGGCACCTGGGTGGTTGGCAGAGAAGGAGTGGGCACCTGGGTGGTTGGCAGAGAAGGAGTGGGCCCCTGGCTGTTTGAAGGAGAAGGAGATGGCCCGAGGGTTGGCCAAAATTGGAAGAGCTGGTCCTTGGGTGGTTGGAGGAGGGTGCTTCTTCCCTGAGGACGATGACACCCTTCTCTCCCCGGAGGACAGTGACACCCTTCTCTCCACCGTGGGACGGGGACACCCTTCTCTCCCCCGGAGGATGGGGACACCCTTCTCTGCCCTGGAGGATGGGGACACCCTTCTCTCCCCCGGGGGACGGGGACACCCTTCTCTCTTCCGGGGGACGGGGACACCCTTCTCTCTCCCGGAGGATGGGGACATCCTTCTCTCCCCCAAAGGATGGGGACACTGGAGGGCGGGGACACCCTTCTCTCCCCAGAGGACGGGGACACACTTCTCTCCCCCGGAGGACGGGGGCACCCTTCTCTCCCCCAGAAGATGGGGACACCGAAGGACGGGGGCACTCTTCTCTCCCCAGAGGACAGGGACATGGAGAATGGGGACACCCTTCTCTCCCCTGGAGGATGGGGACACCCTTCTCTCCCCTGGAGGATGGGGACACCCTTCTCTCCCCTGGAGGATGGGGACATCCTTCTCTCCCCTGGAGGATGGGGACATCCTTCTCTCCCCTGGAGGATGGGGACATCCTTCTCTCCCCAGAGGATGGGGACACCGGAGGACAGGGACACCCTTCTCTCCCCCGGAGGACGGGGACACCCTTCTCTCCCCCCGGAAGATGGGGACACCCTTCTCTCCCCCCGGAAGATGGGGACACTCTTCTCTCCCCCCGGAGGATGGGGACACTCTTCTCTCCCCCCAGGGGATGGGAATACCCTTCTCTCCCCTGGAGGATGGGGACACCCTTCTCTCCTCCGGAGGACGGGGACATCCTTCTCTCCCCCAGAGGATGGGGAGACCGGAGGACGGGGACACCCTTCTCTCCCCGGGGGACGGGGACCTTCTGTAAATGTATTTTGCAGGGCTATGCACAGACAGATTTGTGTAAGTGGATGCTCCACGTGTTGTTTCACTGCTGTTTTCCTTCCTGAACAGATTGCACAGCCCTTCACATTATGTACATCATGTAGTGTGGATGCTCATATTTATGAGGAATGTCTTCTATGCAAAGGCTTGGCCCCTCCCACAGGTCCAGCTCTATATTTTTCCTGGACTTGCCATTGATATACACAGTGCTATGCAAGGGGCCTGCTCCCCTTCAGCAGAGCAGGCTAGGGGTGGGGGGCGGGGCAGCTCTATATTTTTCCTTGGCCTTGTACCATAGATATACACAGTGCTGTGAACGGGCCCACCCCCCTTCTCCAAAGAAGGCTAGGGGCATGTTAGGGGCGGGGCTGGAGGCGGTGCTGCCAATTATGTAATTAAGCAACTCCCTCCGCCCGCCCGCTCAAGTCTATAATTTTCCTCCAATGGAATGAGTGTCTGCGCATGCGTGGTATAGCTACAGTGAAGTCGTGCATGCGCAGTGAAGCCCCACGATCAGCTGTGTTGTGACGTAGCTGCACCAGAAGTGATGTGGTCAAGATTCTGCATAAGTCGACAAATTTTTTACCACACCGGAAGTGACAAAAATGCTTGTCTCTTCTGGTCTTCTAGACCAGGGGTCTCCAAACTATGGCCCTCCATTTGTTCAGGAACTACAATTCCCATCATGCCTAGTCATGTCTGTAAATATCAGAGTTTTACAATGCCTCATGGTATGTGTATTTCCGCAACAGCTGGAGGGCCATAGTTTGGAGATCCCTGTCCTAGACCATAAAAGTGATTGGAAATTAATTATCTGATCTCCGGCACCTCTATTGTAAGGATAGGACAGGACAGGAGAGGCACCACAGGGTGGCAAGAGGAATATCCAGCAGTTAATTAGGCGCTTAGAGCATCATCGGGTGAAAATCTTGATACTGGGTTATGGCTGACAGCTGCAGCCATATCTCCGGTATAACCACTTGTAGTCAATCAAGTACATGTACAAGTTGTTGTTCTAGTAGAAACTGAACCTTAAAGGATCCATTGTATAGGCAATGAAATATTCAGTATTGGAGCTGCCCAGACTCCAGACCTCACCTCCAGCCAAGTGAATTCTAAGTTTAAAGATATGAATTTTGGGATAATTTTTAAATAAAAATGCATAAACTTCCATATTAACAAGAACATTCATTTCTTGGGTTGACCACCTTCCCAAGAGCAAGGAACTTGTCAATTTGATGTTTTTCTCTATGAGGTAAATGTTATATTGTGGGTTTGAATGACCAGCGGGGTTTCTACAAGTATAATTAAATTACAGCAATCATCTAATCTCTTCTTGGATCCAGCTGCACTATATCCATTGTTATAGACAGAGACTTGTAAAGGACTGTTAATTGAATTGTACAATGCTTACTGAAGAACTGTTATATAATAGCATATTCATTTAATTTGTAACATACTGCTAAGTTCTCATGGTGTGTTTAAGAAATCATGTGAACACAATCCATGGTGCAAAGGCTGGCTTTGTGTTTTGGGGAATTAGTTGAATCTCCTTATTACTGCTTCTAGTCCCTTGGTAAACTCAATCGAAATTCCAATAGTGACTGCTTTAAATTTTATTTATGGTCTCAGTATAGTTGCAGAAATTAGTAGGAAAAGTATTAATTTTCAGGATTTACACCAAAATATTTGTATTGTCTTAACTTTGCAATATTTACCATGTGTCAATAATATAATCTATAGTTGTAGGGTTTAGAGCGGGGGTCGGCATCCCGTCGATCGCGGGATACCCATCGACCGCCGACAGGTGACACGTAGATCGTGCAGCTGTCCCACTGTTGCTGACCTGGTCTTTGCTCCAGAGTGGCGCATGCATGCTCTCATGCAATCGCTGACTCTGCGATAGCTTGGGCAGGTTCAGGTTCTTCTCTGAACATGCCCAAGCTCTTAATGAGGATATTGCATGTGCATCACCACTGACCCTTGTCCCTTATCCAAGGATACAATGTGGGAAAGTGAGAGAGGATTGCTGGCAGGGATCAGCCTGTGCCCACCTTACTCCCAGACCTCCTGACCCCACAGCCCTTCTAATGTCACAGCACCATGCCCTCCTGATACAACACTACCATTCCCCTTTGACTCTTCAGCCCTGATGCCCCAGTATTATGCTCTCCTGATACCCCAGCCCTCCTGATCCCCCCCCAATTCCATACCCTCCTCTCCCCCCAGTGCCATGCCCTCTTGAGATCCCAGCCCTCCTGATCCCCCTGAATTTTCCCCCTTAATCTCCCAGTACCATTCTCTTCTGTCCTCTTTGCACTGTGCCCTCCTGACCACCCTATACCTCTCCCTACTGACCTCCCTGTACCATGTTCTGCTGACCCCTGCCATACATGCTACTGACTTCTGTACACCGCCCTACATGCTACTGACCTCTGTATGCTACCGTACATCTTACTTACCTCTGTTTGCCGCCCTACATGCTACTGACCTCAGTACGCCACCCTACATGCTTCTGATTTATGTACGCAGCCTTACATGCTATTGACCTCTGTACACTGCCCTACATGCTACTGACCTCTGTACACTTCTCTAATTACTAGTGACCACTGTACACTGCCCTACCTACTACTGACCTCTGTACACTGCCCTATATACTACTGACCCCTGTACACTGCCTACATACTACTGACCCCTGTATTCTGCCCTACATACTACTGACCCCTGTACCCTGCCCTACCTACTGCTGTCCTCTGTACGCTGTCCTACATACTACTGACCCCTGTATGCTGCCCTACCTACTACTGACCTCTGGACGCTGCCCTACATAACGCTGACCTCTGGATGCTGCCTACATACTACTTGAACTGGCCAGAAATCAGAGCAGATAGACAGGCCTGAAACTAGTCAAGAAAATCTACCTGAAGTACCAGATATTCTGCTTTCATGATGAACTCCAGTATCAGACTTGTGGTGGTAACCAATTACTCTTAAAAAAAAAAAAATTAGGAATGAAAGTGAATGCCATGGTTCTCACTGAAGTAAAATTATAAGGTAGACTAAGTTTATATTTTAACAATGACATTAGTTTTAGTCGATTTTTCAAGGTTTTCTTCGTGCTGTCTTTACTTTTTATTGGGGGCCTGCTAGTAAATTTATTTAAAAAAAAGGTGGGGGCTGTACCTCGGTAATTTTTGATCTCTTCAATGTTGTCCAGGTAGATCTCCATCTCTCCAAAGTTGCCTACCGCTGATTTAGTGTGTCCGTGCAAGTCCCAACAGTTGAAAACAATGATACTAATACAAACATCACTTAAAGGGGTTGTAAATCCTTACGGTTTTTCACCTCACCCAGCCCCCGTTTTACTCTACTGAGCCCGTCCGTTTGAGCAGACAGCCACAGATGGCTGCAGCTGCCGACTTGTTATAGAAGGGTACAGGGCTCAGCAGCCACGGCTAACCCCTCACAGGTGGCAGAAACAGCTACAGGAATCAGCAGATCCCTTCTATTGTCCTTCGCACATGGGTAAGGGTACATTTGCCTGTGAAAATGTACTCTTTGGCCGCGTACACACGGGCGGACTATCCGTCCAACTAAGTCCGTCAGACAATCCGACAGACAGTCCGTCCTACTTTTGAATGAACGGACTTGACCACACACGACGAACAGACAGTCCGCTGAAAGCTTGCGCGATGACGTGTACGGTACGTACGACGGGACTAGAAATTCGACGTCCAATACACTGCAATGCAACCTTCGGCCATGTAAATCCTTTCTGAGCATGCGCCATACTTAGTCCGTCGAACTAGCCTACTCACGAGCGGACTGTCCGCTGAAACCAAGTTTGGACGGACAATATTACGGAAATTCCGAAAGACTTAGTCCGCCAGACTGTCCGTTGAAAAAGTCCGCTGAAGCCCACACACGAGCGGATTGTCACCAAGTCCGTCAGACAGTCCGCCCGTGTGTACGCGGCCTTACACTTTTATTTTAGGGAAGAGAACTTGGTGCCTACAGCACCAATCTCAGCTGCAGCTGTCCCCTGTAGCCTCTAAGACTGAGAACTGAGTGATCAATGACTGCTGATCACCAGCTCTCTGTTCTGCCCCTCCTGTGCTCACTGAAGTGCTGGACTGTGGAGGGGGCCAGGAATGGCTGATTCATTTTTCCAGCAGCTCTCTGAGAGGCTGAGCTAGCTGCTGATCCAGGCATCTGGGTGTATCCAAACTGTAAAGTTGGGATCTTTCCCAAGCTTAAACCAGAGTGATATCACCTGACAGTGGACTTTAGCACGCTGTCAGAGGGAAAAAAGGTCACAGGACTGCAGAGCAATTTGCATCCTTAGGAGAAGCATAGACAAAATAGCTTTGGCTATACTTCTCCTTTTAATTACATTTAACTACCGGCAGCACAGCACAACAAGGCATGATATTCAAATTTTTCACAGATCAGTGGATTACAGAGCATCAAAACAGTCTAATAGCTTAGAAAAATCAATAGAACAACAATTAGTAGTGATAAAAACTTAAATAACAAAAAGGATATACATTACAGTATGTAGACTTATAGAAGACAGGGCCTAGCAGTCCAACACCCTGTGGTTGCATGATGATTTATCCAACAAAATTACTGTTTATCAAATATTTCCTGCTAAAATAAATGTGCATGCTTTTTAAGCAACAGCATATGCACACCATAAAAGTCCCACTCACAGCTGAACACTGGTAAATAAAAAGGATGAGGCTCTCCTGGCAATGCAAGGGTTAAAGTGGTTGTTAAGCCACTTAGTGTTGTTGCTACAATACCCTCTGTTATAATAAATAATGTGTCCCAATGTATGGGTTTTGTAACAAATCTGCTGCTAAATACCTCATTCTATAGAGCCACTCAGCGCTCACGTGACCATCCACCTCTCTCGAACTGACAGCAGAGCGGCTGGGGCCTAGAAACCCCCGCTGACATAAGCCAGGAGGAAGAGAGGGGGAGGGAGGCGGCCGGTCGTGTGAGCGTCAAGTAGCACTATAAAAAAAGGTATTTAGCGGTGGATTTTTAAAGGGAGGGGTGGACACTGGTATGAGCAGACAGGCAGGGAGGGGGAGGGGAGAGGACAGAGGAGAGCTGCAGATAGCTGCTGATGATGGAGGAATGTAAACTGACCACAGTGCCAGGGCTCAGCAGCCATAATAAACCATGGTCAGTGTTCAGATAGGAGGGCAGAACCATGCAGCATCAGCCAGGTATTACAGGGGGCACAGGCTTCTGGTTAAGCAAGGATAGGGTAAGTAAAGTTGCTTTTTTTCACCCCAGATGAAATAAACATAATGAGTCAGAAGGCTTTTATTAATATTGCTTCAGGCTGGGTTCACACTATAACCCGCTGCAGATTGCACACGAGCACTGTGCGTCCCTGTTCCCCATTTCAGGGACGAATCAGGGGCGATTCTATGCCTGAATTCGGCCCTGAAACTGAGCCAAAGACGCACAGCGTTCTGTGCAGTGTGCTCTGCAGCCGCAACGGAGATATGTGAACCGGCTCCATAGGGAGCCAGTCATCTTCTTCTGCTATGTGAATTGGATGCGGAGAAACTCGCATCTAATTCGCATAGGTGTGAACCCGGGCTTAGGCACAGTCACCTTCAAACATGTCCCTGTACCAAGTTAGCTATTCAAATATACCTTTAAAATATCTCTTCAAAGCCTTAAAAATAGTGATAAGTAATTTTAATGATGCCAATGTCCCAAAAAAACTAAAAGGGCATAAAATTATAAACAAAGTCAGAAATAAAGTATACAATAATTTACCTAATTAAAACGTAAGCTACATACACCATAAAACACAATAAATAGTTTAAAATATAACCAATTATTTAGCTTCTAACAACCTCCGCAATAAACATACATAACTCATGATACTTTTTCTTAAAGAGGAAGTAAAGTCTTATTTTTTCATTGTACCTACAGGTAAGCCTGTAATAAGGTTTACCTGTAGGTACTGTGAATATCTCCTAAACTTGCACAGTTTAGGAGGTATTCAGAGTGCATGCAGCCGATGACTTCGCTCTGAAGGTCCGGCATACAGTGCTGGACCTTCAGAGCCTGTGCCGTAAAGTGACATCATCCCGTAGCTCCGGCCACTCACAGCGCCGGAACCCGTGAACCTGGAAAAAACACCAAGAAAGATGTCAGCTGTCTCAGCGGTGTGCAGGCACCGCTAGAGGGCTTTGTCCTAAGGTAAGTATTTCATAATGAGCTAGTATGTAATGCATACTAGCTCATTATGCCTTTGTCTTACAGGGTTTTTTTTTAAGGGGGGGGGGTTCTCTGGGTTTACAACTTCTTTAACTTGACATGCCAAACTAATTTGAACATCTCTAATTTTCTCCCATTTGTATGTTTAATATGCCATTTGAAGTGTTTTGTTATATTTGTATAAGTGCAAAAAAAAATCAGTTGATCCTGCCAGAAATGCAGTGATAACTTTTTGCAGTAATCTGACAATACAGTTCTTCTGCTACACTGAAAACCCAAGAAGTCTTGGTTACCTGTGTGAACTACAGAACACCTCCATCTATGTTATGGAGATGAGAAAAGGGAGGTGTGTTTTGTAGTCCAAATGAGGAAAGCAGGGTGACAACACTTCTCCTTTTAAAATGCAATACATTAAGGGAGCATTTTCACCCTAAGAGCTCATGCACACTGCAGCTCAAAGAAGCTACTCCTACAGGCTTTTGAGCTCTTATTTTTATCTGCCTGGAAACTTCCCTCCATGTTAGCCAATGTGTGCATGCATACTATGGCTTTTTCAGGCAATGCTCCTGCAGGCAGATAAAAAAAACAACAAACTTGTGTTTTTAAGAGGAGCTAGTGACCCAAGAGCTCAAAAAAGCTCAAAGAAACTTGAAAACGTTTGTTCCAGCTTTTTGTTTATACAGTGGTTAAAGTGGTTGTAAACCCTTACAACCAACTTTGACCCACAGGTAAGCCTAGATTAAGGCTTACCTGTAGGTCCAAGAAATATCTCCTGAACCTACACGGTTTAGGAGATATTTGGCGAAAGACAGGCACCGCTGTCTACGGCGCATGCGCGGGAGTGACGTCATCGCGGCTTCGCCGAATGACAGCGGCAGAGCAGCGAGACCCACCGAGAAGAAGGATGCGCCAGACTACAGGGGACAGTGGTGACTTCGCTGGCTCCTTTGTCAGGTAAGTGACACATAATGACTCCCACGGGAGTCTATGCCTCTTCCTGTCCCTGCGCGCTGTCTGCTGGGACACACACGGGTCTCAGAGACAGCGCGGACAATTCCTATTGCGCTGCGCGACTCGTGCATGCGCAGTAGGGAACCAGGAAGTGAAGCTGCAACGCTTCACTTCCTGATTCCCTCACCTAGAATGGTGGCGGCAGCAGCCGAGAGCCGAGCGATAGATCAACCTCGGCTGCCGACATCGCTGGATCCTGGGACAGGTGAGTGTCCATTTATTAAAAGTCAGCAGCTGCATTTTTTGTAGCTGCAGGCTTTTAATATTTTTTTTCACAGTGAAATCCCTCTTTAAGTTCTATTTATCAACTTAAAGCCGGTGTATAGTGTTTTTTTTTAACTTTTACCTGCAGGTATGCCTATGATAAGGCTTACCTGTAGGTAAAAAAAAATATCTCCTAAACCTGTACTCCTAAACCTGCGTTGGAGTGATGATATCGCGGAGCTGCGATACACGGAAGACACGTAGAGGGAACATGTCAGCTCCCTCAGCGTGGATCATCTGAGATGTCGGGGCCTCGTTCTAAGGTAAGTAGTTCATAATGAGCTAGTATGCGGTGCATACTAGCTCATTATGCTTTTGCCTTGCAGGTCTGAAAAAAAAATGTCAGCGGGTTTACTCTCGCTTTAAAGGCTAAGTTCACCTTTGTTCACCTTTTTTCATTTTTTTTTTCTAAATTCCAGCTCCCCTATGTGCCAATATAGCATTAATGGACTTCTTTTGCAAAAATAAAACATCTTTCCATTAATTCTACACACACTTACATTATTCTCTTTACAACTGTTTAACCACTTCCCGACCAGTCTTAATGCTGCAGCAGGTCGGCTCGTTCCCGCGAATCGCCATACTGGCACATCGGCTCCTTTAAGAGCCATAGCAGGTCCGCCCACACCTGCTGCATGGCAGAGGAGACAATGTGCATGGCCGGAGGCTGTGATGTCCGTGATCATGGGAAAAAGAGCCAGAACTGGGATCTCTCAATGTAAACAGACAGATCTTCGTTCTGACAGGGGAGGAGAGAGAGAGCTGCTGCTCCTTTTGATTAGGAACAGTGATCTTTCATCTCCTCCAGTCAGTTCCACCCCCTCACAGTTAGAAACACCTCCCAGGAAACACATTTAACCCCTTCATTGCCCCCTAGTGTTAACCCCTTCCCTGCCAGTGACATTTACACAGCATTTTTATAGCACTGATCGCTGTATAAATGTCAGTGGTCCCAAAAAAGTGTCAAAAGTGTTTGATCTGTCCGCCAAAAAGCTGCAGTCCTGCTAAAAATCACAGATTGGCACCATTATTAGTAAATATATATATATATATATATATATATATATATATATATATATATATATATATATATATAAATGCCATAAATCTATCCCCTATTTTGTAGATGTTATAACTTTTGCACCAACCAATCAATATACTCTTCTTGTGATTTTTTTTTTTTTTTTACCAAAAATATGTAGAAGAATACATATTGGCCTAAACTGATTTGTTTTTTGTTTTTTGGATATTTATTATAGCTAAAAGTAAAAAAAAATGGTTTTGTTTTCAAAATTGTCACTTTTTTTGTTTAACCACTTGCTTACTGGGCACTTAAACCCCCCTCCTGCCCAGACCAATTTTCAGCTTTCAGCACTGATGCACTTTGAATGACAATTGCGCGGCCATACAACACTGTACCCAAATTAAATTTTTATAATTTTTTTTCCCACAAACTGAGCTTTCTTTTGGTGGTATTTAATTACAGCTGAGAGTTTTATTTTTTGCTGAACAAACAAAAAAATATGCAAAATAAAAAAAAAATTTAAAATCATGTTTAATAGTTTGTTATAAAATTTTGCAAACAGGTCATTTTTCTCCTTCATTGAAATGCGCTGATGAGGCGACACTGGTGGGCACTGATAGGCTGCACTCGTGGGCACTGATAGGCACAGTTAAGGTGGCAGCAATAGGCACAGATAAGGCAGTACTGATGGACACAGATAAGGCAGCACTGATGGGCAAAGATGGGCACAGATAAGATGGCACTGATGGGTGGCACGGATGGGTGGCACAGATGGGCACTGATAGGTACCACTGATAGATGGGACTGATGGGCACTGATAGGTGGCTCTGATAGGTGGCACTGCTGGGCACTGATGGGCACTGGTAGATGACACTGATGGGCACAGATATGTGGCACTGAGGTGCAGCACTGTTGTTGAGGCAGATTGTGGGCACTGATAGGTGGCACTGTGGGCACTAATGGGTGGCACTTTTGCCTTTCCTTAGGTGGCACTGGCAGGGGGCAAGTGGGCACTGATGAGCTGGCGCCAGCTCGCTGTGATCGAGACTGAAGTCCCTCTCACGGCTGCCGGTGATCGGCTTTTTTTTTTTTTCCCTCGAGCTATCGGCACACGAGGAGGAAAAATAGCCCATTACCGGCTCTGTTGTCATCACATGATCAGCTGTCATTGGCTGACAGCGGATCTCTAGCGGTTAAAGTGCAAAAAAAAAACACAGGGATGATCAAATGCCACCAAAAGAAAGCTCTTTTTGAGGGGAAAAAATTAAGTTTTGTTTGGGTATAGCGTCGCATGACTTCGCAATTGTCACTTAAAGCGATGCAGTGCCGTACTGCAAAAAAATGGCCCGGTCATTAAGGGGGAAAATCTTCTGGTCTGTAAGTGGTTAAACACACTGCTCGATTACGTCTGCCTTACTTCCTAGTCAGACTTGAGGTCATGACACAGGAAGGAGTTGATCAGCTGAGCTCATTAGCACAAACCCTGCATCATCTACCCTCAGCTGGTCAATTTCTTTCTGCGTCATGACCTAAAGTCTGATCTAAAGGCAGAAGTAATCAAGCAGAGTGTTTAAACAGCTATGAAGAGAGTTAGGTAAGGCAGTGTAGAATTAATGGAAAGCTGTTTTATTTTTGCACAATAAGTACATTAATGCTATATTGGTATATAGGGGAGCTGGAATTTAGAAGAAAAAAAAAAGTGAACTTAGCCTTTAACCACATTTCGCCCAGCCTATGGCAGAATAATGACCGAGCGGGGGATCACTTATCCTGACTAGGCATCATATGACATAGGCTCTTTACCATATCATCAGCTGTGACCAATCACAGCTGATCACAGTGGTAACCAGCGCTTCAGTTCGCGCTGACAAGTAGAGGAGAGCTGAACAACGGCTCTCCTGACAGGAGGGGGCCTGCGCTGATAATCAGCACATTGGTTATCAGTGCAGCCCCCATCAGAGGTGTCCACAACAGATGCCAATAAGTGCAAATAAAAATGCCAATCAGTGCCCATCACAAATGCCTATAAGTACCCATCAGTTATGTCTGTCCGTGCCCATGACAAATGTGAATCAATGCCCATCAGTAATCCCTGTCAGTGCCTCCTCATCAGTGCTGCCTATCAGTGCTGTATATCAGTGCCTCCTGATCAGTGCCACCTCATCAGTGCCGCCTCATCAGTGCCCGCCAGTGCAGCCTCATCAGTGCCTGTCAGTGAAGGAGAAAACATACTTATTTACAAAATTTTATAACAGAAACAAAGAAAAACTTTTTCAAAAATGTTGGTGTTTTTTAATTTGCTTAGCAAAAAATAAAAAACCCATTGGTGATAAAATACCACCAAAAGAAAGCTCTATTTGTGGGAAAAAAATTATAAAAATGTAATATCGGTACAGTGGAGCATGACCGTGCAATTGTCATTCAAATTGTGACAGTGCTAAAAGCTTAAAATTGGTCTGGGCAGGAAGGGGGTGAAAGTGCCCAGTATTGAAGTGCTTAAGGACCAGACCTTTTTCTGACATTTGTTGTCTACATGTAAAATTCAGCATTTTTTGCCAGAAAATTACTTGGAACCCCCAAACATTATATACTTTTTTTTAGCAGAGACCCTAGAGAATAAAATAGCGTTGTTGCAATTTTTCATGTCAAACTTTTTTTGCGCACCAGTTTTTCAAACGCAATATTTTGAGAAATAATTCATGAATTTAAAAAAAGCAAAACACAATATATACACCAATTGTTTTGTATAATATGAAAGATGATTTTACGCAGAGTAAATAGATACCTAAAATATCATGCTTTAAAATTGAATGCGCCAAACTATGCTACTTAAAAACAGAGGAGTTCTAGTGCTAGAGCTATTGCTCTTGCTCAGACGTTCACGGTGATACCTCACATGTGTGGCGCTAACACTGTTTACATATGTGGGCATAACCTACATATGTGTTCACCACTATTATATGAAAGGAGAGAACAGAATTGGGACTTTAAATGAAGCACACATCAGTAAGAGGATAAGTCAAGTGACTATAATAAATATTTATTTTGTATAGTCCATGATATGTCATACAAACATTTTGGGCATCAACCTCTAAAATGCTCTGGGCATACAGCCTCCACACAATAAATCATGGACTAATATTTCATAATAGTTTACAATTCAAAAAACATTCACATAAAACATAAAGAACAGTATGCATGTATATACGTTTCTTGCTGTGGTTGAACCCGAAATGGCCAAGATAACCATGGTAACTAAATAATAAATAAATAAATCGATTAAAAATGCCTAAATAATAAATTATGAATCAGAGAGTATCATATGAATCTTGATTTTCCATGATTGAGATAGAAGATAATGGCTAAAGGCTCTACGCGTTTCACTGTATTCCAACCGCTCGTCAGGAGCATACATCATGGAATAATTCTAGAGGATGAATACCTTGGACCCATTGTTAGACCCTACGCTGGATTCAGTGGGTCCTGGGTTCATCCTGGTGCATGACAATGCCCGGCCTTATGTGGCAAGAGTATGCAGCCAGTTCCTGGAGGATGAAGGAATTGAATCCATTGAATGGCCCCCATGCTCGCCTGACCTAAATCCAATAGAACACCTCTGGAAAATTATGCTTTGGTCCATCCGACGCAGCCAGGTTGTTGAGGAGCTCAGTGATGCCCTGGTCCAGATCTGAAAGGAAATACCTCAGGATGTGGGGGCCATACAAGCTACTGAGTTCCAACTGACTTTCTGCAATGGAATTTCAGCAAAATGGACTAGCCTGCTGAATCATTTTTCACTTAGATTTTTGAGGTGTCTTTGAATTCAGCCCTTTGTAGTAGGGTTGGGCCAAATACCCCCCCGGTTCGGTTCGCACCAGAGCATGCGAACAGGCAAAAAGTTTGAGTCTATGGGACATGAACATGAAAAATCAACAGTACTAATTTTAAAGGCTTATATGCAAAGTATTGCCACAAAAAGTGTATGGGGACCCGGGTACTTCCCTAGGGGACATGCATCAAAGCAAAAAAAAAGTTTTAAAACTACTGTTTTTTTCAGGAGCAGTGATTTTAATAATGCTTAAAGTAAAACAATAAAAATGAAAAATTCCTTTAAATATCGTGCCTGGCGGGGTCCCCTTAGTCTGCCTGTAAAGTGGCGCATCTGTGCGATGTATAGAACAGTGCAGCAGCAAAATGAAATTCCTAAAGGAAAAAATTGTATTTAAACTTGCTCGTGGCTGTAATGTATTTCAGGGCTCCCGGCAATATAAATGAAAACTCAAGCAAAAAAATTGGCGTGGGTCTGGTATGGATTTTAAGGGGAACTCCATGCCAATTTTTTTTTTAAATCAGCATGAGGTCCCCCCCAAAATCTATACCAGGCCCTTTGGGTCTGGCATAGATTTTAAGGGGAACTCCACACCAAAAAAAAAATTGGGATGGGGTCCCCCCAAAATCCATACCAGATCCTTATCCAAGCGAGTAGCCTGATAGACCAGGAAAGGGGAAGGTGAGCGAGCGACCCCTCTCCTGAACCATACCAGGCTGCTTGCCCTTAACATGGGTTTCCTCCCAAAGCACCTTGTCCCCATGTTGATGGGGACAATGGCCTTATGCCGACAACCCTGGCCATTGGTTGTCAGGGTCTGCGGATGGGGGGCTTATCCGAATCTGGAAGCCCCCTTTGACAAGATCCCCCAGATCCTACCCCCCCATGTGAATTGTACCCCTACCCACTCATTGATAAAAGTGGCAAAAAGTAAAAACTACAATAGACAGTTTTTGACAATCCCTTTATAAAAAAAGAAAAAGAAAGTGTCCCGCCATGTCCATCCATCGTCAATCACACCCCCCATGGACCCACAAAATAGAAAAGAAAAACTAAAAAACTCCCAAGGGACATGTATCAATGCAAAATAAAGTTTTAAAAACTTTTTTTCAGGAGCAGTGATTTTAATAATGCTTAAAGTGAAACAATAAAAGTGAAATATTCCTTTAAATGTCCTATCTGGGGGGTGTCTATAGTATGCCTGTAAAGTGGCACATTTTTCCAGTGTTAAGAACAGTCCCTGCACAAAATGACATTTCTAAAGGAAAAAAGTAATTTAAAACTACTCGCAGACCGCGGCTATAATGAATTGTCAGTCTGGCAATATACATAAAAATTCACTGATAAAAACGGCATGGGATTTACCCATAGGGGAACCCTGAAGCAAAATTTAAAAAAAAAACGTGGGGGTCCCCCCAAATTCCATACCAGGCCCTTCAGGTCTCGTATGGATATTAAGGGGAACCCTGCGCCAATTTTTTTTTAAATGGCGTAGGGATCCCCCTAACAATCCATACCAGACCGTCTGGTATGGATTTTAAGGGAAACTCCGCTCCAAAATATAAAAAAAATTTAAAAAAATCTAGCAGGCCATAGTAAAAGAGGGGGGATGAGAGAGCACCCCCACCTGAACCGTACCAGGCCACATGCTCTCAACATTGGGAGGGTGCTGATGGGGATAAAGGGCCCCATCCTCATAACCCTTGCCCGGTGGTTGTGGGGGTCTGCGGGCAGGGGCTTATTTGAATCTGGAAGCCCCCTTTAACAAGGGTACCCCCAGATCCCGACCCCCGTGTGAATTGGTAATAGGGTACAAATGTATCCCTACTATTTAAAAAAAAGTGTCAAAAATGTTAAAAAAGACAAGAGATGTTTTTGACAATTCCTTTATTAATTTCTTCCATCTTCTGGTCTTCCTTCAGTGTTCTTCTTCTCCATCTTCTTCTTCATCTGCTTCTTCCTCCGGTCTTCTCGTCCGGCATCTTCTTCTCCGTTTCGTCCTCCGCACGATCCGCCTCAGTGGGAATCTTCCACTGTGTGACGCTTCTGTTGAGGTGACAGTTCTTATATAATGGAGGGCGGGGCCACCCAGTGACCCCGCCCCCTCTGACGCACAGGGACTTCCCTATGGTTTTCCCCATGTTGTCAGAGGGGGACGGGTCACTCGTTTAAGTAAAGAAGAAGGAGAAGATGGAGGAAGATGGAGGAAGAACAACACTGAAGGAAGATCAGAAGAAAGAAGATGGAAGAAGAAGCGGGGAAAGAAGAAGAAATTAATAAAGAAATTGTCAAAAACCATCTCTTGTCTTTTTTAAAATGTTTGACACTTTTTTTGTGAAATTGTAGGGGTACATTTGTACCCCATTACCAATTCACACAGGGGAGGGGCCAGGATCTGAGGGTTCCCTTGTTAAACATGGGGACAAGGTGCTTTGGGGGGCTAACCCAAAGCAACCTCCCAATATTGAGGGCATGTGGCCTGGTAGGGTTCTGGAGGGGGGGGGGCGCTCTCTCGTTCCCCCTCTTTTCCTGCGGCTTGCCAGGTTGCATGCCCGGATAAGGGTCTGATATGGATTTTTGGGGGGACCCCATGCCTTTTTTTTTGTGCAGGGTTCCCCTTAAAATCCATACCAAACCTGAAGGGTCTGTCTGGTATGGATTTTGAGGGGGGCCCTCACGCCATTTTTTTTTTACATTTTGGCGTGGGGTTCCCCTTAATATCCATACCAGACCTGAAGGGCCTGGTATAGAATTTGGGGGGACCCTCACCCATTTTTTTTTTAATTTTGGTTCGCCCACGCTGTTTTTATCAATTAACTTTTATGTGTATTGCCAGACTGACAATTCATTATAGCCGCGAGTAGTTTTAAATGACTTTTTTTCCTTTAGAAATGTCATTTTGCTGTCAGACTGTTCTAAACACGGGAAACATGTGCCAGTTTACAGGCATACTATAGACACCCCCCAGGTATGAAATTTAAAGGAATATTACACTTTTATTGTTTCACTTTAAGCATTATTAAAATCACTGCTCCTGAAAAAACTCCAGTTTTTAAAACTTTTTTTGCATTGATACATGTCCTCTGGGGTAGGACCCAGGTCCCCAAACACTTTTTATGGCAATAACTTACATATTAACCTTTAAAATAACCCCTTTGGATTTCTCCCATAGACTTTTAAAGGGTGCTCCCCGACTTTCAAATTTGCAGAGAACACCCCAAATTGTTTTCTATTCAGCGAACAGGCGAACAATCAATGTTCAAATCGAACTCATGTTCGACCCAAACATAAAGCCCATCCCTAATAATCATATTTACATATGTATTTAAATGTAGCTGTACCCCCGTGTAGTAGTTCCACCAGTCACCCTGCCCCAGCCTGGCATTCACTTCCAGTCACTCTCCAGACAATAAACAGTCCATCAGCTTTGTTTTTGTTGTTTTATTGAGGGATTGAACTTGGATGGGGTAGAGGGATTATGTGATGCCCAGAATCAATAGTATTAAATGATGAAATTATTGATTGGAACCTCTATTCCTATCCTCTAAAGCTCCAGACTTCTCCAGCACAATGCTTGTTTGTAGACTGTTACTTTCTCTTCTGTGTAATACTTGGTTCCTGGCACAGCTAGCACATGGTCAGGTCCAACTCCAACTTTAGGAATTTTCTGACAGGGACCGTGGGCCCCTTTGGTGTAGCAACCGATAGCAGTAGAAAACAAAGTCTTTAGTGCTAGCTGTATCAAGGTGGACTACTAGTCCCAGTCAGTCCTGTGCAGACTCTCCCGGCTGCAGCAGCCCGACTTTAATGCCAGTAAAATCACAGTCTCTCCTGCTGTCTCTACATCCACTCCTGGCATGCCTCTCCCAGCTCTCCCGACTGTGCCTGTCACTCACTGATACCTGGAGACTTGCCCGGCAGTGTTCCCCGCTGTCCTCTCCTGCTCCTGTTCAGGACACCCATTGAGTTGTGTGGGGTTCATTCACAGCTCCGAGCCCCTGGCCCAAGGTCACCTCCCCCCAGACAAGGGGCTCCCTTCAAGGCCCTGACAGCCTAACACTCCATCTCTCAGTTCTTGCACCCAAACAACTCCTCCCCAGCTGGGCTGAGATAAAGTATTTAAGGAGGCCTGCTCCTTCCCAATCCTAGTTGGGGATTGGTCAGGGCTCCTTACCACACCCCAGACAGCTCCACCTCTCTTCCCCTCCTCTGCTTCCAGAATCTTCTGAGAGCCAGATAGAGATAACCAAGAAGTGACACTGCCTGTGAGTCACCAGCCCCACAGATCAGCTAGGCCTGCCTAAATGTACCTGCACTGGGCAAAAATCTAACCCTAGCACCTACCTAAGGTAGAGGGTGCTACATTTATAAAAAAAAATTTAAAAAACGATACAATTCCATTAATTCTAAGCTGTATGCGTTATGAAATAAAAATGACATATATTAATGTAATCTATATCATCTTATGGCTTTTGGATGTGTGATTTCTATGGTGTGCTAATTATTTGTTTTTTTGATAATCCACATCATTAGGCATATAGTTACAGTACTTATTTAAGATAGGTGCCAGGGAGTGCAATCACCTTTAATCTTATTGTAACATTCAGGTAATACTGGATGTCTGTCCTTTGCCCCTTTGCAGAGATTACAATCTGGTATTATCCTTGCAGTGAGTTTCTTGCAATGATTTCCCAGGTTATATGAAAGATAACATTACAAGGGTTCTTGATAAATAAATCTCTATCATACAGTAAATCCTTTGACCCTACCTTAATCTTGCTAGAGCAGCCCACACTCAATTTCAGGAAAGTGCACACCAAAATTAAAAGATAAATAGAGAAGCTTACTCTATAATCTTACACTACAATTAACATCACATCAAATTTCCATGCTGTAAACTCACAGTGCTTGAATACTGTGTCTCCCATACAAAGTAAACCAAAATCCAAAATCCACCAATAAATATTTGTGCACATAAGTTAAAATCTACAAATGTTTAATACAGTCATACGCAATACAGTCCATCCACATTTCCACTTTTTAAGTCAAGAAAGTGATTCAGTATACAATGTGCTTCATCAATTAAACCACATCTGTGCAATTGGTGGCAATCGCCTCTCCATTCTAAACACACTCACCCTTTCTCATGGACCCTTATTAATATATATATCGGTTATATCAAGCACACTTATGTCTTCACATATAGAGGACCGATTGACAACCAGACTTCCTCAGATGCTCCCTGAGGTCTCTGAGGAAGGCAGTATTAAGTAAAATGTAAGACAGAGACTGACACACCTGCAATTGACATGATGGGGTGGACAGGCTAAACCAGCTGCAAGGAGTAATATGGCTGGGTCCCTATGTGGTACAATAAGCAAGAACATATGTGTACTATGCTGAGTGCATTTTACTATTTTTAATAAAGTTATCAGAACCTTTTTTTTACTTGCATTGATTAGGGCCCCCTTTGCACTGGGGGGTGAGTGTTTCTGTATGAGCCTGAATGTCAATCAGTCCTTCATTGGTAGAGACAAGTGTAACCGAGCTACACTTCGTTATGGCCCTGCCGAAAAGGTAAGTGTGTTTGTGATGGAGAGGGAATTGTCACTGATTCCACAGACATGGTTTGATTGTTGGAGCACATTGTACACAGTATACCTTTCACAATTTAAAAAGTGTAAACTTAAATGGACTGTACAGCATATGACTATATTATACATTTTTAGATTTTGTTTTATGTGTATGAATATCATATACTGGTGCATTTTAGTTGAAGTGTATGGAATTCAAGTGTAGTGTAACAGTATTCAAATTACACACGACATGGAAATTTGATGTGGTGTGAGAATATAACAATATACAAATTACACACAACATGGAAATTTGATGTGGTGTGAGAATATATGGTAAGAGCACTATACTATTTATCTTTTTATATCTTGGGTAAATGAACATCCTAATGTCCATCCTACATTTTGGTGAACCACCGCAGATGTTTTTGAAATGGAGCAAAATGCATATATGCACCAGGCCCAACATTAGGCGTATCTTTTCTCTGCGTATCTTTAGGGATCTTTTCTCTGTGCCCTGATGCACAGCTATTCCTGTTATTTACAACTACTGAGTGGATGAAGGAAAGTGAGGGATTGGGGGGTGTCTGCACTCTGCTATGAAGCAAACAAGCAAGGGTCTTGGGAATCAGTCCAGCAGATGAAAAAATGTAATAAGCAAAGAAATGTTCATAAACCAACTAGTGTGGCTCGAGGAAAAAAAAAGTTATTTTTTTCACCAGAAACCTGTTCTTAGGCATCAATGAACTAGGGGCCAATTTGGTTGCCAACAATTTACCAGGCTTATCAGCTTAAAAATAAAATTAAGCTTTTGATCACCAAAGGTTCTTTTCAACCCTTTTGGTGAGACAAACATTTAGTTCTAGTTGGGTGGCATCTATCTGGTTGTGTAGGTCAGCCAGGGGACTCTTTTTGTGATCCTTAAGCAAGTCATGCAAAGCCCTCTCTTTTTGTTTAAGCGTTGATTCATAATGTTTCTTATATCTGATGGCTATTCGAATCAGAGTGTCTCATACTGTAGCCTTGTGTACTGCCCACACACATAGGAGAGGTATGAGCAGGATCATTCAAGGAAAAATATTCCTTCAATTGCTAAGATGGGATTCGTTAAGACGCCAGGTATAAGAAGATGTAGGGCTGCGGAGAGAGGAGGACCAGAACTGGACAGTAGAAAGCTAAAGCAGACATTGGGACTTTATATGAGGCGGTATACTATATATACATACACCTCCATCCCGGATCTATTGAAAAAGAAAAAAAGAAGAAATGGTGGGACTTTATATGAAGCATGTCGCTATATTGATTGAACTGGACAGTAGTCTGACCAGATGGTTTCCAAAATCTTGGAAGACATGCTCCGCGGTAAAGTAGCAGAAGACGTGAGGATGTGGTCAATCCGTAAATATGTGAAGTGGACATGGGAGAAAAAGGTATAATCCAGTCTAGTAGCATTAAATTCCCCCCAGATGACCACTAAATAATAATTGTATAAAAAATTGGCAAAATGATTACCCATCTTAGAGGGTTTCAGGAGCTGGGAGCCTGATGGACATGTTTTATCAAGATAGGAATCCAAAGCTATATTAGAATACCCTCCTACCAGGAGCACACCTGCAAATGGGGGAGGGGGACAGAGTACAGAAGAGTGTCTGAAAGAATCCCAGTTGATCCGTGTTAAGAGCATAATATGTCAAAAGTGTCACTAGAGAGCCTTCCAAGTCACCCTAATTCAAAAGAAATCTGCCTGCCGGGTCAGTGAAGATCTGTGATGGCGAAAAGGACAGGAATTTAGATAAGCACATGAGACTCCCCTAGTTTTATCTGGAGCGCTAGATATAAAAAACGTAGGATGATGTTTATGGATGAAATTGGGCTTGTATGAAAGTGGGTTTCCTGTAAAAACACTATCTCTGCTCCAATAACAAAAAACAAATTGCATGTAATATCAATAACCTTATCACACAGTAGCAGAAAAGCTGCCTCAACAAGAAAAAGATGGACCCACAACAGGGCCCAAACCATTTGAGTCCATATCCACCAAAAATAATGAGGTAGAAATTAAGCCAGGATAGGGTGCAGGGCACAATGGAACGGCCAGAGCTGACCTTCAGTAACTAGTATGCAACTATAAGTAAAATATTGTAACAGTATATCAAAAGGTGAGGTGACAGTAACAGTTAAGAAGGGAGGAAATATGGCATACTAAGCATATATAAGGGTTGTATGGCACACAGAAGCATACAGCAGTACAACCTGTAGAAAACAATAGAGTGGCACTGCCATCTAGTGGACTTCAGGGAGAGGTCACCAGAAAGAACCAATTAGATAATAACATTTCAAAAAACACTGACTAGTAACTAGAAAAGATGAACTGTTCAAGTTACCCAATAGTAAGGAAAGGAGTGAAATCCGCAAAATATCACTTTTATTTCTAAAATGCATGTTTTCCCCGCTGAGTCATCAGGAGAGTAAAATCAGTATTTTTGGCACCCTTTACTTTAGACTTCTACAGCAGAAAGACCTGAGTCAGAGCCCTAGACTATGTCTGGACAATGCAGAGGATTACACAACAAGGAAACTCCAGAAGCGAAGCTATTATTACAATTATATTATTATTGTTGTCAGGCAACGAGCCCTTATGTGTTCAGCCAAGTACTGACAAGTGAATTTTTGCACTGATCTAACTATTGTTCTAAACCAGGAAAGGATCTGTAGAAATTTGCTTTGGCATTTTCCGTCACCGTACATTATTATAGGTGTTTACCCACTACCCAGAAATGAGACATTTGATAATTTGCCAGAGTTGATAACTGTGTAACATAAAGGCAGTATTATTTAAGGTCTGGTTCACACCAGATACAGTCCAGTGTGTTTTTAATCTGCATCAAAAACGTATGCACAGTGTTTTCTATGTATTCCAATGGCACTAGTTCACACCAGTGCAGTCAACAAAAGTAGAACATTCTGCATTTTTTCTGTATGGAATGCATTTGGAATATGGGAAAATGCATCAAAAAAACACTGGAACACATAAGAATTGTACCGGTACATACATGTCCTGAATTGCGATAAAGAAATAGAAGGTGAAAAAATGTATCGGAAAGCATTAAAAACACGCCTGCAGAAATGCAAACAGACCGTAGAAATTGTGTAGTGAACCAGCCATAAATAAGGAACAAAAGGTCAGTTTTTTTCATGGTGATGGAACCTCTTAAAATGGAAGCCGTCCAACCAAGCATATGCAAAATCTCATAAATAAGCCCTTTTATTTTCACACACATATCAAAATGCACATTTTGGGCCCAACAATTTCTTAAAATATTCCTAAATATTAACTATTTTCTGGAAGCAAAGACCCTGTAGAACAAAATGGTGGTGGTTGAAATGTCACGCGATAATTGTGCTACACTCTAATTAATTTTACTGAACACAAAAACAATATAACACCCAGTTTTTTGATACCATATAAAAGATAAGATTTTTTTTTTTTACGCTGATTTTTTTTCACTTTCAGTTTTCACCGGGAAACCCCGCTGACAGCTGATGACATATTGGTTGCTAAGAACATGGCGGCCGGGTTCCTGGCCCCCTGCTTAGCAACCAGCTATATACAATCGTAAATTAAGAAACGTAAAACACATCAAAAATGCACCACTTGCGTTTCTGGTGCAGATCCATTGAAGTCTATTAGCCCAAAATCGTGGGGAAAAGTCACTGACCCTTTCCAAAATTGCACCAGTCGCAAAATGCATAGATGTGAACTAGTACCATAGGAAACCATGTTAAATGGACTGCAAAATGCACAAAAAAACACATAGGTGTAAACCTAGGGCAGTGATGGCAAACCTTGGCACCCCAGATGTTTTGGAACTACATTTCCCATGATGCTCAACTACACTGCAGAGTGCATAATCATCATGGGAAATGTAGTTCCAAAACATCTGGGGTGCCAAGGTTCGCCATCACTGACATAGGGTAAGACCATCCAATTGTGTGGAGTCAAGTGGGGGCCAACTTTCCCTCACTCGGTATCCAGCCTCTCCTGCCCCCGATAAAAGTGATCTCACTGTGAATGCACCACTGAAACCACTTTTATCTGAAAGCGGACCGCCCACTGTTGAAGAGGACACCATGGTTACAGCAGCAGCTTGCTGCCATGATGGTATTCAACGGTATTCCACTTCAAACAACTGATGTACAACTGCTGCGGGGCAGTCCTTAAGTAGGTAAATGTAATACTGGCCTGTTCTTCCACAAAATTCTTTAACAGAATGTCATTTGACAAAAGGTGCCAATTTTTTTGAAAAATATTCCAAATGTAATTAGCCTGAATACTGTACTGTGTAATCACGCAGAACTTGCGTGTCATTTGACACTTCCATTGGTATAATAACAGATTTTGTGGACTACTTTTGGTATGTACCTTTTTTTCTCAGTTTTTTTTTTCTATATAGCCTTAGAAAAGGCAATCTGAACATTCCTTTCCTTGATTTAAAAGCAAGATTGTTGGCACAATTATGTTCAATATGTACATATTGGCCAAGAGAATGTCATGAATCAGATGGGATAGATGGGAGCTAACTTCATTAAGTATTCTATTGCCTGCCATAGGCTTTCTCTAAAGTTTTGACTCTAGGACATTATCTTTGTCCTTAAAATTTACAACATCCAGAAAAGTTATCAATTATTTATTTCATGTCATTGTAGATTCAAGATTAAATTAATTATCCCTTAAATGTCCAAAAAATTACAAAAACACAGTTGCCAGGCTATTCCAAAGAATCAGGATGTCACCAATGTACCTGTGCCACACCACAGTGTTGTGCAGGTACATTCATATACCATCCAATGCAAAGAGCCATCTTTCACACCCTTCCAAGTGTAGGTTTGTGTATGATGGAGCACATGTAGTCCCCATGGTCACACCCTGCACCTAGAGATAGTGTGTTCCGTCAAACATAAATGAGTTATGTAATAGGATACTTTTTAAAAGGTGTAACACAAGCTAATTATATGAAGCTCCATATCTATCTCATCTAATAAAGATGTAACATCTTCTAAACCTTTCTCGTGATATATTTGAGTAATACGTTTTGCTGTCTAAGGTAAGGCTTGATCAGTCATATGTATACCATCAAAATCATAGCCTATTGATGTCTACCAGCAGAGAATTGTTTTTAAATAACATACTTCTGCTTGCTGTTTTTAGAGCACAAAACTAGGAAGTCTGCTAACAGCAGTCATAAATCAATTATACCATATATAGAATAATGACTGCATGACTAAACAGTTTTTTATATTACAGTGTGCCTGGAGAAATGATAAACACTTACCTGAAACCAAATTTTTTTGTATTTTTACACTACTTTTTTTATGAAAAGTACATGAAAAACATGTTTCCTCCTTCATGTTGTCTGTGAATTGATAAGCTTTTTTGATCCTTAATTCGGGTGGTGAGTTGCGTTGGTGAAATGTAAGTTCTGCAAAAAAATTTGACCCATGCAAAACACAGTATTATTATTATCAGGATTTATATAGCGCCAACAGTTTGTGCAGTGCTTTACAATGTAGGGAGGCACTACACCAACAGTACAAGTCAAAACAAGAGTAGTTTTGCACCCAAATATGTCCACCGGACTCGCAGTCCGGCGGACAATATGGCCGCGTGTTTGCTAGTCTGCCATACTTTTGAAATGAACGGACTTTTCCCGGAGAAAAGTCCACTCATTTTGAGCGCGGCTCCAGGTACTCGGGACTAGCAAAGGAAGCGTCGCTGGCCCCGTCACCTGGTAGGGAGTTAAAGGGGAAGCCCTACGCCGAAAAAACGGCCTGGGGATCCCCCAGGTCCATATTAGACCCTTATCCGAGCACGCTACCCGGCCGGTCAGGAAAGGGGGTGGGGACGAGCAAGCGCCCCCCCTCCTGAGCCGTACCAGGCCACGTGCCCTCAACATGGGAGGGTGCTTTGGGGAATAGGGGGCCGCGCGGCCACCCCCACCCCAAAGCACCTTGCCCCCATGTTGATGAGGACAAGGGCCTCTTCCCGACAACCCTGGCCATTGTTTGTCGGGGGCTTGCGGGTGGGGGGCTTATCGGAATCCGGGAGCCCCCTTTAATAAGGGGGCCCCCAGATCCTGGCCCCCCCACCCTATGTGAAGGAGTATGGAGTACAATGGTTCTTCTTGCCCGAAGAAGCGAAGAGGGGGACAAGACCCCCGGCGGCGACGAAGAAGAAAGCCGAGCTCCTCCGCTAGTAAAAGAGCTAGCAGAAGATAGCAGAGGAGTCCGGCGAGAAGACCTCCCAAAACGGAAGAAGACCCCCGGAGCTGTGCAATAAATTATTTTTAAGCCTTGTGTGTTGTGTTTTTTGACATTTTTTTCACAGGTGAATGGGTATGGGTACATTGTACCCCATACTCATTCACATAGGGTGGGGAATCGGGATCCAGGGGCCCCCTTATTAAAGGGGGCTCCCAGATTCCGATAAGCCCCCCGCCCGCAGACCCCGACAACCAACGGCCAGGGTTGTCGGGAAGAGGCCCTTTCCCCAAAGCACCCCCCCATGTTGAGGGCACGTGGCCTGGTATGGCTCAGGAGGGGGGGCCCTCGCTCGTCCCCACTCCCTTTCCTGACCGGCCGGGTAGCGTGCTCGGATAAGGGTCTGATATGGACCTAGGGGGGTTACCCCCTATTACCCCCATTTTTTTGGCGTACCGCTTCCCCTTTAACTAGATACCAGGTGACGGGGCCAGCGACGCTTCCTTCGCTAGTCCCAGCTACCTGGAGCCGCGTTCAAAATGAACGGACTTTCCTCCATGTGTGTGGGCGAGTTCGTTCATTTCAAAAGTAAGCCGGACCTAGTCCGCCGCAAAAATACCGTGTGTGGGCAGGTGGCTCGTTCTGACAGTCGGGCGGACAGTCCGGCGGTTTGTCCGCCGGATAGTCTGATAAGTGTGTACGCAGCATAAGAGGGAGAGGTTGGTGAATCAAAAGGTAGTGACTGTGAGGGATGAACTGGTGAGGGGAGTAGAAGATTCGGTTGTTAGCTGGAGGCAGGATAGGCCTCATGGATGTACATGGGGGGGGGGGGTTTGGGGTGTCTGAACCCCCCCCCCCCAGCAGTCTCTGATATCTCCAGTAGTCAGTCCATAGTCTCTGATTAACTCCTGTAGTCAATCCGCTGTCTCTAATTATCCCCTGTATTCAGTCCGCAGTCTCTAATTATCTCCTGTAGTCTGTCCACAGTCTCTAATTATCTCCTGTAGTCAGTCCGCAGTCTCTAATTATCTCCTGTAGTCAGTCTGCAGTCTCTAATTATCTCCTGCAGTCAGTCTGCAGTCTGTAATTATCTCCTGCAGTCAGTCCGCAGTCTCTAACTATCTCCTGTAGTCAGTCGGTAGCCTCTGATTATCTCCTGTAGTCTGTCCGCAGTCTCTAATTATTAGTACCCGCTGCTGATAGTACCTGCTGCTGTCCCCCCCCCCCCCCCCCCAGAACAAAAAATTATCTACGGCCCTGATAGGCCTCCCTGGGTAGATGAGCTTTCAGGGTTTGCATAAAAGTGGACAGAGTAGGAGATTGGGATAGATCTGCAGATCTGGGGTACTGCATTCCAGAGGATGGGAGAGGCTCTGGAGAAGTCCTGGAGACGAGCATGGGATGAGGAGTCAAGGGGGATAG
Organism: Lithobates pipiens; assembly: GCF_037356315.1. Taxonomy (NCBI): domain Eukaryota; kingdom Metazoa; phylum Chordata; class Amphibia; order Anura; family Ranidae; genus Lithobates; species Lithobates pipiens. The sequence continues at coordinate 365,687,464 of NW_027507758.1, read as the reverse complement.
AGAGCAGAAGGTCTTGGGAGGAGCGGAGAGGATGGTGTTACCCATTTATTATATTTAAGATTTAATATCTCAAAGATATGATGTGGGTTAAATGAGGGTTCTTTGACCATGAAAGCTTCAACACAATAACAACATTTATTGTCGAGTAGGTGAAAGTCTACCTAATACACAGCTATCTATAGATAAGAAAATCTTAGGTTAAAATAAAATAATACAAAGCATATTCCTCAAAACATCAAAATACAAACAGCAAACAAACAAACATATGACAAGCAAGTATATACCTTAACCTCTTGGTTACTGGGCACTTAAACCCCCCTCTTGCCCAGAACAATTTTTAGCTTTCAGCGCTGTCACACTTTGAATGACAATTGCAGGGTCATTCTACACTGTACTCAAATTACATTTTTATATATTTTTTCACACAAATGGAGCTTTCTTTTGGTGGTATTTAATCACCACTTGGGTTTTTATTTTTTGCTAAACAAACAACAAAAAGCTGAAACTAAAAAAAAAAAAAACATGTTTCATAGTTTGTTATAAAATTTAGCAGATGTGTCATTGTTTCTCCTTCATTAATATTCGCCGATGAGGCTGCACAGATGGGCACCGATGGGCTGCACTGATGAGCACTAATGGGCTGCACTGACAGGCACAGATAAGGTGACACTGATAGGCACAGATAAGGCGATACTGATAGGCACTGATAAGATGGCACTGATGGGCACTGATAAGACGGCACTGATGGGACCTGATGGGTGGCAACTGATGAGTGACACTGATAGATGTCACTGATGGGCACTGATAGGTGCTACTGATGGGCACTGGTAGGTGGTATTGATAGGCAGCACTGGTGATGAATCACTGATTGGTGACATTTTATAGGTGGCACTGTGGGCACTGATAGGTGACACTGTGGGCACTGATGAGTGGTACTGTGGGCACTGGCAGGTGGCGCTGGTGGGCACTGGTAGGTGGCACAGACAGTCATATGTATACCATGAAGATTGATGTTCCTCTCGCAGCCACCGGTGATCGGCTTTTTTTTTGTTACCAGCGTGAGGAGACAAAATAGCCGATTACCGGCTCTGTTTACAACACATGATCAGTTGTCATTGTCATCGGGATCTTATAGGCTCGCTGATCACAGAGCACGCCGTGCACACCCTACAGGGGGTGCGCAGGCTGCTCGAGCACAGAGGGGACGTCTATGGATTCCCTCCCGGCAAATTAGGTCCGCGCTGTAGCGGTCTTTTGGCTATAGCGCAGACAGGAGGTGGTTAAAGTGGTTGTAAACCCAAGAAAAAAATAAACCTGCAAGACAAAGGCATAATGAGCTAGTATCCATGTCATACTAGCTCATTATGTATTACTTACCTTAGATCGAAGCCCCCGCAGCGGTCCTCGTTCACCACTCCGGCCAGTGACATCTCTCCCGGAGTTACTTCTGGGTATCGTGGGCTCCGGCGCTGTGATTGGCCGGAAGCTGAGATGACGTCACTCCCACACATGTGCGTGGGAGCCGTCGGTAACGGTACAGTCTAACTGAAGCAACGTATGTGCCCTTGCTTCAGTGCGCATGTGCCGATAACGTTGGTGCATGCAAATACAGGGGATAGCTCCTAAACTGTTCAGGTTTAAGAGATATCCAGGGTCGCTACAGGTTAACCTTATTATAGGCTTACCTGTAGCAAAAAGTGTGTTGTAAGGGTTTACAATCACTTTAAGTGCTGGGAGCTGACCTGATATTTACGAGTAGTGATGTGTGTGGGCCCCTGTCAGACTCATGACTCCTACCGCCATCCCTGTGTGTACATTACACTAATATAGGCCCATCTCTCATTGACTTGAAAAGGGCCACCCTGATTGGTGGAACGATGTTACCCCTCTCCTCACTCCGGGCGCATCTACTCCAAGATTGGACAATATCCCCTTCCACTTAATTTAGCATAGCTCAGCCTCTCACTAGCACCTCCTCTATTGGGGAGATAATTAGTTAGAAGAGAAATTAATTAATGAGAGGGTCATGACCTTCTCTTGAATGGGCCACCTAACTATGCATGTCCGCAAACCTCTGATTATCTCCTGTAGTCAGTCCGGTGGCTCGTTCTGACAGTCGGGCGGACAGTCTGGCGGTTTGTCCGCCGGATAGTCTGATAAGTGTGTACGCGGCATAAGAGGGAGAGGTTGGTGAATGAAAGGGTAGTGACTGTGAGGGATGAACTGGTGAGGGGAGTAGAAGATTCGGTTGTTAGCTGGAGGCAGGATAGGCCTCATGGATGTACATAGGGGGGGGGGGGGGTTTGGGGTGTCTGAACCCCCCCCCCCAGCAGTCTCTGATATCTCCAGTAGTCAGTCCATAGAGTCTGATTAACTCCTGTAGTCAATCCGCAGTCTCTAATTATCCCCTGTATTCAGTCCGCAGTCTCTAATTATCTCTAATTATCTCCTGTAGTCTGTCCACAGTCTCTAATTATCTCCTGTAGTCAGTCTGCAGTCTCTAATTATCTCCTGCAGTCAGTCTGCAGTCTCTAATTATCTCCTGCAGTCAGTCCGCAATCTCTAATTATCTCCTGCAGTCAGTCTGCAGTCTCTGATTATCTCCTGTTGTCAGTCCGCAGTCTCTGATTATCTCCTATGACAAGCAGGTATATTCCTTAACCTCTTGCTTACTGGGCACTTAAACCCCCTTCTGCCCAGAACAATTTTTAGCTTTCAGCGCTGTCACACTTTGAATGACAATTGCAGGGTCATTCTACACTGTACTCAAATTACATTTTTATATATTTTTTCACACAAATGGAGCTTTCTTTTGGTGGTATTTAATCACCACTTGGGTTTTTATTTTTTGCTAAACAAACAACAAAAAACTGAAACTAAAAAAAAAAAAAAAACATGTTTCATAGTTTGTTATAAAATTTAGCAGATGTGTCATTGTTTCTCCTTCATTAATATTCGCCGATGAGGCTGCACAGATGGGCACTGATGGGCTGCACTGACAGGCACAGATAAGGTGACACTGATAGGCACAGATAAGGCGATACTGATAGGCACTGATAAGATGGCACTGATGGACACTGATAAGACGGCACTGATGGGCCCTGATGGGTGGCAACTGAGTGGCACTGATGGGTGGTCAGTCCGCAGTCTCTAATTATCTCCTGCAGTCAGTCCGCAATCTCTAATTATCTCCTGCAGTCAGTCCGCAGTCTCTGATTATCTCCTGTTGTCAGTCCACAGTCTCTGATTATCTCCTGTTGTCAGTCTGCAGTCTCTGATTATCTCCTGTAATCCATCCGCAGTCTGATTATCTCTTGTCCATCCACAGTTTTTAATTATCTCCTGTAATCCATCCGTAGTCTTTCCCCCACTGTTTTTAAGCCCCTCCCACAATAATTTTGGCTGCAACCAATTTTTTCCCAGCGCTCTACATGGGCCGTAGGTCCTTCATTTTTTCCCTGGCATACCCCAAATTCAGAGGTATGTTTTGTATGTATGAACTGTGCACAGTACCATTTCTCTTGTCTGATATACCGGGATAACAAAAAAATCTGTGATTGCGTTGCCTTCCACAAGATTGTGCCCTTTGCACATGCCCAGTAATATTTGCTATTACAGTGCACCACCCAGTGACAGCCACTCAAATGGCTAAGAGCACTGACAGCTCTATTCTGGTGGGGCGTCCCCTGTCAGAACACAATAGCACAGCTTTGGATATCACTGTACTAACACTGCATGTTTTTTTTCATTCAGCCCAGCATGTGACAGTGTGTACCAGGCCTTACACTGGACAGTAGCTAACCTCACTGCGATCACATAGTTTTTCCTTTTCCAGTCTTTATAAATTTGGTGCAATTTGTTTTATTTAAAATACTTTTACTTAGTACCTGCTGCTGTCCCCCCCCCCCCGGAAAAAATTATCTTTTGGCCCTGATAGGCCTCCCTGGGGAGATGAGCTTTCAGGGTTTGCATAAAAGTGGACAGAGTAGGAGATTGGGACAGATCTGGGGTAGTGCATTCCAGAGGATGGGAGAGGCTCGGGAGAGGCTCTGGAGAAGTCCTGGAGACGAGCATAGGATGAGGAGATAAGGGAGCTAGAGAACAGAAGAGGGGAGAGGATGGTGTTACCCGTTTATTATATTTATGATTTAATTTCTCAAAGCTATGATGTGGGTTAAATGAGAGTTCTTTGACCATGAAAGCTTTAACACAATAACAACATTTATTGTCGAGTAGGTGAAAGTCTACCTAATACACAGCTATCTATAGATAAGAAAAACTTAGGTTAAAATAAAAGAATACAAAGCATATTCCTCAAAACATCAAAATACAAACAGCAAACCAACATATGACAAGATGGTATATTCCTTAACCTCTTGCTTACTGGGCATTTAAACCCCCCTCCTGCCCAGAATTTTTTTTAGCTTTCAGCGCTGTCACACTTTGAATGACAATTGCGGGGTCATTCTACACTGTACTCTATTGTTTTTCATACAAATGGAGCTTTCTTTTGGTGGTATTTAATCACCACTTGGGTTTTTATTTTTTGCTAAACAAACAAAAAAAAAAACTGAAATTAAAAAATAAAAACATGTTTCATAGTTTGTTATAAAATTTAGCAAATGGATAATTTTTTCTCCTTCATTGATATTCGCTGATGAGGCTGCACAGACAGGCACTGATGGGCTGCACTGATGAGCACAGATAAGGCGACACTGATAGGCACTGATGGGTGGCACTGATGAGTGGCACTGATAGATGTCACTGATGGGTGCTACTGATGGGCACTGGTAGGTGGTATTGATAGGCAGCACTGGTGATGAATCACTGATTGGTGACATTTTATAGGTGGCATTGTGGGCACTGATGGGTGGTAGTGTGGGCACTGGTAGGTGGCGGTGGTGGGTACTGGTAGGTGGCGCTGGTGGGCACTGGTAGATGGACAGACAGTCATATGTATACCATGGAGACTGATGACCCTCTCACAGCCACCAGTGATCGGCTACCAGCGGGAGCAGGAAAAAATAGCCGATTGCCGGCTCTGTTTACATCACATGATCAGCTGTATTGTCATCGGGATCTCATAGACTCGCTGATCACAGAACGCACTGCGCACTCCCTGCAGGGGGCGCAACAGGCTGCTCCAGTACGGAGGGGACGTCTACTTTTTTTGTGAAATGGTACATGTACAATGTACCCGTTACCATTTCAAATGGGGGGGATCTGGGGGTCCCCTTGGGGATGAGGCCCTTGCCCCCATCAACATGGGGACAAGGTGCTTTGGGGGGCTACCCCAAAGCACCCTCCCCATGTTGAGGGCATGTGGCCTAGTAATGTTCAGGGGGGCACTCTCTTCTCCCCCCTCTTTTCCTGTGGCTTGCCAGGTTGCATGCTCGGATAAGGGTCTGGTATGGATTTTTGGGGGCCCCCACGCCATTTTTTTTTACATTTTGGTGCGGGGTTCCCTTTAAAATCCATACCAGACTGTAATCTCCCTGGTCTCCTTGGCTTGTAGTGTAATGTAATAAAAATGGAAATTGAAGCACCACTTCAAGTGGCGTTTTAATTTCTATTTTTGTTACATGTTTTTATTGCTGTCTGTGTCCTTGCTGGGAAGATTACCCTCTCCATTTGTACTGTTGACCATTGTTAGAGTAACATTAAAGGTTTTTCATCTGTTTGGCAACCTCACTCATACTTACCTGAGCCCCATCTTCCTCCAACGATGTGCATGAGAGACCTGACCTTTCAGGGACTCTTCCTCCTCATTGGTTAAAACAGCATTGGCTCCCACTGCTGTCAATCACAGCCAGTGAGCCAGTGAGGAGAGAGGAAGCTGGCCAAGTCGCGGCTCTGTGTGTGAATGGACATGTAGATTGGGAGTGAGCCTGCTCAGGTGCTGCTATTGCAAGCTGCTTGCTCTGGGGGCACTTGGCAGGAGGGAAGGGTCAGGAGCGTTGGCTTTCTAAGACAGAAAATGAAGAGAAATTTCATCACAGAGACACAGACAGCCAAACATAAATAAATAAATAAAACGTGACGAGGATTTTATCCCTTCCATGCTTTATTCAAACCTAAAAAAATAACTTTGGCTATACATAAACTTTAACTTTCCACTACGGTTTACAGTAGGGGTCTCCAAACTACGGCCCTCCAGTTGTTCAGGAACTACAATTCCCATTATGCCTAGCCATGTCTGTGAATGTCAGAGTTTTACAAAGTCTCATGGGAAGTGTAGTTCCACAAAAGCTGGAGGGTCGTAGTTTGGAGATCCCCGGTTTACAGTATAGGGGGACAAAGTGCAGTATTGTATTATTTGAGCTGCTTCTTACTGAAGATATAGGAGGTCTACAATCAATATCAAGGTCCATGTTGTTACTGCATCTGCAAGCAACAGATTCACCACAGCCCACAGTAAACGTGTCTGTATTCCTTACATGTGAAAGCAGGGCCGTCTTTAATATAGATTGGACCCCGGGCAAAAAATTTCTTGGGCCCCCCCCGTGCAATTTTGCTCTCCACCTGCTCTGAGACATACAATAAAAAGCAGCTAGACTTAAAATCAGTTTACTGTATCAGATCAGGCAGCAATTGCGATTGGTTGCCAGTGGTTACAGCATATCATTACTGCTTAATGACTGGTTGCTAGAGTTTACAGCACACATTACGGTTCACTGATTAGTTGCTAGAGGTTACAGCAAATGATTTCTGCTTGTTAATTGGTTGCTAGAGATTACTGTTAAGTAATACTGCTCACTGATTGGTTTCTAGAGGTTACAGTACATCATCTCCTCACTGCAGGGGAGCATGATACACATATGAATGCCACCTTTATTTACATATCAATGCTGCCAGCCGCATCTATTTACTTAGTAATGCTGCCAATATTTACATATGAATGCCGATTATTTACATGTAAACACAGGGTCTGCAGGTGAGTCATCTGTACACAACAATAAGGCAGAACTGGGCAGCATTAGTACCATCACTTCACACTGAGATATCAGGACACAGAACAGGACTAAAACTTCAAGGGACAAGGAAATTTACACTGGGATAGTTGGTTAGTAGGAATGTACAGATGAACTCTTTGTTATGTGATCTTTTGTTCTCTGGTATCATCTTCATACCTTGGATGCAACCAGCCCTCTCAAAAAAAACTCTACAGCATTAACGTCTCTTATCAATTCATACTTTAAATACTTTAAATACTTTAGTTCAAAGAGTATTTCGCAAACAGTAGTTCTTGAAAAAATAAACATTTATAATTTAAATATTTGTTTTCCACTAGAAGGTTTAACACATAATTTTGTGATTTCTTTTGATGCCTAGCTGATGACAGAATCTTCAGAAAGATGAGTTAATGGGCAAACCTGTACTGAGAGAAACACAGTAGTAGTTATTTATGGCCGCCTTCTGAAAATGCTAGTTGCCTGGTAGTCTCTGGCTGCAATGCTTACTAAATCATAAGCAAGACTCGGATACGACCACAAAAGACAAAGTGTTTGCATGCTTGTTTCAGGTCAATAACCCAAAAAGTAGTGAAGCCATTCAATTTGCATTAAAACTGGGGAACCAGCATTTTCAGAAGATACACTCAGCAGTAGCAGTTTCCTTAGCACAGGTTGGTTTTATGATTAAAAAAAATAAATGTAGGTAGAGCAAGGTTGTGAAATTATTTCCTGTATACAATAATTGCAAAAATCAAAAGGTTTAGATTTTCTTTGATCTTGTAAACACTTCATTGAGAAATAATTAGTAACTAAATAGTTTGAATGTTAGAATTATACCTGCCTGATCCTGCCAAGAAGTGGCAACTGTCTTTCAATTCTTGTACTGTATTGTCACTTTGTCACAAAAGGAAGCTACAAGTAGTTGTTTCAACAGACATTATGCAGGCATGACCATTTTTGTCAGGACACCATTCTGAAAAATTCCATGCATGCATGGCGTGCATGCAGATGGACAGAAGGTGACTACAAAGGAGTTGCAGGAGTTTTGACGCACTGACATGCAACAAAGGACACTATTTTACCTAGAAAAATCATTTCAATTGTTTAAAAAACACAGGGGTTTATTTACTAAAGATGGAGAGTGCAAAATTAGGCTCCACTTCTGCATAGAAACCAGTCTGCTTCCCGGTTTTATTGCCAAAGCTTAATTGAAAAGGCTGAGGTTAGAAGTTGATTGGTTTCTATGCAGAAGTGAGCCTGATTTTGCACTCTTCAGCCCAATAGCTCTTTAGTAGGGATGAGCTTCGTGTTCGAGTCGAACGCATGTTCGACTCGAACATCGGTCGTTTGTGCGTTCGCCGAATTCCGAACGTTTGGGCCGTTCGCGGCAAAATTCGTGTGGCCCACAATGCACTGCGATGGCGCAATGCATTGCTGTCTCACGATTGGCCAAGCATGCACTGTGACCCCGCATGCTTGGCCAATCGCAGCGCCAGCAGCGAGGAGAGCAATGGTTGGACACAGGCATCCTGCCTGTGGCCAATCATAGCTCAGCCTGTGTAGTGCACGCCCCACACTATATAAGGCCGCCTTTCAGGCGGCCTCGTGTAGTGTTTGTTAGCATCTGAAGCAGTGGGTGTTCTGTGTACCTTCAACACAGTTACACACCAATCGTTTTTGGCTGATTTACTATTTTGCTCTTGTGTAGTGGTTACTGTCTGTGCCCTGACCGCAGTATACACCACTATATTCACCTCACCTATATAGCTAGTGATCTAGCTTTAATAATAGAGCTTGCAGTCAGTAGTGTTAGTGCGTGCTGTCTGCGTGCTCTGTACCCAGTACATACCACTATATACACCTACATAGCTGTTCTCTATTTGAGCCCGATTGTCATCTGCTGGAGTTATTGGAAGTTGTGCTGTGCTTCCAGCATAGCACAGTATACATCTGTATATACCCCTTTAACTCTGCTGTTTTCTGGTTATTGTCTGCGTGCCCTGACCGCAGTATACACCGTGATATTCACCTCACCTATATAGCTAGTGGTCCATCTTTAATAATAGAGCTTGCAGTCAGTAGTGTCACTCAGGAGATAGTGCGTGCTGTGTGAGTGCTCTGTACCCAGTACATACCGCTATTATCCACCTACATAGCTGTTCTCTATTTGGGCCCGATTGTCATCTGCGGGAGTTATTGGAAGTTGTGTGTGCCTCCAGCACAGCACAGTATACATCTGTATATACCCCTTTAACTCTGCTGTTCTATAAAAAAGGCATCTGCAGGAGTTAGTGGGTGTTGTGTGCCTCCAGCACAATATAAACTACCCAACCACTGTTTTACCCAACTCCCTTCAGGCCATTACCATGTCTGGAAGGCCAGCAAGGAGAGGCAGACAGGCGCGAGCCGATAAAAGAGGGCAAGCAGGCTCTGTGTCTAGAGACAACAGTGCTGGTCGTGGACGCGGTGCATTGTCATCAGCACGTGGCCATGGGACATGCTTGTCCTTCTTTTCTGCAGCTGGACATGTTGAACCGCAACATGCCAACGACTTGGTAGAGTGGATGACCAAGCCCTCTTCATCCTCCTCATCCTCTCTCACCCAGTCTCAGGGTAGTAGCAAAGCAGCTGCCAACGCATCGTCTTCCCTCCTCTCAATGTCATCATCAGTGACTCCTTCCCTAGACCCACCACGTCCTCCTGAGGAGTCTCCTGAACTCTTTGAGCACAGTGTTGGGTACATGCTCCAGGAGGATGCCCAGTGTTTGGTGGGCTCTGATGATGACACTCAGCTAGAGGAAGGCAGTAGCGTGAGCGCAGAGAGAGGGGATGCTCAAGAAGGACAGCAATCTGGCAGTCATTTTCCACAAGCTGCAGCATACTGCCAGGTTTGCTACAGCGATGAAGAGGGAGGGGATGATGAGGGCACTGACTCCACGTGGGTGCCTGGAAGGAGGGAGGAGGAGGAGGAGGAGGAGGAGGCACATGTCCAACGAGGCAGGATGCCCTCCGGGGGCCAGCTTAGGGGCAGCACACCGACGGAATCACACCGCAGAGCTCCGCCTGCGCAGAGCGCTTCCTCTGCGCGTTATTCTAAAAGTTCTTTGGTGTGGGCCTTTTTTGAGACGAGTGCATCAGATCGCACCGCTGCTATTTACAACATATGTCTCAAGCGTATCTCACGTGGCCAAAACATCAGCCGCTTGGGCACCACATGCTTGACCAGACATATGTTGACCTGCCATGCAGCTCGTTGGCAAGCGTACCTGAAAGACCCACACCAAAGAACAAAGCGGACCTCTCCTTGCTCCTCATCAGCTGGCATCTCTAACCCCACTAGACCTTCAGTCCTCTCTGAAACCTGCTCTGAGAGGAATGAAGGTGTAGAATTAGGTGTGTCACAGCCAAGTGCTTCCGGGAACTCTGCTAGTGGTACATCCACATCCGATTATAGCAGGCAAATGTCCCTGCCCCAGCTGCTGGACCGGCGGAAGAAGTTTACTCCCAGCCATCCACATGCCCAGCGGTTGAATGCTAGCTTGGCTAAATTGCTAGCACTTCAACTGCTGCCTTTTCAGTTGGTAGACTCGGCCCCCTTCCGTGAGTTTGTACAATGTGCGGTTCCTCAGTGGCAGGTCCCCAAACGCCACTTTTTCTCACGGAAGGCGATTCCGGCTCTCTACCGGCATGTGGAAGGCAATGTCCTTGCCTCGCTGGACAGGGCGGTCAGCGGTAAGGTGCATATTACCGCTGACTCATGGTCCAGCAGGCATGGACAGGGACGTTACCTGTCTTTCACGGCCCATTGGGTCACCCTTCTGGCTGCTGGGAAGGATGCAGGACAAGGTGCAGTAGTGTTGGAGGTTGTTCCGCCACCACGCCTCCAAAATGCTACTATTGGTTGTGACACACCTCTCTCCTCCACCCCCTCCTCTTCTTCTTCCTCCATGGCCTCTTCCAGTGCTCTGTCCTCAGAACCAGCGGTGCTCCGTAGGCGTTGCAGGGGCTACGTAAGTACGCAGGCAAAACGATGCCATGCCGTGCTTGCGCTGGTTTGTTTGGGGGACAGGAGCCACACTGGGGCGGATGTTTTGTCAGCTCTGCAGGGGCAGGCCGAGAGGTGGTTGACGCCACGCCAGCTTAAGCCAGGAATGGTGGTTTGCGACAATGGCACCAACCTCCTCTCCGCCCTCCGACAGGGACAACTGACCCATGTGCCCTGTGTAGCTCACGTCCTTAACCTGGTGGTGCAGCGGTTCTTGGGCAGGTACCCCGGCTTACAGGATGTCCTGAAACAGGCCAGGAGAGTCTGTGTGCATTTCCGCCGATCATTTAATGCCTGTGCTCGGCTGGCTGAGCTCCAAAAGGAGTTGAACCTGCCCAAGAACCGCCTTATATGTGACATGCCCACCAGATGGAACTCAACATTGGCCATGCTGCAGCGGCTGCACACGCAGCAGAGGGCCATCAATGAGTACCTGTGCGACTACGGCACCAGGACAGGGTCAGGGGAGCTTGGTTTTTTCTCACCACGCCAGTGGGGCATGATCAGGGATGCATGCACTGTCCTGTCACCGTTTGAGGAGGCCACAAGGATGGTGAGCAGTGACAGTGCATGCATCAGTGACACTGTACCTCTTGTCCACCTCTTGGAGCATACGCTGCGTGGAATAATGGACAGGGCACTTGAGGCAGAACAGAGGCAGGAAGAGGAGGACTTCCTTGCCTCTCAAGGCCCCCTTTATCCAGACAGTGTTCCTGCTGTGCCACCCATCACACAGGAAGAGGGTGAGGAGGAGGAAGAGGAGGAGGAGGATGATTGTGTCAGCGTGGAGGTGGAGGCTGGCACTCAGCATCAGCATCAGCAGCAGCAGTCTTATAGGGATGATTTACAGTCCCAAGAAACACGTGGACTTGTACGTGGCTGGGAGGAGGTAGCTGCGGATCATGTTGTCCTTAGTGACCCAGAGGACTCCGGACCGAATGCCTCAGCTAACCTACGCTGCATGGCCTCCCTGATCCTGCAAAGCCTGCGGAAGGATCCTCGTATTCTTCGGATCAAGGAGAGGGACCATTACTGGCTGGCCACTCTCCTTGATCCACGGTACAAGGGTAAGGTTGCCGACCTTATCTTGCCATCGCAGAGGGAGCAGAGGATGAGACATCTCCGGGAGGCCTTGCAGAAAGCTCTGTGCAACGCGTTCCCAGAGACTGGGAGGTCACAAACTCCTGGTCCTGGACAACGTGTTGCTGAGGCATCAGTCAGAAGGAGCGGTGGAGAAGGTGGCCGTCTGACTGATGCTTTCAGACAATTTTTTAGTCCGCAGCCCCAAGGTATGATTGGTTCCAGCACCCATCGCCAGCGTCTAATTTACATGGTGCAGGAATACCTAGGGGCAAGGTCAGACTTGGACACCTTTCCCACTGAAAATCCTCTGGCTTACTGGGTCTTGAGGATGGATCACTGGCCAGAGCTTGCACAGTATGCAATTGAGCTACTGGCCTGTCCTGCATCCAGCGTTCTTTCGGAACGCACCTTCAGTGCTGCTGGTGGCTTCGTTACCGATCACAGGGTGCGCCTGTCCACCGAATCAGTTGATCGACTGACCTTCATCAAGATGAATCAGTCTTGGATCATCCACAGCTACAAGCACCTGAAGCTGATGTAACCGAATAATTTTTTTTGAAATACCACATCCCTTCAAGACTGCCTATGCTGATGCTGAGTGACTGTCCTGTTATGTTGATTGTCTATCCTTTTCCTCCTCCGCTGATATGTTGGAAGAACATTTTTGGTTCTGGGTGATGCCAGCAGCCCAATTTTTCTGCCCCTGTTTAACAGGGGCGTTTAAGTACAATTTTTGATGCAATGCTTTGCAGCAGGGCTGATTCCTGCAATAAAACTAGAGTGTATGGCAGAGGTTGCAGTGTGATGGCACCAGTGCCTAAGGCCCAATTTTTCTGCCCCTGTTTAACAGGGGCGTTTAAGTACAATTTTTGATGCAATGCTTTGCAGCAGGGCTAATTCCTGCAATAAAACTAGAGTATATGGCAGAGGTTGCAGTGTGATGGCACCAGTGCCTAAGGCCCAATTTTTCTGCCCCTGTTTAACAGGGGCGTTTAAGTAAAATTTTTGATGCAATGCTTTGCAGCAGGGCTAATTCCTGCAATAAAACTAGAGTGTATGGCAGAGGTTGCAGTGTGATGGCACCAGTGCCTAAGGCCCAATTTTTCTGCCCCTGTTTAACAGGAGCGTTTAAGTAAAATTTTTGATGCAATGCTTTGCAGCAGGGCTAATTCCTGTAATAAAACTAGAGTATATGGCAGAGGTTGCAGTGTGATGGCACCAGTGCCTAAGGCCCAATTTTTCTGCCCCTGTTTAACAGGGGCGTTTAAGTACAATTTTTGATGCAATGCTTTGCAGCAGGGCTAATTCCTGCAATAAAACTAGAGTGTATGGCAGAGGTTGCAGTGTGATGGCACCAGTGCCTAAGGCCCAATTTTTCTGCCCCTGTTTAACAGGAGCGTTTAAGTACAATTTTTGATGCAATGCTTTGCAGCAGGGCTAATTCCTGCAATAAAACTAGAGTATATGGCAGAGGTTGCAGTGTGATGGCACCAGTGCCTAAGGCCCAATTTTTCTGCCCCTGTTTAACAGGGACATGTAATTACAATTCTTGATATAATATTTCACAGGAGGGCCCCTTCCTGTGCCCACCCAGAGTAACGGTGAGGACTTATAGTGTTGTGGCACCAGCACCACAACCACCAAAGGTCAATTTTTCTACCACTGTTCAACAATGGCATGTAATTACAATTCTTGATATAATCGTTCACAGCAGGGCGCTCCAGCGCCCACCAAGAGTCACTTTGAGGGCTTACAATGTTGTTGCAAAACCAACACCTTGTTCCGCCATTTCTGCAGAGCATATAGGGCAGGCCCCTACTTTCAAACATCCAATTTACAAACATCTCCTACTTGCAAACGGAAGGAGACAACAGCAAGTGAGATGAAAAAAGATGGACGACAAAACAAATTATACAGGGGTGATAACCCTTCCCTATGTTTTCCAAAAAGCTTAAAAATAGTTTTTTTGACTGGAGCTACACTTTAAAAATGTACCAGTTGAAAATTACAAACAGATTCAACTTAACACAACAAACCTTCACAGTCCCTGTCTTGTTTGCACCGCCTGTATACTGCTGTTCTGAGTATATAGGGCCTGGGGGCCACACGCATTTCCTTTTTTTTAATATGGGTACGGGGTTCCCCTTAATATGCGTACGAAACCCAAAGGGGCTGGTAATGGGCAGGGAGGGCTACCCATGCCATTTTTCTGAATGATTTTCAACCATATTGCAGGAACCAGATATAACATTAAAACCGCAAGCAGTTTTAAATGGTGTTATTTCCGTTTAATGTCATTTTGTGCAGGGACTGTTCTAAACACGGGAAACACGTGGCACTTCACAGGCATACTACAGACACCCCCCAGGCACCATATTTAAAGGAATATTTCACTTTTTTTTTTTCACTTTAATCGTCATTAAAATCAGTGCTCCCGCCAAAACGGTAGTTTTTAAAACTTTTTTTTGCAGTGACCCATGTCCCCTGAGGCAGGAGGCAGGTCGCCAAACCCTTTTTAGGACACTATCTTGCATATTAGCCGTTAAAATTAGCACTTTCCAATTCGAACGTTCGAGTCCCATAGCCTTCAATGGGGTTCTAACGTTCGTACCGAACGCGGGGGTCGTTCGCAAGTTCTGGTGCGAACCGAACCGGGGGGTGTTCGGCTCATCCCTGCTCTTTAGTAAACATAACAAAAAATAATAAATAAATATATATATATATATATATATATATATATCTGTCTCTCTCTCTCTCTCTCTCTCTCTATATATATATATATATATCACCCTCTAGTGTTCTAGAAGCAGTAGTGTATTTAGGTTTTGTGCTGCCCTAGGCCTGACTAAACTTGTGCACCCCCTAATTTAAATATGACTCACCCCCTCCCGTCAAGACCACACCAGTGGTGTACTAACTAGGGGGCGGGGGGTGCGGTTCGCCCCAGGTGCTACACATTAGGGGTGTGTCAGGCAGCTCCGCTGTATGAAGCAGTGAGAGTGGGACAGGCTTGATAGTGCAGTCGATGTGACATGCTGAGCAGGGAGACCTCAGGCAGACTGACCCATTGTCACAATGCTCTCACTCTCTGTTTAATTCTAACAGCCCAGTGAGTGAGTACAATTCCCCCCCTTCCCTCCACAGAGATGGAAGAGTCTGCCTTAGCTCTGCCCCCTCTCTCCCCTGCGTGTCCCATCCATGCTCCGTGCAGCCTGTGTGCTGAGCTGCTCTGAAAGGAATGTGGGGGCGGGGACATTTAAACAGTGTGAGGAAGAACATCCAAGTAAGTTATCAGCACTGTCCCTGTGCCCAGACTCTGCCCTCTCTCTCCCAAATTCATTCATTCACTCCCCCTCTTTCCTCTGTTGTCCTCCAGTATCTTTCCATCATGTCCCCATCATATTCCCATCATGCTCCCCATCATGTTCCTTTACCAGGGTTTACACTAGTGTGTTCAGACATTGCATGTGATTCACACCGAATTGCTGTGCAAATCACATGCAATGTCTGTGCGATGCAAATTCAGCCATACAAACTGTATGGCTGAAATCACATTTGCACCAAAATGGTGAGGGACCCTTTTTTTGGTTGCACTGGAATTGGATTGGATGGGTGTTCACACCTATGCAATCCGATTCTTGCACCATTTCACAGTTCTCACTGCGATTTGCAAACCGATCTGGGGATGTCATTAATTTTACATTGACATCCGTAGCAGCTTGCAAGCAACATGCAATGCAGGAATCTGCACTGGAATCTCACCGATTCCTGCATCGCATCGCATATATGTGAACCAGGACTCAGGTGGGTTCACACTGATGCGCTGTGGTTCAGTTGCCTCAATTTTCACTACAGTCCCACAGACTTCTATTAGGTTACACATTTTTGCACCATTTTCTGAAAGCGCACCGAATGTCCCCTATACTGAATCTTTCAGAAAACACAGTAAAATTACACAAGCTAATAGACGTCTGTGGGACTGCAGCTAAAAATGAGGATTATATGCAGAAAAACTGCATATACCCCAACACTGCGACAAACTCCAAGACACCAGTGTGAACCCAAAGGCTTCAGGGTGCTGTGTAATGTAAAGGGGTCCTGAAGTGCAGGGGGTTGTGTAATGTAAAGGGGTCCTGAAGTGCAGGGGGTTGTGTAATGTAAAGGGGTCCTAAAGTGCAGGGGGTTGTGTAATGTAAAGGGGTCCTGAGGTGCAAGGGGTTGTGTAATGTAAAGGGGTCCTGAGGTGCAGGGTGCTGTGTAATGTAAAGGGATCTAGGAGGTGCAGAGGGTTTTGTAATGTAAAGGTGTCCTGAGGTGCAGGGTGCTATGTAATGTAAAGGGGCCCTGAGGTTCAGGGGGTTGTGTAATGTAAATGGTTCCAGAGGTGCAGGGTGCTGTGTAATGTAAAGGGGTCCAGGAGGTGCAGAGGGTTTTGTAATGTAAATGTGTCCTGAGGTGCACAGTGCTGTGTAATGTAAAGGGGTCTAGAGGTGCAGGATGCTGTGTAATGTAAAGGGGTCTAGAGGTGCAGGGTGCTGTGTAATGTAAAGGGGCCCTGAGGTTCAGGGGGTTGTGTAATGTAAATGGGTCCAGAGGTGCAGGGTGCTGTGTAATGTAAAGGGGTCCAAAGGTGCATAGGGTTTTGTAATGTAAAGGTGTCCTGAGGTGCACAGTGCTGTGTAATGTAAAGGGGTCCAGAGGTGCAGGGGGCTGTGTAATGTAAAGGGGTCTACAGGTGCAGGGGGTTGTGTAATGCAAAGGGGTCCAGAGGTGCAAAGGGTTTTGTAATGTAAAGGTGTCCTGAGGTGCAGGGTGTTGTGTAATGTAAAGGGGTCTAGAGGTGCAGGGTGCTGTGTAATGTAAAGTGGCCCTGAGGTTCAGGGGGTTGTGTAATGTAAATGGGTCCAGAGGTGCAGGGTGCTGTGTAATTGAAAGGGGTCCAAAGGTGCAGAGGGTTTTGTAATGTAAAGGGGTCCTGAAGTGCAGGGGGTTGTGTAATGTAAAGGGGTCCTAAAGTGCAGGGGGTTGTGTAATGTAAGGGGGTCCTGAGGTGCAAGGGGTTGTGTAATGTAAAGGGGTCCTGAGGTGCAGGGTGCTGTGTAATGTAAAGGGATCTAGGAGGTGCAGAGGGTTTTGTAATGTAAAGGTGTCCTGAGGTGCAGGGTGCTATGTAATGTAAAGGGGCCCTGAGGTTCAGGGGGTTGTGTAATGTAAATGGTTCCAGAGGTGCAGGGTGCTGTGTAATGTAAAGGGGTCCAGGAGGTGCAGAGGGTTTTGTAATGTAAATGTGTCCTGAGGTGCACAGTGCTGTGTAATGTAAAGGGGTCTAGAGGTGCAGGGTGCTGTGTAATGTAAAGGGGTCTAGAGGTGCAGGGTGCTGTGTAATGTAAAGGGGCCCTGAGGTTCAGGGGGTTGTGTAATGTAAATGGGTCCAGAGGTGCAGGGTGCTGTGTAATGTAAAGGGGTCCAAAGGTGCATAGGGTTTTGTAATGTAAAGGTGTCCTGAGGTGCACAGTGCTGTGTAATGTAAAGGGGTCCAGAGGTGCAGGGGGCTGTGTAATGTAAAGGGGTCTACAGGTGCAGGGGGTTGTGTAATGCAAAGGGGTCCAGAGGTGCAAAGGGTTTTGTAATGTAAAGGTGTCCTGAGGTGCAGGGTGTTGTGTAATGTAAAGGGGTCTAGAGGTGCAGGGTGCTGTGTAATGTAAAGTGGCCCTGAGGTTCAGGGGGTTGTGTAATGTAAATGGGTCCAGAGGTGCAGGGTGCTGTGTAATTGAAAGGGGTCCAAAGGTGCAGAGGGTTTTGTAATGTAAAGGTGTCCTGAGGTGCAGGGTGCTATGTAATGTAAAGGGGTCCAGAGGTGCAGACTGTTTTGTAATGTAAAGGTGTCCTGAGGTGCAGGGTGTTGTGTAATGTAAAGGGGTCTAGAGGTGCAGGATGCTGTGTAAAGTAAAGGGGCCCTGAGGTTCAGGGGGTTGTGCAATGTAAAGAGGTCTAGAGGTACAGGGGGTTGTGTAATGTAAAGGGGTCTAGAGGTTCACCGGTTTTGTAATGTAAAGGGGTCCAGAGGTGTGTAATGTAAAGGGATACAGAGCTGCGGGGGGCTGTGCAATGTAAAGGAGTCCAGTTGTGGAGAGGGGGTACAAAGTAGTGACAAAGAGATATTGGGGGATGCAGAGGTATGCAGGGGACACAGTGCGGGGTTTTTACATTTTAAAGTGAGGGGGGGTGCCAGATATTGGAGTCGCCCCGGGTGCCGAATGCTCTAGGTACGCCCCTGGACCACACCCTTCGTGTTTAAGACCCGCCCTATCATCTGTAAACCACACCCCTTCCTCTTTATGCTCCACCTTGATTGCCCTATATAAGTACTTGAAAAAAATAAATGAATTTGCACTTTTAATAATAAGTGCATATTTTTTGCATTCATCACTGTATTAGTGACACTGGTCCCCAAAAAAGTGGCACTTAATGTCAGATTTTTCTGCCACAATGGTGCAGTCCCAACATGCACATGTTGAAAGAGTAAAGACCGGACATCCATACTGTAAATCCATAGGGTAGGAAGCACTTGTAGCTTGGGAACAAGAAGTTTTATATGTGAGTAGCTACTTGTAATGTATTTTTAACTACTGCCGACCAGCCGCTGCAGTTATACTGCAGCAAGATGGCACGGCTGCACGAATCGCCATCATGGTACATTGGCTCTTCAAAGCGCTATAGCAGGCGTGCATGCGCCGCCGGAGACGCACACAAGCAGAGTGTTCCCAGACCCGATGCACAGGGCTAGGGCTGGCGATCGCCACCGTCCATCCGCGATTGCAAGCATGAGAGCCAGAACCGGGATTTGTGTATATAGACACAAAAAAAGGTTCTGACAGGGGAGGAGAAACAGATCGTCTGTTCCTACTAAGTAGGAACAGCAATCTGGCTCCTCCTCCAGTCCATCCTATTCCCTCACAGTTGGAAACACAACCTAGGGAACATATTTAACCCCTTGATCTCCCTCTAGTGTTAATCCCTTCCCTACCAGTGACCTTTACACAGTAATCAGTAGCTATTTATGCACTGATCGCTGTATAAATGCCAGTGGTCCCAAGAAAAATGTCAAAAGTGTATGATCTCTCTGCCACAATGTTGCAGTCCCGCTAAAAATCGTAGATCACCGCCATTAATAGTAAAAAATAAATAAATAATAAAAATGTCATAAATCTATCTCCTATTTTGTTGGCGCTATATCTATTGCACAACCCAATCAATATAAACTTATTGCAACGCTTTTATTTTATTTTTTTAATAAAAAATATGTAGAATAATACATATTGGCCTAAACTGATGAAGAAATTAGTTTTTTTACATTTTTTTGGGATATTTATTATAACAAAAAGTAAGAAATATTGCTTTTTTTTTTTAATTGTCTGTTATTTTTTTGTTTATAGCGCAAAAAATAAAAACGGCAGAGGTGATCAAATACCACCAAAAGAAAGCTCTATTTGTAGGAAAAAAAGGACATCAATTTTGTTTTGGTACAATGTCGCACGACTGCACAATTGTTTGTTAAATTGTTTGTTAAAGCGATGCAGTGCCGTATCGCAAAAAATGGTCTGGTCATTAAGGGGGTAAATCCTTCCGGGGCTGAAGTGGTTAATCAAATAAAATGGATTTACACTATGGATGCCCATGCCTGGTCTTTACTCTTTCAACATGTACATGGAGTGGAGATAAAATGAGGCTGACACAATCTCCTATCTTTCACAAGGCACAGAAATTTTATTGTTCAGGTGTGTGAGGACTAGAGATGGGCTAGGGCATGTTTGAAACCCCACATGTCTGATCCCGCCAGGAAGCCGACGCTGCACAGAGCCAATCACAGGCAGTGAGACATTTCCCAATCTGCAGCTACAGAGATCAGGATATGTTTCACTGCCTGTGATAAGTGCTGTACAGTGTCGGCTTCCTGGCATTATCGGGTGTGTGGGGTTTTCAAACATGCCCAAGCTCATCTCTAGTGAGGACAAAGAAGAGGGGAGCACAGAGTATGACACCTGGAGCACTGAAATAATGCATACAGAGGCACTGAGCACTTTCATATCACAGCTTATTATTGTATATAAATTATGTATTGATTAGAGCACAGAGCACTTTAAAGCATATGAACTTTCACTGAATGTGGACTGTTTAATGAATTTGTAGCTTGATTGCAGTACCTGTAATTTAATTTAATGTATATTGAGCACTTTATATTTGATTGATGCTATATAATTATTTTCCTAGTAGGCAGTGCCGCACACTTATGACCTTTTTCAAAGATAGAAAGCAGTTGTAAATTAAACTCAACTGCTTTTGCTGAGCACATAAGGAAGAGACATCGTGCTTTCTATACTCAAAGAGACAGCTTTTGTCCCCACCTGCCACCTATCAGACCCATGTGGCATTTAGTTGCAGCTTTTGTCCCTTCCCCGTTGCCTAGGAAGCCAAGAGAAGTAGTCTGAAACACCTTGGCTCTGTGCTACACAGGTCTGACCGATGGTGACGGGGCTGACAAGACAACTACATCATTCAAACGCCTCCTTGTTTTCCTGCTACACAGGTCTGACAAGCAGCAGGTGTACACCACCAGGGGCATTGCTGGAGCCATTTGTTTGCTGGGGACAGACCTATGCAGCATGGAAGTGCTCTTTAAATCCTCCTCAGCTCTGTGCTAGCTACACAGATCTGGCTGACAGGAGGTGGGCAGAGACAGGAGCCAACAACCACATCATTCAAACTCCTCCTGGAACTAGTGTACTTATATGATTTAAGAAGAGGCACCAGTGCTTGCTGAGTGGGCAGGTTGGCCTGGGAGCTCCACTCATCCTCCACTTTCCCATAGAGTTGACACTGAGCCTGGGCCAGATGAATGGATGTCACAGAGGAAGGTAGGTGGAGCATTAGGCTCTGGCTCTGCCCCTGCCAGTTGTACTAAGTGCAGGCAGTCTGTACAGTTACCGGCCGCACCAGTCCCTGTCCGCCTGATACAGTCTGCCCCATAATGACACTGGCTCTACAGTGTAGCGGCTACACAAAAGCTGTCAGCCGCAGTGAAACTGTTTTGCAGCGGGAGAAGGGGGGAGCAAAGTGCCGCCCTAGGCCTAAGCCTTGTTGGCCTAGGCCAAGAGACAGCACTGGCTAGAAGTATAATGTTGTTTTTTTTTAGAGTAGGTAAAAAATGTTGATCTGGGAGCGGCTCAGGGTAGTGCTCGGTGACTCACAGGTGGCATCACTAGGACCTTCTGCTTCTTCTTCTAGGGCTTTCTGGAAAGAGAGGTGGAGAGGGGAGGTGGAGCCACCAGGGGTGTTCTAAGGAGCCCTGACCAATCCCCAATCTGGATTGCAAGGGGGCAGGCCTCGTGAAATACCCAGGGTGAGCCCAGCTGGGGAGGGAGTTGTATCAGTTGGAAGATGGAGATGGAGTGTTAGGCTGTCTGGGCCTTTGAGGGAGCTCCTCTGTCTGAGGGAGTGACCTTGGGCCTGGGCTTAGGTGCACCTCCTGTACAGAGGTGTCCTGGACAGGAGGCACAGGAGGAGCAAGAGAGGACAGTGGGAGAACACTGCTGGGCAAGTCTCCAGCAGTTCCACAGAGGCAGCCAGGAGGGCTGGTGAGTGAGCACACCACCTGGTGGTCTGGGAGGCTCGCCTGAGAGGACTGAGATGCAGCAGTCTGGGATGGGTGCAGAGCCAGTCTGCAGGCTGGGGGTGTCATAGGCAGTGAAGTGTGGCAGCTGCAGCCAGGAGGGCTGGCAGTGCCTGAAGAGGTGGCACTGAGACCAGTAGCCACAGGGACAGCTAGCACTGGGACTTTTCTACATTTTTGCTACACCATATGGACTCTTGGTCCCTGCCTGTAAAGGCCACCTGCTTTACACCTGGCTGAGTCAGTGTTGGGCTTACAGTTCTAGCTAGTCTAGAAAAAGAAAGGAAGCGATTTGCAGGAGGAGAGAGGAGTGATGATCTGAAAGGAAGTGATGTGTAGGAAGAGAAGAGGCGTGTATATACTGTGATGTATATAGGAGTCCCAACATTAACTGTTAATCATCTGGACATCTCATAAGTTCCCCATTCCTATCTAAGTTTATTTCCCCTCGATAAAAATACAAAAACAAGTGCAAAGACTGTTTCGTGTCTCTGGATGCCTGAAATTGTGTGCCTGGCTGGCCAAGGTGACAGAGGGACTACAACACTCAGTAGCTCTTACAGGGTACCGCTACATTTGGGGGCTCATCCAGGATATTTGTTCAGAGTTAAAGAGGTTGTAAACTCTCAAGGTTTTTCACCTTAATGCATCACTTCCTGTGATGCAGCAGCCCCTCAAAGCCCTCCTTTTACTTACCTGAACCCGGTCTTTCTAGTGACGGGGACGAGCACATCATCTCCAGCCGGTGTCTCGAGTCCTGATTGGATAGATTGATAGCAGTGCAGCCATTGGCTCTCGCTGCTGTCAATCAAATCCAATGGCATGGTAGCCAGGGGGCTGGGTGGAGTCCTGCTGTCTGTGTCAATGGATGCAGCAGCAGGACATGGGAGCACGCCCACACAAGTGCCCAGAGGGAGAGCTGCTCTCCAACAGAGCACTCAAGAAGAGAAGGAGCCAGGAGCATCGCTGAGGGACCCCAAAAGAGGAGAATTGGGGCCACTGCACAAAGAGGAGGTAAGTATGACATGTTTGGTTTTTTTGTTTTTTTTTAAAAAGAACCTTTATATATCCTTTAACCTGCTAGCCTTTGCTCTCAGTTGCTCGGGCATAGTTGGTGCTGAGCGACATGCCAGGACAAGTCCTGCTAGTTTCAGCATGCCTGCAAACTTCAGTTCATCTAACAAGGGGTTACAGCATCACGCTGGGGAGGGGCCTGCATATCAGTCTCACAGATGCTAGCCCGTCTGGATGCGATGGGGCGGTGCCATGCCCTAGAGGAGACCCAGCGTTCCCTGCTAGCAGAGATCATGAGGCGGAGGAGCAAGATGGCGGAGGGTGGTCATGTATACCCAGCACTGACTGGTTGCCTGATCTGCAGGAACAGACACTGGTGTACACCGGTGTCCGGTTGGAGCATTGTTGGGATGAATGTCATGATGGGATGGAGCAACTGTGCATGCTGTTTCCAGAATACCGGATACTGAATGCGGTGGTCATTGCCTGAATCCAGTGCGGTCATTGTGGCGAACCGCTCACCCAGCTTGCATCCAGCCAGTAGGAGCCACAGTACTACAAAATGGACCTACACTCAGGACTGTGTCGTGTACAGCCGTACATCCTGGAAGGCCGGAGCGGGCCTGGAGTCATCGCTGAAAGGCGGGGGGGCTCTGAGCCTTGTGACTCTCCTCTGAAAACAAGTGACATAAGGGAAGAGGAGTCTGCTGCGGCCTGCAGCCTAGTCGGGGACCTGGTAACTGTGAGTACTGCCATGCAGGAGCCAGGTAATATCCCTGAAATGCCAGCTGCTTCTATGTCCCTTGCTGTCCCTATCTGGAAGGAGCCAATGCTGGAGGGAAATGCGCCCTCAGGTGAGCCAGAAGGGGAATGTGAGGGCAGGGCCATAGATTGGCGATCCCCCAGACTGCTAGCCAGGGACGAAACTAGGAGGGTATGAGGGAGCATACACCCTGGGTGATTCATCTAGGGGGGTCCCGCCAGGGGTTCTGCCCCCACCCACACTGGGAAGTGCTGCTCTATGGGCGACACTACCGCCCGATCATGTGTAATGGACAGGCGGCACTTGCTGCATAGTTTGCCAAAAATTGGAGAACCAATTATGATGGAGATTGCACAGGCCCACTCGTGCTGAATCACTCTGCTCCTCACGCCCACCGACACTTTAGAAAGGCATTCCAGAGCAACACTTCAGCATGGGAGAGCCTTCCTGGAACTGGAAGGCATTTATTAGGACAAAGAGAGGGGTTTGTGTGCATAAGGCCCTGGACTAGGAAGTCAGGGTTGGTATGGCAAAGGTTTGGGGGCCTTGGAGGTTGCAGAGAAGGCTTTGGACTGGGGGGTAAAGAGGAGGCCCTGGACTGAGGGGGGTTCAGAGCGGGCCCTGGGCTGTGGGGGTGCAGAGGAAGCCCTGGACTGAGGGGTGTAGTGGAGGTCTGGGGTGAGGGGGTGCAGTGGGGGCCTTGAGCTGATGGGGGTTGCTGAGGAGATACTGAGGGGTGCAGAAGAGGCCCTGGACTGAGGGGAGTGCAGAGAAGGCCCTGACCTGGGGAGGCGCAGATGAAACCCTGGACTTTGGGGGTGCAAAGGAGGCCCTGGGCTGGGGGGGTATTGCAGAGGAGGCCCTGGGCTGGAGGGGTGGTCCAGAGGAGGCCCTTGACTGGGGGGTGCAGTGGAGGCACTGGACTGGGGGGAAGAAGAGTAGGTCCTGGACTAGGAGGGAAGTACACAGGAGGCCCTGGACTGGGTGATGCAGAGGAGGCCCTGGAGTAGAAAAGGGTTGGTGTGGCAAAGACCCTGGGTTAAGAGAGGAGGCCCTGGACTAGGAGGGGTGTACACAGGATGCCCTAGACTGGGAGGAGCAGAGGAGACCCTGGACTAGCAGGGGAGTGCAGAGGAGGCCTTGGACTAGGGGATGCTGAAGAGGCCTTGGACTAGGAGGGGAGTACACAGGAGGCCCTGGACTGAGTGATGCAGAGGAGGCCCTGGACTAGGAGGGAAGTACACCGGAAGCCCAGGACTGGGGGGGTGTAGAGGAGGCCCCGGACTTAAAAAGTGTGGCTGGTGTGGCAAAGGACCTCAATTAGGAGGGTAGGGTGGGGGGGGGCTGTAAAGGAGGCCTTGAACTGGGACAAGAGGTGTCTGGCAGCCCTTGAGTATGAGAGGGAGATAGTGGAGGCCCTCTGGACTAGGAAGGAGTGTGCTTGTAGGACCTGCCAGCTTCAGGGACAAAGAGCCTGGATCTAAAGCCTGGGCTGGGAAGGGCCTGCCTGGGCCCTTTAGGAAGAGTTCACAACCTAAATGGGGACATTTATCAATTGTCTCAAGTAATGCCAAACAGGAGCAGAGAGACAAGTCATGTGATAGATTTATTGTTTGTTTGGCTGTGGATCACAGCAGTGCAGAATATTTTGCACTCCTGTGACTCATTTCCAGCTGACAGCGGGCTGACATCACAGAGCTGGTCCAGGCTGGGGAAAGATCGTAACCATGTAGTTGGGATCCGCCCACATGTCTTAGAACGGCACCCAGCTCAGCCTCTCAGCAAGCCACTGAGAGCCTGAGCCAGCTGTTCCCGCTCCCTCCATAGCCCAGTGTTTCAGTGAGCATGGGGGGTGGGCAGGGCAGAGAGCCAGAGACTGACAGTCTGACAGACTGTTTGTGCCAAATTTGAGTGGCGCGTCATGGCCCATAATTCACTGCGGCATAGCAGTGCATTGCTGGCTGATGATTGGCCGAGCATGCACTATGACCCACATGCCTTGGCCAATCACAGCATGGTTGTTTCACCCCAAATTTTCAAAATCCAATTGTCATTGGGACAGAAAGTGAGGTGAAATCTTTTGAACAGGTGCAAAGACAGCAAAACAAATGTTACAGGGGTGATAATCCTCCCCTATGTTTTCCAAAAAGCTTAAAAATAGATTTTTTGTCTGGAGATTAGGGATGAGCTTCGTGTTCGAGTCGAACGTACGTTCGACTCGAACATTGGTCGTTCGGGCGTTCGGCGAATTCCGAACGTTTGGGCCGTTCGCGGCAAAATTCGTGTGGCCCACAATGCACTGCGATGGCGCAGTGCATTGCTGGCTCATGATTGGCCAAGCATGCACTGTGACCCCGCATGCTTGGCCAATCGCAGCGCCAGCAGCGAGGAGAGCCATGATTGGCCATGGGCGTCCTGCCTGTGGCCAATCATAGCTCAGGCTGTGTAGTGCACGCCCCACAATATATAAGGCCGCCTTTGAGGCGGCCTCGTGTAGTGTGTTGGCATCTGAAGCAGTGGGTGTTCTGTGTACCTTCAACACAGTTACACACCAATCGTTTTTGGCTGATTTCCTATCTTGCTCTTGTGTAGTGGTTATTGTCTGTGCCCTGACCGCAGTATACACCACTATATTCACCTCACCTATATAGCTAGTGATCTATCTTTAATAATAGAGCTTGCAGTCAGTAGTGTTAGGAGATAGTGCGTGCTGTCTGCGTGCTCTGTACCCAGTACATACCGCTATAATCCACCTACATAGCTGTTCTCTATTTGGGCCCAATTGTCATCTGCAGGAGTTATTGGAAGTTGTGTGTGCTTCCAGCACAGCACAGTATACATCTGTATATACCCCTTTATCTCTGCTGTTTTCTGGTTATTGTCTGCGTGCCCTGAACGCAGTATACACCGTGATATTCACCTCACCTATATAGCTAGTGGTCCATCTTTAATAATAGAGCTTGCAGTCAGTAGTGTCAGGAGATAGTGCTTGCTGTCTGCGTGCTCTGTACCCAGTACATACCGCTGTAATCCACCTACATAGCTGTTCTCTATTTGGGCCCAATTGTCATCTGCAGGAGTTATTGGAAGTTGTGTGTGCTTCCAGCACAGCACAGTATACATCTGTATATACCCCTTTAACTCTGCTGTTTTCTGGTTATTGTCTGCGTGCCCTGAACGCAGTATACACCGTGATATTCACCTCACCTATATAGCTAGTGGTCCATCTTTAATAATAGAGCTTGCAGTCAGTAGTGTCAGGATTATCTCTGCTGTTCTATAAAAAAGGCATCTGCAGGAGTTAGTGGGTGTTGTGTGCCTCCAGCACAATATAAACTACCCAACTACTGTTTTACCCAACTCCCTTCAGGCCATTACCATGTCTGGAAGGCCAGCAAGGGGAGGCAGACAGGCGCGAGCCGATAAAAGAGGGCAAGCAGGCTCTGTGTCTAGAGACAACAGTGCTGGTTGTGGACGCGGTGCATTGTCATCAGCACGTGGCCATGGGACATGCTTGTCCTTCTTTTCTGCAGCTGGACATGTTGAACCGCAACATGCCAACGACTTGGTAGAGTGGATGACCAAGCCCTCTTCATCCTCCTCATCCTCTCTCACCCAGTCTCAGGGTACTAGCAAAGCAGCTGCCAACGCATCGTCTTCCCTCCTCTCAATGTCATCATCAGTGACTCCTTCCCTAGACCCACCACGTCCTCCTGAGGAGTCTCCTAAACTCTTTGAGCACAGTGTTGGGTACATGCTCCAGGAGGATGCCCAGTGTTTGGTGGGCTCTGATGATGACACTCAGCTAGAGGAAGGCAGTAGCGTGAGCGCAGAGAGAGGGGATGCTCAAGAAGGACAGCAATCTGGCAGTCATTTTCCACAAGCTGCAGCATACTGCCAGGTTTGCTACAGCGATGAAGAGGGAGGGGATGATGAGGGCACTGACTCCACGTGGGTGCCTGGAAGGAGGGAGGAGGAGGAGGAGGAGGAGGCACATGTCCAACGAGGCAGGATCCCCTCCGGGGGCCAGCTTAGGGGCAGCACACCAACTGAATCACACCGCAGAGCTCCGCCTGCGCAGTGCGCTTCCTCTGCGCGTTATTCTAAAAGTTCTTTGGTGTGGGCCTTTTTTGAGACGAGTGCATCAGATCGCACCGCTGCTATTTGCAACATATGTCTCAAGCGTATCTCACGTGGCCAAAACATCAGCCGCTTGGGCACCACATGCTTGACCAGACATATGTTGACCTGCCATGCAGCTCGTTGGCAAGCGTACCTCAAAGACCCACACCAAAGAACAAAGCGGACCTCTCCTTGCTCCTCATCAGCTGGCATCTCCAACCCCACTAGACCTTCAGTCCTCTCTGAAACCTGCTCTGAGAGGAATGAAGGTGTAGAATTAGGTGTGTCACAGCCAAGTGCTTCCGGGAACTCTGTTAGTGGTACATCCACATCCGATTATAGCAGGCAAATGTCCCTGCCCCAGCTGCTGGACCGGCGGAAGAAGTTTACTCCCAGCCATCCACATGCCCAGCGGTTGAATGCTAGCTTGGCTAAATTGCTAGCACTTCAACTGCTGCCTTTTCAGTTGGTAGACTTGGCCCCCTTCCGTGAGTTTGTACAATGTGCGGTTCCTCAGTGGCAGGTCCCCAAACGCCACTTTTTCTCACGGAAGGCGATTCCGGCTCTCTACCGGCATGTGGAAGGCAATGTCCTTGCCTCGCTGGACAGGGCGGTCAGCGGTAAGGTGCATATTACCGCTGACTCATGGTCCAGCAGGCATGGACAGGGACGTTACCTGTCTTTCACGGCCCATTGGGTCACTCTTCTGGCTGCTGGGAAGGATGCAGGACAAGGTGCAGTAGTGTTGGAGGTTGTTCCGCCACCACGCCTCCAAAATGCTACTATTGGTTGTGACACACCTCTCTCCTCCACCCCCTCCTCTTC
The DNA here is from genome assembly GCF_037356315.1 of Lithobates pipiens. Classification (NCBI taxonomy): domain Eukaryota; kingdom Metazoa; phylum Chordata; class Amphibia; order Anura; family Ranidae; genus Lithobates; species Lithobates pipiens. Next base: position 365,658,989 of record NW_027507758.1, on the reverse strand, counting down.
TTCTTCCTCCATGGCCTCTTCCAGTGCTCTGTCCTCAGAACCAGCGGTGCTCCGTAGGCGTTCCAGGGGCTACGCAAGTACGCAGGCAAAACGATGCCATGCCGTGCTTGCGCTGGTTTGTTTGGGGGACAGGAGCCACACTGGGGCGGATGTTTTGTCAGCTCTGCAGGGGCAGGCCGAGAGGTGGTTGACGCCACGCCAGCTTAAGCCAGGAATGGTGGTTTGCGACAATGGCACCAACCTCCTCTCCGCCCTCCGAAAGGGACAACTGACCCATGTGCCCTGTGTAGCTCACGTCCTTAACCTGGTGGTGCAGCGGTTCTTGGGCAGGTACCCCAGCTTACATGATGTCCTGAAGCAGGCCAGGAAAGTCTGTGTGCATTTCCGCCGATCATTTAATGCCTGTGCTCGGCTGGCTGAGCTCCAAAAGGAGTTGAACCTGCCCAAGAACCGCCTTATATGTGACATGCCCACCAGATGGAACTCAACATTGGCCATGCTGCAGCGGCTGCACACGCAGCAGAGGGCCATCAATGAGTACCTGTGCGACTACGGCACCAGGACAGGGTCAGGGGAGCTTGGTTTTTTCTCACCACGCCAGTGGGGCATGATCAGGGATGCATGCACTGTCCTGTCACGGTTTGAGGAGGCCACAAGGATGGTGAGCAGTGACAGTGCATGCATCAGTGACACTGTACCTCTTGTCCACCTCTTGGAGCATACGCTGCGTGGAATAATGGACAGGGCACTTGAGGCAGAACAGAGGCAGGAAGAGGAGGACTTCCTTGCCTCTCAAGGCCCCCTTTATCCAGACAGGGTTCCTGCTGTGCCACCCATCACACAGGAAGAGGGTGAGGAGGAGGAGGAGGAGGAGGAGGATGATTGTGTCAGCATGGAGGTGGAGGCTGGCACTCAGCATCAGCATCAGCAGCAGCAGCAGCAGTCTTATAGGGATGATTTACAGTCCCAAGAAACACGTGGACTTGTACGTGGCTGGGAGGAGGTAGCTGCGGATCATGTTGTCCTTAGTGACCCAGAGGACTCCGGACCGAATGCCTCAGCTAACCTACGCTGCATGGCCTCCCTGATCCTGCAAAGCCTGTGGAAGGATCCTCGTATTCTTTGGATCAAGGAGAGGGACCATTACTGGCTGGCCACTCTCCTTGATCCACGGTACAAGGGTAAGGTTGCCGACCTTATCTTGCCATCGCAGAGGGAGCAGAGGATGAGACATCTCCGGGAGGCCTTGCAGAAAGCTCTGTGCAACGCGTTCCCAGAGACTGGGAGGTCACAAACTCCTGGTCCTGGACAACGTGTTGCTGAGGAATCAGTCAGAAGGAGCGGTGGAGAAGGTGGCCGTCTGACTGATGCTTTCAGACAATTTTTTAGTCCGCAGCCCCAAGGTATGATTTGTTCCAGCACCCATCGCCAGCGTCTAATTTACATGGTGCAGGAATACCTAGGGGCAAGGTCAGACTTGGACACCTTTCCCACTGAAAATCCTCTGGCTTACTGGGTCTTGAGGATGGATCACTGGCCAGAGCTTGCACAGTATGCAATTGAGCTACTGGCCTGTCCTGCATCCAGCGTTCTTTCGGAACGCACCTTCAGTGCTGCTGGTGGCTTTGTTACCGATCACAGGGTGCGCCTGTCCACCGAATCAGTTGATCGACTGACCTTCATCAAGATGAATCAGTCTTGGATCACCCACAGCTACCAAGCACCTGAAGCTGATGTAACCGAATAATTTTTTTTTAAATACCACATCCCTTCAAGACTGCCTATGCTGATGCTGAGTGATTGTCCTGTTATGTTGATTGTCTATCCTCTTCCTCCTCCGCTGATATGTTGGAAGAACATTTTTGGTTCTGGGTGATGCCAGCAGCCCAATTTTTCTGCCCCTGTTTAACAGGGGCGTTTAATTACAATTTTTGATGCAATGCTTTGCAGCAGGGCTAATTCCTGCAATAAAACTAGAGTATATGGCAGAGGTTGGAGTGTGGTGGCACCAGCACCAGTGCCTAAGGCCCAATTTTTCTGCCCCTGATTAACAGGGGCGTTTAAGTACAATTTTTGATGCAATGCTTTGCAGCAGGGCTAATTCCTGCAATAAAACTAGAGTATATGGCAGAGGTTGCAGTGTGATGGCACCAGCACCAGTGCCTAAGGCCCAATTTTTCTGCCCCTGTTTAACAGGGGCGTTTAAGTACAATTTTTGATGCAATGCTTTGCAGCAGGGCTAATTCCTGCAATAAAACTAGAGTATATGGCAGAGGTTGCAGTGTGATGGCACCAGTGCCTAAGGCCCAATTTTTCTGCCCCTGTTTAACAGGGACATGTAATTACAATTCTTGATATAATATTTCACAGGAGGGCCCCTTCCTGTGCCCACCCAGAGTAACGGTGAGGACTTATAGTGTTGTGGCACCAGCACCACAACCACCAAAGGTCAATTTTTCTACCACTGTTCAACAATGGCATGTAATTACAATTCTTGATATAATCGTTCACAGCAGGGCGCTCCAGCGCCCACCAAGAGTCACTTTCAGGGCTTACAATGTTGTGGCAAAACCAACACCTTGTTCCGCCATTTCTGCAGAGCATATAGGGCAGGCCCCTACTTTCAAACATCCAACTTACAAACATCAGACAGCAGCAAGTGAGATGAAAAAAGATGGACGACAAAACAAATTATACAGGGGTGATAACCCTTCCCTATGTTTTCCAAAAAGCTTAAAAATAGTTTTTTTTGACTGGAGCTACACTTTAAAAATGTACCAGTTGAAAATTACAAACAGATTCAACTTAACACAACAAACCTACACAGTCCCTGTCTTGTTTGCACCGCCTGTATACTGCTGTTCTGAGTATATAGGGCCTGGGGGCCACACGCATTTCCTTTTTTTAATATGGGTACGGGGTTCCCCTTAATATGCGTACAAGACCCAAATAGGCTGGTAATGGGCAGGGAGGGCTACCCATGCCATTTTTCTGAATGATTTTCAACCATATTGCAGGAACCAGATATAACATTAAAACCACAAGCAGTTTTAACCACTTTCAGACCGGACCAATTTGCTGGTCAAAGACCAGACCACTTTTTGCGATTCGGCACTGCGTCGCTTTAACTGACAATTGCGCGGTCGTGCGACGTGGCTCCCAAACAAAATTGACGTCCTTTTTTTCCTACAAATAGAGCTTTCTTTTGGTGGTATTTGATCACCCCTGCGGTTTTTATTTTTTGCGCTATAAACAAAAATAGAGCGACAATTTTTAAAAAAACGCATTATTTTTTACTTTTTGTTATAATAAATATCCCCCAAAAATATATAAAAAAACATTTTTTTCCCTCAATTTAGGCCGATACGTATTCTTCTACATATTTTTGGTAAAAAAAATCGCAATAAGCGATTATTGATTGGTTTGCGCAAAAGTTATAGCGTTTACAAAATAGGGATAGTTTTATAGCATTTTTATTAATAATTTTTTATTATTTTTTTTTTTACTAGTAATGTCGGCGATCTGCGATTTTTATTGTGACTGCGACATTGTCTGGGACCCATCGGACATTTTTGGGACCATTGTCATTTATACAGTAATCACTGCTATATAAATGCAGTGATTCCTGTGTAAATGACACTGGCAGTGAAAGGGTTAACCAGTGGGTGGCAGTGTAGGGGTTAAGTGTTCCTAGGGGTGTGTTACTAACTGTGGGGGGGTTGGGCTTTCATTTAGTGTACACTGATCTCTGCTCCAATCACATGGAGCAGAGATCAGCGTCACTAGTTGCTAGGCAGAATGGAAAAATGTTGTTTATACAGCATTTCCTCCATTCGGCCGCTCCGTGAGACGATCGCGGGGATGCCCGCGGCGATCGAGTCCGCGGGTCCCGCGACCGGACTCACGGGGGTCCCGACCAGCGCAGGGCGGCATCGAATATTGGACGTACCTGTACGCCAATATGCCTGCCCGTGCCATTCTGTCGACGTACATCGTCGTGCGCTGGTCGGGATGTGGTTAAATGGTGTTATTTCCGTTTAATGTCATTTTGTGCAGGGACTGTTCTAAACACGGGAAACACGTGGCACTTCACAGGCATACTACAGACACCCCCCAGGCACCATATTTAAAGGAATATTTCACTTTTTTTTTTCACTTTAATCGTCATTAAAATCAGTGCTCCCGCCAAAACGGCCGTTTTTAAAACCTTTTTTTGCATTGACCCATGTCCCCTGAGGCAGGAGTCAGGTCCCCAAACCCTTTTTAGGATAGTATCTTGCATATTAGCCGTTAAAATTAGCACTTTCCATTTCGAACGTTCGAGTCCCATAGACTTCAATGGGGTTCTAACGTTCGTTTTCGAACGCGGGGTCCGTTCGAAAGTTCTGGTGCGAACCGAACCGGGGGGTGTTCGGCTCATCCCTACTGGAGATACATCTAAAAAATGTACTAGTTCAAAATTACAAACAGATTCTACTTAAGAACAAACCTATAGTCCCTGTCTTGTTTGCACCGCCTGTATCCTGCTGTACAGAGTATATAGGGCCTGGAGGCTCCCCACCTTTCCTTTTTTTATTTGGGTGTGGGGTTCCCCTTAATATCCATACAAGACCCAAAGGGGCTGGTAATGGGCTGGAGGAGAGGTTTCTCAATGATTTTCATCCATATTGCCAGGACCAGACATGACATTAAAGCCGCAAGCAGTTTTAAATTACTTTTCTTCCTTTAGAAATGTCATTTTGAGCAGGGACTGTTCTAAACACGGGAAACACACGCCACTTTACAGACACCCCCCAGGCATGATATTTAAATGAATATTTCACTTTTATTTTTTCACTTTAAGCATCATTAAAATCATTGCTACCGAAAAAAAGTCAATTTTTAAAACTTTTTTTTGCATTGATACATTTTCCCCCGGGGACAGGACCCAGGTCCCCAAACCCTATTAAGGACAATAACTTGCATATTAGCCTTTAAAATTCGCACTTTTGATTTCTCACATTCAAATCCCATAGACTTTAACAGAGTTCGAAAGTTCACACAAACTTTCGGTCCGTTTGAATGTTCTGATGCAAACCGAACCAGGGGTTTTCGGCTCATCCCTAGTCACCAGCTCTCTGCTCAGGGAGCACTGAGAACTGATTCAAGTTGTCAATCTACGTTCTATTCATATTTCCCTCTATCTGTTTTTTTTTTGGTGCATTCCCTTTTCAAGGCCAGCTTTTTAGTAAATAAATATCTTTTAACCAAACAGATTGAAGTCTGAGGTTGGGGACAAATTCAGTGCCTTTTGCAGGACTTTAGCATGATGTTTATTCCATACAAATGATGACAGGTTACAGATTTTCATTTTATCCTAGGAATCATAATCTGCTATATCCTCCTAATTTCAGATGACAATAGCCCCCCTCCCCCTTTAGGGGTGTTTGCCTTTGCTTCTTCTTGTACCCCTGTAGCCCCATTTTTCCCTTCTTCTCAGATCTCTGCAAAATTTTCTTCTAAACTCCCCCAGGACTTTCATCCCTATCTTCTGGATGTTGAATATTAGAGATGGTCACAATGTTCATGTTCGAGTTGACCGTTAATTAGTCTCGAACATTGGGTGTTCATTTGTTCGAAAAGAGAATTTGAGCATCGCAGAGTGCCCTATAATGCACTGCAAGTTTGCAGTGCATTGACGGCTGCTGATTGGCCAAAGCATGCCCCTGGCCTGCATGCTTTGGCCAATCACAGAGCAATCTGCCGTGAGAGCCACGATTGGCCAAAGGTATGGCTCCGGGGGCTAAGTCCAAGACCCACACTATACTGTGTAGTATATATATTGTGACAGAGTGATGCTCTTTCGCTATAAGTTTATAGGAAAAGGTGACCCAGGAGTCTCATTAAGGGTTAATGCAAGGTTCAGAACTAGCATCTCTCCAGGCTCTGTAGTTCTGAAGTAGAACATTCAATCCTGGGTCCAGGTTTTGCTATCTCGCTTACAACACAGGTGTGCAAGGTCGTTATATAGTCAGGTCTGAGAATTGCTCAAAGCTCTCATTTTTGGAGACAGCTTCCAGTTTGGAGACTGCTCCCAGTGTGGGAGACAGAAGGTCTCACCCATGGTCAGGGGGCCCCAGCCAGAAGCCACGGAAAGAGGTCTCATCGAGGGGTCAGAGGACCCAGCCACAATCCAGCAGGTATCCAGGATTTAAGCAGGGCCGTCTTTAGTAAAATTCTTAGGGCCCCCCATGCAGTTTCCCTCTCCGCCTACTCTGAGACATACAATAAATAGCAGCTAGACTTAAAAATCTGTTTTCTGTATCAGATCAGGCAGCAATTGCGATTGGTTGCCAGCAGTTACAGCATATCATTACTGCCTAGTTGCTAGAGGTTACAGCATTAGTGATGGACGAACTTCCGACGGGACGTGTCGCAAAAGCGGCCGATAGTTCGCGAACCGTAACGTTCGCGGCGGGCCCCATTGACTTCAATGGGAGGCGAACTTTGCAAACCTACAGGTCAAATTTGCAGCCACAAAATAATTACTAGCTGTGCAAACATAGTCCCACCACATGGCCAATGACATAACACATGTATGAGGTGAATCTGGGATCGACAACTACAAGCATTCTTTTTTTATATGTGAAATTGTGACAATTCAGGACTGTGGAGCGCATGAAGGCAATGGAGGAGAGGGAAGGTCAGGGTAGGCAAAGAAGAGGGTGCAGGAGATGATCCCCAGCAGCATGACATACAGCAATGACACCTGCACCGTGATAGAGTGATCTGACACCAGCACCGTGATAGAGAGCACTGACATCAGCACCGTGATATACAGCACTGACACCAGCACCGTAAGCAGCCCTAGGAGGAAGTCAGCATAGCACAGGGATGGTGGGAGCCCCTCATAATGAGCATAGCACAGGGATGGTGGGAGCCCCTCATAATATGCACAGCAGAGGTACAGCCCCAGGAGGAAGTCACCACAGCACAGGGATGGTGGGAGCCCCTCATAATAGGCAGCCCCAGGAGGATGTCAGCATAGCACAGGGATGGTGGGAGCCCCTCATAATAAGCAGCCCCAGGAGGAAGTCAGCACAGCACAGGGATGGTGGGAGCCCCTCATAATGAGCATAGCACAGGGATGGTGGGAGCCCCTCATAATATGCACAGCAGAGGTACAGCCCCAGGAGGAAGTCAGCACAGCACAGGGATGGTGGGAGCCCCTCATAATAAGCAGCCCCAGGAGGAAGTCAGCACAGCACAGGGATGGTGGGAGCCCCTCATAGTAAGCAGCCCCAGTAGAAATATGACACCGCTCAACCTCTTCAAACAGGAGGGTACGGGCATATAGTACGGTGTGCTTTTTTTGGACAAGGAAGTGAGCCAAATGAAGAAAGAAGGTCTGTGTGCTCGATTAAAAAAATAGTTTCTAGACATATACATGGTCTACTGGTCACATGTGTTGAATTCCTCCGAGATCCATGCCTCATTCATTTTTAGAAATGTGAGGTAGTTAACACTGTCGTGAGCTAGGCGAGTACGCTTGTCGGTCACGATCCCCCCTGCTGCGCTGAACGTCCTTTCGGACAGGACACTGGACAAGGGGCAAGCCAACAGTTCGATTGCAAATTGGGCAAGCTCTGGCCAGAGGTCAAGCCTGCCCACCCAGTAGTCCAGGGGTTCATCACTCCTCAGAGCGTCCACATCGGCCGTTAACCCGATGTAGTCGGACACCTGGCGGTCTAGGCGTTCCCTGATGCTGGATCCGGATGACACCTGTCAATGGGTCGGCTGAAAGAATGACCTCATATCAGAAGTCACCAACACATCTTCAAACCGGCCTCTTCTTGCAGGAGTGGGAATTGCTCCTCTGCCAGCGCACGCAAAAGCAGAATGCAGCATTTCTCGAAGCAAGGCCTGGAAGTGCTCCATTCTGACAGCCCTCTGTGACGGCGGTAACATTTCCGCCATTTTGTGTTTGTACCGGGGGTCTAAGTGCGTTGCCACCCAGTACTGGTCCTTGACCCTTATGCTTTTTATACGGGGGTCCCTATTAAAACACTGGAGCATGAAGGCCCCCATTTGCACTAAACTGGAAGCGGTGTGGTGGCCTGGCTCCTGCTCATCATCCAGAATAATGTCGTCCTCTTCATTCTCCTCTCCCCATCCACGCACAACAACAGGGATCCCAGAAAGGTTTAAAGCATGCTCTTCTTGCTCCTCCTCATCCGTCCCGGCACCATCCTCCTCTGACTCCTCTTCAGACTCCTGTTGTTCACTTGTCTCAGATAGAGTAGCCCCCCTGGGAATTCATCCAGCATTGCGACTTCCTCATCTTCCCGCTCCTGCTCCTCCACAGCTTGATCAATGACACTCGCAAATAAGACGTCTGACCGGCAGATTGTGTCGCCGCTGAATGTAAGCAAGGCGAGCCATGGCCGTGTAAGATCTTCTGATTGATTGGACTGATTGATGTGCCATTGATCTTGACAGAGAAGTCAGGCGAAGGGGCACGTGGGGGAGGAAATATTAAGAGCTCGGTTTTAGATAGATTAAATTTGAGGAAGTGGTGTGACATCCAGGCTGATATGTCTGTTAGATCAGCTATGCATGAGGAGATTGATGGGGAGAGCTGAGGGGTAGAGAGATAGATTTGGGTGTAATCAGCATATAAATGGTAGTGAAAGCCATGGGAGGCCATCAGCTGACCCAGGGAGGATGTGTAGATCGAGAATAGTAGAGGTCCAAGGACAGAACCTTGGGGGACCTCAACGGAAAGGGGAGTTGGAGAAGAGGAAGTGGAGTTGTAAGTGACACTGAAGGTGCGATGAGATAGGTAAGATTCAATGTAATGCAGATGTAAGATTTAAATACGAATGCCGGTTATTTACATGTAAACATAGGATCTGCAGGTGAGTCATCTACACACAATAGGGCAGAGCTTGGTAGCATTAGTACCAGCACTGCACACTGAGATATTGGGACACAGCACAGGAATAAAATTTCAAGGGACAAGGGAATTTAAACCTGGATAGTTGGCAAGTATGAGGCAGCTGTTTTGGGCCCCACAACAATGATAGGGCCCATGGCAGCTGCCCCTTTTGCCCTGCCTTAAAGACGGCCCTGGATTTAAGTCAGCTCTTATCAGGGGTATCAGGAGAACCTCAATCCTTAGGTCAGAGGTGGGCCACACAGCAGGGCACTGTGACTGAAGGGTAGAGAGCAAAGTTTTCTGAGAGAGCTGAATGATAGTCAAAGGACTGGTAAGAGGAGCAGCCATGCTGCTAACACGTAAGCCAGGTGGCTTGGTATTTTTGTTAATTCATGTTATGTGGAAGAAACCCCTGCGTGGGCAACTGATCTATAAGTGAACTTTTCTTTATTTGATAAAAGTGGGCTGCCATGCCCTAAAACTGCAGTTTGGACTGGCGCAGCTCATTGTACATGCACCTGCTACTTGAGTCTAATTCCTCAATCTCACAATAAATAAATAAATATAAATATATATATATATATATATATATATATATATATTTAATGTGGACTCTATATACAGTGCAGAGTATATAATAGTGCATTGAAGTGGTTATGGATAAACCTATGACAGAATTAAGAAAAAACAGCATGCCCCCCCCCAAATCCATAACAGGCCCTTTGGGTCTGGTATAGATTTTAAGGGGAACTCCATGCCAAAATGTAAAAAAAAACAGTGCCCCCCCCAAATCCATACCAGGCCCTTTTGGTCTGGCAAAGATTTTAGGAGAACTCCACACCAAGATCCATACCAGACCCTTATCTGAGGGGGTGTGATCGAGCGTGACCCCCCTCCTGAACCATACCAGGCCGCTTGCCCTCAACATGGGGAGGTGGCTTTGGGCTCCCTCTCCAAAGCACCTTTTATTGGAATCTGGAAGCCCCCTTTAATAAGAGGGCTTGCCTATATAACAGCTGTCACAGCCAAGAGACAGCAGTCGGCAGGACGCCTCCCATCGAGGCAGAGATTTTTTTTTTTTGTCAGGTCCGTCAGGCGGCGTGATTGAAGATGGATGGACATCACGGGCAAGCGGCCTGGTATGGTTCAGGAGGGGGGAGCTCGCTCGCCCCCACACCCCCTTTTCTGGCCTTTCAGGCTGTTTGCTCAGATAAGGGTCTTGTATGGTTTTTGGGGGGGAACCCACACCAATTTATTTTTACATTTTGGCGTGGAGTTCCCCTTAAAATATATGCCAGACCCGAAGGGCCTGGTATGGACTTGGGGGGGGGGGGGGCTCTGAAGCCTATCTTTACTCTTATTGCCACTACGGGCCTAAGTTTCACTTTAATCAGTGGCGTTGCTAGACGGGTGCGAGCCTCACCCGGGTGACACCCACCAGAGGGGTGACACCCGTGGGTAGCAGCACCACTAACACCGCCTGCTGCCCTGTGTCCCTCAGCTCAGTGCCACCTCCCCCTCCTCTCTGTTTACATCCACAGAGGAGGAGGAGGAGGAGCCTGAGCTTGCGGGACACACACCACTGTGTGTGTATGATTATCTGCTGTTCTGAGGTCTGTAAGGGGGGGTGTCTGCACTGGGTGGTCTGTACTGGGGAGTCTGTACTGCTTGGAGTGTCTGCACGGAGGGGGGAGTCTGCACTGGGGGAGTCTGCACTGGGGGTTTCTGCACAGAGGGGGGTGTCTGCATGGAGGGGGATGTCTGCACTGGGGGGTGTGTCTGCACTGGGGGGTGTGTCTGCACTGGGGGGGGGGTGTCTGTACTGCTGGGGGTCTGCACTGAGGGGGGTGTCTGTACTGTTGGGGGGTCTACACTGGGGGGTCTGTACTGAGGGGGGTGTCTGTACTGTTGGGGGGGTCTGCACTGAGGTGGGCTTGTCTGTACCGATGGGGGGTCTGCACCGAGGTGGGGGTGTCTGTACTGATGGAGGGGTCTGCACTGAAGGGGTGTCTGTACTGAGGAGGGGGGTCTATATTGATGGAGGGTGGTCTGTATTGAGGGAGGGGGCTCTATACTGCGGGAGGAGGGTCTGTAGTTAGTGGAGGGGGGTCTGTACTGAGGGGGGCCTATAGTTGGTGGGGTGGTGACACATTTTTTTTTGCACCGGGTGACACCAACCCTAGTGACGCCACTGACTTTAACTATACTGCACATCTCAGTATTGCCTTTACTCCCTGTTTTTATCCGCATCTCCTATTCTTTGACCAGATGCTTACTTTACCACGTTCAAAATCACCAAGATCTCTAAAACATTTTCTGATTTCTCTTCTTAATCTGATATTTATATATTTAAATATATTTCTTCAAATTCTCCTTCAATTTTACAAAATCTGTGTGTTTCAAACATTTTTTATTTCTATACTTCCATGTGTTCATTTAACCATTCTAAATTATTTTTCTCATAGTCACATAGGCGCTGCATATTACGTAGAGTATTTTGGGCTTTTAACTCCTCCCAACCTTTCATTAACTCCTTATCATTACTATGAGAGTTAGGTCTAATCTTAAATCCCAAACTGTGATCATTTTCTGTATATATACATGTAGCAAGGTCACAGGCCTCCGTTGATCGAATGAGAACCTCCAAGGCCAGGGATAGCTGACATCCTTCCATATGTAATGGGTTGTGAGGCATGGTGGGTGCAGAGTAGTTAAAGTTATTGCCAGACACTTCTTGAATGCAAAATAAAGTTTATTTATCTTAACTTTTTGGGGGAGAGAGGGTTAGGGCCATGACACCCTTAGGTAATTGCAAGATTAATTGGCAGACTTCAAGCTTTCATTAGGAGGAAAAACATGCAGGGAAAGGTATCCAGTAAGACACCCCATCTGCATATGCAGTAGTGCTGTCTCCTATGGCAACAGTCTTTAACAGTTCTTAACACAAATGTAACAGTTCTTTCACTTCCACTACAATAATTTCCTTGTAGTTCTTCAGTCCACTGAGCTCCCAGTCTCTCACTAGACCCCCTTCACTTTCACTATCAGTGACGATTCACTGTCACTGAATACATTGAGCTCTTCCAATCTTCACAGTAGTATCTTCCTCGAGCGTCACCCTGCTGGGTCCCTAGCTTGGCACCCTAGATACCTCTCTAGCTTCAACCCTGCTTGCTTGCTCGGTCTCTGGCTTGATACACAAGGCTGCTCTGCAAGCGTCACTTCCACCTGGCTGGGCCCCTGGCTTGATACCCACTGAAGTTTCCTGATGCTTCACCGTCACTGGTTGGTGAGAATGCTGCTCCGATACTTGCTTCAGTTACTCACTGCAGTCCCTAGTAATTAGGCGGATAGTCCCTTACTGGTGACAGCTTCCCCTCTACCTCCAACCACGACAGGTTCTCCAGGCGGCAGAACCATCACATCTAGTTGGAGTGCAGGCTGCAGTCCCATCCCTGTACTGCTCTCTTGCTTCTGGATAGGCCCTCAGACAGCCTAGCAGCCAGATGTGCCTGGAATAGGCCCAGTCTCCGGATTAGCAGCCCCGGTAGTACAACCCATGTCCACCCAGACAGCCGTCCAGGTGGCACAGAGCACAGATCACCTGACTCCACCTGAATATATAGGCTCTCCCAGCAGGCCAAGGGATTCAAGAAAACCCCTGCCCATTTGCTGAGATGCCCCAATTACCCATAACCTGACCTTGTGGTGCCCTTCTCAAATCTAGTACCACCAAGTACCCTGCCACCTAGTGGTAGAAGAGAAAAGTGCAACAAGACCAAACTTAGGGAGACATCAATAGATCTCTAACATTCAACCAGGATAATTATTCCTGGCAAGTAAATTTGTGAGGAGCAACCCTGCCTAAACTCCAGGGATGCTACATACATTTAAAGACTCACTACCTCCCCCTATGATCTAATATGTTGTTTATAGAGCCTAACAAATCTTGTAAAGGTTTTGTTTATGCCAAGCTAACTGGCTTCAAGAGATAATGAATCAAAGTTGATTTTCTTCTCTAGAAAGGCTACACTCTTTTGCTTCCTTTACTCAAATCTCCAAAACAATATCCTTCTACTCTAGCGTGCGCACCCTGCCCACTGTATCTATACCTAAACAGTAAAAAAAAGTGATTTAACCACTAGGCGCCCGCATTATAGCTGAAAGACGGCTACAGCATGGATGCCAATTGCTGGGAGGCCGTCCCTGGGCGTCCTCCTGTTTACTTCTGTGATGTGCTTTCCTGCGAGTGCGCATCGGGGAAATTCTGTGCTGGCCGTGTCCCTTGGACACAGCCAGTCACAGATCGCTGTAAATGGCCTATCACACCGGCCGTTTACAGCGTGATCTGAGTGTCCAATGAGAGATGATCTCATATGTAAACATATGAGATCATCTCTCATCGCCGGCTCTCCCTCCTCACACAGTCAGTGCCAGCTGTCCCCAGTGCCACCTGTCAGTGCCACGTGTCATCAGTGCCACATATTAGTGCCATCTGTCATCAGTACCATGTATCAGTGCCATGTGTTATCAGTGTCACGTGTCATCAGTGCCACGTATTAGTGTCATCTGTGGTTCGTATTAGTGCCATCTGTCATCAGTGTCACGTATCAGTGCCATCTGTCATCAGTGCCACATATTAGTGCCATCTGTCATCAGTGCCACATCAGTGTCACGTGTCATCAGTGCCACGTCAGTGTCACGTATCATTGTCCTAGTGCTCCAGGGCCTTCAAAAGTGTAATAGGTTAGTCAACAAGTTAGATGTGTAATTTATGCTCATAGAACACATGATGGTGCTCCCTGCATGTTGGGCCTCTCTAAGTGGCTAGGCTGTGGAAAAGTTCCACACGTGGTATCGTAATACTCAGGAGGAGTAGCAGAATGTATTTTGGGGTGTCATTTGTGGTATACACATGCCACGTTAGAGAAATAACCTATTACAATGACAATTTTGTGGGGGAAAAAAATCTTCATTTTGCAAAGAATTGTGGGAAAATATAACAACATCAAAAAGCTCACCATGCCTCTTACTAAATACCTTGGAATGTCTACTGTCAAAAAAGGGGTCATTTGGGGGGTATTTTTACTTTCCTGGCTTGTTCGGGTCGCAAGAAATGAGAAAGACCACCAGTACATCAGATGTGATCAATTTTTTTTGATTTCCATCACAGCTTGTAGACTCTCTAAATTTCACAAAGACCAAATAATATCCACTAATATGGGTTATTTTTACCAAAAATGTGTAGCAGTATAAATTGTGGCGAAAATTTATGAATAAAAATTAATGATTTGCAAAATTGTATCCCAGAAACAAAGAAAAATGCTTTTTTTTTTTAATTTTCAGTCTTTTTTTCATTTATAGCGCAAAAAATAAAAAACCCAGAGGTGATCAAATACCGACAAAAGAAAGCTCTATTTGTATGAAAAAAGGACAAAAAAATCATTTCGGTACAGTATTATATGACTGAGTAATTGTCATTTAAAGTGTGAGAGCACCAAAAGCTGAAAATTGGTCTGATCATGAGGGGGGTTTAAGTGTCCAGTTAATATAGAAAAAGAAAAAAGTGTGTGACGACATCCTGTTAGTGACGAAACGCATAGGGAGAAGGAGTGACGCACTGACATCACCGCTACATGCTGAGTCCCAGAAGTATCGGGCGTTTATCGAGACTGGCCGGCTCGATTATTATATGCTATATGCACACCTTTCTAATGTAAGTGCGCAATTTGTTTTATTCTTTATAATAAACGCTATGGTTTTACACTATTGCGAGCTTTATCCTTTATATGTATGCTGATGTTGTGGGTACTTGCTGTATTGGGCCCGAATATCAGCGGTGATTGGGGGAGCCTGTCCACGCCAATACATCTGTCCAAGAATCCCGGCTGGGGTAACAAGCCATCTGCGTATTGTGGTTCCCTAGAATAAGGAACCACTACCATCTGGTAAGCGGCAGCATTTATTGTGGTGGAGGTGCTGTTTCCACATTTGACACACGTCTTTGGATTTTTTTCACTTTTTCTTCACCATGGAAGAATATACTTTTCTTTGGTACTTTTTCTATGAACTTTAAATAGAGTTAATATCTCTATATTTAATTACTGGTTTATTTATCTAATTGTGGTCCGATTTAATAACATATTCAATATTTATGTTTATGATACACATGAGATTATTGATTGTGATATTAGCAATATTAATTTTCACTATATTCACTGTATATTATTTTTTTGAGTTTTTGTGGCCAGACTTTTGTAAATGAATTTTTTACATATGGTTTTAATATTTGTATACATGAATTGTTCACTTTTTTGCACATATTCTTTATTGATCATTGGAGAGTAGTTAATGCACTCTATTTACTCATGAGGAATCATATATTGTCACTTTAATATTCAGTCATTGAATATTGGTCAATCTTTAGCGCAGCCCGCTCTTTTTTTTTTCTTTTTAAGTGTCCAGTTGTGAAGTGGTTAAACTTAATGCAAACAGAAAAATAGGACTCTAAACCTAGAGATAAAAGTCTGAAATGATTTTCATATAGAAGGCATGGCATGCATGCCCCTATGCTTTTTTTTCCCACCAGAGTCTAACCAAACTTTATTTATATCTTTAGTGCACCCCCTAAAGAGCCACTGGTATTCTGGTGAATTCGGTCATATTTCCCACTTTTGGGCACACTCTGTCAGGCCCACAGCATTTCCTTCATTCTTCTATTAACTCAGAAAACATTCTATTTTTTTTTTTAGGGTTGTTGAACTTGAATAGGGAGCATGGGATATCCCGATAAACTGCAACTGAACAATCTGAAGACTCTTCACTCCTGTTTGCACTTATGGCTTCATTGTTGCACGCGCTGCTAGCTGCACTAGCTGCATACTCTGAATGTCCCACAGGATTCCTAATGCTACTGGTGACTTTAAAAGCTACACACTGTCAGTTCTACTCCGCATTGGGGGTAATTTACTCACTTAGCCACAGAATCAACAGTTGCCTCCTGCCAATATCCACAGGCTAGTGAGGAAGGACAGTTGAACTGCTTCCCACCAACTTCCTCCTATCTCTCTCCAGTGAGCTTCTTCCTGACCCAGCTTAATCCCAAGACAATAGATCTGTGAATAGGCCCCCCAGCTAAGCCTAGCTGGGACCTCTGTGTCTCCACAAAAGCTTCCCTAGCACTCCTGCCACCGGGGCAGAGCCCCTGCACAGGGGTCTCCACCCGCAGAACTGGACCCAGGAACACTGCACCCTGCTGCCCAGGTCTCAGACTATTTCTCTGTCTCTATCTCTGTCAAGCTTGATAAGGAAGTCTCTAGCAAAACTTAGTTTCCTTATAAACTAATAAAAAATCTTCACCCTCCAAGCCTGTTTATAAACTAACTTTCCTCTCAAACAAAATACTTTAATTTGGGTTTTGCACTCCTAATAAAGTCGTGATTTTTTTTTATGTCGTAACATGCTGTTTCATTTTGTTACATTACATGCTTACCTAGTTATGCATATTCATGATGTATAGGTTTCTGGAAAAAAAAATCTAATAGCTTGTACAAGTCATTTACATTTTGATGTGTGACATTTTAGTTGAGTGCTTTTCACAGTCATGTGCAAAAACACTTAACTGTAAAAGGACGTTGTGTCCGGCTGTGCTCAAATTAAATGCCATTAACAAAAGAGACTGGCTGGTGTCAGTAAGGGCTTAACTTCTTTGTGTCATTTAAGTAAACATGTTTTCACAGAAAACTTCTTCAAACTTTTTATTTATAGAGTCAGTCTATTTAAAACATCTTCTGAGGCCGCGTACACACGGGCGGACTGTTCGCCCAACTTTGTCCGCTGAACAGTGTTTGGGCGGACAGTCCGCTCGTGTGTGGGCTTTCAGCGGACAGTTTCAGCGGACAGTTTGACGGACAAGGTTTTTCGTAATTTCCGAAAAACTGTCCGCCGAAACCTTGTTTCAGCGAACAGTCCGCTCGTGTGTAGGCTTGTTCGTCAAACAAAGTTGCGCGCATGCTCAGAAAGGATTTTCAGGCCGAAAGTTATAATGCAGTGTATAGGACGTCGTATTTTTCGTCCCGTCGTACGTGCCGTTCACGTCATCGCGCACGGTTTCAGCAAACTGTTCGTCCGTCGTGTGTGGCCATGTCCGTCCATGCTAAGTTTGAGCGGACTGTTTGCCGAAACTGTTTGACGGACAAAGTTGGGCGAACAGTCCGTGCGTGTGTACGCGGCCTGAGACAGAAGAAACAGGTTCCCGCATTTACTTGAAAATATATTTGTGCTACCAAGGTGTTTGATGATAATTTACACTTGTCAAACACAAGGAACTGGTTCCCGGGCTTTCCCATTGCTCATTCCTGTGACTACAGATAAGAAAGGCGTGTTAAAGACCAACTCCAGGCACAATGAACTTACTTGTGTTATAAAAGCAGTTGAAAGCTATGCTTACTCAAAAGCTACGGTATTGTCTGTGACAAATTCTGAATTCTATCTTTTAAATTCTGGAAATGTCTGGTTTACATGCAGGTGGAAATACAGCTCCCACTATACTTCTGTGCCATGTGGAGGGTAATGCTGCAGGCCTCACCGACCTTGCTACTATGGTCATACCCCCTCCTCCCTCCCTTCCTGGCCATTCACAAAACACTGCACCAGGCTTCATTTTGTGAATGGTCAGAAATAGGGGAAGGCTGTGACAGGAGTTACTTAGGGCGGGGGGCTCGTGAAACTCAGCTTACCTTAGAAAGGTTAGGAAACTCCTTATTAAGCTCCCCAGGCCACTCTTATGTGTATGTTAACTTGTGTCTATTAGGGGCACAAGGTGACCAAGAAGCCTAGTCTAGTCTGCCTTAACCAGAATTTACAGTGCAACCACACCTGATTCAGCATTTAGTTTTACCCCTGTTATCCTGAGTCTTATATGTGTGGCTTGTGTTAAAAGTTGGAAAGGCTCCTTCACTTGGGACAGAAATATTTTTCAACAATATCCCTCAAGAAATATAGGAAGATGAATGAATTCCACTTGATCAGACTGTTTGGGGCATGGTTTTTCTTCTAATGACTTGTCTAGTGGACAGAATACACAAATGTGTGTCTCTCCCATTTTATGCCTCCTAGGGTGCAGTCCCATTGTGTATTGGGTTAATTAAATCAGCTATTGTTTCTGTATGCCTGAGCATCTCTTGTAGATTAGAATAATCTTGTGACCACTTTACAACTTGTTATGAAACTATTGTGGGATATGTTTTAATAATATTGTGTATTATACAGTATTCAGTATCCAGGGTTGTAGATGCCAGGCAGTCCGGTCACCTTGGCTGGTTTAAGTGACCAGTTAATTAGCTCAAGTTAATTATATCACTGTCAGCTATTAGTTTCTAGAGGTGAATTTGCATAGTTTATGTTTGCTGTTTCTTAGTTATGTTATTTATATTTATGTATACAATTTTCATTTGCATATGATAATGTAATCAGGCTCACCTGACCTGGTGTGGTATATAACTTCTGTGTGAGTTTTCAATAAACAGTTTCCGTTCTCATACAATCTATTGCCGGCTAGTCTTGTATGGTCCGCTATATCTGGTATCTATGTTGAGACTGTAAGAATCGGTATACTGACAGAAGCACCAAAGCTGGGTGCTGGGACAGTTCTGTCACAGAGGCGAACATGGAACCATAGTACTGAGGTGTATGAGACTTCCATCGCTAGCATCTGGGAGCTCTACCTCCCTCCACATGTAAGCAAGAAGATTTGAAGAATTTAAAATGTAGTAATCATCACGGAAGGTGGTTTTTCAGTAAGCAGAGTCTTCAACTGCTTTAACTTATACCAATAATGGCTTTGAAATTAAAAAAAAATATATATATATATATATATATATATATATATATATATATATATATATATATACTTAAAAAAATCAGGGCCTGAACATTGAAAAGTGTGCCCAAAAAGGCAAGTAGAGGGCTAATTGCCAATATGCAAGTGTTCTTTCCCAGCAGTTGATTTTGATTTTTTCCCCAATACAGATTTTCCTTGCTTTTCGTCTGGGTTACTCCATCATGTCAGAGGTGCTCCTCTGATGACTAGTGGTCTGATGACTGGTGGAGGAATATTCTCGAAGCAGTAGGAGAGGTTCACAAAGCAAAGATCCCTAGTATGCATTCAGGAACCAACATGATATGACATCACCAAAACTTGCTAGACTAGAAGTCACAGGCATATACCTCCCAGTGATCTCAAATTTTGTGGGACAACAAATTTCAACAAAATTCTGGCATCCTGCAGATTTGGGCTGTGTCCCATAGACTAATGGCAGGCAAAAAAAAGATCTGTGCCAGGGGCAAGATGATTTGTGTTGGGAGTAATGATTTGAGATGGGGGGAGCTTTGTGTTAGAAGGGGAATATAATTTTTGCTAGGAGGGGGAATATAGAAGGGAGAAAATAGGGGGGGGGGGATTTGTGCAGGGGTGGGGAATTTGGGAGGGGTGAAAAATAATTTGTGCTGGACAGGGGATTGGGGAGAAGATTTGTGCAGGAAGGGGGCACTGGAGGGTAATTTGTGCTAGGAGGGGGATTTGGGAGGGGAATTTGTGCTGGAAGAGAGGATTGGGTGGTAAATTTGCAAAGAGGGAGGATTTAGGGGGTGGAAGAGGATTTGTGCTGAGGAAAGGGGGGGATTTGTACTGGGAGGAAGGGGATTAGGCGGGGACAAAGATTTGTGTTGGGAGCAGTGAGTGTGCAGATTAGTGCTCAGTTTTTTTTTGGGGGGGGTAGGGAGTTGGGATTTTTATTGAGAGGGTAAAGTGGGAAGAAATTTTGCACTCTCCTGACACCTAAATCATGTCAGGAGAGGGCATACCCTGCACTCTTTTCTTTTTATGCTCCTGCCCCCAACTGTGCATTACACATTTATGTTCCCTGCATTATGTGTATTACAAACTCCTGACCCCTACTCTATGTGAGTTACATAATCTAAACCCGGCACTGACTGTGCATTACACACTGATGATCTTTGAATGTTTTGTATTACGCAGCCTGGACCCTTGCACTCTGTGGGATGTACTCCTAAAAGTGACACTGGCTACAGCACTCTGCATTACTCCTGTACTCTGCCTTGCATGCTCTTGCACTATTTACACTATCGTGTACATTACATATTTCTCACTCAGTGTTCATTGTCTCAATGGTTGCTGGTTGCTAAGAAGTCCGTAACTATTGTAATATAGTTTTTTTTTTTTAAGGCAGGCTTAGACAAAGTGTTATGAATTTTCATTGTGGACATGAAAGCATGAAGTAATGGCAGTGTTTCTTTTTTTTTGTTTTGTGCTACACACAGCCAGATAAGCCTGATGAAGAGCAGTGATGCTCGATACTGTACAGTGGCTTGCACGCTTGCACTTTTTGTATTGATTTTGGAATAATATTGAAGTAAAGAAGAATTGCATTGAACCATTGCGTCTTTTTCTTCTATTTAAATATCGTGGACGATTGGGAGTCCACCCTGACTGTGTTTTGACACTACAGATTAAAAGAAAGGAAGGTAACCCACCCATTGATCGTTATATATACAGTATATATATATATATATATATATATATATATATATATATATATATATATATATATATATATATATATATATATATATATTTATTTAAAATGTTTCCAACCACTTACGTTGCTACTTTGACGTTACATACCGGGGTTAAGGCAGCAGCTAGCTGCCATACCCCTGGTATATTTTTCCACAGTGGGCGATTCTCTTTCACATAAAAGTGGTCCAAGCAGTGGATTCGCCACATGATCACTTTTATGGGTGGCAGGAGAGGCTCCCCCCCTCCTGCCACTTCCCGGTCCTTTCCGCTGCTTACCGGAGAGATCAGCAGTGGCGGAAACAATCCAATCCATGGCAGTGATGGGCAGGAAGTCGAGTGAGGGCAAGATGGCTCTAACTCGACTTTATGCCCTTGGAGGATCGGAGCGATGTCATTTAAAGCACCCTGTCCCTCCGAGCTCACACGCAGAAGCAAACGCATATGCAAGTTGCGCCCACATATGTAAATGATTTTCAAACCACACGTGAGGTACCGCGATCGTTAGAGAGAGAGCAATAATTCTTCCACTAGATCTCCTGTGTAACTCTAAACAGGTAACCTGTAAGAAAATTTTAAAACGTCACCTATGAAGACTTTTAAGTACTGTAGTTTGTCGCCATTCCACGAGCGTTGGCAATTTTAAAGCATGACATGTAATGTATCAGTTTACTCAGTGTAATATCTTCTTTCACTATACAAAAAAATTGGGATAACTTTACAGTTTTCTTATTCATATCTTCAGTGGTTAAAGCAGAGGCCCTAGAGCAGTGTTTCTAAACTTCAGTCCTAAAGGCGCCCCAACAGGTCATGTTTTCAGGATTTCCCTCAGATGAAATGGCTGTGGTAATTACTAAGGCAGTGAAACTAATTAAATCACCTGTGCATTAAGGCATCTAGAAATAGGGGAAAGGATGATGCCTTGGATATCTGCATTTTATTATCATCCAACAGCTAAAATTAGAATAAATTGAACTCTCTCTCCCCCCTGGAATTGTTCAATGGTACAAGACAGGGCTGCCCCCTTTCACCAATGTTATTCGTATTGGCATTGGAACCATTGCTAGCTGCAATTCGGGGGAAATACTGACATAAGAGGACTGAGAGTAGGAGATAAGGAGTATAAGGTAGCTGCATATGTAGATGATGTGCTATTTTATATTTCCAACCCCAGGTTAATAATACCAATATACCGTATATACTCGAGTATAAGCCGAGATTTTCAGCCTCTTTTTTGAGGCTGAAAGTGCCCCCCTCGGCTTATACTCGAGTCATCGCTGTCTGCCCGCTCGATCAGCGTGTCGAGCAGACAGACAGCGGCCATTCTATTCAAAAGCCGCGGCTCCGCCTTCGCCTGTGATAGGCGGAACACTGAATTTCCCAGCAGCCTGTGTTCCGCCTATCACGGACGTCGTATCATCCTCGTACTACGGACGAGGATGATACGACGTCTGTGATAGGCGGAACACAGGCTGCTGGGAAATTCAGTGTTCCGCCTATCACAGGCGAAGGCGGCGGCGCAGCTTTTGAACTTACAATGGCCGCCGACGAAGAGGGCACGGGACGGCACGGCACGGCACGGGACGGGACGGGACGGGGGCAAGGCAAGGCACGACACGGGACGGATGCAAGGAGGCAAGGCACGGCACGGGACGGAGGCAAGGAGGCAAGGCACGGGACGGAGGCTCGGGACAAAGGTAGGCTGGACACACACACACACACACACACACACACACACACACACACACGGATGGAGACACACACAGGGATGGATGGATGGATGGATGGAGACACACACACACAGGGATGGATGGATGGATGGATGGATGGAGACACACACACACAGGGATGGATGGATGGATGGATGGAGACACACACACACAGGGATGGATGGATGGATGGACACACACACACACAGGGATGGATGGACGGACACACAGGGATGGACGGACACACAGGGATGGACGGACACACAGGGATGGACGGACACACACACAGGGATGGACAGGCATGTCTCACCCTCGGCTTATACACGAGTCAATAAGTTTGCCAGTTTTTTTGGGGGTAAATTGGGGGCCTCGGCTTATATTCGGGTCGGCCTATACTCGAGTATATACGGTACTAAAGGAATTGAGTAGATATGGAAAAATGACAAATTTTTAAATTAATACTTAAAAAGTCAGAGATTTTAAATATAACTATGTCAAAAGAAGAACAGCAGGCAATTTAACCTACATTCCCCTTCCCATGACATAAAGAGGAGCTTGGGTATTTAGGCATAAAACTGACAGCATCATTGTTAATTTTATATATGGCTAATTACGTCCCTATATTGAATAAGGTTAAAGATCAACTCAATTACCTGAGATATAAACCCCTCTCATGGTTGGGAAAGATAAATGCTTTAAAAATGTTTATTCTGCCAAAATTAACATACATATTCCAAATGATCCCAATAAGAGCCCCACAGTAATTTTTCGTGAAATTAAGAACTTTAGTGCTAAAATTTATATGAAGGCACAAACATCAAAGAATTTCATATACAACACACATAAAGGGGAAAAAAATAGGGGGATTAACAGCACCGGATTTTAAGAAATATTACCAGGTAATTATTATTTCACAGATAGCAGATGGATATATAATAAAGATGGTAAAGGGTGGGTGAATATTGAAAAAGCCCAAAGCAAAGTAGACATAGGGAAAAGGGTATGGGTTCCACGACAATACCGCAAATGATCAAGTAGCACAAACCCATTAACAAAAAACAATTTTAGGATATGAGTTGGTTTGAGTAGATTATATCACTGGCAATATAATTAATTCACCCTTAATTTCTTTATTAGACACAAATTATTTTAGACCTGGGAAAGATGATCACTTGTATTTTATTAGATGGGCAAAGAAGGATGAAATAACTCTACAAGATGGGATGATTGTAAATAGATTATGCACCTTCTCTGAATTAATACAAAAATGGGGAAATGGAGCATTAGATAGATGGAGATATGCACAAATGCAGCACTTTACACAGACACTTCCCCAACCATTGCAAGGAAGAGGTAATATGAGGTTAATGGAGAAATTATTCTCTTCCCCTCAGTGCTTGGGCCAGAGCAAATCTAAAATACTGGTAGAAGAAATAGTTCCATCCTACTTGGGGAAATGGGAGGAGGACATAGGTACCCTACGGGATGAGGAACAAAGACGTAAGATATTAAGGGTAGTTTGTTCCAGGGATGTCAAGACAATAGTGTCAGGGTCGTTACCTGGATGGTCGCGGTGCTGCCCGTGTTGGTGTGCGCCGACGTCCTGCGGTGCGTGCTGGGGTGCGTGTTCCTGTGCACGCGGTGTTGCACGCTCCTGTGGGCGCTGGTGCGCATCGGTGTGTGCCCTCGCGTGCCCCTGCTGGCCCCGGTGCGCGTCGGCGCACGCCGGTGCGCGCTGTTGTGGGCACTTCGGGTGCCGCTGGTGTGCCTGCTGGCGCCCGGGTGCGCGCGCGGTGCTTGCCGCCAATCGGCCTATTTAGGCCTGCTGCTGAGACCATTCAGGTGCTGCCTGATCAACAGGTTCCCATCCGTTGTCCGTATCCTGCATTCCTGTTCCCAGATCTCCTGACGACCCGGCTCTCCTTGGACACCTCTGACCTCTGCCTGCACCTGACCTCGGCCTGTTTGACCTCTCTCTTGCCTGCTCCTTCTGTACCTCTGCTGCCCGCCTGTTGCCAAACCCTGCCTGCACCCGGACCTGCCTGCTCTGCTCCTGCTCCGTACCCAGTTTGCCTGTGTTCTACCTACGCACCTGCTGCTGGAAGTTTCCTGCAAGTTCCTGCTCCTGGAGCCATACCACAGGCTCTCTTACCACTCCGCACTCTCAGCCACCTGTCTGCTCTATCAGGGGTTGTAAGTCGGACACGTACGGGAGACCACCCTCTGCCCAAGCGGACTCACCAGTTCGGTAAGTGCCAGTCTGACAAATAGAAACGTATTATAAACTGATGGCAAGATGGTATGTCGTCCCTCAGAGAGCACAGAAGTTTAGTGCAGAGACCTCTTCATTGTGCTGGAGGGGATGTGGTACCCTCGGGACCTTCTCGCACCTTTGATGGGATTGTGAGAAGATCCAGCCCTACTGGGAAAGAATCTTAGACTACATTTACCAAATAACAGGGGAGCATGTCCAAAAAGAGCTGTGGAAATGCTTGTTCCATGATACAGATAAAACAGTAGCTCAATATAGGAACACCCTGGTGCCCCACCTTTTGAATGCAGCCAAATGCCTGATTCCAAGAGAGTATAGAACTCTGGAACCCCCTTCTATGAAGGAATAGGCAGTAAAAATAGACTGGCTGAGATCAATAGAAGAAACAATACACAGAATTGAAGATTCCACAGAAATATATAATAGTGAATGGGAGAAGTGGCTAGAGTTTAACAAATCATCAGAATACACGATGATGGTGGATCGTTAAGGGGAGAGGGGGAGCAAGAGAGATCGGAGTCCTGGGGGAAAATAGATAAGGGAATTTAAGAGGCGTCTTAATGTTGGTGCATGGGGGGGAGGTGGGCAGAGAGAGAAGGGGGGAGGGGTGGTCATGGGATTTTTTTTTCTTCTTTTAGGGCTGGGGACGAGGGGCTGGTTGTTTAATGTAGAATATTATATTGAAAATGAAAGGTGGAGACACCAATTCTGTAAAAATTGTAATAATAATAATGCTGATTAACCTGAATAATTTATACTAATAAAACATATACAAAAAAAAAATCACCTGTGCAAAATAATGGATAGTCTGAAAACATGACCTGTTGGGGTGCCTTAAGGACTGGAGTTGAGAAACACTGCCTTTTAAAATGGTAGATGTTACATATGTTTATGTCACTTGGTTTTTAACCCAGAATTATATAAATAAGATTCTGGGTGCCCACAGTGTAGGAAAAAAGTAGGGACAGAAGCCCCTGCTTGTTAGGGAGAGATCAAGAATAGCATTGGGGAGAGGTATATGTCGAGGAGGGGAAGAGTAGGTTTCCCCTTACAGGGTGTCTTCTCTTTCAGCTTCCTGGGACAGTCTCCCACTAGCAGTTAAATATCTGCAAGGACATTTGGGAATTGTAGAGTGACCAAGCCATTTTTGACCTCCTCCAAGGGAAGTGGTCCTCTGGAATTCCATGGCATGGAAATGTCTGATGTATTACTATTGAAAAGTGCCTTGTAGATAAAAAGTGCCCTCCTTGCCTGGAGAAGCATATGACCTGTGACATATGTGGTGCCATTGCTATAAATTGCGCAACGGTCAATTTCTACAATATAGACAAGATTTACTTTTACACATGTGTTTACCCAATTCTCAGGAACACTAGTTAGGTCCCACCTACAGGTATGTGTAGTCCCTATCATTTTTATGCATAATGTGTCATATGTCTACCAAGTGCTGCAAACAAAGAGCCTTTTTTTAAGGCATAAGAAGAATGGAAAAAAGAGGTATGGTGCATTACAAAAAATATCAAGAAGTGGGTCCAGTGCAACACCTAGGTCTCTTTCTGTTATAAGGGTAACACTGGTAACATCAAAAAGGTTGTCTAGGTAGGATTCTAGGAAGCTTATCTGATATTTGGGACTTACAGATTAACCACTTCAATACAGGGCACTTATACACCTTCCTGCCCAGACCAATTTTGAGCTTTCAGCGCTGTCGCACTTTGAATGACAATTGCGCGGTCATGCTACACTGTACCCAAACTAAATTTTTATCATTTTGTTCCCACAAATAGAGCTTTCTTTTGATCACCTCTGGGATTTTTATTTTCTGCTAAACAAATAAAAAAGACCGAAAATCTTGAAAAAAAACATGTTTTTTTTGTTTCGGTTACAAAACTTTGTAAATAAGTACGTTTTCTCCTTCACTGATGGGCACTGACGGGGCTGCAGTGACGGGCACTGATAAGGCGGCACTGATGGGCACCGATGAGGTGGCAATAATGAAGTGGCACTGATAGGCGGCACTGAAAGGTGGCACTGATATGCGACACAGATAGACACTGATAGGTGGCGCGGATTGTCATGGATAGGTGGCACGGATTGGCATGGATGGGCGGCATGGATAGGCGGCACAGATGGGCATGGATAGGCGGCATGGATAGGCGGCACAGAGGGCATGGATGGGCACTGATAGGCGGCTAGGGTGGGCACTGATAGGCGGCATTGTAATTTAAAGTTTTGTAGGGATGGATGCTAATCAGTGCCAAACAGTAATGCATGCCAATCAGTGATGCCCATTGTGGGCACTGATTGGCATCCATTATGGGCACTGATTGGCATTCATTATGGGCACTGGCTGGCATCCCTGGTGGTCTAGGGGGCATACCTGGTGCTGGGCATCTCCTGGTGGTCTGGTGGCGTCCCTGGTGGTCCAGTGTGGGCATCCTCGGGGGGGATCAGCACAGACCCCCCCTGTCAGAGGAGCAGCCGATCGGCTCTCCTCTACTCACGTCTGACAGACGCGAGTGAGGAAAAGCCGATCACCAGCTCTTCCTATTCACACTGTGATCAGCCGTTATTGGACACGGCTGATCACGTGGTAAAGAGTCTCCGTCGGAGACTCTTTACCGAGATCGTAGTTGCAGGGTGTCAGACTGACACCCCGCAACAACGATCGCCGCGATGCGCGCCCCCGAGGGCGCGCATCGGCTTAATATCCTGATCACGTCATATTGCGTCCGGTCAGGATATTACAACCACTTTGCCACCGTCATTTTGCTATATGGCGGGCGGCAAGTGGTTAACCAGTACCATGAAGGAATCCTTTGCATGTCTGCATATTGGTCTTGGAAAACCCAATTAGCATTCTGCGCTGTGACATTGCTCACATAACCTATGTTCTCAGTTGCATAAGGGGCTTAGAGAGCTGTGGATGGAAACTGCGGGGGAGAGGTTTATGTCAGCAAGAGGCAGAGAACAGCAGTACACTGATCTTCCCATTGCATGGCTGTGCAGGGGGGGGGGTTCAGCATTGGAGGACAGGAAGGCTGTTCTTCCAGGCACAGCCAGAAAATCGGCCATGATGGGATGGACGTGCGCTTATGCCTAGAGTGATCAGTTTGAAATAGGAAAGCAGGGGGACTGACAGGATCACCAGGGATATCACACAAAGGAAACAATGCAAAGAGACCAGGATTCTTTTTAACATATGTACATGGTACAACATACACATATTAGGAATATAAAATGTTGGGGGTAGCAAACACCTTAATTTACATTAGCATGTATTACACAGACATCCCATAGTATTATACTTCACAATTTTGGAAC
This sequence comes from Lithobates pipiens, assembly GCF_037356315.1. NCBI lineage: Eukaryota > Metazoa > Chordata > Amphibia > Anura > Ranidae > Lithobates > Lithobates pipiens. Next base: position 365,631,171 of record NW_027507758.1, on the reverse strand, counting down.
CAAAAGTACCTAAAAGGGGATAATATTTGCAAATTACTTTAAGTGTTATTTTGGAGGCACCCTACCTATACCTGCGGTGGCTATACTAACAACTTATATTGCATTTGGGGTTACATTCATTTATGTTTTTAAACAACAAAATGTTTTTTTTAGTAAAAACTACATTTTTTTTCAATAGATGATATCTTTTCATTTATATGTGTTTGATGATTGGTACAGTGCCCAAAAATATCACATATTCTCTGGTTCTCTTTCTCTTAAATGACATACAGGGATGAGGCACAGGACATCATTTTCAGTCTTGTGCTTCATCAGTCCTCAGTTAGCCACTTTGGGTTGGCATAGATACCTTAAATATTTGTAAAGCAGCGAATTTGAGACATCTGTAAAGTGGCAATCATTTTTTTTATTTATTTATTTAAAAGTATTAAATGTTTGCCCAAGGATGCTGCAATGTACTACGTTTGTTGGCTGAAAACAGTGTTTCTACCTATTTTTAAACATATATGTTGTATTATCTCTCTCTTCCTGTCTTGATAAAAAGAATAAACAATCCTGATGAATGGTTAGTTTCATTTTTTCTAAAAGCTAAACTAACACTTTAAGTTACTCTCAAACTGTGCTCAAATTATTCTTCCTATAAATCTAAGGAATTTATATCCCATTCAGCACAACAGTCTGAGCTCAGACTTAGAAAACAACAAATTTACTTTTCCTACCCAATAGCAGCCTCTTGTGTCTAAATAGAGTCACTACGCTCTACTTTTTTTTTGGCACCGGAAACTACATTGGTGTGAACTAGAGCCATTGGAAGACATGGAAAACACGCATGCATTTTTAGTGCAGAAAAAAAGCAAATGAAACTACATCTGGTGTGAACTAGCTAACTAAATGTGACTGAATACTAGATAACAGAACATAATTCTCAATAAATAGGTGTGCTATCGATTTAAGGTGCTCTTCATATGAATGTGGATACAAAAGCAAAGTTTTATTAATACAATTCATTATTTTAAAAATGTGAAGATAATTAACTGCTTCTCATCCGGCCATTGCAAAATGATGCCCAAGCGGGAGCCATAGTCATATGTGGTGATGGCCGAACGGTTCGCCTGGCGGTCGCTTCACGGCGAATTTCGGCTGTTCGCGGTCTGCCCGTTCGGCGGACTATTGGCGCCGTTCGCTCGGCGGACTTCCGTGTTTACTGTGTAAAAGAACTTTGACCTATGATGACACATCCATCATGGGGTACAGGACAGCCAATTGAGACATTACAGCACATGGACACTTGGACATTCCCCCTAACTTATAAATAGACCCGATCCGGCGGCCATTTTGCATTCTTTCTTCTGTCACTATAGGGAGAGGTTGCTGTGTGGAGCAGGGAGAGATTGCAGTGACCCAAATCGCTAGCTATTTGGTACACAAAAGTTCTTTTCAGGACTGGTATAGGTGTTAGGTGTAGTTCAGGATATAGGTTTGCTGTGCTACTGATTGTTGCAGCAGCCTGAGTGTCTTTTGTCAGTTTAGAGAAAGGGACAGGACGGTGTGTCTGCTGTAGGGACAGTCAGTTTAATCATTAGCTGTTACTATCAAGTCCAAAAAAGTGCTATTCCAGTTATTGTTCCAGTAGTCTCTGTTTTGTCAGTTTATATAGGGACAGGCAGGAAGCAGTGTGTGAGGCAGTGAGGGTCAGTTTAATCAGTAGCTGTTACTATATTAGGTCCACAAAGGTTATTTTCAGGACTGGTATCAGTGGTATGGTAATAGGCTTGTACACGTATAATATTCTTTCTTCCAAATATAGAAAGAATATTATACTTGACTGCTGCCCTTCTGCTGCAGTCTGCTAATCAGTCACACACAACCTACTTGTTCCACAAAGGTCCTTATAAGGACTGGTAATAACCTGGTGTAGGGTGCTATAGTACATAGGGTTGAGTGAGGTACAGTCTGCTATTCTATAAGGACTGGTATATGTCCACAATACATAGGGTTGAGGTGCACTACTGCTGACCGCTGCCCTATACTGCAGCAGTCTTTCATCGGTATAGGGACTGACGTACAGTCTGCTAATCAGTCATACACAACCTACTTGTTCCACAAAGGTCCTTATAAGGACTGGTAAGGCATAGGGTACTACAGTACATAGGGTTGAGTGAGGTACAGTCTGCTATTCTATAAGGACTGGTATAGGTCCACAATACATAGGGTTGAGGTGCACTACTGCTGACCGCTGCCCTATACTGCAGCAGTCCTTCATCGGTATAGGGACTGACGTACAGTCTGCTAATCAGTCACACACAACCTACTTGTTCCACAAAGGTCGTTATAAGGACTGGTAAGGTATAGGGTACTACAGTACATAGGGTTGAGTGAGGTACAGTCTGCTATTCTATAAGGACTGGTATAGGTCCACAATACATAGGGTTGAGGTGTACTACTGCTGACCGCTGCCCTATACTGCAGCAGTCCATTGGTATAGGGACTGACGTACAGTCTGCTAAACAGTCACACACAACCTACTTGTTCCACAAAGGTCCTTATAAGGACGGGTAACTTGGTCTGTCTAGGGTGCTACAGTACATAGGGTTGAGTGAGGTACAGTCTGCCATTCTATAAGGACTGGTATAGGGCCACAATACATAGGGTTGAGGTGCACTACTGCTGACCGCTGCCCTATACTGCAGCAGTCCTTCATAGGTATAGGGACTGACGTACAGTCTGCTAATCAGTCACACACAACCTACTTGTTCCACAAAGGTCCTTATAAGGACTGGTAAGGTATAGGGTACTACAATACATAGGGTTGAGTGAGGTACAGTCTGCTATTCTATAAGGACTGGTATAGGTCCACAATACATAGGGTTGAGGTGCACTACTGCTGACCGCTGCCCTATACTGCAGCAGTCCTTCATCGGTATAGGGACTGAGAGTTTTGTCACAGGGTAATTTAAAAAATGACAGGCAGAGGAAGAGGCAGGCCCTTCCGCAGGGGTGGTAGGGGTAGGGTAGGAGCAACAGGCTTGAGCCAAAGTGGGAAGTTGCAGAAGGTGCGTTCAATTACTTTAAAGGACGCACCAGACTTGGTTGAGTGGCTCACTCAGCCTTACTCTTCTGCACCCTCCTCATCCTCTCGATCTGCACCCTCTTCTTCACTCTCTGCTATGTGCACCCCCAAAGACACTACCACCAACACCACCACCACCACATACCTTCCGCTTGAGTCACAGGAATTATTTTCCGATCCATATCAAGACATTTCTGATGCGCAGTCACTCTTGGTATTGGATCAGGAAGAGGAGGTAGCAACAACCGCTACTCAGCAGTCTGACGACAGTACCCAGATCAGCCCAAGGAGGAGGTTGGTCCCCGGTGTTGCTGCCTACTCCGAGATCTCTACTTATAGCGGTGGGGAAGGTGACGTCGATGATGACGTGTCTAGTGATGTCACGTGGGTGCCCACAAGAGAGGAAGAGGAGGGGAGTTCAGATGAAGATATGGACCAGCAGATAGGGAGGAGAAGCAGGAATAACTTACATTGCACAGGAGGGACAAAGCAGACTGCAAATGTATCAGGAGCGAGTCATCGACACATCTGGTGCTCCCAGGACACCGGCACATGGCTCCGCAGTGTGGGCTTTTTTTAACGTGTCCGCTGCTGACAATAGCTTTGCCATCTGCAATCCTTGCAGTCAACGCATTAGTCGCGGTAAGCCCAACACTCACCTAGGGACGACCGCCTTAAGAAGGCACATGAGCAGCCATCACCGAGCCCAGTGGGAGCAACGGAACACACAAAGCCACACTCCAGGCTCTTACCATCTAGCCTCGTCTTCTACTTTTCCTTCTCCTCTCTCCTCACAATTGTCCTCCACTCCACCTTCCATCACGCCAAGCTAACGTTTTTCTGCAAAAAGGCAGGCTTCCTTGGGCCTAATGTTCGAGCGTAAAAAAAATTATGACGCCGGATAACCCTCTTGCCCAGCGGTTGATGGCTGGCTTGTCAGAACTCATAGCCCGCCAACTACTGCCATATAAACTGGTGGACTCGGAGGCCTTTCGCAAATTTGTGGCCATTGGAACACCACAATGGAAGGTCCCAGGAAGGAAGTATTTCTCAGAGAAGGGCATCCCAGAGCTATATGGCCATGTTCAGCGGCAAGTGAATGTATCTCTGGCACACAGTGTCGGTGCCAAGATACATCTGACCACAGACACGTGGTCTAGCAAACACGGGCAGGGAAGGTATATCACTTTTACTGCCCACTGGGTGAACCTTCTGACGGCCGTCAAGCATGTAACCCGTGGCACCCGTGTAGATTTGGTTTTACCGCCACGGATTGCATGCAGGCCTGACTCTTCTTCTCCTCCTCCTCCTACTCCATTCTCCTCCCTCTCCTCCTCGGCTGACTCCTCCTTTTCCGCTGCTAGCGTCTATTCCACTGCGCCGCCCAAGCTCCCCAGAACCTATTCGACATGCCAGGTGAGACGTTGCCATGCCGTGCTGCGTCTGTTGTGCCTGGAAGCCAAGAGCCACACTGGCCCGGCACTCCTTTCAGCTTTGCGTTCACAGGCAGATCAGTGGCTAACACTGCTCAATTTGACAGTTGGTAAAGTGGTGTGTGACAACGGTGCCAATCTGCTTAGCGCATTGAAACAGGGCAAAATGACGCATGTGCCATGCATGGCACACGTCTTAAACTTGGTCGTGCAGCGATTCGTTGTCAAATACCCTGGGTTCCAGGACATCTTGCGGCATGCAAGGAAAATCTCGGCCCATTTCAGATCTTACACGGCCATGGCTCGCCTTGCTGACATTCAGCGGCAACGCAATCTGCCGGTCAGACGTCTTATTTGCGATTGCCCGACGCGATGGTACTCAACCTTCTATATGCTTGATAGGCTGCTCCAGCAGAAACATGCAGTTAACGTCTACCTGTATGAACTCTGCGGCAGAACAGGTTCTGGGGAGCTGGGGTTTTTTTCACCGCGCCAGTGGCTGCTCATGCGCGACGCATGCAGACTTCTGCGCCCATTTGAGGAGATCACCAAACTGGTCAGTCGCAGCCATGGCGCCATCAGTGACATGGTACCTTATGCCTTCTTTATGGAGCGTGCATTGCGTCATGTCATTGATCAAGCTGTGGAGGAGCAGGAGCGGGAAGATGAGGAAGTCGCAATGCTGGATGAATTCCCAGGGGGGGCTACTCTATCTGAGACAAGTCATCAACAGGAGTCTGAAGAGGAGTCAGAGGAGGATGGTGCCGGGGCGGATGAGGAGGAGCAAGAAGAGCATGCTTTAAACCTTTCTGGGATCCCTGTTGTGCGTGGATGAGGAGAGGAGAATGAAGAGGACGACATTATCCTGGAGGATGAGCAGGAGCCAGGCCACCACACCGCTTCCAGTTTAGTGCAAATGGGGGCCTTCATGCTCCAGTGTTTTAATAGGGACCACCATATAAAAAGCATAAGGGTCAAGGACCAGTACTGGGTGGCAACGTACTTAGACCCCCGGTACAAACACAAAATGGCGGAAATGTTACCGCCGTCACAGAGGGCTGTCAGAATGGAGCACTTCCAGGCCTTGCTTTGAGAAATGCTGCATTCTGCCTTTGCGTGCGCTGGCAGAGGAGCAATTCCCACTCCCAGAGAAGGAGTTGTGGGTACCAATCCAACAGCGCCTGCAAGAAGAGGCCGGTTTGAAGATGTGTTGGTGACTTCGGATATGAGGTCATTCTTTCAGCCGACCCATCGACAGGTGTCATCCGGATCCAGCATCAGGGAACGCCTAGACCGTCAGCTGTCCGACTACATCGGGTTAACGATGAACCCCTGGACTACTGGGTGGGCAGGCTTGACCTCTGGCCAGAGCTTGCCCAATTTGCAATCGAACTGTTGGCTTGCCCCTCATCCAGTGTCCTGTCCGAAAGGACGTTCAGCGCAGCAGGGGGGATCGTGACCAATAAGCGTACTCGCCTAGCTCACGACAGTGTTAACTACCTCACATTTCTAAAAATGAATGAGGCATGGATCTCGGAGGAATTCAACCCATGTGACCAGTAGACCATGTATATGTCTATAAAGAATTTTTTTAAACGAGCACAGAGACCTTCTTTCTTCATTTGGCTCACTTCCTTGTCCAAAAAAAAGCACACCGTACTATATGCCCGTACCCTCCTCTTTGAAGAGGTTGAGCGGTGTCATATTTCTACTGGGGCTGCTTATTATGAGGGGCTCCCACCATCCCTGTGCTGTGCTGACATCCTCCTGGGGCTGTACCTCTGCTGTGCATATTATGAGGGGCTCCCACCATCCCTGTGCTGACTTTTTCTTGGGGCTGTACCTCTGCTGTGCATATTTTATGGTGCTCCCACCATCCCTGTGCTATGCTCATTATGAGGGGCTCCCACCATCCGTGCTGTGCTGACTTCCTCCTGGGGCTGCTTATTATGAGGGACTCCCACCATCCCTGTGCTATGCTGGCATCCTCCTGGGGCTGCTTATTATGAGGTGCTCCCACCATCCCTGTGCTATGCTGACATCCTCCTGGGGCTGCTTATTATGAGGGGCTCCCACCATCCCTGTACTATGCTCATTATGAGGGGCTCCCACCATCCCTGTGCTATGCTCATTATGAGGGGCTCCCACCATCCCTGTGCTATGCTCATTATGAGGGGCTCCCACCATCCCTGTGCTATGCTGACTTCCTCCTGGGGCTGCTTACGGTGCAGGTGTCAGTGCTGTATATCACGGTGCTGATGTCAGTACTCGCTATCACGGTGCTGCTGTCAGTGCTGTATATCACGGTGCTGGTGTTAGTGCTTTATGTCACGCTGCTGATGTCAGTGCTCTCTATCACGGTGCTGTTGTCAGATGACTCTAACACGGTGCAGGTGTCATTGCTGTATGTCACGCTGCTGGTGATCATCTCCTGCACCCTCTTCTTTGCCTACCCTGACCTTCCCTCTCCTCCATTGCCTTCATGCGCTCCACAGTCCTGAATGGTCACAACAATTTCCCATATAAAAAAAGAATGCTTGTAGTTGTCGATCCCAGATTCACCTCATACATGTGTTATGTCATTTGCCATGTGGTGGGACTATGTTTGCACAGCTATTAATTATTTTGTGGCTGCAAATTTGACCTGTATGTTTGCGAAGTTCGCCTCCCATTGAAGTCAATGGGGCCCGCCGCGAATGTTTCGGTTCGCGAACTATCGAACGCGTTCGCGGTCCGCGTCGGAAGTTCGTCCATCACTAGTCATATGACATCCATCCCAGAACTTGCCTCCCTCGAGCCCAGTGGGCTGCGCTTCAGCGCGATCTGTCACCCATTGTGTCTAGCAGACTCAGCGGATGACTGATCAGTATAGTGGCCCGCTGCTGCTACCATGTGATCACTTTGATTGATCACAGCAGACCACATGACAATTGTAAACACTGAATGGCTTAAATTCATGCTATTCATTGTGTACAAATATGTTGGTAGCTGTGATTGGTCAGAGACAGTGGCGTTGCTATGGGGGTGCAGTCCACGCCGGGTGACACCCGCCAGAGGGGTGACACCAGGGCCCCCGCCCACTGCTACACTCTTTATTATATAATTATATTGCAAGCCATATGGGGGAGCGAGGCTGCCTATAACACTCCCTCATCAGGTTAAGCTGTCACTCAGCCCCTCTGGGATCTCCAATATCAGTCCTGAGGCCGGAGTTGGTGGGCGGAGCTGGGGGTGTAGCTGCCTCCTCCTACAGACTCCTTCGCTATGGCTAATCCTGCAGCTGAAGGAGATAGAGGCGAGTACTCAGCAGCCCCACCCAGATCTTCATCTGCAGGAATGATTCTGTAAGTTAGTGCACACTATCACTGCACAGTCCTGATCTGCTCTATGCCACTCCAACCTGGCACTATACCACCCCAACTTGCCCTATACCAACCAAACCTGGCACTATCCCACCACAACCTGTCCTATGCCACCCTAACCTGCCCTATACCACCCCAATGTATACTATGCCACCCCAACCTGCCCTATGTGACCCTGAACTGTACTATGCCATCCTAACCTGCCCTATATCACCCCAACCTGCCCTATGCAACCCAAAACTGACCTATGCCAACCCAACCTGCCCTATACCACCACAGCCTGCCCTATGCCACCCTATATTATGATTTACAGGAGCCACGCCCCATGACTAAGCGCTGCCTGCAGCAGGGCCGCTGATAGGCCAGTACAACTGGCCCTGCTGTACTGGGCCTGACCAGCAGGGGGGGCCCGGGCAACCTGAACTGCAAAGTAAATAAAATAAAAAAAAGATTCTCCTCCACCGATCATCGTCCACACCATTCCCCCCGGTCGGTAAGGTTTTTTTTTTTTATTAGAGATGTGATTAGTCTGTTCTGTATGAGGCTGCAGGGGAGGGACTATTTGTTGTATTTCGGGCGCGGAAGAATACGTCTTCTGCGCCCGGTCCTCCTGCTCCGCACACCGCACAAGTCCCGGCCAGCATATCCTATGGTGTTGCGGAGTGATATTCCTCTCTCTCTCCGCGTGAGAAGAAGTAGCAGAGTGAGAGGAGCAGAGAGTGCAAGGGCCGGGCGATCGAGCTATTGTGGACACTCAGGAAGAGGGAGAAAGTGATCTGCCACCCTGCTGGAGCTAACAATTACACAGGTGAGGTGTATGCTTGCTTGGGGGGGGGGGGCAGGGGGGGGCTTGAAGTTCAACATCTACTACTACTCTGCAATACATACTCTGCAATACATACCCTGCCAATACATACCCTGCCAATACATACCCTGCCAATACTCTGCAATACATACTATGCCAATACTCTGCAATACTTTATACTTACCCTGCCAATACTCTGCCAATACTCTGCAATACTTACCCTGCCAATACTCTGCAATACTTACCCTGCCATACTCTGCAATACTTACCCCGCCAATACTCTGCAATACTTACCCTGCCAATACTCTGCAATACTTACCCTGCCAATACTCTGCAATACTTACCCCGCCAATACTCTGCAATACTTACCCCGCCAATACTCTGCAATACTTACCCCGCCAATACTCTGCAATAAATACCCTGCCAATACTCTCCAAAATACCATTTTATTTATTCATTAATGGTTTGTATTACATATAGATATTAAAGAGGTCTGTTCTCATCTGAAAACAGTATTTCTTTTGGATAATCAAACCTATAACTGGCTGGAGAAAAACAAATATCACTTGTAGACAAACCTACACTTTGTTTCAAGGTGGGGTCTGGGGAGGGGCAATGGGTGGTGCCAGGGGTGGGGCTGAAGGAGGGACCAGGGGCAGGGCCAGGGTGGAGCTGAAGGGGGCCCTGTCAGGTAGGCTGTACGGGGCCCCATGATTTCTATCAGCGGCCCTGGCCTGCAGGGCTCTGAGCAGTTTAGCGGGGGGATGACACCATGTTTTGCCGCACCAGGTGACACCAACCCTAGTGATGCCACTGGTCACAGAGATTACATGGTACCGCCAGGGCCAATCACAGCCCATCTGTATCATGAGCCAATCACAGCTAATCTCAACAATACAAACTGAGTGAATCTTTCATTCAGTAAAAATGCGTGCTTATAGCAGTGAAACCCATTCATTCATATAGAATTTAAATGGCAGTGTTATGAATTTTGATGATAGAATCAGGACTCCATGCATAACATTACCTGCATGCAAATTAAGTGTGTATTTACACTACATTCTCAAAAGTATTGGGACACACAATAACTTTAATAGCATCAAAGTCTTAGTCCATAGGGTTCAATATCCATCCATGTCTTTATGGACCTTGCCTTGTGAACTGGTCCAAATCATTTGGTGGAGGGGGGATTATGGTGTGGGGTTGTTTTTCAGGGGTTGGATTTAGCCCCTTAGTTTCAGCGAAGGCATCAACATACATTTTGGACAATTTCATGCTCCCAACTTTGTGGGAACAGTTTGGGGATGGCCCCTTCCTATTTCAACATGACTGTGCACCAGTGCACAGGCCCCCTGGTGGCAACACCACCACATAAGCTTTAATATAAATGCATGTACACACAGATGTACTGTATATGCCTTAAACCCAGTGGTGGCGCTAGCCCATTTGCTTTAAGGCATATACATTTGTGTCAACACAAGTATTAAACTTTTCAAACTCTGCACTAAAATTCAACCATTTAGAGCTTAGTCTCAGGCGTAACACCATAGGTTGCACAGTTTACCACAATTTTTCCAAGAGCTCTTGGAACACCTGGGTTGCTGCATACTACTTTACAGAACCCTTACCCCATTTCCATACTCTTAAAAGTCAAATTGTATCCCCCCATCTATGTATTTTTTTTTATAGTATTAGAGATGGCTCAATATTACCCTCCCTCTGCCTACAACCCTGTTATTCATAAACTGGGTAAAGATCATGAAGATTATAACAATTATTGACCCATTTCCTTAATAAACGAAACTTTGTCTCGCTATTAAGAATTTTATATAAACCGCTCAGTAGCCTCTATATCGATCAAAGGCTTTAAATCACAATGTTTCCAAATTCAAAGTAGCACTCACCAAGGATGTTCTCTTTCCCCGTGCTGAAATTCCTCTACATCTTCAACTTTTTAGCAGCAGCCTTAAAGGGGAACTTCACCCAAAAGGGGACGTTTCTGCCTGTCTGCATCCTTCAACCTCCACTGCCACATTTTACACTTTTTGGGGTGGAGCGGGTACCTGGTTTTAACAGGTACCCTTTCCCACATCCGGTCAGATGCGTTGCAACTATCTGAGCTGAAAGTTTGTCCGTCCTCCTTCCTCCACAGCCCTCTGGGACACATTACAGGTCTCAGAAGTCTATAGGACCATTCACAAAGCAGAGCACGGGTTATGCATGCACAGTAGGAAACTTCCCTTACTTATGATGCCGGCACCTGCACCCAAAGCTGATTGAAGAATCGTCTCAATTGAGGACATCGCTGGATCCCTGGATAGGTAAGTGTCCGTTTTATTTTTAAAGTCAGCAGCTACAGTATTTGGGGGGAACCTGGAGTTCGTCTTTAAGGTTTTTGACTATTTGGAACTGTTCGTAGGTCCCTCCACCAAGTTCCAGCTGAAGAAAAATAGCCCAAAAGCAAAATGCTGCTACCACCATGCCACACAATGCTAGACAATTTTCTCTGGCATCTGGTTACCTTGTGCCACTGCACACCTATTGGTACCCAGTGTGTTTCCCAGGATGCTGCACAGTAACGAGGGGGATACTTTCCTCTAGATTAACACTCCAGGATTCTGCTGAGGACAGGGGAAAGGCCAGTAGTCTGAGGCCCTATGAGAGCTGCCTCAGTTCAGGCTACTGTACCTTTGGAACTTATATCCCAAAAGCACACAGTCATCAGAAATCAATTCAGGGTCTTTACCCGCAAGTCTCCAAGACAGCTGCCACCTTCCAGATTCCGCCGGACATGGTCTAGTGAGGAATATAATCCTTCCTCAGACCAGATCCCTTGGGATAATGCCCTATAGCCAACTCCGCCTTTTTTTTCCGTAATTCTGTCATAGGATTCCTCTTAACCACTTCAATATACTGTATTATATACTGTACACTGACTGCAGTGTGTGTGTGTGTGTGTGTGTGTGTGTGTGTGTGTGTGTATATATATATATATATATATATATATATATATATACACACACACATTATCTCACAAAAGTGAATACATCCCTCACATTTTTGTAAATATTTTATATCTTTTCATGTGACAACACTGAAGAAATTACACTCTGCTACAATGTAAAGTAGTGAGTGTACAGCTTGTTTAACAGTGTAAATTTGTTGTCCCCCTCAAAATAACTCAAAAGACAGCCAATAATGTCTAAACCGCTGGCAACAAAACTGAGTACACCCCTAGGTAAAAATGTCCAAATTGGGCCAAATTAGCCATTTTCCCTCCCCGGTGTCATGTGACTCATTAGTGTTACAAGGTCTCAGTTGTGAATGGGGAACAGGTGTGTTAAATTTGGTGTTATCGCTCTCACTCTCTCATACTGGTCACTGGAGGTTCAACGTGGCACCTCACGGTAAAAACTCTCTGAGGATCTGAAAAAAATAGGATTTTTAAAACAGCTTACCTCTAAAATCCTTTTCTTGGAGTACATCATAAGACACAGAGTCTCAAGTAATTACTTGGTGGGTTATAGGCCTACCTTTAGGTGTTGACACTGGTATAACCAATACAGGAAGTTGACTCCCCTATATAACCCCTCCTCCTTCCAGGAGCACTCAGTTTTTGTAGCCAAGCAATATAAGTAATATACTCTTACCCCATAAAACAGAAGAGCGGGAGCTCTGTGTCCTATGATGTACTCCAAGAAAAGGATTTTACAGGTAAGCGGTTTTAAAATTCCTATTTTCTTTATCGTACATCATAGGACACAGAGTCTCAAGTAATTACTTGGTGGGATGTCTACTGGAGGGGAGGGAGACACAACCCGTAGGGTAACCCCCAGACCTGAGGACTTATATTGCTGCCTGCAGCACACTGCGCCCGAAGGCGATATCCGCATTCCATCTTACATGCACTTGATAAAATTTTGCAAATGTATGTATTGAAGGCCAAGTTGCGGCCTTGCAGATTTGAGACCTGGAGGCCTGGTGACGCACTGCCCAAGAAGCACCAACCGCTCTGGTGGAGTGCGCCTTAGCTTGAAAAGGGGGAATCTTTCCCTTTAAATCATAAGTTTGAATTATAACTTACCAAATGCACTTAGCGACAGTGGATTTTGACGCTTCCTGTCCCTTCTTAGGACCCTCTGCCAGAAGAAATAAGACATCAGTCTTACGAATCGGAGCAGTTTTCTTAAATACATTTTCACTGCTCTCACTACATCAAGACAATGTAGACCTTTCTTCCCTGGAACAAGGTTTTGGGAAAAAAACCTGGCAGGACAATATCTTCATTCAGATGAAAGCCTGAAACCACTTTTGGCAAAAATCCTGGACGAGGGCGTAACACCACTCTGTCCTCATGAATAATCAAATATGACTCCTTACAAGAAAGAGCAGCCAAGTCTGAAATCCTCCTTGCTGAGGATATAGCAATTGAAAATATCAGCTTCCTAGTCAGAAGGACTAAGGGAACATGCTGCAAAGGTTCGAATGGCTGTTTGTGTAACACTGACAAAACTAAATTTAAGTCCCAAGGGCTTAAGAGTGATTTAACTGGCACATTAATCCGCAGCACTCCTTGCATGAAACCCTGGACTAAAGAATGCATAGCAAGCAGTCTTTGAAATAAAAATTGATAAGGCTGAGACTTGGCCCTTAATAGTACTCAGGGCCAACTTTATCTCTACGCTTAATTGTAGAAAGGTAAGAATTCTGCCTATGATATATCTCCGAGGGTACCAACCCTTGGCCTCACACCAGGAAACAAGCTTTCCAGGCTCGATAATATATAGCTCTAGAAGCTGGCTTCCTAGCATTAATCAAAGTAAAGATAATGGACCTGGAAAGCCCACGTTTATTCAGAATGTGGGTCTCAATAGCCAAGCCGTTAAATTTAGCGTTCGTAAAGTAGGATGGAATATCGACCCCTGAGATAGCAGGTCTGGCCTTAGTGGGAAAAGCCCTGGACCCTCCACTACCATCCTTACGATCTCTGCGTACCATGACCTTCTGGGCCATGCTGGTGCTACCAGTATTACCGATTTTCTTTCCAGCTTGATCCTGTAAAGAACTTGAGGTAGCAACTGAATCAGGGAAAAGTGCATAGATCAGTAAAAACTGATCCCACGGGGTCGCCAATGCATCTGTTCTGTATGCGGGTGGGTCCCCTGTCTTGGATGCAAAGTTGACTAGCTTAGTGTTGAATCTGGACGCTAGAAGGTCTACGTCCGGAGTCCCCCATCTTTGGCAAACAGCCTGAAACACCTTGGGGTGAAGAGACCATTCTCCTGGAATAACTGCCGGTGACTTAAATGAAAACTGCCGATAGGCATGGGACATTCTCTTCTGTCCAAGTTAGAATCTGGTTCACCTCTCTCTGAGCTGAAAGACTCTTGGTGACCCCTTGCGATTGATACGCCACAGTCGTGGCATTGTCGGACTGGATCCTGGCAGGACAATTCTTTAACCTGGAGGTCCATGTTTCTAGAGCCAGATACACTACCGGAATCTCTAGGATGTCGATGGGCAAGGCTCCTACTCCCCAGCCTGAAAAGGCTGGCATCTGTCATTACTACCTTCCAGATAATTGATCTGAAGGACTTTCCCTTTAGCAGGTTCCAAGATAGTAACCATGTTCTTATTATTTATTTATTTATTTTTTGTGTTTTTTTTCTTTATGGGAAATGTAAGGTTTTGCTCCTTTAATGTAAGAGGTCTAAACTCCCCCTCTAAAAGAAATCAAATATTGAATTTTATGAATAAACAGAAAATTGATATAGTGCTATTTCAAGAAACACACTTTCGATCAGATCACATACCTAAAATAAATATTAGAAATTATAGTGTGTGGATACATGATACATTTCCTTACTCTAAATCAAAAGGTGTATCGATTGCGTTTCATAGGGATATACCAGTCCAAATAATACAAAAATATGAAGGTAAGGATGGGAGGTTATTAATAATAAAACTTAAGCTGTATGGAAAAATAATTACAATAATAAATTTGTACCTTCCAAATTATGGGCAAATAGAGACTGGAATAAAAGCCCTATCAGACGCAATGGAGAAAGCTGAGGGAATAGTAATTGTGGGAGGCGACTTTAATTTCCTGATGGATATAAAAAGGGACACTACAAATATTAATATGCAAAAAAAAAAGAATAACATTAAAATAAAGGAATTTAAAAATGTCTTGAGAAAATACCAGCTAACTGATATATGGAGGGCCCACCATCAAATGGAGAAAAATTATACATACTATTCAAATATTCACAACTCATACCACAGATTAGAGTATTTTTTTGTAAATAGGGAAGGTTTAATAATGAAGCCAATATCAGAGATAGGGGGATTTCTATGGTCAGATCACGCCCCAATATATCTAGAGTTTGCAGTAATTGCGACAAAGAAAAGGAGTGGGATATGGAGATTGAATGATAATCTAATCAAAGATAATAAATGTGAGGTAGAGATACAACAAACTATAAAATAATTTTTAATAACTCATGAAGGAGATGAAACATCAATCCCAATTCAATGGGAAACATTAAAATGTGTATTGAGGGGAATATTCATCAAGCATGGAGCAAGAAGAAAAAAAGAAAAAATATTGAAACAATCTCAATTGGAAACAGAGATTAGAGAATTAGAGGAGATACACAAGAGGAGTATGAAACCATTTGATAGAATAAGATTAAAGGAAAAACAAATGGAAATGCAATCAATGCTTGATGAAGAGTCCCTACAGATAAGAGACAAAAATAGAACACAGTGGTATAAGTTCGGAAATAAATCAGGGAAAGTGTTGGCCCGAACATTAAAAAAGCAGCAACCCTTAAGTTACATAGAAAAAATTGTAAAACCAAATGGGGAAATGACATATGACCCAGTGGAAATATCTGAAACTCTTCATACTTACTACTCCAAGTTATATAATATAAAAGAAAATCAGGAATATAAGGAGAAAGGGAATAAGGGTGAGGCGATACGAAACTATATACGGGAAACAGCGGTACCCATGTTCTCAACAGAAAAAATTGAGGATCTGGAGCGTGAAATCTCAATAGAAGAAATAGAGCATGCAAACGCAGAACTTGCACTGGGAAAGAGTCCAGGCCCGGATGGGTATACCGCTAGATTCTATAAGACATTTAAGAGTTTAATCACGCCTATTCTTAAGAAAACATATAACTCTATCTCTCAAACACAGCCATTTGCAGTACAGAGCACGGAGGCCCATATCGTATTAATATTAAAGCCTGAAAAGGATCAATCAATTTGTAAAAACTATAGACCTATATCTTTGACAAACATAGATATAAGAATATACTCTAAGATAATAGCGAGACGAATAACAGAAATTATATCAGATCATATAAACTTGGACCAAACGGGTTTTATGAAGGGTAGAGAAACAAGGGATAACATTATCAAGACATGTACACTGATGGAATACGCTCAGAGAAATGCCATCCCTGCCTGCCTTCTGGCTATAGATGCCGAGAAGGCTTTTGATAGGGTGGGATGGCAATTTTTGGAGGAAGTATTGAGGCAAATAGGATTGGGACCTAAAATGCTATATAGGATCACTGCATTATATAAAAATTCAAGAGCAAAAGTTAGGACAAATGGGATGTTGTCAGATTATATAAAGATATCAAATGGGACTAGACAGGGGTGTCCCCTATCCCCACTTCTGTACGTTATGATAATGGAACATCTTATGGAAGCTATAAGGGGAAATACGGATATCAAAGGGATAGAGGTTAAAGGTAAAGAATATAAGACGGCTGCATATGCAGATGATCTTTTATTATATATAACTAACCCTATAATTACAATACCAAATGTAATAAAAGAACTGGAAAGATTTGGGCAATTGAGCAACTTTAAAGTTAATTATGATAAATCTGAAGTAATGAACATCTCATTGGAAGAAGGAATGCAAAAGATAATACTAAATGATTTCCCATTTAAATGGAAACAAGACGTGATTAAGTATCTTGGAATATATATTCCAAGTGACTTAAAACTTCTACAGGACATGAACTATAATAAAGCAATTTATAAGGTAAAAAAACTTTTAGGAAAATATGATAAAATAACTTATTCCTGGTTAGGGAAAATAAATATTCTAAAGATGGTGATACTACCAATTATGCTATATATTTTTCAAACTGTCCCTATTATACCATCAGGAAAGATTATGAAGGATTTAAGAGAAGATGCAGAAAGTTTTATATGGTCGCATAAGGTTCCTAGAATAGGAAGAGAAGTATTAATAAGAACAAAAAAAAATGGAGGACTGGCAATGCCTAACTTCTCCAAATACCTCCAAGCAGCGTCAATAATGAGAATTATAGATTGGCAGCATAATGCAAAAAATAAACAATGGGTAGAGTTAGAAGAAGATATAATAGGGGCTAGAATAAAACATCAACCATGGATAAAATCTAATTTAAGGCCAGAAGAAAAGGAGTTACCCATTTTTGTAAAAACAACATTAAAAATTTGGGATGATATAATAAAAAAAGGAAATCTCTCCTCAATGAGTGGCCATATGACCCCATTATTTGCCAACCCAGAATTTAGACCAGCACTAAAAAGCAAAACATTTCTTAAATGGAATATGGAGGAGCATGAGCGAATAATACAAATCCTGATAGATGGGAGAATGCCAAGGTTTCAGGAAATGGGACATGAATATAATAATAAATGGCTGCAATACTCTCAGTTGAAAGCATATATAGATCCATTAATTATAAGTATTAATAGACAATTAACTGTATTCGAGCAAATAGTATTAAATAAGGATAAAGCGAATAAAAAACTTTCTAAGATATACAATCTATTACTCCCCTATGGTGATATTAAAAAAATAGCAGCAGTGAAAAAATGGGAGGAGGAAATAGGGAATGTGTTGACAGAGAAGGAATGGGAAGGGATATATGGAAGAATACATAAACTATCGGTAGCAATCAAGGACCAAGAAAAAAACTATAAAGTTGCAATAAGATGGTATAGAAGCCCAGTAGTAATGAATAGAATAAATAAAAGGAACCCTGAAACCTGTTGGAGATGCAAAATAGAAAAGGGTACTTTAGAACACATATGGTATAGCTGTTACAAGTTAAGAGATTTTTGGGGTAAGATAACAGAAATATATCAGCGAGTGACAGGTACTAGGATAAACATAGATATAATGATAGTACTATTCTCTCTCACACCTAAATCATTAACACAGAAAGATAGAGTTTTTGCACTGTATGACTACAGCTGCAAAAAGTGTAATAGCGCGAAAATGGAAAAAGGAAAATGCTCCATTAATAATAGAGTGGAAATGTGAAAGGAGTGAAACGCACTATATGGAGAAGCAAATAAGAGCAGAAGGATATGTGGAGAATCCGATTTCAAAGCATTGGAAAAAGTGGGAGGAGTTTTGCACCTCAGGGAACCTTAAGGAATATTTGTAAGTGAGGAAGTGAGGAGCGATGGGGTAGGTGGGAGGGATGAAGGCTGTTTTATGTGTGTGTATGTATATGTTTATATATATGTATATATATATATATATATATATATATATATATATATATATATATATATATATATATATATATGTGTGTATATAATTTTTTTTTTTTGTTTTTTTTGTTTTGTAGTAGTTGATGAATGTTAGGTATGTTGATGGATGTTTTGTATGTTTTATAATTATAAAGAAATAATAAAGAAAAATTTGAAACAAGATAGTAACCACCAACTGAGGCTTTGGGACACTCATGGGGACAGCCACATTGGCAAGTCCAAAGCTTGAATCGTTTTGTTCCAAGCAGACAGAATACTGCTTTCAGTTTCCAATGGAATTGAGCATAGGGAACTGCTTTGAATGAAGCTACCATCTTCCCTAACAACCTCATGCAAAGGCAAATTGAAGGATTTCTCTTCGACCTGATCATCCTCACCAGCTCCTCTTATGGAGATGATCCTTGCAGGTGGCAAGAACACCACTTTTCTGGGCTGTGTCTATGATCAGGCCCAGATACTCCAGCCTTCTTAGTGGCTTTAAGGAGGATTTCTTTAGTTTGAGAATCCAACCCAAACCTTCCAGGTAACTGCTTGTGATGGCTACACCTTGCTTTAAGCAAGCCACTGACTGGTCTATTAACAATAGATCGTCTAAGTAAGCCAAGACAGTTATGCCCTGTGCCCTTAACCTGACTAGAGGTGGGGCTAATACCTTAGTGAATACCCAAGGTGCTGTAGCAAGCCCGAAGGGCAAGGCTATTAACTGAAAATGCTTCTGTTCTACTTTGAACCGCAGAAACCTATGGTGAGGAGGAAATATATGGAAAGCAGCTATGCCTCTCTGATGTCGATGGACACCAGAAGTTTTTCTCCTTGTAGGATGGAAACGACTGACTTGATTGACTCCATGCAAATGGAGCGGATTTTCAGGAACCGATTTAGATTACGTAGATCTAGACTTGGTCTGATATCCCCATTTGGCTTTGGCACCATAATTAGGTTTGAGTAAAACCTCCAACCTTGCTCTTGTTTGGGAATCTGTCTGATCACCCCTTGAGCCAATAATCGGTCTAATACTTGCAACAGGGATTGCCTTTTCCCTGGATCCTTGGGAACGTTTGATCTCAGAAAAGGAGATGGTGGAAACTCTCAAAGCTTTAGCTTGTATCCTAGAGACACTGTGGAGAGAGTCCATTTGTCCTGAATCTCCCTTTGCCAGACTTCTGAGTACAACAGAAGTCTTTCCCCCCACCTTGGTGAGGGGAGATGTCTCTTCATAAGGAGGTATTGTATTCTGCTTTGCAGACTTGTAGCCCCAGGTCTTCCTTTATGCCTGGTCTGATGGCAGAGGCCGAACAGTTTAAATGAAAGACGCTTATATTTTCTTTTGACTGACAAAAGAGTACCATTTCCGCTGGAAATTGTTTGAATGTATTTATCCAAACTATCGTCAAATAATCGTTCTCCCTTAAAGGGGAAACTAGTTAGAAGGTTCTTACAAGGTGTCTCAGCTGACCAACCCTTTAACCCCACAGGTCCTTCACCAGGCGTGATGCCTGGTGAATAGAATCCTTCATAGCGTCTACAGCAAAGCATAATGTTTTAGGTAGCTTGGCCAGCTCCTGTGCTTGTTGTGCAGGGAGCTCATCTGTGAACTGGTCCTTTAAGGACTGACAGATGCCTATAGCTGCAATTGCAGGCTGAGCAACAGTACCTGCTAAGAAAAAAAGGATTTTAACAGACCTTCCAACTTCTTATCTGTTGGATCTTTAAGCATAAGCGCATTGTCCACTGGGTAAAAAAAAAATAAAAATTTTTTTTTTCACATTGGAAATCGCAGCGTCAACTGCTGGAACTTTCCATCTTTTAGTGAATCTTTCTTCCATAGGATAGAGCTTTGCGAATCTCTTTGGAAGGGAAAAAATGCTTATCCGGATGATCCCATTCGGTATAAATATGATTTTTTAGTAATGCGTGGATGGGAAATGAATGCAAAGGCTGTAAAGGCTTCAAAGAACCCAAGGAAGAGACCGGCCCTTCAGCTAACTCTGTTAGGGGTAGCATGCAAGTAGAGCGAACCATCTTTGCAAGCCTCTGTACTTCAGATTGTGACGTAGGGATCCTTGGGAACTTCAAGTATTGTTTCATCCGCAGAGAAATAATCGCATGTTTTTCCTCCCGATCATCTGAGCACTGGATGGAGGATGCGATTAAAGCCGCTAATCTTCCTTCTAAGCCTTGCAAGGCAGAGGAAAATGCATCTTCAGTCACCTCGACAGGGGCTGAAGTGTGTGAAGCAGTTGCACCACTGCTAGCTTCCAATGACTCACCCTGGCTTGCCATGTCTGATCTCTCCGAAGAGGAAGACAGTATGGAGGCATAACTGGGATTCCCAGCACCTGGGGGGTGACACCTTAGGTACCTTTACGGTAGGTCTGGAAGACATAGTGCAAAGCACAAGCAGAGGTACACACAAAATATCAGTTCTTTTGCTAAGTAACAATCTGTCTGGGAATGCCTGTTTTACACCATTATGTGCCCAGCGCTCTGGTGTCTCTTAGTGTGACAGACTGCCTCTCTTCAGTTAAAAAGTCTTTCTGAAATGAGTGTCTGTGATATAAAGCCTCAGGTGGAACCTGATTGGCATCCTCAGAGCTTCCCCTCAGCTATGCGGCGAGTGCTGTGTGTGTGGACGTTACAACCATACAGCGCCACGTGACCTTGCGGACATGCCCCTCTGTGTTCTCAGGCCCTGCTAGGGACCCGGCTGGCCAACACAAAGTAAGGTGAACGTACTATACACCTCTACAAGGGGGGAGGGGAAGGGGAGGGGAAGAGGGGAAGGGGAGGGGGGGTTCTGTCAGCAGATTTATAGTTTTCTTCTTTTTTTTTTAAGCCACAGAAGCATAGGGCATTTCCCAATGTTACTAGGTGGAAGTGCTGGGTTGTAATTAAACCATGCAGCTAAAGCAGCTGCGTCAACCAAATAGCCACCGCCCATATAGAAGTTTATACACATCTCTGTATTAGCAACTGCTGTATTTTTTACCAAATCCCACAAGATTTATAGCAAGAACCCCCCTCTGCCACTGGGACCACACATGTTCTGAGACAGAGCTGCACTAAGACACATCATAGGTAGTGTAAGTTACTCCTTATAGAGGAGACATTTATAAGGCATACAAGGTATATTGAAGGAAAAAGCAAAGCTTCTTCCCTTACCTTGTCCTCGCTGCAGGATACTGCTGATTTAACAGACAGATCCAACATTCACCCATCACGGCGGGCTGCGTTTAAACACGCTCAAAGACTGGGGCCCTTTTAAAAGGGGTTCCGCTCCTTTGGGCCTTGTATAGCACCCCTCAGGACAACTTTAGGAAATGTAGCAAGACCAAAAAGCGTCCTGGTTCCTAGAGCCCAGCTCTCAAAGAGAAGCATTACAGGCAAAACCTCGTTCTTGCATCGAGGTCCAGGTACCATCCTATGGCCTCAGTGGGGAGGATGGATCCGATTGTGGAGGTTTCTTTAAATCCAGCATGGATCCCTCCTGGAGCTCCTTTAGAGCACATCTTCACTCATGACCAACACCTTTAGACACTGGCGAAAAAACTGAGTGCTCCTGGAAGGAGGAGGGGTTATATAGGGGAGTTAACTTCCTGTATTGGTTATACCAGTGTCAACACCTGAAGGTAGGCCCATAACCCACCAAGTAATTATTTGAGACTCTGTGTCCTATGATGTACGATAAAGAAAATCATTTTTGCTCTACATAAAGATGGCCTAGGCTATGAGAAGATTGCCTAGACCCTGAAACTGAGCTGCAGCACGGTGGGCAAGATCATACAGCAGTTTAACAGGACAGGTTCCATCCAGAATAGGCTTCGCCATAGTCGACCAAAGAAGTTGAGTGCACGTGTGATGCCAGCATTGCTTTATCGGTTGAAGGTGTCAGCCTGTCAGTGCTCAGACCATACGCTGCACGTTGCATCAAATTGGTCTACATGGCTGTTGTCCCAGAAGGAAGCCTCTTCTAAAGATGATGCACAAGAAAGCCTGCAAACAGTTTGCTGAAGACAAGCAGACTAAGGACATGGATTACTGGAACCATGTCCTGTGGTCTGATGAGACCAAGATAAACTTATTTGGTTCAGATGGTGTCAAGTAGGTGTGGCAGCAACCAGATGAGGAGTACAAAGACAAGTGTGTCTTGCCTACAGTCAAGCATGGTGGTGAGAATGTCATGGTCTGGGGCCGCTATGAGTGCTGCTGACACTGGAGAACTACAGTTCATTGAGGGAACCATGAATGCCAACATGTACTGTGACATACTAGTAGAGCTTGATCCCCTACCTTTGGAGACTGGGCCGTGGGGCAGTATTCCAACATAATGACCCCAAACACACCTCCAAGACAACCACTGCCTTGTTAAAGAGGCTGAGGGTAAAGGTGATGGACTGGCCAAGCATGTCCCCAGACCTAAACCCTATTGAGCATCTGTGAGGCATCCTGAAATGGAAGGTGGAATGGGCAAGGTCATTTCTAATCTGGGCCACTTCCATGGTAACTGAAGGAAGGATTTTCCCCTTTGCAGATTGTTGGATATTAACCATAAACTGAGGCTCTGACATACCCAGCCTACAGTACCTGGTAACTGTGCTGTGTAATCTGCTTTAAGGGACCAGGAGCTATATAATTTTTTGGGGGGTTAACAAATGCTTTCAAAGCTTAAATTTAGAAATGATGAGAGGGCATTGGTTTCAAGAAAGAAATGTCAATGGATAAAATTTGACCCTTGAAGGTACTTGATCCAGACCATTTTCCACCAGCGGAATGACCATGACCATGGACCTGTATAGCACCATGCAGCTAACTCATACATACTTAGATGAGCACCAAATGAAGAATCCAGTGGCCAAAGTATTGTTACAGGCTGCCTGCCTCTTTTTTGGGTTTCTGGGTACAGAGGGGTAAAATGATTGAGGTGGAAGTGGGAGTGGCTATGAGCAGCTAGTGAACTTATTGATACAATAAACAGCAAATGAAAAAGGTTTGCTAAAAGATTTGCTCTCTCTCAGAACAGATACAGTAGTAGATGTCTGGTCACATAAGGACACTAGCAAAAAACTGAGGCATTCTGGGAGTGCGAGGAGTTATGCTTGGGCTGTCCTTACAGCTTTGTTTGGCAATGTTCAATTACCTGTAAGTAGCTGAATAACTCATGGTGCAAAACTAGGACCCTGTGTTCTGTAATGTACAATTAGGAAATAAATACACTACTTTCTGGAAGGTCCCAGAGATTGTAAGTGATTATCTGAACATTTGGATCATGGCGCTATCAAAACAAACTCAGGTAAAAGTTCTGGAGATGCACTAATCAAGATTGGGTTACTACAAAATGTTCCAATCTTCAAACATTTAAACATGGTTAAATCTCTTCACCCCTCTGGGAAACGTAACACATATGCGGCACCACTGCATTGGACTTTTTGCCGTGGGGCTGCATATATGCAGAAGATGGTTGCTAAATCTAAAATTTCACAGCTTTCAGTTGTTGCAGCCATGTTTGTTTTGTTAGCAAAGGGTTAGGCCTAGTACATACAGGCTGAATGTCAGGCGACATTGTGCAGTTCAATAAAAAAGGTCCGGCATTCGGCCAGTGTGTATGGCAGCCAGTACTACAGAAGCTGGCCGTTCAGCCGGCTTCTGTCAGAAATGCATGATGGAAAACCAGCAGCCGGCTGGCTCCCGATCAGAACTCTCAGCCAATGGCTGAGCGCGTTGACTAGAGTGTTCTGGCGGGGAGCCATCCTCCTGTCAGAACGCAACAGAACTGCAAGGATGATTGCTGTAGTATTCGGATTGTTAGCTAGCAGCTCCGACCTGACCGATGTCAGTTTTTCTTTCATTTGACCCGCTGGGTTAAAGAAAAAAAAACTAGTGGTGTGTACTAGGCTTTAGGTATTGTCCAATTAGACAGGAAAATGTACGTTTAAGTTGACTTAGGGTATATAGCCTAACTGCTGAATAGCACAAAAACTATTCACGTTTCTATCTTCGCCAGCTGGCTGTTGTGTTATCCAAATCTGTGTGGTTGCAGATCCGTCCTTCTCAACTCACTGCACAGCACAGGATCATATGAATGGGAATTTCCGTTCTAACCCAGAGGTACATCTGAGAACCTTGCAGAAACTGAGGGACCTTTGTTGTCTTTAGCAAAGGCTTTCACACTGGAGAGAGAGACAGGTGAGGCTCTATACAGCCGCTATGCAGCCACTATTGCACCTGTAAAGCGCCTCAGTGTGAAAGTAGCCTTAATAATCTTACTTGTTGTCTAGAACTGCTATCTGTAAAGTTACAACACATGGATTCAGAATAAAAGTTAAGACAAAAAAAATGCGAAACTCATATTTTTCCCAAATAAACTTTATATCTTATATTTATATATATATATTCATATAGATATTTTATATATTAAAATTACACATCTTTTTATATAAAAACAACGAGATTCCCATATAAGCATGGAGAAGGAAGAAAAGAAAAACACATTAAAAGAGAAAACACAATATTAACACATGTCCATGTAGCAGAACACTGAGTTGGTTTAAAAGTTCACTCCTTGTGGGTTGAGGAAGCTCCCTTGAGGGCCAGTTCAGAGCCAAAGAGCTGATCAGAAAATTCTTTATGAATGTTTTAGTCCAGGTAGATATATGTTGTGCAAGTAAGCCTTTTCTTCAATAAGGATGCATCATCGCCTGTTTCAAAAAAAAAAAAGAAGAAAGTTACACTACCTGGCAGCCTAATGAAAACAATAACAATAAAAGAAACAATAAAAAGGTCAAATATTTGTGACTTCTGACTTGAATATCAATATAATTTTCTCTTTTAACCTAACCACAAATTGAGCATCAAATCTCCCACTAACAATCCGTAACCTAATCTAACCCTTAACATGATCCTTAACATGAACACTAAACCCAGACATCTACATTATCTTGACCTAACACTAAGGAAATCATTAATATTAATTTAGTAAAGTGAATGTGCACTTTACTTAGTTAAGAAAAAATATACTCACTCTGAATATCCAATGCAAGTGATTTTTTTTCCAAATGGTTATACTTTTACATGATTGCTTGAAACGAACACAGATTGCTCTAAAGCAGGGGTAGGCAACCTGAGACCCTCCAGCATTTCCCATGAGGCATTGCAAGGCTGGCAGTTACAATTACTCCCAGAGGTATGATGAGACTTGTAGTTCTGCAACAGCTGGAGTGACCTAGGTTGCCTACCTTGCACTAAAGGAACATAAAATTGCAAAGTGAAAATGGTCTATGCCTTTGATAAACCAACTGAACACCTTCAACTCCAACAAACCCAAATGATTGTAAAGGCAATTAAAAAAAAAAAATGTAAATAATAAACATGTTATATTTACATGCTCTATGCAAATCTATTGCATAGAGAAGCCCCAAACTTCCTCTTTTAGGGTCCCCTGACTGAGCTGTCCACTTCTCTTCTCTGAGTGTTCCCATAGCAAGCTGCTTGCTATGGGGGCACTCACATGGGCTTACTCCCAAGCAGGGTTGTGTGCATCTAAAGACACACACATAGCGTGGATTGGCCTTGGAAGGAAGACCAGGTGCAGCCAAGCACAGTGCCGAATTGATACAGGACTCAGGTGAGTGGGGTTTTCTTTGGGGGGGTGGGCACCCAGCAAATGCAAAAATGTATTTGTACCTTATTGTAGGATGTTTTACTTTAGGACAATTTTAAGGTATGGTATATAGAATCAGACGCACATGTATATTTTTCCTGATAATAAATCAAATATCACGTACTTTATCAGCTCAACATTTTGACTGAGTTGTTTTTCATTTTTTACAATATAGGAATAGAGTCCGATAGAGAAACAATAACATTAGTATTGTACCAAACGATGTATAGGCAGATCTTAGATACACAGTGGGGCTGATTTACAAATGGTTTGCTCCATGAGTTGCGGCGCACGCCGATGAGCAACGGCCGTTTTCGTATTCACAAAGCATTTGCGCCTGTAACACAGCGCAATCCCCCATTTACT
This sequence comes from Lithobates pipiens, assembly GCF_037356315.1. NCBI lineage: Eukaryota > Metazoa > Chordata > Amphibia > Anura > Ranidae > Lithobates > Lithobates pipiens. The sequence continues at coordinate 365,604,899 of NW_027507758.1, read as the reverse complement.
ATTAGCATGCCAGCGCATGGGAGGCGGTGATCTGTCCGCCGCTATAGACATGGTGCACGCATTATTCAACTCAGAATTAAAAGAAGTCGGGAAGTGCCAATATTATGGGGGTGATGTGAGGAAGTATAGTTATAACTGTCCAAGTAACCAATATGCCCAAAATAAAATGGAAAGTAACTTTCTCTAAGCAAGCCACGTAGATGCATTTGCATAGGTTGAACAGGCGCACCTCTCAACTTGCCTTTTTTTTCCCCGCTGGTTCACTTCTATCTTTTTTTTTAAGGCTATTTGTACACAGTTCATGTTAGCATTAAGAAAAAAAAAATTAAGAAAAATGGGGGTCCCCCGTCGCATTCCATACCAGGCCCTTCAGGTCTGGCATAGATTTTAAGGGGAACCCCACGCCCAAAAAAAAAATGGCATGGGGGGGTCCCCCTCAAAATCCATACCAGATCCGAGCACACAACCTGGCAGGCAGCAGGAAAAGAGGGGGGCGAGAGAGCAGGCTTATCGGAAAATGGAAGCCCCCTTTAACAAGAGGACCCCCAGATCCCGGCCTCCCCCCTGTGTGAAATGGTAAGGGGGTACAAGAGTACCCCTACCATTTCACCAAAAAAGTGACAAAAATGTTAAAAATGACAAGAGACAGTTTTTGACAATTCCTTTATTAAAGTCTTCTTCTTTCATCTTCTTCTGGTCTTCTTCCTTCTTGTTTCCTTCATCCTTCGGTTTCTTCCTCCATCTTCCTCCAATCCTCTGCTTCTTGCTCCGGTGTTCTCGTCCAGCATCTTCCTCCACGGCGTTTCTTCTTCCTCATATTGTTCTTGGGCCACTCCACGCAATGGGAGGCTCCCGCTGTGTGACGCTTCTCTTCTTCTGACAGTTCTTATATAACGGAGGGCGGTGACCTCTGACGCACGGTTCCGTTATATAAGTGTCAGAAGAAGAGAAGTGTCACACAGCAGGAGCCTCGCATTGCGTGGAGTGGGCCGAGATCAAAGCGATGAAGAAGAGACGCCGTGGAGGAAGATGCCGGATGAGAACACCGGAGCAAGAAGCAGAGGATCGGAGGAAGAAGAAGATGGAGGAAGAAACCGAAGGATGAAGGAAAGAAGAAGGAAGAAGACCAGAAGAAAGAAGATGAAAGAAGAAGACTTTAATTAAGGAATTGTCAAAAACTGTCTCTTGTCATTTTTGTCACTTTTTTTGGTGAAATGGTAGGGGTACTTTTGTACCTCCTTACTATTTCACACAGGGGGAGCCCTGGATCTGGGGGTCCCCTTGTTAAAGGGGGCTTCCAGATTCCGATAAGCCCCCTGCCCGCATACCCCCACAACCACCGGCCAGGGTTGTGGGGATGAGGCCCTTGCCCTCATCAACATGGGGACAAGGTGCTTTGGGGGGTACCCCAAAGCATCCTCCCAATGTTGAGGGCATGTGGCCTGGTACGGTTCAGGGGGGGCGCTCTCTTGTCCCCCCTCTTTTCCTGCGGCCTGCCAGGTTGCGTGCTCGGAAAAGGGTCTGGTATAGATTTTGAGGGGGACCCCCACTCCATTTTCTTTTTTTTTGGTGCGGGGTTCCCCTTAATATCCATACCAGACCTGAAGGGCCTCGTATTCTCTTGGAGGGGAACCCATGCCGGGTTTTAAAAAAAATGAAAGGCGCCTGGCCTGGGGGCGACTTAAAGTCGTGTTGTAAGTTGCTCCAAGTCGTGTTGTAAGTCGCCCCAAGTCTCGCTGTGATTCACACTCAAGTCGTGTCCAAGCTTCCTCCCAAAGTCGCGCTGGAAGTCGTGTTGCCCCATGTGAATGGACTGTTAATGATACGGCGTGCACTATTATCAATGGGATATTATTATTCCGTGCGCCGGCATAGTATCTGTTGCGCTTATGCGTGTGCTGGTTCATACGCTCATTTAATAATTTATCTGGCACACAAATTAAGGTATGAACCGGTGCAGCGCATTCATCTTAGTAAATGACCCCCTGCATGTACGTGTGTGAGAGTGTACATATGTATGTTTAGTGTTTATTGCAGGGTGCTTATAGAGTTCATTTTTAATTTAGACTACTGTGCAAAAATTTTAGTAAGGTGTGAAACGATGCTGTAAATTAAGAATGCTTTCATAAATGTAAGTGTTAATAGTTATTTTCATCAAATAAGAAAATGGAAAGTAAATGAACAGAATGGAAGTTCCTAAGTTTTTGTGCACAGTTAAGTTGCTTAGCCTTGTTTCCATGTCCTATGCACAAAAACATGAACTTGGGTGCTGCAGGAGGCAGTTTGTTTGTGAAGGACTAGAGTAGTACAATAATACAGTAAGTGTCTGCGGGCAACAGTGACGCATGGTGGAGATATCTTGCAAGTTTGGGGCTGCGTTTCTGCAAATTGGAGAATTTCTTATCTTGTTATGCCTTTATCAATAAAATTATGGATAATATTTTATATGCCGAAAAGTAATTCCATCTAACCTGAATTAGTCCAGTTACGCAAGTTTCTCAGACACATGCAGCCCTCTTTGCTCCGTCTTTGTGGCCCTGAATTTAAGAATGTGTACTTAAAAAAGGGCACAATTATTCTACAGTTGACAAAGCAACTCTTCATTATGTCATTCTGCTCAATATCTAAAAAAATGATTTAGGCCCCCTTTCTCTGGTGCAACATGTCATAAGTTACAGTTGTTACTATGAAGTAGTAGGTGCAGCCCTCAACATTTATTATGACCCACTTGAAGTTTATTTCACTCATTCAGGCCATGGTTTATTTGAGTTTGCCATATCTGGGTTACACTAAGGTAGTAAATAAAATCATCATGTTTCAATGAAACTAGGTCTCATTTGAAATACTACTTTAACCATTGCTTTGTGTTATTCAATAAAGAAAATAGCACTATACAATGTGCTGTGAACTATAGCAATAAACCTAGTGTAGAAATCACTATTGTGCATATTTCAGAGTGATATAAAATCTAGGTCACCCTTGCAGGGGTAGCCCATCCATTAGGGACATTGCCCCCTCTTTCCAGGCCACCTCCCATATGCAATGTATAGATTCATGCACAGCATACATTTTTTGCTGCCCCACCAGCCCCAATGCACTCTGTCTTATCCATACCCTTTACTGCACTTTCAGAAAGGGCTGAAAACAGATTAAATTCTCTCCAAAAACAGTTTCACATATAACCTGTATGCTTTCTTTTAAAGCGTACAGTGGGGAAAATAATTATCTGATCCCCTGCAGGTTTTTTTAAGTTTGCCCACTTACAAAGAAATGAAGGATCTATAATTATTATCATAGGTGTATTTTAAATGATAGAGATAGAATATCAACCAAAAATCTAGAAAAACACATGATACAAATGTTATAAATTGAGTTGTAGTTCAGTGAGTGAAATAAGTATTTGATCCCCAAGCAAAATATGACTAATGCCATGTACACACGATTGGAATTTCGGCCAGCAAAAGACCGATGAGAGCTTTTGGTCGGAAAATGCAATAGTGTGTTCTCCATCGGACTTAAAGCGCATGTGGACCCAATTCATGAAATTTGATCAAAGCACATATATCTGTGTGTTTTTTATATTTTCTTATCTCTCTCTAAAGCCCTGAGTCTTGTGTCTCTGCTGTTTTGTTGCTCTGTTATCAGCATGATAACTTCTGACAAGTTCTCTGTCAAGCAAGATAAAACCAGCCTGAAATTTGTTTCAGGGAAGTTGCTAAAAAATAGATTAACAGAGAGTGACTTGTCACAGCACAGCTCTGCAAGTCTCTGCCTATATGGAGTGGGGGTGTGTGCCTTTCCTCCAAACAGCTGTCTTGGCTGTATGCCAAGAATCCACTCCCAGTGCTGAACAGGGAGTGGATCTCTAACACAATGTGCACTTTCTAAAGAATATAAAAAAGCTGAAGACAGCAGATATGCATGTAAAACTTATGTAGGGATATTTGTTTCATCTCTGTGTATCATCTAAGGATGTTTTCACTGGGTATAGGGGAGGGTTTACACCTACTTTAAGGTTTCTTGGCTGTGTCTTGCAACTCGAAGTTTCAGCTTACGCCATACATTTTCTATAGGATTAAGGTCTGGAGACTGGCTAGGCCACTCCATGACCTTAATGTGCTTCTTCCTGAGACACTCCTTTGTTGCCTTGGGGGTATGTTTTGGGTCATTGTCATGCTGGAAGACCCATCCACAACTCATTGTACCTTCTTGATGAGGGGGGAAATTGCAGGCGCTGCAGGATTTTAATCCATGGCGACGTATTGTGTTACCAATGGTTTGTTTGGTGACTGTGGTCCCAACTGCCTTAAGATCATCCACAGGCTTCTCCAGTGTAGTCCTGGGCTGATCCCCCACTTTTCTCATGATCATCCTTACCCCATGAGGCGAAATCTTGCATGGAGCTTCAGACTGAGGGCGATTGATAATTATTTTGCATTTCTTCCATTTGCAAATAATCGCTCCAAGCCCCTGTACACACGGTCGGAGATTTCGACAACCAAATCCGTCGGATTTTGTCCGTCGGATCTTGTCCGAAACTGTTGCATACACACGGTCGGACTAAGTTGTCGAAAAATCCGATCATTCAGAACGTGATGACGTAATCTCGTTATGATGGGACTACGTTCAGGCTAGTAGCCAATAGATTTGATGTAGGAATTTGATCTGAGCATGCGTGGCACTTGGTCCGATCAAAATTCTCTACACATGATCGGAGTATGTCCAATCAAACCAGTTGGTCGGGAAATATTTCCAACATGTTGGAAAATTGGGCCCGACGGATATTCCGACGGATTCAGTCCGATGCATATCACACACACAGTCGGATTATCCAACGACACGGTCCGATAGGACACATTCCGGCTGATTCTCCGACCGTGTGTACAAGGGCCAACAGTTGTCTCCTTCTCACCAAGCTTTTTGCTGATGGTCTTGTAGCCCATTTGAGCCTTGTGCAGGTCTACAATCTTGTCCCAGACATCCTTTGACAGCTCTTTGGTCTTGCTCATGATAGTGAGGTTTGAATGGAACAAAGAGATTCTATGGACGGGTGTCTTTTATACACTTAACGAGTTGTCATTAGGAGCACCTTCTTAAATTGACAGGACTAATCTGTGTACCACATGAGCATATACTGTAACCAGTCTGTGGGAGTCAGAATTATTGTTGGTTGGTAGGGGATCAAATACTTATTTTACTCACTGAACTGCAACTCAACTTATAACATTTTTGTATCTTCTGTTTTTTTCTGGCTGTTTGGTTGATATTCTGTCTCTATCATTTAAAACACACCTATGATATAAATTATAGACCCTTAATTTCTTTGTAAATGAGCAAAATCTGCATGGGATCAAATAATTATTTTTCCCAGTGTATGTAAACTCTCATGTTTATTATATTTAGCAACATACCTGACAGTTTTGAGCAAATAATATTTTGTGACTCTGTGGCAAAGTTTCTTTGCTGGAGATCATGCTAGTAAAAGCACTTCCTGCTGTAGGCTGACAACCCTAAAGCTAGCTGTACACTATTAGAATTTTGTTCAAAATTTTTAAGAACATTTGTTCGATTTTCTTTTCATTAGTGGGGTCAAATTAATGTTCGTTTTCAACTGTGGTGACTAGAAAATTCAAAGGAGCAGGATGGAAGAATTTTTAGAAGTGACCAAATTTCTAACAGTGTATGTGTTTTTTGTTGGGAAAGTCCATTCATTACAAAGTCGAATGTTAAAAGCAAACAAAATTTTGAAAAATTTTCCAACAATTGCCAAGTGTTCAAATGTACTGAGAATTTTTGTATGATTGTTTGTGTGAAAAACTACTAATGTTTGGACAGCTTAAAGTAGCATTTCAGCCTAAGCCTAACTAGTCTTAAACAAATCTATGCTAACTAACCAGTGTAAAAAGAATGTATATTACCTATTTTCAGCCCACTCCAGTCAAGTCACGTGATCCGCCTCCCATGTCTACAGTAGCAGCAGGGAAGAGGGGGGAACGCTGACAGCAGCTGGCACATGGGAACCTATGGGAACTCCCATTCCTAGATGTTGACAAGCACTCTTGCTACTCCTTTGCAGCAACCGCTGGCTGACACAGGGGATCACGTGACCAGACCTAAGCCAGCTTAGAATAGGTAAGTATATAAATCTTTTTTTTTTTTTGATAGGAGAGGGAAGGAGCATTTTTTAGACCAGTTAGGTTAAGGCTGGAGTTCTACTTTAAGTTCATGCCTTGCAACTGCCAGCACAAGTGTTGTCAACCTGCTGTGTTCTCTGTTTCACTTGGCCAGCCTATTTGTGTGGGGCAGGCATAGAACTTGTAAGCAGCCATACAGCCAGCTGAAGCAGCAGTGTTGTCAGCCTGCAAAATGAAGTGCTGCTACTGGCAGAATCTCCACGTAAGATACAGATACACAAAAAATACTTTGCTTAAGACCACTGCACACAGTAAGGCATGATACTGGAAAATATATTTTGTGTTTACATACACTATCTAAGAATATGAGAGGAGAGCAAATATCATACTTTTGCTGGGAGCCACTGTATGATTCTAGAAGGTGAGAACTAGCAGTCTCCAGGTTCCAGTCAAATGTCTCCAGCACTTTGTGGCACTCCGTACGAGTCTTCAGTCCCAGGCAAAACAGTTGCTCAACCTATAGTAAAAAAAGAATGTAGTGTGATTTACAGATGAAATAACAAAAAAAATGATAAAAACCAAAACATTTTAGAAGGCCAGCAGCTCATTGAAACTAAAAAATAAATCTTGTAAGAAAACAATGTTTTACATTGAAAAAAAAAAACACTCAAGTGTTTCAAACCACAATATCCCACCAAGAACACTTATTATGGAATAAGTTCATTATCACAGTACAAAACTTTGGCATGACAGTACAGCAATGCCACCACGAGGTGGCGCATTTACTCTAGATCTTTGCAGTTGTTCTGAGTAGACTAAAATTATAAAAAAGGCTGCCATCTAATGGCCAACTCTATATGTACATATATACAAACAAAACATGTTTAGAGCACCCAGTGCTGTGAAATATGGACAAATAAGACAAACTGAGATCATACTTTAAGGTATTGGATAGCTTTTTGGATATTCCAGCCATGGTTTTGTAATGCTGTCTGGCACTCCTCTGTAGTAACCCCATGAACCATTTCCTGAACCTGAAAAAAGGAAACAATTCTCATGTTATCAATAAGATACATGATAAAGTGTTCAAAATCAACAAATGAAAAACATAAAATATTGTCTTTTCACATACTGCATTATCTCTTCATACTTTACCACTGGGCTTAGGCTTGAATAGCAATACTCAGTAATAAATCGTAAGAATTACTTATGAGAGAATTATCACCTTGCTTGGGTTTACTTGCTGTATCACCAGAAATCTGACAGCTGCTGCAGTACCAAGTGCCTTACTTTAGATACAGTTTTCCAGATTCTGAGTGAGAAATGTAAAATATCAGACAGCTGAAATTGCAGCAAATATCAGAATTGGAGCACGCTCTGCCTTCTTTACACAAGCGTCAGATGCAGACACATGTAAGTAAAGCTAAAAAAAAAATGGCAAATACATTTTTTAACTGATGACACGAAAGTATTATTCTGATTTAAGACTGAATATTCAGATTCTTGTTTAGGCCCAATCAAGGGCTGGTTCTTGTTAAAAGATATTACCCTTGTATGGAAAACAATGAATTGTATGCCAGTTCAAAACTTGTGTTTTTTTTTTTTTTTTCTCTACTGTGGATTTCTGCTGCTATCTGGTGCTCCATTAGAGAGATTTCCCCTCGCTTACTGATACATTGACAATGGTTTCACCAGACAGGAATGCATAGAAATCTACAATAACAGACAGAAATAAAAAGAGGAAGGTTAGTACTCTTATCAGCTCTGTATTTTTGTCTATATCACTAATAGACGTTAATTAACTCAACTTGTCTGTTGTAAAAGATTTTACTTTTGGGTTTCATTCACATGGATGCTGAGCCCTGTACAGCTGTTTATCTTTTTTGAGTAGTGAAGAGCTTTGCACAGGCAGCCCATGTAGGCGAGTGGAGACACAGTAGCTGTTACGGACTCATCTGCACAGCCAAGTTTGACAAATACGCAGACAGTGTGGGGCCATGCACACATGCCTGCATACCTGGACTGGGAATTCTGGATTTGGGGCATGTGATTTATGCAGCACTGAGAGCGTATTGGTGGAGGAGCCTCCTCTGTAAAGCTTCTTTACCATCTAGCCACAGTGTTTAAATCACAGGTTTATGTATACACCTAAGTATGCAAGAGTAGTACCACTCTGATCTTGATGTGCCCATCTTATGCTTGATCACTGGTGAAGCCAATCTCATTATAGAATAACTTAGTCACCCTTGTTCCTGGCTTTCGCCTTCCCTTTGCCCATTTTGTCTATGTCTCAGTGCCCACCTGGGGAGTTCCCTATATGTCAGACACAGCTGCAAACTGTAGTTACCCCTGCAACTTTCCTCTATGAGTCCTTTATCTCTACAGAACATAAATGTATATAGCATGAAGAACAATTAAGAATGAATATGTTACAGTAAGAGATATGTCACAGCTGGTACTCACTTACCATTCTATACAGATATGTTTTTATGACCTACAGGTCGCTATGTGATTTTGTTATGCAATTTGTAATAACAAATTTGTATATGATTTCAGATAAATGTGTCTCCCGTTTTTTGTACCAGTAAAGTCCTATCATTTCTTTTTTTTTGGTCTAAGTTTGGTATACATTGCAGATGTGGCATCACAGTAGTCTTAAGCAGGCTATAGATGGATCAAATCTTGGCTTGAACTATCTATGGAAAGGTTCATTGTACCCAAGTTGATCCATCGTTTGACTTGGGTACAACGAGCATGTTGGGTATTTAGCCTGCGATTATTGTGGACATTGGATAACTTTCACCTCCACTGAGTTGATTCTATTTCCAACTTTTTCATCTGGACTGGCTTGATACACAGTGGCTGCTCTACACTCATAGTTCTTACATGTGGATTTTTGTATATATATATTTTTTTAAATTTGGACTTTGTTTTCCACTTTTTGGCGCTTTATTCATTGATGTATGGTATCTTTACCTCTCATGCACATTTGAGTATATATTTTGGTTCCGTTTCATGTGCTCATTTGCAGATTGTATTTTATCATCAGCGTATGCTATCATCATCATTCATATATCTGATTGCATATTTATTATGGTTCATATTTAGCACTGCACTTTTTAAATATTAATCATATGTGATTATTGTTAGCCGATATAGTCGCTAGAAGTAATCACTACCTTCTCCCGGCAGGGACAGCTTCCATAGCCCCCCGCCAGGAGGAGAACACAATGGCTTCACAGGAGGGATCTCCCCATCAACACTGACTGTGCTGATGGGGGAATCAAACAATATGAAAGGAAATCACAATCTATAGCCTGCTTTAGTGTTGCATACATGTCAAACTCTGCTGTCCAGGTGAGTATGTACAGCCACTGCATCTCCATTGATTTATATGGACTGCCTGAATGCAGTTCCACGCTACTCCAAAAAGATAAACAAATGGATCTCCATGCTGTACAGGGATCAAAAACGAGGAGTGATGTGATGAGAAATAAAAGAAAAACCTGACAAAGGTTCTAATCTTCCCCCAGTCTATCTTAATTTAATTAATTAAAATCATTTTGGCAGGAAAATACTTTAAACTTCCTGAATTCTATAATTTTGTACCATACACTTATAAAGGCATACTATATTGTATTCATTATTTCAAAATGAATATGATGATTTGCAGATAGCAGTGTTAAGGATCTATTAACCTTTCCTGATTAGAGCATTAAGGATAACAAGTGGTAGGCAAGTAAGCATTTAGAGATGAAACAATTTAACTGGCATCTTCAAATACCCTCACAAAAACAAAGCTCACTTGTGCTGAATATAATGGTGTGTGCTTTTATACTGAACTGTTGTAGTCAGTTTTCATAAACAGTTTTCGGCATAAGACAATCATTCAAAGGCTACACAAGACATGACATGAGATTAACATCTATCCAAGAGAAGATTCCCCCTCACTTTGGAGATATTTTTCTTAATTCCTGTCAAGTTTTGAAAACACACAGAAAAAATTCTGACAGGGATTTTAGCCACTTCCTGTTCTATTCAAAACCAAGTTTTGCTTTTAGATATATGTTAATCCAGCAACCTATTGGCCTAAATATGTAATCATTTACAATATCTGACAGAAAGCTCTTAAATTATCACTAATAATATGCAGTGTTGATTTATGGCAGAATTGCTAAAGAGTCAAATCAAGTAGCCAATGGCCATTAGTGACCAAAGACGTGTGGCGAGGTCAATGGCTGGTGAGGCACTGGATAGTATCAGAGCCGGATACACACAGGTTACATACGCTGCCAACGTTAGAGCGAGAGCAATAATTGTAGCACTGGACCTCCTCTGTAACTCTAAACATGTAACCTGTAAAGAATTTGACAGCCTCGCCTATGGAGATTTTTAAGTATTGAAGTTTGGCGCTATTCCACAAGTGTGCGCAATTTTAAAGCATGACATGTTAGGTATCTATTTTCTCAGCATAACATCATCTTTCACATTATAGAAAAAAATCATGCTAATTTTATTTTTTTATTTTTTTTATTCATGAAACTATTTCCAAAATAAAACATATTTGCAAAATTGCTGCACAAATACCATGTGACATAAAAAGTTGCAGTGACCACCATTTTATATCTAGAATGTTTGGGGGTTCTGAGTAATTTTCCAGCAAAAAAATGATGATTTTTACATGTAGGAGGAGAAGTGTCAGAATTGGCCTGGGGGTTAATTACCATAATTAATATAAAAATATTTATTATATATTGTTTTTAATGTCATTTACTATATTTTCAAAAACTGTACTCAAGCAGGTGGCTTAACAGACAAATTACTGAAGTTTGAAGTAAATATAACTTCAAACCAGTAATTTATAGTAAATAGATAAATAATAACTAATAACAAATAGCATAATAATATATGATTTAGCTTGATTATAACATTACATTTTCAGCAGCAGCAGATTCTTATTCTCCCTCTTAACTGTGTGAGAGTGCCTTCACTACAGCATTTTTATTGGACAGCTTGTTCCAATGGTGCTTTACCATTGGTCCAAGATTCCAAGCTGCCCATTAAGCTCAGTGCCTCTGACAACAAGTGAGAGGCACTGTGAGCTCATCCTCTTAGTCTGCTGCAAACAGTGTGTACCAGCTTGTATGAAGCTTCTGACGGGCTGCGCAAGGAGCCCTGAATCTCCGGAACCATAGGTCAAAAGGGGCCCCACCAGTGGTGGAGTAGGAGCTCAGCTACCTACCCCCAAATTTGGGGTCTCTGTGGTTGCCGTGCTACGAGCCTCGAAGCTCAATCCTTTTTTTTTTTTTTAATGTTCATGGCAGGTGAGGCAGAGCCCCTGACTGCACGTTCCATGTTAACGACCATACATCACAGCTGACGCTGAATTCCTTATTATTTTTGCGCAGATCTATTTTCAAATGATGGCCTTATGTGTTCCCTTTTGCATTTAAAAGAAACCTTGGTTTAGAAATGTAAACCTAGCTGTTTCCGGGTTGTCATGCTAATCAGGTGGCTTCAATGTTTTTAGCCAGTAACCTGGAACAAATAGAAAAATTGTACCAGGAGTAGCATCACAAATCACTAATGAAAAAAAGTATTGGGCATAGAGACACACAGGCAATAAAAGGATTTTTATACTCAACATAAAATCCTGGTCGTGAGGGACACAGGAGATCATAACCTTTGGGTTATATTACCACCTGCAGGGGTATAACACTATGGCAAATTGTGATGATGGTCTCTCTGAGCCACTTAAAAATGGCGTGGCAAAAACCTGATGCACCATCCAGGATTGTGAAATGGGAATCAGTCATTCTAAAAAAAAAAGAGCCCAAACCACATCCTGACAATGGGGGGGGGGGGGACTTCTGTTTGTGAAGGTGGACACTTGGACAGAGGGACAAAAGCACAATGAGGTGAAAGCCAGAAACTACCTTCGCCAAGAAGGAAGTCGTAGATCTCAACAACACACCTCGTCATCACCCAGAGGTGATGGCTACAAGAAACAACACTTTGTAGGTGACTGTAGAGAAGACTGTTCCCAATAGGTTAAAATTAAAGTTTCTGAAGCTAAGAGAAGCAGATCTAGATTTCACAGAGTCACAGGGAAATGAACAGGAGAAGCTACCCCTGAGATTCCATGCACAAAGGTTTTAATCGATGAATGATAGGGCAATGGTCTCTTAAACAACACAGAAAGAGCAGAAACCCAACTCTTCATACTGTTAAGAGCCAAATGTTGGTCCAGACCTAGCTGTAGGAAGGAGAGGATTCGTCTCACACAGAATCTCCTAGGGTTGAAGTCCCAAGACTTACACTGTATGTTTCACATCCAATGACAAACATTATGAGAAGTGGCTTCCTAATTTGGAATATGCGGATTCAGAACTGCCCTTGTCTCTCAGAACCTGGAATTCAGCAGCCATGCCATTAAAGCTAGTGACTGTGGAGCCAATAGAGTGTCTGCAAGAATTCCTATGGCGTACCATATCTGCCTGTGCCAATACGGAGCAATAAGGATTACTGGAATAACCAACATCTCGATCATGCAAAGAAAATGAGAATGAATTTTAGGGAAGGAAAGACATAGTTGATGGTGTGTGCTGATTTCATGGAGCCACCAAAGCATCCACTGCTTCTGCTAAAAGATTTCTGTACCTTAAGACAAACCTGTCCTGTCTGTTAGTGAACCTGGAGGTTCACATCCAACATCCCCCACTTTCAACATTGTTGAGGAAGTCTATCTGCCTATTGTCCCTGCCTGGGATGTAAACTGCTTATAAGGCAGAACATATAGTTCTGCCCAGGACAGGATCTGCTCTACCTCACTTTCCACAGCAAAGCTTCTGGTTTCTGCCAGATTGGTTGATGTACACCAGTTCTGTGAATGGCCCAATGCTGCAGAAGTTCCAAAATGTGGATCAGAAGACAAGATTTCTCAGATGACCAAGTCCCCTGTGCCCATAGGGTGCCAATGACTCCTACCCTGGATAACAGAATGGCATCTATCTAAAGACAATAAAACATTTTTTCCTGATTCCTGAGCCATCTGGACAAGGACAACCTGCACCGGTGCCATACCTATTGTTCCTGTCCAAAACAAGGCTTACTTGTCAGACAAAGAGAGAATATTGGGTTGTAGGAGTCTGGAGTAAAAATGGACAAATATGACTGCTGTGAAGGAGCTACCAACAGACCCAGGATTTTCATGACTGCTGGACTAGAGACCATGGGTCTGTGATTGGAAAATTGAAAGTATTTCCTGAGGAACAAAAATTCTAGACTGAGCAGTGGTCTAGGGACTAGACTCATCTGGACAAATTTACATTGTCTGACAGAACCTGTGCTGTCTGTTCAGCAGAGATTTGTCCAAGTATCGCATAATGGGGATGCCATGAAAGGGCAGGAGGTCTAATACTAGGACCAGCAACTTGGCGAATACACAAGGTGCAGACAAGACCAAATTTCAGGGCCACAAATGGGAAGTAGAGGAGACAGCAAAACAAAGAAACTGGTTTGCGCAAAGATGGAAGTATGCATCCTTTATGTCTCTATAAGCCAGGAAGTCTCCCTGGTGAAGAGAGGCAATAGCAGATTTGGTGGGATTCATGTGAAATGTCTGATCTTGAATGAAGACATTCGCTGTTTCAAGATCCAAAAGGGGGTGGGATGCCCCCCTTTGGGTTTCGGAACTTTAACCAGATTGGAGTAAAAGCCCTGAATCTATTCTGCCACGGGGTAATGGGGCAATGACACCTTGATCTAAAAGTTCCAAAAGGACCACATCAGAGCTTGACAAATTTGCGCTGAATCTAAGAGCCAGCTAAAAAAAAAGTGCAGGTCGTCCAGGTAAGCTATAATCATTATACCTTGGGCCCTTAATCTGGCCAGAGGAGGGGCTAGGACCTTTGTAAACACCTGAGGTGCAGAAGCTAGACTAAAAGGCAGAGCTACAAACTGAAAATGACGTTTTTCCACTTCTAAAACTCTGATATTTCTGATGAGCAGGAAAAATAGGTACATGCAGGTATGCATCCTTGATGTCGATTGATGCCAGAAGTTCTCCTCCTTGTAGGGTGGAGACTACTGATCGGATTGATTCCATGCAAAGAGATCAAATTTTCAGGAACGGTTTAAATCCTGGAGATCTAGAATGGGTCTGACATCTCCATTTGGTTTTGGCACCGTGAAAAGGTTTGAATAAAACCCCAACCCCCTGCTCTTGCTCTTCCATGGGCACCACCATGATCACTTTCTGCGACAAAAGCCGGTCTAACGCTTGAAGGAGAGACTTCTTTTTCTCTGGATCTTTGAGAACATTTGACCTGAGGAAACAAGGAGATGGGAATTCTCATAGCTCTAGTTTGTAACCTAGAGCTATTGTGGAGACCCCCAAAAGGCCAGGAAAATCCTCCTGCCAGACCCTTGAGAACTGTAGCAGGGGGCGCTCTTTTATAAAGAGGCTTTATCGTTCTGTCTTGTTTGTCCCTGGGGTTGACTCTGAGGTTTACCTCTTGAACCTGACGGTGGAGGCCATCGCGACTGCCTGGAGGCTGATGCCCCTGGCACTGAAGAAAGAGTCAGTTTAAATGAGGGACGTTTACTCCGTTTCTTAAATAGCAAAAGGGTACTTTTCCCACTTGATATCTTTTGAATATAATTCTCCAAATCATCCCCAAACAGCCTTTCACCACGGAAAGGAAACCCAGCCATGAGCTTTTTGCATGGCACTTCGGCCGACCAATTTTTCAACCATAAGATTTTACACATATGCACCAACCCAAGCGTAAAGCGAGAGGTCTGAAGAATAGAATCTCTGATTACATCAATTGCAAAACACAAAGCCCTTGGCAGCTTGGCTAAATCCTGGGCCTGCTGTTCAGGGAAAACCTTGAGCACCTGTTTCAAGTGGTCTCTGAAGGATTGACATGCTCCAATTGCTGCCACTGCAGATTGAGCTACTGAACATACCAAAGAAAAAATGTTTTTTTAACAGGAATTGCAACTTTTTTTATTTGAATCCCTAAAGCCCCATACACACTGTCAGATTTTCTGCAGATTTTTGTCTTCAGATTTACCAAAAACATGTAGCGCAAGGGCCTGCTTGATTGCATAAAAATTGAAACTCCTAAGGTTTGACCTCATATTATATGGTTTTGGTAAATCTGAAGACAAAAATCAGCAGAAAATCTGATAGTGTGTATGTGGCTTTAGCATTTGAGTGTTGTCAACAGGACAAGTCAAACTTTAATTTACAGGGGATATAGCAGCGTCAATTGCTGGTATACCCCACAGCTTTGTAAATTTTTCCTCCATAGGATAAAGTGTTGAAAACTTTTTGGGAGGGAAAAAATGCTTATCCGGGTGATCCCACTCAGAATATATAAGCTTTTCCAGCAATGAATGGGCAGGAAAAGCATGCAAAGCTTGAGGAGGCTTTAGTGAACCCAAACAAGAAGTGGGCTTTTCAACCGACTCAGTTACGGGTAACTTAAATGTGGAGCGGACCATTTCAGTAATGGATTGCACCAGCAATTTCTTAGCCTGTGAAGCTGAAGAAGGTCCTTCCCCACTTGATTCCTTGGAAGAGGAGTCATCAGTTTCTTCATGGTCCCCCGAGGGAGAATCATGTTCCCTCTCCCATTGTTCCTCTGTTTGAGGGTCCTGGGTGGTAGAAGGGGACCTAATGCGTTTTCTTCCACTCTGTGAAGATGCGATTAAAGCCGTTAATCTTTCCTCCAATCCAATCATGGCTGAGGAAAAAACCTCCAGAGTAATATATACAGGGGCTGAAATGCCAGAAGCAGTTGCAGCCCCTGACAACCCCAAGGGCTCGCTCTGATTAGCCTCCCTAGGCCTTTTCGGGGGATAGCGTTGCAGAGGAAGGGTCCTCAGAGCCTGAGGGAGATGCCTTTGAGTCCCTGTTTTTGGGGTATCTGTACCTCCCCATCTGCCCATAGTGCCAAGCACAAATGCAGAGGTACTACCAGAAAATGCATCCACTGCTGAGCAAAATAGTCCACCAATTGCCACTGCTATCAAGGCTCAGTCTGATGCTAAGTAAACATGCCCTGGGAATGCCTGTGTCACCCACACTCACATGCCACCCGGCTGCTCTGTGTCCCTCCTTCAGCTGTGTGCACTTGCAAACAGTGCACCTTATAGCTTTACACAGCCCGCATTGTGAATGCTGAATCACGCAGGTGCTGCGCTAAGGCCCTGCCCCCTTCCTCCAACCTCACACCATGCCGCCCTCATCTTTTTTAAAAGAGACTGTTTGCATACCACCAAGTGACCTATGCTCCTTCTGCCTGCTGGACTGTCCAGGTAGGGGGACATTCAAAAGACAAAAAAAAAAACCTTTCCCACATCCTACCTGGGGCTTGGGCTGGAGGAAGCGTGCAGCTTGTGACACAGAGTGAGACTGACAAGCATGAAATCAGGGAAGTGATCTTGACAGCCCCCAGTGGCAACTTTAGGCATGATAACATCTACTTAAAGGAGAAAACTCACAAGAATTAGAAAAATTCCTTAGGAATCTCTCTTACCTTATCCAGCTGCAGGGTTCTGTGGTAAACCAGACAGACCCAATCTTCACCACTCACGGTGGGCTCTGTTAAAAAAAACCTCCAGGGACCGGGGCCCCTTTTTATCAGGGGTTCCACACCCCTGGACCTGTTAAGCACCCCGCCAGGAAAATATGGCTGAAAAAAACAAACACTGGATCCCAGGGTCCAGCTCTCTAAAAAGAGAAGCGTTACAGGCAGAACCTAGTTTCTTCTGACACGAAACCTGGGTACCATTTAATTTGGCCTGAAAAGACACTTTGAATGGATCTGGTTGCATGGCTCGCTCCAGCAAGATTTTTCCTATGGAGCTCAGCACAGCACATCTTTACTCGTGACCAACACCTAAGACACTGGCGAAAAAACTGAGGCACTCCCAGTAAGGGGAGGGGTTATATAGGGAGCTAAACTTCCTGTCTAGGGTGTGCCAGAGTCCATCACCTAAAGGTGCCTATATTACCCATACAGTAATTACTGTGGCTTGTGTCCCATGATGTACGAAAAAGAAAACCCAACAGCCGATAGCAAGTGAGGGTCCAATGGCCAGTGATGTGCACAATAACTGTAGGCGACCAGTAAAAATGAACCAAAGATTAGACCTGTTATGTCCAGTCCTGCATAGTCCAGATGCAACAATTCAAAAGCTAGGCTGAGAATGCCTGCACTGGATAGATTCAATCTAAAAAAACAGGTCTAGCAGCAATATAGAGAAGAGCATTAATTGAAGAAAAATGCTGAAAATCTGTATTGCTAGCAAAATTATGTTAGACTTTTCCCTGACAAACTAAAGAACAGATGTCTATTCTGCTATGGCACTCGTGAAAAACAGGCATGCTGATAATAGGAGGGGTTATTCTGGGCTGTCCTACAGTTTTTTTGCTGGCCACTGTCTAATGCTTCTGTAGATGGCAGTATAACCCAAAGATTAAGATTGTGGATGAGAAAGAAAAGCGTTTTTTGTAGGTGGTCAGCAGTAACAACCTCTATATTTCTCTCAAGTTTCCATTAAAATCCTCATTTGTTTTAGAGTCTATCTTTGAGTCATTTATTTTTAAATAGATTACAGCACACACATACAAAAATGACAACCAATCCCTCCTTCATTACCTCTTATTAGTGTCCACCTGTGTTATAGGAGGAGTCTGTCTCCCATGGTTGAGATGCAGAACCTTTCATTCTATGAATAGTGTAGGACCCACTGATAATGGGGTACTTTGACACAGCAGTGAGCTTAGCACTATATGGCCATATGGTTTAACCAAATCCCCATATTTTTTTAATATGTTCAGGTGTTTTAACCACTTGCCAACGTCGATGTTCGCTGGTGGCCTGCAACTGAGGTGAGGAGAGGCAGAACGGGGAGATGCCTATGTAAACAAGGTATTTCCCTGTTGTGTCTAGCAACAAGCCAGGGATCTACTGCTCCCTGTCATCAGGAGTAGTGATCTCTGTCATGTTCTAGTGAGCACTTCATCCCTTCAGTTAGAACACTGAGGGAACATATTTAACCCCTTGATTGCCCCTCTAGTGGTTAACCCCTTCCCTGCCAGTGTCATTTACACAGAAATCAGCGCATTTTTATCGCACTGATTGCTGTATAAATGTCACTGGTCCCAGCATAGTGTCAAAAGTGTCTGATCTGTCTGCCATAAAGTCAGAGTCCCGATAAAAATCACAGAATAATAAAAATGCCATAAATCTATCCCTATTTTGTTGACGCTTTAACTTTTGTGCAAACCAATCAATATACACTTATTGTGATTTTTTTTTTTACCAAAAATATGTAGAAGAATACATATCGGCCTAAACTGTGAAATAAATTTGTTTTTGTATATATTTTTTGTGGATATTTATTATAGCAAAAAGTAAAAAATATTGCTTTTACATATACATACATATCGGCCTAAACTGAGAAAAAATTTGCTTAAAAAATAAAATAAAAAATGGGGATATTTATTATAGCAAAAAATACAAAATATTGTGTGTTTTTTTTTCAAAAGTGTTAGTATTTTTTTCTTTATAGCACAAAAAATAAAAACCGCAGAGGTGATCACATACCATCAAAAGAAAGCTCTAGTTGTGGGAAAAAAAGATGTAAATTTTGTTTGGGTACAACGTCGCACGACCACGCAATTGTCAGCTAAAATGACGCAGTGCCGAATCGAAAAAATGCTCTGGTCAAGAAGGGGGTAAATCCTTCCGGAGCTGAAGTGGTTAGATAGCCTTGCAGGATTTAAATAACATTTTTGTATGTGTGCGCTGTAATCTAGTTTGTTCCGTTTGCAGTCTTATGTACCATCTTGAATGAAAAACACATTTTTAGGGTGTGCCCTCCAAGTCTTTTTTTTTTTTAATTTTTTGTGACTGCAGACAGCTTTCCTAAAAAAAAAAAAAAAAAAAAAAAAAGACGGCAGACAGCTTTCCACCAATGCTTTTTCTCACTGTAAACCATGTGAGTATATTCCCTCTTATCTTGGTATAGAACAACTAGTCTAGTGAACCTGTTAGAGCCTAAAAAGATTCTTAGGTAATAACAATTCTGCCGTACAGACACCTTTTACTGCCTGACAGAACCTGTTTCCGTTTTCAAACCAATTCCTGGGACTCTTTGGGACCTCTGGTTTCCAGGTCAAGGCTGTACACAGAACTTTAGATTCTACACCCTGCAAACTAACTGTCAAATAGTAGAGCCTCACAGCCTGTAGAGGCTACAGCATTTGACAGACAAATGGCTGGGAAGGGTCAGAAGTTGTTTATAGCCTGGGACTGGAATTCAATGGGCTCTAGACTTCACAGACCCAAAGAAACAGATGTATATTTATTCACAAAAACAACTTCATCACACCTTAGGCTCTTTTTAGGTCATGACATGTGTCCTTACTCAGTGAGAATTTACATTATTATTGTACAGCCTTTATATAGCGCCAACAGTTTACACAGTGCTTTACAAGTTGATTAACAGCCAAGTATGCAATAAGTTGTGGGAATATAGATTTTTACATTTTAAAAGGCAGCATAACCTTTGACATACCACATGACAACAGTAGAGGCATATTTGCAATTGACCATACTTTAAATAAAATGTGTAAAAACAACAAACAATCCAACTTGTGGCACTAGTGGTTTATCTCTCAGGAATAGAAGCTATTAGTAACACAGAAGGAGTTGGGCTGCAGTCAAGGGGCTGGTGTATAATCACCAAATGCAGATGATCACTTAGCACAAAAAAAAATTAAGCAGAGAGATATACAGGATTGATGTCAACTTAGTTATAGCTGAAACAGATAACTACTACTCTTTGAAGGTCTGCAACATCAAAAAACCTTCTAAACCTTACTTTTATGGATGCACAGTATAGCACAGATCCACC
This sequence comes from Lithobates pipiens, assembly GCF_037356315.1. NCBI lineage: Eukaryota > Metazoa > Chordata > Amphibia > Anura > Ranidae > Lithobates > Lithobates pipiens. The sequence goes on along the minus strand of NW_027507758.1, from coordinate 365,584,827 downwards.
TGCATACAGTGCCTTAAAAGTATTCATACTCCTCATTCCTCATTCCACATTTTGTCATGTTACAACTAAAAACGTAAATGTATTTTATTGGGATCTTATGTGATAGACTAACACAAAGTGGTACAAAATTGTGAAGTAGAAAGAAAATGATAAATCGTTTTCCTATTTTTTTTTACAAATAAATATCTGAAAAGTGTGGTGTTCAGGGGTTTGTTAGAGGACCTTAGTGAACAAACCAGAACATGAAGGCCAAGAAAAATACCAGACAGGTCAGGGATAAAGTTGTGGAGAAGTTTAAAGCAGTGTTAGGTTATAAAAACATATCCCAAGCTTTGAACATCTCACAAAGCACTGCTCCATCATTCGAAAACGGAAAGAGAATGGCACAACTGCAATCCTAACAAGACATGGCCGTTTACCTAAACTGACAGGCCGGGCAAGGCGAGCATTCATCAGAGAAGCAGCCAAGAGTCCCATGGTAAATCTGGAGGAGTTGCAGAGAGCCACAGCTCAGGTGGGAGAATCTGTCCACAAGACAACTATTAGTTATGCACTCCACAAATCTGGTCTTTACGGAAGAGTGGCAGGAAGAAAGCCATTGTTGAGAGAAAGCCATAAGAAGTCCAGTTTGCAGTTTGCGAGAAGCCATGTGGGGGACACAGCAAACATGTTGAAAAAGGTGCTCTGGTCAGATGAGAACAAAATTGGCCTAAAAGCAAATCGCTATGTGTGGTTGCAGCATCATTTTGTGGGGGTGTTTTTCTTCAGCAGGGACAGGGAAGCTGGTCAGAGTTGATGGGAAGATGGATGAATCCAAATACAAGGCCATCTTAGAAGAAAACCGGTTATGCTGCGTACACACGACTGGACTTTCCGGTAGACTAGGTCCGAAGGGATTAGTCTGTTGGACAATCCGATCGTGTGTGGGCTAGTCCGATCGTTTTTCAAAAAAAAAAAATCAGACGGACATAGAAATAGAACATGTTTCAAATCTATCCGACTGACTCAATCCCAACAGACTAAAATCAGGACAATCGTTTGTGTGCTGGTCCGATTAACCAAATACAACACAAGGGAAGCTATTGGCTACTGGCTATTGAACTTCCTTGTTTAGTCCCGCTTACGTCATCACGTTCAAAACAAATGGACTTAGTCCGTTCGTGTGTGGCCAAGTCCGTTAGTTCGGAAAGTCCGTCGGAACTCCGCCGAAAGTCCGTCGGGAAGACTGTCGGACCTAGTCTGCCGGAAAGTCCGGTCGTGTGTATGCAGCATTGGAGTCTGCAAAAGACTTGAGACTGGGGCGGTGGTTCACTTTCCAGCACGACGACCCTAAACATATAGGCCAGACCTACAATAAAATGGTTTAGATCAAAGCATATTCATGTGTTAGAATGGATCAGTCAAAGTCCAGACCTAAATCCAATTGAGAGTCTGTGGCAAGACTTGAAAATTGCTGTTCACAGACGATCTCTATCCCATCTGACAGTGCTTGAGGCATTTTGCAAAGAAGAATGGGCAAAAATGTCACTCTCTAGATCTGCAAAGCTGGTAAAGACATACCCAAAAAGACTTACAGCTGTAAATGCAGTAAAAGGTGGTTCTACAAAATACTGACGGGGGGCCGAATACAAATGCATGCCACACTTTTCACATATTTGTAAAAAAAATTGTAAAATCATTTATCATTTTCCTTCCACTTGACAATTACCGTATATACTCGAGTATAAGCCGAGATTTTCAGCCTCTTTTTTGAGGCTGAAAGTGCCCCCTCGGCTTATACTCGAGTCACCGCTGTCTGACTGCTCGATCAGCGTATCGAGCAGACAGACGGCGGACATTAAAATTCAAAAGCCGCGCCTCCTTCTCCGCCTCCGCCTGTGATAGGCGGAACACTGAATTTCCCAGCAGTCAGTGTTCCGCCTATCACGGACATCCGCTCATTCTCATACTACGGACGACGATGAGAGGATGTCCGTGATAGGCGGAACACAGGCTGCTGGGAAATTGAGTGTTCCGCCTATCACAGGCGGAGGCGGAGGCGCGGCTTTTGAATTGTAGAATGGCCGCCGAGAAGAGCGGCGATCCATCGGCACGACACGGGACGGAGGAGGCACGGGACGGAGGAGGCACGGGACGGAGGAGGCACGGCACGGGACGGAGGAGGCTCGGGACGGAGGCTCGGGACACAGGTAGGCTGGACACACACACAAGGCTGCACGGACACACACACAGGGATGGATGGATGGACACACACACACACACACACACACACACACACACACGGATGGATGGATGGATGGATACACACACACACACACACACACACACACACACACACACAGGGATGGATGGATGGATGGATGGATACACACACACACACACAGGGATGGATGGATGGATGGATGGATACACACACACACACACACACACAGGGATGGATGGATGGATGGATGGATACACACACACACACACACACACAGGGATGGATGGATGGATGGACACACACACAGGGATGGATGGACGGACACACACACAGGGATGGATGGATGGATGGACACACACACAGGGATGGATGGACGGACACACACACAGGGATGGACGGACACACAGGGATGGACAGCCATGTCTCACCCTCGGCTTATACACGAGTCAATAAGTTTTCCCGTTTTTTGGGGGTAAATTGGGGGCCTCGGCTTATATTCGGGTCGGCCTATACTCGAGTATATACGGTAAGTGCTACTTTGTGTTTGTCTATCACATGAAATCCCAATAAAATACAGTTACGTTTTTGGTTGTAATATGACAATGTGGAAAATTTCAAGGGGTATGAATACTTTGTCTAGGCATTGTACATGCCTACTACTTTCCTTTCTCCTCATCACTCCGCAATTACAATTCTTGATCGCCTTGAGAACTTATCCACAAGTAATAAGTTGAGTAATAGTGCCACAGCAGTGCTCAGAGATTTTGTTTATCACTTCCAATAATTAACATAAACCTGGTTCCTAAGTTCATGCAAATTTCAGGTCCTGGCAGAGGGAGACTGCCCCCAAAACACGTTGATGGTTTAACATCGCCCTAATATAAACCAATACAAAATTTGTGTGAAGTCTCTGTCCACTGGCTTGGTGCCCTTAATAGGCTTGTTACCTGTGGATTTCAAACCTTGGTTCCCCAGGTAGGGGTGGACTAGCGTTCCTAAGAGCAGTCTTACCAGTGCTCCATATACTGAGCTAAATTTCTACAATTATGAGACACAGAACGAAAATCCAGCGCCATCCTCATAAACTTATGACACTCACAGCCAACACCAGAATGATATTATGCTTGTCTCCATCAGTACACATGCTTCCTCCTCCCTCTCACAAAGGTGACAAACAAGTCTCTCTTACTTTCCCCCCAACTGCCACTCAACACTTTTCGGAAAGTAGAATCCCATAACAGCCACTCCCAGGATAGCTTGTTCTAATCTGTAAACTACCCAAAAATTATAACTTTTTCAATTTTAACATCGAATGACTGAACACCCTACTGTAATACCAGTTATCAAATTAAAATTCAGATATTTACCGGTAGCTCTCTGGATAATCAGCTGGTATTAGCCTAGGTAGAATACTATATCACTTCTAGATTGTAAGCTCTAACGAGCAGGGCCCTCTGATCCCTCCTGTATTGATTTGTATTGTAAGTGTACTGTCTGCCCTCATGTTATAAAGCGATGCGCAAACTGTTGGCGCTATATAAATCCTGTATTATAATAATAATCACCATATATTATCTAGCCGCCTTTAAGGTCGAACATGGTAGTATTTTGTTCTGCAATTGTGAAAATCTGTTCATTACCTCTTATTTCTATATCAAGAATTTTAAGTAAACATTCCTTTTTTTGTTTTGTTTTTTTACAGGAACAACAGAATGTGCTGTATTTGCACAAATTTTGGTTTCTGTTAACACACCCACCATCATTCTTACTTGCAACATATAGCTTTTTACGATTTCAAACAAGATAAAGTATTAAAATGTTACTTGCCAGTCTGATTTTTTCTGAGGGTCTAAAATTATCTGTGCCATCGTAAACAATTTTTTGCAAGCTACAGGATGTCTTCACAGCACTTTTGGATGAACAGTTACTGTTGTTAGATGAAAAGTTGGCTTTATAGTCCGTTTGTTGCACCATGGGCCTAACAGTTGCAGTAGATATGCTTCTGCTTATTGAGGTCTCCTCTGGACTTCGTGCCTCTTTGAGAAATTTCTCATATTTGTCCAAGTATGGAGGTCGCTCAGGAAGAAGGTAGTAATGTGTATTGCTAACCTTCTTACCGTCTTTCACAATGGGCAAGATGCAAGGACCCTTTGAAGAATCTTTACCTTGGGCTTGAATAACCTTGGGAGTAGCATATTTAGGATCAGAAGCAAAACTCTGAGTGGTGGGCATTTGTTTTCCTGGAGATGTAGAAAGGCCTATACACAGGGGAGAGCAGAGGTTAGACCTCTGCTGTGGAGAGCCCACCTGAAGAGTCATAGGGCTAGGAGTCCGAGATGTGGGTTGAGACAGTGGGTCCCTTGGAGGCAGTAAAGGAGCTCTAACCACTTCCTCTGCTCCAAAAGCTGGAGACAACTCTCCAGACCAGCGTTCATGCTCACGTCTAATTGGCCTGGGAGGTATAGGAATTCGTGGTGGTATCTGTGGTTTGTCTTCAGATGAAGTGACATCAAAGTTTCCAGTAGAAGAGCTTGGGCTGGGAGTAGAAGCCAGTGAAGATGACTGAGGCACATTTAGCCTCTTCATGCATTCCTGCTGGAGTTCCTCAAATATTTCTGATGTTTGAGAAATGTTTGCATGCTTTGAATCCTTTGGAGGAAGGAACAGATTGTCTTCTACTTTTATTTTAACAGGAGCCCTTTCTGTTTCCTGGACATAACCATAGTTAGCTTCACCTTTTTCTTTAGCCCTCTGAAGATGGGTCATTGTAATTTTTTCTCTATGGGCCAATAGAACATCAGGACTATTTATAGTGCATACTTCAAAATCATCTTCATCCTGTGCCACCTCATCATAAGCTGGAGGGGCGGGGAGGGGTTTGGTGTCCCAGTCCACCACAGGAGTTGGATGAAGAGGCCGAGGAAGTGAGCGTGAGGGACTCTGGGGGGGAGTTTTATCAAGCAGTGAAAAGGCATCCATTGCCAGTTTAGCTAAAGAGGGAGCAGTCTGTTCCACTACAGGAGAAATAAAACCTGGGCTTAATGGACTGATGTCCTCTCCAAAGTCTATCAGGGCCACATCTCCTGAGGAAAAGCTGCTACTCTTAAAACCAAGTGTGTGCCGGTCAGACACTTTGGTGCCTGCCACCCGTGCAGATGGTTTAACCAGTTTCAGACCTTTGGATGTTGTCGTTTTTTTGAGAGACAGTCTTTTAATTCCCGATGATACAGAGTCGTCTTCTCCGTTGATAGGATTATAACTGGATTCTAAGATAGAATATAAACAAAGTATAAGAGTCATGCAATTAGACATGTCTGTACATTAATTCAGGCTGTACTGTACATAAAGTGCATTTTATTTAAGTATGCATGTGTCTATGTATCTTTACATGCTCCCATGAGCTGCTATATGTGCAATGTAGCATGAGTTTATAACAGAGTTGCATGTTATATGCATGTGCTGGTATGATTCTCCAAAGAGAGGCATCAACATGTATCTCATGAGCTGTATGCATATATCCATGGCCGCACACATAACATTGACCATAACTTTACACTTTGTAAAGTATTCCATTTCTTTATGTAAATGAAAATGTATTTTTCATATTTTTAGGGCTGTACTGACTATATGGCTGCTGGTGGGCGCTAACAGGAACAGTGCCGATGCACCAATCCCAGAGCATGGCATGGTTTCTCTTTTTTTATTTTGGTGCATATTTTTTGGAAATATTATAGCAACATTTCAAAGAATTCTATTCACACACTAATGTTGCAGTGTGGTAGACTGCGATGAATAAAGCAACGCATGCACTATTTTTTGTTGTTGCACACAACACTGCAACACACCACACTATAGGAAACAATGCTTTTTTGGGGGGGGAAGGATGCCAAGGCAGTTCCAGCAAATGTGCTGTGAAGGAGCCTTTAGCTTTTAAAAAAACTAAGTTTCATCAGTTCTTGAATCACCAGACATTGTGACTTACCTGCACCACCCAAAATGACATATCTGTTTCCAGCGCATTACTTACAAGGAAAACCACTGCAAATCTAAAAGCACCAAGCATGCAATATGATAGACTATTCTCTGCAGAAACAAGGTTCCCTCTCCTTAACAGGGATACATTGAATTATTTGGTTGCAATTTAAAGACTAGAGGTTACATATGCAATCTCTTTGTGCACCTGTGCCCAAACTATGGGTTTCCATATGTATCAAGTTCCAGGCTTTATTTCCTGGGCTGGGAAAGGGGGAGAGCAGTTCTATAGGAGAAGAATAATTTTCCAGAAAATTCTTTGCAAAAACAGAAATGCACATCACCAATTCGCAGGCAAGCCCAGTAAAATGTAAGGGGCAAAAACACCTGAATACGCAAAAAAACAAAAAAAGAACAGCTTTTGAGTATAAGGTGTAGAGCATGAAGTGACTGAGTGTACATGTGTGAAAAAGGATAATTAGAAAGAAAGGAATTCTGCATGTTCAGCATAGTCAGGCATAGGAAAACAAGCGGAAAAATGCTTAAAGTAGACTTATAGGCCAAAATTTTACCATTGGCAAAATTCTACCATTTTGGATAGACTAAAGAAGGGTTATAACCCCTGTAAGTTTTATTTTTATCCACAATGCTAATGCCTCGTACACACGACCGGACTTTCCGACAGACTAGGTCCGATGGTTTTCCCGACGGACATCCGAATAAACGGACCTGGCCACACACGAAACGGACTAAGTCCGTTCGAAAGTCCATTTGTTTTGAATGTGATGACGCAAGATGCGACTAAAAAAGGAAGTTCAATAGCCAGTAGCCAATAGCTTCCATAGCGTCGTATTTGGTCCATCGGACCAACATACAGACGAATGGTTTTCCCGATAGGAATTGAGTCTGTCAGACAGATTTGAAACATGTTCTATTTCTAGGTCCGTTGGATTTTTATAACTAAAAATGATTGGATTAGCCCACATACGATCGGATTGTCCAAAAGACTGATCCCATCGGACCTAATCTGCCTGGAAAGTCCGGTCGTGTGTACATGGCATTAGAGATACACAGATGAGTGGGGGCTTGTTTTCAGATGCTTTTAATGGTCTTTCAGCAAATAAAAATACTTTAATGTGCAGAAGGGCACAAGTGCACTTTAAATAATGACTGCCATTACAAATAATGTCATGCATTTAAACCCACTAGGGTTTACAAATAAACTTTATTAACAAGGTGCCAATCAGTATAGTCAAAGAAGAACTGTATATTTCCAAATGTAAAACTGTCAATATTGATGGGTAATAAAAGGTAGGATAATACTACAGTGATGGTAAGAGTCAGTCACTCATTCCACTGCACACTGTTAAGCCAAATGTCAATAGTAAATTCCATTGATTAAACACTCTGTACCTTGAGAGAGAGGAACTAGAAAAGTACAGAGCGGACAGGAACAGGGTGCGCGAAGGAGGGAGCCATTAAACTTACTCTTAAATAGAGCAGCCGGTTGTGGAGGACGAGGTGGACGCTCCCCTGGGAGGAGAAAGGCCACGGAGCATTAAGAAAAAAGCATGTAGTTGATTTCAGAAAGAGAAAGAAAATGCAATTTGAAAAAGAATATTCAGTAAATCAAGGAGACATTAGAGAAGCACATATATTAAAATAGGATAGAGGAAATTAAATTGGCACTGTGGAGAAAAGTACACTGTATTAGCATGTAAAGGAAAATCATAAGACAGCTACAGATGAAAAGCACAGATCAGTATGGCACAGTAAGCAGGAAATTAACTATTTAAAAATAAATGTAATAGATGAAAGCAAATAGTCTTCTTAAAAAATAGGATTACAGAAACATATACAGTATATCTTACAGTAATGACACAGGAAATATACCTTGCCTGGAGATATACATATCATACAACTGGGTTGATTTACCAAACTGAAGAGTGCAAAATCTGGTACAGCTGTAAATAGTAGCCAATCAGCTTCTAACTTTAATTAAGCTTTGACAAAAAAAACCTGGAAGCGGATTGGTAGAGCTGCAACAAGGTTTTGCACGCTCTAATTTTAGTAAATCAACCCCAATGCATAATGGTTATAAGAAATCTTGGATATGGAATCTAGAGGTTGTATAACCTAGCTGGACACATGCACCCAAAGCTCATACAAATCTTGGGCCAGGAGAACACCAAGCTTTGTAACTATGTACCCACAATTTGGAAATGTTACACCTGCTCTGTGTAAGCCTTTCTGGAGATCTGCATAGTGACTGTCTAACCCAAATAAGGATGCATGGAATGTATGCTTGTACATTACATGAATGGATCACATTTCATGTCCTGTAACTACTTATGTAGGACATTTTCACATTAACAGAAGCAATTCATAACCAGAACTATGAATTTTTAAAGTGTACATGTACTTATGAAAAAACATATTACACAAGCCTTAGGCCGCGTACACACGCGGGGACTGTTCGCCCAACTTTGTCCGCTGAACAGTGTTTCGGCGGACAGTCCGCCCGTGTGTGGGCTTTCAGCGGACAGTTTCAGCGAACAGTCCGCTGAACAAGGTTTTTCGGAAATTCCGAAAAACTGTCCGCTGAAACTTTGTTTCAGCGAACAGTCCCCTCGTGTGTAGGTTTGTTCGTCAAACTAAGTTCCGCGCATGCTCAGAAAGGATTTGCACGCCGAAAGTTATAATGCAGTGTATAGGACGTCGTATTTTTCGTCCCGTCGTACGTGCCGTTCACGTCATCGCGCACGGTTTCAGCAAACTGTTCGTTCGTCGTGTGTGGCCATGTCCGTCCATGCTAATTTTGAGCGGACTGTTTGCTGAAACTGTTTGACGGACAAAGTTGGGCGAACAGTCCCCGCGTGTGTACGCGGCCTTAGGAAAAAAAAAAAAAAAAAAACATAGTACACAAGCCTTATCTCCTGTTAGCAAGTATGCCTGCTGCCTGCGGGCATCATTGTCACTTACTCTTAACTAGTTCTGATGCACTCCATGAGCCCCAAAAAGTACAACGTGACTTTGGACACAACTGAGTGCACAAGCACACTGCTATCCATGCCAGTTTCTCTGTGGATCTCACTGAATCCTAGGTACAGGCTGCATATGGGAAATCAACTTCCTGTCCACAGGGAAAGTAAAACCCTCCTCTCCTGGTGTGAAGTCCCATTTTTGTCATTCAAATATCAAATACCACAGCCTCCCACTGTAATTCTTGCGTTTTGAAATTGAGAAAAAGAGGTCAAGCCTTAATCTCAACTCAGATTTGGAGAACAGTTTTGGCCTAGGATGCAAAAGGATAGAAATAGACGGGGATAGTTTTAAAAGCTAACCCAGAGATCACAAGGTGTGTGCACTTTAGCACTGTTGTTACCTTGTTTTTTTAGGCTGGGTTAGCTTCACTTTAAGGTACCATTTTCATTTTGACAATTTCTGCTAAGGAAATCTTGTGTTTTTCTCCAAGCCAGAAACAACATAAAATGTTGTGCACTGGAGTTCATTTTTCTAGTTTGTCCTATTTTTTCCAACCTAGTTTGATATTTCAGATTTACCCAGGTTGCAGTGATGATACATTAACAGCTCACCTGAGTGTGCTTTGCAGCTCACGTACCACTGATGTTCATCAAATAGACTTGCACGTTACAGCTCTCTTAGTAGTAGTTCAATAGAACATGGACAGAATGTGCTCTGAAAGCCATCAATGTATAGCCTTTATGTTTATCTGTTACTATGGTACTTATGACACACAAAGGCTTATTTGTAAACCAGGGCTCGACAAACCCCAGGCGCCAGGTCGCCAATGCGACCAGAAATCGCAACCTGGCACCTAAGCTGCCACCAGCCCACTCACTATTGATGCCCCAGACATGCAGCGCATAAACACTGACTGCCGTCCTCCTCCCTCCTCCACACTCAGCGGCGCCGTGCTAACGGAGAGAGGAGGATCTGTCAGATTTCAGCTTGATGTCGGGGTGGGCGGGACCCGACAGCTATCAAACACCAGCCAATTGGATCTGGGCGGGCTGCTACGTGTATGTAGCCCCGCCCCTTTTCTTAAGCAGCCCAATCGCTGGCTGGTGCTTGATAGCTGCCGAGTCCTGCCCACCCGGCCGGGCCCCGCCCACCCCGACATCAAGCTCAAATCTGACAGCTCCTCTGTTACATTTCAGTAACAGAGTGCTCCGTGTGAAACCTGCCAGTGCCACCTGCCAGCCCCAACCAGTGCCATCTGCCAGTGCCAACCAGTGCCACCGCCAATCAGTGCCACCTGCCAGTGTCAGTGCCACCACCAATCAGTGCCACCTGCTAGTGTCAACCAGTGCCACCGCCAATCAATACCACCTGCAACCACCAACCAGTGCCACCTGCCACCGCCAATCAGTGCCACCTACCAGTGACAATCAGTGCCACCTGCCACTACCAACCAGTGCCACCGTCAGTCAGTGCCACCTGCCAGTGCCGAGTGTCACCGTCAGTGCCACCTGCCAGTGCCGAGTGTCACTGTCAGTGTCACCTGCCAGTGCCATCTGCCACCACCAATCAGTGCCACCTGCCACCGCCAACCAGTGCCACCTGCCACTACCAATCAGTGCAACCTGCCACCACCTACCAGTGCCACCTGCCACCACCAACCAGTGCCACCTGCCAGTGCCACCGCCAATCAGTGCCACCTAGTGCCACCGCCAACCAGTGTCACCTGACAACACCAACCAGTGCCACTGGCAATCAGTGCCACCTGCCAGTGACAACTAGTGCCACCGCCAACCAGGGCCACCTGCCACTTCCAAACCAGTGCCACCTGTCAATCAGTGCCATGTGCCAGTGCCACCTGCCAGTGCCAATAGTGCCACCTGCCAGTGCCGAGTGTCACCGTCAGTGCCACCTGCCAGTGCCGAGTGTCACTGTCAGTGTCACCTGCCAGTGCCATCTGCCACCACCAATCAGTGCCACCTGCCACCGCCAACCAGTGCCACCTGCCACTACCAATCAGTGCAACCTGCCACCACCAACCAGTGCCACCTGCCACCACCAACCAGTGCCACCTAGTGCCACCGCCAACCAGTGTCACCTGACAACACCAACCAGTGCCACCTGCCAGTGACAACTAGTGCCACCGCCAACCAGGGCCACCTGCCACTTCCAAACCAGTGCCACCTGTCAATCAGTGCCATGTGCCAGTGCCACCTGCCAGTGCCAATAGTGCCACCTGCCAGTTCCAAACCAGTGTCACCTGCCAATGCCATCTGGCAGTTCCAAGTGCCTGCCAGTGGCAACCAGTGCCACCTGCCAGTGCCAGCCAGTGCCACCTGCCACCGCCAACCAGTGCCACCGCCTATCAGTGCCACCTGCCACCGCCAACCAGTGCCACTGCCAATCAGTGCCACCTGCCACTACCTGACAGTGCCACCGCCAATCAGTGCCAACTAATGCCACCACAAACCAGTGCCACCTGCCAACACCAACCAGTGCCACCACCAATCAGTGCCATCTGCCAGTGACAACTAGTGCCACCGCCAACCAGGGCCACCTGCCATCACCAACCAGGGCCACCTGCCACTTCCAAACCAGTGCCACCTGCCAATCAGTGCCACCGCCAGTGCCACCTGCCAGCTCCAAACCAGTGTCACCTGCCAGTTCCAACCAGTGTCACCTGCCAGTTCCAACCAGTGTCACCTGCCAGTTCCAACCAGGGTCCCCTGCCAGTTCCAACCAGGGTCCCCTGCCAGTTCCAACCAGGGTCCCCTGCCAGTTCCAACCAGGGTTACCTGCCCATGCCAACCAGTGTCACCTGCCGGTGCCATCTGGCAGTTCCACGTGCCTGCCAGTGGCAACCAGTGCCACCTGCCAGTGCCACCTGTCAGCCTTACTCTTTTTGGTCAGCCCATAACCCTGATGTAACAGGGTTTCAATGGAGTTATTGACTGGGTGCTCCACTGTGAGTTAGGGATAGGGAGTGAAAATGAGTGGCCTTACCCCGGGAGCTGACAATCCATACCACTCTAAAAAAAACAAAAAAAAAACTGGCTCCTAACTTTTTAACTGGCTCCTAAATTCAAAGCAAATTTGTCAACCCCTGTTGTAAACCATCACTTCACTGTGCATAATACAGACCATATTGAAGATTCTCATGTGCTTTCAGCAAGGTCTGAAAAACTTCCATATAGCTAGCAGATGGCAGTTCCAGCTATCAACTGAGAATGCAATGTTCTCTGTGCGGCATAATTAAAGCAACAGTCTCAATAACTACTTTTTTTCAATAACATTTGGCATATTTATTAACTATATGTCCATTAAATGAAAGGTGTTCTTTCAACAGGGCTGGAAGAACGACTGATAACTGTAAGAAGAATAAATTGGTATTGAGTGTTCTATTGCTAAAGTACAATGCCTGCAGGAAAACAACTGTAAATAGGCCCTACGAAGAACATCATAATATATATTATGCATCAGTGTATAGTAAAAAAAAAAAAAAAAAATTGACATTCACATATCACTCTAGACAAATACGATTTTTGTATTGCTGTAAAATCCCTTTCTTGGAGGCCATTGAGGTATACAGAAAGTCAGACACTGTCAAGTTATACTACCTACCAGAAAATTTGAACACTGCCAAACATGCCTCAGTCTTTAGCAAGCAGTACTATAATCATAAACACAGAGGGGTGGGTCCTGTCTCTTTCAATGGTACATGCAGACAAACCCCCACCAGGGAAACACTGAATTGACAAGGACCACAACCTGCAAGCGATATGAAGAGGACTTCTGAGTCCAGCAAAGAATGCAGAGTTCAATCCCATGAAGTTAGCATACCCAAGGGGGTAGGTACAAGGAAAAAAATCTCAATAAGAGTAGGCGAGAAAGGAAGGCTAGAACCTAAACACAAACTGGTGAGATGGGTTACAGCCCTGATGGTGCGGAAGATAAGTTCACTGGTTATACAAAATATGCATTTGCAGTAAGTGCCAAGAGAAAAATTGCTAAAAATGTATCTTGCCTATTTCTGTAATCAAGATTAACAGTGCTAAGCATGCTTCGAACTCTCCATATCCAACAAAGCAGTAGGATCCATTCATTGCACAAAAGGCAGTAGTCTTATCAGGACAGCAAAGAATAATTGCCTAAATGGATCTAGAACAGAGAACACAGTCAAAAAGGCCTTTGGCATGAATCTGCAGGCCTAACAAAATGAGAGGGGGCTGACCCCAGGGGACAGGTCCCACAGAGTCTGCATGGCCTTTCCTATTCCTAACAGAGCATACCTACAGCAGGAGACTAGTTTGTTCCACCCAGTGACTGCCTAGGAACATACAGGGACTTCCTCTGATCTTCTTCACCAGCCTGCCAACTTTATAACAACATGACTTAGACAGAGATAAGGAGAAACTTTGTAACACTTTGTTCTTTTAGATCAAAGGAATGAACTTTGGTCTGTAAGGGAGGGCAGTTCAACAATTTAAAGACTAAACCTATCTCTGATATTTCTTGTTTAAAAGTTAAAATCTGTATTTTTGCTCGAAAATTACTTAGAACCCCCAAATATTATATATATTTTTTAGCAGACACCCTAAAAAATAAAATGCCGGTTGTTGCAATATTTTATTTCACACTGTATTTGCGCAGAGGTCTTTCAAATGCATTTTTTTTTTAAAACCACACTTTAATGAATTAATGGAAAACTAAACGGTAAAGTTAGCCCAATTTTTTTGTATAATGTGAAATATGATGTTACGCCACAAGAATTGTGATCTTTATTCTAAGCAAAAAAACTGTGATTCTCATTTTGGCCAGAATCGTGCAGCTCTACTCCATATTCAAAAGAAGTTGTTGAGGAGAACAACTTTTCAGGGGATTGTCCTTACGGGGATCAGCATGGGTAACACTAAGACCTATGGTACCAGAAACAAGCTACTACCTCTCCTGAAGTAGGAATGACTCCTGTTTACCTTAGTAGGTAAAAACGCAGCAGTACCTAGATAGACTCCCACAGTGTCCGAGCCAGGAGACCTACCCAGAGCGTAATCACACAATATAACAAGAACCACCTGTTCTTGGACAGCAAAATGCAGCCCCAGAGATCATTTTCCAATGAAAGGGACCCCCCTGGAGATGGGGCGATAAGCTGGTGGCAGCCACCAGATGAGAAGCCTGAAATGATCCTGCCAGAACCAATTGGTCCCCAGAGACAGACACCTTGGTCTATACCAGATTTACATTTGCAACAACAGAGGAAGGGGCTTAGGTAGACTGAGAAGAGATGAGAAAAAATAAGGTGCCTCTGAGAGGAAGCTCCTGCAAGGGAGGAAAGAAGGCTGACTCCCTGTCAAACAAAGAGGGGCCGAGGAGAAACATGCTGTGGACCCTTCCAGCAAGGAACTAAGCAGGTGTGCACTGCCTACAGGTGACAAGTTCTCAAGCAAAACCCTAACAAAGCTGGATCTAGACAGATGTTAAAGGTGTTAGGCCCTTTGAAAAGATGTTAATTGATAGGATTCCCAGTAGAGCTGCACGATTAATCGTTAAAAAAAGCGATCTCGATTCACTCCCCTGACGATCTCCCCTGCTGAGAGTTGGCAATTCTTTCATATAAACAAGTGGAGAGATTATCTGCTCACTCAGCTGTCAAAAGAAAGCATCCCAGGCAATCTGCCAAGTTTAAAACATTGTAACTAACTTACTTCTTAGATCAAAGGGATAGAACTTCTTGTGTAAACAAATAATCTGGGCAGTCTGCCAAGCTTGTGTAAATGCAGGAAGTTTAACCACTTAAAGTCTAAATCTTTTTCTGACACCTCTTTCTTAAGTTAAAATCAATATTTTTTGCTAGAAAATTACTTGGAACCCCCAAACACACATACTATATATATATATATATATATATATATATATATATATAAATATATAATTTTAGCAGAGACCCTAGGGAATAAAATGGCAATTGCTGCGATATTTTATGTCACACTGTGTTCGCCCAGCAGTCTTTCAAATGCAATTGTTTGGAAAAAAATACACTTCAATAAGTAAAAAATAAAAAAATAAACAGTAAAGTTTTTTTTGTTTTAATGTGATAGAGGATGTTACGCCACGAGAATCGTGAGAGAATCGTGATCTATCTTCTAAGCAAAAAAAATCGTGATTCTCATTTTAGCCAGAATCGTGCAGCTCTAGTCCCCAGTAACTATGCTCTTCCCGGGCGTCATCTGAGCAATCAGGATGCTAGGAAAAGGGCACTATGCCAGACACAGGCATCAACACTCTGAGAAATATCAGGTGTGACAAAGCTGAGGATTTCATTAAGGATTCATATCCCTGTTGGGATTCATAGCGAAATTAGAGAATGGGTGGTGCCCAAAATGATACACTGCTCCAGAAGTTGAGCTGACACATGAATAAGAACAAGGAGCTCTGGGTTGAGGAGACTTACAGCGGCTAGGGGAAGGCCTGTTAATCTGTGAGAGGGCACAGAGGAGCAGCGAGTGAGCTAATAAAGAATGTCAGAGGCAAAGAAAAAAATGTGTGCATCAGAAGGGGCACTCTGCAACTGAATGCCCTAAGGGCAAAATAGCCAAGGATCCCCGAGGATAAGCAACCATGCACTACTTAAAAGTGGTGGCAGATCTTCATGTTGTAACATTCCGTGAGGGCTTAGCAGGTTTCTTGCTTCCCATCCTGCAAATTGTCTGAGAATCAAGCTTAGCAAGCCTTGTTTGTACTCAATTCAGAAGCAATCAGAAAAGGAAAAGCCAGTCAGGAAAGTTGCCATGGACAAACCAGCTCAAGCAGCTGTGTATCAATGAATCTTAATAGAAGTCAGTATGAGGAAGGGATTAAAAATAAAACTGACCACAAAAGCTTGCAAATAAAAAAAAAAACTTAAAAAAAGTTTAGACTTTTTCTCAGCAGAGCTGAAGAAAAATAGTCCATCTTCTTAGGACACTAGGAAAAACCTAAGGCATGCTGGGCAGAGAGGGGTTTATCTTAGGCTGGCCTACAGACATTTTTTGTTTGCAGGGGCCAAATCCTCCTGGGAGTTCCAACAGTATCGGACTTCCTTTGTCCCTAAATGGGCATGAAAGGTTTTTATTTTATTTTTATTGTTGCAGATAACAACTGCACTTTATAGTATCAGTGAAATGTACAGAACATCCTGCACATATACAGTATGTTATCCCAACAAAGTTTAGCTGCAGGATCTCAGGGAGGTAATGTTGTGCTTTTTCTACTATAGCTCATATACTATAACGCATTGTACCATTTTGAATATAATTTTATCATCTGTGTATCACATATTTCCCTGCACATTGAAAAGAAAAGCTATTTCTTGCATTCTAGTAACATGTAGAAAATATGTTTAATTCTGCAAAAGTCACTGATGTTTCCGAAAGGAAACTGCAGAGATACTTTCAGCAATCTGGAATACAAAGTACACGTTGACAAACATTTAAGTTACTCACTTTTTGCCCTCCCTGGCAGTTGAGTTGGTCTAGCAGTTCCTTGATCCAGACCTAGTATATCAGGAGGATCCATGGGATTTCCCAAGTACAGCCTGTAGGGGGACACAGAGAACATATTACAAGAAATGGCCTCATGAACTTCAAAGCATCATGAAAATATGTACTATCCATATATCGCCACTAATCATAATCCACACGGACTTTCGTGAAAAACTAGACATGACTACTGACTGATTAAATGAACGCAACATCATCTAAAACCAGGTGTTTTGCTGCAACTGTTATTACTACTACTCCTGTTTCTGCTGTTACTTCTAATATTAATAATCCTGCAGCTACTGGTATTAGTGCTTCTGCTGCTAATGCTACTACTACTGCTACTATTACTAAAACACTTGCTGCTGTTACTACTATTAGTACTTCTGCTGCTACTTCTACTAATACTGCTACTGATTACAAAAACAATATAAATCTACACACACACACACACACACACACATATATATAGTAATGAGTCACAAATACAGCATTTAAATAAAAAAAATTCAAGTTACAATATGACCAAGCCCACCAGCTTGCAAAACTGCCTGCAATGTGCAATTTGACAACTGACTAAAAGTGCGTGCCAAACCAAGCAGATCCTACAAATGAGTTATCTATGTTTGTGACTATGAAAGAGACATGGATTCCAGCCACAAACACTGCAGGAGTTAAAGCTGTGGATCAGAATGATTCACCTCTCTTGAAGGTGCAGGACAAAGATCCCCTTATTCCTGGGATAAATGCATATATGTAGGTGGGGAAACTTTATGGAATGCAAAGAGAGCCATGGTTATTAGGTTCCTGTGAAAACCCCTTCATAAGTAAGGACATTTTACAACTACTGTCAATGGCATACCAGAGCACCAAAAAAAGCTCAGGTACCCACAACTTGTGTTGTATTCAAATGACAACTTTACAGACTTGTTAAATGTGTCCTCTACAGAAATGTTGGTGCCTCAACACACACACACACACACACACACACACACACACACACACACACACACACACACACACATATATATGCACTGTGGAAGGCTCTAAGAGCACCTCACTGTTTCCACTGTTCAATACCAACACTGGCTCAACTAACCTGGTTCTGGGTCATTTAGTGAATCACATTTTGCACAAAACCTGCAGAAAGCTTAAAGTGGATGTAAACCCTCACATATACCCAGGGAAGAGAACAGCCTCATACGATACACAGAGAAACTAATCTCCCTACATAAGTTTTACATGTATCTCTGTCGTCTTCCGCTTTATATACTGTTTAGAAAGTGCACATCGTGTTAACATTTTCACTTCCTGATTCAGCAGTAGCAGTGTAGTGTTGGATTACACTGGGAGACAGCTGATTGGAGGAAAGGCACACCTCACCCTCCAGATAGGCAGAGACTTCAGCTGTCCTGTGAGTAGAGCAGCTGTCTGCTAATCTATTTATAGCACCCACCTTGACACAAAATTCAGGCTGGTTTTATCATGTGTCTGAGAACTTGTTAGAGGTTATCATGCTGATAACAGAAGAACGGAGCAGGAGAAAGCCACCGGACTTAGGGCTTTGAAGAGAGATAAGAAAACACTGCAGATATATGTACCCAGCTCAAATTTGATGAATCTGGTTTACATCCACTAAAGTAAAATTACAGTCATCTCCAGCAATAGGAGTTCCGTTTTCAGTGAGATACTAATTACCATAAAACAAGAATACTGATCACATGGTGATAATAAAGGCAGATACTAAATTGCATTTAATTCGGTAAAGGCTCTAGCAAGAAAAAGAAAAATATGCAGCAAAGCTGCTTTTAACCTGAAAGGGATTATTTTGCCTCAACCAAAATAGTTTTAAAACTGCAGAATATTTAACAGGATTATTTTAATGCTTTAAAAACATAAGTGTATAAATTGCAAAGAAATATACTGTATGTTCAAGGGGCATCCCTATTGGCTCATTTCTTATGCATGTTCACCTGTCTCCTCCTTAGTAATTCTGCACAATGACTGTGCTTTACTGCTCCTCTCTCAGAACAAGTCTGTGGATCTGGTATAACCTGTCTGAGAAACAGCAGGCAGCCTATAGGGTCAAACAAGCTCATATCCACAGTCGTTAGCAAGGATATTAATATGTGCCAGTTCTTTAAACCAATAATTCACAATGTTATATTGTAGTTCATTTTAAGAATCATTATACAATTTCTATTAAGGTTTCAGAAATACGGACAGGAGACAGTTTACCATTATGCCCAGTCTCAAGAGTCACAAGGCAATTTGATTTAGCAATGAATGGACCTCAAACATGGAGGATGTTTGCTTATGTGAAAATAATAATATAACAAAAATGTAAAAAATTACGCTCCAGCAACATTATGTTAACTCACCACAACCCACATGCTTTGCTCTATAGATTTGTGTATCATACAACACAATCATACCCTCTTGCATGTTGTGTGACCTGCCTAATATTTTGAATTTAATATAATTGCCTGTTAAAGAATGCACAAATGTTTGCTGTAAAAAACAGTAAACATGCCAAGGGTGAGCTAGAGCTAGACATAAACACAGATGTTAGTCAAAACCATTGCAACACGTGACATATTTACCGTTCATCCTGAAGGATCCTGTTGTGTGCTTGTAGCTGCTGGTGGGAAGAAGAAGAGGGAAGCTGGCAGCCCTGTGGTGGTAGAGGGCACACGGGGTTGGGAGGGGGGCGCTGGTCAGCAGGGGGAAATGTATGGTGCACAGGGAGGGTGATCAGTGCAGTGGGGAGGGGAGGGAAATTACTGGAACCGATCTGTATGGCTTCTTCTGGAGCAACTGAAAAACTTGCAGGAGTGAGAGGAGAGAAGGCCAGCTTCCTGCTGCTGCAGAAGGCCATACAGGTGATCGGTTCCAGTAATTGCTCCCCTTCCATGTGCATCACCCTCCCTGGCCACATCTGATTCACCCAGCTGGTCTGAGCCCCATACAGGAGGACTGGTTGTGCTCCCTTATCCATGGTCCTGTGTCTTGGGATAATAATAAGATAAGCATAGGGGCCAGAACCATGATGGACACATGTGGTGCGGAAGATGAGCTTATTGGCAGAGCAACAAAGTGCTAAAGATCCATGGAAAAACAAAAGAAATGATGGTGTTGCTGGAAAAAAAGGGACATGCAAGCGCACGTCCATGTCTACAGAGGCCAGAATGTCTCCCTAATGCAGAGAGGTTATGACAAGCCTGGTGGATTCCAAGAGGAATTTTGGCTTCAGGTGAGAACTTTCAAGACCTTTTTGATTCAAGATGGGGCAAGTGCCCCATTTTGGTTTGGGAACTGTAAAAAGGTTGAAATAAAACACATAAAACCTTTCTGCCACAAAAATTGAGACAATACCTGCTTGATCCAGAAGATCTGCAAGGCTACATGGAGGTCTGCCATTCTTTGCAGTAACACAGCTGGTAACCACCTCCCATACACAGGTATCTAAAATGTCTAGGTGTCCTCAAAGCTAACAGATATTATCCCACAGCGTAAAGTGAGAGTGTCCGTTCATGCTGAATAGGACTTGCCTGCAGGCTTAGGGGATTTAGAAGCTCAGGGTTTGCAACTGAACTGGGCTTATGGTTTGGGTCTGGCCTCAGAGGATTACGCCTGGGGGTAATGAAAGGACTCTTCTTAACCTCAGAAGGGGGGGGGGGGGGGGGTGAGTCTTCCCAGCATGAAGCTTAGGCTTCCTCTGCAGGGGTAGATAATTTCCCTTAGTGAAATGTTCACTGATAGGAGACTCAGTGAAACGAGAAGGGAGACATCCACTGACCTGTCTACACAGTAGAGCTGTTGACAGGAAATACAAGCCCTCCACAAATGGGAAATTAGTGTTGCGGAATGCTGGATCCCTTTCTCATGAGTCTAGTCCTTTACCCTAATGTTTGACAGACTAGCATCACATCCATGGCAGGTTGCAATGCAGGGCCTGCCAGAGAAAACATGGTCCTAAAAAGAATCTCCACACATTTATCAACTGGATCCGTAAACACTGGCATATGCTCTATAAGAGTTGTCAGTGCTTTATTAACCATTTGTCCATCACACCATGCAGAAATACAACGGCAGGGTGGCAGCTCTGCACTGGATCATGTATCTAATACGTTATCAGCGCTTCCAGGTAGGGGATGCACACACACTTGCAGCCCCTCCTGTGCTGTGATTTGTTATAGCACAAGCCAATCAGTGGGTACTGGCCAATGATTGATCACCTACACTCACTGGTCAGCTCCATCATTCAGGGAAGGAAACTCTGTGTTGTAAACAACACAGAGCTCCAAACACTGACAGGTGATCTTGCTGTTTTTTTAAACCCTGCAAAGCAGAGAAAGAGCAGAGTAAAAGCAGCACATAACACACACACAGTAAACATTGTTAGGCACACATTTAACCCTTTGATTGCCCCCTAGATGTTAACCCCCTTCCCAGCCACTGTCATTAATACAGAGACAGTGTATAGTATTAATCACTGTATTAGTGTCACTATTGATGTCAGTTATCAGCTAGTGTCAGCCAGCATCAGCTAGTGTCAGATTGCCTGCCATACTATTACAGTCCCAATATAAGTTGCTGATCACTGCCATCACTAGTATAAATAAATACAAATTCCTTTATACTGTATATACCAGACGCCAGTGCTCAAAATTTTTGGGGGGGGTGCAAACTGAAAAATTCTGAAAAAAAATCATCAATTGCATCCTCACTGTGCTTATCAAACAAAGCCACTGTGCTCATCAATTGCAGCCACTTTGCCATCAAACGCAGCCACTGTGCTCATCAAACGCAGCCACTATGCCCATCAAATACCGCCACTGTGTCCATTAAATGCCACCACTGTGCCAATTAAATGCCACCACTGTGACCCCCCCCCCCCCACCCACTTGCCATCTGCCCTGCACTTAGCCTGTCTCAATGAGGCAGGAGGTGACGGCGGCAAGCGGTGTCCTCCATGAGTCTTCTATCGTTCCTCTCCTCCTGATAGGTGTCCAATCACAGCGCCTGTCGTTTTAGCCAATCAGGTGATGGGTAACAGACCCGAGCACCTGATTGGTGGAGAGGCGGTTTAGTATTAAGAAAGTGAATATTCATTCACTGTTCTAACACACCTGGGTAAACTGCGAGCACCAAGCATGGTGCTCGCAAGTCACCTTCTTTGACGCCTATTAGAGCCTATGGCTCTAATCAGGTGCTTCAAAACACCCCCCTCCGCTGTAATTCAGTCGCCCAAAAAAGGGGGTGGCAGCGGCAGCCATGGATAGATTCATGCAATGCATGAATCTATCCATTGGTCATAGAAGGGGTGGCTGGAGAGAGGGGGCGGTGCCTGTATTTACTTTTGTCAAATTTCTGTCTTTTTTCATTTATATCACAAAAAAATCAAATCAATCAAATACCATCAAAAGAAAGTTCCATTTGAGGTGAAAAAAATTATAAATATTGAATTTGTGTACAGTGTTCCATGACCGTGCAATTGCCAGTTAAAATAGCGCAGTGCCGAATAGCAAAAAGTGCTTGGTCATGAAGGGAGTAAAATTTTCCAGCAGTCAAGTGGTTAAGAAGGGACACTGCCTAATCAATAGTGGTAACTTATTACTAGAGAACTTCTCATGTGGGTAAAGGACTGCAAAAACATTTTGGAGGTGTTAATAATTTATCAGGAGTTTTCCAGTCGCTGTACAGGGCATTTGGCAATAGGGAGTGCTTTGGAATAGTTTTAGTAATCTTATGGCCTCTAAGGTTATCCTACACAGGTAGCAGCACTAGTGGAAGCTACGGCCTGCTGTTACAATTGTAAGTTGACATGTATAACATCAATAAGAAGTGAAGCGATCTCTCTTAAGTCTTGGTGTTATGGCAACTTTTCTAATTAGAGAAAAGGCATCTATCCAAATAGTACACTAACAAACAACTGAGGCAAGCTGGGAGGGGTTATACCAGGCTGGTCACTGTTTTTTTTTTTTTCAAGTGTCCAAATCCTGCTGTAGGCAGCAGTATAACCCAATTGTCTATGAATCCTGTGTCCCTCAATGTACAACAAAGTGGAGTTTACATTTAAGGGTATTACAGCTAGACAATTGTTAGTCTACAATATCACCTCCATTACCTATAGTTTCTGAAATGTCACTTTGTCCTTCTATTGTACCCAAACCTGCTGTGATATTCAGATATCCAATATTTTGTTTCAATACACGTCTACGGAATGGAGCAGTGATAAATTATTTTATGATCAGATGTACAGTATCTCATAAAAGTGAGTACACCCCTCACATTTGTGTAAATATTTTATATTTTTTTATGTGACAACACTGAAGAAATTACATAGGTTTTTCCTTGCTGTGTTCAGATTTCTAGTAAGGTGGCGCAGTGGGAGTGTTCTGCTGCCTCGCCATATCTCGATATAATAGACATGCTGATCTGCATAGCCATGCCCGCTGACGAAGATGTGATGACAAAACGCGTATAGGCCTGACTATGCAGCTGTCCTGTGTCTGTATGCTATTGCAAGTTATCCCGGGACTCGCCGCCCCTGCCTGTTAAACCATTTCAGCGGGGTAGCGGTGAGATTTAACTTATTGTAGCTGGACAGGTATGATTGATACTTTATGCAAAGAGTCAAGTGTTTACATTATATGCAGTTTTTTATTTGTGTGTGGAGTGCGACTCAACTATTAAACAGGTCACACTATGGATCTTCTTGTGTTTGTGTTTTTCACATGACCATTTGAATTATAAATGAGATCCCGGTGAGAGTGAGCCTTCAGCTGAGGAATATTTTGATGAGCAAGTATACATTCTCTGGCAACCTGTTTTGAGCAATACAAGTGGTGATTTGTGAAGCGCTTGATATTAACCCTTGAGGGGGTAAGTGCACAACCAAAGGGGGTCACACAGAGCACGAGGTGCCTGTTTGGTGTTGTGTGGATTCGCCGAAACTATTTCCTATACAGTCTGTGGGTTTCTGTCGCACTTCTCGCACTTTATGAATTACATTCTTTGGGACTTTATGAACTATATGTCTCTTTTTTTAACTGTATACATTTTTAGCAGTGTGTATGAAATTTTATCACACAGATGTTTAATTAATTAGTTAAGTATTAGCGCTGTCAATATGCTGGTGATGACTATGGTTAAAATATTATTGCTATATATATATATATATATATATATATATATATTTGCAGATTTGACATATGATTAATAACAGCTGCTTTTTTAGAGATATTGGTTGTTTTTTCATTGAGCGCTAGGATCAGTAATATACATTTTTTTATTATTGATATTTGTATTATAACTCACAGCCATTAATGGCTAAACGGTTGGCAACAAAAGTGAGTAAATGCTTAGTGAAAATGTCCAAATTGGGCCCAAAGTGTCAATATTTTGTAACGTGCCATTATTTTCCAGCACTGCCTTATCCCTCTTGGGCATGGAGTTCACCAGAGCTTCACAGGTTGCCACTGGAATCCTCTTCCACTCCTCCATGATGACATAACGGAGCTGGTGGATGTTAGAGGACCTTGGGCTCCTTCGCCATCTGTTTGATACTCAATAGGGTTTAGGTCTGGAAACATGCTTGGCCAGTCCATCATCTTTATGCTCAGCTTCTATAGCAAGGCAGTAGTCGTCTTGAAGGTGTCTATGGAGTCGTTATAATGTTGGAATACTGCCCTGTGGCACAGCCTCCAAAGGGAGGGGATCATGCTCGGCTTCAGTATGTCACAGCACATGTTGGCATTTATGGTTCCCTTAATGAACTGCAGCTCTCCAGTGCTGGCAGCACTCATGCAGCCCCAGATCATGACACTCCCACCACCATGCTTGACTGTAGGCCTGACACACTCATCTTTGTACTACTCATCTGGTTGCCACCACACACGTTTGACACCATTTGAACCAAATAAGTTTATCTTGGTCTCATCAGACCACAGGACGTGATTCCAATAATCCACGTCCTTAGTCTGCTTGTCTTCAGAAAACTACGGGCTTTCTTGTGCATCATCTTTAGAAGAGGCTTCCTTCTGAGATGACAGCCAAGCAGACCAATTTGATGCAGTGTGTGGCATATGGTCTGAGCACTGACAGGCTGTCACCCCCACCCCTTCAATCTCTGCAGCAATGTTAGCAGCACTCGTACATCTATCTCCCAAAGACAACCTCTGAATATGATGCTGAGTATGTGCACTCAACTTCTTTGGTCGACCTTGGCGAGGCCTGTTCTGAGTGGAACCTGTCCTGTTAAACTGCTGTATAGTCTTGGCCACCATGCTGCAGCTCAGATTTAGGGTCTTGCCAAACTTCTTTTACCCTGGGTCATCTTTTTGTAGAGTAACAATATTTTTTTCAGATCCTCAGAGAGTTCTTTGGCATGAGGTGCCATGTTGAACTTCCAGTGACCGGTATCAGACAGTGAGAGTGATAAAACCAAATTTAACACAACTGTTCCCCATTCACACACGAGACCTTGTAACACTCCCCATGACACCGGGGAGTGAAAATGGCTAATTGGGCCCAATTTGAACATATTCAGTTAGCGGGGGTAAACACTTTTGTTGTTATTGGTTTATACATTAATGGCTTTGTGTTGTTATTTTGAGGGGACAGCAAATTTACACTGTTATACAAGCTGTACACTCACTACTTTACATTGTAGCAAAGTGTAATTTCTTCGGTGTTGTCACATGAAAAGATATAATAAAATATTTACAAAATGTGAGGGGTGTACTCACTTTTGTGAGATACTGTATATGAAAAAATATCCATAGTCCCTAATAGGAGGAGAAAAGTTTTAGTATCCCAGGTTTTTAAGCATGGGTATGGAATGGACCTTGTTTAATACCTAACATGCATTGATTTACGGTATATTACCTTGGCTCAAGCATCAAAAGTGATATAAAAAGAGAAAGATTACTCATAGCTAATACATTTCCATCTTTAGCTTTTCTAGGGCAGAATAAACACAAAAGGAAAACTGTGACTGATTTTGGCCAACAAACACACTTCCACAGCTAGAGACTTGTACATGAATCCAATGTGCACACCAACTGATTTAGAGTATAGGTCATGGTATGTCTTTTTTTTTTTTACCTTTGGCAGAATCAATTCCCTAAATGTGGTGTCAATACAATGCATTTTACTAATTTCATATCCCTTCTTGCCTCTAAAAGCATTTATCATAGACACTTTATCCAGCTTGTATTGTGAATGCTACTATGCTGGAATGTCAGAGGATTCATTGTCTTCAGCAGGACTTGAAAGGCACAGAGCATTACATTTTACATCAAATAGAAACATAATAGAGAAATAGCAGATCAGCGTGCAGACAAACCAAGGCATTTCTGAACATTGTTTTTGGAACTTACTCATCAATCCTGTCAGGGAAGCCCCAGCAGTGAGCAGGCACAGTATCTCCATGACCGGTGTGGATAAAGCTGTTCTTTAGGGGTCGGCTAATATCATGAGCAGACAGTCCAGCTACAGATGTCACAGCATTGCGTGGAAATTGACCAACCTTCAACGTGCTCTTGTTCTGACCTCTCCACCAATAATTCTCTGCCCTGTGGAAAAGACAAATGTCATGGCACGAGAAAAAACTAAAATTAACAGATTCTCTCAGCAAAAGCAATACCGACTAGAGGAAGGGGGAGGGGGGGGGCACAGTACATGGAAAACCACAAAGGGAATGCTGTCTCACGTCTTTCTTGGCTCACCATAAGAACACGGTAACCACAGCTTCCAGCAGATGTCTACATCCTCAGTAGTACAGGTTTATAAGACTGGAGTGGTTACGTGTTCAGTTTGTAAGATTAACTATTTGGCCAATTAACACGTGGGTGCATGCATAGTAAAGACTGAGTCAGCCTGTCTTCCTGTCATCCCCAGAGAGGCACGCACAGACACAGCACAATCCCTGAAATGTTCAGATGTCACAAGCCCTCCTTCCTGCCTTCTCTGGAATTTCTTCCCTCTTTCACTAATTACCTGGCTCACAACGTCAGCAACTTGAGGGGGCAATGGGCAAGATATGACTGGTATCCTCTTATTACTAGGGCTAATCAAATAAAGGCAAACGGAAGTGAAGCCCAATTAATGTGGCAGGACACTAAAACAGTTTGTCTCCCACACAACCTGCCAAGCAGAACAAGCCATAAAATCCCTTCATATTACACTGAGCAATCTGTGTGGAACTACAGCTAATTTAACGACATGTATAGATGTATATGACATCTCATATAGTTCAGGATATGTAGAGAAACTTACGTGTGTGTGTGTGTGTGTGTGTGTGTGTGTGTGTGTGTGTGTGTGTGTGTGTGTGTGTGTGTGTGTGTGTGAGAGAGAGAGAGAGAGTGAGTGTGTGTGTGTGTGTGTGTGTGTGTGTGTGTGTGTGTGTGTGTGTGTGTGTGAACACTGCCATAAAAAATGTCACCAAACAAGGGTGTGGGACAGCACAGGACAGAATTTCAGGATAGACGTGACATGTAAGAAAACACGGACCTAACTCACATTCAGGTAACACCAATCAAATCTACATGCTATCATTCACAGAAACCTTTACTAGATGTTGTCAAATTAAACGTATGCCCAAGGGAAATTCATCTAATGGCACATGACTACAAATGTAGACAGTTCTGTACTATTCCTACAATCATGAGCAATTACCGTTCTATTGCTCCCTTGTGTCTAACCATTACAAGAAATACAGGAAAGAATTGTGAACAGCTATGACCGGTAAATATACAAATAAAACTAATTCATACTTGTCTAAATTGGCATTGTGGATTAAAATCTTTTATTTTTTTTGTTTACAAACGATTTTTTATTTTTGTTGTAAATAAAAAGACATACATTCGTAATTGCAAAGTATAGTCACATACATAACAATTGTAATCTATTACGAGATAATCCGGTGATATTCACATTACCAAAGGTAAATGATAACAAGGGATTATGTTGAATCTTAAAAAAAAAATTGAAATGTCAGTATAAGACGACTTTACACTAATGGGCATCTGTGAATTGAATGTTACATGTGTGTGCATGTAAAAACACAAATCAGACAGCTATTGACAGTGAGCCCCAGTATGTGATTAGAAGCTAGTTTTAAGGTAATCGTTTTTAGCTCTACCAGATGTTATTAGAAGATTACTTACACAGCCCCAGAGAAAGAAATGCAACCTGTGTCCCCTGTTCTGACAGGACTTGTGTCCCTGCTGCTCTTACACCTCTTTCCCCTCCCCCCCCCCCCTCACTTGTAACCCATCCCTTCTCTGAAGATCAGCTCACCTGCCCCCGCTGTGTGACTGCCAGCAGGAATGGGAGCTGTGTGTGGGTGTGTAAGAGTGTATCTAAGCTGCAGCACGCCATTGGTACACAGGCCGGGTCAAAGGAAATGAGTGCATTTAAGTTCATTGTTCTGCGTTTAACCCATTCTTTGGCAGCCACTGATTTCATCAGAACCATAGAGCACTGACAAATACCTGTTGTAATACAAGCTGACAATGAAGTCAGCAAGAAAAAAAAATGGATAAAATGTTATTAATATGAGGTAACTAACATGCTACAAGAATGACCTCAAAGTATAATTATCAGGTGTATCTATAAAAACCTTCAGCATGGACACCATACACAGCACTGAAAGTGACCGCACACACAACCTATGCTTGATCGATTCTGTAATCAACTCGGGAAATATATATATAAGGGAGGAGAGGCAGAGAAATTGATTTTGCCCATATGCTTTAAGAACAAACTGATATTGATCAGGATATGCTTTGTATGAAGCAATGAACCTGTTCTTTGTACGACCAAAAAGTGAAACCTTTTACATTTATACTTTGAGCCCCACAACTTAAAGCGGAGTTACACTCATTTTTCATAATTACCCCCAATGCTATTTGCACATATAGCCATTGACTTTTTGGATATTTAAATGGGGAAATTTGTAAAGAAAGTACCTTTTTTTTTTCAAATTAGTCTTCCCCGTGATCTCCAGTCAGCTTTAGTCTGATGTAAAATAGTATTTAACCACATAAGGACCGAGCCTCTTTCTGAGATTTGGTGTTTACAAGTTAAAAACAGTTTTGTTTTGTTTTTTGCTAGAAAATTACTTAGAACCCCCAAACATTATACATTTTATTTCTAACACCCTAGAGAATAAAATGGTGGTCGTTGCAATAGTTTCTGTCACACCGTATTTGAGCAGCGGTCTTACAAGCGCACTTTTTTGGGAAAAAATACACTTTTTTGAATTAAAAAATAAGACAACAGTAAAGTTAGCCCAATTTTTTTTTATATTGTGAAAGATATTGTTACGCCAAGTAAATTGATACCTAAGATGTCATGCTTCAAAATTGCACCCGGTCGTGGAATGGCAACAAACTATTACCCTTAAAAATCTCCATAGGCGACATTTAAAAAATTCTACAGGTTGCATGTTTTGAGTTATAGAGGAGGTCTAGGACTCAAATTATTTCTCTCGCTCTACCAATCATGGCAATACTTCACGTGTGCTTTGAACACCGTTTTCATATGCCGACGCTACTCACATATTCGTTTGCTTCTGCACGTGCGCTCGTCGGGACGGGGCGTGTTAAAAAAATGTTTTTCTTATTTATTTTACCTTTTATTTTTACACTTAAAAAAAAGTCACTTTTATTCCTATTACAAGAAATGTAAACATCCATTGGAATAGAAAAAAGCTTGACAGGACCTTTTAAATATGAGATCTGGGGTCAAAAAGAACTTAAATATCATATTTAGACTAAAATACAATAGAAAAAAATGTATTTTATTTTTTTTTAAATGGCCCTTTAAGAGTTATGGGCGGAAGTGACGTTTTGACATCGCTTCCGCCCAGCAATTATATGGAGACAGGTGGGGGCCATCTTCCCCTCACTCGTCTCCATACTGAGCCAACAAGAGGACGCGATCGCCTCCGCCGCTTCCGGTAAGCGGCAGAGGGCAATGGATCAAGCGGGGAGGGCCTCTCCCGCCACCGATAAAAGTGATCTCATGATGACTCTGCCACAGAGACCACTTTTATCTTGTAGCAGACCGCACGCTGAAAAGGGGGAAACTGGGGGTTATGGCAGCCAGCTGCTGCCATAACAACGATATCCTCCTTCAAACAGCCGCTGTAAACCTGCGGCGGGCGGTTGGAAAGTAAATCTAAATCCAACATTTCATATTCCTGATATATGCCTGTTGTACCATGTACTTGTATGAGAATGTATCCTGTTCTCTTTGTATTGCTTCCTTTATGTGAAATCCCTGGTGTTCCTGCTAGTCACACACCCTCTGCACAGCCTTTCACTGGGAAGATCAGTGTACTGCTGCTTCTCCTCCCCCTGGTTCTTATGTGGCTGAGAACAAAGGGAATGTGATCACATTTATAATGTTTTTTTATTTGATCTATACACAAAAGCTTTGCCTTTCTGCCTTGCTTCATACCAGTGCAGCTTTGAAATCACAATACTTCACTAATTCCATAGTATTAAAAGATCTCCCTTGAGCTCGTGTCAAAACATTAGAAGGTAATAAGGCTTACCTGTAGGTACTGGAAATATCTCCTGCACGATTTAGGAGATATTTACCACATAGACTTGCGCAAACGTCATCTGCCCATGCGCACTGAAGAAAGGGCACGATCATGCGGTTTCTAAATGGCCTGTGCCATGTTCAGCAGCTCCAAAGCGACTCCAGACAGTCACAGAGCCGGAGTCCAGGGGCCTTGGAAGGAAGAGGCGTGAAGATGGATGCGGCCACCAGCGGGGACATTGCGGGCTTCGTTTGCAGGTAAGTGGTAAATAATGGGCTAATATGCAATGCATACTAGCCCATTATTTGCAGGTAAGTAGGAAATAATGGGCTAGTATGTGATGCATACTAGCCCATTATGCTTTTACTGTGCAGGGAGCAAAAGAGTAAGTAAAACCAATCAGGGTTTATTTCCTCTTTAAGGGAAACGTGTAGTTAAAGAACTAGAAGGCTGCCATTTTGGACCGCTCTTTGAAAAAATGTTAGCGGATTAATTTTAATCCAATGGCTTCAATACTTGAGGCACTGACCCACAACAACTTTACAGATCAGGAGTACTTTTTTCCCCTGTTTCTCCTCTGTTTTCTAGGTCAGTAACTCAAAGTATTGAGGTCAAAGACAGAGAAGCAACCGTTTATTTTAACACTTCCAGAGGACCATATACATCTATTCGGCCTCTCAGAAGTGGGTCTTTATTTGTGGGGCCGCATATATGCTCATCGCTCTTTGTAATGGGAGCACAACACACAATGCACTCCCAGCACAGATACCAGGTTTTCGCCAACGATTGGGACCCGGGACTCCAGATTCTGTGTCACCTGATCGCTGTGATAGCCTCTGATTGGCTATCACAGTGATCAGTCACTGTGAGCCCGTCTCTGAGTTTACTTCCTCTTCTGAATGAAGACAAAGGTACATTGTGTCTTTCTATTCTTGCAGGAGAGGAAGATATAAACAAAAGTGTGTAAAAAATTAAATAACATTTTCAAATAAAGAAAGAAATAACTAGATCAAGGTATGGTAGGGTCAGTGTTAGGGTCAAGGTAAGGGTCAAAGCCCATGGTCAGCATATTTTGGGTAGAATTTTTTTAAATTATTGTCAGTGTGTTTTAGGCATGATATAAAAAAATGAAAAATGCGCACCATTGTTCATGGGCCCTACTACGGTACAAACAACAACATATACATATGTGGTATCACTGCGACCGACAGGAGCAGAAGAATTTATTTTTGGGTTGTTCTTAGGTGGTAAACTATGGAAATAGCAAGAAATATACAGCTACATAAAAAAAAAAAATTATTTTACTACTTTGGTATAGTTTTCCTTTGATAATAAAAAAATTGGGAGATAAAAAAATCCCCAATTGGTCCTGAAAAAAAACAAGACATAATCAACCTGGATACACTAAGTAGTTGCAATGATATGTATACTTTTACTAACAAATGTCAAAGTTGCAAAATTGTGCTTGGGCATTGGGATTTGTTTTACCCTTAGTCACTAAAAGGTTAAAGCTGGCCACTCACATTACAATACAGTTGTAGATTCTATGCAAAATAATCAGATTACATAGAGCAATGGGCTACCTAAACAATTCATTGCATTTTTCTCCCCTTAGAAAGGCCCACATACTACACAGCTGGTAAGTTTAAAATTAGATTTGCATTCAGATTGTAATGTGTGCAGCCTGCTTTAGGAGATCAGCAAAGACAACCCCTATATTTCTCTAAAGGGATGTTTTCAAATAGTTACCTGAAATTACCCCAATTTGTTCTAGCCAGAAGAGCAAATCAATTTACACAGTTATTTTTAATCAATGCTCCCACCTGCTCTATACAAATTCAAGTTCAGGAATTTAATTTTGTGATAAATATTCATAAAACAGGATCTTAAAAATAATTTCCTGGTGCAGAGGACCATATTGCTTGCAATAAATGATCAAATGGGAGCTCCAAAAAATCTGCTTTGCTTATCATGAAACTCTTTATATATTCCTGTTCAGTTCTTTTGTTGTCGTAGATTAGTGTTAAAATATACAATATCCCGGATGACCATGTGTAATATAATAGTGCTCCTTTGAAACAAATGCTTCTTACAGTTGTCAGTTAGGTTATATGGTAGTGTGTTGTGTGTGTTTGTGTGTGTTTGTGTGTGTGCGTGTGTTAATCTGTGCACACATACTCAAGCTAGGCTGCAGTTATCAGTCTACATAGCCTGTCCCTGACGCCCGGGCACAATTACGAGGTGTGGTTGTGATGGGCGCTCCTCCATGACTCACATGTAGCTCTCCACCCAGACCTGATAACCTAACCATAGGGTGAGTCAATGGCACACTCTATGAGTAACCCCTGATTTTCCAGTACATTAGGAAGAGAACAGCTTTTACAGCAAACTGACGCATACAACAAGTCACTAGAAAGAACAATCACTAAAACCACTAGAGAACAATCCAACCAATCACATAAGCTGCTGTCACAAAACACCAAATAAGCTTTAGGGAAATAAGAAATTTGTCTTCTTCTAAACAGGAGGGTACAAGTCTAAAGCAAAGCCACCAGTTACTATATAAGAAATGTTTCCAGCTATAATGATACCTTCTAGAATAACTTTACATACCATGAAGCATGTTCTGTAAAGGGTACCTGTAGTGTTTGCCTGAAATACAAACATAGCTAGTTTTGAACAAAATAATTTGTCATCTCGCCCCCTGCAGAGCCCTGCCTTAATGAACCTTTACAAACCCAGACATTCTGAATAATCAGTTTTTGCAGAAGCATAGGTACACATCCCACACGATGGACCTGATGACTGGTTGTTTTAGCTGGGAGATGGGCAGTGCTTGTTGGGCATTTTCTACTCACCTAGAAGTTTGGAATTTTGATGCCATCTAGACACCAACATCAGGGAGTATCTGTGTATTGTGAGTACCTGACTGTTGTCTGAGTAGTATGTGGATTGTTAGTACTTGTGTATTGCGTGTGCACGGGGTCTGCGAGTGCATGTGGGTCTGCGAGTACCTGTGTATTGTCTTGTTGAGTACCTGTGTATTGTCTTGTTGAGTATTACTGTCAGGAAGATAGCTTATAGGTAATTTGGACAGGGAATAATCCCCAATCCTCATTAAATTAGTAGGTACGATGCCTGCCAATCGTGGGCGAATACTGCTGTGCAAATTGTAAGCACATTGCTTCCCTGGAAGCCCAGGTTCTGAATCTGGGGAAGGACTGAGAAGACCCTCCATACTAAAGGAGAGTTGGGAACGTACCTGGCAGGTTCCGGCAGGGGCCAGCACAGAGGCAGGTGGAGACAAAGAGGTGCAGGCACCAGAAAAGAGTAGATGGGTGACAGTCAGGAAGGGTAGAGGGGGAAGTGCCAGGGAGGCCGATCCAGAGCTGGAGAATCCCAATAAGTATGTTTCATTGAGTGACATTGGTGAAACCAGTCAGGGACCAGCACTGCTGGAGCTGAGGGACTCCTAGCTGCTGGAGGAAGAACTCCTCCAGTGAGATAGGGAGGGAAGCAGAGAGAAAGGAAAGACAGACTCTGGTGGTAGGGGACTCAATTCTTAGGACAGAGAGGGCAATCTGTAACAAGGACCAGTAGCGACAAACTGTATGCTGTCTACTGGGAGCTCGGATTTGGCACATCACAGATCTGGTGGACGGATTACTGGGAGGGACTGGGGAAGACGCGGCTATCATGGTGCACTTTGGCACCAATGACAAAGTCAGAGGCAGATGTAGTGTCCTAAAGAACGATTTTAGGGACTTGGGAGCTAAATTGAGGAAAAGGACCTCCAAGGTAGTATTCTCACAAATACTACCGGTACGTCAAGCCACACCAGAAAGGCAGAGGGAGATTAGGGAAGTAAACAAGTGGCTGAGGAGCTGGTGAGGAGATGGTGAATTAAGGAGGGATTAGAGGTAGAGATAGTCAGCGCGGAACATAATCCAAAGGGTAGTATTGGGGGCATTAGTGGTAGGTTGATTAAAGCACATAAACCCAAGGTAACTATAGTAACAAGTCCTAGTTGCAATCTCGGAAACACCCGATAATAGGATAGTATGCGACCGGTCTAGACTACATGGCATGTTCACCAATACCAGGAGCCTGGCAGACAAGATGGGTGAACTAGTGATACTGTTGTACTAGGAGGATTTTGATTTTGTGGGAATTTCAGAGACCTGGTTCAACAGCTCTCATGATTGGCTGGCAACTATTCAAGGGTATACCCTTTATTGCAGGGATAAAGAGGGTAAAAAAAAGGGGGAGGGTATGCCTATATATCATGAATAATATACAAGTGGATATGAGATGACATCACTAAGGGAGCTAGGGAGGGGGTGGAATCTTTATGGGTAGAGCTCCAAAGGGAAGAAGCGAAGGGGAAAATAATACTGGGAATATACTATAGACCCCTAAACCCGAGGGAGGAGGGGGAGACAGACCTCCTATCACAATTTAGATTAACAGCAAGGATTGGAAGTGTTATCATAATGGGGGATTTAAATTATCCAGACAGACTGGACGGAGGGAACCACACATCCGTCTAAGGCTCACCAGTTCCTAAATGTCTTGCAGGACAATTTCATTGGTTCAGATGGTAGATGCACCAACTACAAATGAAGCGTTACTGGATCTACTAATTACCAATAATACAGACCTGATCACGGATATGGAAATACAGGACAATTTAGGAAACAGCAATCACAGGTCAATTGGCTTCAGTATAAATCATACAAATAGGAAACATAAGGGGAATACAAAGACACTGAATTTCAAAAGAGCCAACTTCCCCAAACTACAAACCTTGCTAGAAGATATAAATTGGGATAAAATCTTAGGCACAAAGAACGCGGAGGAGAGATGGGTTTGCTTTAATAGCTTATTAAATAAGGACATTAGCCAATGCATCCCATTGGATAATACATTTAAAAGAGCGAACAAAAGTCCTGGATGGCTTAACTCCAATGTAAAAATGCATATAAAAGCAAAAGAGAAGGCCTTCAAAAAATACAAGGTTGAGGGATCATTATCAACATTCAGACTTTATAAAAAATGCAACAAGAAATGTAAGGGTGCAATTAGGGTGGGTAAGATAGAACACGAAAGACACATAGCGGAGGAAAGCAAAAAAAAATCCCCAAAAATTCTTTAAGTAAACCGTAAAAAAAGGGAGGGAAGACCATATTGGCCCCATAAAGAATGAGAAGGACATTTTGTTAGAAAGGATGGGGAGATGGCGAAGGTATTGCATTTATTCTCCTCAGTCGTCACGAGGGAATCGGGGGGCTTCAGTAACCAAAACTGCAGTGTTTACCCTCAAGACACATCACAGGAAGCACCTCCATGGTTAACAGAGGACAGAATTAAAATTCGACTTGGGAAACTTAACATTAATAAATCACCGGGTTTAGATGGCTTGCACCCAAGGGTACTTAGGGAACTCAGTCAAGTAATTGCCAGACCATTGTTTCTAATTTTTACTGACAGTCTACTGACTGGAATGGTACCAGCTGATTAGAGAAAAGCCAATATAGCACCAATATTTAAAAAGGGCCCAAAATACATCCCTGGGAATTACAAACCAGTTAGCCTAACATCAATTGTATGCAAGCTCTTGGAGGGGATGATGAGGGACTATATACAAGATTTTAGTAATGAGAACGGTATCATTAGTAGTAATCAGCATGGATTCATGAAGAGTCGTTCTTGCCAAACCAATCTATTATCCTTCTATGAGGAGGTGAGTTGACATCTAGATAAAGGAAGGCAGTAGACATGGTGTATCTGGATTTTGCAAAAGCATTTAACACAGTTAACCTAAATGTTTACTGTACAAAAAAAGGTCAGTTGGCATGGATCATAGGGTGAGTACATGGATTGAAAACTGGCTACAAGGGCGAGTTCAGAGGGTGGTGATAAATGGGGAGTACTCGGAATGGCCAGGGGTGGGTAGTGGGGTCCCTCAGGGTTCTGTGCTGGGACCAATCCTATTTAATTTGTTCATAAACGACCTGGCGGAAGGGGTAAACTGTTCAATCTCTGTATTTGCAGATGATACTAAGCTAAGTATGAGGTTTAATGTAGAAAAATATAAAATAATGCATTTGGGTGGCAAAAATATGAATGTAATCTATACACTGGGGGAATCTAGGATGGAAAAGGACCTGGGGGTCCTAGTAGATGATAGGCTCAGCAATGGCATGCGATGCTTCTAACAAAGCAAACAGAATATTGGCATGCAATAAAAAGGGATCAAGATCTCCAGAGATGAAACGTTAATTATCCCACTCTACAAGACTCTTGTCCAGCCGCACCTAGAGTATGCTGTCCAGTTTTGGGCACCAGTCCTCAGGAAGGATGTACTTGAAAAGGAGTGAGTATAAAGAAGAGCAACAAAGCTAATAAAGGGTCTGGAGGATATTAGTTATGAGGAAAGGTTGCGAGTACTGAACTTATTCTCTCTGAAGAGACGCTTGGAGGGGATATGATTTCAATTTACAAACACCATACTGGTGACCCCACAATCGAGATAAAACTTTTCCACGGAAGGGAGTTGAACAAGACACGAGGAAGGGAGAGAGGTTTAACCTTAAACTACGTAGAGGGTTCCTTACTGTAAGAGGGCAAGGATGTGGAATTCCCTTCCACAGGCAGTGGTTTCAGTGGGGATCATCGATAGTTTCAAAAAACTATTAGATAAGAACCTGAACGACCACAACATATATAGGGATATGCAATGTAATACTGACATATAATCACAGACATAGGTTGGACTTGATGGACTTGTGTATTTTTTCAACCTCACCTACTACGTAACATTCTTTCATTATTAAACTACACCTATAGAAGGTTTCCGAAAAAAACTTCACTTCCCGCACAGAAGCATCCTTTAATCTTTTTCTCACAGACATTTCCATAAGTTCAAAAGCACTGAGCTTCTAAAAGTCAGACTGTTTGTCAAGAGTGGTTTAACATGAAAACCCCACCAATATAACCCTACTCTTGCTGACCATAGAAACCAGGTAAACAGCATATATGCCTACTGGACATAATACTTTGTATGGAAATACAGCCGCTCCCAGCACTACTACTACTACAATATGGCATGATAAAAGTAAAAAAAAAAAAAAAAAAAAAAAGACTGCACAGCAGCTGCACGTGCGGTGAAGTTGGCCAGTTACTTCATGAAGGAATTTAGTCACTGGGTTTCAAGATGCCTGAAGAACTACTTGGCTTTTTAAAATACAGTACACTTGAATCATGAAACAGGGGTTCCATTTCAGATAAAACTTATATTAATCTCCATGGGCTAATTTAAAGGGAATATATCAGTTTGCCTAGTCTGAGAAAAATGAAAGATTCTCTTAAAAATTCAACCTCTCAACCCCCTGATACCTTCACCATGCATCTGCTGGCACCCTGAGTCTCTTTTCTTTTGTATGTTTCATTTTGGTCAGTGACAGAGCTTACAAATAATTAATGACCTTTACCAAGGATTGAACATTCTGAACAGTGATTGGCAACTTAGGCCTGAGCACTGCATCATGGGAGGAACAGGAAACGGGCAGCTATACCCAGAAGCATTAGATATTTCCTACAGGTTCTGACAAACCAATGGAGTGGGGCAACATGATGAAGGTATAAGTGGGTTTAATTTGGAAAGGAGGGGTTAGGCACTCTGTAAATAAAATGTCTATATCTCTTCAAATACATCACATATTCACTGTGTCAGTGTACATTCTGAGTGCGCTTTGTATGGTTTGCCTATCCTTCTCAATGTATAGTGCCACCAGTGCACAAGTTCAGCATTGCAGGATTAATACTTGTGTATAAAGCAATGAACATGTTAAGTTCCCAGGTGGGAGGGAACTGGTACCTGCCCTCGATGACAGTTATTACATCATTAATCTGGATGTGCAGCTTGTCCGGCTCCTGGAAATCTTGCAGTGCTCGCATATCTGTTGGCTGGGCCTAGAGTACAAAGGACAAAAATAAGGTAATGTCAGCAAATGTGATTATTGCTTTACAAAATATAAACCATTAAAACCCTTTAAACTTATGACAGAAATAAAGAACTGGCTCTAAATCTGCAATTTATTGGATATTCCACTCTGATTCCAAAGCAGACATCTGTATTTAATACTGTGTAACATTAAGGGGGCTTTGCTAAGGGCCTCCTATAGTATCTGGAGTCCCAATGTGTCTGGATCAAGACATGAAATGTGATATTTTATTTTTATTGCTCCTTTAATGCAACTCTGGCAAAACAGTTATACAATTTTTTTAATAGTAATATTACATAATTTAGCTAGTTGTGCTATTTATTTGCATCCTGGCCTTACCTCCACTAGAAAGTCTCTCAGTGCAACAAATGTAGGTCTATCTTCAGGTTTGTGAGCCCAGCACTGTAGCATAACATTATAAATGTCTTGTGGGCTGTCTTCTGGCCGCGACAAGCGTTCACCCTCTTTATCAATCTTATGAAGAATCTGCAAAGAGTAGAGAAAAAAGTAAGATGTATGGTTAGTAAAGACCGGTGAGGCTGCAAGCAGAAGCTAATGAGAGAACATGGTGTATCATGTACAAAAAAAAACATGGTAAAAAAAAGTCTATTTAATTCACAACCAGTACAGTTCCTAACTTGTACAAAAAAGCTGAAATCTGGTTGGCTGCCCCGGACAACACAATTTCCTTTCTTGAGATTTTATGTGTGGACAAACAATGTGGGAAATGTATTAAAACTGCAACAGCTGTGCATAATAACCAGTCAACTTCTATCTTCAGCTTGTGCGGTCAAGCACTGAAAATGAAAGCTTGAAGCTGATTGGTTCCCTGCACAGCTGATCCACATTCCGGCTGCTCCAGTCTTAGTAGATTCACTTCAGTATGCTTTCCCCTTTTATTTAAAGCTCCCTTTAAAAGAAACGTTTTAAAGTGGTTGTAAACCCTTCCATATACCCAGTGAAGTGACTGTCATCAGGTGATACACGGAAATGAAACAAATCCTCCTACATAAGTTTTCTCTTCTGTCCTCTCTCTATCTAGTCAGTGCTGGATTTATAAGTTTGTCTGAGTTGAAAAAAGGGGCAGAGAGCTGAAGTTACACTCTGCAGAGATCAGTGAGCAGAGCTCCTGAGAACTGATTGGAGGGAAGAGACACACCCTTCACACAGCTTACAGGAACATAGCGGATGCTCTGAATCAAGCTCCCTTCCCTGTCACCATTTTTCTCCTGGTGTCAGGAAAATTTGTCAGAAGTGATTCATGCTGATAGCAGAGGAACAAAGCAGCAGACAACCACTCCTGAACAATTTAACTTGACAGATAAAAACCCATGTTTAAAACGTTTGCATTTAAAAAAAAAAATATATATATATATATATATATTTTTTTCAAAATAGCCAAAAATGAAAAACGCCTGTAAACGAAATGCAGCTAAATGCCGGTATCGTGTTTAGTGGCGTTTGGCGTCTGAACTAATTTTTTTGCCTTCAACGATAACATTGGAGGAGTTCAGGGGCAGCTGAAAAAAGCAGTCAATTACCTTTGAATGTTTTTACCAGCAGCTGTGTACATGAGGACTAAGTGATTTTAATTGGGACAAGTACACACTATAGAGAAATATGCTTTATTCACATTGTTTGTCTGAGGTTTACAACCACTTTCAAGTAAAATTTTAATAAAAGCCCCCCCCCCCCCCCCAAAGATTTGCAAGACTGTGCATTAGAACGTGTATTTCAGGATCTACGAAACAGTATTTTATTGTGGTCATAAACTATAGTTAATAAACTAAAGGTCACAGGTACAGTACGCTCAGTTAATCCACCATATTTTGGGCTCTGTAAGAGGCTGCTCGGACTGTTTGTGGTAAGACAACAAGCCAGAAGCTGTAGCAAGGCAGGTATTTAAATAGGTACTTTGTAGAAGTCACAATTTGTACAAGGGTTAATTACCCCCCAGATGACAATGACCATGCCTACAGATAGGTTGCTCAGGTGACTGTATTATGGGCTGGGAATGTGTCTAATGTCCACTATCAGAAAGTGCAAAATTTGTGAAGCAGCTCCAGGTGGCCCTGGATTGACAGAAGTTGGATTGAAAGGTACCTGAATGCCTGCTGTTTGTTCTGATAACTGTTAAAGTAAAAATATAGGCAAAACCATTTTTTTTTGTAATTTTGGACAAAGTAATGGGAGGTTATAACCTCAGTCAGATTTTTTTTTTTCTCCATCTAAGTTTCATGCGAGATTTACCTTCACTTCCTGTCCATAGCTAAACAGGTAGTGGGAGGAAATACCTGTAAATGAAGGGAATTCCATGGGAACCCCCAGTCACTGGAACTAGTGTCCCTATTGGAAGATTTACCTTTCATTACTTTTCTGGGGACACGTGGGATTTTTTTTTACTTTCACGTACAATGATAATTCAAGGACAAATAGAAATCCTTGATGGGGGCACAGACAGCAAAACAAACTGACAGGGGTTCTAATCCCTTTGCACTCTATCCAAAACCAAATGAAAAAAAAGTTTTGTCTTTAGTTAAACTTTAACCAGCACTGTCATATTTGTGGGTTTGTGAATCACACATGCTTCCTTTAACCCCCGTTCACACTAAATATGACTTTGAAATAGTAGGATTTCAAAGCTGTAGGTCAATGCGATTTCAAGTGCATCATGTCTGACATCTGTGCGACTTCATGCACAGATGTCTATTCAAGTCGCACCTGAAGCTGAAAAAAAATAGTGCAGGAAACTTTTTTTCAAATCAGTGCGGCACCGCAAAGTCAGAGTGGCATAAATTTGAACAGATCCATTGCCGACAATAAGGTGTGACTTGTCATGGGATTTGGAAATGTCAAATCTCATGACAAGTCACACCAGTGTGAACAAGGACTTAAGCACATGAAAAGAATAGCAAGCTTTGTTTACAATCTAACAAATTATAAGACCCCTTTCACACTGAGGCAGCGTTCAG
This sequence comes from Lithobates pipiens, assembly GCF_037356315.1. Taxonomy (NCBI): domain Eukaryota; kingdom Metazoa; phylum Chordata; class Amphibia; order Anura; family Ranidae; genus Lithobates; species Lithobates pipiens. Next base: position 365,543,614 of record NW_027507758.1, on the reverse strand, counting down.
GTGTTTTAGTGCTAAAAATAGCGCCTGTAAAGCGCCTGTAAAGTGCCTCAAAGCTGCCTCCCATTCATTACAATGGATGCTTTCACACTCGGGCAGTGCGCTTGCGGGACATTAGAAAAAGTAAGCAGCATCTTAGGGACGGTTTTGGTAGGGCTGTATACAGCGCTCCCAAAACACCCTGCCCATTGCTATTAAAGGCCATCCCTTCCGAAGTGCCGCAAGATGTGAGTTTTTAAACCCTTCTTTGGGATTAAAAGTGCCCTGTTGTGGCCGAAAAATGCTGCCTAAACATGAGTAAAGCGCCGCTAAAACAAGTGCCGCTTTACCGCTAATGCACAGGCAACCCCCGTGTGAAAGGGGTCTGAATGAACCCTACTGTGGGAAATGCTGAAAGAACCCATTAACAAGACCTGAGAAGTGGTTTGGGAAAATTTTTTATTTTTTGTTAGCTCCTGATTTTCCAAACAATCATGGACAATAAATAAAACACGTTTTAAAGACAACACAATTTTAAAATATTTTGTTTTTTTCACCTCTTGTATGTATGAAGTGTATTTCTATATTCATAAAAAAATCTATTTATGTTTCACAAATTCACTATAAATCCAGAGCAAACTGACGAGACCTATAAGGTGGGGGAATCAGTGTACTGCCACTGCTCAACTCCTCTTCTGCAAAATCCTTCTTGCTTGGCTCTCATGCTGATCCAGTGGCTTTCAATACTATGAAGTACTGATCCAGAACAAGTATGCAGTTCATGAGTGATGATTTCAGCCTGCCTTCACTGGCTGCATGCTTATTCTATGTCAGTGACTCAATGTGGAAGGTACAGACTGCCAGGCGCCTAGCATTTTCAGAATGAATCAAATGAAACTATAATATGGAGTTTATATATAATGAATAAAGGTTTCCAGACATCATGTCAACTACACGAAACATACAAAAATTGACCAACATTTCCTTTTCCTAAATAGGCTGTTAGGAAGAATATGACCAATTTTTCTGGGTTAATTTGACCTTTTTTGTAACGAACCAATATAAAAGCCAATATAAAAATGTAATATATTAGCAATCCTTAAATGTGGTGGCGGCATTCTTTTTTTTTCCACCTGGTGATCCAGCCAGTAACACACTTTTTATCTTATGCCCCGTACACACGATCGGACTTTCCAATAACAAAAATTTGAGAACCTGCTTTTAAACATTTCTGGGCGGAAAATCCGATGGAGCATACACACGGTCGGACTTTCCGACAACAAGCTCACATCCAACATTTCCTGTCGGAAAATCCGACCGTGTGTACGCGGCATTAGGGTGTCTCCACTCTGGAAGGAGGAGCAACGGAGACACCTTTGGACAGCAGCATACTCAGTCTGGGGAAAGGGTAGTATTAGATGCACTGGCAGATTCAGATGTAATTGACTGACAAACTAAAGATGAACTCCAGCTAATACTTTTTAAGCGCTTACAGTAACTGTTTTTTTTTCTTTTGGGATAAAGGTTTTGTCTAAATGAATAAAAGCTGATCATTTTAATCACCCCATGTCAGTGTTAAATGGTTTGTCTCAACTGTCTTATTGCCACTTAGGCTGGAAAGCTTGGTCTTTTGACCAGCTGCCATTTAATACTACAGGGTGGTCGCACTGCACAGTATCACGTGTATATATACGTGAGGCTGCATTTTCGGGTATCAGGCGCGAGTGTGTGCTGCCGGTGGCTCTCCCACTGATCTTTTAGGACACAGGCAGAACGGGGATCTGCCTATGTAAACATGGCAGATTGCAATTCTGTCAGTAAGGAAGGAATGGATCCTGTGTTCCTGCAAAGCAGGGACACAGATTTATGCCTTCCCCTATCAAAAGGGCCTCCCCCACTACAGTAAAACACTCCCTAGGCACACATTTAACCATTTGATCTCCCCTGATGTAAACCCCTTCCCAGCAAGTGTCATTAGTACAGTGACAGTGCACATTTTTAGCACTGATCACTATATTGGTGTCACTGGCTCCCAAAAAAGTGTCAAAAGTGTCATTAAGTGTCCAGTTTGTCCACCGCAATATCACAGTCCTGCTATAAGTCGCTGATCGCCGCCATTACTAGTATAAATTTTTTTTACATTCCATAAATATATCTCATAGTTTGTAGACGTGATAACTTTTGCGCAAAGCAAACAATATACACTTACTTGAATTTGTTTTACCAAAAATATGTAGCAGAATATATATTGGTTTAAATTGATGTAGAAATTAGAATTTTTACATTTTTTTTATAGGATGTGTTTTATAGTAAAAAGTAAAAAAAATATATATATTTCTTTTTAAATGTCGGTATTTTGTTGTTTATAGCGAAAAAATAAAACGCAGAGGTGATGAACTACCACAAAAAGAAAGTTTTTTTTGTGTCCTTTGAAAAAAAAGGACAAAAAATGTTTTGGGGTACAGTGTCACACGACCGCACAATTGTCAGTTAACCAGTTCACGACCGGCGCATGACGATGTATGTCGGCAGAATGGCACGGGCAGGCATATTGGTGTACAGGTACATCCATTTTTATATGCCACCCTGCCATCTCCTGCACGCCGCCACCGGCGGGCTTGTGCAGCGGTCGGGACCCCCCTGAGCCCGATCGCGGGTCCCGCGGACTCGAACACCGCGGGGATACCTGCGAATGTCTCACGGGGTGGCGGAACGGGGAGATGCCGTTGTAAACAGCATCTCCCAGTTCTGCCTAGCAACAAGTGACACTGATCTCTGCTCCATGAGATTGGAGCAGAGATCAGTGTTCACTAAAACAAAGCCCAGCCCCCCACAGTTAGTAACAGGCCCCTAGGAACACTTAACCCCTATATTGCCACCCACTGGTTAACCCCTTCACTGCCAGTGTCATTTACACAGGAATCACTGCATTTGTATAGCACTGATTGCTGTATAAATGACAATGGTCCCAAAAATGTGTCAAAAATGTCCAATGTGTCCGCCATAATGTCGAAGTCACAATAAAAATAGCTGATCGCTGCCATAACTAGTAAAAAAAAAATATATAATAAAAATGCCATAAAACGATCCCCTATTTTGTAAACGCTATAACTTTTGCGCAAACCAATCAATAATCGCTTATTGCGATTTTTTTTACCAAAAATACGCATAAGAATACGTATCGGCCTAAACTGAGGGACAATTTTTTTTAAATATATTTTTGGGGGATATTTATTATAACAAAAAGTAAAAAATATTGCGTTTTTTTCAAAATTGTCACTCTATTTTTGTTTATAGTGCTAAAAAAAAAAAAACCTGCAGGGGTGATCAAATACCACTAAAAGAAAGCTCTATTTGTGGGAGAAAAAGGACGTCAATTTTGTTTGGGAGCCACGTCGCACGACTGCGCAATTGTCAGTTAAAACGGCGCAGTGCCGAATCGCAAAAAGTGGTCTGGTCTTAAGCCAGCAAAATGGTCCGGTCTGAAAGTGGTTAAAGTAACAGAGTGCCGTATAGCAACAAATGACCTGGTCAGGAAGGGCCGTAAATCATCCGGAGCTGAAGAGATTAAAGGAAGTTACAGAAAAAGATGGAATTCACTGATCAAAACTCTTATCAAAAAATTGTTATTAATGAGTGGATGCAGATGCTATCAGAATACATTGTCCCAGCAGTATCGATTCCTCCATCCATCTCATTTGTGTAGATGAAGAAATATATGCAGAATATATATATCTATATATAGATATCTATATATATATTTTTTTCTATTTGTTTAGCCCACTGGCTGAATGAAAAAAACAAACAGTGTATGGTCAGCTTAAAGCCTCCTACACACGCTTAGATTTTCGGACGACCGAACATCCATTTTTTTGGGCATTCTAGTCTCATGTGGAAAGTGAAGTGGTTACAAAAATACTCATACAAAACAATACAACATTAGAAGTGACGTAAAGTGATGTATTATGTTGAATAGTTTTGAATGTATTCTTTCGTTTCTGAGCATGTGTAGTCTTGCTGTTTTGATTTTTTTTGTACAAAAACCATACTAATGAAAGGAAAATCGGAGGTTGAGTTCACATCCGACAAAAATTTTATAGTCTGCACATCCAGCTTTAGTCCAACAAAAAAGTGAAATCGGCTGCCGAAAGCACCGTACTAACGATCTGCAAAAATCAGCAGACAGCTCGTCATATGAATTTTTCCATCCGATTTTTGTATCGTGTGTATAGGCCTTTTAATCTGACCAGTTCACCAGTTGAAAATAAAGAGGGTAAAAAGGGCCTTATAAATGAAAATAATGCAGCCAACACATTTAAGCATTGGTAAAATAGGATTTTTTTCCCTATAAGTAAGATTGCAGAGACAAAGGTGGAAACGAGTCAGCCTCATAAATGAAGAAAGGAATAATAGGATTTTTTTTTTATAACAGCTTACCTGTAAAATCATTTTCTTGGAGTACATCATGGGACACAGAGCCGCAGTAATTACTGTCTGGGTTATATAGGCACCTTTAGGTGATGGACACTGGCACACCCTAAACAGGAAGTTCAATTCCCCATATAACCCCTCCCCTTACTGGGAGTACCTCAGTTTTGTAGCAAAGCAATACACGTGTAACCAGAAAGAGGGGAGGGACCTCTGTGTCCCATGATGTACTCCAAAAAAAGGATTTTACAGGTAAGCTGTTATAAAAATGCTATTTTCATTATCGTACATCACTGGACACAAAGCCAAAGTAACTACTGTCTGGGATGTCCCAGAGCAATGCCACCTGAGGGGAGGGGACACAACAAAGGTAGGGTGCAATCAAACCTGAGGACCTATACTGCAGCCTGCAGCACACTGTGCCCAAAGGCGACATCCTCATGCCTTCTTACAATCTGGTGAATGTATGGACTGAAGACAAGGTTGCGACCTTGCAGATTTGAGCCATGGAGGCTTGGTGATGCACTGCCCACGAAGCACTAACAGTCCGGGCGGAGTGCGCTTTGACCTGAAAAGGTGGGCCCTTCCTCTTCAAGCCATAAGCTTGAATAATTACCTGCCAAATCCATTTGGCAATAGTGGATTACGATGCTGCCTGCCCTTTCCTAGGACCTTCTGGCAACAGGAACAAAGCATCTGTTTTCCGAATCTGAGCAGTCGCCTTCAAATAGATCTTGACCGCTCTCACTACATCCAAAGAGTGTAGTGACTTTTATTCCTTAGAACAGGGTTCTGGAAAACATGAAGGTAAAACAATATCCTGGTTTAGGTGAAACCCCAAAACCACCTTTGGCAGAAAGCTAGGATGAGGAAGCAATACTTCTCTATCCTTGTGAACGATTAAATTTGGCTCTTTGAACTAAATTCAAGTCCCAATTCAAGTCTCAGAGATGCTTTAATCGGAGGTTTAAGCCGCTTTACCCCCTGTATAAAGCTTTGAATCAAAGAATGCAAAGCCAGCGGATGTTGAAACAACACTGATAAGGCCAAGACCCGGCCCTTGATAGTACTCAAGGCCAGCTTCATCTCTAGCCCCATTTGCAGAAAGGCAAGAATTCTACCTATGACATACATCCTAGGATGCCCACCCCTGGTTTCACACCAAGATACATATGCCTTCCAGACTCTATAATAAATGACTCTGGAAGCTGGCTTCCTTGCATTAATCAAGGTAGGTATCACGGAGCCTGAAAGCCCACAATTCCTTAGAAAGTGGATTTCAACAGCCAAACCGTTAAATTTAGTGTTTGTAAAGTAGGATGCAACATTGGTCCCTGCGATAGCAGGTCTGGACGTGGTGGTAGAGTCCATGGGTTTACTACTGCCATCTTTACTATTTCTGCATACCAAGATCTTCTGGGCGACAAGAGCTACCGACTTCCTTTCCCGCTTGATCCTACAAAGTCGTCGAAGTAGCAGAAGAATAGAAGGGAACGCATAAATCATTTAGAACTGATCCCACGGAGTAACCAACGCATTATGCGAGTGGATCCCTTGTTCTTGACACAAAGTTTTTGACTTTGTTGTTGAACTTGAACGCAGCAGATCTACATCTGGGATTTCCCATCGTTGGCATATAGCCAGGAAGATGTCGGGGTGAAGGGACCATTCCCCCGGGAACAACTGCTGGCAATGTAGGTAATCTGTCTGCCAGTTCTCTACCCCTATAATGAAGATTGCCGAAATGCACGGCACATGTTCTTCTGCCCAGGTTAGGATATGGCTAACCTCTGCCTGGGCTGCCTGACTTCTGGTGCCCCCTTTGGTGATTGATATAAGCTACTGCTGTGGCATTGTCGGATTGAATCCTGACAGGAGAATTCTGCAACATGAATGTCCAGGCCTTTAGGGCTAGACGCTCCGCCTGAATCTCTAGAATGTTGATGGGCAAGGTCTTTTCAGTTCTGGACCATTTCCCTTGGACAGATGCTTCTTCCAGGACTTCTCTCAAACCTGAAAGGCTGGCATCTGTTGTTACCACCATTCCGGTAACCGGTAAGAAGGATTCTCAGATATCCTCCACCAACTGAGACTCTGGCGCACTTTTGGTGACAAACGCACTGGAATCTTTTTGTTCCAGGCCGATAGGATACTATTTTTCAGCAATCTCGAATGAAACTGAGCATAGGGAACTGCTCAGACCCCTTAAACCAGCTCCTTTATGGTGCTGATCTTTGTCTGGGGTAAAAACACCTTCTTTTGGGCTGTATCTATGACCAGCTCCAAGTACTCTAATTTTCTTACTGGCTTTAAAGATTTGTCTTCTTAGCTCAGCTAATTCCTGGGCCTGCTGTTCAGGGACCACCTTGAATACCCGTTTCAAATGGTCTCTCAAGGACTGACATACCTCAATTGTCGCCACTGCAGGTTGAGCCACTGAACCTGCCAAGGAAAAAATGTTTTTTAACACGAATTCCAATTTTTTATCGGTTGGATCCCTATGCATTTGCGCATTGTCAACCGAACAAGTCAAATTTTTATTCACCAAGGATATAGCAGTGTTAATTGCTGGTTTAATTTACTCCACATCTTAGTAAATTTTTCCTCCATAGGATAAAGTGTTGAAAACTTTTCAGGAGGGAAATAGTGCTTGTCTGGGTGATCCCACTCAGAATACAGAAGATTTTCTAGTAATGAATGGACAGGAAAGGCACGCAAGACTTGAGGAGGCTTTAGTGAACCCAAACAGGAAGTGGGCTCTTGAACCGACTCTGTTAAGGGTAGCTTAAATGTGGAGCGGACCATTTCAGTAAGAAAATGTACCAGCAACTTCTCAGCATGTGAAGCTGAAGAAGATCCTTCTCCACTTGACTCCTCGGTAGAGGAATCTTCAACCTGTTTGCGATCCCCTGAGGGGGATTCATCTCCCCCTCCCACAGTTCCTCCATTTGGGGATCCTGGGTGGTAGAAGGGGACCTAATGCGTTTTCTTCCACTCTGTGAAGACGTGATTAACCACTTAAGGACCGTCGCATGGCAATGTACGTCGGCAGAATGGCACCGACAGGCACAAGCACGTACATGTACGTTCTTGCTTTCCAGCGGGTGGGGGGTCCGATCGGACCCCCTGCCGCTGGATGCGGCGGTCCGTTTTGCTTCAGGAGCGATCCGGGATGAGGGGATGGCCGTTGGTTTCTGGCCATCCCCTCTCGATCGCTCCTGGCGAATGAGAAGCTTCCCCCGCTGTGTATTGTAAACACAGGCAGGGAGGAAGTGATGTCATTCTCCTTGGGGTGGTCTTTTTGACCGGACTGCGAGGAGAACAGAGAAAGTAAGTGCACCAAACACTACACTGACATGTAGGTACACATAGGCACACAAATCCCCCCCCGATCACTTATGCCCATAGCATGTGTGAGCAATATATCATTTAGTGACAACTTTGTGCAAAAAAAAATTTTTTTAATATGCCTGCAACTTGTGGCAAAATATAAAATATTTCATGGACTCAACATGCCTCTCAGTAAATAGCTTGGGGTGTCTACTTTCCAAAATGGGGTCATTTGGGGGGGTTGTGCTATTTTGGCATTTTATGGCCTTCGAAACTGTGATAGGTAGTGAGGAGTGAAATCAAAAATTTGCACCCTTAGAAATCCTGAAGGCAGTGATTGGTTTTCGGGGTGCCGTACGTGGCTAGATTTCCAAAAAGTCCCACATATGTGGTATCCCCGTACTCAGGAGAAGCAGCAGAATATATTTTGGGGTGCAATTCCACATATAACTATGGCATGTGTGAGCAATATATCATTTAGTGACAAAAATATTCAATGGGCTCAACATGCACCTCAGCAATTTCCTTGGGGTATCTACTTTCCAAAATGGGGTCATTTGGGGGGGGGGGGGGGTTGTACTGCCCTGCCATTTTAGCACCTCAAGAATTGAGATAGGCAGTCATAAATTAAAAGCTGTGTAAATTCCAGAAAATGTACTTTGTAGACGCTATAACTTTTGCGCAAACCAATAAATATACGCTTATTGACATTTTTTTTTACTAAAGACATGTGGCTGAATACATTTTGGCCTAAATGTATGACTAAAATTTAGTTCATTCGATTTTTCTTATAACAAAAAGTAGAAAATATATATATATAATTTTTTTAATTCAGTCTTTTTCCTTTTATATCGTAAAAAATAAATATCGCAGAGGCAATCAAATACCATCAAAAGAAAGCTCTACTTGTGGGAAGAAAAGGACGCAAATTTCATTTGGGTACAACATTGCATGACCGTGCAATTACCAGTTAAAGCAGTGCAGTGCGAAATTGTAAAAAGACCTCTGGTCCTTAGGCTGACAATTGGTCCGGGGCTGAAGTGGTTAAAGCCACTCATAGCTGAGGAGAACACCTGCTCAGTTATATAGACAGGGGCTGAAGTGTCGGAAGCAATTGCAGCACCTGATGACCCTGATGGCTCACTCTGACCAGCCTCCTTAGTACGGGATGGTGTTGCAGAGGGAGGGTCCTAAGGACCTGAGGGTGACCCCTTCGTGTCCTTGGTCTATGAGGCATTTGAACCCCCTCCTCTGGTCATATGGCCGAGCACAATGCAGAGGTACCACCAATAAAAATGCACCCACTGCTGAGCAATAGTCCAGCAACTGCTGCTGCTATTAAGCTTAGCCTGATGCTTAAAGTAAATGTCCTGGGAATGCCTGTGTTACCAACTCACATGCCCCCGTCCGCTCTGTGTCCCTCCTAGCTGTATGCAACTGAAAAGGTGCATTTTATAGCTATGCAGCCCATGTTGTGGACGTTAACGCGCACCAACGTCGCTAAGCCCTGCCCCTCCTTCCTCCAACCACCCACTGTGCCCCCCCCCCCATCTATTTCAAAATAGAGCGATTTCTCGCACGAGTGGGCTCCAATCCTGCCCAACCGCATGGAGGAGAGCTGGGGGAGGAGGAGAGCTGCTGAAGGGGAACCGCTGTAATGGCGGTGGGAGTGGCACAGCACACCGCTGTCTAGTGTAGGGTGACCAGACATCCCCGGTTTCCGGGGACAATCCCCGGACCAAGTCTGTCCCCGGTTTTGTCTCCGGATTGGATTTGAACAGGGGTTGGGAAAATTTTAAAGTCAGTGCAGAATAAAATAAACAAATCTGAATTACACACCCCTGCTCCACCACACCTACTAGCTTAGGGGGGTGTATTTGTTCCATTATCATTGCCCCTTTCTGATGATCATATGCTGGTCAGAGCGGAGGGACCATTTCTTCAGCTCCGATGAAGATGTTCTTCTGCCTTGGCTCAAGTCCTGGCCAGCCGTCTGCCTATCTCCTTGCCTACCCTGGTGGAGTGATCTTCCTCCACTCCCCACCCAGTAGTAGCCAGGGCCCAGAGAGTGAGACTTGAGAGGCTGTGAGGCGGACAGCAGTGGCGACGGGCAAAGAGAGGCAGCTGAGCTCAGCTGATGGCGTCCAGCAGCAGGAACAGAGGGGAAGCGGATCCAATTCTGGGGTGCCAGTGCCTTCAACACAGGTGTGCTTTGGGGGTGTCTGTGAATAGACTACATTGCACTTTGTCTGTCTCTCTGGCATAATGGATGGTATCAGCCTATGTAAACAAGACAGATCACCGTTCTGTCGATATGGAAGACATTGATCATGTGTTCCTGCAAAGCAGGTACAGGGATCTATGCCTTCCCTTAGTAAAAGCACCTCCCCCACAGTAAGGAAACACTTGTTGGGCAAACATTTAACCTTTGATTGCCCCAGATGTTATCCCCTTCCTAGCACTGTATTAGTGTCACTGGTTCCCACAAAGTGTCAATATCGCAGTCCAGCTACGAGTCACTGATTGCTGCCATTACTAGTAAAAAAATAAAAAGTCCCCGGATTTCATTTTAAAAATCTGGTCACCTTAGTTTAGCGCCATGCTCCCCCTACCTGGAAGAAGCTATCCATGTGGGGGGACATCCCGGGAGAAGAAAATCCCCCTTTCCTATGACTTTATCTGGAGCTTTGGGCCGAAGAAGTATGCAGCCTGAGACACAGCGCCGAAACTGACAAGCGTAGAACTGGTACGTGCTCTTGACAGCCCCCGGTGGTGACTATAGGCATAACATTTACTTAAAAGGAGAAAACCCACAAGAATTAGAAAAATTCCTCAGGAATCTCCCTTACTTTATCCAACTGCAGGGTTCTGTGGTAACAGATCCAAACTTCACCTCTCACGATGGGCTCCATTAGGAAATCTTCAGGACTGAGGCCCCCTTTTTATTGGGGGATCCACAGCTCTGGGCCTGTAAAAAGCCCCCCAGCCAGGAATATGGCTGAAAAAAACAAATACTGGATCCCGGGTCCAGCTCTCTAAAAAGAGAAGCGTTACCGGGTAAAAACTTGTTTCTTCAAACACGACGCATGGTTACCATTCAATTGGGCGTGGAAAAGACACTTTGAATGGGTCCGGTTGCATGGCTTGCCCCAGTAAGGAATATGTCAGAAGAGCTCAGCACAGCACATCTTTACTTGTGACCAAAACCTAAGACACTGGAGAAAAAACTGAGGTAAGGGGAAGGTGTTATATGGGGAATTGAACTTCCTGTTTAGGGTGTGCCAGTGTCCATCACCTAAAGGTGCCACATAACCCAGACTGTAATTATTGTGTTTCTGTGTCCCATGATGTATGATAAAGAAATTAAATTATTGCTTTTAGATTTAATACTGCTTTATATATTGCCACTTTCATGCCAAGTCTGGATTGCATATAACATGTAGATGTGAAAGCTGCCAAGCAATAGAAAAGGAAAGCTGAAGGAAAAGATTCCTTACTTGATCAGAATGTTGCACATTTGGATTCTGATAGTTCAGTAGTGACTGCTACATGCTGCTATGCAAACAGATGTTTTTACAGGCATTATACCATAGTTTTCCTGACCTGCAGCAACGAGACCAAAGTATATACAAAGTATCCGTATACACGATATGAAAATCTGTAAAAAGTTACATTTTGTCCAACGAACGATCTGTCTATTTTCGGATCATTAGTACGGTGCTTTCGACAGCCGATTCAGATTTCTCGTACGACAAAAGCTGGATGTGCAGACTATAAAATTTCAATCGTACGTGAACACAATGTAGGATTTTCATTTACTTAACCACTTCAATACTGGGCACTTAAACACCTTCCTGCCCAGACCAATTTTGAGCTTTCAGCGCTGTCGCACTTTGAATGACAATTGCGCGGTCATGCTACACTGTACCCAAATGAAATTTTTATCATTTTTTTCCCACAAATAGAGCTTTCTTTTGGTGGTATTTGATCACCTCTACGGTTTTTATTTTTTGCGCTACAAATAAAAAAATAACGAAAATTTTGAAAAACAAAATGTTTTTTTTTGTTTCAGTTTCAAAACTTTGTAAATAAGTACGTTTTCTCCTTCACTGATGGGCACTGATGGGGCTACACTGATGGGCACTGATAAGGCGGCACTGATGGGCACCAATGGAGTGGCACTGATGGGCGACACGGATGGGCGACACGGACGGACACTGATAGGTGGCACAAATTGGCACTGATAGCTGGCACGGATGGGCGGCACGGATGGGCATGGATAGGCGGCACAGGTGGGCATGGATAGGCGGCACAGGTGGGCACTTATAGGCGGCACAGGTGGGCACTCATAGGCGGCATCGGTGTTATACTACAGTAATGGATGCCAATCAGTGCCAAACAATAATGCATGCCAATCAGTGATGCCCATTGTGGGCACTGATTGGCATCCATTATGGGCACTGATTGGCACCCATTGTGCTGACTGGCATCCCTGGTGGTCTAGGGAGGATTATGACCTTTATTACCTTTTCCCTGGTGGTCTGGTGGCGTCCCTGGTGGTCCAGTGTGGGCATCCTCGGGGGGGGCTGTGCTGATAATCGATCAGCACAGACCCCCCCCTGTCAGAGGAGCAGCTGATCGGCTCTCCTCTACTCGCGTCTGAGGGACGCGAGTGAGGGAAAGCCGATCACCGGCTCTTCCCATTCACACTGTGATCAGCCGTGATTGGACACGGCTGATCACATGGTAAAGAGTCTCCGTCGGAGACTCTTTACCGAGATCGTAGTTGCCGGGTGTCAGACTGACACCCCGCAACAACGATCGCCGCGATGCGCGCCCCCGGGGGCGCGCAGCGGCTCATAATCCTGATCACGTCATATGACGTCCGGTCAGGATTATGAAACCACTTTGCCGCCGTCAATTGCCTATAGGGCGGGCGGCAAGTGGTTAATACGTTTTTTGCCCGAAAAAAATTGTAAGAGCAAGACTACGCATCCTCAGAAATGAAAGAATACATACAAAACTATTCAACACATTATGTCACTTCTGAAGTTGAATTCTGTTGTACGAGAATTTTCATATGGTGAGTTACCTCTTCACTTTCGATATGAGACTAGCATGCAACAAAAAATGGACGAATGGTCATCTGAAAATCTGATTGCGTGTACAAGGCTCTACAGAAAAATGTACAAAATTGATTACACTTAAAGTGGTTGTAAACCCTTACAAACCACTTTGACCTACAGGTAAGCCTAGATTAAGGCTTACCTGTAGGTCCAAGCAATATCTCCTAAACCTATATGGTTTAGGAGATATTTGCCCGAAAACGGGCACCGCTGTCTACGGCGTATGCGCCGTAGACAGCGGCGAGCAGGCGCACTGAACGCGGCAGTTCCAAAAATGGAGCTGCCGCATTTGTCGACTCCCGTGCGCATGCGCGGGAGTGACGTCATCGCGGCTTCGCCGAATGACAGCGGCGGAGCGGCGAGACGCCACCAGCAAGATGGGTGCGGTGGACTACAGGGGACAGCAAGACTTCGCTGGCTCCTGTGTCAGGTAAGTGACACATAATGGGCTACTATGCGATGCATAGTAGTCCATTATGCTTTACCTTTGCAGGGAAAAAAAGAGGAAGTAAACTCATCAGGGTTTACTTCCTCTTTAAGGCACTTGTAGACAGGATGACAATAATATTGACATAATTGACAATGACATAATTTTCCATCTTTACTTTGGACAGATAGCTGCAGTAATCATACCCCAGTTAAAAACTATTTTAAGTGGTGATAGATATCTCAGTCTATAAAACAAACAGTTTTAGGCCTAGCGGTGCCCTCTGAAAAAGCAATCTCTGTGAATTGCTTTTTAGAGGGTGTTTGAAATGAAGTGTGAAGTTATTATGTTGCCTCCTCACCACCTGTTTTAACCCCTAAAAACCTGCAACCTTGTGCATGCAGGGTGGAACAGTTGCAGCACAGCCACATTCATTTGAATCAGTTATGTTCTGCGGGTGGTACTGCCTGTTAAACATAACAGACGGGAACATTTTTTCTGAGCAAGAAAGATTGCAGGCACATCATGTGTACACCCCTGGCTACAGCCTTTGCAGCTTAATGGGGGCAGTAAAAGCCATATTCATTTAACCTCCCTGCAAGTGTAAAATAATCCTTACAGTGTCCTGCTGGATGCCACCTCACACTACTAGATCCTTTTATGTTCAGATTAGCTCCAAAGTACAAGAGTTCTAAGGTATACCGTCCTGTTTTTTTCATATATTTACCCATAGAACAATGCAAGAGATTGTTTTTTGGTCTATATGCTGTCTTACCTGGCTACCATTAAGCCCTATCCAGGGTTCTTGTCCATATGTGAACATTTCCCACAGTGTCACACCAAACATCCAAGTATCACTGGCATGTGAGAATGTACGAGTCTTTAGGCTCTCTGGTGCACACCTAATAAATGAAGATAATGTAAAGACTGCATTAACCAAACGTATGAAACAATAATTCTAGTAATTGATCATACAATATTTCAGACATTAGTAAGATGCCAGATTATACAGTTAGTAGGATTTCCCTACACAACACACATATATTACCTATGCTGTCCTATAATTCCCATAGTAAACTTTTGCATAATTTGGGGTTCTGCCGCAGGGATGACCCCCCCACCCCCCATTCACCATGGCCCACAAAATATGGATGATGGATAACGTAGAAGGATACCAGCGTCTGGCATCAATAACTGCACATTCTAACAAAAAAGGTATACAGTGAGTCCCCTACATACAAACATCAACCTGTGAACTTTCAACGATGCGAACATGAGTTTTCATGATCAATCCTGTAAAGCTGGTCACACAGACTTCATTTTTTTTTCCTTCAACCCAGCGGGATGAAGGAAAAAAAAATGACAGATCGCGGTACCGACACAAGTAATGTTGGTGCCGCGATCTCCCCTGCTGTGCTTTTGTGTTCTGACAGGGGGGCTCTCCTCGCCATAACACACTGATCAGCGCTTGCGCTCTTTGTCTGCAAGCTCTGATCTTTGCTGGACTTGCGAACAAGTGGAACTTACGAAGCTCCTGGAATGGAACTTGTTCATAAGTAGGGAACTTACTGTACTAAGAAATGCTGGCACGCTGTTGGATGTGGGCATTTTATGGCACTGTAGCTGTCCAGTATTTTAAAGTGAGTCAGCTTGCAATCAATGTCCTACCATCTTGATGTTAATACGTGGACTACATGGGTGGCATGGAGAGGTCTTGAAAGCTGCTTTATATGCTTGTACAAGAGGTCTGCACATCATGGTACCATAGAAGGAAGGGGGCAACAATTGAAATGCAAAAACTTTCTAATATTTCTGTTGTAGGTGTCAGCCCTCATTTCCAGACTATAAACCCAGTTACAAGGCACGTCTTGTGGCACTTGATGGGAGGGACTTTAGCTACTTACAGCTATCATTCATGTCATGTAAGGCAGGAGAAAAATGCACACTATGTTTTTTGGCATTTTCAAAGCTGTCTACTTCAGGTGATCAGCAGACTCAGCCTCAAACAACTCTTTGGGGCTGATGTATGAAAACAGAAAAAAAAAGGGAATGAACCAAAAATCATGTCCGTTCCTTATAGCAACCCATCAGGTTTCACTTTTCAGTCAAAGATTAAACAATAATTCTATTCAGTTCCTACATGCAACAACTTCAACCCTGCCATGTATCCTTTCTCCAGTTGTAATAATTTAGGAGTGGCAAATTCTTCAATGCAACCTACAGTAACAGTCACAGTCACATTTTTAATACATATACTGTATTTGAGTGTATAGCAAAACAATACCAATGATGCAGTGCTATATATATATATATATATATATATATATATATATAATGTCAAAGTAAAATAAAAACAAGGGTAGCACTGTAAATGCAACACTGTGACAAAACATTTGAAATCCCAATTGTGTACGTTTGAATGTCATTTTTACATATGGTGAAAATTTTCAAGTGCCCATTATTCCTTCTTAAGCCTAGTACACACGATCAGAAAATCAGATGAAAAATATCGCTTTCTAAGCGATCGCACAATAATCTGATCATTAGTATTCTCGGAAAAAAAAAGAATACATTACAATACGATACAACACATTACATCGCTTGTGAAGTTGTATTCTGTCATATGAGACTTTTTGTAACTTTGGTAACCTCTTCATTTTCGATATAAGACTAGCATGCAACAAAAAAAAAAAAAAAAAGAGACGATCACTCATCCAATGAGTGTCTACATTTTGTGTAACAGGTGTTAATCATTATAAAATTAACACACCCGACACACGTGAACGCCTTTACCAACAATGGGATTCTCACTCACAATCCCATTTGCCTCTCTCTTTCAAAAAAGGCAAAATTGTTTGTTTTTTTTTGGTTGGAAGTTTCCCCGTTTAGCAGGATGATTTCTAGCAATACAAGATCATAGGTGGCATGTTCCTTCCGTTTAGCAGGATGATTTCTAGAAATACAAGATCACAGGTGGCATGTTCCTTATATTGGCATCTCTAGTCTTAGCACATATATACTGTATGTAAGTTCACTTGGGGGTTTTATATAAATAACATTTATAGGTAGCAAATTGGATCATGCTTTGCTGAGGTTTTTTCGCCTTCCTCTGGATCAACTGTGGGTATAGGATTGTGTATATGGGATTGTACGATTTTATAGGTTGAACTAGATGGACTTGTGTCTTTTTTCAACTTAACTATGTAACAATATGTTGGATGAAGCAGCAAATTTTTGGGTAAAACTATTTGTGAAGTTTATATGGTGTGGTGTGGGGATATATATTTATATTTTAAGTCACTTTATTGCCCCTCATTACAGTTTAGTTGCATATAAACAAAATTGGTGTAAAAATTATTTTGGGCTAAAATTTTTGTTTTTATAGATTTTAGCTACATGCTTACCAAGCAAACGGCACCTTGCGATGTTCCTGCATGACATAGTGATCATCATTTTTTGGCAATGCTCTCATAAGTCCAAAGTCTCCAATCTTAACCAGGTCATTAGAGGAGAGTAAGATGTTCCTGGCTGCAAGGTCCCGATGGATGAAACGCTTTGATTCTAGATAGGCCATGCCATTAGCAATCTGGATAGCATAATGACATAGAGTGGAGATGAGGAAATGACCTAGGTTCTTACGCAAGCGGTCCAGCAGAGATCCCAGTGGAGCAAGCTCTGTCACCTGTATGAGATAAGCAATAATTTCATAGGTGCTACAATAAACTGTAGGTTTTTAGGTTCTTCTATAACTAGGAGATTGAGTTGTGAATTTTTTTTACAAATGTCAATGTTTGCACCAAAATCTTGTTTAGCCTTGACCTCTCACATACAGATCTGTATAAATAAATATAGTATTTCCCACCATGCATTCCTTATCAGCCCTTACAGTTGATAACATAAAACCAAACAGGTCCTAGAAACTTTGAACTATGAAACTATACCAATACCAGTTGAATCTTAACTTCAGGCAAAGATTTTTTATTTTTTTTTGGATAGAATAGGGAGGGTAAAGACCTGGGTCTTGGTCAGATTATATGGCTCTATGTGTCTCCATCAAAGAGATTTCTCTTAATTTCTCAAAAAGAAAGGGAAAATCCACTTTTGACAGCTGTCACTGGAACATGTGTTCCTATTGAAGGTTTACCCCTATATTCTTGTCCCATTGACAACTGTAAAATATTGGCTTTTTTTTTTAAATAAAATGTAGACATTTCTTTTAATGTTCACCATTAAATAATGAAAATGAATCCTGCCAAGGACATTAACTGAGGTTCTAAGCCTTTCCCACTATATCCAAAGTTAGAAAAAATGTTTTAGCTGGAGTTCAGGTGGGGGAGTCTTTTGTATTTGTTTGGCTTTTATGCCTAATAATTAGAAAATGTTCTGCCAAGGATGCATTCTGCAACCCGTGTTCAGAAATGTGCAGGGCAGGCTAGGCCTTTTAGAAGTACCTAGTTTGATAAGAAAACTGGTTTGGTTGCACAAAAGCAAGTCTGTCAACACTTAAAGCAGGAAATAGCCTCTGATGTCAACTAGATAACTGGTTCAAATAGGGATGGGAGTGGCAGTACAAAGTAGGGAGTGGAAATGAAAATGGAGAGTTGTGTAAGATATAAAATCCAGGCAAGAAGATGTTTATATGTGCAGATGTTGTGTTGCTTAAGGGTAGGTTGACATGAAAAAGCAACTTATGACACTTCCAGTTCTATGTATGAATTCTGCAACATTCTCAAGTGTGTATATATATTTATAATGTATTTCTCAGCTCAGAAGACAACTAAATATCTTCTTAAAGCGGAGCTCCACCCTAAAGTGGAACCCTCCGGCGCCACCATTAGCACCTTTCAGGGGGGGAGGGGGTGCAGGTACCTGTACAGTACAGGTATCTGCACCCACTTCCGGCATAGATATTTGCAGAATCTACGCCCCTTTCTGCAGGTCCCCCGCTGTCTGCTGGGAAACACACAGATCCCAGAGATAGCGGGGACCATCCTTATTGCGCAGCGCGACTCGCGCATGCGCAGTAGGGAACCGGGAAATGATCACTTCCTGATTCCCATACCCAAGATGGCGGCGGCAGCACCCGAGGGACGATCGAGAGATCGGCTCCGGGTGCCGACATCGCGGGCACGCTGGGCGGGTAAGTGTCCTTATTTTAAAAGTCAGCAGCTGCAGTATTTGTAGCTGCTGGCTTTTAAAAAAACAAACGGCGGAACTCCCACTTTAAAGTAGAACTAAAGGCCAAACTTTGTTTCTTTTTTTTTTTTTTTAATACAGTGTAGAGGTATTAGAACACTTGTAAGGTTTTATTGCTGTTGGTGCCCTCATTAGTGAGATTCACCGTTTGTCCCGTTTTCCATTATTGAAAGTAAAAGAAAACCCCACATTTTTGGTTGTCCCCAGAAAAGTAATAGAGGTGAAATTTTCCAATGGGGACACTAGTTCTGAGAATTCCTTTAATTTACAGGGATTTCCTCTCACTTCCTGTTTGGCTATGGGACAAGAAGTGAAGATAAATCTCCACAATGTGACACAGATGGCGAAAACAAATCTGACAGGGGTTATAACCCTCCCTTACTCTATCTAAAATGTAAAAAAAGTTTTGCCTATAGTTCTACTTTAACTAAAACCTGAAGATTATTTAGCAGACTATTGAGTGCTTCCAGTAGTAATATAATAATTAGCTATACAGTTACAAACAATTCATTGTACAAATGTTTTGTGCATGGTATAAAAGCAAAAAAACATACTGTAAAGTCTAAACACAAAGCCATCCACAACTTAGCCCTCAACTACATCACTAGCCTTGTCTAAAAAATTCCTACCTAATCATTCTCTTTCGTTCCTCTCAAGACCTCCTGCTTTCTTGCTCCCTTGTCACCTCCTCCCATGATTGCCTCCAGGACATTTCCAGAGCCTCACCAACACTATGGAACTCCTTACCCAAATCTCTCCAATTATTTCCTACTCTATTAGCTTTGAGACAATTCCTGAAAACCCTTCTCTTCAGAGAAGCCTACCCTCACCCCCCACAGTTATCTTTTCTTTAATGTTACCCTCCCTTCTAGATTGTAAGCCCCTAACAAGCAGGGACCTGTGATTCCTCCTTTATTGAAATGTATTGTAACTGTACTGTATTGTAACTGTTTGCCCTCATATTGTAAAGTAATACGCATACTGTTGGCGCTATATAAATCCTGTATAATAATAATAAACAAGCATTATAGGTCTATATCACATTATAATAATGCTTTACGCCATCATACCATTTTCATAGGATGTGTAAGGACCACTCCATATAGTCTAATGAGATTGACGTGGTCCAGGGAGTGCATTGCGTTGACTTCTCTGATAAAATCATCTAGGGCATCTGGCTGTGTAAGAACATCCGTCTTCAAGCACTTAACTGCAACATTAAACTTGGTAGAAAGACACAGAAAATGTCATTAACACAATGTTTCGAGTGCAGGTTTTCAGAACAATATCAAATACCACTTACACAAAACCATCTAATGTAAAAAAAAAAAAAAAAAAAATTTAAAGAAAAAATAAAAGAAAGAAAGAAAGAAAAAGCTTATGAAGTCTATCCAAAATGTACAAGTTCAAGTATCAAAACTTTGCAGAACTAATATAGAGACACTAAAGTGCTTTCCATCAAATATTTGTAACGTTTTTCTAATGGGTAGGTATTCATAACAACAATTTTTGAAGTACACCTGTCATTTGAGAAATATGAGACTGTCAGTGTTAGACTGTTTCTGCAAATGCTAGTTGCCTGGCTGAATTTAGCCTACATTACTTTTTCTGAACTGCTAAGTACTGCAGCAAGGATTCATCTACTCTGTGCTGGCAGCATGTAGGCCAGCTGGGCCAGTACTCTTATATACAAAGCAGAAGCCGGGTTCCAGTAATCCATACTCCTCCTCCTGAACGCTGCTCCAATCAGCAGTGATGTTCAGGTATCAAGAGCACTGGAGGGGGCATATTAGTCCACTGGAGAGTTAGACCAGTGCATTGTATGTGGGAGGCTAACTACATTACATGGATAATTAAAGAGGAACTGCAGTCTGCTCACATAATTTGTAATAAAAAAACTTTGCCATTCTGAAGCTTCCCTCCAACCATTTTGCATATTTTATACATATTGTGATTCTGTACCTGCCAAATATGCTGCACAAATCTCCTTCTACTGAGTCTGGCTGCAGCCATTTTAACTGTGGGCAGCTGAAGCTGCTGCCTGTTCACTTCCTGGATTTACACAGACACACAGAGGCACACCTCCAGCTCTGCAGCTTTCATTGGCCCTCGTATGACTCACCCCCCTCCCTCTCTGGTAAACTCTCACAAGAGTGAGAGAGAGAGCTGTGCATTATGTCATAAGCCTAGGATTTTTACCAGACAAGAAACAGGAAGTGGGCTGTATAAGGTGTTTACTTGCAGAAAAAAAATGTTTTACAAGAGCAGAAGATTTAATAGATGGAAAGCTGAAAAAATGACTATAGGTCCATTTTAAAGTGAGAGTAAACACCAATGGATGATTTTTACCTATAGGTCCAGTAGATATCTCCTAAACATGCACCGTTTAGGAGATATTTACTTGTGAAGTCAGCGGTAATGTCACTGGTGATGTACTCTGAAGGAACAGCATACTGTGCCATTCCTTCAGAGCTCCGTGCTGTGAACAGTGGCTCTAGCACTTGTGACGTTATCGCGGCTAATCCAATCAAAGGACCAGAGCCTGCCAACCGGGAAAGAAGACTGGGTGAAGATGGAAGCCCTGTCAGCGGTGACAGGGGGGCGCTGAAGGGCTTAGTTTTAAGGTAAGTTTCACATAATGTACTAGTATGCGATGCATACAAGCACATTAATGCACATTAATGCAGGATTTAAAAAAACAGCAGTTTACTACCACTTCAGAGAGGATTTAATAAGATTTTTTTTTTTTTAAATCAGCAATCTATTTTTGATATTCCAGTATACCACATAGTAAGGCCGGCCATAAACGGCCGGAATTCAAATCATGTATGGACAGGCTGATGGATTTTTACATGCGATTATCAGTAAAGCCGCTACCGATAATTACTGTCTTCTGTCAATGGTGAAGGCTTTCTTAGTGCCCCTCCTGGGAGAATACAATGGATCTGCGTAAGGGATTCCCCGATCAACACTGACCCGAAGAAATTTGTTCTGGATATGGTCGGCCCAAGACCACATTTGTTAAAAATGTTTCCGACTACAAATTTGGAAATAAAAAAATAAGCTTCTGCAGAACAAAGTTGTAAATTTACCATTTTACCACTAGGGGTGTTCCACTCTCCTCTTCTAACAACACCAAAAGACCCATCTCCGAGCTTCTCAAAGAGAGAAATGTCCTTTTCACTAATAAGACAGGTCAGGGCCTGCTGACCTTCAGAAGGTGGAGGGCTAGGAGGTTTTCTAAAAGTATTTTGAGGCAGAGGAGAAAATTCTGAGTCTGGTCTCTTTCCACTGAATACCTGTTGCAAGGAAAAAAAATTACATTTATCTATTAGCCAAATATGTTATAAGCTCTATTCCAGAACAATGTCAAAAAGGTAGATGGAAAGAACATCAAAGCATACAATAATAAGCAAATTACAGGATTACAATAAACTCCAGCTAATATGTTTTAAGTAGTTGCATACATTTTTCCTTTTTGGATAAAGGTTTTACATAAATAAATAAATAAAAGCTGATCATTGTAAGCACCCCTTTTCAGTGGTAAATGATTTATCTCACCTATCTAACTGCTACCTTTGCAGGAAAGCTGTTGAAAAAACAACATGCCTGCTGGCAAGATCACCAGGTGAAAATAAAAGAGAAAACAAATTCAGCCATCATATCTAAGAATTGGTGTGTTGCAGTATAAGAAATGTTTGCTTTTGGGTTTAATAACTCTTTAATGTTTCTTAATGTAAAGTTATTCTTTTAGGGGCTAAAAACATTCATGCATCATACATTTTAGGAGAACAGCTAGGAGAGTCAGTGGTTAAGAAGAATTTGGATGCTCTGGTAGATCATAGACTTAATAATAGAATGCCATGCAAGCTGCAGTTTCTAAAGCAGCAAAAATGTTTCTTGTATTAAAAGAGGTAAAGACTCCAGAGAGAAATATAATTTTGCCCCTGTACAAAGCATTAGGAAGACCTCTTTACACATGCAGAAAAAGAGATTAAACCTCCACATAAAGAAAGGCTTCTTCACAGTAAGAGCTGTGAAAATGTAGAATATATACCCTCAAGAACTAGTTCTGGCCAGCTCAGTAGACTGTTTGGAAAAAGGCTTGGATTCTTTCTTAACCACCCTTCCTGCCCAGACCAATTTTCAGCTTTCGGTGCTCTCACATTTTGAATGACAATTACTCAGTCATGCAACACTGTACCCAAATGAATTTTTTGTCCTTTTTTTCCCACAAATAGAGCTTTCTTTTGGTGGTATTTGATCACCTCTGGGGTTTTTATTTTTTGCGCTATAAATGAAAAAAGACCGAAAATTTTGAAAAAAAAACGCATATTTCTTTGTTTCTGTGACAGAATTATGCAAATTATTAATTTTTCTTCATAAATTTTGGCCACAATTTATACTGCTACATATCTTTGGTAAAACCCAAATTAGTGGATATTATTTGGTCTTTGTGAAAGTTAGAGAGTCTACAAGCTGTGGTGCACAAAATTGATCACACCTGATGTACTGGTGGCCTATCTCACTTCTTGTGACCCGAACAAGTCAGGAAAGTACAAATACCCCCCCAAATGACCCCTTTTTGGAAAGAGGACATTCCAAGGTATTTAGTAAGAGGCATAGTGAGATTTTTGATGTTGTCATTTTTTTCCCACAATTCTTTGCAAAATTAACATTTTTCATTTTTTTTTCTCCACAAAATTGTCATTGTAATAGGTTATTTCTCTCACATGGCATGTGTATACCACAAATGACACCCCCCAAAAAATTCTGCTACTCCTCCTGAGTATTACAATACCACATGTGTGGGACTTTTTCACAGCCTGGCCACATAGAGAGGCCCAACATGCAGGGAGCGCCATCACGTGTTCTAGGAGCATAAATTACACATCTAACTTGTTGACTATTTATTACTCTTTTGAAGCACCAGGACAATGACACGTGACACTGATGACAGATGGCACTGATACATGGCACTGATGACACGTGGCACTGATGACAGATGGCACTAATATGTGGCACTGATGACACGTGGCACTTATACGTGGCACTGATGACACGTGGCACTAATAGGTGGCACTGAAGACACGTGGCACTAATACGTGGCACTGATGACAGATGGCACTAATACGTGGCACTAATACGTGCCACCGATGACAGATGGCACTAATACATGGCACCGATGACACGTGACACTGATGACAGATGGCACTGATAAGTGGCATTGATGACACGTGACACTGACAACAGATGGCACGTGACACTGACAACAAATGGCACTGATACGTGGCACTGATGACAGATGGCACTAATACGTGGCACTGATGACAGATGGCACTATGTGGCACTGATGACACGTGGCACTGATGACAGATGGCACTTAAACGTGGCACTGATGACAGATGGCACTGGCGACAAATGGCACTGACAACAGGTGGCACTGGGGGCAGGTGGCACTGGGGGCAGGTAGCACTGGGGTGGATGGCACTGGGGACAGGTAGCACTGGGGTGGATGGCACTGGGGACAGGTAGCACTGGGGTGGATGGCACTGGGGTGGATGGCACTGCTGGGGGAGGATGGATGGCACTGCTGGGGGAGGATGGATGGCACTGCTGGGGGAGGGTGGCACTTTTTTTTTTTACTTTTTTTTTTTACAAAGCGAAGCAGAACTCTGTGTGAGGAGGGAGAGCGGCGCTGAGAGATGATCTCATATGTTTACATATGAGATCATCTCCCATTGGACACGCCGATCACGCTGTAAACGGCCGCTGTGATTGGCCGTTTACAGCGATCTGTGTTTGCCTGTCCCCGGGGGACACAGCGAACACAGAACTTCCGCGATGCGTGCCCGCGGCGGCACGCATTGCGGAAGTAAACAATAGGATGTCCAGGGGCGGCCACCCGGACGAACGCGCCTGCTCTACAGCCGTCATTCGGCTATAGGGCGGGCACGAGGTGGTTAAATATACAAATAAATATCAGGATATTAACATTATAGGTAATAACACCAGGAATTGGTGATCCAGGGAATATCCAACCTTCTGGGGAATCGGGATGTAATTAATTTACTCCTACTGGAACAAATTGGGCCATGGTTTATGGCTTAATCTGGATCACTTGTGGGTATAGGGTGGGCCTAGGCTTGGTTCACATTGGAAGCCCTGCAAATCCCCTGCGGGTTCCTGCATCGCACCCGACACGCAGGCAGTTTACACTGCCATATGCGAACCACTTGGAGTATCAATATAAAGTTAATGACACCCCCAGATCGGTTTGCATATCGCAGTGTGAACTGTCAATTGGGACATGAATTGGATCACATGGGTGTGAACACCCATGTGATCCGATTCTGGTGCAGACCAAAAAAAGAGTTCTACACAACTTTGGTCCGAATGCAATATGTATGGCTGAAATTGCATCGCATAGACATTGCGAATCCCATGCAATATCGCCTAGCGCACTAATGTGAACCCAGCCTAAAGGTGTGAAACTGTTAAGGTGTTTGCATGATTCTGAATGATATTGTGCTTCTTGATTAAATAAACACCAACTGCAAGATACCACTGAGAACTTGTATTTAGGGATATATATATATATATATTATGTGAAGTAAACTATAACAACCAATGGCATGTAATCAGAAAAAAAAATGAATTCCGGTTGGTCACTTAAGGTTTTATCAATTTTTCTTCACAGTACTTTGCCTTGCTGTATAAATATGATCTTTTTTTACATGGTCTACTCACAATACACTGAAATCCTATTGGTTGCTATAGTTTAGCACTCTTTGTACATAATCAGCATTGTTTGTATTGCCTGATTTAAAAGGCCTGTTTGTTTCTCAGCAATATGGTACATCCTTGTCGTTTAAAATGTCATAAGATCCACTTTAATCCACAGATAAGAAAATAAAAAGTCAGATGTCAGGATGAGGCCGCAGGTTACATTGCACTGGTATCATGAAGGGGTCCCCTTGAGAGATGTGTATTTCAGGCATACAGAAATTCAATGCTGATAGCATGATTTATTTCCTGGAAAAGTGCAGCAAATCTCTCAAGCAGGATTAGCAGCTTCCGCTGCCAGATAGGCCTGCAGCTGGGTCAATCCATCCTCCCCCAAGTTAAAGACCCCTAGAAAGGAAATCCTGGGACAACTGCTGACACTTGTACAGTGCGAGTGTCACCAGTCACGGTCCAGCAAGAAGAGTGGATAGACATGTGATACTGAGTGGGTGGGTTCTATTTTCAGAGTAAAGCCAGACCCAAATATTCTAACACCGCAGACAGAGGACAGTGGATTGAAGCAAACTTTCAAAGACAGCAATATTAGCCTCTTTTATTCTACACTCTGTTATGAATGAGTACATCAAGCCTTACTAAACATTGGGGTTCATTTACTAAAACTGAAGAGTGCTAAATCTGGTGCAACTCTGCACAGAAACCAATCAGCTTCAGGGTTTTCTTGTCAAAGCTGAAGTTAGAAGGCTACCATGCACAGGCTGCACCAGATTCCGAGTGCTCCAGTTTTAGTAAATCTAACCCACAATGTAGGTCTGTGTGACGTGCTGAACGATAACATACTACCACTGCAAACCTCAATGGGAACCATGATGTAGGTTGTGACAATAAGATGAGACCATACATCTGGCATCAGAAAAAAAATTCACATATGTGCTGATGCTTATTAAAGAGGAACTTATTAAAGTCTGCTCACATAATTTGTAATAAAAACATCTTTGCCATTCTGAAGCTTCCCTCCAACCACTTTGCATATTATTTTATATATACTGTGATTCTGTACTTGCCAAATATGCCAAATCTCCCTCCACGAAGTCTGGCTGCAACCATTTAAACTGTGGGCAGCTGAAGCTGCTGCCTTTTCACTTCCTGGATTTACACAGACACTTACCTCCAGCTCTGCAGCTTTCATCGGCCCTCTTAAGACTCATCTCCCCTCCCTTCCTGGCAAACTCTCAGGAGAGTGAGAGAGCGGTGCATGATGTCATAAGCCTAGGCTAATGATCAGACAAGTAAGAAGAAGTGGGCTGTATAAAGTATTTACTGGCAGGAAAAAAAGTTTTACTATCTA
This sequence comes from Lithobates pipiens, assembly GCF_037356315.1. Classification (NCBI taxonomy): domain Eukaryota; kingdom Metazoa; phylum Chordata; class Amphibia; order Anura; family Ranidae; genus Lithobates; species Lithobates pipiens. Next base: position 365,517,039 of record NW_027507758.1, on the reverse strand, counting down.
AAGTTAAAACAACAAGGGCAGAAGATTTAATAGATGGAAAATTTAAAAAAATGACTGAAGGTACGCTTTAATAGAATTTGCATACCAGAGACTCAATCAGAACACAACTATGTATAGATAACCAAACTGTGTACTGTATAGTGAACAGCTATACAGTAACTGTAAATACCTGGGGCCCAAACTGTAGCCCAGGTCCACATGAGGGCTTTTGCTCCTTACTGTGTGGCCCTTTGCAGACTCCAAGCTAGAATGACAGTGATTTCTAGCCATCTCATATAACCTGTAAGCCATTCTCTATCTTTTGCAGCAGGTTTCCAGTCTCAAATAGCACATGTAACATATCTGTAGTCTCTAGCCATCTTCTCTAGAATGTCTGCAGTTTCTGACAGTTTTGTGTAGTATTACATATATAGTGACTGTTATGTATGGCCCTTTGGAGCTTTTATGATCTGCAGTTGAGGTCCCCTCTGCCTTTTATGTTGATAACCACTGCTATAAAATTATATGTTATACAAATAAAATTATCGTTATGTTTACTTGTAAACAATAAGAATGTGCACAGATCCATTTGAAACGACAAACGCCTGTAACAGCTTGTAAAAGTGATAACTCACGTTTAACTGCATTTCGTTTACAGGCATTTTTAATTTTTGACTATATGAAAAAAAAGTAAAATGCTTCTAAACGCAAACACAGCCAAACATGGAATGTAAACATGGCAAAACAGGCGTTTTTAACCACTTGCTGACCGCGCTATAGCAGAATGACGGCTGCAGTGCGGTCAGATAATTCTGGGAGGGCGTACAGTGACGAAATGTGTGATACATCTGTTGTTCCAATTCAATTTATGGATGGTTATTAAACAAAAGGCTGCTATATTGATAATCACTTTATAAACAGCTTGTTTATAGAAGAAGCAGCATTGCCTCTTGTTGAATTAGCTGTCTGGGATGTATAATATAACTGCTTGGCTATATCTCGGTCTACTGAAATCAATCTGCTTGGACTAAGGTCCCTTTCACACAAGCACCTTCCGTTTCAATCAACGGGGATCTGTCCCCTGTTCGAAGTGGATGACAGGTCTATGTCCGCTCGGTTTCTGCAGAGTGGACATGGACAGCCCCTGTTCTGCTCCATGAGCAGCCAGAGGTAAATAAACTCTGCTGTTTGTTTCTATCTGGCTGCCTCTGATCTGGGCCACCCAAATGGAAGAGGACGCAGTCCTCCTCCATTTTTTTTTTTAACAGGTCTGATTAGACGCATAGGTAGGTGGGTGTAAACGGACACAAATCCATTTACACCCACTGGTCCATAGCAATACATACAACCTCTGATCAGGTCTGCCTGAAAAACTGACAGGCAGACCTGATCGATCACCCATGTAAAAGAGCCCCACATATATTGACTTGCTGAGTTTTGTGCTGTATTAATCTGTTGACACTTTTCTGACTATATATGAGGTTTGCGTCAACCAGTTGCACACTACTGAATAAATGCAAATGTTTTCTGTTGCCACAACTTATGTGTTACTTGCATGTAAATTATTATTATATAGTGCCAACAGTTTATGCAGCACTTTACAATATAAAGGAGGACAGTACAATTACAATACAAATGAACACATTTAATTGCACATAGGAAGTCTTTAAACCATCGGGCCTCAGGCATACAAATTTGTTCACATACAATCCCTGGCCTTTATTTAAAGTATACCACCATCAGTTGATATCATCACAGGTTATGTACAGTACATGTATACTGTCCCATAGAGGCCATCTGAGTTTTAACATTTCTTTGTCCTATCCAAAATCTTGCAATTTAATACTATATTGACTCAGAGGCTGGATCAGCGCTTTCAATTTTTAAGTGAATAAATTTACAAGTTATGGAACTACAATAAACAATTACCGTATATACTCGAGTATAGGCCGACCCGAATATAAGCCGAGGCCCCCAATTTACCCCCAAAAAAACTGGCAAACTTATTGACTCGTGTATAAGCCGAGGGTGAGACATGCCTGTCCATCCCTGTGTGTGTGTCCGTCCATCCCTGTGTGTCCGTCCATCCCTGTGTGTCCGTCCATCCCTGTGTGTCCGTCCATCCATCCCTGTGTGTGTGTGTGTCCATCCATCCATCCATCCCTGTGTGTGTGTGTCTCCATCCATCCATCCATCCATCCCTGTGTGTGTGTGTCTCCATCCATCCATCCCTGTGTGTGTGTGTCTCCATCCATCCATCCATCCCTGTGTGTGTGTGTATCCATCCATCCCTGTGTGTGTGTGTGTCTCCATCCGTGTGTGTGTGTGTGTGTGTGTGTGTGTGTGTGTGTGTGTGTGTGTGTGTGTGTGTGTGTGTGTGTGTGTGTGTGTGTGTGTGTGTGTGTGTGTGTGTGTGTGTGTCCAGCCTACCTGTGTCCCGAGCCTTTGTCCCGAGCCTCCGTCCCGTGCCGTGCCTTGCCTCCGTCCCGTGTCGTGCCTTGCCTTCGTCCCGTCCCGTCCCGTCCCGTCCCGTCCCGTGCCTTGCCTTGCCTCCGTCCCGTGCCCTCTTCGTCGGCGGCCATTGTAAAATTCAAAAGCCGCGCCTCCTCCTTCGCCTGTGATAGGCGGAACACTGAATTTCCCAGCAGCCTGTGTTCCGCCTATCACGGACATCGTATCATCCTCGTCCGTAGTACGAGGATGAGACGATGCCCGTGATAGGCGGAACACAGGCTGCTGGGAAATTCAGTGTTCCGCCTATCACAGGCGAAGGCGGAGCCGGAGGCGCGGCTTTTGAATCATAGAATGGCCACTGTCTGTCTGCTCGACACGCTGATCGAGCGGGCAGACAGCGATGACTCGAGTATAAGCCGAGGGGGGCACTTTCAGCCTCAAAAAAGAGGCTAAAAATCTCGGCTTATACTCGAGTATATACGGTACCAATGTTGCAATGGGATGATATGAAGATTCACACCAGCAAGCCACCCTAATCGCACAGCAGCTGATAAGCCGTGTAGGTTTGATGTGGGAACTGCATGAATTACTAACCTGTCTGTTTTATCACAACATTTTCTCAGACATTTGTTATTTTATAAGAGTATTCAGTAAATATGTATAATGTTTTAATACATTTAGGTGGATAACTATATATGTCTTTTTTTTTTTAATTATTCCCTACAAATGATATTTACAAATGTATTAGTCTTCACTATTTTAGTTAAAATTATATATATATATATATATACTAATAGATCTGTATCTTATATACTGGGAGTTATATAGACATCCCTTGATAACACTTATGACCTGTACATTTTTATTGGTTTAAAAAAAAAAAAGTTTTAAAGGGTGTACTCACGCTGAATCGAACCGTGCCCAAGTTGTCTTTTTCCCCCTCCCCTGCTGGTCTGCACTAACAATGTGCTTGAAAGAACGTGTTCCCAGGCACGCTTACATCATCACATCGGCCAGCCAGACCACAGTGATCCCTGCTTTTGTGCTCAGTGAGCTATGGAGAGTTTTGTCCTCAGGCATAGCTTGCACTCACACTGAAACAAACTGTATGGGACTACAAGTGAACTTCATCCTAGACCAGCTCTTCTAAGCAGTTCTGGCCACAGTACATTAAAAGGATATATTCACCTTTTTAGACAAAATAATAAATGCACATATTTTTTGCAGAAAAAATTTGCATTTTTTATTTTTAACTGTAGGAGTCTGGACAGCATTGCACCTGTGATCAGTGGATCAGGGATGCAATGTCAGGCTTCTGCAGACAAGCTCTGCCACTTTCAGCCAATACCTTCATATGGGCTACCAGTTTGAAAGTTGCAGGGCTTCTGAATGAATGAAAGAGCACTCAGTAGCATCCTTGCAGTTCATTAAGAACTACAAGTCGTCTGCTGTGGAAGTGACAGTACTTCTAGTTCATTCATTCACAGTAAATTATTGAATGATGCAGCTGTATGGGCAGAGCTCCCCACAGCCACACTGTTTTTTGGATTGTGAAGCAGGTGTGGAGAAAAGTCCCCCCCCCCCACCCATTGTCACGGTGCCAGAAGCTGGAACATGTTACATGTTCCACCCTAAATATGTCTGGAACAGCAAATGTGTTTCAAAAGGTGAACTTATCATTTAAAACAAACTGATCTGTACTTATCTATAAAAATAAATATGCATAGTGTTTTACAAATTATGAGAGTCTTCAATAATCAAATCTCTAGAGCAGGGTTCCCCCATGGGTTGCAAGGGGTTCCTTGAGCAATGTTCTGCCTCTCAAATAACTTCCCACTGACACCATTGATCTATTTAGTGATCTGTAAGGTAGAAATTCTTATCAGGGGTTCCCTGAGACCGGAAAGTTATTTCAAGGGTTCCTCTTTGGTGAAAAAGGATGCTCTAGAGTGTTCCACATTGGCCTACCTTACTCATCCAGGATTTTCGCTTACACATAGCCTTCCTCCGCTTCACTGCTTCCCAAAGACGTCTCTGGCCTGAAATGTATACATAAAACAGAAATTAACATAAAGCATAGCAATACATTATGTAGTGTAATATAAACGTCGCATTGTAGCACAGCTATCAGAATGAGACAAAGTGGTAAATTGTGTTTGTTAATACTATATAAATATTTGGATGAAATTACCTATAATATAGATTAAGGTTGCCATTCATCCCTATTAGAGGAGTCTGTCTCCAGAGAACAGCAAATGTCCCTGGCACTTAGTAGCTGCTTGGGAGGCAGACAGGAGGACAGAACATCAGACAGAGGGGAGAGACGTGCATTGACTGAGCTCACACAAGACTCTCGTGTCAGCACTGCAATAGCAAAGTAACACGGTCCTTGCTATCAGTCTGCACAGAGCACTGGAATACAGGTCCAAGGAATGACATTTGAATTCACTGGGGGATCCCCAGAGCCCAGTTTTGCATAGCTGAACAATCCTGAGTGGGGCAGTTAAACCCTAAAATCAGCCATGCCTGCCATTCTCCTGTTTTTTGTGGTCCCTTGCTGGTGAGACTGTGTGGAAGGTGTAGCAGATACCAAAGGAAAGTGTATCCAGATAAGGCTGCAGGTCTTTCCCAGAGGTGTTCAGGGGGTGATGAGGGAAAATCTCTCTTCCTGTTGCAGAGCTTCCAAATGTAAATAAGCCTTTTCTTTTTCCTCTGCTGGAAGATGAGGGTGATAGAGACTCCCAGAGTTCCCACCAAGACCTGAAAGCCTGTGAAGGGAATTATAAGTGAGATCTGTGCAGCCTGTCGGTTGTATTGCGCAGAGCCCAGGAGGAGTTTCAGAGGCCTTCCCTAGGGAGTACTGTGCAAAGTACGGTATACAGGAGAAGGAGTGTACTGTGCATACTGTGGGGTATATAGGAGGAGAGGGGTGTACTGTGTAGAGTGTTTAGAAGAATGGGTAAATGTTCAGGGTATGTAAGAAAATAGGTTCAGAATACCTCAAAAATCCCAATAGAGAAATTATTAAATTACAATTACACTCACTGTGAAAACAAATAAAGATCAAAGTCAGCAAAGCAAGTTAGCAGTGTATACAGTAAATGAATTGAAGATTAAATATACATTTAAAAGCTAAATTATTAAAAAGATAATAAACAGTAAAAGAAAACGTGCAATCCAAACAAAGCACAGCAAAGAATGAATAGCAGCAATTAACCTCCCCGGCGGTATGATTATGCCAGATTTTTGTGTCTTAAAGCGGTATATTGTTTTGCATAGAAATTTGGCTTTTACAATTTTAGGCCTGTAATTCTTAGTAATAACTCACTTAAATCTGTCCAAATAAGAGTCTAGTAGACATCCCGGGTATGATAAAGTTTGAAACACTAAATCATAAATTATAATATAATAAATAACTATAAAAAATAATAATAAAATTAATTTCCCCACGATTCACTATCACTCAATTCTGCAAGTGTTCTTATTTACTATCGCTACTGCGCCAAGTAATATCAACAGTCGTTTTAGAGAGTATTTCAACAAAGTTTATTCCTTCCAGACCAATATCACCGACATGCTGTCCCTGTACGCCGACGACACGCTGTTATACCTAAGCGACGCTGGTCCCTCACTGCTAGAGGCCTTAAGAATCTTTGATGATTTCAGGGGGGCTCTCAGGCATTAGGATTAACTGGACTAAATCTGTACTGTTCCTAATTGATGAGGATGCCACATTGGGGGCTCCCTCCTCCCTGCTGCTGTGGGTGAGGGAATTTAGATACCAAAAATCCCTCTGACTATATAGAAAAGAATTTAACACCAGTTATGACTACCCTGCACACGAAATGCTCAGCTTGAGCAAACCTGCCATTAAACCTACTGGAACAAATCAACCTCCTTAAGATGATGATACTGCCTAAATGTAACTACTTGTTTAGGAACTGTCCTGTAGGGGTCCTGGCTCATTCTTCAGGGAGATTGATCGCTGCGTGGGTTCCTTCATCTGGGGTGGTGGGACTCCCAGGCTGGCACACGCTACTTTATGGTTGCCTGCCCATCTGGGAGGTTTGGTTCTCCTGAATTTTCAAACGTATTTTTGGGCCGCTATGCTGGTCTCGGTCCACTGTTGGTTCCAGTGATCCAGGTCTAACGCCGTAGTGTGCCTTGAGGCGAGTTGCCTGGGCTCACTGGCTGTTATTTGCAATCTCCCCTACAGAGGCCAGGGGGCATACCCAGAGATCTCAGGACCCACTCGGGCGACATGGAGGGTGTGGGTGGCTGCTAGACATCGTTACCTAAATCTGGGCCAACTGTCCACTGCACAGCCACTCTGGGGAAATCCAACACTGGCACAATTCCGTACTATCCCGGACCCACAGGTCTGGGCCCACTATGGCATTACAACTCTGGAGCAGGTAATGCCCTGGGGCGAGTTGATGTCCCTCTCAGAGATGATGACTAAATACCAGTTACCCCAATGGATGAGATTTAGATACCTACAACTCAAATATGCAGCTATGGCCCAGTTCCCTCAAAAGCCCCTCCTCCAAGCTGATCCCATTAAAGAACTACTAACCCCTGGGGACCTTAATAAACCACTATCTACTTTATATATAGTGCACTCTTAGGCAAGGACTCCCCACAAGATAGAGAAACTACGGGAAATATGGCATAGCGATATACCGACACTAGATAGGGAGGGATGGGAGGACTGTCTGGACCATGGCCCCAAGCTAGTAATAGCGTCCAAGGACAAACTAATCCAGGTAAAATTCCTCCACATGATCTACTATACCCCGCAGAGACTCCATCGCATTTTTCCAGATAGAGACCCTATGTGCCCCAAATGCAAGACTCAAATAGGTACCTTCTTCCACATGTTCTGAGACTGCCCCGTTATAGCAACGTTTTGGGTGGCGGTGTTCAGCGAGATCAACTCTAGATTACAAATGGCCATCCCAACCTCACCTTCCCTTGCACCTGCACTTGCCCTACTGGGGGTATATGATGACGAGCAACATTCTTACCATCTGAAACTGCTGATTTCTTATCTCCTGTTTTATTCCAAAAAATAAATTCTCCTTACATGGATTGATTCTTCCCCACCATTCCTCCCCGCCTGGGAAGCACCGATTGAGGCAGCCTTGCCCATGTATAGGATCACTTATGTAAACCGGGGCTGTCCATGGAAATTTGAGAAGGTGTGGGCCCCATGGACATCTTACTAATACTCTTCGTTTTATATCCGTAAATGCTTTAGGGATGAAGTGGGAATGCGGAATTTAATGGACCTCCTCATTGTACTAGTACAAATGCACTATGGTCTATTTCTTGTCTGCACCAATTTGATTTCGGTCAGTAATTAGCGTATTTTTCGCTCCATAAGACGCACCTGACCATAAGACGCACCATCATCATGACGCCGGTTTGTTTACAAGTGATCGCTCCATCATTTGACAGAGTGATCACATTGCAAACAGCGGGTGCACCAAGATGGCCACCGCTCCGGAGGTAGGCCGAAGCTGCGGCCATTCCTAAGGCCGAGGCCGCGGAGCGCTCCGGAGCGCAGCGGGGGGCGGTGCCAAGCGTATATTCGCATCATAAGACGCAGGCACATTTTCTCCCATATTTCTGGGGGAAAAAAGTGCGTCTTATGGTCCGAAAAATACGGTATGTCTAACTCACGTATAATGATATGTACTGTGTCAACTGATATACTGTATTATTTCCTTTTATAACAATAAAGCACCTTTGATTGTTATTTACTATGGCTGTTTTCTAGCTGGTCTAAAACCACTTTTGACATAAAGGAACACTTTTTTTTGGTTGCACATGGACATTCTCCAGTTTCCAGGCAAGAAGAACAGTATATAGAATATAAAACTGCATGCAGGGCACTGGACAAAGCACTAGGGACAAAAGGGATGTGAATTGATTCCATACAGTAATGTAATGTGTAAGATTACAGTGTACTGTATGTGTTATAAATTTTGAACTTTCCGCTGGGCTCCGCCCCCAGCGCCGCAACGTTCACAGGGAACGGAGCCCAACACACAGAGGCACCGCGCGGAGGACACAGCCCGCACACACACAGTGGGGGGAAATTGCAGGATCCTGGGGACAAGGTAAGTACACTGCACCAGGATGCGGAGATGCAATGGTACTAAAATTTAACCCCAAACCACACTCTGGAATACCACCAGGGAGGTTAGACAAGTAGCAGAAAATATCAGACTACAAAAATATAGGAGAAGGGGGTACACTTTCCATGGTGTACAGGCGGAGGGGTTTACTGTGCAGCATATACAGGATTAGGGGTTTACTAGTCGGAGTATACAGGAGGAGGGGAAATGTACTGTGCAGGGTATAAGGAGGAGAAGGAAGAGGAAGGGGGGGTGTCGTTATGTGCTACAGGTCTGACAGGTGGCAGGAGGAATAACAGCTACAGAACTCATATATAGAGCATAAAAAAACATAGGTAAATGTGGCATCAGGGCCTGGGGCATTCACCATCAGAATAGCAGAAGCAACGCAATGCCAAGGTGCAGTAAGTTCAATATAGGGAAGGGGGGGAGCTGTGCTGAAGTTGGTGCTACCATGGAGGATGAAGGGATTGTACTGAGGTATAATTTTTTCTTAGGAGATACTCTGTGCTACTTACTCTTAACCCCTGAACCCTGCGTGTTCTACCCTCTTGACCCAGAGTGAAGTAGGCTAAGGTCTTAGTTACTCATACCCCTTTAAGCCATTCCCACTGTTATTGCAACTTGGTCACACCCATCGTTCGCCACAGCTCACTACATGCGTCGCATCATTGCTTCTCCTGACAGTGCCCCCTGGTCTTTAGTAATCCTGGTAATGCTCCCAAGTCCTCTATCTGGTGCTGCAATGTAGTTATGTTAGGGATGCCACTGGTAAGAATCAAAGGCCCAACTGCACATCTCATGAGCTAATTTTCCTACTCACTGTGCAGCCATACTGCTTTTAGTGAGTTTGTGAATGTGGGTCCACACGGAAGAGTGATTTTGTGGGTCTGGTTAAAAATGGGTGAGGTCAGTAGGGTGATCCGGGACTTCATTTTGAGATTCTGGTAACATTAGTATAGATCAAAATATTTTTAATCAAATACAACAAATCAAACTAAAATAGAAGATAAACATCTGGGAAACCAGCTTAAAGTGGTGTTCCACCGAAAATAAAAAATAAAAAAAGAGTTTGGAAAAAAAAATTTTTACTCACCTCTAAATGCTGTTGCTAGGGGATCCCTCGTAGTCTGCCTACTTCAGTGCCTGGGCTCCTTACGTCACTTCCCCTTGGCGCAGGAAGGACCCAGCTCTGCCCCCTCCCTCTTGTCAACCATCTGGGACACGTGACAGGTCCCAAATGACTGATTGGCCAATGTGCATGTGCAGTGGGTGCCCGGCTGTGAAGTCACAGCCAGGTGCCCACAGTTACAATGCCAAGGGGGAGACAAGCAGGGCTTCGATCCCCCGCATTGCTGGACCCAGGGACAAGTAGGTGTCCGATTATTAAAAGTCAGCAGCTGAAGTTTTTTTTTATTTTTATAAGGGGAACACCTCTTTAAATTATATGCAAACATAGTCGCTAGACTATCATAAAAGCTTTAACATGTGATTGTAAATTCAAATGTAATTTTCAATATTTTTAAATCTGCAGCTTCTATTAAAATAATACCTGTTGATCCTACTATTAGGGTCCTTGGTCTTACACTTCCTGTTATAGGGTGACAATACTCTGTTCCGTGTCCTGAATGTTCTCTTGCATTGTCACCCTGTCAAATGGAATTTCAATGGAGACTACAAGTGTTTTTTTTTTTAACACACATTACACAGACATGTTGCACTGTTGTGACTATCGGAAAAGCTACCCTGAAAAATGCCAGCTTCAGGAGATTAGCAGCACTAAGATACAACCAGTGCTGCCCCCCGACCCCCAATATGGGCACACTCATTGGACAGGGCCACGTGAATGCAAGTCAGGGTCTCACTTTATCCTCTTCTCTTCAGAAGTGAAATTTTAGCTCTTCAGAATGATTTGCTGTTGGTGAGCTTCTTTGAACATAAACGTTTTTACTCACAAACCCTCCCTTCATCTAATTTTTCCTATTTTTCAAGCTTCTTTCAGCTTTTTCATGCTCCTCTCAAAAATGCGAGTTTGGTAGAATTTTTTTTGCCTTGTAAGAGCCTATGCCTGTAAACTTCTGAAAAAGCCATAGTGCACATGAACACAATGGGGTTGATTTACTAAAATTGGAGAGTGCATCATCAGGCGCAGCTCTGTTTGGAAACCAGTCAGCTTCCAGGTTTTATTGTCAAAGCTTTAACTGAATAACCTGAAGTTAGAAGCTGATTGGCTGCCATGCACAGCTGCACCAGATGTTGCACACTCCAGTTTTAGTACATTAACCCCATTGGCCAACATGGAGGGGAGTTTCCAGGCAGAAAAAAATGAGAACTCAAAAGCCTGTAGGAGCAGCTTCTTTGAGCTGCAGTGTGCATAAGCCCTAAAGTGTTACTAAACCCAGGAGCTTGCATTCACTATATCTGATCTCCCACAGTACACAGAACATGGAAATGTAATTGTTTTAGTAAATATAAACTGCTAAATACCTTTTCTCTTTAGCTGTATATAGCAGTCTTGTGACTTCTATCAGTGTCTGGTTAAAGCTGATAGGAGTTGTCATTCTCCTGTGATTGTCCTATGAGACTGCAGGACCCCTGACCCTCTGTCTGGACAGTGCTAATTGGCCCTGTGCTGATCACATGCACTCTCCCAAGAAAAAAAAAACTCTCTGCAATACACACCAAATGAGCATGTGCAGCTTGTCCCCTTAGCTCTGTTCTATCAGGAGATGGATTGGGGACACTGTAAGAATGGGAGGGACAGGATCAAACAGCCTTTTTACAAAATGTGGAGGATTAACCCCTTAGGTTCCACAGTGAGTATAACAGACATGCTTTACTGCATATACAGAGTGGTTTTACTGTTGAGGGTTTAGTAACACTTTAAGCCACTGTTCACACCGGTACAACTTGTCACGCAATTAGGCAGTTTCAAATCGCATGACAAGTTGCACCCCATTGCAGGCAATGTAACCGTTTGTATCGCCACAGCTCATGAAGCAGCAATTATGAAAAAGGTTTCTGCACTACTTTTTACTGATTTCATTGTGACTTGCATAGACTTCTGTTAAATGAAGTCGCAATGACACCAGCAGTGCAAATTGCACTGATGTGCGGCTTTGAAATCGCACTGAAGTAGCATGATTTAAAAGCCGCCCTGGTGTGAACCAGGGCTTAATAACATAAGATAAAATATTCTACAGCTTCTTATTAAAAAGAGAGTCGGTAGAAACATAATGCAGCCAATGCTCTACCTTTCTTGTACAATCTTCCTTTATATTTACCAAAACAATATAATATGAGGTCAGACCTAAACACTTTAAATTTGTATGCAATCAGGTAGGCCCTTGCACTACATAGTTGGAGGTAAATATAAAGGAAATTAAATAAGAAAATTGTATAATGTATGGGCATCCTTACACACTCTCAAAGTAGGATAAATACACGTGGGCCGTTCACTTTGGAAGGGAATGTTTCCTTAGCTCAGTGAATGAGATGAAGCTCTGCTGACTTCCATCATCCAATCATGTGTAAGCATAATTTTACATTTTTCTTTTTTGTGATCACCTAGGGAAGCAAGCACACAGCAGTAATAATGTGCACAGTGTAGTAATTAACATCAACAGGTTAACCAGCAGATCCACGTTTTTCTGTTGTCAGATCACTGATGGGTGAACTGGGGCTGGATATTTTGGATGACTGCACTTCGCACAGTACTACACAGTACTACCCAATAATATCTGCTGTACTGACTTGCTGTTGTGTGAACAAAAAGGAAGGAAAATGTTCTCACCAGGTCGGCCCATGCCAATCTTCTCCAAATCTTCATTTTTCACGTAATCGAAGTGAGAAAGGCGCGTGATGTTGAGGTCATCACGTATACGCAAGAAATACTGCTGCAGTTGCACCTCGCTCAGGAGTTCCAGAAGCCATTCCGAACCTTCATCTGGCTGCATGCTACTCCCCAACCTCTGTGCAGAAGAAGAGAAATGTGCGATTTTCAATATACATATACTGAAAGGACTTCACAATCAAACTCTGTACAAACCTGGGCATATACAGAATGATAAATGAATAAATTCCACTTATGGGGGAAGAAGAAAGACTATGTATGTGTGGGATGGAAAGGGTTCTGAAGAGACTATGTTTAGCTGGAGGAGATTAGGCTCATAAAAACTGTCAACACTGTCAGTAGAAGGCTCTATGTTTGCTATCTTTTCCCAGCCTCTGAAACCAAGTGTGAGAATTTTCACACTGGTACTAGACTTCCAGGTTTTACAGTGTGTCAGTGTGCTGCAGCAACGGAAAACCAATAGTAGCTAACCAGTCACATCTTACTCATCACAATAATAACACAATTAATCCGCTATAACTATTGGTTTACAAACACAAAATGATATCATTACAACACTTACACTGCAAACAGTATTAAGATCAACATCACAATCCCTGAAAACTCATCTGTTCAGGGAAGACTATTCCACCTCTACCTAAAAACTGTACTTTTACCTTCTCCATCAGCTCATCCCTTGCAGTCATTACCCTTTGTATCATTTGCCTTTTCCTTTTGGATTGTATAGTGTTGCACAAACTGTTCTGTGATTTATAAATTTTGTATAACAATAATAAAAGTTCAATTTGAACATGTTCCATAGTATGATATTGTACATTAACCACTGCCCATCTGCTGTACGTTTATAAACATCCTCAGATGGGAAGGGTGATATCTTGGTCATCTATGCAGCAATGGTCACAATATCATTTTGTAGGCCCGGTGATTGCCTACAAAGTTAAAGTAATCCTAGCAGCTAAAGAGCCGCTAGATTACTTTTGGTCGCCACCGCCCTTTGCTCTCTCGTGTGATCAGGGAGCACAGTAAGGATGAGATCAGCGGCATCCAGCTCTAGCCACACAGATGTTGTTCCTCCTACTGTGTGATGTCAAGAAACTAGAAGCGACGAGGATTTCATCACTTCTGGTTTTCGTTCTTTGTTTACCTGGCCATTAACAGACCATAAAGCAGCCGATAGACCCCAGATCTCTCCATAAAGAGGACCTGTCATGGCCCATGCTATTACAAGGGATGTTATTCTTACCTTGTAATAGCAATAAAGTTGATCGGAAAAAAAATAAAAATAAATTAAAGGTACAGTGTTATAAACAAAATTATAATAAATAAAAGAAAACGTTTAAAGGGCCTCTGTTCCCCCATGCTCAGGCACAAATGCAAACATGCACGCAGGTCCCGCACGCATATGTAAACGGCGATTGCCCTACATATGTGAGATATCAGCGGGAAACGCCAGAGCGAGAGCAATAATTTTAGTGCCTGACCCCCTCCGTAACTCTAAACTGGTAGCCTGTAGAGGCGTTTAAATCGTTGCCTATGGAGATTTTTAGGTACTATATTTTGGCGGCAGTCCACAGGCAGACGCAATTTTAAAGCATGACATGTTTGCTATCCATTTACTCTGCCTAACATCATCTTTTATATTTTCCCAAACAATTGGATATTAGATTGTGTTTTTGTGTATTAACAATCATTAAATAGTATTTTTTTTTTTTTTTTTAATTGCGTATGAAAATCAGCTGTGCAAATGTCATATGACATTATTCTCTAGGGCCTCTGCTTAAAAAAATTTTTTTTTAGGGGGTCCGAAGTGGTTTTCTAGCAAAAAAATAATGTTTTTTACACGTCGAAAAGCAATGGCAGAATTGACCTGGACTGGAAGTGGTTAAAATTAAAAGGGTCGACAAGAGTAAAAACTGGGGGGATCCTCCTTTTTTTCTTACAACTATATAGTGCAAGAGATAATCCAATATTTACTGAAAACTAAAAAATGTGAATAAGCCCAAGCTGATGTGTCAAGATATTTTCAAGAGCATAATGCTGTAACCATTTCCTGTAACTACATCCGGCAAATAATTACCAGGTAAACATCAGAACAGATATAACTGGCACGCTAAACATAACATTCGAAAACATCCTGAAATGACTGCCTGTTATCATTGCATGGTATATGTGCTTCCTGTGGTCATATCCGTGGCACACCAGACACACATGTAAATACATTAAGATGTACAAAACCCAGGCATAGGGGGAAAAGGTCATTCATGTTCCAAGCTGGTTAATTAAAGATCCTATGGCTTAGCAAAGCCAGACATAGTTTTATCATGCTATACAAACAGTACTGCTGAGACAACAATTGAAAACTGTACACTAAATATATAGGCTACTTACTGTGTCACAATAAACATAGAAATATTAGCAGTTGCATCTTTAAAAATAATTGTCATCTAAAGCAGTTTATGTATACGTATATACAACCCAGGATTTAAAATATACGTTCAGCAGACTTGTAATTAACTGTCAACCAGACATACATTTTTTTTATGTCTACTCTGAGCTAAATTCTAGCGCAAATGTATGCATTTTGTTGTCATTCCTCTTGACGCTTTCATTGGCTGCAGGAAAAGTAATGAGATATCAAACGAAGTTGGATAACAGTGCATTGGATCCATTTGTTTCCTACACCAGCTAAGTAAAGGGAATGTCCATTATAAGATACACCACCTGCTACAAGACGGCCCCTACATAACTCCTTCGCAGCCTCGACAACATCCAAATGAAGACAGAGGGATGATCGCACGCTAAAATGTTTTTTTCCTTATTTCAAGTCAAAACAGGATACAAGATAAAGCTCTGTTTACCATTCTAATCAGCATATTGTCAAAGAGCAGAGGAAATGTATAGCTTCTTAAAGGAAAACCCTTGATGCTGACTTGCTCTAAAGTTGCAGTCGCAAGGGCTGTGACCACAATTGTAATGCAGTTGGGGGCTAAAAACATAAATGCAAACTACTCACAGGGGGGACCTCTGGGGGAATCAAGGATGGAGAAAGATCTGAGGGGTCCTAGAAGAAGACAGACTGAGCAATAGCATGCAATATCAAGCTGCAGCTAACAAAGCCAGCAGAATATTAGCATGCATAAAAAAGGGAATATACTACAGAGATAAAACTATAATCCTGCCACTTTATAAAACTCGGGTCCGGCTACATCTGAAGTAATCCATCCAGTTCTGATCACCAGTCCTTAGAGGAGATATGCTGGAGCAAGTCCAGAGAAAGGCAATACATTTAAAATGGTGACAGAAGGACTTAGATTATGAGGAATGACTACAAGCAATAAATGTATTCTTCCTGGAGAGACGCTGGAGAGGAGATGTGATAGCAATATACAACTACTATGTTGATCCCAGTGTAGGAAAAACGATTCAGTCTCAGGGAGTGTAAGAGGACACAGGCCACACAATGAGATTGGAGGAGAAGCGCTTTAAGCTTAAGCTGCATAGGAAGTCAGGGCAATAAGGATGTGGAACTCTCTTCCATAATTGGTGGTGGCAGTGGGGAGTGTTGATATTTTTAAGACTCTTGGACATGCATTTTAGTGAACCCAACATACAGGGATATGGGAAATGATTATCGACACTGACACACGTACACCCACACATATTGAACAGGATGGACTATTGTCTTTATGCAACCTTACTATGTAATAATTCTGGCTCAACTGCCTAATCAGAGACTATATAGGATAGTATTTACATACAAATAGCCAGAGTTTTATGTATGGACCTATGTGACCTACCTGAAAATAATTTGTGAATATATACTTGGGACTAGTGACATTTGCATGTTACATACATCATATCAAGTGTGGATATACTTTCATCAATAATGACAGAAGATCTGGTGGGTTTTTCCACCTCATATAACAGATTTTGTGTTTTTGTTTTTTTAACACTAAAATTCTGCAGGGTATCAGATTTTCATCTGTAAGCACGCTATTTATTTCACCTGTGTTTTGTGAAAAGAACTGGAGAGGATGTCCTGTTAGGGAGCATGCACACTTATGATGAACTGTCAAGCCTCCTGGGAAACTTGGGAATCATCCGATGTTACTGGGTGGCCTCCTGATCTCCCAGGATCTTGACTGAATCTCACAAGTGTTGGCAGCTGAATGCTGGTATATTGTTTGGGTCACAGTACCCAGCATAGAAGGTATGGAAGTGTGATCTCCTGTATGACAGTCATCGCAAATTCCCAACATGACAGAGGAGAGAGGCAGAGCAGTGTGGGAGCCTGTGATGGGTAAAGTCAGTGATCACCAATGCTGGGCTTGGGGTAATTTTTTCATGCCAACACTTTGTGGATCATTTTTACACACTGGGATTGATTTACTATAGGCAAATAGGCTATTCACTTTGTAGGCAAATTTCCCCTTAGGTTAGTGAATGTGATGAAAATTTGTGTTGGAAAGAATTTCCATTTGCATAAAAGAAAATTTTATTTAAATAAAATTAAAAATTATGCTTGCACATGATTGGATGATGGAAGTCAGCAGAGCTTCATATCATTCACTAAGCTAAGGAAAAATTCCCTTTCAAAGTGCATTTCCATTTATCCCACTTTGAGAGTGTGTAAGGCTGACCATACATTATACAAATTGTATTTATCAATTTCCTTTAGGCCCCTTTCACACATGTGGACAGTATGTCCATATTTCATCCATCCATTTACGGATCAAATACGGACATACATGCATCTCTATAGGATAGCAGATGTCAGCGGATGAACATCCGCTGACCCCCAATATTGTCCGTCTCAGCTATGGTCCGATTCTGCAGATGGAGGAAAGTCCTATTTTTCTATCCATCTGCAGAGCGGATGGGATGAATACAGACAGACGGTCCATGATCATCCGATCCCCCATAGAGGAGAGCGGAGATCTGAAAGGGCGGTCCCTGCACAGTGTGCAGGGGCCGCCCTGTCATCCGCCGGCTCAGCGGGGATAAACGGAGCGTTCCCCACTGAGCAAGCGGATCATCACGGATCCGTCCCACGTGAAAGGGGTGTTAGATTTACCTTAAGCTATATAGTACAAGGGACTACCTGATTGCATACAAATTGAAAGTGTTTAAATTTGACCCCATATTATATGAATTTGGTAAATCTAAAAGAAAAGTGTACAAGAAAATTGTATAGTGTATGGCCTTAGGGAAGTGTGGAAAGGGACACACTCCTATGCATCTTTGAACTGAGCACTCGGGCATTCACATTGTGGTGGGAGGGGTGGTGTTTTTCAGGCACTATTTTTAGTCCTTTAGCGCCTGAAAAATGCCTCAGTGTTAAAGGGATCTAAGTTACTGACCTGGAACTTGCATGCAACCAGCAAAGTCAGAACGTATCCTGCATTAATAACTTATATTGGAGACAATCAGAATGAGAGCTGACTGACTAGCATTTTCAAAACAGAGAGATCAGCAAAAGAAGTCTACATGATTCTTTTAGTACGCGTTCTTTATTTAAAAAAAAAAAAAAAACACTTGTCATTTTAAAACTTTTAAGAGGCAGTATCCAGTCTTCTCTGTTAAAAAGTATGTAAATCCAACATTCCATATTCCTGATATGTGCCTGCTGTACCATGTACTGATGAGAAAGTCTCCTGTTCTCTTTGTATTGCTACCTCTGTGTGAAATCCCTGCTGTTCATGGCATATATCAATTGGTTTGTGCAAAAGTTATAGCATCTATAAACTATGTGATATATTTTTGGAATATTTATTTATTTTAACTAGTAATAGCGGCGATCAGCGACTTATAGCGGGACTGCAATATTGTGGCGGACAAATCAGTCCCCTGACACTTTTTGGGGACTAGAGATGCTAATACAGAGATCAGTGCTAAAAAATATGCACTATCACTGTACTTTTGAAAGAGAAGCAAATAAATCGAATAGTCCTTCAGGCTTCAGCAGCACTAGACCATTTAAATGATAATAAAATGGTAGTAATCTGTGCATCCAAGTGGGTCAAAGTTCAGGAAATCAGTGTGACAGTTCATGTAAACCACATCAGCTGTTTGGACATTCGACCACCACCACACCAAGTGATTCTACTCCCTATAGGAATTGCACTCACCAGATTCCCAATAAATAATAACCTCTGTATGTATGTTGAGTCTCTGCGATCACTACCAAAATTACATCCGTCCAGTACTCAAATCCGATCAGCCAGAAGGGGATCGCACACTCTGGCCCTCTGTTTCACCCAGACAAAACCAGCTACAAACTTTCCATAAAACTCAGGCAGAAGGAAGGGAAAAAAGTCTCATAGTGTAAAACTGTAAAGCCTTTATTCATATATAAAACCCCTTCCCTTATAACATTGCACTTACAAATGTCTGTTTGAAAAAAGCGTTCAACATAGGTATTGCATTGTCTACTCAGTTCCGTTAATCTCACCACCTCTCATGGAGCTGTAATCGTCCCTGGTGGTTCCCAGGAGAAGATCAAAGCCGATAGCAGATGCTGCAAGCCGTGTGGTACACCTAGATGTGTTTCGTGATTCGGTCTTTGTCAATAGGCTAATGACATTGACAGGGAAGGGGTTAACAGCAGGGGCAATCAAAGGGTTAAATGTGTTTGTAGAGAGTACTTGCTAACTGTGTGGAGGGTGCTTGTACTGTTGAAAGGCAGAGGTCCGTGTTCCTGCTTAGCAGAAACACATGATCTCTACCTCCCCTTCTAGCAGAACAGCGATCTGCCTTGTTTACATAGGCAGATAGCAGTTCTGCCTGTCTCCTGAACAATTGGCGGGTCCAGGTGGACATCATGTCCACCAGACCTGCTGACTGGCTCCTGCTGTGTCCAATCACAGCGGGAGCGGGTCGTCAGCGGTGCGCGTGCGTGTCCCAGACCTGGAAGTGCAGAATCACGTACAGGTATGTGATTCTGCCCAGAGAGACCGCTCTCCTGCAGTAAACGTACATGGGGCGGTTGGCATCTGGTTAAACTGAATGGGTTGTTTTACAAGGTGATTGTTTCAATCACTTTAAAGCGGAAGTAAAATCATTGATTTAACAGTTTTTCGAAAAAAGTTACATTTGGGATTGCCAACTGTTACATTTGCTTGTGCTGTCAACCAAACTGTCAAACCATCCGATGGCTGGTGTCATAACGTAGTTAAAGACTAAACAGGGCCCAAGATGGCAGCTTCCTAAGCTGAAAACAATAGGAGGGTTTACTTCCACTTTAATGTATGAAGCACTGTTAAGTGAAATGTGGGGTATGCTTTGTCAGGAAGTTGATATTCACATACAAACCTCAAGGTAGGCAAAGATTCCTGAAATACCAATTCCAAAAAGGAACAGTATGAAGAATGTAAGATATGCATTTGCAAGTTTGCAACTTATAGGAATGGAGTATATCACCCTATATGAACAATAAAGTTCATTGGACTGAAAAAAAAAAAAAAACATTGGTGTTGTGTGCCTGATGTGTAAAAGAAAAAAAAATATTTAGTACAATATTGTTATGGTAACAAATCTGGTTTAGTACCAACGCCCCAACATTTCCAGCGGGAATGAAGCACTCCTCATGACCTGAGCTTTCAACGCTGTGAGCTCATGCTGTCAACATGTTACAACCCCTGTGAGATATGTCTTCATTTCCAAATGCAGGGAAAGTCTTCCGCTTTATTAGGTAAAATGTAAATAATTAAAGCTGATCTCAAAACCACAATAATAGCAGAAGAGTCAGACATGTCCAAAAATGTGCCCACAACTGCTCTTCCCTGACAATTTTTAGAAAACAATTAACATTTGCACACAATTGGAAGCATATGTCTGAGCCGGAGAGCTTGGAAAGCTTCCACTACATTTTTGGCAGCCCAAAATCAGCTATTTAAATTGATCACAGTCAGACTATGGCCTGAAAACAGAGACGTGTTCCCTTCAAACATGTTATTTATTTATTTTGACAGGTGGAGGAAGAGGGGAGGCTGGGGATCACATCAAAATAAGTGATCTTTAGCTGGAAAAGCAGAAACCGCTCATGCTGACAAGTCTTCAAAGACTATGTTCTAGGATGAACAGTCCTCTGTCCTGAGAAAGCACACATCTCTTTGCAATGGTTTTATTCCACTGAAACATCATACAAAGGTGTAGTAAAATGTAACCCATAGACAGATCTAAGGATAATTCATATTTATGTCCATATATATGGTCCCTATCCATGAATGAAAAACAGACATCAATGCATCTCTATGGAAAAACTGATGTAAATGGGAGATCATCCATTTCCATCTGCTTCTGTCAACATCCATTTTTTGGAATGGATCAAAGTCCTATTTTTCGTCTTTTAAAAAAAATGGTTCGGACAAAAAACAGATGCAAACGGACAAATGGTCAGTTTTTGTATGAAAAATGACTCCAGCGTTATTCCACAGAGTTCCTTTTGTGGGCGGATGGCGAAACGGTCAATACTACCTCATAGCCTAAGCGGAGTGTTCCCCTCTTTCCTTGACTCTTCTCCCTTACTGCTGTTCCTTCTTCCCTCCCTGCTCATTTAGACATCTATTTGAGTACCTTGAGTAATCGCTGTGCGACCATTTTCCAGTCTAATGTGACAACACGTGATCCACACAGCAAACCTTTCCTAGGAAAAATCATTTCCAAGCACAGTATTTGATTGATTTTCCTCCCGTTTATACACCACCTTTGTTGGAGATGGCGGTGTTGTATATCCATGTATCAGCCATAAATTACCTTAGTGTTCCATTAAATTATTACCTTTAAGATCCAAAATACTACGAATATCACAACTTTAAAACAATCATTCTTCTCTTGTATAGCAATAAGATGTTCAGGATAACACATGTATATCATCCAAATGTGTATTAATGTTATAACTATTTGTTTCTCAATGAAATGAGAGTGAAATGAAAAATGGCTCCAGGACTCAAGTGGTTAAGGACTCTGGAGGATGTAAAAACTGATGAAAAATGGATCATGTGTTTTTTCTTTGAAAAAAAATGTAACTAAACTGATGAAACAAACAGTCCACAAGTGTGAAAGGGGCTTAACACTAAAAAGGCCCCTTCACACTTGTGTGTGCATTAAGCCCCTTTCACACGATCGGACTGTTCAGACTGCCCATTGTGCTCTATGGAGCACCTGCGACACCCACTCCACTAAAAACAGACAGATGGGGGGATCCGTTTCTTATCTGTCTGGCGGATCGGAACAGATGACAGTCGGATGGAAGCGAACAAGTGGTCATCCTGTCATCTGCCTGCTCAGCAGGGATCAGCGGAGAGATTCCCCACTGAGCAGGTGGATCCATGGCGGAATCCGCCCCTTTGAAAGGGGCCTTAGTGTAAAATAAAACAGAAAGCCCCCGTTCACACGTGAGCATTTTCCTGCTTGTTTCCCTATGTCTGACTACACAGAATCCCATTCTTTCTAATTGTCCCTGTTCAGGCTTGTATGCTCAGTCATCCTAAGCTAAAAAAAAAGTCCATCTTTTAGTACGGCTCTTTTTTGAGCATATTCAGGCGGTTCTGATCCTATAGACCTCAATGGGAACGCCTGTAAATGTGTTTTTATGTCTGAAGAATTTAACTCCTACCCTTGCTCAGCACAGGAAACAAACTCTTCAAGCTTGATACACATACAAAAACACGTGAAATGCCTGAAAAATTGCTTCAAAATCATCAGGGCTACACTCTGCTCAGATGTAAATGCAGCCCGATTTATTATGAATGGGCCAGCAGAACTCCGGAATGCACAGAGAACTGCACCTGCACCATTAGAACTAGGGCTGAAAAAACTAATCGATTAATCGACAACTAATCAATTATGAAATTAATCGATTATTATTTTCATAAATGATTAATCGGCCAGTAACATAGGGGTAAAAAAAAAAACTAAAATTAGCCCTTTATAGTACAAAAAGAGCAAATCGCTACTGTAAATATTACTTTCACTGATCTACAGTAAAAAAAATAACCCCTCACAGTAGTGATTATCTGCTTTTTTTCTACTATAAAGGGCTCATTTTAGTTTTTTTAACCCCCCTTATGTTACTAAACGTCTTAGATCTGGTTCACATTTATGTGTTTTATGGTGCTTTTTGCAGAAATGCACTACAGTTCATTTACATGGTTTCCTATGGGACACGTTCACATCTGAAAGGGTTAGGGACTTTTAACGCAAAATGGTGCTTTATTGGATCAATATACTTCATTGGAGAAGCTGCAGAAAAGCATGTAATGCATTTTTGCAGCAATTTGTGTTTTTTAATCTGCCCAAAAAAATGCAAAATTGCAAATTGCAGTAAAATCAGATGCGCTAAAATCAAAAACGCACAGCAAAAAGCACTGCAGAAACGGATCAAAAGCAAACTGCATAGGTGTGTACCGAGCCTTATGCTGGCCTCACAGATCAATTTTCAGATGAGAAAATTCAGACGAAAAATCTTTGTACATTCGCTGAATGAAAGAATTTTGTTTGAAATTTTCACTTGTTTTTAACATTCTGTTTTTAAAAAGAATGTAATTTCTGAACGAAAAACACATAGTGTCTGAAAATGCCTTTGACTAAGAAGATTTCTATTATTTCCAAATTTGAAATGTCAATTTTGAAATTTTTTAAATTTTCCAAATGAATGTCAATGTGACCCACTCTTTTTTTTTTTTTAAGGTCATTAACCCAGAGGTTGACAAATTTGCTTTGAATTTAGGAGCCAGTTAAAAAAGTTAGGAGCCATTTTTTATTTATTTTTTTAGAGTGGAATGGATTGTCAGTTTCCGGGGTAAGGCCACTCATTTTCACCCCCTATCCCTAACTCACAATGGAGCACCCAGTCAATAACTCCATTGAAACGCTGTTACATCAGGGTTATGGGCTGACCAGAAAGAGTAAGGCTGGCAACAGGTGGCACTGGCAGGTGGCACTGGCAGGCACGTGGAACTGCCAGATGGCATTGGCAGGTGACACTGGTTGGAACTGGCAGGTGACACTGGTTTGGAACTGGCAGGTAGCACTGGCGGTGGCACTGGTTTGGAACTGGCAGGTGGCCCTGGTTGGCGATGGCAGGTGGCCCTGGTTGGCGGTGGCACTAGTTGTCACTGGCAGATGGCACTGGTTGGTGTTGGCAGGTGGCACTGGTTGGCCGTGGCACTAGTTGGCACTGATTAGCGGTGGCACTGGCAGGTGGCACCGATTGGTGGTGGCACTGGCAGGTGGCACTGGTAGGTGGTGGCAGGTGGCACTGATTGGTAGTGACAAGTGGCACTGATTGGCAATGGCACTGGCAGGTCTCACTGGTTGGCACTGGCAGGTGGCACTGATTGGCAGTGGCAGGTGGCACTGATTGGCGGTGGCAGGTGGCACTGGCTGGTGGTGGCAGGGACGTGGAACTGCCAGATGGCATTGGCAGGTGACACTGGTTGGCATTGGCAGGTGACACTGGATGGCATTGGCAGGTGACACTAGTTTGGAACTGGCAGGTAGCACTGGCACGTTGCACTGGTTTGGAAGTGGCAGGTGGCCCTGGTCGGTGATGGCAGGTGGCCCTGGTTGGCGGTGGCACTAGTTGTCACTGGCAGATGGCACTGATTGGCGGTGGCACTGGTTGGTGTTGGCAGGTGGCACTGGTTGGCGGTGGCACTAGTTGGCACTGATTGGCGGTGGCACTGGCAGGTGGCACTGATTGGTGGTGACAGGTGGCATTGGTAGGTGGTGGCAGCTGGCACTGATTAGCGGTGGCAGGCGGAACTGGTTGGCACTGGCAGGTGGCACTGGTTGGCGGTGACACTCAGCACTGGCAGGTGGCACTGACTGATGGTGGCACTGATTGGCACTGGCAGGTGGCACTGATTGGTAGTGGCAGGTGGCACTGATTGTCACTGGCAGGTGGCACTGATTGGCACTGGTTGGTGGTGGCACTGGTTGGTTGCAGGTGGTATTGATTGGCGGTGGCACTAGCAGGTGGCACTGACTGGCAGGTGGCACTGATTGGCAGTGGCAGATGGCACTGGTTGGCGCTGGCAGGTGGCACTGGCAGGTGTCACATGGAGCTGTCAGAATTTAGCTTAATGTCGGAATGGGCAGGACCCAGCCGGGGTGTGAAACCGACAAGTAACAGAGAGGCGGATCTTTCAGATTTGAGCTTGATGTCGAGGTGGGCGGTGGGCGGGACTCAGCAGCTATCAAACACCAGCCAACTATTGGGCTGCTTAAAAAAAGGGGCGGGGCCACATACACGGAGCGGCCTGCCCAGATCCCATTGGCTGGTGTTTGATAGCTGCTGGGTCCCGCCCACCCCGGCCAGGTCCCGCCCACCCCAACATCAAGCTCAAATCTGACAGATCCTCCTCTCTCCGCTGCTTATCAGTTTCACACATTTAGCGCGACGCCGCTAAGTGTGGAGGAGGGAGGAGGGCGGCAGTCAGTGTTCATGCGCTGCATGTCTGGGGCATGGTTGCGATTTCTGGTCGCATTGGCGACCTGGCGCCTGGGGTTTGTCGAGCCCTGCATTAACCGATTAATCGAAACAATAATCGGCCAACTAATCAATTATGAAAATAATTGTTAGTTGCAGCCCTAATTAGAATATGTTCACACTTGTGAGGGGGGGGGGGGGGGAGTTGTGTTTTTATGCGGAAAGAAACACACAGAACAATGGTTTTCTGTGCACTCTGTTCACACTTCCACACAGCTGTCAGCAACAGGACAGAGCGATGCAGAAAATTGCAGCAAGTCTGCATTTTTTGCACTGCTCTGCAGCTCTCCATCGCCCCTGTGTGTTTATGTACTGCAGCTGAGCTGTGAAGCATAGCAATGAATAGAGTGAAATTCATATTAACATTCAACACATGACACATTAACTTGGGTAGCACCCCACATTGAACCACAAAAGTCTGAAGGGGGACTAAAAGTTGTATGATAAGACCCCACACCAATTTTTTTTAGATTTGGAATCAGGGTTTCTCCGCATCCAATTCGCAATACAGGAGATTGTGGCCAGCTTTCTATGGAGCCGGTTCACACATCTCCATGGTGGCTCCAGAGTGAATTGCACAGGAGTCCTGTGCATCTTTGGCTCCGTTTCAGGGCCAAGTTCAGGCAACAATTCAGCCCTGGTCCGTCCCCGAAACGGAGAACAGGGCCACACCAGACCCCTGATACGGGCTGCATCCGGCAGCAGTGTGAACCCAGCCTAAAACATTAAAGTTGAATTTTAACCACTTCGCCTCTCACACGTGTTCACTATGGACCAGAGATATTTTTACATTTCTGCTATAGACCTGTTTATTCAGCAATAACTTGTTGGCTGTCCTTTTTTCTTTAAGGACAGCCAAGGATATTGTCATGCAGCAAACATTTGTTTCACAATCCTTACGCAATAAAAAGTAACAAAACACACTTTTTTTAAGCAGTGTTGGTTTAAAAATAAATTCTGCTACTGCACAAAATCCGTGCATTTTTTCTGACATTTGTCCTGTTTAAAATGACACTACAAATATCATTCTGGTACAAAGCATTGCAAAGTTATTTAGAAATAAAATCAAGTGTTTTTTTTTTTTTTTTGATTTTTTTGCTTTTTTTTTTAAATCAGCAGAACAATCAAAGACGGAACCCAGGTTCACACTGCTTCAGGATTGAAATCATGCGATTGCACAATTTCATTCCCGCATGTCAGTTCACACTGATTTCTCTGAAATTGTCGGTTTCCTGCACAGATGTCTATTGATATCGCCAAAAGTAGTACATAAACTACTTTTGGGAATCAGTGTGGTGCTGCAGTTATGTCACACCGATCTGGACGGTTCCAATGCGGGCAATAGCCGCTGATTTGGCATGCGATTTGACATGTTGAATCGCATGCCAAATTGGCCCAATGTGAACCAGGGCAGAAGGAGATTAAGGAATTAATTAGGGTTGAGTGGCGTAAACTAGGGCCTAATGTACACTGGATGTTTTTACAGCTGCTGTTTTTGGCTTCAGATGTTTTTCTCTGTAGCCAGTAAACTCCCCAGCATGATATCTTATGTGTCCATGAACAAACAACCTTTTATCAGCGTTTTTTGTCAGGGGAAATAGAACTAGCGGGTTTGTAGAGGAGTTTTTCAGCTGTAAAACGCTGAAGAAAAAGCGAAAAAGCAGCTATTCGGCGTCTATGAGTGTTTTTGAGCCATAAGCTTTTGTGGGAGTATAGTTTTGCTCAAAAAGCACTGCACAAATCATTCTACAGCTAAGGCTATTGGTGTTTTTATAACATGCATTGTACGTGAGGCCTAAGGCTGGCTTCACACTTATGTCAATTGGATGCCAACATCCAATTCGCACAGTAGGAGATTGTATACTGCTCTCTATGGAGCCGGTTCACACATCTCTGCAATGGCTCTGGTGCAAATTGCACAGGAGCCCTGTGCGTCTTTTGGTTCATTTCAGGTATTGAGCCCAAAATTCAGGCTGAAATCGGACCTGAAACAGTGAATGGAGACGCACCGGACCCCTGTTGTAAGCCGATGCGTGTTCTAGTGTGAACCCAGTCTAAGGGTTAATAAGGGGGTTAAACAGAGGAGCATTTTGTAAAAAAAAATTTTTTTTATAACTGAACACTTTTTTGCTTGACAGATTGCATTAACTGACATCTGCAGATCTAAATCCATCCCATCACTGAAGATGAATACATGACCTTTTTTGGGCATGTATAACACGTCCAAAGTCTGCAACTAGTTAAATTCTTTAATAATTGATGAGCCGTTGCTTCTACAGGAGTTTTGTGTTTTGCCTGTAAAAGCGCACATTAGGACGATTACAGGCATATTTTAAAGTGGAGTTCCACCCAAAAATGGAACTTCTGCTTTAAGTGAAGGTGACACCCTGACATGCAACATTTGGCACGGCGCGGATACCCTCTTTTTAGGGGCATCCAGCTCCCACTTCCTCCCAAGGCTCAGCGGAGCCGGAAGTTCACCTCTCCCCCCTCCCTCAGTCCAAGCTCTATATGAGTGTTTTTTTCTGCCAAAAGAGCTAGCATTTTTGTTAAGGTGTACTTTACCCATAACAGTTTGATAACAATTATTATTCTTTAACCAGCTCCGAAAGATTTAACCCCCTTTATGACCATGCCATTTTTTGCAATGCGCCACTGTGTTACCTTAACTGACAATTGTACAGTCGTTTTTTTTTTTCGCTATAAACAAAAAACAACAGAAAATTTTGAAAAAAAAAACAAAAAGTAAAAAATAGAATTTCTTCATCAGTTTAGGCCAATATGTATTCTGCTACATACTAAAAAATAAAATCACAGCAGGATTGAGCTGCCGGTGCCACGCAGTCACTCCCGCTATCTGAAACTGCAGGGTTACACATATATATATATATAATATATACACACACGTGATCTTGTGCAGCGTGGCCGCACTGTGGCAGTGAAACTGCTATAGGACGGTTGTCAAGTGGTTAACCTAAGGACATACATTTTGCATTAAAAGAAAAGGATTTTTTTTTTAAATCATACTAATCATACTTACCTAGGTGGATGCAGCATCAATGCAATTTCCCCCACTGTCTCTAAGGCTGAGAACTGAGAGATCAAACACTGCTGATCACTCAGTTCTTCCTGCAGCACTAAGCAGAGAGCTGGTGAATGTCAGTCATCGCTCTCTGCTCTGCCCCTCCAGCAATCACTGGAGCGCTGTGCTGTGGAGGGGGCAGGAGCGGCTGGCTCAAGTTTTTTAGCGGCTAGCTGACAGGCTGAGCCAGGTGAACATATGGTGGCGATCTTTTCCCATCCTGGACCGGCTCTGTGACATCAGCTGACAAAAAGTCACAGGAGATCAAGACGAACTGCACTGTGATCCACAAGAAAGGTACAGCCAAAGCTCGTTTGGCTGTACTTCTTCTTTAATAGTGATGCTACCAAAATTAGCAAGTGCTGTTAATTGCTTCAAGTACTGCTCCTGTTCATTCTTGCAGGAAGTCACCATTTTGTTGAAGCCCAGAGCAATCACTACCTTACTGGAATCCTTAGTCTCAAAAACTATGTGTCACTTTCTTCAATTTAAAATGTGTTCATTTCTAGACTTTATTATATTTCTTGGCTCAGGGGAAGGCTGACAGAAGCTTTACAGTGCTCAGTCTCGTAGTGCTACCTGCTGAGGGAGGAAAAGAGAGAATATCAGGGAAATAAGATAAGACACCATTCTTGTAAGTTTTAGGCGCGGGTTCACACTGCTGTGATGCGAGAACCCGTGCAAATCTAGTATGGGTTCCCGCGTCGTATACAACTCATAGGCAGTTCACACTACCCTATGTGAACGGCTGCGGTCGTCCATACAAAGTTAATGACACCCCCAGATTGGTTCGCATATGAGAGTGCTAACTGTCGGACAGGTATCAGATCGCATTGCTGTGAACACCCATGAGATCCGATTCAGGTGCAGGCTAAAAAAAAGGGTCCTGCACAAATTTAGTCCAAATGCGATGCAAATTCAGCCATACAATTTGTATAGCTGAATTTGCACAGCACAGACATCGCATGTGGTTTGCACAGCAGTGCAGTGCGAATCACATGCAATGTCTGACATCGCAGCAGTGTGAACCGAGCCTTACTCTTTTGTTTCTCCCTTTGCAGCAGAAATTGTCCTGTTATTTCTTCTAATTTTATTTATTTTTCTCCCTAATCTGTGTTCCCCCAGCACAGTCTGTTTCATTCCTGATTCTTACTTCTCTCCCCTCTACCCAGCAGCAAGGCTGTCAGGAGATTGGCCTCTAGTGACTCACTGATTTTAGGCACAGTGCTGAAAATAGAAAGCAACTGAGCATGTGCATTACTGCATTTTAAACAGTATAGGTACCTATTTTTTAAGTTTTACATAGCCATACCTGCAAAAGGAGCCAGCCTGAAGTGATCTAGTAGAACGTAATGCAGTTGCAAAAGTCATTTTGTATTTTAAATAACAAACATGTCATACTTACCTGCTTTGTGCAATGGAATTGCACAGAGCGGCCCCAAACCTCCTCTTCTCAGGTCCCCTGCCAGCGATTCTGGCTCCTCCTCTATGTATAGTGCCCCCATAGTGAGCCGTTTCCCATGGGGGGGGGGGGGGGGGACACACACAGACAACAGGACGTGGCCCTAACTTTTGGCTACAAACACAAGTGATGGAGTGATAGGAATATGTTGGTACATGTGTCACATCTGCATACAATAAAACAAACAGGTTCTCATAAAAACAACATTATTTTTATACCCAAAACGTAAAAATGAATTATTCATATCCACAATGCTGTGCTACTCGGAATACCTGGCTGCCTTTTGTGATGTCTTGAAGGTTTCTGCCCCTCAACTCTCTGGGATCTTGTGGCTACACTACCCCAGTGTAACTGGAAGCAGCGTTCCCCACCTTCCCGATGCCCTATATGCTAGGGTCAAGGATGTAGAACTGATGGAAAAAATGACTGCCAAAATTCATGAGCGAATGGAGGCCCACAATAAAGTGTGGGAGTTGTGGTACCTCCAGGGGGGATCCATCTTGAGCATGTGAATGAGTTAATATGATGCCCTACCCTGTTTCCCCCCCAAATAAGACATAGCGTGATTGTTGGCGATGGCTGCAATATAAGCCCTACACCCAAATAAGCCCTAGTTAAAGACCTTGTAGGTCTTATTTTCGGGGTAGGGCTTATTTTCAGGGAAACAGGGTAGGGCTTATTTGGGAGGTAGGGCTTATATTGCAGTCATCACCGACAATCACGCTAGGTCTTGAGCAGTGATATTGCTACACCAGAAGTCTTATGCACATCCTACAGTGCTATGGTTGATTATAAAACGGTTATGATGAATAATGCGTTTCCTTCTTTTGAATGTATGTATCTTCTGGTTTCTCTTTGTATTGATAAAAAAAACAATAAAATTGTTATTTGACAAAAAAAAAATGTATTCATAAATGTGTAGAAATAACAGAACACTCACTGATATATTAATACAAGCTCTGGGATTACTACTCACTGCAAGAACAATATAGTACGTTTGCATGACCCTATCCTGAGCTTGTTAAGCTTTATATTTTGCACCTCTCAGGAGGGTTTATTTACATTAGGAAAGTGCAGAAATGTAATAGTTTAAATGGGCCCTGAGTGAACTCCATGTATTCTATTTCATACGGAGACGGTTGTTTTGGCACTGAGCATCCTCTGACAGAGCACATTGTATATACACAAACAGTGGGTGAATCATTTGCTTCACTGGACCCTGTGCCTAAATGAACTTGTCTGTTGGAATTGATGCTGAGTGTAGACCTCACTTCTTTGCCAAATGGGGCCCCATGTTTGCAAAAGCAACAAAGACCAAGCAAGTACAAGGCATTTTAACAAACAAGCACCAACCAATAGCCTGTACATAGCCAAACAGATTTCTAATGAATTGCATGGACACATGACATATCTGCTTGTCCTCATTGTTATTACATAGGCACTGAACCTGCTGTTACCTCAAGTTACCTTATATAGAAAAACTGTACTGAGAAAATATGTAGGCTTCCATGAGGGCCCTTTCACACTGATGTGTTTTTCCTGTGTTTTTACCTTGCAAGAAAAAGATTTCCCTTTAAATGCTATGGGAATCTTCACGCCACTGCGCTATGGGTGTGGTGCATTTTGAAAAGTGTTTGCATGCTGCACCTTTTCCTTGAAATTAATGGAAAACGCGGCAAAAACTTGGCAAAAATGCAATGCGTCTTGTGTTTTTTTAGTCACATGTCCATTTTTCACAGGTACAGGCAACCAAAAAACACACCAGAAACACAGCAAAATTGTGGTAAAAACATGCACACATGCCCTTTTGCTACAGAGCAGTGTGAAAGAGCCCTAACTGTTCATTGCCAGCTGCTCTGAGTGGTCCTGCAGTGTTCTGGGACCTGTGACAAGTCCCAGAAGGCTGTTGGGGAAGGAGAGGGCCAAACCCTCCTCTCAGATCTCCGCAACAAACTGACTGGAAGTTGGAACAGGTACCTGTGAAAACAAGGTACCCACTCTGCCCCTCACCCAAAAAAAATTCAAAAAATCACATGCCAAATGTGAAGGGCGAGGAGGTGGGGGGGGGGGGGGGAGCAGAACTTCCCCTTCTGCTTTAAACATGCAAGCTGTCTGGCTGTTATGTTGATCCAAATGCTTCCATACTTTCCGTGTTAATGACAAGGATCAAATATGTAGAGCATGAGTTATGATTTCTGCAGCTGCTTCTTTCAGGTTAGTGGCTACAAACAGTCAGGCAACCAACATTTTCAGAAGAAACTCAAGAATTTCTCCCTGTATAAACACCCTTTAGTTTAAAAAAAAAACTAAAATCAGCAAAACTGACATTATTTACTATGCAACCCTTGTGTTGTGGCTCCTGCTTTACTTGAAAACTCCCTCTGACACCCCTTTCCCCACACACAATCTTTCTGTGTGTCGGGAATAAACAGAGCCGAGGGACCTGTCATATGCACTCATTTTTCTGCCTTCCCATTCATAAAAACTGTACAATAGCTTATATTATTTAAAAATTGATCCGTGAATGGACAACAAGTGGAGGAATGAAAAATCTGCTTCCTCATCATTTTTCATTCACAGAAGCTATAGTACACTTTCTATGGCTGAAGAAGCAAGGCAGACATAGTTGGGCATTCTTGATGAGTGCATATTGACTGGTCCCTTGGCTCTAGTAACCTCCATCACACCCGAAGATTACGGAGGTCGGGGTTGGGGGCTTGGAAGAATAGGCGTTCACTGATTTCTTTTTTTTTTTTTTTTCTTTAACTAAACTTAGACTTTAGGCCTCATTCACACCTTTTCATTTTTTTGTGCTTTTTGCAGATTTGCACTACAGAACCTGTTCCATAAGAGACCATGTTAAATGGACTAAAGGGCAAATCTGCAAAATGTCCTAAAAATGCATAAGTGTGAACCAGGCCTTAAAGCATATTCATATACTGGCAAAAAAAATATATATTAACAGTCACAGACACACACTATCTCTACTGAGCTTCATAATAGAAGCACCACCAATAAACACTGGCCTATGCAAGTTATGCTGCTGAAAACAGCCCAAGAAGTTCTTCCTTTTAAGGGCTCATTCAAATGGCAGATTAGTGCCATCCTCCGTGCAGAGCCACTGGCAGATGCATGTGCACCCAACTCTATGGGCTGCCTGCACACAGCTCTATGGTGGATGCACACACATCTGCCAACGGCTCTGCACAGAGGAGGGCACTCATCTGCCATTTGAATAAGCCCTAAAGTACAACTAAAGCCAAAACATTTGTTTTCATTTTGGATAGAGTGTAAAGGACACACTATCCAAAACTCTATTCATGTTAGAACTGCATCTCTCCCATTACAAGTCTATGGGAATGCAATACGGGGTAGTCTGGAAAATTCAACGCCTGATACAGAAGCAGTGACCACACCGACACTGTTCCAGATGTTCAGCTCTGAAAATGGCTCGTGCTCGCAATTCGTTTTCACGCGGACTTTGCAAACAGTTTGCACCCCCTGTAGTCAAGTTAAAAGTGGAAGGCGGCGGCTCAAAGTGTTCCATCAGTGGGGGCAAAGTGATGCCAATAGTCTTCTGGGATGCAGCAGCAGTGCAGAAGACTGTTGCCATCACTTTGCCCGCTGATGGAACAAATTAGTTTGTTTTAAATGTATGTAATAAAGTCATGGGCATAAACGCTAGTCACTTCTATGCATCCCTAAAAACAAACAATTCAAACCATTGCCATGATTTAAGAACATTTTATAGTATATCTAAATCTAAAAACAAAAATGTAAGCCTACTAATCCTTCAATATAATGGCTGCATTCATTTTTTTTTATTTTAGTTTCCCTTTATTTTCACTTAGTGGTCTGCCCAGTAACAAACTTCATGTCTTAGGGTGTCACCATTACGTATGGAGGAGCAGTGGAGACACCCTTTGACAGCAGCACTGTCTACCAGAGGAGAGGGTATTACAATAAAGCCTAGCTCTAGCTAACACTTTTTAAACTGTTTTTCTTTGGGAGCTAAAGGTTTTAATTGAATGAATAAAAGCTGACTAGTGTAAGCTCCCCTGTTAGTGTTGCATGGTTTGTCTCAACCTTGGTCCCAAGCTCTGTTAAAAGAAGTGGAAAATCAGGATTAACAGATAAAAAAATAAATGCAATTACAGGGAGACTCCGTAAAACAAAGACTGCTTTGTTAATGCTG
Source organism: Lithobates pipiens (assembly GCF_037356315.1). Lineage (NCBI taxonomy): Eukaryota > Metazoa > Chordata > Amphibia > Anura > Ranidae > Lithobates > Lithobates pipiens. The sequence continues at coordinate 365,483,378 of NW_027507758.1, read as the reverse complement.
GTGACAGACTGCATTATACTATATATGGCATTTTTTTTATTTTGACTTAGCTACCACTGATAAAACTATTTGAGTCACTAATGGTAAGATTACATGTTCTGACACCTCATTTGTCCAGCCTAAAATACAGATAATCAACAGTAAGCAGAAATATTTGTGAAGGTGTGACCGGCCTTAAATAGAAGTGTACACAGATCGTCCATGGTACTGAACATTGGTTTCTGGAAGGAACTCAGCTAAAAAGTTAAAAGTCAACAGCTACAAATACCGTAGATGCTAACCTGTCTAGGGATCTAGGCGCTGTCCTCGCCTGACCTGTTTCTTTACTGGTCTATGGGTCCCTGGCGCCACCATGTTGACTTTGGGAAGCTTGCTTTGCGCTGCATCATGTGAATGGTCCCGCAGCTCTCTGGGACCTGTGAAGTGTCCCAGGAGGCTGCGGATGGGGACAAACTTCCACTCAGATCGCCAAGAAGATTCAAGTAAAAGTAGGAGTGCATACCTGTCAAATCTAGGTACCTGCTCCCCCCTCCAAAAAAAAAAAAAGTTTCCAGCACAGTGGCTAAGTGGTTAACACATCCGCATGCAGCACTAGGGTCATCAGTTTGAATCCCAACCATGGCACTATTAGCCTGGAGTATACATGTTCTCCCTAAGCCTGCATGGGTTTTCTCCCACACTCCAAAGACATGCTGGTAGGTTAACTGGCTCCTGTCTAAATTGGCCCTAGTATATAGTTAGGTCCATATATTTGGACACGGGCACAATTTTAGTTTTTCATATTCAAGCTATAGTTATATAATAGATATGGGTTGAAAGTGCACATTCTCAAGGGTATGTACATCCAAAATCGGAGGAAGGGTTTAGGAATTACAGCTCTTAAGAACAGCCACCCCCCTTTTTCAAGGAAAGAAAAGCAATTGAACAATTGAATCAAAAGCTGTTTCATGGCCAGGTATGGCTATTCCTTCATTATTTCTTCATCAATTAAGCAGATAAAAGGCCAGGAGTTGATTCTAAAGCCGCGTACACACGAGGCAGACTGTCTGGCCAACTTAGTCCTTCAGACAATCCGACGGACAGTCCGTCATACTTTCGAATGAACGGACTTGACCACACACACCACTTTTTGAGCGGACTAATACGGCGTACTAAGTCCGCCATACTATCCGCCCTACTTTTAAAATGAACGGACTCGCCCACACACGCGGAGGAAAGTCCGCTCATTTCGAGCGCGTCTCCAGGTAGGCGGGGCCCGCGAAGGAGACGTTGCTGGCCCCGCCGCCTGGTATGGACTTAAAGGGGAACCCCAACGCCGAAAAAAATCGGCGTGGGGGTCCCCCCCAAGTCCACAACAGACCCTTGTCCGAGCACGCTACCCGGCCGGCCAGGAAAGGGGGGCGAGCGAGCGCCCCCCCCCCCCTCCTGAGCCGTACCAGGCCGCGTGCCCTCAACATGGGCGGGTGCCTTGGGGAAGGGGGTCCCTATATAAGTGGCCGCGCAGTGCGTCCCTGGCATTCCGGCCGGAGAGATCGTCGAGGCAACATCTCCTGGAGAAGAAGGAGAAGAAGAAGAAGAACGGAAGGCGGCGGCGGCGGCGGCGACAGAAGACCGGGCCACCGCCTGTAAAAGAGCTATAAGAAGGCGCGGTGGCCCGGCAGAAGAACCGAAGAGGGGGACAAGACCCCCGAAGTCGGGAGAAGAGGCCGGCGGCGAGGAAGAAAGCTGGACTCCTCCGCTAGCAAAAGAGCTACAAGAAGATAGCGGAGGAGTCCGGCGAGAAGACCCCCGAAGACGGAAGACCCCCGGAGCTGTGCAATAAAGTATTTTATCTCGTGTGTTGTGTTTTTTTTTGTACTTTTATTTTACAGGTGAATGGGTAGGGGTACATTGTACCCCATACTCATTCACATAGGGTGGGGGGCCGGTATCCGGGGGCCCCCTTATTAAAGGGGGCTCCCGGATTCCGATAAGCCCTCTGCCCGCAGACCCCGACAACCAACGGCCAGGGTTGTCGGGAAGAGGCCCTTGTCCTCATCAACATGGGGACAAGGTGCTTTGGGGTGGGGGGGCCGCGCGGCCCCCCCTTCCCCAAGGCACCCCCCCATGTTGAGGGCACGCGGCCTGGTACGGCTCAGGAGGGGGGGCGCTCGCTCGCCCCCCTTTCCTGGCCGGCAGGGTAGCGTGCTCGGACAAGGGTCTGTTGTGGACTTGGGGGGGGACCCCCACGCCGATTTTTTTCGGCGTTGAGGTTCCCCTTTAAGTCCATACCAGGCGGCGGGGCCAGCGACGTCTCCTTCGCGGGCCCCGCCTACCTGGATACCCGCTCGAAATGAGCGGACTTTTCTCCGGGCGGGAAAAGTCCGCTCATTTCAAAAGTACGGCGGACTGGCACACACACGGGCGGATTGTCCGCCGAAATGCGAGTCCGACGGACAGTATTACGGAAATTCCGAAATACTTAGTCCGTCAGACTGCACGCTGAAAAAGTCAGCTGAAGCCCACACACGAGCGGACTGTCCGCTGCAATGTGTTTCGGCGGACTAAGTAGGCCAGACAGTCCGCCCGTGTGTACGCGGCTTTAGTGTGCTATTTGCATTTAGAATCTATTGCTGTGAACCTACATCATGCGTTCAGGCGCCAGGGAGCTGTCCATGCAAGTAAAACAGGCCATTGTAAATCTTCAAAAATTAAACAAATCCATCAGAGAGATAGCAGCAACATTTGGAGTGGCCAAATTAACAGTTTGATACATTCTGAGGAAAGAAGAACACACTGCTGAACTCCGCAACATAAAAAGGCCTGCATGTCCACGGAAGACAACAGTGGTGGATCCTCTCTATGGTAAAGAAAAACCCATTCACAACATCATACAAGTGCAAGACACTCTCCAGGAGGTGAGCGTATCATTATCATTGTCAAAGTCTACAATCAAGAGAAGACTTCACTAAAGCAAATACAGAGGGTTCACCACAAGGTGCAAACCATTCACAAGCCTGAAGAATAGAAAAGCCAGATTCTACTTTGCCAAAAAAACATCTAAAAAAAGCCAGACCAGTTCTGGAAAAGCATTGTTTGGACGGATGAAACTAAGATTAACCACTTGAGACCCGCGCAATAGCCAAATGACGGCTACAGCACGGACCTCCTTTGCCGGGACTACGTCTATTGACGTCGTCCCCTGCACGAGCGGCCTGCGCGCCCCCTGAGGGGCGCGCGCGGCGCGCTCTGTGATCGGCGAGTCTATGAGACTCACCTGATCACGGATCCGAGCAAGGGGTCGATCCCGACCCCTTACCACGTGATCAGCTGTCAGCCAATCACAGCTGATCATGTGATACAACGGAGCCGGTAATCGGCTATTATTCCTCATCGTGCTGACAGCGTGAGGAGAAAAAAAAAGAGCCGATCACCGGCGGCCGTGTTCAGGACATCAGTCCCGATCATGGCCAGCTTACTAGTGCCCACCTGCCCCCCTCAGGAATAAATAAGTGCCCCCCGTAAGTGCCACCCAGCAGTGCCCACAGTGCCACCCATCAGTGCCCACAGTGCCACCCACAATCTGCCTCAACAACGGTGCTGCACCCCTGTGCCACATATCCGTGCCCATCAGTGTCATCTTACAGTGCCCATCAGTGCTGCCCATCAGTGCCCAGCAGTGCCACCTATCAGTGCCCATCAGTCCCATATATCAGTGTTACCTATCAGTGCCCCTTAGTGCCACCCATCTGTGCCACCCATCCGTGCCATCTTATCTGTGCCCATCTTTGCCCATCAGTGCCGACTTATCTGTGCCCATCAGTACTGCCTTATCTGTGCCTATCGGTGCCACCTTATCTGTGTCTATTAGTGCCGCCTTAACTATGCCTATCAGTACCCACCAGTGCAGCCTATCAGTGCCAACCAGTGCAGCCCATCAGTGCGCCTCATCCGCGCACTTCAATGAAGGAGAAAAATGACCTGTTTGCAAAATTTTATAACAAACTATTAAATATGATTTTTTTTTTTTGCATCTTTTTTTCTTTGTTTAGCAAAAAATAAAACTCCCAGCTGTAATTAAATACCACCAAAAGAAAGCTCTATTTGTGGGAAAAAAAATGATAAAAATGTCATTTGGGTACAGTGTTGTATGCCCGCGCAATTGTCATTCAAAGTGCATCAGCGCTGAAAGCTGAAAATTGGTTTGGGCAGGAGGGGGGTTTAAGTGCCCAGTAAGCAAGTGTTAATCTGTACCAGAATGACGAGAAGAAAAAAGTGTAGAGAAGGCTTGGAACAGATTATGATTCAAAGCACACAACATCATCTGTAAAACATGGTGAAGGCAGTGTGATGGTATGGGCATGCATGGCTTCCAGTGGCACATGGTCATTGGTGTTTATTGATTATGTGACAGAAGACAGAAGTAGCCAAATTAATTCTGCAGTATTTAGACTCCTTTCACACTGGGGCATATTTCTAAAAATAGCATAGCACCTGTAAAGCACATGAAAACGCCTCCCCTGCAGCCCGTGTGAGAGCCTGAGTGCTTTCACACAGGGGCGGTGCGCCTGCAGAACGTTAGAAAAAATCCTGCATGCAGCATCTTTCGGGCGGTGTATCCACCGCCCCTGCCATTGGAATCAATGAGCACTAGAGGTCGACCGATATGGGTTTTTCTCTGGCCGATGCCGATGCCGATATTTAGAAATCATGGTGGCCGATAGCCGATATATGATGCCGATTTTTTTGGGCCGATATGTTAGGCCGATTTTATTTTATTTATTTATTTATTTTTAATCCCCCTTGATCTAACACACCTTTCCCACTGGGGCGTTTTAAGGCGCTTTTGGGCTAAAAATAGCGCCTGTAAAGTGCCTGCAAAACGGCTCCCCTGCAGTCTGTGTGAAAGACAGAGTGCTTTCACACTGAGGTGATGCGCTGGCAGGATCTTAAAAAAAAGTCCTGCAAGCAGCACGTTTGGAGTGGTGTATACCGCTCCTCCACCACTCCTGCCCATTGATATGAATGGGCACCACTGCCGAAGCGCATGCAATGCGATTTGGCAGCGGTGCTTCATGGGCGCATTTAACCTCTTCCTTGGCCGCTAGCTGGGTTATATGTGCCCCACTAGCAGCCAAATAGCACCGCTAAAATGATGGTAAAGAGCCGCTAAAACTTGCGTTTTACCATCAACGCCTGCCCGCTCCAGTGTGAAGGCGGCCTTCATACGTGATACAGAAAATTTCTTACACTTAAACATTTATTAAACAAAACAAACCTCCAATCAGTTTACTGGTATGTATGATTTAGATAAAAAAAAAAAAAAAAAAAAAAATATATATATATATATATATATATATATATATATATATATATATTAATATTAAATAAAAACAGGTAGTCAAAACTTTTGGACAAAAAAAAAAAAAATGGGCTAACTTTACTGTTTTTATTTTATTTTTATTTTTTAAATGGTGTATTTTTTTCCCAAAAAAATGCATTTGAAAGACCTCTGTGCAAATGCCGTGTGACATAAAATATTGCAACAACCGCTATTTTATTCCCTAGGATCTCTGCTAAAAAAATATATATAATTTTTGGGGGGTCTAAGTGATTTTCTGGCAGAAAATACAGGATTTTTTACTTGTAAGCAACAAGTGTCAGAAAAGATTTAGTCTTTAAATGGTTAAACTGAGAACTTCTACACACAGAGATGACTTAATTCATTCAAGTGTAAACATTGTATCTTTCTGTTCTTTTCTTGGCAGCCTGCCCAGAGTGGAGGAAAGTGTTGCTATGACGACTCAGTCAACTTAGACCATTCTATACAGAAGTCATTTCAAAGTCCCGCTGTAGTTCTAAATCGGCTTTTTATCAGCACAAATCGGCCGATGCCGATTATTTAAAAAACGGCAAATATCGGCCGATATATCGGTCGACCTCTAATGAGCACCACTGCTGAAGCACCTGCAAAGCGCTTTGCAGCAGCGTTTTATGGGTACTTTTAACCCTTTATTCGGCCGCTAGTGGGGGTTAAAGTGCCCCACTAGCAGTCAAAAAGCACCACTAAAATTTAGCGCTTTACCGCTAATGCCCCTCCACCCCAGTGTGAAAGAAGTCTTAGAGATAAACTGTAAGATCAGATTCAGCCAAATACAGAAAAGTTGATTGTTCAGTGCTTCACAGTACAGATGGACAACAATCCAAAACACACTGCAAAAGCAACCCAAGAGCTTTTGAAGGAAAAGAAGTGGAATATTCCGCAATGGCCCAGTCAATCACCTGATCTCAGCCCAATTGAGCATGCATTTCCCATGCTAGAGGCAAAAATAAAGGCAGAAAGACCCACACACAAAGAACAACTGAAGACAGCTGCCTGGCAAAGCATCAGAAAGGAGTCTTTGGTAATGTTCTTAGGTTCCAGACTTCAGGCAGTCATTGCCAGTAAACTCTCAACAACATTAAAAATTAACATTTTATTTATGATTATATTCATTTGTCCAATTACATTTGAGCCTCGAAAATGGGGGGGGACTATGTATAAAAATGATTGCTGTTCCTAAAATTTGTGCTTGATATTTATGTTCAACCCCTTAAATTAAAGCTAAAAGTCTGCACTTGAAATTAATATGGATTGTTTTGTTTTAATTTTATTCTGGTGGCACACGGAGCCAAAAGTATATAAATTGTCCAAATATATGGACCTAACTGTATGTACTGTATGTATGAATTTGACCTTAGATTGTAAGCTCCACGAGGGCAGGGACTGATGTGAATGTACAATATAAACCCAGGATGCTGCATTCACTATATCTGATCTCCCACAGTACACAGAACATGGAAATGCAAGTATTTTAGTAAATATAAATGGTCAAATACCCTTTTTCATCAGCAGTTAGAGCAGTCTTGTGACTTCTATCAGTGTCTGGTCAATGCTTGTAGGAGGATTTTTCATACTAATCTGACTGTCCTATGAGGCTACAGGACCCCTGACCCTCTGTCTGTACAGTGCTGATTGGCACTGTGCTGATCACATGCACTTTCACAAGAAAAAAAAAAAAACTCTAGCAATACACACCAAACTGAGCATGTACAGCTTGTCCCCTAGCCTCTGTTCTATCAGGAGATGGATCGGGGACAGTGGAAGAAGGGGAGGATCAGAGAAGACAGGATAAAACAGCCTTTTTGCACAATGCAAAGGATTAACCTCTTCCACAATGAGTATAATACAGTTTCTTTACTGTTGTGGGTTTAGTAACACTTTAAGTAAAAATTATTATATAATATATAACAGACACTGTGCTCAAAATCACAAATAATCATAGCAGGATATTGGGTAAGCAAATATTGCATAAGAAGCCTAGTATAAGGCTTCAGTACAGAACTGGTGGTTTGTCATTTTAACAAAAAATAGTTCACAGCCTGAAATCAATGTGAGGACTGAGTAGGCGCTTTCTGTACTGTATTCTGTTTTGTTAGGAGACATAATGAGAGTTTCTGGCACCATCCACAGAACCTAGGGGGGCCTGGGAGAAGGTGAACTGCAGAATGCCACTGTAATAACAATTCGGTCTCACAATCACCTTGCTCACAAAGCTTCTCAAAACATGTTTATTTTAAAGTCACAAATGAGTGTATTTATCAAGGCAATGCTGATGTGTAGAATGCAGTAACCCGCAGAAAATCGGATTTTACCTTTCATCAGTTTACAACAGTCAGAAGAATGAAAGGCAATCTGTTTTGTATGACTTTCTCATATGACAGATGGAAATCTTCTACCCATGGCCCATCTAACATCCAATAACACATTGTACAATCATATCGTTTACACCTTACATGTGCAGAAAACAAATCATTCTAAGGTGACTGAACTCTCATGATTATGGAAGAATGGAAGTGCAGGTGAACATTAGATGAAAAATAAACTCCTCTGAAAGCCCGTTGGCCAGGACAGAAATATTTTGATGGTCTAATGTTTGAGAAAATATGGCCAGCAAGTTCACAGCTAAACGTTTACATCACACAAAATGCAAGATGAAAAAACAGTTCCCTATGAATAGCTGATCGGTATTTGTTCCAGAGATGTTATATTTGGACAGATAGAACATATCTAGCATTCTACAAGATTTCTGAGACTAAGTGCCTGATTTACTAAAGGGTGAAATGAGGTGAACTGCATACAAACAGAAAGCCTTGCGAATGAGGAATATAAAAATACAGCTTTTTCTCAATGACTGGATGTCTGATGTAAACCCAGCCATCTCCAGCTCACTTACCATATTAGTAAAACAGGTCCTGTGACTACAGGTTTGTACTTTGGATAAGTTTTAACTACAGCTGTCAAAGTATTCAACTGTTATTCAGGACTGTTTTTAGTAAAAGTGAAGCTTAAAGTGATCGTAAAGTTGTGTTTTTTCTGTTCAGTGCCCCCATAGCAAGTAGCTTGCTATGGGGGCACCCGAGCCACAGCTCCCTGTGTGCAACCAGACATGGAGCCGCAGTCCGGCCTTGTTCCCTTTCTCTCCTCATTGTCTGACTGACTTTGACAGCAGTGGGAGCCAATGGCGCGGCGCTGCGCTGCTGTCTCAGCCAATGAGGAGGTAAGTCCCGAGCAGCCGAGACACACCTGCAACATCACTGGATCTAGACGGGTCTCAAGTATTGGAGGGGCTGATCCACACAGAAGGTGTTTTATCTTTATGCATTGAATGCATAAAGATAAAAAAAAAAAACGTCTGCCTTTACAGCCACTTTAATTTATAAGTTCACTTTTACAGAAAATCTATAAACTTACTCTGTGAACTTACACTGGACCCACCCCCAGTCCCACTGTACCAGATTCCCAGCTGTTAGACATCGGGTCGTCACTTCACCAGTCAGGGGATCTGAAATCCCTGCGGCTTAATCTCCTATCCATACCTCTCAGCGTGTACAGATATCCCATCACATGGATGGCGCTGACTAATCAGAGTCCGTCTAGCCCATCTTGACCACGTTGGAGGAGAGGAGAGACAGCCAGGAGGAATTTAAATACCTGGACCGGTAAAGCAACGTCCTGGTCCCGGAAAGTGGGGGAACACGGGACTCCAGTACAGCGGGATCAGGGAGGGGATCCAGTGTAAGTTTAGTTGCAGATTTTCTGTAAAGTTGAACTTACCCATTATATCTCATCTATTGTCAAAATTTCAAATTATTATATTCGTTTCCACATTGCATTTTAGGTATTTCTTGTCTACAAGTCTGTAAACTTACTTTGTGAAGGTCCCCACACATTAACTTTGAATTCTGTGACATATAATCACTATGCTCTATGAGTAGGCACTACTGTGTCACACATTTGACACAGCCTTCCTTCTGAACTACAGAGGTGCTAAACGGAGGAGTTTCAGAAGGCAGAGTCAGTACAGGAATTACAGCTTACAGGCAGCAAGGTGCCATGGGACATGTAGTCCTTATAAATTGAAAGTAAAAAGTAGAGAAGAAGCTGTACAGCATGCAGGGAATACAGGGAGTTGTGGAAAGAGATGGCATAGAACAATGTTTCTCAACCTTTTTGCCATCACAGCACCCTTTAAAATTATGGACAATCTTGAGGCACTCTATTCTAAAATGTAAAAACTAAGCTAATAGTTTTACACATTGCAGCAGCACATCCATACACACAGAACACCCAATATTAGAGGTAATGAATTCATTCAAAACAAATACACTTTTATCCACAGGTACTGACTAATGTTCCAGCATTTCTTCTTCCTCAGTTTCTCTCCCCCATGCAGCTAATATTGACCCCAGTGCTTTTGGTTTCAGGCAAGGATGCTCTACAGGTGCTCAATGTCTTCCTTATCAACCAATGACGTTAGCAGTTGTTAGAATGCTGGCCTGCACAGTGCCTAGGGTTCTAACGTTACAAAATGAAAGCCAAAATACAGGCTTAATCCACCCACTGTCTTGTACACAATTTTTGGGCAATTTGAGGCAATATAGGCCTTTTGCCAAGGTACCCCTGAAGAACCAAGGAGGCACCCTAGTTGAAAAAGGCTGGCTCAGAAGACAGGTAGAACTCACAACATGAAAGAAGATTTTTCAAGTAAGCTTATATTGAATTTAAAGAAAAAACACTATTGTTTGTATTGCTATCACAATTATTTATAAAGAAAATTGAGTGTCTGCTATGACCATAGAACTCCTTTAACCCCCAAGATAATTTGGTGTATTCACTACGGCAGTGGAAAAAAGACTGATGGTGGCTGAAGAGTAATAGCTAGTCATAAATGGAAGTTATGGTGGCTAATTACCTTTAGGTCTCGCAGCTCTGGTTTTGAATCCCACCTAGGACCCGCTACGTGAATTTTGTATGTTGTCCCAGCGTTTGAGTGACTTTCCTCCCACAAAATAGAAACAAATTGATAAGGTAATTGGTTTAAGAACAAAACTGACCCTTTATTGTGTTAGAAACATTGGATGGAAAACTCTTTTGGGGTACAAGGAAAAGACTACAGTAATCTGAAATGTGGTTGGGCTCATTAATGGTCTTTACATTATCACCTTTGCTTTTAGTATTGTTCTTGGGTCACGTGCAAGCAAATCTTAAATGAAAACGTGTTTTTTTTTTCTCCAGAGGACTGAAGGCTGAGAGGGGGGTGCAAAACAACATTCTGCCCCATGTTCATTTTCAGGTTTGGCTCTGGCAAGCACCCGTGTGTGTTAGGCTCCATGTACACTAGCAGCTCCTAAACTTGAGTTTAGGATCTTTTGGCGTTTTTTTTGCCAAAGCTTGTAAACACAACTCCATAAAATCCTATATGTCCATGTACACATAGGCTTTTAGGAGCTGCTGAGGTTAGAAGAGGTTCAACCTCCCTCTCCTGAACACGGAATAATCACATTCAGGATAGGAACATTTTCACCGCTAGTGGTCAAAGCAGCTCAAGTGTACATGAGCCTCAAAGGTTCACTCCACTTTTATGGGGAAAAAAACGAATAAAAAAATAATATAACATATACAATAGCGCCACAAGTCATATTGTAATTGAAAGTTATTAAAAATTACCTTTCCTTTTCTATCTGCAGCTCTGTAATTTTCTGAAAATACAATGCAAAATAGCTACCTGAAGGTGTTCTGTACACAGAATGTGTACAGAACCCCCCTAGAAACATAATTTCCTGCTTGTGTGATTGGTCACTGATTTTCCTAGAAGTCTGCACTAACATAAAAGTCAGATTTCAGGCATCCCCTGCAATAAAATGTAATTTTTGGTGAGAAACTTCCAATAGGAACACGTCTAAAGGGATGCAGGCCCAGCAGCTTTCCTCATTAGTGCCCTACAGGTGCCACAGCCAAATGATAATTATGAAACCACTTCCATTAGATTCACTTACCACAAGGGCACACAGAAACACACAGGGATTTCTTTAGAATAACAAAAGGTAGAAATCTGCAACAAAGTTTGATACATTCCCTGCAATGTACATAGATCACCCAGAGGGGAATGTTTTTTTCTCAACAAAAGTGGAGTTATACTTTAAAGTGGTTGTAATATCGCTGTATAGTGTGTACTTGTCTCAACTAACTAAGTGTAATTTCTGTCTGCTGCTTCGTTCCTCTGCTATCAGTATTAATCGCTTCTGATACGTTTTCCTGACATCAAGAGAAAAATGTTGACAGGGGAGGTACCTGCAGTAGATTGACAACCTCGGCACGGAGGGGGGTGTGTCTTTAACCTCCAATCATCTCTCAGAGCTTTTCACACTGAAGTGTGAAATTTAATCTCTCCGCCTCATTTTTTTTCTGAATTCTCAGACAATATAATTAAGTACTTTGAATTTATGTAGAGAAGACTGCAGATAAACAGATGCAACTTATGTTGAAGGATTTGTCTATGTAAGGGTTTACAACCACTTTAAACCTTTGGCTCCAAAAACTCTTAACCTCAGTGTTAAAGGAGAGATCAGCTGCCATAATAAATGTGTACCTGGAGCCCCCTTTTTTCTGCTTGTACATACACATAAGCTAATTAAAAAGAACAGTTTGCCTGCAGAACACAACTGCAGTGGACAGAAAAAACATTACGTATGAATTTCTACATGCTAACAACCTTTAGAGACTAAAGTACTTACTTTATAAATATTAAAATGTGACAAAAATGGAAAAGAATTCCTCCATGCTTGAAATCGCTTCATTTCTGCAAGGTTTAGAAAGTCCACAAGTGAATATGCAAAAGTGAGGATAAAGCAAGGACGTTTCTCCCAAGTTTGGAGGTTGCCAAAGTTTGTGTAACAGTTCTGGAGCAAGCAGAGAGATGACAGCATGCCACACACTGACATTCCACACTTTTCTCCCGCTTGTGGCTAGGTGTTGGTCCCACCGTACAGATCAGCTCAACAAAGAGAAACAAATGGGAGGATGACTCCTGGGCAAAGCCAGATGGAAACTATTCTGAGACAGAGACATAGGCTGGAATATTGTGGGTCCTTCTGTTGACACTGGCCTTTGCATAGTTATCCTTCATTCTAACTATAAAAACAACACTTGAAGACACCAACCATAACATTTATCTGTGCTGTACTTTTTCCTTGTGACAGATTGAGCCACCAGCTCAAAAAGTTTTAATAAGTTGGATGTGGGAGATATTACAATACGTCATAAATTGTAGTATATGCAAGAACTTGTATCGATTTTCCCAGAGATGATAAACTTTTTGTCTGCCAAACTACATAATCAACTTATAAAAAAGTACAAAAAATGTACTCAAACTATGAACAAACAAAAACGCTTCCAAATACACTGACTCTTGATTTGTCCACGGTCCAGAAAAAGTTGTAAAAACAGATGAATAAGTGGAGACAGACATTTGATCTGCCCTCTGAGTCAAAGCAGAAAACATTCTGCATTCCCTTCACATGTCCAATACTCCAGAAACACGGAACAGGACATATTCTCTGCCATAGAAGCTGTTTTTCTGTCCAGCTGCTCATTTGATTTCCTTGGTGTCTCCCGTGAGCTTGTCCTGGACATCCAGAGGAATGAGAAACACAAGTGCAGGGTAGCCTATGACTAACCTAAAGCACAGCAGCCAACTTTATAGACCAGATCCACTTGCCGATTACACAGACGTCTCTGGGACCTGAAATGTGACAGAAATCTTTCTCCGGCATTGCTACATGTCTGCAGATTGCAAGATGAACAGTGCAAATGAGCCATTCCAAACTGCTGAAAATCCCACACGGAATTCATTAAAGCAGCATTGCAGGACAGCGGTGGATTATTCCAGTATTCCCGTGTTTGTAGCTCTTCCAGGCACTAGTGTGGGCAGCCTTCTTTGGTTTTGCTGGGCTCATCTCAGCGAAGTATTCCGGTCGTTTGTGTGCCTCTAACAGCACACTCAGAAACAAGCTGCTCAGAGGGTGTTGTCTATGGTCCCAAGCTCATTCCTAGAAGCACAATCTTCTTGGATTGTGGGCCTGCCCCTGCTAAAAACAGACACTCTATGGTGTTCACATGGCTAACTGTTTGAATCACAGCCAAAGGGTCAGATTTAACTGCAGGATGGAGAGTTAATTTCCTGTGGGAGCCTCCATTGGGATTTAAAACAGTCCCTCTCTCATCTGTCAACATCCCTTTAACTATCTCGCTGCCAGAGGCGGCTGCCTCACACTGGACTCTATGGGCATTGCTGGGCTCTGTAAATGGCATTACAGCTCAGGAAAACAAAGTTCCTGTTCACTTTAGAGGCTATCCAAAGCATGGGTCTTTTTAGGAGGGTTAACTGTAAGCATCCAACTTTGTTTTCTCTTGTCTGTTACATAAAGAGGTCCACAGATACAGACAAAGCTCTAAAGCCCAAGTAGAACACAAACATATTGCTGCCCAATATTGCTAATGCATTAGGTTAACAGTTTTTTAAAACTAAAGCACATTCATTAGTGGGTGCATTTTACTGCAGCTCTTGTGCATATGACCCCCTCCTCCCCCATTCCATTGTACGCAGTGTAAAGGGTAACACCACAACAAAAAAATACAGCAATAAAAAAAAATAATAATAAAGCATATACAAATGCTACACAAGACATTAAATTCAAACACTTGCCTACTGGGCACTTTTACCTCTTTCCTGCCCAGGCCAGATTTCAGTACTGTCACACTTTAAATGACAATTGTGCCGTCATGCTACGCTCTACTGTATGAACGTTTTATCATTTTATTTTTACACAAATAGTTTTTTTTTTTTGGTGGTATTCAATCACCACTGTTTTTTTTTTGCTAAACAAATAAAAGACCAACAATTCTGAAGAAAAAAAATAGTTTTTCAAAAGTCCAGTAAACGAACTTCAAACAAATTATAAAGAGTGGATGCAGCGCTAACATAATTATGATCAGGAAAATGATTGTGAAAAACAAAATGAAAAAAGAAAAAACGAAAGCAGAGTATCATCACATAAAAAAAATCCATGAGTGTCTGTTTAAGGTCCATCCATGAAAAATAGAAGATATTCAATTTTCACACACAACAAACGTAGTGCATCCGACTGCGCACACCCAAAGTGATATGATATTCTGCTTACCAGATGGCAATGACTGCTATAACAGTCTCGCCCAGCATAGGGATTTGATGGTTTCCACAAAACCTAGGTGGTGATTGAAGCCTCCAAGGGATGATTCCTAGTGTCACCAGCTAGTGGATCATGTTGCTCAAAAATACAAATTAATTTAATAAAAGATAAGTATTGCACTTACAACGTAGTAGTTCAAATGTCAGCGAATCGTACAATGTGATCCAATGGAAGTTGCGGTATCTTCACTTCTGTTATCCTATGCCCGAATGGTGATTACTATGGGGTTTATTTACTAAAGCTGGAGAGTGCAAAATTAGGCTCATTTCTGCAGAGAGACCAATAAGCTTCCAGGTTATATTGCCAAAGCTTCATTGAACAAACTGAGGTTAGAAGCTGATTGGCTACCATGCACATCTGCACCAGATTGTGAGCACCCCAGTTTTAGTAAATCTCCCCCTATGTGCTACAAAAAGCCCTCTCCTCCTACACTTCAGTTTTGGATGTAACTTGTAAATATTAACCTGTTGATGCACCAAGCTACATGCAACAATGGAGGCTGTCCGAAGACATTTCAAAGCTTTTTGGTCCTGCTGGCTAGATAACTCCTCTATAGTTACGCCACTGGATACCTGATTTTGTTTTGTGTTTTTTTTTACTCAACCTCAAGTCTATATTTCTCCGATTGGTACTCTTTACTATCTGTTTTGCCTGCATGGGTAAACTTGTGCTCCAGCCAAGCACTTCATGCTACTGTACTTAATGACAAGGTGGTTTTAGTTCTTTGTATATTTTGTGTTTTTTTCCTATTCACCGGAACCCGCCCTGCGTGGATTGGAAGTCTTCTGTTCTTTGTATTTTTTTGTAGTTTGCAGAGGACATAGTCAAACAAAGGCTATTTCTTTAAAAGTGGGAATCCGCTGCAAAGTTTCTTAAAATCCTTGCTTTGTACATTGATCACTCAGAGGGGTTTGTTTTTTCTGAACACAAGTAGAGTTACACTTTAAAGCATTACAATGTGCTTAGGTGTGCTGTACTTATTTTGAATGGGCTAGCAGCATACCTTAAACAAAAAATAAAAAATAAAATCAGACAAGCACTTTTTCTTTTAATACACACCATAAAAGTCCAACTTCAACCAAACATTATATTTTGTTTTGGAAACAGCAAGGAAAGGTTAGAGATGCTTGATTTGTATAGATGGCTTTGTCCATATTAAACAGATTTTGCCTCACTTCTCATCGGGTACACAAACAAAATATATTTTGGTGGAGTGTGCAAGGGTTACAACTTCTGGCAATGCCTATATTGTTCTTTGTGTCACTGCCCCTATTACTCGTATGGCAATACAAGGACAGGAAGCGAGGGAAAAAATCCTAATGGAGTCACAGACCAAAATAAATACCCAGTATTCATGGCAACTCTTCCCCACTCTATCCAAAACTAAAAAGAAAAAATGAACTAGAATGTGAGCTACTCACATGGATAAGGTTGGTCATGAATTTGGATTATAGGACTACACCGAAAGCAACAAGTGAACTTGTATGTAGATAGATTCTCCGTGATAAAGGGACACAAATGTACATCCAGAGTTAAAAGGAGAAGTTCACATGAAATTGAGAGTTGAAAGTCATGTCCTGCACTGACTTTCAGTTCTCTTGAGCTGATCAGTCAAACCCAGAACATGCAAAGCATTAATGCAGGTGGTGTTATGAACTGCCATACTCAATTTTACTTATGATGATTTCATTTATCACACCACGTTAAGGTTATTTTATCTCTTTACTATTATGTATTGTATATACTACCTAATGAAGCTACTTAAAGTGATACTAAAGTCTCGTCTTTATTTTTCTCTTAAAAATAATAAACGTTATACTTACCTGCTATGTGTATTGGTTTTACACAGAGCAGCCTGGATCCTCCTCTTCTCAGATCCCTCTTCAGCACTTCTGGCCCCTCCCTCCTGTCGAGTCCCCCCACAGCAAGCAGCTTGCTATGGGGGCACCCAGGCCGAGCCGCAGCTCCCTGTGTCCATTCAGACAAGGAAGCCATGGTGCATTGCAGGACTTCAGATCAACTTTCTTTGCAAACATTCTGCAAGTCTGCTGGAAGTTCTGGTTCAGTTATGTTGTGCAATAATCACCCCACCACAGGGGCCACTGTGGCTGAATTTTCATGCTGTAGACTTGCAGAGCTCTTGCTGTAGACTCACCACTGCAACCTTGCTCTTGCTAGAGACTTGCCATGCAAATTTGCTACCAATTGGAAAAGTGTAGACTAGAACTTGCGCTTCAAGTGCTCTGCAAGTGTACAACTTACCAAAGAAAATGTGCAACAAGTTAACAGACTTACAATTTAATACTGCCACAAATTTGTGGCAAGTTATCCTTGCTATCTGGGACTATGCTAAAAAAATTAGTTATTCTAATGTTTTTTTTTTTTTTTTTCACTTTTTCTATTGTCTCTGGAAATGCATCATTTATTGGAACCCAAAAGTGATGTGTTAACTGGTATAGGTGTAGTATACCAATTTTCTCCTGAACATTGCAATAATGTGTTCAGTGAATGTTCTGGCAGGGACTCATTTCATTCTCTGTATCATGTAGCAAACAATGGCAGTGACATTTACTTATAACTGAGCTATTATTGGCATATATTATAGAACATAAAGGATCCCTATCCAAAACCAAAATATTGCATTATATATTATGTGAAAGAGCTTCTATTAACAATAGCACCTATAAACTGTATGTATCACCTATGGATTACAACAGAGATACCGGACATGTAAATTTGTTGTATGGCCTATTGCTCCTTGCAAACTGTTAATGCAAACTAAAATAGGCAATTGAAAGTAGAAAGCCAGCAAAAAATTGGAAAATATGGACATACAACCCCCCCCCCCATTACACCACCCTGAATCTAATTACCCCTATTCCTAATAAAATCCTGAAAACGAGAAGAAAGAAAAAAGCAAAACTCATAAGTAAACCAAAGTCATGGAAATAATGTAGTTTACACCACACTTTATTACTTACAAGGAACCTGGCATGACAGAAACATAGGAAGTCTCATTGCGGACTTGTTTTTGAAGGTGTGTAATTTGGGGTTGTTATCCTGATCTTTGTTTCAACAGTTGGTGGGTCAGTAAATTGGAAAACACGCAAAAGATCTACAAAAACTTAATCTGGGTCAGTGACCAACCAGACAGTAAAGGCAAGATAAGTATGAGCCCCAACGCCCACCTCTTCAAAAACAAGTCATCCATGGAAGCTCCCTTATTTTTGTTCTAACAGGTTCCTTTTACCTCAGTTTGGTTCAAATCATAAAAAGCTTCAATGTTGTTCCTAATAACTCAAGCCATATCTGGTGCCCAGGAAACCACTAAAACTCATACCAGATACAAAAGTTGTTATATAAAGCCATATGAAAGGCTAATTCTTTCACATTAAGAAGAATGACATGGAAATTCCATTAAACTATATCATTCATACAGAAATAAGTTTTCATTGTTCTCACTGCTGTGGCTGGGTTCACACTATTGCAAACATATGTTAGTTTCCCCGCATACAATTTGCATAGCAGGAGATTGTGACCAGCTCTCTATGGAGCCGGTTCACACATCTCCGCAGCGGCTCCCGTTGTTCAGGAGTCCTGTCTTGGTCCGCTTGAGGTTCGAATTCAGCCCAAAATATGGGGTGAAATCAAACCTGAAATGGTGAATGGAGACACACTGTTGACTCACTGCTGTGAGCCGCTGCGTGTTCTAGTGTGAACCCAGCCTCAACGTTGAACACTGAAATGTGTCTTGTTCATGTTAGTTACAGCTTTTGGTACATGACTACTGTTCTCTTCAATGCCTTCTCAAAAAAAAACAAAAAAACAAAAAACAAAAAAAACTTTAAGCTCCATTCACATATATGCGAATTGGATGCATTTTTACCCGCATGTCCGCCTCTTGTAGCACTGTCTCTCCCTGTATCATACAGGGTCCAGCACTCTTATTAGACATCAGTCTAAGCCCTTGTACACACGGTCGGAGAATCCGTCGGGATGTGTCCTATCGGACCATGTTGTCGGATAATCCGACTGTGTGTGGTATGCATCAGACTGATTCCGTCTGACCCAATTTTCCGACAAACTGGTCCGATCGGACATACTCCGATCATGTGTAGAGAATTCCGATCGGACAAAGTGCCACGCATGCTCAGATCAAATTCCTACACCAAAGCTATTGGCTACTAGCCTGAACGTAGTCCCATCGTAATGAAATAACGTCATCATGTTCTGAATGATTGGATTTTTCGACAACTTAGTCCGACCGTGTGTATGCAACAGTTTCAGACACAATCGGTCGGACAAAATCCAACGGATTTGGTTGGCAGAATATCCGACCATGTGTACAGGGGCTAAGAGAGAAGCACTGGCTGGCAAGACTGATTGCCCTTCTGTGGGGAAAACACCTACCTGAAAATCAGTTCTACTGTACACCTACTTAGAGACTATGTACATCCCAAACCAGGCTTTATCCATGCCACTTTAGCCTGTTTCACACAGGCTTCAGCTTGTATAAGAGCAGTGTGAACAGCAAGCTATGACAAAGCATTTGCAGAGCTTTCAGCAAGCTTTCTGAAGCTTTAAAAGTACCATTCAACTCCCATTTGTAGATGTTGAACACAGATCCTAATGGAAGTGTTGATTACCACTTTAAACACGCTACTAGCAGGCTTCAGCACTTCTTGAAGCTACTAGCAGCTTGTTTAAAGTGACACTCAACACATCCATTAGGACCTGTGTTCAAAATTTACAATCTGGAGCTGAATGGTACTTTAAAAGCTTCAAAGCTTGCTGAAAGTTCTGCAAATGCTTTGTAAAAACTTGCTGTTCAAAAACATTTTGACAAAGAATTTGCAGAGCTTTCAGCAAAAAATGTTGACGTTTTTAAATAACGATTTAACTCAAGTATGTAAATATTTAACACAGATCCTACTGGAAGTGTTGATTGCCACTTTAAGCAAGCTGCTAGCAGGTTTCAGCAGGATTTCAACAAGCTTTAAAACGTGCTGAAGCCTGATAGCAGCTTGGTTAAAGTGGCAATCAGCTCTCACATAAGGATCTGTGTGTTCAACATTTACAAACTCAATGGTACTTTAAATGGCCCATTCACACTAGGAACGGCATGTGAATCATACCGGAATGCTGTTCAGTTTCTGTGCAATTTACATGCTGTTCTGTGCAGTGTGATTTCAGCCCAATCATTTTGAATGGGCTGAAATCCCAAAGCACCACACCAAAAGTAGTACATAAACTACTTTTGGAAACACACTGCAACCAGATTACATGGTATTTTTGTACCATGCAATCCAGTGTGGGCAAACACACTACATTTGTGACCTGCATTTGGGGTGTAATTTACTTTGCATCAAAACCCGCTGCAGATCGCAAGGGCAGTACTACTGGAATTCTATGCGGGAAACAGACACAATACACACACCGCATTCTAGTGTGAACAGGCCCTTAAGCTTTAACAAAACTTGCTGTTCACTCTGCTCCTATACAAGCTGAAGCCTGTGTGAAACAATCCTACAGTCAGGTCCATAAATATTGGGACATCGACACAATTCTAATCTTTTTGACTTTATACACCATCACAATGGATTTGAAATGATGTGGCAACCATCTTGTAGAAGTCAAATATCCAGATTCATTATTTTAGTTTTTATTTTCAAGGTAGGCATTTTATTGGAATAAAACAATGCTGCCTCCTATTGAACCTCCTATATTATTATTTTGAACATGTAATCTCTAAATCATGTTATTTCTACAGCTAAGCAGTCCAGTTTTAAAAATGGTTTTGCGAGGGGTTGGTGTTATATATATTGAGTAAAGCAATGTGAAATAACTGGCAGTTGTTATAAATGATGTGCTTGAACTGCAGACTTTCAGCTTTGAGGGTATTTACATCCAAAACAGGTGAACGGTGTAGGAATTACAATAGTTTGGATATGTGCCTCCCACTTTTTAAGGGACCAAAAGTAATGGGACAGATTAACAAACATTCAAACTTTCACTTTTTAATACTTGGTTGTTGAAAATCCTTTGCAGGCAATTACAGCCTGAAGTCTGGAATGCATAGACATCAAACTCTGGGTTTCATCCCTGGTGATGGTCTGCCAGGCCTCTACTGCAACTGTATTCAGTTCCTGCTTGTTCTTGGGGCATTTTCCCTTCAGTTTTGTCTTCAGCAAGTGAAATGCATAAAAAAACTCTTTGGTTGCTTTTGCAGTATGCTTGGGGTCATTGTCTATCTGCACTGTGAAGTGCCGTCCAATGCGCTCTGAAGCATTTTGCTGAATATGAGCAGATAATATAGCCTGAAACACTTCAGAATTCATCCTGCTGCTTTTGTCAGCAGTCACATCATCAATAAATACAAGAGAACCAGATCCATTGGTAGCCATACATGCCCACGCCATGACACTACCACCACCATGCTTCACTGATGAGGTGGCATGCTTTGGATCAGTTCCTTTCCTTCTCCATAGTTTCTCTTCCCATCACTCTGGTACAATTTGATCTTGGTCTCATCTGTCCATATGATGTTGTTCCATAACTGTGAAGGCTTTTTTAGATGCTGTTTGGCAAACTCTAATCTGTCCTTCCTGTTTTTGAGGCTCATCAATGGTTTACATCTTGTGGTGAACCCTCTGTATTCACTCTGGTGAAGTCTTCTCTTGATTGTTGACTTTGACACACATACACCTACCTCATGGAGCCAGGGGCAGATCCGGGGGGGGGGGGCAATGGGGCAATTGCCACCCCACGCAAAATTTGTTGCGGGCGGGCGGAGGAGAGAGCGGGGGCTCCGCGAGTAGAGGACAGAGCCTGGGCCTCAGCGAGTGGAGGAGAGAGCAGGCAACCTCGTGGTGCGGATGACAGAGCGGGCGGCTCGGTTTGTGGGTGGGTGGGTGTATACGCATGTGGCTCAGTGTGTGGGCGGGTGGAGTATAATTATATTATATCTCTGCTGCCTGACTCTGGGACGAAGAAGCAAGAGACAAGCAAAACACCCCCTTAACAGGCACATAACAATCCACAAGGTGTGGTAGGTGACGTGGCAAGTGACAATCCGCATCTGGTGGCAGGTGACGTGGCAAGTGACAATCCACAAAGGTGTGGCAGGTGACGTAGCAAGTGACAATCCACAACGTGTGGCAGTGGCAAGTGACACACTCAGAGCTCCCACTG
Organism: Lithobates pipiens; assembly: GCF_037356315.1. Taxonomy (NCBI): domain Eukaryota; kingdom Metazoa; phylum Chordata; class Amphibia; order Anura; family Ranidae; genus Lithobates; species Lithobates pipiens. The sequence goes on along the minus strand of NW_027507758.1, from coordinate 365,461,598 downwards.
ATTCTGCATTATGGTGAATTGAACCATTTCATTTTATATTTCAATGTATTAATATAAATAATGCAGTTCAATCATCCTGACACCATAATAACCATGGTTTCGGGATGATTAAAGTGCCAACACCAGCCATTTCCCTGATAAATTGCCTGCAAAAAAACGTATTTTCTGACAGTGCCCGTCCCGAGACTAGGCTCTGGATCCGCCCTTGCCTGGAGAGTGTTCTTGATCTGGCCAACTGTTGTGAAGGGTGTTTTATTCACCAGGGAAATAATTCTTTGGTCATCCACCACAGTTGTTTTCCGTGGTCTTCTGGGTCTTTTGGTGTTCCTGAGCTCACGGTGCATACTTTCTTTTTAAGGACGTTTCAAACAGTTGATCTGGCCACACGTAATGTTTTTTCTATCTCTCTGATGGGTTTGTTTTTTTTTTTTTCAGCCTAATGGCTTGCTTCACTGACAGTGACACCTCTTTGGATGTCATATTGAGAGTTGACAGCAACAGATTCCAAATGCAAATAGCACACTTGAAATGAACTCTGGACCTTTTATCTGCTCCTTGTAAATGGGATGATGAGGGAATAATACACACCTGGCCATGGAAGAGCTGAGCAGCCAATTGTCCCATTACTTTTTGTCCCTTAAAAGGTGGGAGGCACATATACAAACTGTTGTAATTCCTACACTGTTCACCTGATTTGGATGTAAATACCCTCAAATTAAAGCTCAAAGTCTGCAGTTAATCATCTTGTTTATTTCATTTCAAGTCCATTGTGGTGGTGTATAGAGCCAAAAAGATTAGAATTGTGTCGCTGTCCCAATATTTATGGACCTGATTGTATATGCATCTTTTTATTTTATTTTTTTAGTTTCGCAAGGTATACAAATACAAAAGAAGTATAGGAGGAGACTACTGGGAGTACCGTTACTAAACATGATAGCAGCATATCCAAGGAGGCAAGCCTTTGTATAAACTACAGACACCTTCCCAATGAAGTGATATTAGCATGATGGGGGTTTTATTTACTAAAGGCAAATCCACTTTGCACTACAAGTGCACTTGGAAGTGCAGTTGCTGTAGATCTGAGGGAGACTTGCAAGGAAAAAAAAAAACAGCATTTTTGCTTGCACACGATTGGATGATAAAACGTACAGAGCTTCCCCTCAGATCAACAGTGACAGCACTTTCAAGTGCACTTGTAGTGCAAAGTGGATATGCCTTTAGTAGATCAACCCCATAGTGTAGTCTCTCACTAGAATATTCGTAACCCTTTGGAAACATGGATAGTGAGGGGATGTCTGATCAATAGCTAATGAAAAAGGAAACTATAGGTTGAGAAGAGAACTTAAATAATTATGAAAACCTAGGGCAGTGATGGCAAACCTTGGCACTCCATATGTTTTGGAACTACATTTCCCATGATGCTCAACTACACTGCAGAGTGCATGAGCATCATGGGAAATGTAGTTCCAAAACACCTGGAGTGCCAAGGTTCGCCATCACTGACCTAGGGTGTTGACTGGGGGTAGTGTCAGTTATACTGAAAAAGAAGACGTGGGATAATGATCCTAAAGGACAAATCTTCAGTCTCCCTAGTGAGTTCCGCAGGTCAGCCTTGGCATTCCATTCCGTGAATTGGAAAGAAGACATTAATAGTTTTATATTATTATTAACATAAATATTAATTAATAAAATGAATTAATTCCGGATCTGAAAAGGTTGACTCCATAAAGAAACTCCATAAAGAAAGCAAATGGTTTATTGTGGTGAAGCACACTATTCCATTATGGCTGCCAGTGCTTCATTTTCATATACAAGTGGTAATAAAATGTACCTATCCAGCAGTGTAAAAATCTAGATTGCTAACACTCTACAAAAACAAGTTCATTGTATCTTTTGTAGACTGCTGTAAAAGTAGGTCAATTATTAATGTAGGAAACTCAGTGGGTTGATTTGGTCATTTAGCCTCCGCTAACATTAATTTCTGCTTTCTCAGTTCTAAGTACTATAAGCACATTACTGGATCCGATCCTTTGCTCGGATTATTCCAGGTTATTTAATGCTAGCTCCATATTTGGTCATGGCCTATATACAGGGATTCTGTGTGCTATAATATTTAAGGCAGGTCCAATATCTGCCTGTAGTGCTCAGTAGGCCGTGCACTAAGTGGCAGCTCTAACAGAGTCTGGCATTCCCACGCTAAACATAAACTCTCACATAGGAGCGGAAATTCATTTATCCAAACACGTCCTTCAGACTGCCATGTTATCAGGAGAGCCTGGCATTTAACCCCTGTAACATCACAACAAATTAACTCTCCCATACGGCACTATTATAACGCATTGATGCAAATATTTTAGACAATAATATTCAGGTTGATGTTTTCCTGCCAGTTATTTCACATTGCTTTACTCAATATATATAACACCAACTCTGCGCAAAATCATTTTTAAAACTGGACTCCTTAGCTGTAGAAATAACATGATATAGAGATTACATGTTAAAAATAATAATATAGGAGGTTCAATAGGAGGCAGCAGTGTTTTATTCCAATAAAATGCCTACCTTGAAAATAAAAACTAAAAGAATGAATCTGGATATTGGACTTCTACAGGATGGTTGCCACATTGGAAGGTTCTAGAGTAATGGAGGCAGTGGGTGGGTTTATAAGAAAATGTCAGTATTTATATCCCCTTCTCCTCTCTGGCCAGAAGTATGCACCTTCCTCCCACTTCCCCTGGGAAGACAATGAGCATAGAATCCCCCCATCTCTCTTCCTAGGTCAGAGGAGTGACTGCAAGAACACAGAGTATAGTTGCCAACAGTAAACTCGAGAGACAACCAGTTTTGGGAGTTCTTTCCCAGGTCTCTTGGCAGTTAAAGCAAACCCGTCAAGTTTCTTGGAGAGGATCTGCACGATGAGGTCATCAGAGGGAGGGAATGGGGAGAGAAAAACACTACGTTGACAGAGAGCCCAGAAGCTCCAGGCTCACCCTCTCCTCCTCTCTGCTGAGGTGACATGGGGGTACTAGGACAGCAGAAGCAGTGGCAGAGTTTCTGGGTGGCAGGTGGGGTTCTGGCTGACAGAAAGGTCTAGTGTTTACCATGTCAGGGTTCAGTGATAGGGGTGCTGGGTGGCAGTGAGTTTAAAATTCAAGGTTGGTGTGGGTCAGGAAGGTTTAGTGTAAGGGCTGAAGGAGAGTGCAGTGGTAGGGGTGCCATAGCAGGGAAATACAATGTCAGAGTGCCCAGTGGTACAGAGTTCTTCATAGGCTCAAATATAAACAGATATAAACAGCTGTGGACTTGTAAGCCTGCTAGGAAGCTTCTTCACCTGTGTACCACTCGACAGGGTGTAGGCACCACATTGCTCTCTGATCTAAAGTCAGTCTAATGGGGTTTAGTTAGCATGGGGAGGAAGGCCATTAGTATTAAAATATATAAAAGTGTAGTTAGGCCCCCTCCAGACCTATGTGTTGTGGTAACATGTATTTTACCTTAGTGCACAGTAATACATGGCGTAGTGTGTTGTGATGTTATTAATTAAGAATGGCACCCCAAAGCATATGCATAGCAAGTGCCAATGGGCTTGCATTTCAGAACACATTAACGCATATGCTTTGCATTGTGGTACGTGTCTGTTTTTCCTTCCATTGCCTTATGCTGGCAGCCTATTTTTCATAAACTGGCTGTCTTAACATAACACAATTTAACATGCACTGCAATGAAAAGACAAAGTGTGCAGAGGAAATTAACCACTTGCTGCCCGCCCTATTGCGGATTGATCTCTGCAATGTGGCTCCATTATCCTGACTGGGCATCTTATGACTCCCAGCAGGATAAGCCGCTCATATGTGCCCCCGGGGGCACGCAGCACTAACTGTGGTGCTGTGTGCCGCTCTGACACACCACAACTCCAATCGTGGTAAACAGCCTATGACGTAGGCTCTTAACCACATGATCAGCTGTGACCATTTACAGCTCTAACCAGGAAGTGCTGGTAAACGGCTTTCCTTGGTTCGTGTTGCAGGGAGAGACGGTCGGTGGCTCTCTTTAAAGGTGGGGTCTCCGCCGATAATCACTGCATTGATTATCATCACAGCCTCCATTAAAGTTGGGGCCCACCAAAATGCCAGTGCCCATCAGTAACGCCTGTCAGAGCCCTCCATAGATACCAATCAGTAATGATTGTCAGTGCTCCCCCATCAGTGCCACCTATCAGTGCTGCATATAAGTGCCTCCTCATCATTGTCCTCCAGTGCCACCTCATCAGTGCCCATCAGTGCATGCCTCATCAGCGCACATCAATTAAGAAGAAAAATTACATGTTTTCAAAATTGTATAACAAACTATGAAACTTTTTTTTTTTTTCTAAATTTTCTGTCCTTTTTCGTTTTTTTTGTTTTTTTTGTTTAAAAAAACAACCCAGCGGTGATTAAATACCACCAAAAGAAAGCTGTATTTGTGTGAAAAAAAATTATAAAAATTTAATTTGGGTACAGTGTTGCATTACCGTGCAATTGTCAAAGTGTGAGAGTGCTGAAAGCTGAAAATTGCCCTAGGCAGGAAGGGGTTTAAGTGCCCAGTAAGCAAGTAGCTAATACAACTTAATCATTTATTTAACAAGTGTGTGTCAACCAGGAGACTACCTGGCCAAGGTACTTTGATGGTGTCAGCAAGGGTGGTGCTCTGCCCAGGGCTCAGTGACAAACAGAGTACCCAAATCTTCTAGCAGCTCCTATAGGGGTTTACTTTGCTCAATATCCTTCCCTTTTGTTAACCGCAATACAGGGAACTTTTACCCCCTTTCTGCCCAGGCCAATTTTCAGCTTTCAGTGCTGTTGCACTTTGACAATTAAGTGGTCATGCAACACTGTGCCCAAACTAGATTTTTATCATTTTGTTCACACAAATAGAGCTTTCTTTTGGTGGTATTTAATCACCACTGTGTTTTTCCACTGTTTGCTAAACAATAAAAGACAACATTCTGAAAAAAAAAAAATAACATTTTTCTTTGTTTCCGTTATAACATTTTGCAAATAAATAATCTCTTGATAAACTGTATTGTGCTACATTTCTTTGGTAAAAATAACCCAAATCAGTGTAGATTATTTATTCTGTAAGAAAGTTATGGTATATACAGTATATCTGGAAATTGATCAATACTGATGTACTGCTCTCATTTCTTGAGGCCTGAAAATGCCAGGACAGTACAAATACCTACCAACATACCCTTTTTGGATAGTAGACAGTCCACGGTATTTAATAAGAGGCATGGTGAGGTGAGTTTTTTGAAGTTGTAATTTTTTGTCAGAATTTTTTGCTATAAGCAAGGATTATACTGAATGAAACTGATTTTTTTGATCTGTTTTGCCTTGATTAGGCAGAGCTAATCATGTACTATATATAGATGGGCTGTGATTGGCCCTGTCTGAACCATGTGATGACACTGACCAATCACAGCTAGCAACACTGTTGTATTCAATGGATGGCATGAAGGGAAGCCATCTATTGTTTACAACTGTCATGTGACCTGCTGCAATACGTCACAGCGATCACATGATAACGGCAGCGAGCCGGTACTCAGATCAGTCATCAGCCGTGTCCCGTAGACAGTCGTAGTTGTGAACATTCTGACAGGATGTCATATGATGCCCAGTCAGGATAACTGAACCACCGCTGAGCTGTTAATTTGCTATTGGCTGGGCGGGAAGGTGTTAAACCAAGCTCTACAACAGAACATAGTTGGCAAGACCAAACTCTCTGTGCCTCAAAGCTATAAGACCCCTTTCACACTGAGGAGGTTTTCAGGAGTTTTAGTGCTAGAAATAGCCTCTAAATAACAAATGAAAACCACCTCCCATTTATTTCAGTGTGTCTTTTCCCACTGGGGTGGTGCCCTTGCAGGACGTTAGGAAAAGTTCTGCAAGCAGCATCTTTGGGGTGGTTTGGGGCTGCTGTATTTAGTGCTCCCAAAACACCCTGCCCATTGAAACAAATGGCCAGCGCTTCCAAAGCGCCTGAAAAGCATTTCGGAAGCGTCGCAACGTAGGGACTTTTAACCCCTTCTTTGGAGTTAAAAGTGTCCTGCTTTCGGGCCCGAAAAAGCGCAGCTTAACCGGTTCCCGACCAGCGCACGCCGATGTACATCAGCAGAATGGCACGGCCAGGCATATTGGCATACAGGTACGTCCAATCTTCAATGCCCCCTTGCCATCGATCGAGTCCGCGGGACCCGCGACCGGACTCATGGCTCGCGTGCTGGTCGGGAGCCCTGTGAGTCCAGTCGCGGGTCTCACGGACTCGATCGCCGCAGGCATACCCGCGATCGTCTCACGGGACAGCTGAATGGAGAAATGCCGTTGTAAACAGCATTTCTCTATTCTGCCTAGCAACTAGTGACACTGATCTCTGCTCCATGTGATTGGAGCAGAGATCAGTGTTCACTAAATGAAAACCCAACCCCCCCAGTTAGTAACACACCCCTAGGAACACTTAACCCCTACACTGCCACCCACTGGTTAACCACTTCACTGCCAGTGTCATTTACACAGGAATCACTGCATTTATAAAGCAGTGATTGCTGCATAACTGACAATGGTCCCAAAAATGTGTCAAAAATGTCCGATGTGTCCGCCATAATGTCGCAGTCACAATAAAAATCGCTGATCGCCGCCATTACTAGTAAAAAAAATAATAATAAAAAATTATTAATAAAAATGCAATAAAACTATCCCTATTTTGTAAACGCTATAACTTTTGCGCAAACCAATCAATAAGCGCTTATTGTGATTTTTTTTTTACCAAAAATATGTAGAAGAATACGTATCGCCCTAAACTGAGGGAAAAAAATGTTTTTTTTTATATATTTTTGGGGGATATTTATTATAACAAAAAGTAAAAAATAATGCGTTTTTTTTCAAAATTGTCGCTCTATTTTTGTTTATAGCGCAAAAAATTAAAACCGCAGAGGTGATAAAATACCACCAAAAGAAAGCTCCATTTGTGGGAAAAAAATAACGTCAATTTTGTTTGGGAGCCACATCGCATGACTGCGCAATTGTTAGTTAAAGCGACGCAGTGTGGAATCACAAAAAGTGGTCTGGTCTTTGATCAGCAAAATGGTCCGGTCTGTAAGTGGTTAAACAAGCGGCACTTTAGCACTACCGCAAACCCAGTGTGAAAGAAGTCTAAACAGTAATCATACCATTGTACTATGCTATTTAAGGCATAATATAGTGAAAATGTACACATAGCATAGGTGCATTCCGCTCTAATTTAACCACTTCAGCTCCAGAAGATTTACCCTCTCAATGACCAGGCCATTTTTGCGATACGCCATTGCCTTAATTTAACCAATTGCGCGGTTGTGCAACACTGTACCTAAATAAAATGTATGTCCTTTTTTCCCCCCCAAATAGAGCTTTCATTTGGTGGTATTTGATCACCACTGCGTTTTTACCAGTATATACACTACCGTTCAAAAGTTTGGGGTCACATTGATATGTCCTTATTTTTGAAGGAAAAGCACTGTACTTTTCAATGAAGCTAACTTTAAACTAGTCCTAACTTTAAACAAATATACTCTATACATTGCTAATGTGGTAAATGACTATTCTAACTGCAAATGTCTAGTTTTTGGTGCAATATCTACATAGGTGTATAGAGGCCCATTTCCAGCAACTATCACTCCAGTGTTCTAATGGTACAATGTGTTTGCTCATTGGCTCAGAAGGCTAATTGATGATTAGCAAACCCTTGTGCAATCATGTTCACACATCTAAAAACAGTCTAGCTCCTTCCAGAAGCTACAAAACTGACCTTCCTGTGAGCAGATTGAGTTTCTGGAGCATCACATTTGTGGGGTCAATTAAACGCTCAAAATGGCCAGAAAAAGAGAACTTTCATCTGAAACTCGACAGTCTATTCTTGTTCTTAGAAATGAAGGCTATTCCATGCGAGAAATTGCAAAGAAATTGAAGATTTCCTACAACGGTGTGTACTACTCCCTTCAGAGGACAGCACAAACAGGCTCTAACCAGAGTAGAAAAAGAAGTGGGAGGCCGCGTTGCACAACTAAGCAAGAAGATAAGCACATTAGAGTCTCTAGTTTGAGAAACAGACGCCTCACAGGTCCCCAACTGGCATCTTCATTAAATAGTACCCGCAAAACACCAGTGTCAACATCTACAGTGAAGAGGCGGCTGCGGGATTTTGGGCTTCAGGGCAGAGTGGCAAAGAAAAAGCCATATCTGAGACTGGCCAATAAAAGAAAAAGATTAAGATGGGCAAAAGAACACAGACATTGGACAGAGGAAGACTGGAAAAAAGTGTTGTGGACGGATGAATCCAAGTTTGAGGTGTTTGGATCACAAAGAAGAACGTTTGTGAGACGCAGAACAAATGAAAAGATGCTGGAAGAATGCCTGACGCCATCTGTTAAGCATGGTGGAGGTAATGTGATGGTCTGGGGTTGCTTTGGTGCTGGTAAGGTGGGAGCTTTGTACAGGGTAAAAGGGATTCTGAATAAGGAAGGCTATCACTCCATTTTGCAACGCCATGCCATACCCAGTGGACAGCGCTTGATTGGAGCCAATTTCATCCTACAACAGGACAATGACCCTAAACACACCTCCAAATTGTGCAAGAACTATTTACAGCAGAAGCAGGCAGCTGGTATTCTATCGGTAATGGAGTGGCCAGCACAGTCACCAGATCTGAACCCCATTGAGCTGTTGTGGGAGCAGCTTGACCGTATGGTACGCCAGAAGTGCCCATCCAACCAATCCAACTTGTGGGAGCTGCTTCTAGAAGCGTGGGGTGCAATTTCTCCAGCTTACCTCAATAAATTAACAGCTAGAATGCCAAAGGTGTGCAATGCTGTAATTGCTGCAAAAGGAGGATTCTTTGACGAAAGCAAAGTTTGATGTAAAAACAATCTTATTTCAAATACAAATCATTATTTCTAACCTTGTCAATGTCTTGACTCTATTTTCTATTCATTTCACAACGTATGGTGGTGAATAAGTGTGACTTTTCATGGAAAACACAAAATTGTTTGGGTGACCCCAAACTTTTGAACGGTAGTGTGTATATATATATATATATATATATATATATATATATAAATGAATATATATTTATTAACTTCAACGGTAAAGAGCAGAGAAAAATAAATGGTGTTAGTAGCACCTGTACAATGCAAAGTGCATTAGTTCCACATACAAAATATGTATGTAGATTATGTCAAGTTATATAAGAAATTCCCATTTATGTACTAAAGTAAATACTGAATAATAAATTCCACACTATATATATAACCATTGCCCACAGGGCATGGCATGAACACTGAATAAAGATCTCAAAAAGGAAATACCTTTCTGGAGACTGCTCTTGAGTGTTTTCAGATCCAGTGCCAACAACAAAATGTCATCCGATCTACAAAAAACAGCAGTCATTCACTGTGCAGGTGTCGCTTCTTATTTCAAGTCTATGAGACTTTTCGCGTATGCCTAAGACAAATCTTCGAATACAAAGTAGCCCTCAACCCAATCATAGTTGGCTAGTGTGAAACATCATACATGTAGCTGCTGATGATTGTACACAGAAACAAACATGCCACTGTTTTAGCAGGTTACATGCAATCCTTCACAAGCTTGTGAGAATTTTTAATAAAGTGTACCAAACTTTTGGACAAGTTACAAATCCTATTGTTTTTCAATTTTTCTTTGGCAGAAAAATCACTTTCTTCTTTTAGGCTCATGGAACATCTCTAAACTAAGAACTATTTTAACCACTTGCTTACTGGGCACTTAAACCCCCCTCAGTCCCAGACCAATTTTCAGCTTTCAGCGCTGATGCACTTTGAGTGACAATTACGCGGGCATACAACACTGTACCCAAATGAAATTTTTATCATTTTTTTCCCACAAATAGAGCTTTCTTTTGGTGGTATTTAGTTACAGCTCGGAGTTTTATTTTTTGCTAAACAAACAAAAAAAGATGCAAAAAAAAAAAAAAATCATGTTTTAATAGTTTGTTATAAAATTTTGCAAACGGGTCATTTTTCTCCTTCATTGAAGTGCGCTGATTAGGCGGCACTGATAGGCTGCATTGGTGGGCACTGATGGGCTGCATTGGTGGGCACTGATGGGCTGCATTGGTGGGCAATGATAGGCTGCACCGGTGGGCACTGATAGGCATAGTTAAGGCGGCACTAATAGGCACAGATAAGGCGGCACCGATGGGCACAGATAAGGCGGCACTGATGGGCAAAGATGGGCACAGATAAGATGGCACGGATGGGTGGCACGGATAAGTGGCACGGATGGGTGGCACGGATGGGCACTGATAGGTACCACAGATAGATGGGACTGATGGGCACTGATAGGTGGCTCTGATAGGTGGCACTGCTGGGCACTGATGAGCGGCACTGCTGGGCACTGATGGGCGGCACTGCTGGGCACTGATGGGCGGCACTGGGGTGCAGCACCTTTGAGCAGATTGGGTGGCACTGTGGGTGGCACTGTGGGTGGCACTGTGGGGTGGCACTGTGGGGTGGCACTGTGGGTGGCACTGTGGGTGGCACTGTGGGAACTATGGGCACTGACGGGGGGCACTTACTTTTGCTTTTATTTAATTTCAGGATGGCACTGCGGGAGGCAGGTGGGCACAGGCAGGTGGCAGGTGGTCCCTTGTATTGATGGCCGTGATCGGGACTGATGTCCCGATCACGGCCGCCGGTGATCGGCTTTTTTTTTCTCTCCTCGCGCTGTCAGCGCGAGGAGGAATAATAGCCGATTACCGGCTCCGTTCTATCACATGATCAGCTGTCATTGGCTGACAGCTGATCACGTGATAAGGGGTCGGGATCGACCCCTTACACGGATCGGTGATCAGGCGAGTCTCACGGACTCGCCGATCACAGAGCGCGCCGCGCGCGCCCCTCAGGGGGCGCGCAGGCCGCTCGTAACCGGGACTACGTCAATAGACGTAGTCCCGGAAATGTAGGTCCGCGCTGTTGCCGTCATTTGGCAATAGCGCGGATCTGAAGTGGTTAAACATCACAGTAACACTGTATATGAAACGCTTTTATGCAAAATACAGCACTTATATTTCTTTTTAAAGTGTATCTAAACCCCAAAATAGCAATGTACTATATTGCAGTCAGTGCCCTTAGATGTGGTGGGTGCATTTGTTTTCTTTTCTCAGGCTGAGAACATTTTTAGCAAGTGCAGAAAATACATGTTAGCCTGGCCAAAAATGAAGTGCTCTTGTCACTTCCCGCGGGTTGGCCTGGAAGCATAAAACAAAATTATCATTTTTGAGTAAACTACTAACCCAATTATCCCTCACATAGATTAAAGAGGCCCCATTGATAACGTCATCTATGACGAAACGCGTCTGGGAAGCTACGCAGTGATGCCACCATGCTCTACGAGGGGAGGATGGGACGCTTGTTTGAATGCCGGCCGGCGTTGTTTAGCTCTGTTTCGATGCTGACACAAAGTTATTTTATGTAAGTGTGATATTTTTATTCTAATAAACTATCCGAATGGTTTTACACTATGGAGGCATCTCTTTGATGTTTGTTACCGGTGATACACGTGACCATTGACCATAGAGGCTCTAAAGGCTGGGGTATTGCCATATACCTACGTTAAGGGTTATCTGGATGCAAGAACCTTGATTTGATGTTCTACCACTCTGCTTCGGATTAATACCAATAAGGCTGTTACTGTTTTTATATCTGGTAAGCGCATCACTTATCTGGTGACGGGCACAGATCTACAGTTGTGTGTGGACTCACGGTGGTGACTTGCTAATCGCTGCTACATCGGAACATTTTATTGGACTTTAATTTTTTATTTTTTATTTCCAAAAATAGTTTTTATTTCACATTGATTATATGTTTCCTACTCAAATATTTCTTTGTGATTGTTATATGCACGATAAGTGATCGTTTTTGGCAAGCAGACATTTATCTTGTAAGAATGCCATTTAACCCTTCATTCACCTTTTATCTATGCAGTTAGTTTAAGTACATATTGCTACTGGCGCAGCTCTCCACATTTTCTTTCATAGATTAAAGAGGAACTGCAGTCTGCTCACATCATTTGTAATAAAACATCTTTGCCATTCCAAAGCTCCCCTTCAATCACTTTGCATATTATTTTATATATACTGCGATTCTGTACTTGCCAAATATGCTGCAGAAATCTCCCTCCACTAACTCTGGCTGCAGCCATTTTAACTGTGGGCAGCTGAAGCTGCTGCCTGTTCACTTCCTGGATTTACACAGACACACAGAGGCACACCTCCAGCTCTGCAGATCTCATTGGCCCTCTTATGACTGACCCCACACGAGTGAGAGAGCTGTGCATGATGTTAAAGCCTAGGCTAACGACCAGACAAGAAACAGGATGTGGGCTGTATAAAGTATTATTTACTGGCAGAAAATAAATGTTTTACTACCCAAAGTTAAAATAACAAGGACAGAAGATTTAATAGATGGAAAATTGAAAAAAAAATGACTGTAGGTTCACTTTAACTAAGAAAGGCTGACTATACATTATACAATTTTCTTGCACAATTTTCCTTTAGATTTACCAAAACCATATAATATGAATAAACACTTTCAATTTGTATGCAATCAGGCCGGCCCTTGCACTTCATAGTTGGAAGGTAAATCTAAAGAAAATTTAATTTAAAAAAATTGTATGGTGCATGGCCCAGGGGCAGATCCAGAGTCTAGCCTCGGGAGCGGCACTGCTAAAAAATGTTTTTGGGGGGCAATTTATATGGGAAATATCTGGTATTGGCGCTTCAATCATTATGGCACCATGGCTGTTATGGTGTCAGGATGATTGAAGTGCATAATTACTATTATTACAATGTAATATAAAATTAAATGGTTCAACTCACCATAATGCAGAATCAGTGGGAGCCCTGAGGGTGTCATTTGCCATGTTGCCTGCTACCAAATGTGGATTGTTACTTGCCACATCACCTGCCACACATTGCGGATTGCCACGTAGCCTGCCACACATTGCAGATTGTCACTTGCCACACATTGTGGATTGCCATTTGCCACGTAGCATGCCAAACATTGCAGATTGTCACTTGCCACGTCACCTGCCACACATTGCGGATTGTCACTTGCCACGTAGCCTGCCACACATGGCGGATTGTTACTTGCCACGTCGCCTGCCACACATTGCGGACTGTCACTTGCAACACACTGTGGATTGCCACTTGCCACGTAGCCTGCCACACATTGCGGATTGTCACCTACTGTGTCACTTTTCTGCTAAGGTGGTCTTTTGTTGAGTTCCAGAGTGAAGATAGGCAGCAGAGAGATGATGTAAACTCTCTGCTGCACACAGCTTCCTGCACAGTGAGGGCGGAACTGGAGGGATGCAGGGCAGTGAGAGATGATGTCATCTCCCTGCTCCCCTGCCCGCTGGCTTCCTGATTGGCCAGCAGCCCCCCCTCACCCGTCCACTCACCAGCACTCAGCGCAGTCACCCATGGAACCGGCCACGCTGGCACCCGCGGAACTGGCCGCCCTGTCATCCGCCGCCCATATTCTCGGAGGGGGCAATTGCCCCCCCGGATCTGCCCCAGGCATGGCCAGCTTAACCACTTAAGCCCCAGACCATTTTGGTGGCCAAAGACCAGAGCGCTTTTTGACATTCGGCACTGCGTCACTTTAACTGACAATTGCACACTCGTGCGAAGTGGCTCCGAATAAAATTGACATCCTTTTTTCTCCACAAATAGAGCTTTCTTTTGGTGGTATTTGATCACCTCTGCGTTTTTTGTTTTTTTTCCCTATAAACAAGAATAGAGCGAGGATTTTGAAAACAATGCAATATTTTTTACTTTTTGCTATAAAAAATATCCCCAAAAAATATATAAAAAAACGTTTTTTTCCTCAGTTTAGGCCAATACATATTCTTCTACATATTTCTGGTAAAAAAAAAAAATGCAATAAGCGTTTATTGATTGGCTTTCACAAAAGTTATAGCGTCTACAAAATTACAGACGGCTATCAGTCCAGGCCTCTGGCGGATCCAGACTCCCTGAGTCAGTATGACGCAGTGCCTGGACTGATATGGATAACGTCAGCAGAAAGCGGACTTTAGACCACTCTCTGCTGAAAATGGGTCACAGGAGTGCAAAACTATTTAGGAGAAGCCCAACCAAACGAGCTCAGGCTGGACTTCTCCTTTAAGCTGTGATTACTTCATAAAGCTTGCCGGTAATCTCATTTGAGTTTATAAATAAAAAAAAATAAAAAAAATTTAATGGAGCAGGTAGGGTGTTACATTCCTGCAAACAGGCTGCTACATGTAATACCAAAATATAACAGACCTACATGTTGCCAATGAGCCTTGACCAAGAAGCACTGCCACATGCCTATCATATACTTCTGGGAACTGCCATGTCTAAAACTTGCAGACATATCCCTAGAAAGGATCACAGACAGGGCACGACTTATCAAAGTACTGTAGATATTTCCAAGTCTGGTAGGGGGCTAGAAAAATCCAAAAGAGCCAGGTAGCCAGTGTACCTAAATAGATGAAAGCTGACATTTGACTTTTGTCATTTTTTTCTTTTGATGTCAACAGAATCCATGATTATTTATAAGTTTATGATGTCTTCTACACAGGGCTATATTTTGGAACAAAAATGTGCTACAAATGTAAACGCATAACAAACCTAAACAGCTCTTTATGATTTGAAATGAAAACAATTGAGATGGTTTTTATGGGATATTCAAAGCTTATTTTGTAAAGGGTACCTTCAGTGTGACCACCTTCATTCATCAACTAAACATTGAAATATAGAAGAGTGATGGCAGAAAAAAAAAAACAAGTGGTCCATTGAGTCTGCCCCGTTTTTTTTTTTCGTTTTTTTCCAACCACGTGAGCTCTGGAAAATGTTACCCCCTTCATGAGCAGGCCACTTTTTACTATTCGGCACTGCACTACTTTAACTGGCAATTGCACGGTCATACAAGGCTGAACCCAAATGAAATTGACATAATTTTATTGATACAAATAAGACTTGCTTTTGCTTACTATATAAACGAAAAAAGGCCAAACATTTTGCAAAAAAAAAATTGTTTTTATTTTCTGCTATAAAACACATCCAATAAAAAAATAAAATAAAATAAAATAATATATATATATATATATATATATATATATATATATACACACACACACACACACACACACATTTCTTTATAAATGTAGGCAAAAATGTATTCTGCTACATGTCTTTGGTAAAACAAAGTTCCCAATAAATGTAAATTATTTGGTTTGCTTGAAAGTTATAGCATCTACAAATGATAGTACATAGACTGGATTTTTTTATACTAGTAATGGCAGTGGTCAGCAACTTATACTGGGACTGTGATAGTGTGGTGGGGAATCTAACACTAACTGACACTGACATCATCAGTGACACTAATACAGTGATCAATGCTAATACTATACACTATTCACTGTACTTGTGACACTGGCTGGAAAGGGGTTAACATCTAAGGACATCAAGGGGTTAAATGTGTGCCTAACAATATGGTTTGTGTGTAACATGTACTGCTTTTTACCAAAGATCTCTGTGTTTCTTATATAAGAAGCCAATATTGTTCCCTCTGTACAGAGCCCTGTGTTGACTGTCAACACAGGGCTCTGGGCTGTGATTGGACACAGCCAATCAGCAGGTCCCAGCCATGAATCATTGGCTGGGACCTGCTGACTAAGCCTTGCTTTGTTCAATCACAGCAGAGCTGGTGGGTGGGGTGCACTCCCTGAACCCAGAAGAAAGGTACATTACAGTGCTTGTACCAGTCGTCCTGTTGCAGTATATGTACTGCAGCCAGTTGGTAAGTGGTTAATTTATACTTTTTTTTTTTTACTATAGATCTATGTTTGCCCCAAGCTTGTATTAATCATCCACTTACTGTTGACTGACTCACAACTTCTACTGGAAGTCTCTGTTCCGAGCATCAACTATACTTTTGGGAAAATAATACTTTCTGCTCATGGATTCTTGTATAACACATTAGTAAAATAACAGAACTTCAACCTACAGGATTCTTTACAGCTATGCTGGTTCACACATAGTTTATTAGTGAATGAAGAGTGCTCCTCCTCAGATTCTATAGGTAATCTTCCATATATCAATTGTGTGTTTTTGAGTGTGGCAGCATAATCAGATATGGCCTCTACATCTTTTCCATTATGTAATATCAAAACAGAAATGGACAGCAATACTAAAGGTGGCAGAATGAAAACATTATTGTATGTGCCGATTTCCCTTTAATTCCATTTGCAATGGCCTTTCCTAAAGGTGACCATACGTTATACAATCAGATTGTACATTCTCCTTCGCATCTACCATCAAATGTGGTGCAAAGGCCTGCCAAATTTTATACAAATTAAATGAGTTGTTAAGGTTTGCCCTACTCTTAAACAGTTTTGGTAAACTTAAAGAAAATTGTACAATTAGATTGTATAGTGTATGGCCGGCCAGCTGTACACACATTTAGATGTATTTATTTGTATTGCATCATATAAAATCTGTGTTCAGATTGTTTTTCAGGGCTGATTCACACTGGAAATCACACAGGAACACACTGCGATTCACATGCAGTTGTGTGTTGTGATTTCAGCCTATTCATTCCTCTGTACCATAAGATCCGATGCAGGCAAACGTACTGCATTTGCAACCTGTGTTTGGGGTGTTATTAACTTAATGTTGACACCCTCTGCAGATCTCAACTACAGTGCGTGTGGAGGTACAGGGTGTGGAAAACGCACACACAACGTGGGTTGCCCACATCGCAAATGTGAGGAATCTAGGTGTTGGGCACCCCTGCCAAATTTGTAAATGTAAAAGGGACAAACAAAAGAACTACAGAAGCAGGCAGAGGCAGTTTTGTACTATTGGATTTTTCAACATGTCTATTTAGGCTGGCCATAAATTATACAATTTTCTGTACAATTTTCTTTAGAGGTATCGTCAACTATGTAGTGCAAGGGCCTTCCTAATTGGATACAATTGAAAATGCTGTTTCGTTTTGACCTCATATTATGTGGTTTTCGGTAAATATAAAGGAAATTTGTACAAGAAAATCAAACTTGTATGGCCAGTCTTAGGTATCAGAACACATAACAAGTGAGCATAACATTGCCATTCTTCTCTGTTCAATGGGGTGTTCATAGTTAGCTAGAAAAAAGTGTTTGCATGTTGTGTATGTAACTGATCAAAGAAAAAGGACAAGTTTTGCTCACCAAATGGGAGAAGAAAGTGTTAAATAGTATATGGGGGAGGGGAAAGTGGAGCAGAATGCACTGCTTTATATTCTGAGCATACCTCAATGCAGGCGAGTAAGGAAGCAAAGAAATACATATATGTACCAGATATTAGCCACAATGTATACATCAAGGAGACTGCAAGCACAGGAAGATGCATTTATTGCAAAGCAAAGTGTTGGCGCTAAGAAATATTGTATATGAAGACTGGTTTGTAAATTTATGTTTAAAGAAAACACATACTGTGAGCTTTGGTTTGAATAAAGCTCACTTATCCCATCTATAGCTCTGTAAATGTTTAATGTGCGCCTGTCATGTAGTATTCATTAATGGTGCTGTGCTCCTTTCTAACTGCCCAGGGCATTATTTAAATTGGTAGACAGTGAGCTTGAATCTGCTGAAGGATAACTACACAAGAAACCCTGAAGCTTTAGAGCTACTTTGTCCATTCAAGCTGGCCATACACTAATGAATGAAAAACAGATTCCTCCATCCATGCTATACAGTGCAGATGGACAAATCTCCCCCTACAGCTATTGTAATCTGACAGCTGGCTCGCCGCCCGTTAAAATACCTGAACAATGGATGCATCTTATTGGATGAAGCTGCTGATCAGACAACAATTTTCTAGCAAGCTCATTCAACAAAAGCCAACTGAACAGTTGACTTTTCTCAAAATGACCTGAGCCAACGGCGTCACCCACTGAGTAAATTTCAGCTAGTTTGTAAGAAACTGACCAATATTTGGACAGTGTATGGCCAGCTTAACAGATTCGCTTTAGGATAGGAAGGGTAGGGGCACAACGTTAAGCCTGCTGCACGCAGCTTTAATATTGGCCGATTCCTTTTTTGAAACAGCTGCAATTCAAGCTGCAGATGACCCTCATAGAACCACCAAGGCTTAATGGACTTTGACTAAAAAATGGAAAAAAAATTCCGTACAGAGACTGCGGATGCAGTCACTGTTTGGGTATTCAGACAGCAATGGGTCCAGACTGTCTGAATACAATAGCTGGCAGAGGAGGTGCCTCTAATCACACTGTTTAGCATGGATGGGGAAATGTAAAACTAGCCTTACCGTCCATGCATGGGTTAATTACCTTCCCTGCTTTAACCTCCCTGGCAGTATTCCCAGGTCTGGCTCGGGGTGAAAATTCAGTACCATTAGCGGTAACCCCAAGCCAGACTCGGGATCGCATCGCAGGATCCAGGATGAGTATGCTTACCTTATCCCCTGGATACAGCAATGTCTTCCCGCACTGTGAGCGGCTCGTCCTCCGCTCAATCTATCACGGAGCAGAGCTCCATTCCCCGCGAGCGGTGCGACACACGGGGGCAGAGAATGGCTCCAAATTCAAAAAGTGAAACGCACACTATACATACAGTACACTGTAATCTTACAGATTACATTGCTGTATGTAATTATTTCACATCCCTTTTGTTCCTAGCGGTTTCTCCAGTGCCCTGCATGTAGTTTTATATTATAAAAACAGTTTTTTCTGCCTGGAAACTGGAGATTGTCCATAGCAACCAAAACCGTCCCTTTACATCAAAAGAGGTGTTAGACCAGCTAAAAACAGCGATAATAAATTAGAATCACTCACAGAATTGAGCAATAGTGATTTGTGAGGCGATCTCTCATCAAATACTGAAAAGTAATGACAGGAACAATTCTGCAACTGAGCAAATTTCTGTGTTTTTGATTTGATTACATTATTGAATAATTATTATTATATTATTATTTGGTATAATTATAGTTATTTATTATATTATAATTTATGATTTTGTCGGATATTCCGACTGTGTGTGGTCTGCATCGGACTGTTTCCATCGGAGTATCCGACGGACCAACTTTTCCAACTTGCTGGTAAAATTTTCCGACAAAATGCTCCGATCGGACATACTCCAATCATGTGTAGAGAATTCCGATTGGACAAAGTGCCACACATGCTCAGATCAAATTCCTACACCAAAGCTATTGGCTACTAGCGTGAACATAGTCCCGTCGTAACGAAATAACGCCATCACGTCGGATTTTCCGACAACTTTGTCCGACCGTGTGTATGCAACAGTTTCGGACAAAATCCGACGGATTTGGTTGTCAGAATCTCCGACCGTGTGTACAAGGGCTAAGACTTACAGGCCTACAATAAAAAACGCCAAATTTTCATGCAAAACATTGTACCGCTTTCAGCACCTAAAATCCAACATAATCATAAAAGAGAATCTGCTACTTTGCTCTGAATAGGCAATATACATAATTTCTTGAAATGTTTGTAAACTAAACTCATGCTTAATTGTCTGTTTGACAATCAATGCAACGTGACATCATATGTCAGCAACATGTAACATTTTTCAGGGGACTGGTTGGATTTGATTTTTGATTTTTACAGTGTTGAAAGCACACTCTCAGAGGTAATAGTTTTGATCTGGATCGGTATTCAATTATTCTCAGTCAATAAAAACCCCAGAACAGGAGCAACATGATGGACAATTGTTTGTAGGTCACAGTATAACTTTGGTTTGTGTAATGGTGACAATGTACTGTATAAATCTGTTACACTTACACAAATCATGGGCGCTGGATAACACATGGACAATGAAACGTACCTGACACTGTTTTTGTAAATTGTATTATGGTGATATCTGGTATAACAACAACTGATTTTCTTCATGTAATTGACATCGCTTAATCCTTGATTTGCATACCCTGAAATCCAGCCGTAGCTTGACTCACTGACTAATCATAGTTTCTGATAAGGAGCACTGAAAAATGTGTGCATTAGTCTTGTTTATGTCCTCCTACCTTAGCATCTTGCATAGATCGGGGAGGGGGGGGGGGGGGGGGGGGAGTCAGCAACGCGTAGATCACAACCAGGTGACTGGTAGATCGCGGTCTGGGCTTGCTGACCCACCATTCCAGAGCATCAAACAGAGTGCAATATAGAGGGACTACTTGTAAAGTTGAAGCTGTAGTAGGGAGCAAGAGCATAAGCGGACGCCTCCTGTCCCATGCGGAGTGATACCAACTGCACTCCACCTCTTATCCCAGCTAGTGATCTCCTGAGTGGTGCCAACAGCAGGAAAAAAAAGATCTTCAGGTCAGTGTGAAGCAATACACTAGGCATAATAGTATAAGACTGCTGGTGCACTGTGGAATACCCACACCCCGATGCAGTACAGTGTACCTGCAGCCTTCCTGTGGCTTTGCTGCGCTTAGCCATGGACTTCTATTAAATCCTGCTTTTTTTACCACACCCCCCCCCCCCCCCAACTTTACATGAGAGCTGCATTCATATTCTTTTTTAGGCTTTCTTTCTATTTCAACCGGTGATCCATTCAGCAAGTCTGTTTTTCAAAAGCACAAGCTCTCCAACAGAATGTATCAGTTTACATGGATGAGACAATCCATTTAACACTAGCAGGGATGAAAACTGGTAGCTGTAACTGGTTATTAGTATTAGCTGGAACTTGGCTTCAATTTGTTAGATGTGCAGTTCTAATAGATTTAAATACACTAACACCTCCCTCCCCGCAAACTGACAATACTGCTGTGCCTCCTGTTCGCATTGATCCAGAGTTATGTCTCACTAATACAGGAGGAGTGTTACTGGTCAGATCACCAGGTGAAAACAGCGGGGAAAAAAGGCTGCAGCCACCACATCTAAGGATTGGTATGCTGCAATATATTTTTGGTTTTGGGTTCAATACCGTTTTAAAAAACACTTTTTGGCCAATAGGCCAGTGGTCTCCAAACTGCGGCCCTTTGTTTGTCTTTATCTGGCCCTTGGGGAAATATTTTTCCCACTGATATGAGGCACTATTCCTCAGACTGACACCAACAATGGGGCATAATTCCTGCCAATGACACCAATAACTGAGCACTATTCCTTCCACTGACCCCAATGACGAAGCATTGTTTACTCCTATTGATGTCAGGGCATTTTCTACTCACTGGCCACAGTCTGGCCCCCGTAAGTCTGAAGGATTGTAAACTGACCCTTTGTTTACGAAGTTTGGAGACCCCTGCTATAGGCTATAAGAGCCCATTAACCTTTAGTATACTTTTCTATGAGTGCACTGAGACAGTATACCCATAAAGGTTATGTCGAGAAGGGATTAAAGCAATCAAAAAGCCCACACACTAAATGGGTATGTACCCGTAAGGCCTTTTTAAAATAGAAAGTATCATTCAATCACATATCCCAAAAATAAGAGGATCATTGTCTTATGCCCTGCCATGCCATGCACACCCATAACAGCTGCTATATAGTGCTATTATTATTCAACTATTATAAACTGCATACAGCTGTTTAGGGATATTTTTCCATCATCACTGCAGTGTATGGAAACCATGGCTTCTATGGAGTAGGGTTTGAAACCCACCTAGACAGTATAACCATACAGGTTATAATGAGAAGTCCTTTCAAATAAGCTTTTTTTTTTTTTTTAAATAAGTTTTTATTTATATATTTCAACTTTGTATTTAAAGCAGTAGTATAAACCACAGTTTCTCAAACTTTTTACCGTCAAGGCACCCCTTAAAATTCTGCACAATTCTGAAGGCACCGCATTCTAAAATGTAAAATTAAAACAAATAGTTTTACATAATGCAGCAACATCCACACGTAGAACACACACTACTGGAGGAGATTTATTCTTCCAAAGCACACTGGTCCTGACTAGTATTCCAATGTTTCTCTCCTCTCTCAATTTCTCTCTCCCTCACTCAGCTAATGTGAGCGCAGGGATAACAGAGAAGGGCAAACAAGCATGCTGTGCAGGGACCCGACGTCCTCCTTGTCATCCAATGATGAAATTGCTTGTTATGACCCAGCGGTTAGAAGGCTTCCATGGTGGACAATGAAAACCTGTGACTTTCTGTAAGTAAAAGCAAGGCTTGATCAACCTGATGACTTATATACAATTTCTCGGAAGAAACCTGAAGGTACCCTTGGTTGAAAAAGGCTGATGTAGACAAACCTTTTTTGGCTGTACTTCTATGGATGACAGCAGTGTCACTGCATCTTCCTAAATATTATTTATAATATTTATGAATGATTTTTAATAAACCAAACACCATAGCGGCCAACATTGAAATTTTTTTTCCAGGGGCATCTTTTTTTCTGTGTGTTCCGTAAAACATTATAGGGAGGGAATGTACTTTAAATAGGGGCGGGGCATTAATTTAAAATGAGTTGGGTTTTAAAAGAGGTATATTGTTATCCTGATGCCATACTTTAATTAAACAATAAGTGTTTTTACTGCCCCCAACTGCTTCCCACTTAAGCAGCAAAAATGATCCTCCCATTGTGTTTGGTGGGCAGTACCACTGGCGAAAGCGACTGATTCAAGTGAATGGGACCAGACTGCAACCTTGAGCCACACTCTAGGCTCACAGTTGTGCTGCTGTATTTCCATTAAACAAAACAAATAGGCATTCAGAAAGTGTCAGTATCGCCTCTTGAATGCCTGTCAGCTGCACCTGTAGTGCTCGCTAAAAAGCAATCCACTGCGGACTGCTCCCCTATCGTTTTCAGCCAAGGAAGCTGCCATCTTTGCCTCTGTTTAATCTTCAACTGCTATGGTGCTGCACATGTGATTCGTTATGACACCAGCCATTGGATGGTTTGATAGTTTGGCTGAGAACACAACCAATAAGCAGTTAGCATTCCCAGCATGGCTTTTTTAACTGTTTAAATCGATGGGTTTACTTCCACTTTAAAGAGTGACGCAGGTGTAAACAAGACCTAAAGTGGACCATAGATTACTTGTTTAATTTAAA
The DNA here is from genome assembly GCF_037356315.1 of Lithobates pipiens. Classification (NCBI taxonomy): domain Eukaryota; kingdom Metazoa; phylum Chordata; class Amphibia; order Anura; family Ranidae; genus Lithobates; species Lithobates pipiens. The sequence continues at coordinate 365,438,489 of NW_027507758.1, read as the reverse complement.
TTTTTGGTCAGTCAGCAGGCAAGGTGAATAGAGGAATCCTCTCCACTGTGACATTGTATTCTGACAGCAGGGACTCTCCACTGTCACAATACACAGATCAGAGGCCGCACCTGCTGATTGAGAAAAAATTTCCAACATTCTTGTTCAACAGAAGTCAATTATTAGATCGACTTCTGTTGAGTGGGAATGACCACACATGGATCGAAATTCGGCCAGTCCCCAGCACTAGAGTCAGTGGATGCAATAATAACCCCTGACGTTGGTGTCTGTGGGCACATTAACAACAACCAGCATTGGTGTAAGTGGACGCAATAATAATCCCCAGCATTGGTGTAAGTGGACGCAATAATAACCTCCAGCACTGGTGACAATGCATGCAATATTAACTTCCAGCCCCCATGACAGTACTATTAACACCTCTCACCGCCCCTCCCCCAATGCGGGAGGGGGGGTTAACCTTCACTGCCATGACCACAAATGCAGAAGGGGGGGTTGGTGGGTTAAAATTTAATTGCCATGACCACCAATGCAAAGTGGGGGATGGGAGTTTAACTTTCACAGCCACTGACCACTAATGCAGGGGGATTCAGTGGCAGTGAAAATGACCCCTCATCCCCTACTTCCGCATTGGTGGTAGCCATTACCACCAATGCGGAAGTAGGGGATGAGGGGTCAATGAGTGAAAGTTAAAGCGTTTGTTGACCTAAAGAAAAAAAAATATTGTATCCTGTTCCTTTAAAGCATTTTATACAGCACAGTGCTTTTGCTGTGTAATTTGGCCCCCTCTATCATCTGAAATACCTGGCTGATCCTGCCAGTGTCTGCCGTCCCCTATGCAAACTCATCACAGTGTATTATGGCTGCTCAGCCCTGACACCGTGGTCAGTTTATGTGTCTCCGTCATCCACAGCCTGCTCTCCTGTGTCTGTCTGTCCTCCCCAATCCTCCCCTCCTGCTCTAAAAAGAACATTGTTCCATCTGATATACAACAGTAAGCTTCGCAGTGGATGTAACTTGTTTTCCAGCACCTCCTCCTGCAGCTATCGCATCAGGAGAGAAGACTAGCAGGCAAGTCACCTGAGCACTGAATGTCGCTTAGAACAACAGGTATTTATACAGCATATTTTAATAAATGACATCTACTGTGAAGCTTACTGTTATATAACAGAGGGAACTATAGAAGGAAAAATATTGACTTAAACACTTTAAACCCTTCCTCAATCTCAGCCCCCTCCCCTACCACATTGGTGATCATTTACCTGATCACAGGCTCCTGTGCTGCTCTCTCTTACTCCAGGCCAGGACTATGCTTGTTCTCTAGGGGGAGATAACTCCACTCACAGTACAGTGTTTCTTTTCGTGCCAGGTGCTGGAGAATAGAGACAACCCCACTGCCACTCTACATGTTAGGCACCAGAGATACTACTGCGCCTGTCACCACAGCTCAGGATGTAGGTTGGGATAAAGCCGCCACAGGACAGCTGAGTAAAATACGGGTCTGTCCCAGCAGATCAGGGAAAATTGGCACCTTTGAAACACTAATGCCGTGTACACACGACCAGTTTCTCCATCAGAATAAACTGACGGTCTTTCCGATGGAGTTCCGCTGAAACAGACTTGCCTACACACAATCACACCAAAGTCCGTTCGTTTAGAATGCAATGACGTACAACGGGACTAGAAAAAGGAAGTTCGATAGCCAGTAGCCAATAGCTGCCATTGCGTCATTTTTGGTCCGTCGGAATAGCATACAAACGGTTTTCCCAATAAGAATCGATTCCAGCGGAAAGATTTAAAACATGTTCTATTTCTAGGTCCGTCAGAGTTTTTGAAAAAAAAGTCAGATAAAGGCCACACACGATCGGAATAGCCGATAAAATTATTCCGTCTGATCTTTTCTGCCGGAAAGTCCGACCGTGTGTACATGGCATAAGAGGGCATCAGTGCACTGCTCTATTATCAGATACATTCAGTAAATACATAAATCTCCTCAGTGATTGAGAGGGTAGTCACAATGTCTAATAAAATTCAGAAAGGGTTAAAATTACATTGTAGTAAATTTAAACTTATTTAGGCAAAAAACAAGGTCTAAACAGCCAAAGAAACAAATAAAAAAGTAATGAAAAGCAAATAATAACTTGCTTTATGGGGTACTAAACTTTGTATACCTAGGGCTTGATTCACAAAGCTTTAAAGCAGAACTAAACCCACTTATCCATGGTTTCAAAAAACTGTTACATTTCAGGCAAGCTGGTAAAGTTCACTGTCGCAGTTGCTTGTTCTCTCAACCAAACTGTCAAACCATCAAATGGCTGGAATCATTAAGACCCCTTTCACACCGAGGGCATTTTGCAGGCGCTATAACGTTAGAAATAACGACTGCAATCCGCCCTCAAACTGCTTCTCCTTTGTCTCTAGTGTGAAAGCCCCGAGGGCTTTCACACGGGAGCATTGCGCTGGCAGGACGTCAGGAAAAGTCCCGCCAGCAGCTTTCTTGGAGTGGTGTGTTTACCGCTCCTCCACCGCTGCTCCCCATTGAAATCAATGGGGCAGCGCTCTATTACCACTGGTAAAACGCCGCTATTGCGGAGTATTGCAGCGGTTTTAACCCTTTCTCAGCCACTAGCAGGGGGTAAAAGCGCCCCGCTAGCGGCCCAAATGCGCTGCAAATCCGACGATAAGACGCCGCTAAAAATAGCGGCGTTTTACCGTCGACGCTATAGGCTCAGCGGTGTGAAAGGGGTCTTACTGATCACATGTCCAGCACCATGGCAGTTGCAGATCATACAGAGGCTAAAGCCTAGTACACACAGGCTGAATGTCGGACAACATAAGCCGGCGGGGGTTATGCACAGTAAAGGCATTGAGGACCACGGAAATGTGGACTAACCTGAGCATCTGCCATGTAATATTAATGCGTAGGTGCTTATGTTGGGGGGCGCGGGGGGGATTTATTGCCTATTTTTAGTGTCCCCCTACCGCCAGTGTTAAAAGTCTTAAGAGTGTATGAATAGCCACACTTTTTTTGCTTTCGATAGAGTACAGAAGGATGTAAACCTTTGTTTCTGTTGTGTTGTTTCTGTCTCCCATTGGGGATGAAGTGAAGGGAAATCCTCTTTTAGCCAGTAGTCACCAGGACAAGTGTTCCCATAGGAAAATGTATCTCTACCTCTTCCTCCCATGACAACTAATTAACAAAGCTCAACAGTGACAGATCGAGAGGGTTGGCTATACAGATCCCTTAAAGCTAAACTCCAGACAAACAGATAAATTCACAGCTAAAATACATACAGAAACTGTCTGAATATGTTTTAAAACTACTGACAGCAAAAGGTCTACTGGAGCAGACAAATAGTAGTGGAAAGGTGTCCTGGTGTAAGGCTGCCCATAAACGGTCTGATCCTGACCCAATCGAATGGTCCAATAACATATTTGGGTAAGGCCTGGGCCACAGGTGTCGCACAAAGCCTGCCATACAAGTGAATTGGCTGTACACGAAACGCCAAGGTGTCCTTGGAAAGCGCAATTAAAATTACACTAGGTGTATAAAATGCCTACAAATGTCCATGTACATGAAACATGCTTTGAAATAAAGGTTGGTGTATCTGTACTGTCTGGGTAAAATTTGTGTTGAATAAAAGGTACCATGAAAAACTACATCATTTAAGAGCATAATGAGTAAAGAGCATAAATGGAAAGATCCATGCGGTACAGCCAGATAGTGACACACACCATGTACCTGCTAACTAGGAAAATACATCATTCACTTTACATTTAATACTGGGGTTATGGCTGTAGCCAAATGCCATAACCCCAGTATTCTTTTTCCCTCAGGCACCTTTCTTTCTGATAAAAGTGGTCCAAGCGTCACATGTGCTGCTGGATCACCTCCGCAACTTTCTGGTTGTTCCCAGGCCTACCTTACTAGTTATTGGATGTAAGTGCAATATTCTTTTAATAAATTTGATATAAAAGTTTTTACTTCTATGACAATTGACCTACTGAGTGAGAAGTTTACCGTGACTGATGTGGGAACGGATGCTGGATCTGCTACACAGTTTTAAAGTCTGGGAGAGCTTAGTCTCCTGATGCCAATCTGAGGCCGCGTACACACGCGCGGACTGTTCGCCCAACTTTGTCCGTCCAACAGTTTCGGCAAACAGTCCGCTCAAACTTAGCATGGACGGACATGGCCACACACGACGGACGAACAGTTTGCTGAAACCGTGCGCGATGACGTGAACGGCACGTACGACGGGACGAAAAATACGACTTCCTATACACTGCATTATAGCTTTCGGCGTGAAAATCCTTTCTGAGCATGCGCGCAACTTTGTTTGACGAACAAGCCTACACACGAGCGGACTGTTCGCTGAAACAAGGTTTCAGCGGACAGTTTTACGGAATTTCCGAAAAACCTTGTCCGTCCAACTGTCCGCTGAAACTGTCCGCTGAAAGCCCACACACGAGCGGACTGTCCGCCCAAACACTGTTCAGCGGACAAAGTTGGGCGAACAGTCCGCGCGTGTGTACGCGGCCTGACTACGTTAAACCCATTTGAGTCCACACTATCTGGTAAGCGCATTTGAAACTATATACTGGTGACAGCTTACACACCGTGGTGATCTTTGGAATATAAAGGCTTTCTTCTATCAATATGGAAGTTTGATACACTTTGGGCTTTTTATATTTATAAATCTTTTTTCTTTCTGATGTCACGTATGGACTATAATTTATATAGATAAGTGATCGGTCCAATCTGGATAGGATTGTATGATACACCATTTGGCTGATCAATATATGTCACTTTCTGAATAAGTCACTGTATATTAATGTACATGTATAGCGCAGCATTTTTTAAATTACTACCTGGGAGATCGGTTGCTCTGGGAACCCATTCGGTGCTGGCAGTGGCTGGACACAGATGAGCAAAGGAAAGATAGCCTATGCTCATCTCTATGGCCTAGGAGGACTGGAGCGACGTCCTGACATCACTTTCCGTTCAGGCCCCATGTAAACAAGGCCTCTTTTTTTTTTTTAAATCAAAAGATCTTTTTTTTTTTATCTTTTGCTTTCAAGGGTAGAGGAGAGATTTGGGGACCCCAGATCTCTTCATAAAAAGGACCAGTCGTGCTGTATTGTTCTCGCAAGGGAGGTTCAGATTTCTTTGCAAAAGCAATATAAGTGATCAAAAAATAAATAAAATATTAAAGGGACAGTTAAGTACCATAGTTTGGCATCATTCCATAAGCGCACAATTGTAAAGTCTGACATGTTAGGTATCTGTTTTCTCAGCTTAATATCATCTTTCATATTTTACATAAAACTGGGGTATGTATTTTTTTTTTACTCATTAAAGTGTATTTTTCCCCCAAAAAATTGTGTTTGAGAAACCGCAAAAACTGTGTGACATAAAAAATGTCAACAACCGCCATTTTATTCTCTATGGCCTCTGCTAAAATATATATATATATATATATATATATATATATATATATATATATATATATAATGTTTGGGGTTCCAAGTAATTTTGTAGCAAAAAAAATACAGATTTTTACTTGTAAACAAAAAATGTCAGTAAAAGTCCTGGTCGGCAAACGGTTAGACACCATGGATCAAGAATTTTGTCCATGCCACCTGTAAAGTTAAAATCATTTCTGAAACCAAGCCGCTATTTGTCTACATTATGAAAACGTTTTTGCAGTGTGTACATTTTACAGGTTTACATTTGATGTATTAGTGTAGTGACTGTCTTATATAAAAAAATAAAATAAAATAAAAAAGCGGCATTTCCTGTACATAATAATATTGTGTGAGTTAGGTGGGAAAATCTGGTTATGGTTTGCCATACATAATAACCTGATATAACAAGTATATGAGCTCCAGAAAATCAGCCTGTACTGCTGTAATGAAACATGCAATGGGTCCCCTTTATACACAGGGGTAACACTTGTGTGTGAAAGGAAAAATATAACAGAACATCTCCCATAGAATGCACTCTAATAGGAAACAGAAAAGACATGATATAGCATCTTAATCTATGATATACGGGGAAGAACTGTCTCGCTTGCAAATAATCATTAACAAAGATAAGTCTACGCTCCTTGCAACAAAGGGTTAATACTAAGCAACATTCATTACCATCGTGCGACCCCAATTTAAAATGTATTCCAATTGGCTGTCACAGCAAAAAGCAACAACCAACCAATAAATGGCAGTTGAAGAGTTGCTATAGTAACCCCAGGGAAACGAGGTAAGAATTCAAAGCCCCAGCTTCCCCAGCACGCTAGTAAACACATAACGAGCAGAGGTGTTTATCAATGTGACATAAGATCATGTAAACGAAATACAAACACCACACACTGGATCTGTCTGTACTATGCTATGTACTAGCATTTTCATCTTCACAAATTATATAACAATAATGCTGGTAAAATTGTTACTTTGCGAAACACTGAAACCATACAGAAGGCACCGGTACTTTTATTTCAAATTGCTAAAAAGATAAATATCTTACAGCATATAAGCGTGACTTGAGACTGAAAAGTGAAAAGAAGCTGCAAATAGTTAGAGATCTTTTTATCTCAGCGGCACCCATCCATATCTGGATCCGTTTTATTACAGTCCACATATACCGAGACTCAAAGCAAATGTTATATATATATATATATATATATATATATACACACACACACATATATACATATATGCACACGCATAATTTTTGGATTTTTTTTTTTCAGTTTTTCCAAAAAAGTTTGTATTATCTGTATTTACTAGGAACCAGGTAACCTATACACCGAAAAATAAAAGCGGACAACTAATCAAAGCTTTTCCAAGTCTATTCTATCATCATCAACACCATGTGTTTCCTGGCCCTGTAGCCCAATCTACTAAATGGTCCCTGGTTCTTCCTGAATATGTACAGCAATGCATTTTATTTCTCATTAAACAATGATGTAGTGAGTGCAGCTTTACCTCATTCTCCTCCTTGCACTCGCTGCTAGGTAGCTTCTGATAGTCAGCCTTCTCCCCCATATTGGCCCAGAATACCAAGATGACAGCAGTCCAACATGAAGAGATCACAGAGCCAACATCCACTTAGCAGGTGTGATGCACATTTACAGGCAAGAGATCAAGCAGCAAGATTAAGAACTCACTACTGAGCACATGGCGTGAAATACTTCAGAATAACTTCCACTGCAAACAATTGCTAGGGAGACGTCCTGAAGGACGACATACTCTGGCTTCATGTATTTTCCTTCTAGCAGAAATCATCTCTCTCTCTCATTGTTCTCAGATTTAAGTGCTGCCAGGGTGACAACAGAGAGTGCAGCTACGGTTAGGTGGAGTGTTTCCCGTGCCACATAGAGACAGTAAATACAAATGCACCCTTCTTCAGGCATCCACATGCAAAGTCTACATATTTATGAAAGGCTGCATCAAGCAGAATCTACATCTCCATTGTGGAATACGGAAATGTGCTTCCTCTGTCCTCACTAGACCCAGAGTAGGTGCAGAATAAGATGGGAAGGAAGATGACCCAGAGTAGGTGAAGGCAGCATCCTCATTAGCTGACACACTGCCTATCTGACCCTGAAAGATTCAGACAGCAGCAGCACACAGTGTCCTCATAGCAGCAGATGCATGACCAGTTTGCTGTGTTTCCTCCAATGCAGTTGCCATCACAAGAGTGGCTGCAAGGTGCACATGTGACTCAGGATGCAAGCCACAAAGCAATTCCAGAAGGTCAATCTGCATCTGTATAGGAGACACAACTGACCATGCAAAAGGCTGTCGCAGTTCTGCACTGCAGCTTCACGCCCCCCACTGCTGGGTACAATGTACACCCTCCCTCTCTGTGTCAGTTCCAGCAGCTCCTCTCTGTCTCCACCTCTCACTGCAGATTAGTGAAGGTTCAGAAGAGACTCCCAACCCAGAGGCGATCACCCACAGCACATCTGCTGGGCACAGCACCACCCCCACATCCATGCATCTCTATGTAACAGAAAGGAAGGAGGGGAAGCAAGGATGCTCAGCTTCACACTGTCTCCTGCTGGCAGCTCTGCAATCTTTATTCATCTCCAGCCACTCTACCATGGAAAGAACGCTATACGAACTGCTGTATACAGGAGATGCTACACTGGCAGGGAGACAAATCACACAGCTTACCGTACAGGATATCACATCATTATGATAATGCACAATAACAAAATGTAACAGCAAAGTGTCATTGCAAGGAATATGACGTGTGTGAGAAGAACTATCAATGGATGGTGATGCAAGGTGGGCTGCAACCATTCTACACACAAACTGCACTATAAATCACATCAATTATGTATTATGTTTATATAAAAATGAAAAAAGTCATGACTTTTGTCATGTGCTTTGTGACAACCAGCACATTTTTCAACAATCATTAACATTCCTTTATAACCGTATTTATTTCACACTAGTTTAACCACTTCCATTCCAGGCCAATCTTGCCATTTTTCATATACAAGTTTAAGGGTCCTTTCACACGGGGCAGATCAGTGCTGATCCACCCCGTGGATATCAGCCTGCTCAGCGGGGATCACCAGAGCGATCTCCGCTGAGCAGGAAGAGGACAGGTCCGTCTCTGCGCACTGCGCAGGGCCGTACCTGTCATAGCGCCGCTCTCCCCTATGGGAGATCAGATGACGACGGACCGCAGTCTCCGTCGTCACCCGATCCGATGATGGATGGAAAAATAGCTTTTTCCTCCATCACACTTTTTCGGATCGGAGCAGGTCGAATGTCAGCGGACATGTCACCGCTGACATCCGACGCTCCACAGAGGTCTATGGAGCATCAGTTCAGGCCCGCCTGAAAAACTGGCAGGCGGATCTGAATGGATCGGTCATGTGAAAGGGGCCTAAGTCAGATTTTTTTTTTATAGCGTGAAAATTACCAAGAACCTCCAAATATTATATATTTTTTGAAAGTAATGACCCTGGAGAATAAAATAGGGTATGCTTTCATTGTGTGTATATATATATATATATATATATATATATATATATATATATATATATATATATATATATATATATATATGAGATAGATAGATATTTAGATACAGTGGTGTGAAAAAGTGTTTGCCCCCTTCCTCATTTCCTGTTCCTTTGCATGTTTGTCACACTTAAGTGTTTCGGAACATCAAACCAATTTAAACAATAGTCAAGGACAACACAAGTAAACACAAAATGCAATTTGTAAATGAAGGTGTTTATTATTAAAGGTGAAAAAAAATCCAAACCATCATGGCCCTGTGTGAAAAAGTGATTGCCCCCTAAACCTAATAACTGGTTGGGCCACCCTTAGCAGCAACAACTGCAACCAAGCGTTTGCGATAACGTGCAATGAGGCTTTTACAGCGTCCTGGAGGAATTTTGGCCCACTCATCTTTGCAGAATTGTCCTAATTCAGTTACATTAGAGGGTTTTCGAGCATGAACGGCCTTTTTAAGGTCATACCACAACAGCTCAATAGGATTCAGGTCAGGACTTTGGCTAGGCCACTCCAAAGTCTTCATTTTGTTTTTCTTCAGCCATTCGGTGGTGGACTTGCTGGTGTGTTTAGGATCATTGTCCTGCTGCAGAACCCAAGTTCGTTTCAGCTTGAGTACACGAACAGATGGTCGGACATTCTCCTTCAGGATCTCTTGGTAGACAGCAGAATTCATAGTTCCTTTTATCACGGCAAGTCTTCCAGGTCCTGAAGCAGCAAAACAGCCCCAGACCATCACACTACCACCACCATATTTTACTGTTGGTATAATGTTCTTTTTATGAAATGCAGTGTTCCTTCTACGCCAGATATACTTGGACACACACCTTCCAAAGAGTTCCACTTTTGTCTCATCGGTCCACAGAATGTTGTCCCAAAAGTCTTGGGGATCATCAAGATGTGTTGTGGAGAAATTGAGACGAGCTTTGATGTTCTTTTTGCTCAGCAGTGGTTTTCTCCTTGGAACTCTGCCATGCAGGCCATTTTTGCCCAGTCTTTTCCTGATGGTGGAGGCATGAACGCTGACCTTAACTGAGGCAAGTGAGGCCTGCAGTTCCTTGGACGTTGTTGTGGGGTCTTTTGTGACCTCTTGGATGAGTCGTCGCTGCGCTCTTGGGGTAATTTTGGGCGGCCGGCCACTCCTGGGAAGGTTCACCACTGTTCCATGTCTTCGCCATTTGTGGATAATGGCTCTCACTGTGGTTCGCTGGATTCCCAAAGCTTTGGAAATGGCTTTATAACCCTTTCCAGACTGATAGATCTCAATTACTTTCTTTCTCAATTGTTCCTGAATTTCTTTGGGTCTCGGCATGATGTGTAGCTTTTAAGGATCTTCTGGTGGACCTTACTGTGTCAAGCAGCTCCTATTTAAGTGATGCCTTGATTGTGAACAGGTGTGGCAATAATCAGGCCTGGGTGTGGCTAGAGAAATTGAACTCAGGTGTGGACAACCACAGTTATAGTATGTTTTAACAAGGGGGGCAATCACTTTTTCACACAGGGCCATGATGGTTTGGATTTTTTTTCACCTTTAATAATAAACACCTTCATTTACAAATTGCATTTTGTGTTTACTTGTGTTGTCCTTGACTATTGTTTAAATTGGTTTGATGTTCCGAAACACTTAAGTGTGACAAACATGCAAAGGAACAGGAAATGAGGAAGGGGGCAAACACTTTTTCACACCACTGTATATATATTCAGTTTTTCTTCCCATGGTTTTAAAAAAAAAATTATTTAGTTTTATTGCTATCATAGGGGATGAACAACATCCTTTGTGATAGCATGGGCAGTGACAAGTACTCTTTATTAAAAGACCCCTGATCTCTTTTCTGCCCCCCCCACCCAGGCAGGTTTAAACCATGATCAGTTTGGCTGCCTCTCTGGCCAGTACCTGCCAGTAAACAACTGAAACCGGAAAATGTTTTTCATCACTTTTATTCTTATTATAAGGAATGTAAACAACCCTAGAAATAATCAGAAAAGGGACTCTAACTGCTTCAGCCCTGGAATATTTTACCCCCTTCCTGACCAGAGCACTTTTTGCGATTCGGCACAGCGTCGGTTTAACTGACAATTGCGCAGTCGTGCAACATTGCACCCAAACAAAATCAAGGTCCCTTTTTCCCCCACAATTAGAGCTTTCTTTTGGTGGCATTTGATCACCTCTGCGGTTTTTATTTTTTCCGCTATAAACAAAAAAAGAGTGACAATTTTGAAAAAAAAACGCAATATTTTTTTACTATATAAAATATCCCCCAAAAATATATAAAAAAAAACGTTTTTCTCAGTTTAGGCTGATATGCATTCTTCTACATATTTGCAATATAAATAATAAATTTGCAATAAGCACATTGATTGGTTTGCGCAAAAATTATAACGTCTACAAAATAGGGGATAGTTTTATGGCATTTTTTTTTTTTTTTTACTAGTAATGGCGGTGATCTGCAATTTTTATCAGGACTGCAACATTATGGCCGAAAATCGTCAATTCTGACACATTTTTGGATTGCATTGATTACTGTAAAAATTTCACTGGCAGGGAAGGGGTTAACACTAGGAGGCGATCAAGGGGTTAATTGTGTTTCCTATTGTGTGTTCTAACTGGAGGGGGGAGGAGACTCTGTAGGGGAGATGACAGATCGCTGTTCATACTCTGTACAAACAGATGATCTGTCTCTTCTCCCTTCAGAGAACCATAAACTGTGTTTACACACACAGATCCCAGTTCTCCTTGTGTCAGCAGCGATCGCGGGAGCCTGGCAGTGAACGTGACTGCCGGGTACTCGCATCGGCTCCGGGGGGTGAGCAGCACGCGCGCTCCAGCCCCTAGTGGCTACAGGGTGAAGCGTCGTAACATAACTTTTCGCTCAGCCATGCCATTCTGCCGTAGTACAACTGCGGCGGCTGGTCGGCAGGTGTGAGATCTGGGGTCAAAAAGACCTCAGATATCCCATTTACACTTAAAAGCAATAATAAAAAATAAAAAAAATGCTTGACTGAAGGGATGGTGTTCTTAGGGTTAAGTCAGCATTTTTCTTCCTCCAAACACGGTGTGTCGAGTTAATGCCAAAGAGCTCAATTTTAGTCTCATCTGACAACAGCACTTTCCCCCAACCCTTCTCTGAATCATTTAGATGTTCATTGGCATGGCTGTACATGTGCTTTGTTGAAGAGGGGGACTTGCCATGTTTGGAGGAAGAAAAATGCTGACTATGACCCTAAGAACACCATCCAGTCAAGCACATAGGTGGAAACATGCTTTGGGGCTGTTTCTCTGCTAAAGGTACAGACCGACTTTGCAGCATTGAGGGGCCAATGGATGGAGCCATGTATTGTAAATTCTTGGATGATAACTTTCTTTCCTGAGCCAGAACATTCAGGATGGGTCATGGATGGGTCTTTCAGCATGCTGTCAAGGTAACAAAGGAGTGGCTCAAGAAGAAGCCCATTAAGGTTATGGAGTAGCCTAGCCAGTCTTCAGACATTAATGCTACAGAAAATGTATAGGAGGGAGCTGAAACTTCGAGAAGATCTGTAAATAAAAAACAAAACATGGACCAAAATGCCTCCTGAGATTTGTGCAAACCTGGTCACCAACTACAAGAAACGTCTTATCTCTGTGCTTGCCAACAAGGGTTTCTCCACCAAGTATTAAGTCATGTTTTGCTTCGGAAATGGGAATCAAATACTTATTTTACTCACTGAATTGAAACTCAATTTATAACATTTGTATCTTATGTTTTTTTTGGGAGATTTTTGGTTGATATTCTGTCTCTATTATTTAAAGCGGAGGTCCACCCTAAAGTGAACCTTGCGCTCATTGGAATCCCCCCCCCTCCGGCGCCACAATTGGCACCTTTCAGGGGGGAGAGGGGTGCAGGTACCTGTACAGTATAGGTATCAGCACCCACTTCCGGGATAGCTCTCTGCGGAAAGGGGCATAGATTACACCCCTTTCCGAAAGTCCCCCGCTGCCTGCTGGGAAACACACAGATCCCAGAGGCAGCGGGTCCATCCTTATTGCGCAGCGCGACTCGCGCATGCGCAGTAGGGAACCGGGAAATGAAGCCGAAAGGCTCCACTTCCTGATTCCCATACCCAAGATGGCGGCGGCAGCACCCGAGAGACGATCGAGAGATCGGCTTCGGGTGCCGACATCGCGGGCGCACTGGACAGGTAAGTGTCCTTATTTTAAAAGTCAGCAGCTGCAGTATTTGTAGCTGCTGGCTTTAAAAAAAAAAAAAAAAAAAACGCGGATTCCCGGCGGACTCCCTCTTTAAGACACACGTGTGATAAAAATGATAAACCCTAAATTTCTTTGTAATTGGGCAAACTTAAAAAATCTGCAGGGAATGGAATAATTATTTTCCCCACTGTATGATTGAAGAGTAAAAGTATATGCATATAGATGCAAAAAGAACTCCAACCTTGCAGCACTGGAGTCAACAGTTCAATTTTCATGGACATTTAAAAGAATTTGAATAGGTCAAAAAAAAAAAAAACAATACATACAGAGCACATAGGAGGCTAGCCCTATTTTCCAAGCAAAGAGTCTGTCTGCAGTGTATAAAACCCAAATAAATCAAGTTAAAATCACTGTTAATGTTTAGCATCCTGAAATGTTCTGAGTGGTTTATTCTAAACAATACAGAAACAACGCCTATAGCAAAGGAACAACCCTTCATAACACAGCAAACAGGGAATACCCTCAACATGTATTGGATTCCCTGGCAGCAGTCAAAAAATAACTAAAACAACCTTATTGTTTTCTATTCCACGGGTTCACCTTAAGCAAACACGGGTCCTAAAGTAGTATTAAACCAAAAAGAAAACATTATATTGCAGCTTACCAATTCTTAAATATGATGGCTCAATTTGTTTTCTTTATTAGGATCTCTTAATTTTCACATGGTGATCCAGCCAGTAAGTCTGTTGTTTTTCAACAGAACAAGCTGTCCTGCAGATATAGCAGTTAGGCTAGGTTCACAGTAGTATGGCTGCAGCATAATCAAATTTTCTACTGCTTTTTTAATGCTACATGCAATTTTTTTGTACTAGGACACTATTTTATGTGCATGAGGTTTACATGGGCAGCGGAGAGACAAGCGATTGCTCGTCATCTGCCGCCGACATCGCTGGACCCTGGGACAGGTAAGTGTCAATTTATTAAAAGCTGCAGCTGCAATATTTGTAGCTGCTTGCTTTTAATATTTGTTTTTAAAGGTGCAGCTCCTCTTTAATATATGCTGCTCAAATTTTGTTTGAACCAGCAGAAATTAGCTGCAATTTCAGCAGTGTATGCGCAGTGTATGCCCAGCTTTACTGTAACCCTACAGCCTTTTAATGGGAGCTACAAAAGGCTTTGTGCCACAGATGACTAAAACATAGAAGACAGCTAAGGCTGAAAATGATGATCTATTTACTTAGGCCCCTTTCACACAGGTGGACCAATCGGGTCTGCCTGTTAGTTTTTCAGGAGGACCCAATCAGACTATCCATTGCTCTCTAAAGAGCAGCGGATGTCAGTGGACATGTGTCTGTTGACACCTGCCGATATGCGATCTGATCCTGTCTGCTAAAAACAGATGGATTAGGATCCATTGGCAGATTGGATGACAGTTGGGTGGAAACAGACAGGTGGTTTGTTTCCATTTGACAGCTCCATAGAGAACAGTGGGCTGTGTCTGTCTGCTCTGCAACTGCGGACCTGTCATCTGCCTGCTCAACAGGGATCAGCAGAAAGATCCTTTGCTGAGCGGGCGGATCCGCTGGCGGACTCTGCCAATGAAAAAGTAATCAAATTCAAACAAACATAACTATTTTAGATAAACTTATACCGTGTCATACGTACAGTTTAATACAAAGATGTGTACAGTGAAAACAGACAAATTATCCAAACTGCTCTAACAATGCAAAGTTGGTGGCATATTTTGGAGCTTGAAGTGTTGATCTTGAGCACAAATCATCCTGGTGCAGTAATGTTAGGACTGCAACCAATGCAGGGTGCCGTGACAAGGCCTTGCAGCTTTCACATGCGTTTGCAAATGTGTGCTAACTAAACCCCTGCTTTTAACAGATGGTTAGACAGGTTCATTTGGTTGGTCAGCAGACTGGTTGGTGAGTTGAGCTATGGAATTGTCTTTGTCTTATATGTATATGCCCTCCATGGGCTCCTCACTGTAAAGGCCAGTTATGGGTGTGGGCAGTGGCCAGTTTTTTGTTATTGTTTGTATATAGAGTCCGGGGACACATTGGGCACCTTCGCTGCCATTGTGCTCTTGCTGGGTGTCCAGTGTGCTCCTGTTCATTTAAGGGGGCTTGGGCAGTCTCCAGGCAGCTGTCCAACATCTATCAATTCCATGCATGTGCTTCCACTGTGGAGACACTTATAAATTTGTAGTGTTAGGACTGCAAGCAACGTGCCGTGACGAGGCCTTGCAGCTTTTACATGCATTTGCAAATGTGTGATAACTAAACCCATGCTTTTAACAGACGGTTAGACAAGTTCATTTGGTTGGTGAGTTGAGCTATGGAATTGTCTGTGTTTTACTGGTGCAGTAGATGTTAGTATCCAACCAGGGGGTTACATTTTCCCTAGGGAGGAATATTGTGTGCATGTTATTGGTAGGATTACAGATGGGTTAGTGCTTTTTAAAGCTTAGTGTGAGGAGGTTCTAAAGCTGGCCAAACACTGATTGAAATTTTGCCAGTTTAGCAGGGACTGTCCAAATTTCGATTGGTGTGGGGCCGTCCCTGCTCGACAGAAGTCGATCAAAGGAAAGACCATGTTGGAAACCTTTCCTTTGCTGTCTCTGATTACTGTATTCTGACAGTAGCGGGTGCCGCTGTCAGAATACAATTTGCCAGTAGGGGAGATACCACCATCCCCTTCTGCTAGCTGAACAGAAAAAAACTAATTGCATATGGCCAGCTAAAAACAGACTTCACCTGTAAAGATTTGTTCATCCTCCTCTTCCCCTCCACTCTGATTATATTTTTTTTTTTCAGGAAGCTGGTACCCATTTATGCCAGATACCCGCTCCCACTTCCGTTCTGCTTCCCTAGGCGAGCAGACTGGAAGTTCTCCCACCCTCAACCTCGTGGGACAGATGACCCAGAAAACTGTGGGACCAATTAATAGAGAGAGCGAACTTCATAACTTTTTATTTTTTTTACCTAACACTATTTACTTTATTATCATTTTTATTTACCTAAATGGGATTGTAAAGGTTAATTTTTTTTAAATGAAAATAACAAACATGTTATACTTGCCTACTCTGTGAAAGGGTTTTGCACAGAGCAGCCCTGATCCTCCTCTTTTGGGGTGCTTGGCTCCTCCCCTTAATCAGGGGCCCCCACGGAGAGCCGCTTTCAATGGGGGCACCCGTGCAGGCACGCTTCTGATTTGGCCCCGCCCTAATGTCACTGGATTTGATTGACAGCACTGGGAGTCAATGGCTCCTGCTGCTCCCGCTGCTATTAATCTATCCAATGAGGACAGAGACAGTGGCTGGAGCCGCTGGGTTTATGCACATCGCTGGAACTGATGGGCTCAGGTAATTGAAAAAGAGGGGCTCTGGGGGCAGCTGCAGCAAAAAAGTTTTTCACCTTAATCCAAGGTGAAAAACCATGAGACTTTGCAATCCCTTTAAAATGGCAATTCTCTGACAATGCAAGGACTGGGTGAGTCAGGGAAAGCTATGTCCTACATCTATGCTATTGGTTCCCACAGGTTATGCACATCCGGGACAGTCAACACTATAAAAAAACAGTGTATGTGAAACATAGAAGTACACAACAACAAAGTGGCAAGTTCTTCATTTGTGAAACTTTTATGAGTGAACTCATTCTTTATCCAAGTACAGAACTGTGGTATGACAAGGACATTTACAAAGTAATTTAGCCTTGAGCACTAACAAGGGCAGGCACCACAGCATGAGCCACATTGTTGCTTCTCCAGTCCATAATCACCATGAGGGTTTCATAATGCATTTTCTTCCGATATGCAAAATCATTACTTTTTTTTGCAACAAGAAAAAAGATATTAAACCAGGAAATGAGCGCACGCCTGTGAAATCATGAAGACATCCAACTGCTGACCTTTCCTTCAGAAAATACTAGTTATCCTAATGGAATACTGATCCAGAAGTATCAGAACGTTCTGCAGCACAGACCTGGTGCAAGGATGGTGCAGAGCAGAAGCTTGGACTTCACTGACTTTCTAATCAGCATGCTTGCACTGGGTCAGCACATGAGAAAGTGGTGAAGCCAGAGGCAGCCAGGCTTCTGGTTATTCTTGGAACTCAGCGATGACAGTACTAGAACTTCACTTAGTACAGGCTACCTTTAACAACTAATTAAAAACTTTTATTTTTTGCTTCTTGTTCATTCAGGCATGCGTAACA
Organism: Lithobates pipiens; assembly: GCF_037356315.1. NCBI lineage: Eukaryota > Metazoa > Chordata > Amphibia > Anura > Ranidae > Lithobates > Lithobates pipiens. Next base: position 365,421,048 of record NW_027507758.1, on the reverse strand, counting down.
AGTAAAGGATATGACATTTTATACTACCATATTTTTGTTTAACTGCCTTAGGATCTGTTAACACTGGCACTAAAGGCTGGTTCACACCACAAACATGCACTCCAGATCCCTTCCAGATGCATTTGTGATGCTTTTACGGATGCATTCTAGATGCTTTTTTTTTTTCCTGTTTTTTTTATGCATTTCAGTGCATTTTACTGTGTTTCAGTACAGTCCAGTGTAGGAAAAATTCAGCATGTTCTACCATTTTACTTAAACGCCCTGGAACTGACTGCAGTGGTGTGAATTGTGCCCTTAGAAAACATATGCTTCAAAAATGAATCTACATGTTGTGTTTGGAAGAAATTTTAGCATCTCAATTTTTTTAATTCAAGCCCATGGTAACATATCAGAAAGGCGCATGTATGCGACCATAGGGCTTGTTCACAATAAAAAAATAATAATAATTAGGCATCTGGGTTGCATTCTCTACATGTGGTAAACAGGAGGCAAAAGCAGGCGACAAACATTAACGCTATAGGTGTGTTTGCTTAGTGACAGTATTTTGAGTAAGTGTGACAAGGCCTGTAACTGACATGGGTTGGCAGCATGTTAAACGGCCAAAGCACTACTCTCACACAGTCCAATCAGCAACACTGCTCTAGGAACATAATAATTGTTTAATAATTGCGCTATGTGTTTTTTAAAATTCAACTCTACCTAAACTGCACTTGGGTATTGTCTAAATTTGACTTCTGTGTCAGTCTGACTGGACTGTGAGATGTTCAGTGTGGCCACAGGGGGCACTGTCTCTTGTGGCAGTCGTGGAACTATGGTCTGGTCAGGCCCTTAAGTTACTCTCTTTCGGAGCCAGGTCAGGGGGAGTGGCCCTCTCGCTTTGCCCTCTGGGAGAGGGTATTTAACCAGTTGCCGACCGCCGCGCGACGATGTACATCGACAGAATGGCACGGGCAGGCATATGGGTGTACCTGTACGTCCCTGCCTTCCCGCAGGTGGGGGGCCCGATCGGGTCCCCCCCCCGGTGCCAGCGGCGGTCGGAATCCGTTCAGGAGCGATCCGGGATGAGGGGGCGGCCATTCGTTCATGGCCACCCCCTCGCGATCGCTCCTGACGAATGGAAGTGCAGCGTGACATCACTTCCTCTCCTGTAATGTAAACACAGGCAGAGGAAGTGATGTAATCTCTCCTCCGTGTCTGTATTTTTCGTTCCGGCACCGAGGAGAGAGGATCGGTGAGTTGCACCAACACTACACAATACAGTAGAACATGCCAGGCACACTCTCACCCACCCCCCTTCACCCCCCCAATCACCTCTGCACCCCCAGTCACAGTGACACCAATTGCATTTTTTTTTTTTTTTTTTGCATTGGTATCATTTGTGACTGTAATAACTGTTAGGGCAGTTAGGGTTAGCCCCCTTTAGTTCTAGGGTACCCCCCTAAGCCCCCCAATAAAGGTTTAACCCCGTGATCACCCCCCGTCGCCAGTGTCACTAAGGCTGGGTTCACATTGCAGCAGTTTATGAGAACGAATGTGATTCGCACCGCAGTGCAAATCACATCTGATCTCTGTGCGATGCGAGTTCAGCCATACAGATAGTATGGCTGAATACGCATCGCACCCGCCGCACCTGCCGCAAACTCGCACGGGACCCTTTTTTGGTCCGCAGCAGAATCAGATCGCATGGGTGTTCACACCATGCGATCCGATTCCTGTCCGAGTTTGCAGATCGCACTGCGATATGCAAACTGATCTGGGGGTGTCATTAACATTTCACTGACACTCCCAGCAGTTTGCATAGGGCAGTGCGATGCGGGAACCCGCCGCGGATTTGTGCCGTTCCCGCATCGCTCCAGTGTGAACCCAGCCTAATAAGCGATCGTTTTTCTGATCGCTGTATTAGTGTCACAGGTGACGCTAGTTAGGCAGGTAGGTATTTAGGTTCGCCGCAGCTTTTTATAGCGCCAGGGACCCCCATATACTACCGCATAAAGCCCCCTGATTGCCCCCTAGTTAACCCTTTCACCAGTGATCACCATATAACTGTTACAGGTGACGCTGGTTGGTTAGTTATTTTTTTATAGTTTCAGGGCACCCGCCATTTATTACCTAATAAAGGTTTAACCCCCTGATCACCCGGCGGGTGATATAAGTTTGAGGGTCAGATAAGGTCTGCGTCGCCCCAGGCAGCGTCAGGTTAGTGCCAGTACCGCTAACACCCACGCACAAAGCATACACCTCCCTTAGAAATATAGTATCTGATCAGATCTATATTAGCGTCGCCAGCAGTTTAGGTTTCCCAAAACGCATTGTTAGCGGGATCAGCCCAGATACCTGCTAGCACCTGCGTTTAGCCCCTCCGCCAAGCCCAGCCCACCCAAGTGCAGTATCGATCGATCACTGTCACTTACAAAACACAACACACATAACTGCAGCGTTCGCAGAGTCAGGCCTGATCCCTGCGATCGCTAGTGTACCCCTAAATTTAGGGGTGTCTACTTTCCAAAATGGGGTCATTTGGGGGGGGGGGGGGGTTTGTGCCATCTTGGCATTTTATGGCCTTCAAAACTGCGATAGGTAGTGAGGAGTAAAATCAAAAATTTACACCCTTAGAAATCCTGAAGGCAGTGCTTGGTTTTCGGGGCCCCGTACGCGGCTAGGCTCCCAAAAAGTCCCACATATGTGGTATCCCCGTACTCAGGAGAAGTAGCAGAATTTATTTTGGGGTGTCATTTCACATATGCCCATGGCATGTGTGAGCAATATATCATTTAGTGACAACTTTGTGGAAAAAAAAAAAAAGTTTGTAATATTCCCGCAACTTGTGGCAAAATATAAAATATTCCATGGACTCAACATGCCTCTCAGCAAATAGCTTGGGGTGTCTACTTTCTAAAATGGGGTCATTTGTGGGGGTTTTGTGCCATCTTGGCATTTTATGGCCTTCAAAACTGTAATAGGTAGTGAGGAGTGAAGTCAAAAATGTACGCCCTTAGAAAGCCTGAAGGCGGTGCTTGGTTTTCAGGGCCCCGTACGCGGCTAGGCTCCCAAAAAGTCCCACATATGTGGTATCCCCGTACTCAGGAGAAGCAGCAGAATTTATTTTGGGGTGTCATTTCACATATGCCCATAGCATGTGTGAGCAATATATCATTTAGTGACAAATTTGTGAAAAAAAAATAAAAATAAATAAAAGTTTGTAATTTTCCCGCAACTTGTGGCAAAATATAAAATATTCCATGGACTCAACATGCCCCTCAGCAAATAGCTTGGGGTGTCTACTTTCTAAAATGGGGTCATTTGTGGGTGTTTTGTGCCATCTTGGCATTTTATGGCCTTCAAAACTGTGATAGGTAGTGAGGAGTGAAATTACAAATGTATGCCCTTAGAAATCCTGAAGGCGGTGCTTGGTTTTCGGGGCCCCGTACGCGGCTAGGCTTCCAAAAAGTCGACCACATGTGGTATCCCCGTACTCAAGAGAAGCAGTAGAATGTATTTTGGGGTACAATTCCACATATAACCATGGCATGTGTGACCAATATATCATTTAATGACAACTTTGTGTTTTGTCATTATTCAATCGCTTAAGGCAAAAAAATAAAATATTCAATGGGCTCAACATGCCTCTTATCAATTTCCTTAGGGTGTCTACTTTCCAAAATGGGGTCATTTGGGGGGGTTTTGTACTGCCCTGCCATTTTAGCACCTCAAGAAATGAGATAGGCAGTCATAAACTAAAAGCTGCGTAAATTCCAGAAAACGTACCTTAGTTTGTAGATGTGACAACTTTTGCGCAAACCAATAAATATACAGTTATTGACTTTTTTTTTACCAAAGACATGTGGCTGAATACATTTTGGCCTAAATGTATGACTAAAATTGAGTTTATTGGATTTTTCTAATAACAAAAAGTAGAAAATATCATTTTTTTTCAAAATTTGCGGTCTTTTTACGTTTATATCGCAAAAAATAAAAATCGCAGAGTCAGTCAAATACCTTTAAAAGAAAGCTCTATTTGTGGGAAAAAAAGACGCAAATTTTGTTTGGGTACAACATTGCATGACCGCGCAATTACCAGTTAAAGCAGCGCAGTGCCAAATTGTAAAAAGACCTCTGGTCATTGACCAGCAAAATGGTCCGGTCTGAAAGTGGTTAAGATGCGGACATCGCATGGTTCGGGGTGCCGGTCCAGTATGATGTGCTGATTACATGGTTCTGGTCCTTCTGACCAGCCCCCAGGAAGGCTATGGCCTGGGGTGTGAATCCACCCAACTTTAATGTCTCGGGACTGGCTAGCCCAGGGCAAGGAAACTAAAGGAGGATTCTGAGGTAGTTGGGTGTCGTCTCCAGTTCAGGAGAGACCCAGTGTACTTCAAGCATTCCAGGGGAGGACACTTTAGAACACCACGCACGGGTTGGTTTTCTTAACAAGAGCCTGGAAGGGCTGAAGTTACTAAAGAATCCGGTCTTGTGGATATCACCGAGCAGGCTGAAAGATCCAGGTAACCTATAGGTGTTCTACAGCTTAGTTTCCCTACGTGTTCTGCAACAACGTCTGCGACAAAGATTTTGTTCCCGAGTACGCACCTTGTTGGTTGCAAGGCCTTGTGAGAGAGGGACTGTCCAATCTGAGTGTTCATCCAGCTGCGAATGGCTATTCTCTGGATGCAGTCAAAGTAAGCAAGTTCTTTAACGTTTTTTGGACTTTTACATTGAGAGTACCTGAACTTCCTTTTCCAACCCTCTGATCCCAAGTTGAAAGACTGTTCAATGGTTTGAGTTTTGCAAATAAAATCCATTCAAGTTGATCTATGGTCAGCCTCAAGTTACTGGGTCATCTACCATGGGACATCCCCTAGACGTGTCACAAGGAGAACAGAAGGTAACGGTAAGCCCAAAAATAACCAGCAGCTCCTTCTGGGGTTAGTGCTACACTGGTGTACTGTGGAGGATATGTTGGTCCTCTGCACTGTGTGGGAGCAGTAGTCTGTCTCTCCAACATGCTGCTTGCGCCTGACAGCTTAATACAGTCAAACACACATATGAAAGCAGAGAAATAATCTTAATTCTTTACTTGTTATGCAGCCTAACTGCAAGACTTGAATTGGGCTTTAAAGGAAAATTACTGGGGCTGTCATTGCTGACTGTGAAAATTAGTAAGTACAACGTGAGGGCAAATTATTCAATGGATTTTTTAAGTATAACTAAAGGCAAAACTTATTTTTTCATTTTTGGATAGAATGGTGAGGGATTAAAACACCTGTTAGTTTTTATCGCTGTCTGTCTGTGCCCGTTAGGGAGATTCACCGTATTTGTCATGTTTACCATTATCTTCAAAAGTGAGAGAAAATCCCAAATTTTGGATTGTCACCTGAACAGTAACGGATGGGAAATCTTCCAATGGTGACACTAGTTCTGGTGTCCCTGGTGAAAAACAAATATTCCCTATCACTTCCTGTTTTGTCTATGGGATAGGAAATGAAGAGAAATCTCCCCAATGGAACACAGATGGCTAAAAAAAACTAACAGGATTTATAACCCTGCCTTACTCTATTAAAAGTGGGGGGAAAAAAATTGCCTCCAGTTCTACTTTAACCACTTGCTTACTGGGCACTTAAACCCCCCTCCTGCCCAGACCAATTTTCAGCTTTCAGTGCTGATGCACTTTAAATGACAATTGCGCGGCCATACAACACTGTACCCAAATGACATTTTTATCATTTTTTTTCCCACAAATAGAGCTTTCTTTTGGTGGTATTTAATTACAGCTGGGAGTTTTATTTTTTGCTAAACAAACAAAAAAAGATGCAAAAAAAAAAAATAATCATGTTTAATAGTTTGTTATAAAATTTTGCAAACAGGTCATTTTTCTCCTTCATTGAAGTGCGCTGATGAGGCGGCACTGATAGGCTGCAATGGTGGGCACTGATAGGCTGCACTGGTGGGCACTGATAGGCTGCACTGGTGGGCACTGATGGGCATAGTTAAGGCGGCACTAATAGGCACAGATAAGGCGGCACCGATGGGCACAGATAAGGTGGCACTGATGGGCACAGATAAGATGGGCACGGATGGGTGGCACTAAGGGGCACTGATAGGTACCACTGATAATGGGACTGATGGGCACGGATAGGTGGCACTGATAGGTGGCTCTGATAGGTGGCACTGCTGGGCACGGATATGTGGCACTGGGGTGCAGCACCTTTGTTGAGGCAGATTGTGGGCACTGCTGGGTGGCACTGTGGGCACTGCTGGGTGCCACTCTGGGCACTGCTGGGTGGCACTGACGGGGGGCACTTATTTTTTAAAGGAGGTGGCACTGGCAGGGCTGGCCGTGATCGGGACTGATGTCCCGATCACGGCCGCCAGTGATCGGCTCTTTTTTTTTCTCCTCGCGCTGTCAGCGTGAGGAGGAATTATAGCCGATTACCGGCTCCATTGTATCACATGATCAGCTGTCATTGGCCGACAGCTGATCACATGATAAGGGGTCGGGATTGACCCCTTGCTCGGATCGGTGATCAGGCGAGTCTCATAGACTCGCCGATCCCAGAGCGCGGCGCGCAGGCCGCTCGTGCACGGGACGACGTCAATAGACGTAGTCCCGGCAAAGGAGGTCCGCGCTGTAGCCGTCATTCGGCTATAGCGCGGGTCTCAAGTGGTAAAAGAGAAGTATGGGATTTCAAGATCACAAATATACATACTCACCTAAGAGGATGCAGCATCTCTGTGATGCTGCATCTGTTCCCTGCCACCTCTAAGATCGAGAATTTAGCGATCAAAGACTGCTGATCGCTCAGTCCTCGGTCTTCAGTGATCAGAGAACAGGTGACTGTAGGTTCTCTGCTCACTAAAGACCAAGGACTGAGCGATCATCAGACTTTGATCACTAAATTCTTAATCTTAGAGGTGGCAGGGAACAGATGCAGCATCACAGAGATGCTGCATCCTCTTCTCTGCCCCTCCAAGGCTTATTGAAGGGCCAGACTGTGGAGGGGCTGGCTCAAGCTATCTGTAGCACCCTGAGCAAGCTGCCAGTCTAAGCATCTAGGTGGATCCTGACATTAAAGTCAGGTTCCTGCCAGACAGTGGACTTTAGCCCACCATCACCTGAATACAGTTCACAGGAGTGCAGAACAAAGTGCACTCCTGTGATTCACAGGAGAAATAGGGCCAAAAAGAGCTTTGGCCCTACCTCTGCTTTATAGAAGCAATGCATACACATGTTATGGAAAATCAATTTATAGCACATTGCTAAGGCTTAATGTACACAGGACGTTTTTACAACTCTCCTGAGCAATTTACCTTGACATATAGTAACTTAAAACTTCAGTTTTGCCACGTTTACATGCCGTGCTTAGCGGCGTTTTGCTGCATTTGCGCTTGGAAGCGTTATATATTTATTAAATTTTTTCCCCTCAAATAACCAAAAATGAAAAATGCCTGTAAACAAACGAAACACTGCTAAACACGAGTTGCCCCATTTATAAGTTTTTACATTTGGCATTTCAAATGCCTCTGAACATCCAACCTAAACGCATTTTGTTAGCTTTAAAAAAATGCTTTTAAACCCAACTGTCTAGAAACAACTATAAACGGCCCTGTGTACATGTACTGATAATATAACATAGAGGAGAGTTCAGAGGCAGCTGAAAAAAGGCCCAACTGCTCCAAAACTTCAGTTTACCAGCAAAAGTGTACATGAAGCCAAAAATGTGAGGATGGAGAATGCATGGTAATGTTGGCAAAGCTGGGCTAAGGTAACATCTGTTATCTGCTTAAAACCACACTGCTCTTAAGAACCCAATATCAAAGATTATGCAATTAGTTTTAGGTAAACCGTTTATTGATCACAGTTGAAATAAAGAGACAGAGGACTATAAGAACTATATGTTTATACTGTATTTATTGTAGCATCAGAATAATCAGTTTTGGATTCTGTCCCTGTCATATTTCCAATGAGCTCATATTTCGACATCAGCATTTGGGGTTAAATAAAACACTGTACATACCACACATGTTAAAGCTACAGTGCCTTGTAGAACACAATAGTCTAAGTTGGTCAGAACACAATAGTCTAAGTTGGTGAAGTAAAATTTGAAAAATAAATATATAAAACTATTTTTTAGAAATAAAAAAAAATGATAATTGGCATGTGCGTATGTATGGTGGAACCAAGTACCTTCAGAAGTCACATAATTTGTGAAATGATGTCCACCTCTGTGCAATCTAACGCCGCGTACACACGATTGGACATTCCGACAACAAAATCCATGTCATTTTTTCCAATGGATGTTGGCTCAAACCTGTGTTGCATACACATGGTCATACAATATTGTAGGAAATTCCAAAAGCCAAGAGTGCAGTAACATACGACTAGCCGAGACAATTGAAGTTCAATAGCCAGTGCGGCTCTTCTGCTTGATTCTGAGCATGCGTAGAACTTTGTGCTTGGGAAATGTGTACACACAATCGGAATTTCCGACAATGGATTTTGTTGTCGGAAAATTTTAGATCCAGACCTCAAATTTTGTGTGGCGGAAATTCCGATGGAAAACGTCCGATGGAGCCTACACACGGTCAGAATTTCTGACAAAAAGCTCCCATTGAACATTTTCTGTCGGAAAATCCAACCGTATGTACGCGGCATTAGTGTCACATGATCTGTCATTACATATACACACCTTTTAGAAAGGCCCCGGAGTCTGCAACACCCAAGCAAGAGGCACAACTAACCAAACACTGCCATGAAGACAAAGGAACTCTCCAAACAAGTAAGGGACAATGTTGTTGAGAAGTACGAGTCAGAGTAAGGTTATAAAAAAATATCTAAATCTTTATTGATCCAGAGGAGCACCATCAAATCTATCATAACCAAATGGAAAGAACATGACACAACAGCAAACCTGCCAAGAGACGGCTGCACACCAAAACTCACGACTGGGCAAGGAGGGCATTAATCAGAGAGGCAGCACAGAGACCTAAGGTAACCCTGGAGAAGCTGCAGAGTTTCACAGCAGAGACTGGAATATCTGTACATAGGACGACAATAAGCCGTACGCTCCATAGAGTTGGGCTTTATGGCAGAGTGGCCAGAAGAAAGCCATTACTTTCAGCAAAAAAACAAAATGGCACGTTTTGAGTTTGCGAAAAGGCATGTGGGAGACTCCCAAAATGTATGGAGGAAGGTGCTCTGGTCTGATGAGAATAAAATGTAACTTTTTTGCCATCAGAGAAAACGCTGGCGCAAACCCAACACATCACATCACCCAAAGAACACCATCCCCACAGTGAAACATGGTGGTGGCAGCATCATACTACGGGGATGTTTTTCAGCATTCGAAACTGGTCAGAGTTGAGGGAAAGATGGATGGTGCTAAATACAGGGATATTCTTGAGCAAAACCTGTACCACTCTGTGTGATTTGAGGCTAGGACGGAGGTTCGCCTTCCAGCAGGACAATGACCACAAACACACTGCTAAAGCAACACAATGAGTGGTTTAAGGAGAAACATGTAAATGTGTTGGAATGGCCTAGCCAAAGCCCAGAACTCAATCCAACAGAAAATCTGTGGTCAGACTTAAAGATTGCTGTTCAGAAGAGCAAACCATCCAACTTGAAGGAACTGGAGCAGTTTTGCAAGGAGGAATGGGCAAAAATCCCAGTGGTAAGATGTTGCAAGCTCATAGAGACTTATCCAAAGCGACTTGGAGCTGTGATAAACGCAAAAGGTGGCTCTACAAAGTATTGACTTTAGGGGGCTGAATAGTTATGCACATTCTGTTATTTTGTCCTATTTGTTGTTTGCTTCACAATAAAAAAAAAAAAAAAAAACATCTTAAAAGTTGTGGGCATGTAAATTAAATGATGCAAATACTCAAACAATCCATGTTAATTCCAGGTTGTGAGGCAACAAAACACGAAAAACGCAAAGGGGTGAATACTTTTGCAAGGCACTGTAGATGCTTTCACCCAGGAGCAGTAATGATTACCTGCTCTTAGAAAGAGAGAAACAGATGCCTTTAACCACTTTCAGACCGGACCAATTTGCTGGTCAAAGACCAGACCACTTTTTGCGATTCGGCACTGCGTCGCTTTAACTGACAATTGCGCGGTCGTGCGACGTGGCTCCCAAACAAAATTGACGTCCTTTTTTTCCCCACAAATAGAGCTTTCTTTTGGTGGTATTTGATCACCCCTGCGGTTTTTATTTTTTGCGCTATAAACAAAAATAGAGCGACAATTTTGAAAAAAACGCATTATTTTTTACTTTTTGTTATAATGAATATCCCCCAAAAATATATAAAAAAAACTTTTTTTTCCCTCAATTTAGGCCGATACGTATTCTTCTACATATTTTTGGTAAAAAAAAATCGCAATAAGCGATTATTGATTGGTTTGCGCAAAAGTTATAGCGTTTACAAAATAGGGATAGTTTTATAGCATTTTTATTAATAATTTTTTATTATTTTTTTTTTACTAGTAATGGCGGCGATCTGCGATTTTTATTGTGACTGCGACATTGTCGGGGACCCATCGGACATTTTTGACACATTTTTGGGACCATTGTCATTTATACAGTAATCACTGCTATATAAATGCAGTGATTCCTGTGTAAATGACACTGGCAGTGAAAGGGTTTACCTGTGGGTGGCAGTGTAGGGGTTAAGTGTTCCTAGGGGTGTGTTACTAACTGTGGGGGGGTTGGGCTTTCATTTAGTGTACACTGATCTCTGCTCCAATCACATGGAGCAGAGATCAGCGTCACTAGTTGCTAGGCAGAATGAGAAAATGTTGTTTATACAGCATTTCCTCCATTCCGCCGCTCCGTGAGACGATCGCGGGGATGCCCGCGGCGATCGAGTCCGCGGGTCCCGCGACCGGACTCACGGAGGTCCCGACCAGCGCGGGAGCGCGCCGCCGGCGGCGCGCTCCCGATGGCACGGCGGCAACGAATATTGGACGTACATGTACGCCAATATGCCTGCCCGTGCCATGCTGTCGACGTACATCGTCGTGCGCTGGTCGGGAAGTGGTTAAAGTGATTTTTCATTATAGTGCCATTAGGGTCCTTTCGAACTGATGCTCTTTTGATGTATTCCCATTGAGATACAATAGAAGGTGTCTTTTTGGTGTGCTTTTGAAAAACGACACCAAAGATGCAGCATGCCGGATTATTAAAATGGCAGTGTGCCTGGAGTTTGAACAGTTACATTTTTTCGGGAATGGTTTCCATGTGCTTTTGTTGCCTTGGATAAGTGCGGAAAAAGAGCACCAATGTAAAAATGGCCTTAAGATGACCTGAAATCTGTACCCCCTCCCCACCCCCAAAAAACAAAAGCAAAAGACTAGTCAACAGTAGGGCTCCCTGCAGCAGATCTTTCCCCCCTTACTAACCTAACACGTCTTGCTCTGTGCTGTGTCTCTGCATGGAGATGGCCAACTTGGTAGAGGGGACTAAGACTTCCCCATATCAGAACTATCCCCTTGGTGACCTGATAACTAGTGGGGGGAAATTCAACAAGCAGAAGAAAAGGTGGGAGAAGCACAGTTCCATGGAACTAATGAAAGAAGCAGGGAGAAGCATGCTGTCAAGATGTTTCTCCAGCATGCAGCACAGTGATGAAATCATCACATCTCATCAGAGTAGCTATCGAAGGAAGCAGTGCCTTAGATGATCCTACACTGCAGATATACAATAATGAGGCTGTAGGAACAGGAAGGAGTACCTAGGCATCCTCGCATCCCAGCAAATCAATTGCCATTTTAAGACCTTCTGACTTTAATTTAAAAAAGAAAAACTTGAGTATGGCAGTTTTTTTTTATCCAGAAGAGACATACTGGGGTTGATTTACTAAACCTGGAGAATGCAAAGTCTGGTGCAGCTCTGCATAGAAAACCAATCTGCTTCCAAGTTTTTTTTTTGTCAAAACTTAATTGAACAAGCTAAGGTTAGAAGCTGATTGGCTGCCATGCACAGCTGCACCAGATTTTGCACTCTCCAGTTTTAGTAAATCAACCCCATTGCGTCTGTTCTGCATAAAGGTCTCTTACCTGTCTGCCCGCTTTGCAAAATGTGGTATGCACATGCACCATTCACTGTTACCAACTTACCTTGTTCTGCACTGTCTTTGTAAGAGGTGGCTATTTTGGTAAAGGCAGGGTTTTGCTTCCTTGTGTAAGAGCCTCCAGGAAAGAGGATAAGAAATCAGTAGAGTAGTGTGACATCACAAAATCTTACTTTGAATCTCCTGGGACCAGCATGTAGATGCAGCAGTGCTTTAGATATGACACTGCAAATATAAAACTAATGCTGTAGGGACAGGAGTGTCTGGGCACCCCCGCATACTAGGAAGTGAACTGCTGTTTTTCAGGAGGAAATCAAGACAAGAGGCACAGTACTGTTTAGGCACAAATAATACTTCTAGGTATCCCCTATAACATAATAAAGCTTTACTTTTTGAATTCAGGCCCACTTTAGGTTTGAATAATATTTAAGTTTGTATGGTATATGTGGTTGGTTTAGGAATAGAAAGAGGTTTTATTCAGTTGTATTCAATTTTCCCAAATAAAATCTATTTCCTTTTAGACAGTGCCTTTAAGCCAGGGCTCAACAAACCCCAGGCGCCAGGTCGCCAATGCGACCAGAAATCGCAACCTGGCGCCTAAGCTGCCACCAGCCCACTCACTATCGATGCCCCAGACATGCAGCGCATGAACACTGACTGCTGGAGGATCTGTCAGATTTCAGCCTGATGTCGGGGTGGGCGGGACCCGGCCGCTATCAAACACCAGCCAATGGGATCTGGGCGGGCCGCTACGTGTATGTGGCCCGCCCTTTTTCTTAAGCAGCCCAATCGTTGGCTGGTGTTTGATAGCTGCTGAGTCCCGCCCACCCAGCCGGGCCCCGCCCACCCCGAAATCACGCTGAAATCTGACATCCGCCTCTCTGTTATTTGTCAGTTTCACACCCCGGCTGGGTCCCGCCCATTTCGACATTAAGCTCAATTCTGACAGCTGCTCTGTTACATTTCAAGTAACCTGCGAAACCTGCCAGTGCCACCTGCCAGTGTCAGTGCTACCGCCAATCAGTGCCACCTGCTAGTGCCAACCAGTGCCACCTCCAATACCACCTGCAACCACCAACCAGTGCCACCGCAAACCAGTGCCACCTGCCAGCGCCAACCAGTGCCACCAATCAGTGCCACTACCAATCAGAGCCACCTGCCAGCGGCAACCAGTGCCATCTGCCAGTGCCAATCAGTGCCAGTGCCAATCAGTGCCACCTGCCAGTGCCACCACAAATCAGTGCCACCTGCTAGTGCCACCGCCAATCAATACCACCTGCCACCACCCAGTGCCACCTGCCACCACCCAGTGCCACCGCCAATCAGTGCCACCTGCCAGTGCCAATCAGTGCCGTCAGTCAGTGCCACCTACCAGTGCTGAGTCACTGTCAATCAGTGCCACCTGCAAGTGACATCTGCCACCGCCAATCAGTGCCACCTGCCAGTGCCAACCAGTGCCACTGCCAATCAGTGCCACCTGCCAGTGCCACCGCCAATCAGTGCCACCGCCAATCAGTGCCAACTAGTGCCACCGCCAACCAGTGGCACCTGCCAACACCAACCAGTGCCACCGCCAATCAGTGCCATCTGCCAGTGACAACTAGTGCCACCGCCAACCAGGGCCACCTGCCATCACCAACCAGGGCCACCTGCCAGTGCCAATAGTGCCACCTTCCATTGCCAATAGTGTCACCTGCCAGTTCCCAACCAGTGTCACCTGCCAGTTCCCAACCAGTGTCACCTGCCAGTTCCCAACCAGTGTCACCTGCCGGTGCCATCTGGCAGTTCCACGTGCCTGCCAGTGGCAACCAGTGCCACCTGCCGGTGCCATATGGCAGTTCCACGTGCCTGCCAGTGGCAACCAGTGCCACCTGCCGGTGCCATATGGCATTTCTATCTGTTGCCAGTCTTACTCTTTCTGGTCAGCCCATAACCCTGATGTAACAGCGTTTCAATGGAGTTATTGACTGGGTGCTCCATTGTGAGTTAGGGATAGGGGGTAAAAATGAGTGGCCTTACCCCAGGAGCTGAAAAAAAAAACTGGCTCCTAACTTTTTTAACTGGCTCCTAAATTCAAAGCAAATTTGTCAACCCCTGCTTTAAGCATTAGCAGGACATTACCCAAACTGTTAGCTGTCAGTTGTCATGAAATATAAAAACACTAAAAAAGAAAGATTTTATTTATCAGCTACGGTAACTAATGATTCTTTGGATTGTCGTTTCTTGTCCAAGAAGAAATAGGGGCTATAGTAGGGCACCAGGTAATGACTCAAGGAGGGTTAAAGAAAGGAATATTGTGTTTTTTAGTTTTGTTTTTTTGTTTGTTTTTTTAATGTAGATGTAAACCAACTCATTCTTTCTAAACTACTGCCATAGTGGTTATCTATAAAGATATACTGTACATGTCTCCTGCATGTATCTTTACCTGTCAAAGGTCTCCCCTCTGCCTGTTACGAGACCCTGTGGGCAGGACTGTTGTCCGGAGCTCGGTGGGTGGAGTTGTGATGTTAGTAGACTCCCCACCCACCTCTACACTACCCTTGGCCAGGCATCAATATTCCTTACACTGAACTTCAGCTGGTTCTTGTGGATTATGCCCCATTATCAATAACATTCAGTCAAAACCAAGGAAAGTCACCAAATGACTTCAGCATGCCCAATCATGCTGAGGTGTGGAACAGCCAATCCTGGGAGAGCTGGAGAAGAAAGGAGGGGGAATGGGAAGTACACAGAATGTCTCTGTAACACTTGTGCATGAGATATGTAAATAACCTGTTACTCACAACAAGGGGGAGAAAAGGACATCTATTTCTCCATCTGACCTTTTTTATCTCACTGAAAAGAGATAAGAGGACAGTTCAGAGCTGGATTAACTCTTTGTGGCAAGACTGGGCACAGATGACATTAAATGCTATACTGTACAAAAAAAAGAAAAAGTATTTGGGTTTACATCCACTTTAATAGGCTGATCAGACTGTCCAGAATCAGGTTTTTCCATGTAGTCAACACAAACAGAAAAGTGCACCTACACCAGAGTGTTTGTGGAACTACTTATATAAGCATATAATACCCAAGATTTACTTTCACGTATGTAAACATACTGTACATGGTTTTGACAATCGCTAGCAATATTCAAAATATTTTGCAGTTTACTATAAACAGATTTCTAAACGATGTTATTGATTTTCCAGAGCTTCCCAGCAGACGTACAGTTTCTTAGACATAAGTTAAGTAATATTGGCTCCACTGCTGCCTTGGCAACCATCTGGACGGATAAAAACTCCAGCAAAGACATCCCACCTAATTACTCATGATAACCACTCATTCTAGTGGCCATTTCTCTACCATATAACAGAAAATCACAGCTAAACCTGACTGGTGGTTAGAATAGTTTGGGGTTTTTAGCTTACAAGCTTAAGAGCACACAGGCTGGTAATTTTAGTTACACTTAACACAGGTAGCTCCAAGTGTAGGCATATGCAGACTGCATCAAGAAGGACCAAGATGGTATCCTTAAAGCGGCAATAAACGCTAAAACAAAAATGGAATATACTTCAGCATACCAATCCTTATGCTGCGTACACACGACCAGACTTTTCAACATCAAAAGTCCGATGGAACAATTCCAGCAGACTATTTGATCGTGTGTGGGCTGCAGCGGACTTTTGATTCGCAAAACTCTGACAGACTTTAGACATGGAACATGTTTCAAATTTTTCCGACAGAACTCTGCCGGACCCAGAAATCCGCTCGTGTGTGTGCTAGTCTGACGGACTAAAACCGACGCTAGGGCAGCTATTGGCTACTGGCTATGAACTTCCTTATTCTAGTCCAGTCATACGTCATCACGTTCGAATCCGTCGGACTTTGGTGTGATTGTGTGTGGCCAAGTCCGTTCATTCGGAAAGTCCGTCAGAACTCTGTCAGAACTCCGTCGAAAGTCTGCTGGACTTAAGTCCTGTCGTGTGTACGTGGCATTAGATGTGTTGGCTGCATTCATTTCACCTGTTGATCCAGTCAGTAATACACTTCCTGTCTTATGGGGTCTCCATTCTGGATGGAGGAGAAAGGGAGCCACCCTTGGACAGCAGCATTGTCATTCACATTGGAGTATAGTATTATTATTATTATTATTATACAGGTTTTATATAGCGCCAACAGTTTGTGCAGCGCTTAACAAAATAAAGGCAGACATTACAGTTACATTACAATTTGGTACAAGAGGAATCAGAGGGCCCTGCTCGTTAGAGCTTACAATCTAAAAAGGAAGGGGCAATTGATACAAAAGGTAATAGCTGTGGGGGATGAGCTGATGGAGGAAGTAAAACAGTGTTACTTAGAAGCAGGATAGGCTTCTTTAAAGAGAAGAGTTTTCAGGGATCGTCTACAGATGGATCAATTAGGGGATAGTCGGACAGATTGGGGCATGGAGTTCCAAAGGATGGGAGAAGCTCTGGAGAAATCCTGGAAGTGAGCATGGGAGGAGGTGACAAGGGAGCTGGAGAGCAGGAGGTCTCAGGGGGACCAAAGAGAGCGGCTTGGTTGGTATTTTGGGACTAGGTCAGTGATGTAGCTGGGGGCAGAGTTATGGATGGCTTTGTAAATTATAGTTAATGCTTTGAATTTTATTTGTTGGGTGAGTGGAAGCCAGTAAAGGGATTGGCAGAGAGGAGTGGAGGACACTGAATAGCTGTTAAGGTGGATGAGTCTTGCAGCAGCATTCATTTTGGACTGAAGGGGGGATAGTCTATGTAAAGGTAATGCAATGAGGAGGGAGTTGCAGTAGTCAAGGCGAGAGATAACCAGGGAGTGAATTAGAAGCTTTGTGGTGTCATTAGTTAGAAAGGGGCATATTCTGGAAATGTTGTGGAGGCTAAGGCGGCATAATTTGGACAGGGATTGTATGTGGGCCTAAAAGGACAGTTCAGAGTCTAAGGATACCCCTAGCACCCTGGCATGTGGGGGCAGACTGAAAGATGTGCCATTGATCTTGACAGAGAAGTCAGGGGAAGGGGCACGTGGGGGAGGAAATATTAAGAGCTCAGTTTTAGATAGATTCAGTTTGAGGAAGTGGTTTGACATCCAGGCTGATATGTCTGTTAGTAAATCAGTGATGCGTAAGGAGATTGATGGGGTGAGCGGAGGGGCAGAGAGATAGATTTGGGTGTCATCAGCATACAAATGGTAGTGGAAGCCATGGGAGGCTATCAGCTGACCCAGGGAGGATGTGTAGATCGAGAATAGTAGAGGTCCAAGGACAGAACCCTGAGGGACCCCAACGGTAAGAGGAGTTGGAGAGGAGGAGATGAAATTGTAAGTGACACTGAAGGTGCGATGAGATAGGTAAGATTCGAACTAACGGAAAGTACAGCTATGGAGACCAAGCAAAATGAGTTTTTTGAGGACGAGGGGGTGGTCAACTCTATTAAAATTAGAGGGACTAGAAGGTTTAGATGAACTTGACTAAACACTTTTTAAGTTACAGTTTTGTTTTTCCTTTTTGGATAAAGGTTTTACAAATGAATAAACGCTAACCGTTGTACGCACTCATGTCAGAGTGTCATGGTGTGCCTCAGCCCTCTAACTGCCACTTTTTGGTTTGCTGCATTATGCCTTGTATGCTTTGAAACCCCTTATATTACAAGGCATTCTATGAATTGCAGCAGTGTTGAATGAACAACCGCACGTGGTCAGTGTGTACTGGGAAATAAACTCACATAGAACCTGAGTAAGACTCGAAAGATTGTAGCTATCACTGTAGTAGCTACTACAGTGATTTCCAGCTTCCCCAGCAATGCATACTTATATTGCGTCAAGCTGCACCAATATAAGAAAGTAATGTAAATATTTTCTGGAGTTCTGCATTAACTGTTTGCCTAGCGGGGCTTTTTTATTTTTTTTTGCACACGTTAAAATCTGCATTTTTATATAGAAATTACTGTAAGCCCTGCAAAAAGTATACAGTATATTTTCTGAAAGTGGTCTAACGATATTTGCACAGCTATTTATCAAAACCAAATTTTAAGAAAAAAAAATGTACTAATGAATTTAAGTGCAAACAAACACTACAATAAATACTACATTTTTTGAGAAACAGAAAGGATAAGGTTGTGTCTAGTATATGGAAAGCAAACATGTCGAGCCTTAGAACTGTGCACACTAGTGAAACTGCAAAAAAAAAAAAAAAAAATGGTATTAAAAAATTCTCCATAGGCGGTGCTTTCCTTTATAGGTTATTAGTTTAGAGTTAACCATGATATAATTCCTAGAATTATTGCTCTGATGTTCATGTTGATACCTCACATGTATTGCACAAATGATGTTTACACACGTGCTTGCCCTGTGCTGTACATTTTATATTTAGTATGTACAGGGGTGACAGGGCTGCTTTAACCACTTCAGCCCCGGAAGATTTGGCTGCTGAATGACCGGGCCATTTTTTGCTATTTGGCACTGTGTCCCTTTGACATTTGCGCGGTCGTGCGAGGTTGCACCCAAAACAAAAAAAGAGCGTCAATTTTGGAAAAAAAACGCAATATTTTGTACTTTTTGCTATAATAAATATCCCCTTTTAAAAAAAAAAAAAAAAAAAAAAGCACATTTTTTTTCTCCGTTTAGGCCGATATGTATACTTCTACATATTTTTGCACAAAACTTATAGCGTCTACAAAATAGGGGATGGATTTATAGCATTATTATTATTATTTTTTTGTTACTAGTAATGTCGGAGATCTGCAATTTTTATCGAGACTGCGACATTATGGCGGAAACATCGGACACTTTTTGACACATTTTTGGGACCACTGGCATTTATACAGCAATCAGTGCTATAAAAATGCACTGATTAGTGTAAAAATGTCACTGGCAGGGAAGGGGTTAACAGTGGGGGGGGGGGGGGGGACTTACAATCTATTACGCCTCACAGAACAGAACAGAACAGGGATTTGTGTGTTTACACACACACACACACTTCCCTGTTCTGCCTCTCGTGCCCGTGATCGCTTATAATCGGCGGTCATCGCGACTGTCAGCCACGAGCATCGGCACCCCCGCTGTGCATTGGGCACGCCTGCTATCATGATCCCACGAGCCAACGTATAGCTATGATGGCTTGCAGGACTATGCCGACCTTCCGCAGTAAGGCTGGTCGGCAAGGGGTCAAAATGTTTTTGTTTATTCTTAGGTTGTTAGCCCTCTCGCTATCACAAGAGGGCTAACAAGTCCCTTATGCGATAGCATGGGCAGGTGACAGGTCCTTTTTATGAAGAATTTGGGAATCTATAAGACCCTCAATGCCCGGCTTCCTAATCAAGGCCAGATCATGCTTGATTAGCTGCATCATCAAACTACACAAGCTGAGGAATGATAGCTGTGATCCCTGGAAGTGACGTAATTCACATTGCTTCCATGGTCATTAGTTACAGGAAGGATCGGGCAACAGAAGTCCCCAAGTTCCTCCTGCTCTCACTATGCAGGCTGTTTCCTGCAATCCGGAATTCCTGAAGGAACGGGGAATCTCAGCTTAATTTCAGAGCCACATAAAAGTGACTAGACGCCTCTAAAGCCACCTGTATCACTTTTATCAGAAAGCCTTTTGATGACTGTTAAAGTCATGAGCTTGCTTTAATCACCTGTCTACAATGCCATTTACAAACGTACCTTGGTATACATGTGGTTACTGTATGATTAAGGCCCCGTTCACACTAGTGTGATTTCTCCTACATTTGCCATCACACTACAATGCACAACATTGGAAATCACATTATTCATGATGATGCCCATTCACATCAATGCAATGTAGGTTTTTTTATTTTGGTGCAGCATACTGTGGTTTGGGCCTCAGACTTCAAAGAAAGCATATGAAAAACGCATATGCATGCATTTTTGGTGCGTTTTGGCAGGGTTTTGTGCTTAACCAGTTTCCTCCTATAAAAGAAAAGTATGAACCATGAAAATGTATCAAAAACACACTGAAAAATGCATGATTATGGAGTAGCATTAGCGAGAACCGAGGCTAAGAAAACCCATCATGAGCCGCTCCCTTTCCAACACTCTTTCTGAAAATCCATATGTGCCCTATCATAGGAGGACATTGTAAGGGGGCGAGGGGAGTTTGGGGGGTGTCCTTATAATTTAAGCTGCAACTATTTAGCACAGTAAACAAAATGAGCTTTTCTCATGAAAGCAACAAATTTAGTCTGCTGAAACTGTACAGAGTAGCCTACAGCTCCACCTGATGGCCACAATAGAAAATACTTATGCAGCGTTTCATATTTACCTAGGAATGCACAAACAAAAGCTGTAAAAACAGCATATACAAAACAGTATACATTTTGTTTTGTTGGAACCCCAGAAAATGACAAAATGCACATGCTGAAACTTGCACTGCACCAACACTTTAAGGGTTAATTGTTCGTTTAATCTAGGTAGGAGATGGAAAAGCATATTTACTTGCCTGAGTCTCCACTCTCCCAGCAGATGGATCAGGATCAGGTCAGTATAAGTCTTTTCCAAGTCCCCTTGACCTAAATGAGCAGTTATCCTTGCAGTCTGGTAGCAGCCCTTCTACAAGGAAGAATTTTAAATTTTCCTGGAATTCGGCTTAAATTTTTAAAGAATACATATAATACATAGGTGCCTTATTTTGCCTGGAGCTCTATTTTCACAATAAACTAATCTGTCAAACCAGCTCTATTGCTATAAGAGAACTATTCATAAGAGTTATACGGTGTCAAATAAAAAAAAATGAATGCTTTGAAAAATAGCAGCTCTGAATACTTTTCTAAGAACTATACCCACACAAACACATATTCAGTTAGACACTGAGAAACGCCAGTTTAGGCTTGTCTGTACAAGGCTGACGCATCCTGATGAAAACTACAGAAAAACTATTCACTGACTTCACTGAACTGGTTAAAGAGAAAATCAAGTGGGGGTGTTTGAGCCAGGGCTTTGCGTGTCTTACCTCCAGCATAATGCTGAGCTCAAGCGTCTAACCTGAAGCATGACCTGACAGCAGCACATACAAACCACTGCTCCAGGACACATGAACATGAGGTCACCGTCCTCTTAAAGGGACCAGTTGTTTGCTATGACACTACCAGTTCCTGCCAATGTTTACAAGTCTAAGAGGCCCTCCACAATTTGGGCGGCCACTCGCTAGTCTGAGGACATTTGGCAAGGACTGGAAAAAGAGATGACTGCACATAAAGTCTCTCCTTTTTTGGGAAAACAAACTCTAAACCAATAAAACGTCTGACATTTAGGAGGGGTGTGGAAGGAATATAAAACAAAATCCATCCACCACCCCCACACCAAAGCAAGTGCTTTCCATCTTACGTCTGTTAAATAAACCCAATTTTCCTTCAAATACATACAAAGAATCTGTATTAAACGGTGCACATTAACCAAAACAAGAAATATGTTAGCATAAGTTAAAAAGTACTAAAAAAAAAAATTTTTTTTTTATTCAGGCAAAGATTTTTTGAAATAAACAAGAAGTTCCAGAGCGGGCATTGAGCCAAAAACATATGCTTGTAATTTTTCAGCATACTGTAGCTTAGCCAATTCAGGGTAGATAGCATTATGCCAGATGGGAATTACATGCAAGAAAGCCTGTTACCCGTTGCAATTGTTGCGACTTGGCCCAAATCTTATGCTTGAGTTAATACGTATAGTGTTTTATTGGGTCTACAAAAGTGTTACCCAGCAGTGGGTAGGTACATGCTATATTACATGGTGTTCATACTAACTCATCCACTAGAGCATTTTCTTTCTGTACACTGCAAAAATTCTCACTGATCCTCCCGTTGTTCTGTGTCCCCACTGCAGCCTGAAATTGTGTAGACTAGCGGTTGCCATCTACTGAGCATGCTCCGGTTACAGTGCATTGCAAAGCCATTCATTTGCTTATTTTTCTCCTCTGTGCAGCCCATGTGACTATAGAGTCACGCATTTGGGGGCATATACACAGTGTTAAATGACACTCCCATTGTATGTTTAGTATCCCTTTAAATGGGCTATAACGGCTAGCATAGAGTCCTGCAGCTGAGTACGCTCTGTCAAGGGCTCAGCCAAGGCCCCGACCATATGTTGCAGTTGAGCTCTACAACCAGTTGCCAGGGAAGGTCACTCACCCCACGTCTTTTGGACATTGCAGATGATCAAGCTTGATCCTGCGAGAGTGATCCCTGTACAGAAGTGACAAAGATTGTATTAACTATGCACAATAACCGCAGTGGGATCACTACTAGGGTACTGGGCAGGAAAAAACAGGTGTGACATAAAAATATATTTTAACCACTACAATACAGGGCACTTTCACCCCCTTCCTTCCCAGCCCAATTTTCAGCTTTCATCGCTCTAGCGCTTTCAGTGACAATTGCGCGGTCATGCTACACTGTACCCAAATGAAATTGTTATCATTTTGTTTGCACAAATAGAGCTTTATTTTGGTGTTATTTATTCACGACTCCGTTTTTTTTTTATGATATAAGCGCAAAAATAGCGGAAATTTGGAAAAAAAACAATATTTTCTTTTTTCTATTTGAAAAGAAATCCAATAAAATCAAATTTTGTCATAAATTTAAGCCAAAATGTATTCTGCTACATGTTTTTGGTAAAAAAAATTCCGTTAAGTGTATAATAATTGGTTTGTGTGATCACGGACATATGTACGCAAATGATCATGTACATATGTGTGCAGGTGATCACGTACATATGTGTGCAGATAATCATTGGGACATGTGATTTTAGTGGGACATATGTGGGGGACATGTTTTTATTATTAGGGACATGTGTTTTTATTATTTGGGGACATGTATGTTTTGGGGACATGTGTGTTTTGGGGACATATGTGGGGACTGTGTTTGTACTGTGTGGTGTGTTGTGTGTTTACACTACACTGATGATCAGTGAGTAAAAAGCTGTAAAAAGAAGCCCATACTCACTGATCATCAGCCGGCTGCAGCGTTCTGCTCTCCTCTCCTCAGCAGTGAATTCCGTGTGAGGAGAGGAGAGCCGATTGCCTAGCAACCGGCTGTTTGTTTACATCACATGACGGCCGTGATTGGACACGGCCGTCATGTGATCAGGAGGGCCAATCACAGAGCCCTCCTGCCGATCTGAGATGTGCCGTGTCCAGGTGACACGAGCACATCGGGATCGCGCCGCTGCGCGAGCGCGCGCGATCCCGCTACTCCTGAAGGACGTTCCTGAACGGCCTATCAGGAGTAGACGGCTCCCACCCGGCCGTATATATGCATTGGCCGGGTGGGAAGTGGTTAATAAGGTCAGTCCTACAAATTTCAAACACGTTAAAGAAACTTTTTCTGCAGAGGAATTGGCCGGACAAGAATATTCTGAACAGAGGGCCATGCCTCCCAAGCAGACTCTAGAGTTTGCAATATATTCTTATTCAAGCCATTGCACTTGTTGGGTCACTTGTGACTTATACTCTGTAATTGCCTTTTTAAATGCCATCTTTTCTGAAACATACTCTGAGAAATGCTTTAAAGACTTCCCACTATACTAGGCAGTCTGGGAACAGTTGGTGACTGGAGAAAAATTCTCCATTGTTGTATTCTATCTTATTGTGGGAGGAGAAAAGGTTTAGCCAGAAAGCGTCTGGATTCTATGGGGCTTTGGTTAGGGTAACTGAAGGCTTAGCTGCTATCCAAGCCACCAGTAGAATGTAGTCCAAAACAATCCTTGGGTATACTGTAAATTAGTTATTAGCAAGACAGAAGTAGGGATCCCTAAGCATACATCACTCAGAGGGAGAAGCAGAACTGAAGCTCTTGTGGGTACCTGCTCTCTCTCCTGAAAAGGTCCTGAAGAAGCATTGCATGTGAAATGTGTTGGCCTCTTGGTCTTTTTGAGACAAAGGCTTTATGTACAAACATGTAAATTATCTGTATACAAATGATTATGAGAGATGTGTCTATACAGTTGTGCTCATAAGTTTACAAACCCTGTCAGAATTTATGATTTCTTTTTTTAAATCATAATTACAACAGAAACTACGCAAATGACCCTGATCAAAAGTTTACATACCCTGGTGATTTTGGCCTGATAACATGCATACATGTTGACACAAAGGGGTTTGAATGGCTATTAAAGGTATCCATCCTCACCTGTGATCTGTTTTCTTGTAATTAGTGTGTGTGTATAAAAGGTCAATGAATTTCTGGACTGATGTTTCTGGATTCTGAGTCATGGAGAAAACAAAAGAATTGAAAAGGTTGTTGAACTGTATAAAACAAGAAAAGGATATAAAAAGATATCCAAGCAATTGAGAATGCCAATCAGCAGTGTTCAAACTCTAATCAAGAAGTGGAAAATGAGGGGTTCTGTTGAAACCAAACCATGGTCAGGTAGACCAATTAAAATTTCAGCCACAACTGCCAGGAAAATTGTTCAGGATGCAAAGAAAAACCCACAACTAACTTCAGGTGAAATACAGGACTCTCTGAAAACATGTGGTGTGGCTGTTTCAAGATACACAATAAGGAGGCACTTGAAGAAAGATGGGCTGCATGGTCGACTCAACAGAAGAAAGCCATTACTACGCAAATGCCACAAAATATCCCGCTTACAATACACCAAACAGCACAGAGACAAGCCTCAAATCTTCTGGCACAAAGTCATTTGGAGTGATGAGATCAAAATTGAGCTTTTTGGCCACAACCATAAACGCTTCATTTGGAAAGGAGTCAAGGCCTATGGTGAAAGGTACACCATTTGAACTGTGAAACATGGAGGTGGATCGCTGATGTTTTGGGGGTTTGTGAGCTACAAAGGCACGGGAAATTTGGTCAAAATTGATGGCAAGGGTGGGCTTCTTGGAACCTCCTGTCAGATCAGGTGGAACTTCATGTGGCATAAGATCATTTGCCTGCTTGGCTTCTGCATCAGGCAGGGGTGTAGGTCAGGAAAAATGTCTTGCTGCATATCTTGTGCAGTGTCAGAATTATCTATGGAGGGTAGTCCCGGTGAGATAGGATATTGGAATGAACAAGAAGAGGGGCTATGGACTTTTTAGGCACTGTCACACAAAAAAACATTTTTTATATAAAAATTGAATCGTGTAGACCCTCCTTTTCTCTCTTCTTCCTCTGTTTCTTTCTTCTCTTTCTTTCCTTTCTGTCTTTTCTTTTTCTTCTCTATACTTACTGTTTAACAAGACATTTTTATAACCTGGAAAAGGTCAGGCGTAACTCTATGAGGTCGTTACTCATGGCAGAGGGGTGTAGGGGAGTTCCCCCCTCCCTGCTTTTTTCTTTTTCTTTTTTTTTTTTCCCTCCCCCTTTACCCTGCTCTGTTTTCTACACTGTTCTTACTCCTGACAGTGTAGACATAAAAGGTTCTCTGGACGAGATCTAAATGGGCCTAGCAGAACGTGGGGCATGCTTTTAAATCTGACTGACGAAGCACTATACTCTTCTGGGTTATTCCGTGATGTGCAGCCCATCGATATTTTGAGTAAGTTTAGTTTATATTTGACTTATAGTTTTAAGAGGCTACACTTCCAAGTTTTACTGTCGGAGGATCTGGCTAATGTGTAGGTTGGGGGTCATATTCTCTGAATTTTAATTGTTCACTGACTGTACTATTTGTGATATTTTTTGCTGTCTTACCTTGCATTATAAATAAAAACATATTGAAAGTAAAAAATTGAATCGTGTATCATGAATTGTGTATCATCTGAGGCTGTTCACTTCACTGGGTATATGTGAGGGTTTACAACCACTTTAAGGGAAATGCATGTATAGGCCAGAGCAAATCACATGCGATCTCTGTGCGATGTGATTTCAGCCATACAGATAGTATGGCTGAATTCGCATCGCATCCGGCCCAAACTCGCACAGGACCCTTTTTTTGGTCCGCAGCGGAATCGGATTGCATTGGTGTTAACACCATGCGATCCGATTCCTGTCCAAGTTTGCAGATCAGTTCGCATATCGCAGTGCGATTTGGGGGTGTCATTAACTTTTCACTGGCACTCCCACCAGTTCGCATAGGGCAGTGTGAACTGCTGCCGGGAGGCATGTGATGCGGGAAACCCGCAGTAGATTCGCAGTGTTCCCGCATCGCAGCAGTGTGAACCCAGCCTAAATGCTGAAACTTTGTTTTGAAAGAATATTTGAGTTAACTTATATTTTGTTAGCTAGACTCTCAAAATAAACAAAATTGTCCAATCAGTAGAGGCACAGTATATGTGCACATCGGGACTATGAAAATGAAACCAACACTCTTCATTAATCAAAGGCAGGACAGTCTTCTGTCAGGAACAGCTTTGGGCTCAGCATAAGTACCGTACTGTAAGCAGCTTTTATCAGATAAAACCCTCCATATGCCAGGCATGGTGCTGCAATGCTGAAAATACACGTGAGACATGCAGAGGGGGTTTGAGGATACAAGAGATGGAAAATCATTTAGCTTAATTGTCACAAGTACATTGTAATCTAGTGGACATTATCATTACCACAACTTTTCAAATAAAAGAAAACTGTAGCGCACAAAATCTACTGGCCACTATACCTCTTATAGCATAATAATGCATATATACGTATCAATCCTTATGTGCAAAACAATATGTCTACATTGTCTAGTTTGCATAAATAGCCACTGAATACAAAGTGGTGATCCAAGATTATTCTATAAAGAATGGAAGCTGACGAACATAATGACAGTGACTTTCACATCTGCTGGGGAAACACACGTTTGTAAAGCTGCAGCTAATCATTTGTTTGCCATATGTAAAAAGTAGCACATAGATACATAGAAATTCTTTAGCACAGGAGACAGAGGGCTTCATTTTCTAAAAAGGAATTGTAAATGGCAGGGGGAGATCACAATGAAGGTAACCAGAACACTTTTGCATGATCTACATGATTATGTGGATGTCTATATGTCCAGGGAACATGGTCACTTATATGCCGAATCACAGAGTTATGTTCAATCCATACATTACGCTCCCTTTTTCAGCCATTTCTGAGCTTTTGACTGACTTGGAACAAGAGTACATTGTAAGCGACTTTACTCTTACTTTTACTCTTACTTTTCTGACCTGCATGATTTTTTTAGGCCTGTGTCTCAAACTACTGAAGCTAGCAACCAGCAATGGTAGCTACTTTGTCTTTTCGTGCACGTTTCCTGCAGATTCCCCTGCAATGCAATGCAATAGAAGACTGGGATACTTGCACTATACTACCAAAAGTATTGAGACACCTGCCTTTACATGCATATGAACTTTAATGGCATCCCAGTCTTAGTCCATAGGGTTCAATATTGAGCTGGCCCAACCTTTGCAGCTATAACAGTGTCAACTCTACTTGGAAGGCTGTCCACGAGGTTTAGGAGAGTGTCTATGGGAATGTTTGACCATTCAAAGCAAGGTCCATAAAGACACGGATGAGCGAATTTGGGGTGGAGGAACTTGACTGGCCTGCACAGAGACATTCCCATAGACACACTCCTAAACCTTGTGGACAGCCTTCCTAGAAGAGTTGAAGCTGGTATGGGTACAAAGGCTGGGCGACTCAATATTGAACCCTTCGGATTAAGACTGGGATGTCATTAAAGTTCATGTGCGTGTAAAGGCAGGCACCCCAATACTTTTGGTAACAGTTTATCTCTCTCGTCCTCAGCATGTTCAAACTCATCCATCTTCCAGCACTGAAGCCTCTGGCAAAGACTTCAGCATAGTCCACTGTTTTTTTTTATGCACTTGCACTGTAACCATGTGCAAAGCATGGACCATGGATTTTCATGTCAGCTTTAGTGATATCAATTCACACTTCATGCTGCATTGTTTCTGCAATGTTCCATAAACATAGGGGAAAACACGGTTTTTATATTCGGTACACTATGGCCCCATTCACACAGGCTTTCCGATCAGGTCCGCCTGTCAGTTTTTCAGGTGGACCTGATCAGACACTAGATTCAGCCCTATGGAGAGGCGGATGTCAGCCGATCCAATCCTGTCCGTGAAATCCAGATGGATGGAAACCCTATTTTCTATCCATCTGGAGAATCATATAAAAATGGACAAGCAGTCCATTTTCATCCGATCGCCATAGAGGACAGCGGAACTTTGAAAGGTCTATCTCCGCACCCTGTCATCTGCCTGCTCAGCGGGGATAAGCGGATCAATCCCTGCTGAGCAAAGCGGAGTCCGTTCACGGACAAGCACATATGAAAGGACCCTAACTCTTAACTCGTGTAAGTTTGGATACTGGAACATACTCTGCGTAGCAAAGTACATTAGTAAACTAGCAATATGTACACTGTAACTGGTTGTGTAACCTAGTTAGACGATACATTGTTCTAAATCAGAATCACTGTATCAGGGGTGATCTAAAATAACACCAGTGCAGAAATGCTTTACACACGATTTTCTAAGCAGTTTTGTCCTATTATGCATTCACTGCTTGAGTGCAGATAAGTCAGATGGAGCCCTATAAGGTACATACAGCTGTGTATATACAGAGGAACTACTGTAGAAAATGAATGGATTATTCTGTTGACATCCTTGAGCGTCTGCTGACTCTTCGGCATTGTAAAGGCTAGTATGTTCTCTGGGCAGAGGACATCACTGGAAATAAAGTACTGTGTCCTAACACTAAGGGGAGCATGAGAAGCCAGAGACAACCCAAGACAACAGGTCCCTGTACAGTTATTTACAAAACCCATGTAGAAAAATTCAGGGGTCTATTATTACTGTCTGGTTATGCTCTAAAACTCCAGTCTACAGCCATCAATAATATATTAGTCATTTTGGTCTACTCAACACTAAAAAGGTGTATAAAAAGGAGTATAAAATGCAATGCAATGGGGTATATTTACTAAAACTGGTGTACTCAGAATCTGGTGCAGCTGCGCATGGTAGCATATCAGTTTCTAACCTCAGCTTGTTCAATTAAGCTTTGACAACAAAACCTGTAAGCTGATTGGTTCCTATGGAGAAGTGAGTCTGATTCTGCACACACCAGCTTTAGTAACTGAACCACATTATGATTGACTGCTTTCTTAGTATTTGATACTAAACAATACAATCTTTACTAGGGGTATACCGTATCTGAAACATACAAAATGGACCCTATGGGGTTGATTTACTAGGGGCAAATATACTCTGCAAGAGTAGTTGCTCCACAGCTTAGTAAATGAGCAAAAGCTTTGCGGGCTACCCTCAATCATGTGCAAGCAAAAAATAGGATTTTTATAACAGCTTACCTGTAAAATTATTTTCTTGGAGTACATCACAGGACACAGAGCCTCAGTATTCACTGATGGGTTATATAGGCACCACTAAGTGATGGACACTGGCACACCCTAGACAGGAAATTTAGCCCCCTATATAAACCTTCCCCTAACTGGGAGTACCTCAGTTTTGTAGCAATACGCGCATAATACATATCCCCCAAAAAAGAGGGCCGGGAGCTCTGTGTCCTGTGATGTACTCCAAGAAAAGGATTTTTACACGTAAGCCGTTATAAAAATCCTAGTTTTTTTTATCGTACATCACAGGACACAGAGCCTCAGTAGTCACTGATGGGATGTCCCAGAGCAATGCCACTTGAGGGGAGAGGACACAAAGTAGAGAGTAATCAGACCTGAGGACCCTGTACTGCATAGTACACCGCGCCCAAAAATAATATCCTCATGCCTTTTCACATCCACCTGATAGAATCTGGTGAACGTATGGACTGAAGACAAAGTTGCAGCCTTACAGATCGGAGCCATGGAGACCTGGTGATGCACTGCCCAAGAAGCACTAACAGCCCTGGTGGAGTTCACTTTGATTTGAAAAGGTGGAACTTTCCCTTTTAAAGCATAAGCTTGAACAATTACCTGACAAATCCATTTAGCAATGGTGGATTTCAACTCTGCCTGTCCTATCTTAGGACCTTCAGGCAACACAAAGAAAACTTCAATTTTGTGAACCTGAGCGGTTGCTTCCACATAGGTTTTGACCGCTCTCAATACATCCATAGAATGTAGCGACTTTTCTTCCTTACAACAGGGATCTGGGAAGAATGAAGGCTGAGCAATATCCTGGTTTAGGTGAAAATTTGAAACCACCTTCGTAAGAAAACTAGGACGAGGACGTAATACTACTTTATCCTTGTGAAAGACTAAATATGGCTCTTTACAAGAAAGAGCCGCCAATTCAGATACTCTTCTTGCAGAAGAAATGGCTACTAGAAAAACTAGCTTCCTTGTCAAAAGGACCAAAAGGAATATGTTGCATCGGCTCAAAAGGCTGTTTCTGTAAAGCCGACAGAACTAAATTCAAGTCCCAGGAGTTCAGGGGGGCTCTAACCGGTGGATTAAGCCGCGCTACTCCTTCGGACCAAAGAATGTGAAGCAAGTGGACATTGAAACAACACAGACAAGGCCGAGACCTGGCCCTTGATAGTACTCAAAGCCAATTTCATTTGCAGAAAATCAAGAATTCTCCCTACAACATACTTCCTGGGATGCCAACCCCTGGATTCACACCAGGAGACATAAGCCTTCCAGATTCTATAATAAATGACTCTGGAAGCTGGCTTCCTTGCATTAATTAAGGTAGAAGTTACTGGGCCTGAAAGTCCACGACTTTTCAGAATGTGGGTTTCAATAGCCAAACCGTTAAGTTTAGCATTTGTAAGGTATGATGGAACACTGTTCCCTGCGATAGCATGTCTGGACGTAGTGGTAGGGTCCATGGGGACCCTACCGCCATCTTTACTATTTCTGCATACCAAGATCTTCTGGGCCACTAGAAGCACTGACTTATTTTCCTGCTTGATCCTGCGAAGAACCCATGGTAGCAGCAGAATATGAGGGAATGCATAAATCAGTAAGAACTGATGCCATGGAGTCACCAACGCATCCGTCCCGCATGCAAGTGGATCCCTTGTCCTTGACACAAAGTTATCGATCTTGTTGTTGAACCTGGACGCAAACAGATCTACATCCGGGATCCCCCATCTTTGACATACGGCCAGGAAGATGTCAGGGTGAAGAGACCATTCCCCTGGGAACAACTGCTGGCGACTTAAGTAGTCCGCCTGCGAATTTCCCTGGGATGAAGATTGACTATATGCATGGCCCATGCTTTTCTGCCCAGATTAAGATCTGGTTTACCTCTTTCTGGGCTGCACGACTCCTGGTGCCCCCTTGGTCATTGATATAAGCCACTGCTGTGGCATTGTCAGATTGTACCCTGACAGGACTTGAATGTCCAGATTTTTAGAGCCAGGTACACCGCACAACTCTCCAGAATATTGTTGGGTAAGGTCTTCTCTTGAAAAGGGAACTCCCCGCCATGAATTTTTGCATGGAGTTTCAGCAGACCGATTTTTCAGCCACAAGATTCTACGCATATGTACCAGCCCAAGCGCAAGACGAGGTCTGAAGGATAGAATCTCAGATTGCATCAACCGAAAACACAAGGCTGCTGGCAGCTCGGCTAATTCTTGGGCCTACTGTTCAGTATCTGTTTCAAGTGATCTCTTATTGACTGGCATACCCCAACTGCCGCCATTGCAGGTTGAGCTACTGAACCTGCCAAGGCAAAAACGTTTTTCAACAGGAATTCCATCTTTTTATCAGATGGATCCCTAAGCATTTGAGTGTTAATCAAACGGACAAGAGATAACAGCATCAATTGCCAGTACACTCCACATCTTTGTGAATTTTTCCTCCATAGGATAAAGAGTTGAAAACTTTTTAGGAAGGAAAATATGTGATCCCACTCAGAATAAATAAGCTTTTCCAGCAGGGAATGAACTGGAAAAGTATGCGCCGCTCAAGGAGGTTTAAGTGAACCCAAACTAGATGTGGGTTTCTCAAGTGGCTCAGATACAGGTAACCTAAATGTGGAGCGGACCCTTTCAGTAAGAGTTTGCACCAGCAATTTCTCAGCCTGTGAAGCTGAAAAGGGACCTTCCCCACTAGATTCCCCAGAAGAGGAGTCATCCTCATCCCTATCCCCAGAGGGGGAATCATCTCCCCCTTCCCAGAGTTCCTCTGTTTGAGGGTCCTGTGTAGAAGGGGATCTAATGCGCTTTCTTCCCCCTAGAGAAGATATAATTACCGCCATTAATCTTTCCTCTAATCCACTTATAGTTGAGGATAAACCTCCCGAGTGATGAATACAGGGGCTGAAGTGCCAGCAGCAGATGTAGCCCCTGACCCCGACGACTCATCCTGACCAGCCTCCCTAGGTTCTTCAGAAGGAGATGGTGCTGCAGAAGGGGGGTTCTCAGAGCCTGAGGGAGATCACCTTGAGCCCCTATTTCTCTGGGTACCCGTACCTATTCTGCCCATAGTACCATGCACAAATGCCGACATACAAAATGCAGAAATGCACGTACCGCTGAACAATATAGTCCAGCAACTACCACTGCTATAAAAGGCCCAGTCTGGTGCTAAGTAAATGCTGCCTGGGGATGTCTGTGTCAGCTACACTTTCATGCTCTCCATCCGCTCTGTGTCCTTCCTTGAGCTGTGCACCTGAAAAAAAAGTGCATCTTATAGCCTCAATTAGTCCTCGTTGTGGGCGTCAATCCACGCCAGACGCCACGCTTATGCTCCGCCCCCTTTTCCCAGCCCCCATACCACTCATCCCCTTGTTCTCTTTTAAGCAAACTCTGCTTTCCCGCATAAGCCGAGGGTTTCAATACCGATCGGATTGCCATGGAGGGGGGCTGGGGCGGAGGAGAGCGGAGGGTAGGTGATTGAGAGACCACCAGAATGGCTGCACTGATGGCGGCGGGAGGTGGAGCGGGTACCGCTGACTGCCCTTACATTTAAAAGAGCTGTGGGGAGACATTCTCTAATGCCGCGTACACACGATCGGAATTCTTGTCGGAAAAAGCTCTGATGGTTTTCCCGACGGAATTTGGCTCAAGCTGTCTTGCCCACACACGGTCACATCAAATTCCGATCATTTATAATGCGGTGACGTACAACACGTACGACGTGACTAGAAAAAGGAAGTTCAATAGCCAGTAGCCAATAGCTTCTGTCTCGTAGTTGAATCTGAGCATGCGTGATTTTTGGCGTGTCGGAATTGCATACACACGATTGGAATTACCGATAGAAAGTTTTTCCGTCGGGAAAATTGAGAACATGCTATCAATTTTTGGCTGGCGGAAACTCGGACAGCTAAATTCTGATGGAGCATACACACGGTCGCATTTTCCAATAAAAAGCTCTCATCTGTTTTTCTGGACGGAATTCCGATCGTGTGTACGCGGCATAAGAGGAAAAAGTCCCCCATCCACATCCTACCTGAAGCCTGGGCTCGGAGGAGCATGCAGCATGATCACAGAGACAAGAAAGACAAGCATGGAAGGTACATGCTCTTGACAGCCCCCTGTGGCGACTTTAGGCATAGCAACATTACTTAAAGGAGAAGACCATAAGAAACTAGAAAAATTCCTTAGGAATCTCCCTTACCTTATCCAGCTCCAGGGTTCTGTGATAACAGACCAATCTTCACCTCTCACGGTGGGCTCCGTTTGAAAAACCTTCAGGGACTAGGGCCTCCTTTAAAAAGGGGGATCCTAGCTCTGGGCCTGTAAAGCACCCCATCAGGAATATGGCTGAAAAAAACAAATACTGGATACCGGGGTCCAGCTCTCTAAAAAGAAAAGCGTTACAGACAGAACCCCGTTTCTTCAGACACGAGGCACGGGTACCATTCAATTTGGCCTAGAAAAAGCACTTTAAATGGATCCAGTTGCATGGCTTGCCCCAGTAAGGAATATTCCAGTGGAGCTCAGCACAGCACATCTTTACTTGTGACCAACACCTAAGACACTGGTGAAAAAACTGAGGCACTCCCAGTTAGGGGAGGGGTTATATAGGGAGCTAAACTTCCTGTCTAAGATGTGCCAGTGTCCATCACCTAGTGGTGCCTATATAACTCATCAGTGAATACTGAGGCTTTGTGTCCTGTGATGTACGATAAAGAAATGCATTTTTTCCCCCTTGCATGTGATTGGGTATTCTTTGCAAAGTGAAGCTTTACCTCATTTACTGAGCTCTGGAGTGACTGCACTTGCAGAGGACAACCAGTCTGATTGCCTTCAGTAAATCACCACCCCCCCTGGTGTGCATCTCTCCAGCATTTCTGGAGAGATGGAGGACACAGCATTTTTTTTTATTTCTACACATTTCATCTTCCATGTTCTGTCATCCTGCTTTCATCTATATGTGCCTCAAAGGAATAAACTTTAATTTTTTTATAATTTTTTTTTAAACACAATTAAATATTTGATTAAAATGCATACTCTGCAAAAAAAGTTAAATAAACAGAGCAGTAACAGTCAGTGCACAAGCTGCATAATTTCATCTTGCATTGGTGCACAGAGTCCGCCTCAGTGGGCACACTCACTGGAATGTACTTAGGAATGCAGTTCAACTTCCTACATGCCCCAGGCATAACTCCCGTGACCTAGAAACCTTGTCAGGGTAAAACCTACAGGAAACACTGTACAGCCAGCACTCCAGCTTTTACCTTCCTGGGTTATTATAGATTTAACCTAAAATGTTATATAATGCAGTTTACCAATACTTAGATGTGATTACAGCATTCATTTTTTGCAGATTTTCCCTTTTTTTTTTCTCCTGCTTATCCTGCCAGAATCATGCCTCCTGTCCTAGGGTGAGAAACTGAGCTTGATCATTGTACTGTGGGGTTCATTTACTAAAACTGAAGCGTGCAAAATCTGGTATAGCTGTGCATGGTAGCCAATCAGCTTCTAGCTTCAGCTTTTTCTATTAAGCTTTGACAAAAAAACTGGAAGCGGATTGGTTTCTATGCAGAGTTGCACCTGTTTTTGCACTCTCCAGTTTTAGTAAATCAACCCCAGTGTATACAGAGAAGCAGTGTTTTGGACCTAGGACAAGGCATGTTGCTGGGACTAAACACCACCTCCTGCTCTCCTGATTTCCATAACATAAGGGTAAGGGGTTCTCTAATTCAAAAAGCAAACTGGGAGCAATGCTAACTGATAACAGTGCAATAGAGGAAGAGACCACAGTTTCTAAATTAAAGCAAGGATGACAGATTCCCCTCTGCTTGCTATTGTATACTGACAGCTGACACCCACGGCTGTCAGAACACCCAAACAGTAAATGTAGCGGATTGGTTTTCTCAATTATATAGTGCAGTGCTCCTCAAAACAATTGCATACATACAGTGTTTGCAAACCATAGATAACTGCCAACCATATATTATCAAAATAATTATTCGTACATAAAAAGTACATATGCCGATAAAGCCAAAATAAATATATAACTTGCAATCAATGTTTTTATGTCCTCCAAACCATATATATAAAATATATTCAGAGTCCAAAAAGTCCCAGTGTACTAATTGTTCAATAAATCATCCAGCTCCTTCAATGTCTTGGATCAGTAATTTACCAATGTGCCAGTTACATCCACCCAAGTACGCTACCAGATATGCCCTTACCTCCTTAGGTGCATCTTAATATTACAACAAGGTCATAAATAGCATTGTGTCACAATCTCCTCCGATCTGCTTTACAGACTAGGTCTGCTTCTGAAGAACAATTCAGGTCTCATATGCTCATAAGGAAATACAGAGAAACTCCACAATGCTTATTGACTATTAAAATTAAATCAAGCTTGTCCAAATGCATTCGCCTAGATAAAGTATTCATGCATATAAAAGACACTCCAGTCCACACGAGTTACCAGACCATAGACTTGATCTGTTCCACAGTGAGACCGGTGTGATGATGCCACAAGCTCCTCCCATCTGACATGTTGGGTCCTTCTGGACTTTCTCAAAGGCATTTAATGCATTAAAAATTAATTAACTACTTCCCACCCCTTAGGCTGTTTATAAAGCGGCTGAAGTGGTTATACCAGGATCATGACTGCAGCTATAGTCATGATCCAGATATTGTTTTTTCAAGTAGCCGATTCTCTTTCTAGTAAAAAATAATCTGAGCAGCTACTGGATTACTTTTACAGGCGGTGGAAGAGGTTCCCTCCCCCTCCTACCACTGCCTTTAGCGGGCTTTCCTGTCCGATTGGGGAGACCAATAAGGATGTGATCAGCAGCATCCAGTTCCTGGGACACAGTGAGAGGAACTAATGTTGTTCCTCCCGTTGAGTAATGTCAGAAAATGGAAGCAACAAGAATTTCATCACTTACGGTTTGGGTCTTATGTTAAGCCATTACTGGCTTGTGAAAGCATAAGATTAAACTGATATTGGTTTCATCAGATGTTTTGGAGGCCAGAGGTGAGATCTGGGGTCTCACAGACCCCAAATCTCTCCATAGAGAGGACCTGTCACGGTTCATGTTATCACAAGGAAGGTTGTTCATCTTTTGTAATAGCAATAAAGTTGATAAAAAAAAAAGGCACAATGTTAGAAAAAAGAATAGTTACCGACCCACACACATGTAAATGGCAATCACAGCACACATGAAGTATAGCCGCAATTGTCAGAGCATGAGCAATAATTCTAGCTCCAGGCCTCCTGTCTAATTCTAAACTGGTAACCTGTAAATGCTTTACAGGTTACCAGTTTAGAATTACAAAAGCATTGCCTACAGTGATTTTTAGGTTCCGTACCGCAACACAGGTGTATGCAAATTTTGAAGTGTGACATGTTTGGTATCTGTGTTAAACAGACATCAGTGTATAATCCAGGTCCACCGCTGTTTGGCATGCGTTCCATGGACGGCGAACGTTGCGTCAGTGGTTTAAGAAACCACAAATGCATCAACGCGTTTCGCCCCTCCTCCAGGGCATCATCAAGGACCTTTTTTGTATTGCATAGCGCACATAGTATCAGCGGTACTTCACCATTGTTTTTTCTTGTGTTTTCTGCCATTATGGTTGATTTACTTGGGTCTATCCACGTGAATACCCCTATGGAAAGCTTTTTGAGAGTCCACTCCTCACACACCAGATCATTCAGATCACAGCTCTCGACATCAGACTGCAAGCTGAGGATCCATACGTTTTGGTGAGTGGGATCACAAGAGGGGAGTGTGGCACACAAACACTTTATCTTGAATCACAGATGCACTTTATTTATATATTTTGGAGCACTCAGCACTTTATTATATTTTGGATTTTGAGAATACCATTACTGTTAATGTTTTGAGCACATTATGTAATTGTTGTTTAATATTCTGCAAGCGCTGTTAATTCATACATCCATTTTTGAAGTTTAGTACCTTTGTAATAGCTGCCACAGTTTATTCATTTATATTCTCACTTAGTGTGAGTTTTATTCAGTACATATATTGTTTGATATCTATTTACTACATCTATTTATCACATCTTTTGTATTATACCAAACAATTGGGCATTCAATTTATTAAAGTGTATTTTTTTCAAAAAAATGTCCCTTTGAAAAACCGCTGCACAAATATTGTGTCACATAAAAAAGCAACACCCACCATTTCATTCTCTAGGGCCTCTGCTTAAAAAAAAAACTTTAGTGTTTTTAATTATGAGCAAATTTCCATTACGAATAATGAAAAAAGGAACTGCTTCCTAAATGCTTTATACTATATAAACATCACAGACACTTGATCAAGTTTAGTCATAAACACTCTAGTTTCTAATACAGATATTGCAGACTGATTGTAACAGATGACATGATGGTATCCTTTCAGTTATCCTCAAATTTCCTGCAGACATCAAGGGTTTTTTTGTTCCATAGAGTCACAATAGCAATCTGTTACAGCATTTACTCCAAACTGTCACTTACCCCAAAACTGGTTCAGGCTGTATGTACACCTGTCTGCTGATTATCAGAGTCCCTTCATGTAAATGGTTGTCTTCTGACTGCATTAATGTGCTGCATATTAAATAATTCATTGAGTTGACTGTAAGCTCCTCCAGTCAGGAGCGTCTGTTTCTTATTTTCTGGAGAACCACATCTCTTGCCACGAATACAGTTTCTGTGACATGTCTTCACAAATGATCTTGAAGCAAATGTTTTTCAGAAGGGTGAGCAATGTGACAGCGATTTTCAGTGCATCCTTGTGGTTACACACAGCATACTGGATGGAACACACCTAGAATATCAGAAGTGCACATTAACACATATTAAGCAACCATTCCCTCATAATTGTTCCACAGTCATTTTACAGCCTATGATTCTTCTGCAATATAGAGCACATTACTTGACATAAAAACCACACTAATTACATTGAAATGTGGTTATGTGAGGATTTCTGGAGATCACGTTATTAGGATGAGCAAAACAGTATTTAAGACACTGCTTTTACAGAACGTAGACACTTTCAGTTTTTCAAAAATGGGATATAGGTCAATCATTTTAGATGTTTGCTGGACCGGCCACCTGTTTAGTCTTTTACAAGAGGGCGTTGCTCAATGTGTTGGGTGGTTTCATTTTTCTCTCTTTAATAACGATGCTGCTACTTTTTCTGCAGCAGGAATAAGACTATGTGGCATAAGACATGCATAGTGAATACACTCCAGAAAAATAAATATCTCTGTTTAGAACAAAGTACAAATACCTTTGGATATGCTAACAGCTGAAAGATCATGGAAGTGAACAACAAAAGCCCTTTGGTAAACTGACCATTCAGACATCTGCCCAAGATTGATAGGAGGAAGCCCCATTCGACTTCATTCATAAAATGGGCTGACAACTGCATTGTGACGTTAGCTATTTGGCAAACAGCTCCTGTCAGTACAGGGAAGATTTTTGCATGGAGTGTACCTGTCTTCATACATTCCGGGGTTTCATAAGATAAACTGGTGGCAGTGAAAGGTCTGTAGCAGTACACAGAAAGTTAAGCACTTGCCCCCACCTTGGGTACAATTTGTCTTTTCAAAAGACTCACTATACCTTTCAGAAAATATCTACGGGTGTTTGCTTTCTATAATATGATAATTTTGTGGGCGTTTCCACCATAGTGGTGCTCCAGGGCCACCAAATTTGTGATAAGCAGTCAGGAATATGGTGAGTAATTTATGTTCCTTGAAAGCCCAAAGGTCCTCCTTGGATTTTGGGCCCCTCAATGCATCAAAGCAAAGTCCAATAAAGAAAATGATTTAGCCTCCTGGCTAATACTAAAACCACGCTGAGTCCTCGCAGACTTGCACACGTTTCATTCACAGCTCACATGCATCCTTTCCCAACACCACTGATCATCCCAGGAAAAATGTGATATTTTGCCGCAAGTTTTTCAAAAATGCAGAAAATTGAAACGTATTTTTTTTTCTCACAAAGTTTATAATTAACCACTTCAGCCCCAGAAGGTTTTACCCCCTTGATGACAGGACATTTTTTTTTTGATACGGCATTGCTTTACATTAACTGATAAATGCGCAGTCGTGCAATGCTGCACCCAAATAAAATGGATGTCTTTTTTTCTCACAAATAGAGCTTTCTTATGGTGGTACTTGATCATCTCTGCGGTTTTCATTTTTTGCGCTATAAACAAAAAAAGAGAACATTTTTGGGGAAACAACTACATTTTTTACTTTCTACTATAAAACATATCCAATAAAAATAAGTCACATTTTTTTCATCAATTTAGGCCAATATGTATTCTATTGATTGATTTGCGCAAAGTTATAGCATCTACAAACTGTGGGATAGATTTAGGGACTTTTTTATTTAATATATATTTTTTACTATTAATGGCGGCAATCAGTGATTTTTAGCGAGACTGCGACATTGTGGTGGACAAATCTGACACTAAGTGAAACTTTTTGGGGACCAGTGACACCAATACAGTGATGAGTGCTAAAAACAATGCACTGTCACTGTATAAAGGACACTGGCAGGGAATGGGGTTAACAAAGGGGTAAGTGTGCTCCTAGGGAGTGATTTCTAACTGTATAGGGGATAAACTGAAGTACTGAAAAAGAGTCCTGGACAGCCGCACTCAAAAAATGTATTTTCGCCTTTATTGAGTGAAAAGACACAAAAACATGCCACAGCAGAACGGACAGAAGAGCTGACACATTTCACACTATAAACAGTGCTTAAACATAGGGGATGGACTGACTGGAGGGAGAGAGACATCCGAGTTCCTGATTAGCAGGAACACAAGATCTCTCTTCCTCTTTGACAGAATGCTGTTCTGCCTCTACGGCAAATGTTCAGCGGGTCCCCTGTCACAATCACAGCAGGAGTGCGGTTTCGGTGGCATGCACCAGACCCAAGAACAGAAATCACATACAGGTACACGATTTTGCCCTGCCGCAGTATATGTGCGTAGGGCGGTCATTACGTGGTTAATAGGCATAGGCACACTTAGAATTATAACCAAAAAATAAAACATTCTGCTGCTCCTTCCAAGTACAGCGATAATCACGTGTGAGACTTTTTCACAGCCTAGCCACAAAGAGGGGTCTGACTACTTATAACAATTTCAGAGGCCCTGGAGCACCAGGGCAGTAGAAACACCCAAAACATGACCAAATTCTTAATTTGTAAACACCCCAAGGTATTTTTCAAGAGGCATAGTTCCTAATTCATTTTGTTGCCACAAATTTTTGTAAAAACGCAGAAAGAATATTAAAATTATAATTTTTTTCCTTTTACACACAGTTGTCAATTTAATAAGATATTTTTCACACACAGCATGGGCATTAAATTAGAATCCAAAACATATTCTGTCCATGTGAGACTTTTTCACTGTTTGGATTATGTACCGGACATTGTATGTTGTGTATTACACAAATCAATCAATTGTATCAAAGTCAGTGTACTGTATTGTCACCTATAGCAATCCCTGTTACTATAAGCCAAGCAAGCCTAGCCTATTGGTGCATGGATGACCCCCAGGAATGCCATGTTTACTGGTCAGAATGTATGGGAGGCTGAAATAAGGAAGAACAAGATAGTTTCTGTGGCTAGGAATGGAATCATTCGGCCATGCAGATGGGTCAGTTCAGGCAGCAGGCAGAGACATTATCTGCAAACAGGCAAAGGATCAGTCCAGGCAGCAGGCAGAAACATGTCAGTATACAGGCCATGGTTAGTACAGACAGCAGTGGTGCACGGGTGTGGCGGTGATCAGGAATAGGGATGTACCCGATTTTCTAGTTGAATGTATGTTCGTCTCGAACATCGTGTGTTCGTTTGTTTGTAGATCTAGAACTAATGGGGCGCTCACAGCATGCTCCCCACCAACGAGCGCCCCATAATGCACTGCGAGATCGCATTGAACTGAAGGCTGCTGATTGGCCAAAGTGTGCACCTGACCTGTATGCTTTGGCCAATACCAGACCCTTATCCGAGCATGCTGCCTGACAGGCCAGGAAAGGCAGGAGATTAGCAAGCCCACCCCCAACCCCCCCCCCCCCCGAACCATACCAGGCTGCTTGCCCTCAACAAGGGGAGGGTTCTTTGGGGTGCCCCCCAAAGCACCCTGTCCCCACGATGATGAGGGCAAGGGTCTCTTCCAGACAACCCTGGACGGTGGATGTCGGGGTCTGCGGACGGAGGACTTAGAGTCTGGAATATCGTACCCCTACCCATTCACTAAAAAACCGTCAAAAAGTAATAAACACAGACGATCACGTCAACCGCTGACAGAAAGAAAGAAAAAAAAAAGCCCCCTTCTGACGTCATGCGACAGTACCCGAGTCCCCATACACCTTTTATGGTAATAACTTGCATACAAGCCTATAAAATTAGGACTTTAGATTTTTCATGTCCCATAGACCTTAGAGTTTGCATATTCGCTAGAACTTTTTTCCCTGTTCGAGAGGTTCTGGCCCATTCCTAATCAGGAACACTGTTGCTGACTGCACTGGCTTGGCAACACTGGGGAGGAGCGTGACAGGAATCAGACACTGTTGGTGACTTTGCAGGGCACATTTTACAGGGCCGATCACAAATGTCCTGTAACCCAATCTGAGATCTGCTGTATCCAACGGACACGGCGGCACACGAGGAAGAGCATACATGTACCCCCACCCACACTGGCACTGCTCCTGTCTGGCCGTATATATGCATTTGCCAGGAAATGATTAATAGCTGTCAAGTTTACAGAGCAAGGGCCATCTCCTGTCTACTGAAAATGTTGGCGAGGTGTATCTTGTTCTGGTCCACTAACTATAAACCACCAAGACTACTGACTTTGAAATGTGAAACCACCTAAAAGTCTGGGCAATTTACAAATGCCAACTGCCATTTTCAAACTTTGATGCATATGTAAAGCCAAAACTAGTTTTGGACATTGTGACTTTGGCAAATCATTTGATAATGTTCCATATAATGATCTAAAAAAAAGTGTACACACTAGAACTTAACCCAGTTGGCTAAATTATAGATACCAGAGTGTTATGGTAAATGGGTTTCATACAATACAGAGAACAGTCACTAGCGGTGTACCACAAGATTCTGTGCTGGGTCCTCTTCTATTTAATCTGTTTATAAGTGATATAATTGAAGGTTTTGTGGGCAAGGTAAATCTTTTTTGCTGATGACACAAAGGTGTGCAATAGGATTGACTATAACATGGAACATGATTTACATTGCCTTGAAAAAGTATTCATACCCCTTGAAATTTCTGACATTTTGTCATGTTCCCACCAAAAACGTAAATGTATTTTATTGGGAATTTATGTGATAGACCAAAGTGGCAATAATTATGAAGTAGTAGGAAAATTATAAATGGTTTTCAACATGTTTTACAAATAAATATGTGAAAAGTGTGACGTGCATTTTTATTCAGCCCCGAGTCAATACTTTGTAGGGCCACCTTTCGCTGCAATTACATCTGCAAGTCTTTTTTTTGGATGCCTCTCTACCAGCTTTGCACATCTAGAGTGACATTTTGTGCCATTTTTGCAATTTTTATGTCTTGACACAGATTCTCAATTGGACTTGATTGGGTCATTCCAACACATGAATATGCTTTTATCTAAACCATTCCATTGTACCTCTGGCTTTAAGTTTAGGGTCACTGTCCTGCTGGACAGTGAAGCTCCACCCCAGTCTCAATTTTTGTTCCAAGATTGCCCTGTATTTGGCTCCATCCATCTTCCCTGTCCCTGAAGAAAAGCATCCCCACAACATGATGCTGCCACCACCATGTTGCACGGTTGAGATTGTGTGTTCAGGGTGATGTGCAGTGTTCGTTTTCCGCCACATATAGCGTTTTGCTTTTAGGCCAAAAAGTTCAATGTTGGTCTCATCTAACCAGAGCTGCTTCTTCCACATGTTCGCCGTGTCCCCCACATGGATTCTCGCAAACTGCAAATGGGACTTCTTATGGCTTTCTTTTAGGGGTGCAACGGATCAAAAAACTCATGGATCGGATCGTTCCTCGGATCAGATTCACAGATCGGATAATTTTTCGGATCAGCAAAAAATAATTGAATTTGTAAAAACCTGTGAAAATTCCACCATTATATAGTCCCCACTGTAATATCCATGTCATCTCCCCCATTGTAATATTGGCTGAGCATGGCTGGGTATCGCCGAGTAAGGCAGAGTATTGGCGAGTATTGGCTGGATATTGCAGTGTAT
This sequence comes from Lithobates pipiens, assembly GCF_037356315.1. Classification (NCBI taxonomy): domain Eukaryota; kingdom Metazoa; phylum Chordata; class Amphibia; order Anura; family Ranidae; genus Lithobates; species Lithobates pipiens. The sequence goes on along the minus strand of NW_027507758.1, from coordinate 365,377,464 downwards.
TGGCAGGGTATGGAGGGATGGCTGTGACTGCAATTGTCACAGAGCAGTGCTGTGGGCACTACAGATGTAGCCCACAGCGCTGCTGCCATCCGATCTCTCTCCTCCAATGTACAGATCAGTACATCATGGTTTGTTTACAAGTGATCGCTCCGTCATTTGATGGAGCGATCACATTGTAAATGGCTGACAGGTGCACCAAGATGGCCGCCGCTCCAAGACCGCGTCGCGTGTCGATCCGAATGGGGTGACCCGTACGGATCAGTGATGATCCGTTGCACCCCTACTTTCTTTCAACAATGGCTTTCTTCTTGCCACTCTTCCATAAAGGCCAGATTTGTGGAACGCACAACTAATAGTTATCCTATGGACAGATTCACTCACCTGAGCTGTGGATCTCTGCAGCTTCTCCAGAGTTACCATAGGCCTCTTGGCTGCTTCTCTGATTAATAATCATTAATAATCATCTTGCCTGGCCTATCAGTTTAGGTGGACGGCCATGTCTTAGTAGGTTTTCAGTTGTGCAATACTCTTTCCATTTTCAAACGATGGATTGTACAGTGCTCTGTGAGATGTTCAAAGCTTGGGATATTTTTTGTTCCTTGGCTTTCATGCCATTTGTTCACTAAGGTTTTCTAACAAACCTCTGAGGGCTTCACAGAACAGCTGTATTTATACTGAGATTCAGTTACACACAGGTGGACTCTATTTACTAATTAGATGACTTCCAAAGGCAATTGGTTCCACTAGATTTTAGTTGGGGGTATCAGAGTAAAGGGGGATGAATACAAATGCACACCATACTTTTCAGATATTTATTTGTAAAAAAATGTGAAAACTATTTATCATTTTCCTTCTACCTCGTGATGGTCCATCACATAAAATCCCGATAAAATCCATTTACATTTTTGTGGAAAATTTCAAGGGGTATGAATACTTTTCAAGGCACTGTACTAGTCAGAAGTTAAAGTGTTGCTAAACCTAGGACCCTGCATTCACTATATCTGGTCTCCCATAGTACACAGCCCATGAAAATTCAATTAATTTAGTAAATATACTGTAAACTGCTAAACGCCTTTTCTCATCAGCAATACATATAGCAGTCTTGTGATATTATCAGTGTCTGGCGGAGAACTGGTTAAAGCTTGTCATACTCCTAACTATCCTATGAGGCTGCAGGATCCCTGACCCTCTGTTTGGACAGTGCTGATTGGCCCTGTGCTGATCACATGCCCCTGCCCAAGAAAGCAAACTCTCTAGCAATACACACCAAATTGAACATGTGCAAAGTGCTCCCAAGGCTCGGTACTATCATAAGATTGATTCGGGACTGTGAAAGAATGGCAGGATCAGAGAAGACAGGATCAAACAGCCTTTTTACACAATGCGGAGGATTAACCCCTTATGTTCCACTTTGAGTATAACAAGCATGCTTTACTGCATGTGCAGACTGATTTTACTGCTGTGGGTTTAGTGACACTTTATTTCTGACTGAATAGCTGCTGTAATCTACATATTTATCCTCATGTTATTGAGCACGTCAATAAGACTTAAAAGGATCTTGTCAGTACATACAGTATCTCACAAAAGTGAATACACCCCTGACATTTTTGTAAATATGTTACATCTTTTCATGTGACAAGATGAAGAAATGACACTTTGCTACAATGTAAATTTGTGAGTGTATAACAGTGTAAATTTGCTGTCCCTTCAAAATAACAACACAACTAGAGGTCGACCGATATGGGTTTTTCTGGCCGATGCCGATATTTAGAAATCGTGGCGGCCGATGGCCGATATATGATGCCGATTTTTTTGGGCCGATATGTTAGGCCGATTTTTTATTAATTTTTTCCATTTTTTCCCCCTTCATCACATAAAATCTAAGTTGGACACCTTTCACACTGGGGCGTTTTTCAGGCGATTTTGGGCTAAAAATAGCACCTGTAAATTGCCTTCAAAACGGCTCCCCTGCAGTCTGTGTGAAAGCCCTGCAAGCAGCATCTTTGGAGCGGTGTAAACCGCTCCTCCACCACTCCTGCCCATTGAAATGAATGGTCACCACTGCTGAAGCATATGCAATGCGATTTTGCAGCAGTGCTTCACTGCCCCGCTAGCAGCCGAATAGTGGGGCTAAAATGACGGTAAATCGCTGCTAAAACTTGCAGCGTTTTACCGCCAACGCCTGCCCGATCCAGTGTGAAAGCAGCTTTAATAAGTGATGCAGAAAATTTCTTACACATTTATTAAACAAAACAAACCTCCAATCAGTTCACTTGTATGTATAATTTAGATAAAAAAAAATAAAAACTATTTATTAAATACACAAAAACAGGTACTCAAAACTTTTGGACGAAAAAAAAAAGGGCTAACTTGCGTTTGAAAGACCTCTGCGCAAATACCGCGTCACATAAAATATTGCAACAACCGCTATTTTATTCCCTAGGGTCTCTGCTAAAAAAATATATATAATTTTTGGGGCTTCTGAGTGAATTTCTAGCAGAAAATACTGGATTTTTACTTGTAAGCAACAAGTGTCAGAAAAGATTTAGTCTTTAAATGGTTAAACTGAGAACTTCTACACAGGGAGTTCAGCCCATTGAAGAAGAAACATTGTATCACTTTGATCTTTTCTTGGCAGCCTGCCCAGAGAGGAGGAAAGTCCTTCACTGATGTCTTCAGGCAACTTACATTGACTTCTATTACAGAAGTCTTTTGCAAGTCGCTCTGAACATGTAATCGGCTTTTTTATCAGCACAATCGGCCGATGCCGATTTATTAAAAAATGCCAAATATCGGCCGATATATCGGCCGACCTCTAAACACAACCATTAGTGTCTAAACGCTGGCAACAAAAGTGGGTGCAACCCTAAGTGAAAATGTCCAAATTGGGCCCAATTAGCAATTTCCCCTCCCCAGTGTCACGTGACTCGTTAGTATTACAAGGTCTTAGGTGTGAATGGGGAGCAGGTGTATTAAATTTGGTGTTACCACTCTCATACTGGTCACTGAAGTTCAACATGGCACCTCATGGCAAAGAACTCTGAGGATCTGAAAAAAAGAATTGTTGCTCTACATAAAGATGGCCTAGCCTATAAGAAGATTGCCAAGACCCTGAAACTGAGCTGCAGCACAGAGGCCAAGACCATACGGGGGTTTAACAAGACAGGTTCCACTCAGAACAGGCCTCGCCATGGTCAACCAAAGAAGTTGAGTGCACATGCTCAGTGTCATATCCAGAGGTTGCCTTTGGGAAACAAATGTATGAGTGCTGCTAGCATTGCTGCAGAGGTTGAAGGGGTGGTTGGGAGGGGGGTTTCAGCCTGTCAGTGCTCAGACCATATGCCACGCACTGCATCAAATTGGTCTAGATGTCATCCCAGAAGGAAGCCTCTTAAGATGATGCACAAGAAAGCCCACAAACAGTTTTCTGAAGACAAGCAGACTAAGGACATGGATTACTGGAACCATGTCCTGTGGTCTGATGAGACCAAGATAAACTTATTTGGTTCAGATGGTGTCAAGCGTATGTAGCGGCAACCAGGTGTGTCTTGGCTACAGTCAAGCATTGTGGTGGGAGTGTCATGGTCTGGGTTTGAATGAGTGCTGCCGGCACTGGGGAGCTACAGTTCATTGAGGGAACCATGAATGCCAAAATGTACTGTGACATACTGAAGCAGAGCATGATCCCCTCCCTTCGGAGACTGGGCCGCAGGGCAGTATTCTAACATAAGGACACACCTCCAAGACGACCACTGCCTTGCTAAAGGAGCTGAGGGTAAAGATGATGGACTGGCCAAGTATATCTCCAGACCTAAACCCTATTGAGTATGGGGCCTCCTCAAACAGAAGGTCTCTAACATCCACCAGCTCCATGATGTTGTCATTGAGGAGTGGAAGAGGACTCCAGTGGCAACCTGTAAAGCTCTTGTGAACTCCATCTCCAAGAGGGTTAAGGCAGTGCTGGAAAATAATTGTGGCCATACAAAATATTGACACTTTGGTCCCAATTTGGACATTTTCAATTAAGGAATGTACTCACGTTTGTTGCCAGCAGTTTAGACACTAATGGCTGTGTGTTGAGTTATTTTGAGGGGACAGCAAATTTACACTGTTATACAAGCTGTACGCTCACCACTTCACATTATAGCAAAGTGTCATTTCTTCAGTGTTGTCACATGAAAAGATATAATGAAATATTTACAAAAATGTGAGGGGTGTACTCACGTTTGTGAGATACTGTACATATAGGAGCTGCCATTGCTCACTTGTTTGTAAAGGTGCATTATTTGATATCTGAACACCAATATTGCATATGTTTCCTGGACTGGTGACATACAAGTTACAGAACAAAGAATCAGGAAAACATGCCACAACCAACTAAGAATAGGCATTTCCTATACTTCTATTCCCAAAGGTTCCTTTTAATATTAATGTGCCTTATAGGTTATAAATCCAGCATTACATAAAGCAACCATACAATCTATGCAAACTGACATTGTTCTGCCCCAAAGAAAGAAAACTATGATTTAATGACATACTGTACTTTGTGAATCTATGGAGCAATGGTGTGGCGGATGACCTAACAGGGAAATCTCATCATTTAGCTGTACAATCCTCTGCCAGGCCAATTATCAATGAGTGACTTGTGTATGAGGATGCACCATAAAGCAAAGGGGAAACACCAGAAAGAAAGAGCCCCCTATTTCTCATCACACACCCACATTGTTTTCCATAAATAATAGGCCAATGTTATGGCATTGAGTTTGCTCACAGTCAGGAAAGGCAGGTGGGAGTATAAAGTAGTGTACACTGATCATACAGTGAGCAGAAATAAAAAGAAAGAGGAAAACTTTAATTGCATCTCTGAAAGAAAACAAAGCAACATGAAAAGGACAACGCAGGCATAAGGTATGTTCAAAGTTGTCTAGTCGGGGCTCTAAAGTACTCTGCAATAACGTCACAGTAAAACATTGTACTATGCACAAATGATGCATGCTTCCTCACAGAATCCCAGGCATTGTGTTTTTATTAATACAAGCTACAAAGCACAAAAGGGCATTGATAGATAGATGGGAATGTATAAACTGTGCAGAACAATTCCAGTCAAAATGAATTCAGCAAATTAAAGACATTAATTAGTATTGTAGAGCTAGGTGAAACACATGAACCAAAGCTGACTATATAAGCTATATTACCAGGTATTGGGATGCCTGCCTTTACATGCCCATGAACGTTAATGGCACCTCAGTCTTAGTCCGTAGGGTACAATACTGAGTTAGGCCACCCATTTGTGAGGTCAGGCACTGATGGACGGGAAAGGCCTGGCTCGCAGTCTCCAATCTAATTCATTCCAAAGTTGTTTTATTGGGTTGAGGTCAGGACACTGCAGGCCAGTCAAGTTTCTCCACCCCAAACTTGCTCATTCATGTCTTTATGGACCTGGCTTTGGGTACTAATGCGCAGTCATGTTGGTACAGGAAGGGGCCATCCCCAAACTCTTCCCACAAAGTTGGGAGCATGAAATTGTCCAAAAATGTCTTGGTATGTGGACGCCTTAAGAGTTCTGTTCACTGGAACTAAGGTGCCAAGCCCAACCCCAGAAAAACAAACTGCCATAACCCCGCCTCCGCCAAATGATTTGGACCAGTGCACAAAGCATGGTTCATAAAGACATGGATGAGCGAGTTTGGGGTGGAGGAACTTGATTGGCCTGCAGAGTCCTGACCTCAACCCAATAGAACACCTTTGGAATGAATTAGAATGGAGACAGAGCCAGGCCTTCTCATCCACATCAGTGCCTGACCTCACAAATCAACGTTGGCAGTAAAGCGTTACTAGTTTTAAGGTCGCTTTTTGGCTGCTAGAGGGGCAATTTTAACCCCCACTAGCAGGCTGAAAAGGGGTTGAAAGCGCACGCGTTGCGCCACTTCTGAAGTGCTTTTCAGGCGATTCGGGTGCGCTGCCTATTCATTCCAATGGGCAGGGCTGGTTTAGGAGCGCTGTATAGAGCACTCCCAAACCACCCAAAAGATCCTGCTTGCAGCACTTTACCATCCTGCAAGCGCACCGCCGCAGTGTGAAAGCAGTGTTTCAGGCACTTTACAGGTGCTCTTTTTAGTGCTAAAACGCCTTTAGTGTGTAAGTAGCCTTATAGATGCAAAGGGCAGGCCAACTGAATATTGAACCCTACAGACTAAGACTGGGATGGAAATGCAGTTGCCCCAATACTTTTGGTAATATAGTGTATGTTACAATCTGAAAACCTCCTTTAGACATACCAACCACTATGCAGTGCAGGGGCCTGAATGGATAATTTAGGTAGAGTTTCTAAATTCCACAGTTTTCGCAAATCTAAATGGGACTATACAGGCACTGCAGCCAGATTGCACCAATACACAGAATAAACGAATAACCCACATTCCCAAAATTCTAGAACTGCAGATATAATAATTGGTCTTAAAGCTGGTCATACCGGTTTTGATCTCCCCTAAAACAGGCATCACTAAATCGGTGGACCGTGGTCCAGACAGGCCATGGCAACACGACTTAGCAGCCTGAGTGGACTCCTCTCCTGACATTGTTGCTGCTTTTAAAACTTACAGCTCCAGCTCCCCATGTAGACCTGTCATATCTCCCTCCCACTTCCCTGCTAGGAGTTCAACAGCAGCAGCAGGCAGTGAAGTACATACAGAAGAAAATCCCACCCTGCCGTTAAACGAGGACTGTGAGGGGGAAGGAGCTGTAACTGCAGTGGGGACTATGGTTGCATGGGGGACTGTGAGAGGGGGGAGCGGTGATGTGGGGTGTGGGGGGGCTATGATTTGAGGGCAGCTGTGATTGCAAGGGGGGCTGGAATATGAGGAAGAAGGAAGCTGTGATGTGGGGAGCTGTGATTGCAAGGGGAACTGTGATGTAAGGGGGGGGCTGTAAAGTGAGGGGGCTCTGTGATATGAGAAGGGTGGGGGAGATGTGACTGCAAGGGGGAATATGATGTGAGGAAGGAGAGCGCTGTGATGTGGGGAGCTGTGATTGCAAGGGGGACTGATGTGAGGAGAGGGGACTGGACTGTGATGTAAAGGGGAGCTGTGATGTGAGGGGGGCTCTGTGATTGCAAGAGGGGGCTATGAAATGAGGAGGGTGGGGGAGATGTGGGACTTGGATGTGAGGAAGTGGGAAGCTGTGATGTGTGCGAGGGGGGGGGGGTCTGATTTCAAGAGGAGTGTGTATGCAATTCTGACACGCAAAAACTCACGCATGCTCAGATTCAACTACCAAACAGAAGCTATTGGCTACTGAACTTCCTTTTTTTTAGTCCCGTCGTACATCACCGCATTCTTGACGGTCGGAATTTGGTGTGATCGTGTCAAGACAGCTTGAGCGGAATCCCATCGTAATTCCGTTGGGAAATCCATCAGAGCTTTTTCCGACCAAAATTCCGATCATGTGTACGCGGCATTAGAGAGAGACAGAAATAAAATGTTACTGACTGGATTTCTTTGAATTTTAATTCAGTACCCCTGACTTAAACAATCCATTCTATCTGACTCCAATCAGGAAAGTATAATATAGTTATTTGCAGATCTACAAAAGACTGTAGAATTAGACACAAAAAAAATGTATAAATAAAAACATTTTAAGAGATTGTGGCATTAGGACCCCAGTTGTGGACATTATCTGTTTCTCTGAAAAGAAAGACAAACAAAATGCACCAGCAGGACACAAAGATGCTTGTATGGGTCAAGGTCTTATGTTCTCCTTGGCTTACAATGTCTTCCTTCTTGTGGAGCTTATGAACTGAGAGTCGTGCGTTTTTGGCACTTGCATATTAATATCCCTAAGGGCTCATTCACATGGACGCAGAGGGTTTTATGTGACTGGGAGTGACAGATGTTCTGTGCAGCGACACCAGCAGCCTGTCAAAAATCAACGATAGGAGCGGTTGTACCACACACACAACAGTTTACATCCATACAGGACAGATGCATGTCTTTGGAAGCAGTCTGTGTCATTTGCCGGATTAAAAAGACTGCAATAAATCCAAAGACATTGCTGCAGAGAGAGTGAAATACATATTTAGAAACAAATTAATTGTATGGATTTTACAAGCTTGAATTGTTGACTATAAGGCCAGGAGCACCGATATAATTTCAGTATGGAAAAAGTCAATATATGCCTATTTATAATACAGCATGGTCCATTTGCATCAGGATTAAAAATTGTTTATTCAGAGTTATCCAGTGCATAGCCCTGAATTCATTGGCATCTGTGTTGAACCCTGGCAGGATTCCTTTGTTCTCAGGCAACTAATGCAGTGTACGATGGAAACTCAGTACAAAGCACATTTAAACTAACTACTGCTGCTGTTCAGTTCAAACTGACAATTCTAGTTACTTGCATACTTTGAGTGCTACGTGTTCCTGCAATAATCTATCATTTCTTTGTCTTTTTCAATATTACTGTGGACGCTTTTTCTCGGAGTACAACTCTCTTGCAAGGTGTGCACTCCAAAGTGGTTCTTAAGAAGTGTTTTGAAATTATGAAATTTATGGAACATCGGATCAGATGGAAAGCCACTATATGGCAAGGAGAGGATAATCCGGGGGAATTATGAAAATGGAGTGTCCCTAAATGGTAAAGAGAAAACAACCCAGGGTATGGTACAAATGGAAAATCCCAGGGTGGTATACCCCATACCTGGCTGGAGTAGGCTTTCAGGGGACCTACAAAAAACAATTAGAAAAAAAGACCCCATCTGAATGAACAGTGTATAAAAATCCCTTAAAACAGAGACATGGTTACTCAGGAAAGCCAAGGAGGACCATTTGCCTGTTCCATACCAGGGCCCAGATTAGATAGAAGTTACCACTGAAGACTTTGCCAGAGGACATACAAGGCCGGGTATTTCTCTGTACTCATTAGAAGAGGGTGGGTATATCATCTTATAATTGTCACATGGACTAAACTAAGTAGTACCTGAACACTCCTTTATCTAGATTTCATTGAATTTGCCTGTTCGGCAACCAAGACTAACCAAGGCCAAGTACTTCAGCTTACTGAGCGAGCTATTTCATCCACGTGTCATTTTTATTTTATTTTCCTGTACCATATTGTTGATTATCTCACAGATATACCATACCTGTACGTGATTATTCAAGCTAAATGCCAGATAGCTTACTGATCTAGATAAAAGATGCCGCCCAGGTATACATCACTGATGAATGGTTTGCCCTGGTGAAGGATTCGTCTTTACTAAAGTGGAGATGTATTCTGGGAGAACTGTCTGACACACTTAAAGTAGTAGGATTAGGCAAGATATTCTGAGGCTAGTCTGTCTGGAACTTAAGTTTAGTGGGGTCATATACTTGGGTGTGTGATTGATCAAGGTTCCCAATGTGTCCGCCACTGCCTGCATAGAAGTATCAGTACAGACAGACTGCAAAGTAAAATGTATTTTACTGTGTCAGACAGATATTAAAAAAACTGAATTGCTACAGTTAATTGTAGAATAAAAAAATAAATAAAATTGCTGTGTCTGTGGTGTTGTGTATGGTTTGGGTTTAAGGTATCTGAGCAGGTAGTTAATTTAAAATCTGTTGCTTTGCACTTTTATATTAACATTACATTCGGGAGGCAATATACCCCCTAATTCTATCATAAGATCCTACTTCACCCTTCAAGTATAATTGGTATATGTAACCTCTTTAAATGACAGCTGTGTTAACAGCATTACTAACTTTTACAGGGCACTAATGTTACTGGTATTGCTGGAATGCTGCGTAGGATACAAATAAAATATATGTCTGTACTATGTGCGTTAATGAATGGCAAAGAGAAATGTGCATGCAAAACTACTGAAATTTAGCAAATCAGCTAAACTGAAAACTTATGAATAGGCTTCTGTCAAGTGGAATGCACACATCTCTCTCAGCAAGAAAAATAATGCTATGTAAACAAGAGAACTATGTGTTTTCTTTCTAGAAAACATGTAATAAAGCTGCCCCTTAGTAGCTTGCAATCCATCACAAATCTACGCTAAGTGACTATACCTTAGAGCAACTGCTCTTTTAGCAATAGCCAAACTTGAAATACCTGTTGTATATATTGTATATATAAGATTAGCTAGTCCCAGACTGACAGCCTTTCTGAGATAGATGTATGCTGTATGTATGCGGGTCTTCTAAGGTATGACATGGCAATTTCTTTTCTTTTTTTGTGACGCACAGGCACTAGGAACAAAAAGAAAGAATGCAGGCATATTCAAACCAAGCTTGCTACCCTCTCTTGTATATTGAACATAATAATATTTTAAAATCATAATGGCGTATTTGTTAGGACTTTCAGTTATTTTTTATACAGAACTAAGGCGCCAATATGCAGACAGGCATTTTAATGGGTAAGGCCACTTTAGATTTAAAATGTCAATAAGTGACTCGTGTATGAGATTAAAATTTACTTTACTAATCAAACAAACTGCATGCAGGATGAAATATGTGGTCATAAAGTAAACACATTCATCGGTGTATATGATCACGTTCTCCAATCAAACTGGATTTTATGACTGGGCTTTTGTTACATAAAGTCACCCATATTTATACAGGCCAGGTCTATTAATGGGGATCTGTCATTTTAATGTTTTTACAAATAAATGTGAAAGAGACCAACATAATGTAAATCATATTGTCACAATATGTTAATTAATCTTACAATTTCATTTAAAGTTTGCAATTATCCATGTGCAGGGAGACATTCATTGTGATCCTCTTATCTTATGGCTGATTGAAAATAATAGACTCTGCCGCACTAACTGGTAGCCAGTAGACCATATGATTTATACTGCATAGGATGGGAGGTGGGGAATGGAAATTTAGAAAGGTAGCCTTTTATCCACTTGACTTCCGGAAGATTTACCTGCAATACTTTGACAATTGTGCAGTCGTGCAATACTCTACCCAAATAAAATGTATGTCCTTTTTTCCCCAAAAATAGAGCTTTCTTTTGGTGCTATATGATCAGCACTGCATTTAAATTTTTTGCGCTATCAACAAAAAAAGACAATTTTGAAATGAAAAAAAAAAACAATATTTTTTAATTTCTGCTATAAAACATATCCAATAAAAAAATGTAAAAATTCAAATTTCTTGATAAATTTACGATACATATTCTTGGGGGGGGGAAAAAGTCCCAATAAGTGTATATTGATTGGTTTGCGCAAAAGGGGTATATACGGGAATTTTTATTTATTTATTACATTTTTTATTAGTAATGACTGTGATCAGCACCTTATAGCGGGACTGCGAGATTGCAGCAGACATTCAGACACTGACTGACACTTTTTGGGAACCAGTGACACTAATACACCGATCAGTGCTAAAAATATGCACCGTCACAGTACTAATGACACCTAGCAGGGGTTAAACATCCAGGACAATCAAAGAGTTAAACATGTGCCTAGCCAGTGTTTTGATGTACTGTGGAAGATGCTTTTACTAGGGGAACAAATCTATTTTATTCCCTGCTTTGTGGGGAAATAAAATCTATTACTTCCCCGCTGACAGAACAGGGCTCTACCTTGTTTACGCAGGCTGACCCCTGTCCTATGTAAATTCCTAACGATCCCTGGGTGCCATCCATAATCCATTGGCCAGCACCTGATGCATCAATTATCTCTCGCCTCATTTTTGATTTCAAACATCTCTTGCTAAGCCATCCAGTATTGTAATGGATAAAAGTAATGGTTTATTTTATTGGCAAAGCCAATTTCCTGCCCTGTGGACCAGGCATTTTACCTACTTGTTATTTTCTTGGGCACCCTGTTTCCTTACCCCAATCGCTCTGACCTTATAAAAACTGACAGGTGCTCTAATCTATCTTCCCTTTATCCAAAACTAAAGAGGGAAGTCCTGGTCCTCAACACCACCTTGTCCCCATGCAGAACCAGAAAAGGTTCCTTAAAGGGTAGGGACATCAGTTCATACACATCACTGAGCTTATGGGTGAGAATAGAGAAAGGAATGCCTCTGATGGGTGCTATGCTAATCTGTGTGGTGACAAATAAAGTTTGGAGGTAAGAAACTGAGAAGTGGGTAGGAGCAAAAGTTCAGTTTGCAGCCCTTCCTGCACACAAATGTCAAACACAAGCTGTTGAAATATCTGCAGAGGTTAACAAATGCACCCTCATGCAGGGGAAGGCTTGCCTTAGGATTTAGAATATGGAGTGCCCATACCTACAGTTTGCTGGAAGCCAATATTGGGGGGGGGGGGGTTGTCAAGGGAGTGGGAAAACTAATGGGGTTTTTAAATAAGGGAGACAAATTTGCAGTCTACTCCTTAAGCCAGCCATAGACTGTTCCTGCTGAATTGGCTGAGATTCGAACCACTTATGGGCAAGCTGAATGTACCCAAGTTGATCAATTTGGGTAAAACCAGCCTGTTGGATTTTACATGCGATTATTGCGAGCGGCTGTTATAGCCACTAGCAATAATCACTGTGTTCTTCCAGCTGGAGAACACATTGGCTCCGCGAGAGGGATTCTCCCATCAACACCGAATCTGTTAATGGGGTAATCAAGAGATTTTCTTTCCTGCAACCCGTAGATGCAGGAAAGAAAATTGCTCCGTCTATGGCTGGCCTTAGACTTTTTCCCCTGAAGAAGGTTGTGCTTGCCACCAGCCACACCCAAAAGAGCCACAGAGGACTCTAAGGAAGGAAGAGACTTCAAGAACAGAGGATAACACGATTCTTGGCTGAAATCAATCAGAAAGTGCACTGTGAGCAGCCCCAGAATCATTTCTAGAATGTGAGCTGGAGGCACCAAGTACAGTGTGGCTATTCCCCGGTGTCTATAATTAGACATGTGACCACATGACAGTAAACTAACATATAGGCTTTGGGTAAGAGGCAAAGTCTCAAATACTCATGAAACCAGACAGCTGGACAGCAGCATGCTGACACACATTGGGCCATGGTTATCATGATGCCAGTCCAGAGCAATAATGTACAATGAGTACATGTAGAAAGGAAGTGGCTGAAGAGATCAGCAACATTAATACGTTTATGCCGTGTTCACACGAGCGGACTTTGACGGACTAGGTCTGATGGTCTTCCCGATGGACTTTCAGCAGAGTTCTGATGGACTTCCGAATGAACGGACTTGGCCACACACAATCACACCAAAGTCCGACGGATTCGAACGTGATGACGTACAACCGGACTAGAATAAGGAAATTCATAGCTAGTAGCCAATAGCTGCCCTAGCGCTGGTTTTTGTCCGTCGGACTAGCATACACACAAGTGGATTTCTCGACAGGAACTGGGTCCGGCAGAGTTCCGGCAAAAAAATTTGAAACGTTTTATTTCTAAAGTCCGTCAGATTTTTGGACAGCAAAGGTCCGACGGAGCCCACACACGATTGAATTGTCTGCTGGATTTGTTCCGTCGGACCTTTGCTGTCGAAAAGTCCAGTCATGTGTATGCAGCATTACAGAAAAATGGCAACCGACTCACTGTGACCAAACCTAAACCAGATAATGTAGGATGGCTTCAGCTCTGCTCTCCACCCGCAGAAGTGGTCCCTCACAGGAGTTTTGCCCCTAGCGGGTTTAATCTTAATCGTTGATTAATGAGTTTAGTCACAAATGAAAATACACAAAGTCAATGCGATCTATGAATGGAGGAGGCAGACCTACCATTCACCTGCTCGTCCTCAATTCATAGTTGATAAATACAGCTTACATGAACAGAGGTGGGGAGAAAGGCTGGGCACAGACGACACTCTAGAGGAGTGCCTATCACAGGTTCATCAGCTGTAATAATGCTCACTGCACTGTGAGATTATGGCAGCAAGGGTGGGGGTATGAGGGGAAATAATTCAGCTATTACAGGAGCCAGCAGAATGAGGGACACATCCTATTGATTGTAAGCAATGTCCCTTGTGCTGATTTTTTTTTTGTTATTAGTGAATAAACTCAGGCTTTAAGATTAAAAAAAAAAAAAGTGTGGAAACAAAACAATATTTTATGAAAAAAATAAAAACGGTAAAGGTTTTTCAGACACGGTTCACAGAGCAAACTAGATGTCAATTGAGGTTTACATCTAGTTTTATTTATACACTGGGAACCAGGAGCTTCCCTTGCCCCTCAGACCTATGTTATTCTTAAGAGGTGCGGTTACAATTAATAATAGTTCAGCCCACAAAACCTACCCTGTTACCATACAATGGATTTATTATACATGGACATACCTTGGAAAACAAATTCAGAACACTGATATTTTTAGTCTTACCTAAACACGTGTTTTAGGCTGTTAAACAACATGTCATGTGAACAGAGTCAAGGAGTTGGGTTAGGCCATTCAAAGACATGATATTCCTGTTTTACTTACTTATTTAATTTGTGGAATCTTTGGTATTGCACTGCCTGATTCATACGGGATTCTGTCCCAGAGTTGGAAACAAAAACAAGAATTGTAAAAAATGGTCATTGCCTGGAAAACCAAGCATCTGATTGATTGCTGCAAGCTTCCTGCTAAGTGATTCACTTTATTTGCCATGCTTCATTTTGAAATAAAGTTCTATTTTAAACTCAGTCCATTACAGTCTTTTAATCTAGCATTGATCACTTACAATTTTAAAAGAAGTGCAGCCAATTTATGAAAGCCAGGTCTGGAATAAAAGGTGAATGGTATATATATATATATTACACATACATACACACACACACATATATATATACTGTATTCATACATATAACGATTTGAAATAGCTTTTATTTCATTTGATTATGAAAACTTAAATCTTATGTAATTAATAATTACTCTTTTTAGAGATTTTTATAAAGGGATTCCATGCAAATCTAGATATTTGGTCTATTCTGTCCTAACTGCTTCTCCCTGCCTGTCAGCATTAATGTACCCCGAGCTGCAAATGTGCAGCTTAGTGTACACTTGCGGCACCACTTTGTGCTAGATGAAGTGACTGGCGTGCGCATGTGCAGGGCATAATTGTGGTCTGGCCAGTCAAGTGGTCGAAGATTCCAAACTCAGAAGGAAGAATGTGAAAAGATGGAAGGTCCCAAGAGCACCGACACTACAAGAGCACCGATTATGAGGCACTGATTGGCAGCACTTATGTACACGTATGGGACTGATGTCCGTATAACAGAATCGGGTTACCGGTAATCGGCTTATGTTTACCTCTGTGATCTGCTCACGTTGGCTGGCAGCTGATCACATAGTAAATGTCCATAATCTGATTGGCACTTTACCCTGTTCATTGATCACCTGAGTCTGAAGGACTCAGCGATCACAGAGCATGCCACCTCCATCTATTAACGCCCTGCCATCACTGGAAGCCCACACTGTAGCCGTCTTTCAGCTATAGCACGGGCGAAAAGTGCTTAAAAGTAGACGTAAACCATAATTTTATTACCTATTATTTTAATGAAAGCTGCAGATAATTATATAGATGTTTAGTGCCTGAATTTGTATGTATATATATATATATATATATATATATATATATATATATATATATCTTTTTTTCCTCAGAGAAAAAGTGGTGGAACTCACCCTCCCTCCCCGGTCACGCCCCTACCCACCCCTAAGACCGCCCCTTTAGAGAACAGGGATGCAACTAAAATTTGAGGGGGCTATAAAGTAATTGTATGAAATTAAATAAAAAAGCAATGCAGTAAAATGTGCAAAAAATTTGGAATACTTACCATAAGTAAGCTCAGAGACATTCCATAATGTGCAACAGAGAGACTCCCGGTGCCATCCAGCCCAGCAGAGAGACCATCCAGCTTAGTCCAGCAAAGAGACAGCCCAGCCCAGCAAAGGGACTAGCCAGCACAGAGACCCTCCAGCCCAGCAAAGAGACCGCCCAGCTTAGTCCAGCAAAGAGCGCGTCCAGCAAAGAGCGCGTCCAGCAAAGAGCGCGTCCAGCTTAGGCCTGTGACCCACATGGACCAAAGCCTGCACCCCCTTACCTCCTTACCTTAGCAAAGGGACATTCCCAAATGTGCAGCAGAGAGACATTCCCAGCAAAGAGACCACCAGCTTAGTCCAGTAAAAAGGCCGCCCAGTAAAGAGACTGTCAGCAAAAAGACCGCCCAACTTAGTCCAAAGAGACCACCCAGATTAGTTAAAAGAAAAAAAATAATACCACCCAGATTAGTCCAGAAAAGAGACCGCCCAGATTAGTCCAGCGACTTACATGGACCAAAGCATGCACCCCCATATATTGAGCAAAGAGAAATTCCCAAATGTGCAGCAGAGAGACATTCCCAGCAAAAAGACCACCCAGCTTAGTCCAGCAAAGAGACCGCCAGCAAAAAGGCAACCCAGCATAGTCCAGCAAAGAGACTGTCAGCAAAAAGACCGCCCAACTTAGTCCAAAGAGCCTACCCAGATTAGTGCAGCAAAAAGACCACCCATTAAAGAGACCGCCCAACTTAGTCCAGAAAAAGAGACTGCCCAGCAAAGAGACCGCCCAGATTAGTCCAGCAAAAAGACCAGGGAAAGAGTGCCCAATCGAGTCCGGAGACCACACAGCACAACTCCTTTAAACATAATTTTTTTTTACACCACATCTGGAGCTAGTGAGAAGGTGAAGGAAGACCGCCTGACAGGCTACTTACCGCCACCGAACACATGGATGACACGGCGCCAAACCGATCTCCTGCACTGCACTGAGGGGCAGGGCAGAGCCGCAGAGTACAGATCACTCCGCCTTCCGCTCTCACAAGCTCCATTCAACCCCTCGGGGCAGTGCACAGCAGGAGGAGGAGCCGGACACAGGACTACACAACTGTATGGAGGTTTGTCTGTGTTCCCTCCGCTGGAGGCAGGGCACAGGCTATACAGTAGAGCTGCACGATTAATCGTTAAAAAAAAAAATCACAATCTCGATTAACTCCCCTGACGATCTCTCCCGCTGAGAGTAGGCGATTCTTTCATATAAACAAGTGGAGAGATTATATGCTCACTCAGCTGTCAAAAGAAAGCATCCCGGGCAATCTGCCAAGTTTAGAACTTGAAACATTGTAACTATCTTACCTCTGAGATCAGAGATAGAACTTCTTGTGTAAACAAAAATAATCTGGGCAGTCGGACAAGCTTTCAACCACTGTAAATGCAGGAAGTTTAACCACTTAAAGTCTAAATCTTTTTCTGACACTTCTTTCTTAAATTAAAATCAATATTTTATATTTTTGCTAGAAAATTACTTGGAACCCCCAAACATTTTATATAATATATATATATATATATATATATATATATATATATATATATATATATATATATATAATATATATATAATATAATTTTAGCAGAGATCTTAGGGAATAAAATGGCAATTGCTGCAATATTTGTCACACTGTGTTTGCCCAGCAGTCATTCAAATGCAATTGTTTGGGAAAAAATACACTTCAATAAATAAAAAAAAACGAAACCGTAAAGTTAGCACAATTTTTTTTTTGTTATAATGTGAAAGATGATGTTACGCCACGAGAATCGTGATCTATCTTCTAAGCAAAAAATCGTGATTCTCATTTTAGCCACAATCATGCAGCTCTACTATACAGATTAGAATTTTATGGACAAAAGGCCTGAAATAGGTGGCAGAATGCAGTTCCAGTGTGTTCCGCCAGAAAAAAGACCTGTGTGTATATGTGTATATATATATATATATATATATATATATATATATATATATATATATGTAAATAATATATGTGTGTGTGTATGTCAGATTCCTTCTCTGAGCTGTAGTTCCATCCTCTGACTCCTGCATTACTGCTGAGTCTTGAAAGGCCTGAGGACAGAACCATAGCAGTGTCGAAAAAATAATAGCCTGATACAGGTTGCAGCAGTGGAAAGGAACAGTTAGGAGACAAGGGCTGCCAGAGGAGTGAGTATGCTAATTATTGCAAGTAAACTGTCACTAGGATTTTTTTTTTTTTTAGAGCCTTATGGGGAAATTTCACCTCAACGCATCCTACACAACTGGCATTGTAACACCTGGCAGTCACCGGCCCCCCAGCCCCCCCCCCCTTTTACTTACCTGAGCCCCTTCATCTTCTTAGCGAGAACGCGCTGTCCCTCTCTTCACGGGGTCCCGGCTCTTGATTGGATAGATTGATAGCAGCACAGCCATTGGCTCCCACTGCTATCAATTAAATCCAATGACGCGGGCGCTAGGGGACACAAATTCCAGACTCGGGAATGCGCCTGCAAGGTAACCCCCTCAGGAGAGCGCTTCTACTAGGGGGTTATCTAATGCGGGGAGAAGCCGCCGGGGGACCAAAGAAGAGGATGTTCAGGACCACTCTGTGCAAAACGAGCAGTGTAGGCAAGCATGATATATTTGTTATTAAAAAAACAAAAACAATCCTTTACAATCACTTTAATGGACTAGGGGCCCTGTACTGCTATTGATATTGTCAAAGGAACACAGACTGTCAGGGTGTAGGAAAGAGGAGGCTGTAGGGACTGCTATACCATTATGGAGGAACTTGCAAGGGCATATGATCAGGTAAGTGCTTTGCCCAGTCCCCCTTCACAAAACTAGTTGGCTCTTGCAATATGGGCACAGCTCCGCTGCAATGGAGGACTTTTAGTTTTCCCATAGCTCAGCTTTAAGGATTAGGATACTGGCCCCTCCTATGTGCCATCAAAGTTTATGTTAAAACAAAATCTATTTTTCACTATGTTTGGCATCATGTCTCACTGTATAAAGTTTTTTAACCACTTGCCGACCACTCGCCGGAGATGTACTACAGCAAGGGGACTCAGCTGAGCAAATTGCCATACCGGTACACCAATTCACGCACTAGCTTTCATAGGCACTCACTCCAATGGCCAGTGGGGGAGCCAATTAACAGGTCCGGTGGACTCGATGTCCGTCGGCCACCCGCGATTGTTCCCCACAGAAACAGAACGGGAATTTGCCTAAGTAAACAAGGCAGAGCTCCGTTCTGTCAGAGGATGACACTGAGATCTATCTTCCTACTAAGCAGGAAGACAGACCTGTGCATTTGCCCAGTCACACAATCCCCCATACAATTAGAAAACACACCCAGGGAGCACAGTTAACCCCCTTGATCGCCCCTGATGTTAACCCCCTCCCTGCCAGTGTCATTAGTACAATGTCACTGCATTTTTTTAGCTGATCACTGTAATAATGTCACTGGTTCCCCAAAAAAAGTGTCAAAAATGTCAGTTAGGTGTCCGATCTGTCTGCCATTACTAGTAAAATAAATAAATATGCCATAAATCTATCCCCTATTTTGTAGACGTTATAAATTTTGCACAAACCAATCAATATACACTTACTGGGATTTGTTTTACCAAAAATATGTAGCAGAATACATATTGGCATAAACTGATGAATACATTTTTTTTTTTGGGAGGGGGGGATATTATAGCAGAAAGTAAAAAATAGTTTATTTTTTCAAAATTGGTGTTTTTTTTTGTTTATAGTGCAAAAAATAAAAACTGCAGAGGCGATTAATTACTACCAAAAGAAAGCTCTATTTGTGGGAAAAAAAGGATGTACATTTTGTTTGGGTGCAACACATGACCGCGTAATTGTCAGTTAAAGTTAGTCAATGCTGTGTCGCAAAAAAATGGCCTGGTCATTAAGGGGGAAAATCCCTCCAGGGCTGAAGTGGTTAAACAAATAATTTTTGTGAATTTGTTGTAACGTTTTATACCTAAAGGTCCTTCCATTAACAGCACTTCCTGTTGCAGGCTGTAAGTATGGTTACTGGCATGATCCCCAGGGAAGAAATAACACATTTACAAAAACAATCTGCTCCTGAAGACGCCTGATTGGCTGGGCAAAACACGTTGAGTGCGGCTTCTGGTGACGTTTCTGTCCTGGGAGCATACGCGGCGCAGCACTTCCAGGTCTACATGCAATCTTTTGCATTATTTATGTGAGTGTAATGACAGCCTTGTTTTAAACGAATAAAAGATACTACACTATGGTGGTTCCCCCCTTTGTTCCCCTATTGCAGTGCTCGACAAAACCCGGTCGCCAGGTCGCATTGGCGACTAGAATCAGCGACCTTGCGCCTGGGGCAGCATAGCTGGGGGTATCCCGTCTCCGTGGACCCCCCCCCGCGCGATCGCGTCGGGCCGCGCCGTAGGCGGCCGGTAATTGAGCCCCCGGCTTTGAGGCCTTCTGTGATCCTATGGTTCCTTCTGGAATCTGGCGCCCTCTTGTGGTGGCCGTTGGAATTACAACCAACAATGCTAATGGGCCAGTCTTTCTCCATCCCTTTACTTAGAACCCCTAAACAAAACAAAACAAAAAAAAAATATATATATATATATATATATATATATATATGTATATATATATATATATATATATAAAATATATATTTTTTTTATTATTTATTCTAACACCCTAGAGAGTAAAATGGTGGTCGTGGCAATACTGTCTGTCACACCATATTTGCACAGCGGACTTACAAGCGCACTTTTTTTGGGGAAAAAATTTTTATTTAATAAAAAAAAAAAAAGACAACAGTAAAGTTAGCCCAATTTTTTTTTTTTTATTGTGAAAGATAATGTTACGCCGAGTAAATCGATACCCAACATGTCACGCTTCAAAATTGCGCCTGCTCATGGAATGGCGACAAACTTTTACCCTTTAAAATCTCCATAGGCGACGTTTAAAAAATTCTTCAGGTTGCACGTTTTGAGTTACAGAGGAGGTCTGGGGCTAGAATTATTGCTCTTACTCTACCGATCGCAGCGATACCTCACATGTGTGGTTTGAACACCGCTTTCATATATGCGTTCGCTTCTGCACGCAAGCTTGGCAAGACGGCGCATTTAAAACAATTTTTTTTTCTTATTTTAACTTTTATTTTTATTTTTTTCACTGTTCTTTTAAAAAAAAAAAAAATGTGTGTCACTTTTATTCCTATTACAAGGAATGTAAAAATCCCTTGTAATAGAAAAAAGCATGACAGGTCCTCTTTTATATATGAGATCTGGGGTCAGAGAGACCTCACATCTCATATTTACACTAAAATGCAATTTAAAAATGTCCCTCTAAGAGCTATGGGCAATGACTTGGAGACAGGTGGGGGGCTGGGGGCTATCTTCCCCTCACTCGTCTCCATGTCAGGCAAGGGACAGGTCCAGATCGCCGTCACGGACCTGGCTCCTAGATTCCAAGCAAATTTGTCAACCCCTGCCCTATTGTCTATTTGAGAGGCACAAACCTTCTAGGAGGATCAATCACACTGTTGTAGCTGGAGGAGAGGAATGGAGAGAGTGACATCTGGTGACCAGCATAGATTACCCAGGAGGGCGAAATTCCCAAGTGCAGTTTGACTCATTGCTGTATAGCATAGAGTCAGTTGCTTTCTGGTTAGTGTGGATAAAAGCACATATCGTTTTGCATGGAGCACAGAGAAGATTGCATGTAATATCACAAAGCACTTATGAACTATTTTGGCAAGAGCATTTTGAATTTGAGGAATGAGACTTGTTATTCACTGGAGGACTGTATCATACCCTTGAGCACTTATTTTTTATTAATGAGATCAAGTACATTTTTACTAGAGATTTATTAGTGGAGAAAGGTCTTGTACAATTTAATGCAGCCCGCTAATGTGAATAGGCAAAAGAAAGGGGCTAAACAGTACAGACTAGCTATAACCACTGTTAGCAAATATCTAAAGTATATTTTTCACATTAGAGTTCCCCAAGATTCAGGGCATTTCAGATGCCTCTAAAGTTCTACAAACATACAGTGAGGGGTAAAAGTATTTGATCCCCTGTTGATTTTGTACGTTTGCCAACTGACAAATAAATGATCAGTCTATCATTTTAACCACTTGCCGACCAGCGCACGACGATGTACGTTGACAGAATGGCACGGGCAGGCAAATGGGCGTACATGTACGTCCCTTTAAATTTGCCGCCCTGCCTTCGGGAGCGCGCCGGCGGCGGCACGCTCCCGCGCTGGTCGGGACCTCCGTGAGTCCGGTCGCGGGACCCGTGGACTCGATCGCCGCGGGCATCCCCGCGATCGTCTCACGGAGCGGCCGAATGAAGAAATGCCGTTGTAAACAACATTTCTCCATTCTGCCTAGCAACTAATGACGCTGATCTCTGCTCCATGTGATTGGAGCAGAGATCAGTGTTCACTAAATGAAAGCCCAACCCCCCCCCACAGTTAGTAACACGCCCCTAGGAACACTTAACCCCTACACTGCCACCCACTGGTTAACCCCTTCACTGCCAGTGTCATTTACACAGGAATCACTGCATTTATATAGCAGTGATTATTGTATAAATGACAATGGTCCCAAAAATGTGTCAAAAATGTCCGATGGGTCCCCCACAATGTCGCAGTCACAATAAAAATCGCTGATCGCCGCCATTACTAGTAAAAAAAATAATAAAAAATTCTTAATAAAAATGCTATAAAACTATCCCTATTTTGTAAATGCTATAATTTTTGCGCAAACCAATCAATAATCGCTTATTGTGATTTTTTTTACCAAAAATATGTAGAAGAATACGTATCGGCCTAAACTGAGGGAAAAAAATGTTTTTTATATATTTTTGGGGGATATTTATTATAACAAAAAGTAAAAAATAATGCGTTTTTTTTCAAAATTGTCGCTCTATTTTTGTTTATAGCGCAAAAAATAAAAACCGCAGGGGTGATCAAATACCACCAAAAGAACGCTCTATTTGTGGGAAAAAAAGGACGTCAATTTTATTTGGGAGCCACGTTGCACGACCGCGCAATTGTCAGTTAAAGCGACGCAGTGCCGAATCGCAAAAAGTGGTCTGGTCTTTGACCAGCAAATTGGTCCGGTCTGAAAGTGGTTAATGGTAGGTTTATTTTAACAGTGAGACAAGGAATAATAAAAATAGCAAGAAAAACACATTTAAAAAAAAAAAAAAAAAGTTATATTGATTTGCATTTTAATAAGGTAAATAAGTATTTGATCCCCTATCAATCAGCAATATTTCTGGCTCCCAGGTGTCTTCTATACAGGTAACAAGCTGAGAATAGGAGCACTGTCTTAATGAGGGTGCTCCTAATCTCAGCTTGTTACCTGTATCTATAGCATTCTGTGCCCTAGCTCTGCAGCATGTGTGACATCAGATCTTCACCCCTGCTTCCTAAAGCTGTGTTTTAGAACCATCTACAGGAGATAAACAGGTACAGCTTATGAAAGAGAATGTGTTTCATCACCGTATCACCTCCAGCTAGTCACTTAGACAATTTAAGGATTTACAACAACTTTAACCACTTACTGACCAGTGCATGGCGATATATACGTTGGCTCAATGGCACAGCCATGCAAATGGGTGTACAGGTACATCCCCTTTAAGAAGCAGCATTGTGTGCGCGCACCCGTCGTGTGCTCCGTGACCATGCCCGCAGGACCCCGTCATCGGGAGCAGTGATCATTGTCATGTCCTAGGTAGTCCAATCCTCCCGTTAGAATCACTCCCTAGGACACACTTAACCCCTTGATCTCCCCCTAGTGTTTAACCCCTTCTCTGCCAGTGTAATTTATACAGTAATCGGTGCATTTTTATAGCAATGATTGCTGTATAAATGACAACAGTCCCAAAATAGTGTCAAAAGTGTCCGATGTATCCGCATAATGTCACAGTCATGATAAAAATCGCAGATCGCTGCCATTACTGATAAAAAAATAATAAAAATGTCATAAATCTATCCCCTATTTTGTAGACGATATAACTTTTGCGCCAATCAATATACGCATATTGCGGGGGTTTTTTTCACCAAAAATATTTAGAAGAATACACATCGTAGCTCTCTGGGCAGGGCCCTCTGATTCGTCTTGTACCAAATTGTAATGTAACTGTAATGTCTGCCCTAATGTTGTAAAGCGCTGAGCAAACTGTTGGCGCTATATAAAACCTGTATAATAATAATATAATAATATCGGCCTAAACTGAGGAAAAAAATAGTTTTTTTTATATTTTTTTTTGGGGGATATTTATTATAGCAAAATGTAATAAATATTGCTTTCTCTTCAAAATTGTTTTGTTGCTTTTTTTGTTTATAGCGCAAAAAATTAAAACTGCAGAGGTGATCAAATACCACCAAAAGAAAGCTCTATTTGTGGGAAAAAAAGGACGTCAATTTTGTTTGGGAGCCACGTCGCACAACCGCGCAATTGTCAGTTAAATCGACAAGGTGTTGTATCGCAAAAAGTGCTCTGGTCAGGAAGGAGGCAAATTCTTCCGGGGCTGAAGTGGTTAAGTATTAAGATGGTTAGGTTAGGCATCATATTTAGAAATTCGGTATGGTGTTTGGTTTCTGGAAAGGGTAACTGTTAAATGGTTAACTGTTAGGTACAGGTTAAACGTCAGGGTTATATTTTAGGACATACTTGGTTTGGGTTCCCAAAGCAATAACCCTACAACACTGCTACGGTAACTTTTTGTCCAGGAATTCAATAGAACACATTTCCTAAGTTTTTTGTCCTCAGTGTTAGCCTGCAAAAAGCAATAAGCTAAACGTCAAATTATATTAAGGACATGACCACACCAATGTGTTAACACACAGTAAAATCCCTGTGATACTGCAATGTGTGGTCATGCACCAATCACAGGGCATGCAGTACAATTCATTTTAAATGGCACCCCAACATATCTAGAAAGAACACCTGCACAACAATGCACAGAATCTAATTGTATGATGTGAAAAGAAACACAAATAGGAGAAATTTCTGTTGCACTGGTGTCCACTTAGAAGGGGCTGCAGTAGTTCAGCACTCCACTACACACCTGGTGTGAAATGGGTCATGAAGAATACTGAGGCCATCTAAGGGCCAAACCATAGAAACACAGTCTTGGAGGTGTTCCGGGTGGGTTTTTTGCATGTGCGGTTTTGATGTTTTCCAGTGAATTTTTTATGCGTTTTCCCCCTTATTTTTTCTTTACCTTAAAATAAGGACATTGTGTTCTGTGCATTTTCCTTGCATTTTGCAGGAAAAATGCAGCATGTTCTACTTTTTAACTGGAATGCACTGGAAATGACTGCACTGGTGAGAAGTATGCCATCGGAAACCATATATCCTACTATTCATGCATTTTTGATGCAGAAAAAAAAAACACACTGAACTGCATGTGGTGTGAACCAGTCCTAAAAGCTAGTAAACTTGGCTATACAGTAGATCGTTTGAATCTTAGGTCAGTTCAGCAGGGACTGGCTAAGATTTGAATCATCTATAAGCAGGCTGACTGTACCCAAGTCTATCATGTCGGAGTACAACCAGTATGTCGGATTTCTAGCATGCAATTATTGCTAGTAGCTATAGCCACTAGCCTAAATCATTGTTTTCCTAGCAGTGAAGGGCATAATCTATGGTCACCATTGCTATGCCATTTACCTACAAATTTATCTTATTAAGTGCTAAATCCTGGGAAACACTACTATGGTAATTTCAATTAGCTCATGGGGTCAGCAGCTTAGTCCTGTTCCTACTTATTGGCTTAGTAATCTTAATGGTGACCTCACTGGTAGACAGAAGGTCCAGGAAGTGAAGGTGTGCAGGAAAATTTGCACACCAGAGCAGCATTGGAATTTGGGATTCTAAGGGCACACTATACTAAGCCTAAAATTTTAGTATGAAGCTGTAAAGCAGAACTGTAATATAAGCTTGCATGTTTACCTATGAACCAGGTTAACATCAACTCAAAATAAGAGAACACCACATTAAACGGTTATGGGAGGTAAGTACCCAAAGGAATTATTAGAGATGAACGCATACTAAAAAACAAAGCTCCATACATGGAATGAAGACATCGGAATGTATGCATCTGTTACAAAGAAAGTGCTCACTGTTAAACATAGTCCAAGTTAGTGTTCTGAAGTTAAGAGTAAACAGCAGTTTCCTGCTCCATCTGGGAATTTGTAAATATGTTGTTTAGCATAGGATTACAGAATGCTGGTGTTTACACTGGGTGGGAGTAAAAGGTAGTGTCCTGATCTCACAGCAAGTGTGGGTGAGGTATGTGTCCCTGATGTGTGTCCGTCCCTCCCTCCCTTACTTATGAATGGGGTGGAGTGTTTAAGTTGAATGAGACCCTGTGTTTCTCGTTTCTCTAATCTCACAGACAGCTGTCCAGCCTGCTCCGGGGGAGGACTTGGCTAATTAGATGATTCCGGGAATACTCGTTAATAAAAGCGCAGTGTCTCTGTGGTACAGCCACTTTGCTTTTTTCTGGATCAAACATGGAGCACTTTTGTCAGTTATTATCAAAGTATCTGCTAGCAGCAACATATATTTCTGTCTTCAAAGGAGCTTACCCAATATCAATACCCAAATCACAGATAACCCGGCAGTAGATTTCCAGATTTTGGGAAGCAAACAGAGAAGGAAGATGAAAACTTCCTGCTGATTTTGCCCCAAAGACCTCTGTGCTGCAAGGGAAGCGTTGTGCTAACCAAGAGAAGGATGACACACACATACACAAGGACAAACATTTAAAAGCACATACAAAGGAGCCGTTTGCACACATTTGGATTTCTAGGTATTCACAAAATGTATGAATGCTCTAAAATGTACATAAAAATTTGAATACCGCACACCCAAACCACTTCTTGATACAGTCAGTGGAATCTGGGAGCCTGCAGGGACGTTCAAGGACTCGGTAATCTTGCAGAAATTAGGCACTGGTTGTAATATTTCAGAGGCACTGGCTACCTGGCTTCTTGTTACTGTTCTGCCTTGACAAAAAACTATATTAAAACTATGTCTAAACAGACATAACATACACCTTAATATGTACTACACTTGGGTCACTGTTAGATCGCAATGAGGTTTATTTACTGAAGGAAAATCCACCTTGCACTGAAAGTGCACTTGGAAAGTAAAGTCGCTGTAGATCCGAGGTGGACATGCAAGGAAAACAAAAAAACATCATTTTAGCTTGCACATGATTGGATGACAAAATCAGCAGAGCTTCCCCTCATTTCAGATCTACCCCTTAGATTTGGAGCGACTGAACTTCCAAGTGCACTTTCAGTGCAAAGTGGATTTACCTTTCATAAATAACCCCCAATGTGTGCTTAAAGTGGTTGTAAAGGTAGAAGGGTTTTTACCTCAATGCATTCTCTGCAGTAAGATTAAAAAAAACCCTTCCGTAAAAAGCTCCCCCCAAGCCCCCTCTAAATACTTACCTGATCTCAATCCAGCGCTGCGCTCTCTCTCTCTTCTTACAGGACTCAGATGCAGCAGTGGGGGTCATTGGCCTCTGCTGTTGTCAATCAACTTGTGAGGAGAGTGAGGGCGGGCCGAGCCACACTGTGTGTCAATAGACGCACAGTTTGGCTCAGGGCCAAGCCCACCTGAGTGCCCTCTTGCAAGCCAATTGCTATGGATGCGCTTGATAGCAAGGAGGAGGCAACATCACCAGCGGAGGGACTCCAGAATAAAAGGTTTGGGGCTACTCTGTGCAAAACCATTGCAAAGAGCAGATAAGTATGGGATGTTTATCATTTTTTTATTAACAACCACTTCAAAGGATATTTCCACTTTTGCAGCAAATATGGAATAATACCAACTTTATATTTGTTACACATTCAGATAGCAAAACCTAAAATATGTAAAAATTGCAGCTTAAAGTGGTTGTAAAGGCAGAGGGTTTTTTGTGTGCAGCAGCCAACCCCCCCCCCCATTGCCACACAGCATTTCACAGTATTTTTGACAGTTGGGAGGCAGATTGGGCCCCTTAGACCTCAATGGGAATGCCTGAAAACACGTGACATGAGCCTTTTGTTGTGCAATGTCTTCTCTCCACCCCTATATCATCCACTTCTTCTTCCCCTAGTGCTTTCAATTGGCTAAGCAAAAACACCTGAAGCTGTAAAATACTTGTAATAAACGTCTAAAAAATGCTCACTCTCTCACATAAAAACACCTGAAAATTGCTCCACTCAAGTGTGAATGCAGCCTAAATTTGTAAAAGCTACATATCCCATAGTACCTTGCTGCCTTCAATCAGTGATTCCTGTACTGACTCCGCCTCCAGAAACTCCTCCTTTCAGCATCTCTGTAGTTCAGAAGACAGGCTCTGTTAAATGTGTACACAGCAATGCCTATTTACAGGGCACGACTACATGTCACAGAATTCAATTCATTCACAGTATTTCAATTATTTCTAGCCTATTCTTATTAATCGGAAACCACCCTGAGGTTTGTAAACTTACTTTGTGAAGATCCCATACATTTACTTCCTTGAATTAAATGCGCATATTGATTGGTTTGCGCAAAAGTTATAGAGTCTACAAAATAGGGCATAGTTTTATGGCATTTTTATTTTTTTATTAGTAATGGCAGCGATATTTATCGTGATTGAGGCATTATGGTGTACCAATCGGACACTTTTGACACTATTTTGGGACCAGTCATTTATACAGCGATCAGTGCTATAAAAATGCACTGATTACTGTGTAAATGACACTGGCAGGGAAGGGGTTAAACACTAGGAGGTGATCAAGGGGATAAGTGTGTCCTAGGGAGTGATTCTAACTGTGGGGGGGGGTGGACTACTACTCACATGACAGCGATCACTGCTCCCAATGACAGGGAGCAGGGATATCTGTCACGTCACTAGGCAGAACAGGGAAATGCCTTGTTTACATAGGCATCTCCCCGTTCTTCAGCTCCGTGACACGACTGCGGGCACCCGGCAGACATGGAGTCCGGAGGATCCGCAGTCACGGAGCATGTGGTGGCGCATGCCCACAATGCCGCATCTTAAAGGGGACTTGCCTGTACGCCCATTTGTCCAGCCGTGCCATCGCGCCAACATATATCGTTGTGTGCTGGTCGGCAAAGGGTAGATGTTTTGCCACAGGCGCTCAGATATGAACAAGGACCATTAAAATGAATAGGGTTTTCCTTGTTGAGCGTTTTACAGCTTCAAGCTGACATGGCAAAATCCACCTTACTGCATCACTACCTTACTCGATCCAAGGTAATCAATTAGTTATTGCTGGCTGCTATTTTGACTTGTTTTTATTTGAATATTGCCGTCACCTTTCCTTCTAGCAGTGCCCCCACAGCAAGCTTCCACAGTTCTTGCTTTGCTTGCATGACGTTGTCTAATGTCTTGTATTTTTCTTCTTCTAGGTATAAAGATCAGTTCTTCTCAAATGCAGATGCTGGCAGGCAGGCCAAAGAGATGTTCATGCAGGAAATGCAAGAAATATCTTCTGTACAGGTACTACAGGCACAGGCAGCTACACCTGAGGTGCTTGAGAAACCAGCTACCAAAAGGCCTCGCACTGAGCAACAGCCAGGTTCCAGTGTGACTGTGGACAGTGTTTTCCAAGAAATTGCTTATTCATCTACATTTGAGAACAGTGCTCCCACAGCTGCTACCATACAACTAGAAGCATATCTTGGAGAGGTCACTGTGCCTCGTTTGGGAAAACCTCTTGAGTATTGGGCAGTCATTAAACTACGATTTCCCACTCTAGCCCAAATGGCACAAAAATATCTTTCAGCTCCTTGCAGTAGTGTGGAAAGTGAGAGATTGTTCAGTGCAGTTTCACACATTCTGACTGACACCAGAAACCGAATTCTAACTGAACATGCAGAGATTATTCTGTTTCTTTAAAAAAAACTTGCCACTTGTGTTTGAAATGGAAAAGTAATCTACCGCCTGTTACTGTCCAACTGCAAGGCATCATGCACAATTACATGCTTCAGCTCAAAGCAACTGCTCCACCTGGCATTTGAGCGTTTTTTTTTTTTTAGCATTTCCTTTGCCTGTTAACTTCCCTCCATGTTGGCCTTTTAACCACTTAAGCCCCGGACCAATTCTCAGTCTTTTTACAATTTCGCACTGCACTGCTTTAACTGGTAATTGTGCGGTCATGCAATGTTGTACCTAAATGAAATTTGCGTCCTTTTCTTCCCACAAATAGAGATTTCTTTTGATGGTATTTGATTGCCTCTGCGATTTTTATTTTTTACGATATGAAAGGAAAAAGACTGAAAATGTTGAAAAAAAAAAAAGATATTTTCTACGTTTTGTTATAAGAAAAATAGAACAAAATTTTAGTCATACATTTAGGCCAAAATGTATTCAGCCATATGTCTTTAGTAAAAAAAAATTTCAATAAGCGTATTTTTTGGTTTGCGCAAAAGTTATAGCGTCTACAAACTAGAGTACATTTTCTGGAATTTACACAGCTTTTAATTTATGACTGCAGTACAAACCCCCCAAATGACCCCATTTTGGAAAGAAGACACCCCAAGAAAAATTGCTGAGTGGCATGTTGAGCCCATTGAATTTTTTTTTTTGTCCCAAGTGATTGAATAATGACAAAAAAAAAAAAGTTGTCACTAAATGATATATTGTTCACACATGCCATAGTTATATGTGGAATTGAACCCCAAAATATATTCTGCTGCTTCTCCCGAGTACGGTGATACCACATATGTGGGACTTTTTGGGAGTCTAGCCGCGTACGGCACCCCAAAAACCAATCACTGCCTTCAGGATTTCTAAGGGTTCAAATTTTTGATTTCACTTCTCACTACCTATCACAGTTTCGAAGGCAAAAAATGCCAAAACAGCACAAACCCCCCCAAATGACCCCATTTTGGAAAGTAGACACCCCAAGGAAATTGCTGAGGGGCATGTTGAGCCCATTGAATATTTTTTTTTGTCCCAAGTGATTGAATAATGACACAAAAAAAAAAAGTTTACAAAAAGTTGTCACTAAATGATATATTGCTCACACATGCCATAGTTATATGTGGAATTGCACCCCAAAATATGTTCTGCTGCTTCTCCTGAGTACGGGAATACCACATGTGAGACTTTTTGGGAGCCCGAAAACCAATCACTGCCTTCAGGATTTCTAAGGGTGCAAATTTTTGATTTCACTCCTCACTACCTATAACAGTTTCGAAGGCCATAAAATGCCAAAATAACACAAAACCCCCCAAATGCCCCCATTTTGGAAAGTAGACACCCCAAGCTATTTACTGAGAGGCATGTTGAGTCCATGAAATATTTTATATTTTGCCACAAGTTGCGGGAATATTACAAACTTTTTTTTTTGCACAAAGTTGTCACTAAATGATATATTGCTCACACATGCTATGGGTATAAGTGAAATTACACCCCTAAATAAATTCTGCTGCTTCTCCTGAGTACGGGGATACCACATGTGGGGGACTTTTTAGGAGCCTAGCCGCGCACGGGACCCCGAAAACCAAGCACCGCCTTCAGGATTTAAATGTAAAACGCTACCAAAAAAAACTGGGATCAGGCCTGACTCTGCGAACGCTGCAGTTATGTGTTTAGTGTTTTGTAAGCGACAGTGATCGATCGATACTGCACTTGGGTGGGCTGAGCGGAGGGGAAAAACGCAGGTGCTAGCAGGTATCTGGGCTGATCCCGCTAACAATGCGTTTTTTTGGAACCCTAAACTGCTGGGGACGCTAGTATAGATCTGATCAGATCAGATATTGATCTGTTCAGATACTATACCACTACGGGAGGTTTATGCTTTGGGGGGGGGGGGGATCGGGGGGTGATTTGTGTGCCTACGTGTCAGTGTAGTGATTGGTGCACTTACTATGTGTTCTCCTCGCAGTCCGTTCAAAAAGACTACCCCGAGGAGAGTGACATCACTTCCTCCCTGCCTGTGAAGCTGCTCATTCGCCAGGAGCGATCGTTGGTTTATGGCCATCCCCTCATCCCGGATCGCTCCTGAAGTGAAACGGACCAAGGCAGCCAGTGGGAGGGGGTTCGAACGGACCCCCCACCCGCTGGAAGACAAGCACGTGCTTGTGCCTGTCGGTGCCATTGTGCCGACGTATATTTACATGCGGCGGTCCTTAAGTGGTTAAAAAAAATGTGCCACTTTTTCCTGAACTGAAAAAGTGAATCACCTAGGGGGTGCACATTGCACACTATAGGTGATTCAATGTGCAATGCATGGGGGACCCATAGCCTAATATGGAGCGGCATAGAGTTAACACTACAGGCAAACGAAAGGCTCAAACGCCTGTAGGAGCAACTACTTTGAGCTTTATTGTGCATGTGGACTTACTGCTGCTAAGTCCTTGGCCTTGCCATCCTGGAATGCACATAATTTTGGGCTGTGAAAAATGTTTTTTCAGGAGTTTTTCATAAGAAGTTGAACGAGAAGCTAGCACTTTTTTTATTTATAAAGCGTTTTCAAAATAATGTTAGTTTTGATGTACTGTTCAGTACCAGTTGTTCCTCCTCAGGCCTAACATTTTAGAATTTCCTCTGCCTGTTAACTCCCCTCCATGTTGGCTTTAAAAAAAAAAAATAGCATTTTTAACTCCATGCCACAAGCTTTTTCCTTAAGTGAAAAAGTGAATCACCTAGGGGGTGCACATTGCACACTATAGGTGATTCAATGTGCAATGCATGGGGGGCCCATAGCCTAATATGGAGCGGCCTAGAGTTAACGCTACAGGCAAACGAAAGGCTCAAAAACAGGGAGCTCAAACGCCTATAGGAGCAGCTACTTTGAGCTTTATTGTGCATGTGGCTTTACTACTGCTAAATCCTTGGCCTTGCCATCCTGGAATAAACCTAATTTTGATCTGTGAAAAATGTTTTTTTTTTTCACGAGTTTCATAAGAAGTTGAACTAGAAGCTAAAAATGCAAATGTTAGTTTTGAGGTACTGTTCAGTTGCTCCTCCTCAGGCCTAACATTATTTAACTATATTGCACTTAGGTTGGTTGATGTGATGACGTGAACTTGCGATGTTTTTTTTTATACGTGCTGTCATCAACAATGATATTTCATGTTCTGTGTGACATTTGAGCTTTTCATTCAAGGCATAATGCCTGTACAATGCAGCTAAAAGCATCTGCTCCTCAAGGAGTTTGAGCTTTTTCCTATAACTTATTATTTTAATAACTGCGCAATCTACTATTGACTATTGGCTATAACTTACTATTTCTTATCAAAACCTGCAGTTAACTATTGACTATTATCTACCATACTTATTAAGAACTGCAGAATTTTGTGGATCAGTCTGCTAAAATACCAGATTGGAAATCCAAATACTGCTGTATACCAAAGTCACAGTATATACCCCTTATCTCCCCATCCCACCTTCCCCCCCCCCCCGCCTTTTTTGTTTTTCTCCTCCCCTTCCCCCCCCTCCCCTTCCCATTAGCCCCCCCCCCCCTCCCCTTCCCATTAGCCTCCCCCCCCTCCCCTTCCCATTAGCCTCCCCCCATCCCAGATACATATAACCCAGCAGCGCAACACAAAAAAAAAAAAATCGTGTTTCTCTTAACATGGAGGGAAAGAGGTAACAGGTAGAGGAAAAAAATCTCAAATAACGAAACAACTGGAGAAGCAGCTGCTTTGCTGCGCATGAGGCCTTACTGCAGCCTGCATGCCAACCTAACACACATCCTTCCTTGCCATCCTGGAATGTTCTGTCTGTGAAATGTGTTTCTCTTACACATGTGTAAAAAGTTGAACTGGAAACAAACACATGTTGTGTTTATTTTTTTTTGGTTTTTGAAATGTTATAATGTCTTGTGTTGTGAGTTGACTGAGGTACTGTACTGTTCTTGCTTCTCCTCATGCCTAAATTGTGAACTTGCAATGTACATGTCATTGATGAGACATTTGACATTTTTTATATAAACATGTTCTGTGCAATTCGTGCTTTAACAGCTTTGTGAGCAAATAAACATGTTTTCTTTCATATGTCTTTTGACTGTTTCAATTCCTCATATTATGGCGAAAATGTGTAATTTTTAATTATTTTAAAAAAAAAATGGTCACATGACTAAAATCAGGTATCGGTAATTGGTATTGGCGAGTACATGATGTCAAGTATTGGTACTCGGTGTCAAAAAAAGTGTTATTGGTGCATCCCTAGTTTGTATTGCTCTTTCAACCTGATGTTCTAAACTGGAAGTGTAGGATGTGGCCTGAAAACTATTTTAAAGCCTCATCGGCTGGACCCTATAATCTACATTTATGTGGATACTTTTTGTATACAGAGCATCATAAGTTGGTGTTTTCCCTCATTTCTGCAGCTCAGATAGCCTGCCTTAGAGATACATTAAACTGAGCATTTACTTTGCTTCACATTCAAACAGTGTTTGCAGTAAGTGGTTGTAAACCCTTTACAACCGCTTTAAACGACAGGCAAGCCTATAATTAGGCTTGCCTATAGCTGTACTGCATATCTCCTAAACCTGCATGGTTTAGGAGATATCCCTGTATTTGCATGTGCCAAGGTAATGCGGCACATGCGTACTTAAGCCAACTGAAGCAATGGCAGTACGTGCCGTTCGCGGCAGCTCCCGCGCATATGCGCTGGAGTGACATAATCGCGGCTCCAGCCAATCGCAGCTCTGGAGCCATGATACCCGGAAGCAAGCCCCGGGCGACATGTTGGCGGCCTGAGGGGGAGAAAAGGATGGCTGCGGGGGATTCGTTCTCATGCATACTAGTTCATTATGCCTTTATCTTGCAGGGTGTGTTTTTAGTTTTATTTGTGCAGGAGGGTTTACTTCCTCTTTAAAAGAAGGGTGTAGCGCTTAACGAGAACTATATGATAGTCCAACATGAACATTCAGTGTGTTAAATGGTTTATACATCAACTTCACTCAAAGTCTATAATGACAATAGTAAATCTTGCAAAATCCACTGTAAGGACACCGCCACCAACACCCAAACACACTGCCTCTTACCCTTAGGTAGATTAAACAAGCATAGGTATTTTGCAATAACCGCTTCTTAGCAGTATGGGGAACAGAAAACTGCAGCTCCTCCAGATAGATAACAGCAAGCCTAGATGTCTCCCAATGTCAGCTCCACAACCACATGGAAATGAGTAAAACAGATCCTCCGCCACGGTTTTGTCTATTGCAGTTCCCAGAATGTGGTGTGGTTGAAAAGGGGAGAATTGCCCCGAGCAGTCACTAGGTATTGTGCACCTGTGAACTATTATTCTGGTCAAGGGTTACCACAAGCTGAGCGAGTGCACAGTTCACCTTGTGCTTGTGTGTTCTAGCATTAGGGGGAAAAAAAAGCATATTCATCACCTCCAAGACCGTGCTGGGACATCCAGTACAGACTCATATGGCATATGTAAAATATTTCTGATGAATTTTAATTCACATCAAAAAAAAAAAATGTACACGTAACATATC
This sequence comes from Lithobates pipiens, assembly GCF_037356315.1. Lineage (NCBI taxonomy): Eukaryota > Metazoa > Chordata > Amphibia > Anura > Ranidae > Lithobates > Lithobates pipiens. The sequence goes on along the minus strand of NW_027507758.1, from coordinate 365,342,254 downwards.
AGGGTGGTACACCGGGTTTCCTTTACATTGATGTCAATGTGCAATCAGGAAATATTGAAAAATTGCTAGCTAGCTGGGAAAGAGGTTTTATGGGAAAAAGGAGAATTACAGAGCCCCTTCGTACTTGAAAACCTTCCTGCCAGTAATGTATCTGCAGTTTACTTTTATGGTTTAAAAAAATACCTTTGTATTTTAACCTGAAGCTAACCATTACTTTTCTAAGCTGCCAAAATGGCAAGAGGACCATGATTGTATGATTATAAATACAAAGTCACAGGATTTCCTTCCAATTACTCATAACTGTCTCTCTGATTTCCTAAAAGTCTGCAGTAGCAGTCTCATTTTTGTTGAGATACTTTACAACACTTTTGTGCCTGTAAAGGGATGTTGAGGACGCAGCTTTTCTTACTACACCATTGATTAGATGGTTGTAAAAAAAGTAAACCTTATGCTTAGCAGTCAACTTCAAGCATCGGATTCCTCCGGATACTCCAGTTTCCTCCCACACTCCAAAGACAAGTTAGCAGGTTAAATGACTATTCTGTCCAATTTGGGCCTAGTATGTGTATGAATGCATGTGAGGTAGGGAACTTAGATTGTAAGCTCCTTGAGGGCAGGGACTGATGTGATTCTACCATTAAAGTAAAGATCAGCATAAACTATCAGCACTATATAAATACCCGTAATAAATATGTGTTACCAATGCCTACATGCAACACAACACTTACAAAAAATCATATATTCCAGTATGTATTCTTAACTCAAAAAGTTCCTTATAGCGCTCTCAGCCTCTTCCACATTCATTTACTTATTGCTTCTGCAATTTAACTTCCCGTTAGTGCGTGTCTACGTTCGTCCTATATGGTACCACCGTAAGAGCATAACCACTTTATCTTTCTGACGTGAGCGATGGACTAGGAAACTATGGACTTTCAGATGTACCGTGTGCAAAGAGACATGCATTGCTAATTATAAACAAACAGAAGTGAGGGCTAAAAGAAGAGGTTCAAGAGCTCATAGAGAGCATTACAAAAGGACAGAAAAACACAGTAAGAAACAATTTTATGAAAAATAGATTACAGGGCCATTAAACATATTATTTGTATGGACTTATTTTGAAAAATAGGGATAATGTTTAGTGTCACTTTAACCACTTGATGTCCATCTGTTACCCCATCTCCTCTGCGATGAACAAAGCCGAAAGCAACAAGGATTTCATCACTTCCAGTTTCAAAGCGGACTTTCCCTGGCCATCATAGCCTGGAAGTATCTGTTCTAAAGCAGGGAGGCGTGAGGGGTATAACTGCCCAAAGCTACCACAGGAGGTCTTGTTCACCCCTTGTGATAGCAATAAAGGTAAATTAAAAAGAGTGAAAACAAAAATAAATTTGAATAAAAATAATGCACCCCCAAAAATGCTGATTTTAACATGTATGAAAAAATAAGCTAGTAAAATTCTTTCAAATGTGTATAGTGTATCGTGTGTTTGTGTGTGTGTGTGTGTGTGTGTGTGTGTGTTAGTGTGTGAAATCCCCAAACAAATAAGGATATATTTCCATTTTAGGATAGCGGGTGGGGGTATGCAAATGATTCATTCATGTCCATGGACCAACTCATCTAGAACCACTGGTTTACAGCACAGTCCCAGCCTAATACTATAAAGCCAATCCAAACAACTATTTCAGACTTATACACCATCAGCAGTGTAGTGTATGGAAACCATGGCTGCAATGGAGTGGAGATTGATTTAGCGAGATGTGTAGTACAACCAAAAATAAGATTTAATTGTAGACTCAACATCTACATTATAAAATTATGCCAGCATCTCCCCTGCCCATCACAGAAATCAATTTTTTATACAGTGCCTTGCAAAAGCATTCACCCCCCATTTTATTACATTACAGCCTTAAGGGCCGGTTCACACTGGGGGCGATGCGAGGCGACACGACTTGCCTCGCCGTGACCTGCCGCGACCTCAGCGGCGACTTGCAAATGACTTCTGATGTAAAATTAGAAAAATCTATACATAAAACTAGTTTTCAGAAATAAAAAACTGATAATTGCATGTGCGTATGTATTTACCACCTTTGTTATGAAGCCTATAAAAAGCTCTGGTGCAACCAATTACCTTCAAAAGTCACATAATTAGTGAAATAATGTCAACCTGTGTGCAATATATGTGTCACATGATCTGTCATTACATATACACATTTTTGAAAGGCCCCAGAGGCTGCAATACCTAAGCAAGAGGCACCACTAACCAAACACTGCCATGAAGACCAAGGGACTCTCCAAACAATTAAGAGACAATGTTGTTGAGAAGCACAAGTCAGGGTTAGGTTATAAAAAAAATATCCAAATCTTTGATGATCGCTAGGAGCATCATCAAATCTATCATAACCAAATGGGAAGAGCATGGCACAACAGCAAACCTGCCAAGAGACGGCCGCACACCAAAACTCAAGGACTGGGTATTAGGCCCCTTTCACACTGGGGCGGGAGCGGCGTCGGCGGTAAAGCGCCACTATTTTTAGCGGCGCTTTACCGTAGTTTCAGCGGCGGTCTGCGGGCCCTAGCGGGGTGGTTTTAACCCCCGCTAGCGGCCGAAAAAGGGTTAAAACCACCCGCAAAGCGCCGCTGCAGCGGCGCTTCGCCGGCGGTATTGCCGCGCTGTCCCGTTGATTTCAATGGGTAGGAGCGGTTTAGGAGCGGTGAATACACCGCTCCTTCACCGCTCCAAAGATGCGGCTAGCAGGACTTTTTTCACTGTCCTGCCAGCGCACCGCTTCAGTGTGAAAGCCCTCCGGCTTTCACACTGGAGTGACAGGGGCCGGTTTTTTTCAGGCGCTACACAGGCGCTATTTTTAGCGCTGTAACGCCTGAATACCGCCCCAGTGTGAAAGGGGCCTTAATGAGAGAGGCAGCACAGAGACCTAAGGTAACCCTGGAGTTTTAAATACCGTCACATGCTGTTTCTTTAGAACACCCGCACAGTTGCACTTTGCACCTTGGACCCAGAGAAGTGTCCAGCTATCTACACATTTTGGACTTATATTTATTTATTTGCTTATTTCTCCATTCACGGCTGATTGAAATCCACACTCACGATTGTTTTTGTGTTTGAGCCTCCTGCTCATACACACTTGCATGTGGTTACTTGTTTGCACATAAGCACTTTACATTGCAATGTATTTTTCTATATGACACATTATTACTGCTTTTAATGCTCATTTATTATGAGTTTTTTCACCACTTTATTTAACTATTTATAGTTAATTCGTATCCATTTATTCTATTTTTTTATGCTTATTTACTGTGAGTTTTGTCACGATTCACTTTTTATAGTTTATTCTTATTTATTCATATTACGTTTCTGGTAGGAGCGCAACACCAATTATTATTTTTATTCTTTCTATATGAGTAGTGTTTGACTCATACGGTGTCTGCAGCACCACATATCTATTTTCCAATATTTCAGATGAGCGCAGGAGTACTTACTTTACATAACCCTGGAGGAGCTGCAGAGTTCCACAGCAGAGACTGGAATATCTGCACATAGGACGACAATAAGCTGTACACTCCATAGAGTTGGGCTTTATGGCAGAGTGGCCAGAAGAAAGCCATTACTTTCAGCAAAAAACAAAATGGCACGTTTTGAGTTTGCGAGACATGTGGGAGACTCCCAAAATGTATGGAGGAAGGTGCTCTGGTCTGATGAGACTAAAATTTAACTTTCTGGCCATCAAAGAAAATGCTATGCCTGGCACAAACCCAACACATCACATCACATCACCCAAAGAACACCATGCTGTGGGGATGTTTTTCAGCACTCGGGACTGGGAAACTGGTCATAGTTGAGGGAAAGATGGATGGTGCTAAATACAGGGATATTCTTGAGCAAAACCTGTACAATTCTGTGTGTGATTTGAGGCTAGGACGGAGGTTCACCTTCCAGCAGGACAATTACCCCAAACACACTGCTAAAGCAACACTTCAGTGGTTTAAGGGGAAACATATAAATGTGTTGGAATGGCCTAGTCAAACCCAAACCTCAATCCAATAGAAAATCTGTGGTGAGACTTAAAGATTGCTGTTCACAAGCCCAAACTTGAAGCAGCTGGAGCAGTTTTGCAAGGAGGAATGGGCAAAAATCCCAGTGGTAAGATGTGGCAAGCTCATAGGAGACTTATCCAAAGTGACTTGGAGCTGTGATAGCCGCAAAAGGTGGCTCCAGAATATATTGACTTTAGGGAGTAAATAGTTATGCACATTGAATTTTTCTGTTACTTTGACCTATTTGTTGTTTGCTTCACAATAAAAATAAAAAATCATCTTCAAAGTTGTGGGCATGTTCTGTAAATGATGCAAATCCTCAAACAATCCATGTTAATTCCAGGTTATGAGGCAACAAAACACGAAAAATGGCAAGGGGGGGGGGGGGTGAATACTTTAGGCACTGTATGGAGGGTGAGAAGTTTGTAAAGTAAAAAGGACTTCAGTTTTTCCTTCAGGTATTTTTCTATTTCAGTTTGTAGATAACACAGTAAGGGCACATTCACACGAGCACAGAGGACCTGTACAGTATAAAGAGCATAGTCTTTATGCGGGCAGGGAGGCAATAAGGGTGTGATAGGTGTTTGTGTACAGAAACCTGTACAAATCAACGAAAAGCTGTAGTGTTTCATAGAACTGGCTTTGGTAGTACACTCCCAGTGACCCTGTGAAGTGCACTTTGGAATCTGACTGGAGTGCATTAGAGATCATGTTGACTTCAGCACAGGGTAGGGTTAAGTGGATAGCAGTAATAGCTCACTGGATGGTTTAAACGGTTGTCCTGAAGTGTGCTTTAGAGGAAATTTTTGGACAAAATGCAATATTATTTAACATCTATACTAAATCTCATACCAACCCTTTATTTTACAATTAAAACAATGAATACATCCATGGCACTGATTTTGCAAGGTTTTCTAAAGAGATAACCCAGCAGCTGCTGCTCCCTTGTCCTTTCCACATTGAATCGCTATATACCTCCTTATGAGAAAGGGAGGTTAGGCAAACATGTTTAAATTTGAGCTTTAGCTATTCATCCCTGTAAGCTATACATTTTTTAAGTGAATACAAATATACAGTACTTTACATTCTCTGTAAAATAAACATATGATAAAATATTGCGTTTACACTGCACACTTCTGAAAAGTTAGTTTCCTGGCTGTGATGCTGACAGCAATGTGTCCTCTGAATATTCATTCTGGGCCAGTAAAAGCACTGAAGCAAAAATATGACTGTCGGGCATTTCGGCAAGATAGCATTAGTAGCTCACTGCCTGGTCTTGTTTGTTGCCTGAAAAAGACAACTTCTCCTGCGCTCTGGTGTCTCGGTCTTCAAAGTGATACCGACAGTTTGAGATGGTAGTGTCAAAAAAGGTCTTGCAGCCCTCCTTAGAATATTGGGTATTCAAATACTGGAGAAAAGCAAAACAAAAAGGGAAGGCGCACTGACCTAGTGCATTACCATAAAAAGAGCTTTATTGAAAACAGAACATATAGAAAAACATTAGCCTCCAGCGAGGAACCATTGCCTGGCTCTGAGGAAAGGGGTTCTCCCCAGAAACGCATCAGCCGTTTACGTTGGGGTATTCATCAATCAATCTATCTGACATCAGATCTGGATGTGTCGATGTTCGGTGCGATGGATCCAATTGTATTGATTATGCCTTTATCAATACTCATTTGTGAGTAGCCATTTTGCTATATGTTCTGTTTTCAATAAAGCTCTTTTTATGGTAATGCACTAGGTCAGTGCGCCTTCCTTTTTGTTTTGCTTGTTTGTTGCCTACCATTGATGTTTAAACCTGAACACCAGGCAAACAGCTACATGTGAAATAGTCATATGGGACTTTATCTGTGACAGTTTTCTTTCTATTTACCATGTGTGCAACAAACTCAGGTAGTTCTTACGTGTGACACACTTGTATTTTGGAGCCATGGCTACCACAATATTGGTGATCTTAGATTGTAAGCTGTAACAAGCAGGGCCCTCAAATTCCTCTTGTATTGTAACTGTAAAGTCTGCCTTAATTTTGTAAAGTGCTATGCAAACTGTTGGCACTATATAAATCCTGTATAATAAGAAGAAACAAAAGAAGAAAAGTGGAGGTAAATAAGACCTCTTCCAGGTTGAAATAAATTGTCGCATGCGTCTCACTGACAAAAATCAGTTTGAGACAAAATTCTGAGGCAATTTTGCAACAGATTCATAATACTTTATACCAGGCATAGGCAATCTTTTGAGCACAGTGTTCCGAAAAATGTTTTCAAGGAAATTGAGAGTGCCAATTTTATAACAAAAAATATTCAACTTCATACTCTCAATCACAAAAAGGATTTTTTATAATGTAAAAGGATTTAGTAGTACTGAGAAATTAACATCCTGCACTCACGCCTCTGATCAGCCCCAATTCCTGCACCTCCACACCTCAGATCACTGACCCCACTGCAAATCTGCTTCACCACTCTACCTCATTGCTCATCTGCCCCACCACTGTAACCCCCTGCTCATCTGCCCCACCACTGTAACCCTCTGCTCATCTGCCCCACCACTGTAACCCCCTGCTCATCTGCCCCACCACTGTATCCCCCTTTCTTATCTGCCCCATCACTGTACCCCCCCTGCTCATCTGTCCCACCACTGTAACCCCCTGTACATCTGCCCCACCACTGTACTACCCTGCTCTTCTGTCCCACCACTGTAACCCCCTGATCATTTTGCCCCACCACTGTAACCCCCTGCTCGTTTTGCCCCACCACTGTAACCCCCTGCTCGTTTTGCCCCACCACTGTAACCCCCTGCTCGTTTTGCCCCACCACTGTAACCCCCTGCTCGTTTTGCCCCACCACTGTAACCCCCTGCTCGTTTTGCCCCACCACTGTAACCCCCTGCTCGTTTTGCCCCACCACTGTAACCCCCTGCTCGTTTTGCCCCACCACTGTAACCCCCTGCTCTTCTGTCCCACCACTGTAACCCCCTGCTCATCTGCTCCATCACTGAACCCCCCCCCCCTTCCCACCACTGTAAACCCCTGCTCATCTGCCCCATCACTGAACCTCCTTCCCATCCCTCCCAACACTGTACCTCCCTGCACATCTGCTCCACTGCCGTATCCCCATTCTCTTCGTTCTCCCTACTGATTCACCTGATCTCTCCTAACACTGAACCCATCTGCTCCACCACCGTAACCCCCTTTCTCATCTGTCCCACCTCTGTTCCTCCTGCTCTTCTGCCCCACCACTGTTGCACCCTGCACATGTGTTCCACCAATGTACCTCCTTTCTCCTCTGCACCCCTCTGTGCATCTGGTCCGCCCCACCTCTGTACCCCCTGATCCTCTGCCCCTCCACTGTAAACCCCTGCTCATCTGTCCCACCAATGTACCTTCTTTCTCCTCTGCCCCACCTCTGTATCCACTGCTCTTCTGTCCAACCATTGTAACCCCCTGCTCATCTGTCCCATCAATGCACCTCTTTTCACATCTGTCCCACAGCTGTACCCCCCGCTCATCTGTCCCACCACTGTAACCCCCTGCTTATCTACCCCATCACTGAACCCCCTTCCCATCCCTCCCAACACTGTACCACCTGCAAATCTGCACCACTACTCCCCCTTGCTCTTCTGTCAAACCGCTGTAACCCCCCCTGCTCAATTGCCCCATCAATGTACTCCTTTTCTCATCTGCCCAACCACTGTGCCTCCCTGCACATCTGCTCCACCGCTGTACCCCCATGCTCTTCTGTCTCACTGCTGAACCATCTGCTCATCCGTCCTAACACTGTAATCCCCTTTCTCATCTGCCCCACTCCTGCACATCTGTCCCACCACTGTAACCCCCTGCTCATGTGTTCCACCGATGTACCTCCTTTCTCCTCAGCACCCCTCTGCACATCTGCTCCACCGCTGTAATCCCCGGCTCATCTGTGCCACCAATGTACCTCCTTTCTCCTCTGCCCTGCCACTGTGCCCCCCTGTACATCTGCCCCACCTCTGTACCCTCTGCTCTTCTGCCCAACCAAGGTAACCCCCTGCCCATCTGTCCCACCAATGCACCTCATGTCACATCTGTCCCACCGCTGTACCCTCCTGCTCATCTTTCCCACCATTGTAAGCCCCTGCACATCTGCTTCATCACTGTACCCCCCTGATTTTTTGTCATGCTGCTAAACCCCCTTCTCATCCCTGCCACCACTGTACCTCCTGTACATCTGCACCACTGCTGTACCCTCCTGCTTTTCTATCCTACTGCTAAACTTCCTTCAACTTCCCACCACTGTACCTTCCTGCACATCTGCTCCACCGCCGTATCCCCACTCTCTTCTGTCTCCCTACTGATTCACCTTCTCATCTCTCCTATCACCTCTGTACCCCACCTCTCTGTTCCCCCTGCCCCACCACTAAACCTCTTTTCACATTTTCCCCACTCCTCTACCCACCCCCCCCCCCGTTTATCTGTCACAACACTCCCTTCTCATCTGCCCCAACACTGAACCCCCTTCTCATCTCTTCCACCACTGTACCTCCCTGCACAGCTGCTCCACCGCTGTACCCTCTTCTCATCTGTGATATGCAGAGTGGTGAGTGAAAGGAAGCAGAGATGAGACACATCTACCTGTCCTGGCACACTCACCCTGCTGATCCACCTCTCACATCCAGCCCACGTGATTGTATGTGATGTCACATACAAGCATCTGGAATGAATGCACAATGAGGTCCTCAGGTCAGGGGCATTTTCTGAAAGCAGCGGGCCTGTATGAAGCTGAGAAAATGTTTCTGCGCCGCAGCAAAAGTTGGGTGCAATTTTCATTATGCTGAATACTAGCTGTGGCTTAAAAGGTACACAGAGTGCAGGGGTTCAGAAGTAAGTGACGTAAAGGTTCAGGAATAATGTCAACAAAAGTTCCCCTAAGCTCAACAGTAATTTCACAAACTGTCACCTGATTGTGGTCCTCAATCACAATGAAATCCCTTCTGAGATTGGTAGTGGCAACCAAGTTAGTCATCTTACTCCAGATGGTGGGCGGGGCTAGCAGGACTGTGATTGGCTTTAGCAGTGACCAATGACAGTCCTCCTCCTCCTGGAAAAAGGGACCCCCCCCCCCCACCAGAACTGCACCCAATCTCTTCCCTATCACAAAAGCTGGCGATCGCAGCTACAGCAAAGTTATAGAACCATACAATGTTTCCCATCTTTTACAATGTGTGGGGGCACAGTACCTCCCCCTCATTGCAGGTGCAGTGTGGGGAATTCTGAAACTGGAATGCATTTGTGCGGAAGAAGCTGTGTCTCACTGACACCTCCCTGCACTGCTCTGCTGATGGGGAGGGAGTGGAGTGCCAGCGAAAGAGGCTTCACATGCCGTTTGTGGCACCCGTATGGGGGGTTGCCTACCCCTGCTTTATACCAACAGTTACATGAAACTGATGCGCTATGAGTAAGCGCTGATTTCAGCACGAAACGCGTCAGTACTTTTTTGTTTCATATTCCCTTTTTTGCTGTGGTTCGTGCGATCTGGTGATTTTTTACTTGAAAAATAAAGGCACAAACTACTTCAGATTCGATCCGGAGTGCGGCTGTTCAGAGTTTTCATTTCTCTATCCATTTACATGAAACTGATGCAAGTTGTGCCATTGTTGTATGGATGGGAGACAGTCTTTGTGAATTCCAGGGATTGTCTCTTGAACAGTATTAAGATTCTCAGAGAGATGTCATTGCATGCATTAGTAGGTAACAAGCTCAGGCAAGAAAATATCTCAGTTCACTTTCCAACATTTGCTCGAACTTTAATCCTGATCCCTTGAACATAAACATGATCTCACAGAGAAAGATATAAAGGGAGAGATATTCAGGGTTCTACTGTCTCCTGCCATCACAACATGACATAAATAAATTGAAAGAGCCACAACAATCCTCTCTTTTTATATAAGTACTAGCTACAGCTGAACTCTTTGCAGATATATACACAGTGCCTAAAACTGTCTTTATAACATCCTCCTATAGCCCTCTACACAGCTATACTTAAAGTGGGGTGCCCCCTAAAAAAAAAAATGTAAAAGTCAGCAGCTACAAATACTGCAGCTGCTGACTTTTAATAATCAGACACTTACCTGTCCCAGGGTCCATCGATGCAGGGGAACAAAGCCCTCCCTCGTTCCCCGCTCTGCTTGCAGTGCCGACATTCTTACAGTGGGCACCCGCTGTGGCTTCACAGCCGGGCACCTACTGCGCGTGAGCGAGCGGCGCTGCGTGCCGTGATACGCCGCAGTGTCATCTGGGACACATGACAGGCATTTAGAGGTTAGTAAAAAAATAAAATCCAATTTTATTTATTTTTTTATGAATTTTAAGCAATTTTTTTATTTTTTTGGTGCTTGCTGATACAAAGACAGAGCAAAGGGGTTGATTTACTAAAGGCAAATCCACTTTGCACTACAAGTGCACTTGGAAGTGCAGTTGCTGGAGATCTGAAATGAGGGGAAGCTCTGCTAATTTTATCATCCAATCATATGCAAGCAAAAATGCTATTTTTTTTTATTTATCTTGCATGTCCCCCTCAGGTCTACCGTGACTGCACTTCCAAGTGCACTTTTCAAGTGCATTTGCAGTGCAGTTATAGTGCAAAGTGGATTTGCCTTTAGTAAATAATCCCGTGTTTTCAATGATTTCATCATTGTGGAATGCCCCTTTCATTGTCCAATTAGTAGGCTTGACCAGGCTGTAGGTCATAGACCTGGCTATGCATTATGCCTGGGTGCCTGTAGCAATCTAATAGAATTACAAATCTTTTGTCTAGACAGTCACATATCAGTATTTAGCAGTCCATCTTTAGTTCACATGAACCAAATGAAAAGCAGCACCACTCACATGCTCCATTTAGCTGGACCAGCAAGTTCAAACACTACTGCTGGATGCTGGGACACTAATAAGTCCAACCATATAGCTACAAATGTTTCCCAAAAGTGCACCAAAATGCACCTTCCATTATAAGTCAATGGGAAAGCATCAGTGTGAAAGAGCCCTCAGCTACACTAAAGCACATCAGTGTGAAAGAGCCCTCAGCTACACTAAAGCACATCAGTGTGAAAGAGCCCTCAGCTACACTAAAGCACATCAGTGTGAAAGAGCCCTCAGCTACACTAAAGCACATCAGTGTGAAAGGGCCCTCAGCTACACTAAAGCACATCAGTGTGAAAGGGCCCTCAGCTACACAAAAGCACACCAGTGTGAAAGGGCCCTCAGCTACACAAAAGCACATCAGTGTGAAAGGGCCCTCAGCTACACAAAGCACATATATGTGAAAGGGCTCAAACTTACAGGCAAAGATGAAAGCACACATGAAAGTAAAGTGCTGGTACAGTGGGAGCCTAAAATATGTGTGTGTACTTTTTTCATTGTGTATATGACTGTTACCAATGGAGTTAACCAAGCTCATGTTCACTACCCATAGGCGAGTGCAGTCTATTGCATTAGGGTGTGCACCCCAAACAAACATCCGTGTGTGTACATATGTGTATACACACACATACATAGTATTTCACAAAAGTGAGCACACCCCTTACATTTCTGTAAATATTTTATTATATCCTTTTTATGTGACAACACTGAAGAAATTACACTTTGCTACAATGTAAAGCAGTGAGTGTACAGCTTGTATAACAGTGTAAATTTGCTGTCCCCTGAAAATAACTCAACACACAGCCACTAATGTCTAAACCACTGCCAATTAGCCATTTTCCCTCCCCGTGTCATGTGACTCAGTGTTACAAGGTCTCAGGTGTGAATGGAGAGCATGTGTGTTAAATATGGCCTATAGCTCTCATTCTGGTCGCTGGAAGTTCAACATGACACCTCATGGCAAAGAATTCTCTGAGGATCTGAAAAAAATAATTGTTGCTCTACATAAAGATGGCCTAGGCCCTAGGCTATAAGAAGATTGCCAAGACCCTGAAACTGAGCTGCAGCACGATGCCCAAGACCATACAGTGATTTAACAGGACAGGTTCCACTCAAAACATGCCCTGCCATGGTCAACCAAAGAAGTTGAGTGCACGTGTTCAGAACATATGCAGCACACTGCATCAAATTGGTCTGCATGGCTGTCATCCCAGAAGGAAACCTCTTCTAAAGATGCAGAAGAAAGCCTGCAAATAGGTTGTTGAAGACAAGCAGACTAAGGACATGGATTACTGGAACCATGTCCTGTGGTCTGATGAGACCAAGGTTAACTTATTTGGTTCAGATGGTGTCGAGCGTATGCGGCGGCAACCAGGTGTGTCTTGGCTACAGTCAAGCATTGTGGTGGGAGTGTCATGGTCTGGGGCTACACGAGTGCTGCCAGGACCGGGGAGCCATGTTTTAACACACTAAGTGACGTCAACGCTTGTGACGCCACTGAGATCACGAGGGGGGAAAAAATTGCGATCTTGATTCTTAACAATTAATCGTGCAGCTCTATTACATGTGAAATCACATATCACTGGAATTTATTGAAGTTATTCTGTACGGCAAATATCTTTAGGAGGGGTTTCCATAATCAATGTTAAGTTTCATTTTTTATGTCATGTTTTCAGTTTGATTTGTGTTATATGTGACTTTATACATCACAGAGACTGGTATTGTGCTAATATTGAAATCTGAGATCTTCATACATTAGAGGGTTCCATCATTATTGTTAAGTTATTGATTAGTACGTTAGCTCTGCACTATTATTTTTTTGTGGCATGGAAACACAACATTGCTTAGCAACAAGCCTTTTACTGACACTTTATTTTACCCCCAGTAGTTTATTGTAAATAGTAGTGTGGCAATTACCTATTATACTAAAGATTGGTATGTGCAATGAACATCAACAAATTTCAGTTGTGCCCCACCAGGTCAGCTCCCCCCCCAGACAATGTGCCTGGCTGCTGAGTTCATCTCCCCATCCCTGCACTGATTGGCAGCACTGATGGGCACTACTGGTTGGCAGCACTGATGGGTCCTGATTGGCACTGATAGGCAACGCTGATTTGTGGCATTGGTTGGCACTGATGGAGGAGAGGGAGTTTCATATTGAGCAGATAGCGAGGCTTGTAAGAGCTGCTCTGTGTGAAACTGTCAGGTAATGTACCTGCTTGTAGAGACAGCTGTCAAAACTCAGCGGTGATGTCGGGGGATGAATGGAACGAAGCAGCTCTCAAACACCAGCCAATGATTGGGCTGCTTAAGAAAGGGGGCAGGGTCACATACACATAGCGACCTGCCCAGCCAATATCCCATTGGCTGGCTTTCGATAGCTGTTCGGTCCCGTCCATCCTCCGACATCACCGCTGAGTTTTGACAGCTGATCTCTCTACATGCAGTTACAATACATGAAAGTTTCACACACAGGTTCGCTATCTGCTCAACATGATGCTGTTTCACAGGCAGCGTGGGCTACATGCTCTCTTGGATGCAGCAGTTCACAGCAGCCCAACAGGCAGATCTTGGGAGACAGCCGACATGCGGCTACACTAACATGCACGGGGGGATTAGTTTATGCCCAGGCACAACTGGCACACCCAGTATACACTACTAAAAAACAGTGGTCTTGTAAGCTGACAGTGCCCAGCTCCAAAAGCGCATCCTAGTTCCTTTCCACCACCTGTACCTCACTACTGGCCCATCAAAGTGATGAAGGACCCCTGAATAAGAAGAGGGTGGAGCAGAGCGACCAACCAGGATGCTGGTGGCTACTAGCATACAAGAGCATTCCCAATTCTTAGGCATCCAGAGTCACTCTACAAGACAGAAATCAGCATACAGGCAGTTAGAGCTGCATAACTTTTTTTTTTTTTATTAACACATTAAAGGTTTGAATCACCAAAAAAATTGTATTTTAATCTGTTGGCATGAGTCAACACGTGACTCCCTCTGATATTCCAAAAGTAGAGACTCCCCAATAATGATCACAGCGGGTGTGCCAACAAAAACCTAAAGTGGCTGTAAGGCCTGGTTCACACTGGTGCGACTTGGAATCCCACTTGTGAGAGTACAAGTCGCATGACATGTCAAATTAAACGTTTCCCTATGAGAGCAGTCTTAACTGATCAGACACCATGTTGCTCCGACTTTATAAAAGGTTCCTGTACTACTTTGGTCCGAATTGGATTCTAATTAATGCCATGAAGTGTAAAAGTCATATTAAGTCAGATCAAAGTCAGACTGAAGTTTCTATTCGTGGTATTTGATCACCGCAAAAAAAGAGCGACAATTTTGAACGAAAAAAAAAAAATGTTTTACTTTCTATAATGCATATCCAAAAAAAATTAAAATATAAAAAAAATAATTTATTCATCAGTTTAGGCCGATATATTCTTCTATATATTTTTGGTAAAAAAAATAAGTCGCAATAGGCGTATATTGATTGGTTTGTGCAAAAGTTATTGCGTCTACAAACTACGGGAGCGATTTAGGGACTTATTTTTTATTATTGTTTAATCTACAGCACTGCGACATTGCGGTGGACAAATCTGACCCCAAATTACATTTTTTGGGGACCAGTGGCATTATTATATTGATCAGTGCTATAAAAAAAATTAAAAAATGGCACTGGCAGGGAAGGGGGTTAAAACTAGGGGGCGATCAAGGGGTTAAGTGTGTTCCCTCAGCAAGTACTAACTGTAGGGGGATGGGCTTACTAAACTATAACAGATCACTGCTCCCGAACACACGGGAACAGAAGATCCCCGCCATGTCACTAGGCAGAATGAGGAAATGCCTTGTTTACATAGGCATTTCCCTGTTCTGCCTCTCCTGGCCGCGATCACGGGCCGCTGGTGGAAATAGAGTCCGCGGCTCCTGCAGCACACGGCAAGTGCATGCACGCCCGCTATCCTGCTATTAAGGACTGACGTACAGGTATGTCAGTTTGCGCAGGAGAGCCACACTGCTGAAGTATATCGCCGTGAGCCGGTCAGAAAGTGGTTAAATACTGGTAAAAGATAGCCAAAGAGCAGCATAACATTTGAGCCGTTAGGCCTTAATCATGGCTCACACACTGCAGAGACCCTTTTTACACTGGGGCCGCCTGTGCTAAAGTGCCGCTCATTTAAGTGGCACTTTAGTGCGGTTTAAAGTGGTTGTAAACCCTCTCCCACAACTTTGTCCTATGTAAATCAGCATAAAAAAACCCTAATGAACACTGCTTGTAGATATCTCCTTACTTGCTTAGTATTGTTGTAATCCTTGTTGTTCTGTAGAATGAAGTTTACTGAGCATGCCCAGATCTCCCCTCATTTACGGCACACTCTCTATGTGCCTATCTGTTATCAGGACTTCCTACGGCACAACACTGAACTCTGCTAATCACTCAGAGCTTCCTCCTACACACCATGTGACCACACATACAGTCTAAACTTGGCCATTACTGCAGTCTTATCAGCTGAAGCTGATAAGTCTGACAAAGGCAGACAGACATCGGCACAAGTAAATACTATGAAATAAACAAGTAAGCTATGAACAGGGAAGCAGGGTTGCCATAGAAACTTTGGATTGAGAAGGAGGCTTGGTTAACAGTACAGGAAGTGCTCAATGTAAGGGCGGAAACACTCCACTGTGGACTCAGAAAACAATACTTAAGATGGTGCTGCCTAACCCCTGGAAACAAGTTTTTTAAAGTTTCTTTAAACAGTAAGTAATATGCGATTTGGGCTGGATTACAGTGGCTATAGTCTGATAATTACTTATTATAATGGACTAAATGAAAAGAAGCATCAGAGTGAGAGAGTTTACTTTCTCTTTAAGCGCCACTTTTTGGCCCCTAGCAGGGCGTTATTAACCCCCACTAGCAGCCCGAAGGGGTTAAAAATGCCCGTGTTTCGGAACTTCGGAAGCGCTGCCCATTCAATGCAATGGACAGGGACATTTTGGAGTGCTGTATACAGCACTCCCAAACTGCTCCAAAGATGTTTTTTTCTAATGTCCCGCAAGCGCAGCACCCCAGTGTGAAAGCATAGTTACGTAGTAGACGAGATTGAAAAAAAAAACAACCTATGTGTGTGATTTTATGTCAGTACTACATTGTATACCCCTGTATGTTGTGGTCGTTCAGGTGCTTATCTAATAGTTTTTTGAAATTATCAATGCTCCCCGCTGAAACCACTGCCTGTGGAAGGGAATTCCACATCCTTACCGCTCTTACAGTAAAGAACCCATTACGCAGTTTAAGGTTAAACTACTTTTCTTCTAATTTTAGTGATTGGCTGCATGTCTTATTAACTGGTTGCCAACCAGCCGCAACAGTTTTACTGTGGCAGAACGGCAAGGCTGGGAGAAATGACGTTGCCTTACATCGCTTCACCTTTTAGCAACTAAGGGCGCACGCCCGCAGCGTGTGCCTGGAGCCAATGCGAGTGCCCGGCGGGTGCGATGACCGCCGGGCACCAGCGATCGCTTGCGACAGAGAGAGAACCGGGAGCTGTGTGTGTGTGAAAACAGAGAGTTCCCGGTTCTCTCAGGGGAGAGGATACAGATCGTGTGTTCATACTACGTATGAACACCGGTCTCTCTCCTACTAGACAGTCCCATCACCCCTACAGTTAGAACACAGTGAAGGAACACAGTTAACCCCTTGATCGCCCCCTAGTATTAACCCCTTCCCTGCCAGTGACATTTATACAGTAATCAGTGCATTTTTATAGCACTGATAGCTGTATATTTGTCAATGGCCCCAAAAATGTGTCAAAAGTGTCCAATTTGTCCACTGCAATATCGCAGACCCTATAAAAATAGCAGATCGCCGTCAATACTAGTAAAAATGTCATAAATCTATCACCGATTTTGTAGACGGTATAACTTTTGCTCAAACCAATCAATAAATGCTTATTGTGATTTTTTTGATTGTTTTTACCAAAAATATGTAGAGAATACAGATCGGCCTAAACTGAGGAAAAAATTTATTTTTTGGAGAAAAAAAAAATGAGGGTTATTATAGCAAAAAGTAAAAGATAGTGTTTTTTTCTAAATGGACTCTTGTTTATAGTGCAAAAAATTATACCTGCAGAGGTGATCAAATACCACCAAAAGAAAGCTCTATTTGTAGGGGAGGGGGGGGGGGACATCAATTTTGTTTTGCGTACAGCGTCGCATGACCACGCAATTGTCAGTTAAAGCGACGCAGTGCCGTATTGCAAAAAATGGCCTTGTCACTAAGCAGCCAAATCTTCCGGGGCTGAAGTGGTTAAACTCCCTTACGCTGAAAATTTTTATCCCTATTGTGGGGTCACCAGTATGGTATTTGTACATTGAAATCATATCCCCTCTCAAGCGTCTCTTCTCCAGAGAGAATAAGTTAAATTCTCGTAACTTTTCCTCATAACTAATGTCCTCCAGACCCTAAGTTTTTTTGCCCTTCTCTGGGCTCTCTCCAGTTCCAGCAGATCTTTCCTGAGGACTGGTGACCAGAACTGGACAGCATACTCCAAGTGCGGCCAGGCCAGAGTCTTGTAGAGTGGGAGAATTATGGTTTTGTCTCTGGAGTTAATCCTAATTTTAATGCATTCCAATATTCTGTTTGCTTTGTTAGCAGCAGCTTGGCATTGCATGCCATTGTTGGGACTGTCATCTACTAAGACCCCCAGGTCTTTTTCCATCCCAGATTCCTCCAGTGGTTGTCCCCCTAGTGAGTAGATTTCATTCATGTTTTTGCCGCCCAAATGCATCATTTTACATTTTTCTACATTAAACCTCATTTGCCAAGTAGTTGCCCACCCCAATAATTTGTTCAGCTCTTCTTGCAAGGTTTCCACATCCTGCAGAGAAGTTATTGACCTGCTTAGCTTAGTATCAACCGCAAATACAGAGGTTGAACTGTTTATCCCATCCTCCAGGTCGTTTATGAACATATTAAATAGGATTGGTCCCAGGACAGAACCCTGTGGGAAGCCACTACCCACCCTTGCCCATTCCGAGTACCCCCGATTTATCACCACCCTCTGAACTCGCCCCTGTAGCCAGTTTTCAATCCATGTACTCACCCCATGGTCCATGCCAATGGACCTTACTTTGTACAACACCCAGGCTTTCATATTTGGGCAGCATGGGAAGCAGTTTTCAGGTGCTATTTATAGCGCTAAAATGCCTGAAAACTGCCTCAGTGTGAAAGGGGACATAGTGTTTTTAATTGAGACAAGTATACACTATAGAGGGATATGTTTTGCTCATATTTCATGTCTGAGGTTTAAAACCATTTTAAGTGCAGAGATACAGACTCTTCTGGTTGTGGCGTGTTAATTCTTTTATCTCTTCAAGTCTATCGGACAGACTTTGTCAGAATGGAAACAGCAGAAACTGTTAAACCACTAATAAGTATGACTTGATACACCCACAGTGCTTATTAGTAGCTAAAATCAGCAAAATATCATGACTGATGGTTAAAGCAGTGTGCATGAGATGTAGGGCTGGTTCACACCAGATGCGACAGACTGCATTGGTTATCTATTCCAGACAAGGCAAAATGCTGTCTATGTGCCCGGTCCACAACACTGCGTTGCAGTACTTTTTTCAGTGCAGCATGAGGCAATCTACTGCCTTGCACTGCACAGCTGGCAATTGAATGTCTGTGTGACATCTCCATAAAACAAAGAAACTGTGCGATCGGAGTCAGATCGCAGTGCACAGCACTGATGTGAACCAGCTCTTAAGCACTTCAATACCCTGGCCAATTTTCAGCTTTCAGTGCTGTTGCACTTTGAA
Organism: Lithobates pipiens; assembly: GCF_037356315.1. NCBI lineage: Eukaryota > Metazoa > Chordata > Amphibia > Anura > Ranidae > Lithobates > Lithobates pipiens. The sequence goes on along the minus strand of NW_027507758.1, from coordinate 365,323,494 downwards.
TGACAATTGCGCGGTAATGCAACACGGTAACCAAATTAAATTTTTAGAATTTCTTGAGACAGACAGAGCTTTCTTTTGGTGGTATTTAATCACCGCTGGGTTTACTTTTTGCTAAACAAACCCAAGAAGACTAAAAATTTTGAGGAAAAAAAAAAGGAAGCATTCTTCACCAATTTGCACTGATGAGGCTGCACTGATAATCAGGGCCCTGATCATCAGTGTAAAGCAGGGTTGCCCAACCTTTTGAAGAGCAAGGGCCACTTAAGCGACTTGGTAACCCGGTCGTGGGCCACAATGAGCGGAGCAGGTGGATGGCATATCCGTGTCCACTCTGCATTTGCAGAGCGGACACAGATGCAGCCCACGATACTTTTTGACGGATCGTATTGGAGGTAGAACACAAGTCGGTTTATGTCTGCCACTACTTAGAGGTGAATGGAGGGTCCAATTGGTTGGACTGACCGTGTGAAAGGGGTCCAAGGCTGCTTTCACACTGATGTGCTGCGGTTTACCCGCACCACCTGTGCAACGCAGTGTACCTTTGGCTTTCCTGCAGTTTGCAAGACTTTTATTATATTCTGCAGGTTTAGTGCACTTTCAGAAAGCTCACCAAACTCGCAGGTAATAATAGAAGCCTATGGCTCAGTGCAGGTAAACTGCTCTGCACCTGCCGATCAGTTTGAAAGCAGCCCAGTAACCACTGCAGAACAGATATGCCCATATATACACTGTGATTTTAGTAATAAACTGACCTTTAATAACGTATTCTTTCTATTCTATCCCAGAGCAGGAGGTTGCGGGCCACATGTGGCCCCCGGGCTGCTGGTTGGGCACCCCTGGTGTAAAGAATGTATTCACCATGCCCTGTCAGCCTTGCTGGTTATCAGTCTTTTTACATGTGACCAGCTGTGATTGGACACAGAGGATCACATGGTAAAGGGCCCCTGTGGTTGGCCCTTTACTGAAATCTGTGATCAGCTATGTCCAAGGTCCAAACCAGGAAGTGCAGTTCTGGAAGGACATCCATTCACACCCTCCCAGAACTGGAGAGCTGCACTGTAGTGGTCTTTTGGCAAGCGGGAAGGGGTTAAGGTGTCATTAAACCCAGACTATGAAAAACTCTCATTACATGCTATATAACAGTGTGTAAACTCACAAACCCACTGAAGCATTTGTTTTGTGTAGAGCGAAATATATCTGGCTGATCCTGCCTTCAGGTGTCCCTTCCAACTACTCTGTGTCCCCACTGCAGGCTGAGATTGTGTAGACCAGCTGGTGTCCTCTATGAAGTATGCTCCGTTTCAGTTTCCCTTCTAAGCCTTCATTTCCACCTTTTTTTTTTAATCACGACTAAACAGTTCCACATGTGGACATATACACAGCATTTCCTAAGGGATGTCAACATATGGGTCTGGGCAGTTCCTACTTATGGGCCCACACGTATGTCTCTAGGAGCCTCAAGAGTCCCACTGTCCTCCATCCCCCTCCTCCAATATAATCTTTAAGTATCGCTCCTGATGAAGAGGACCATGTCCAAGAAACACGTTCAGCTTGAATGACTATCATATGCAATTACCACAGGATTTGGGATTGATTGTTTTACAATTGCATTTTATGAACGTATGGACCAATTTTGGCAAATTTTAATTGAACCAAATAAAAGTTATTTTTTACAAAATGCTATGCCTCAAAAGTCCCACAATTACTATATATATATATATATATATATATATATATATATATATATATATATATATATATATATATATATTATTATTTTATTTATTTTTTTGCATCAAATATAGGGATGTGGCATAAGAATTTAATTATCTTTCTGATCGGATTACTATGGGGATGGTAGATAATATGCTGATTACATTCACACAGAGACTTAGAGAAATACTTAAATGCTTAGTTTTAATATAAATCAGTATTAAATATAGCTAATGTAATTGCCAATACTTATAAAGTTAAAAAAAAAAAAAAAGAAGGAGGATGCCGATGCTGTCTAAACAAAGCGAAAGCTAGTGTCAGTCATATCTGACCTTGCATATACCATATTAATACACAAAAAATACACATTTGATGTTCAATAAAGATTTATAGGGAGCTTTAAAAACAGAAATGTGATATTTATAAGTGAATTACTCCTCTGAAACTGCTTTTTTTGTCATGTGACTGGCACAGCACCAATCAAGGCTGGCCATACACAGATTCACACTGTAGGGAGCAAAGATTTTCCCTGCAGATACCAAAAAACAAGGAAAGATCACGTAACAAAAAAACAGTGCTACAGGAATAAGGTACTTAGGAGGTTTTTCTTTTCTTTTTAAAAAAACAAAATACAGTGGCATGATGTGTACAATATCTCACCCCTCACATTTTTGTAAATATTTTATTATAGCTTTTCATGTGGCAACACTGAAGTGAACTTGAAGTGAAATTACACTTTGCTACAATGTAAAGTAGTGAGTGTACAGCTTGTATAACAGTGTAAATTTGCTGTCCCCTCAAAATAACTCAACACACAGCCATTAATGTCTAAACCGCTGGCAACAAAAGTGAGTACACCCCTAAGTGAAAATGTCCAAATCGGGCCCAAAGTGTCAATATTTTGTGTGGCCGCCATTCTTTTCCAGCACTGCCTTAACCCTCTTAAGTGTGGAAATCAACAGAGCTTTACAGGTTGCCATTGGAGTCCTCTTCCACTCCTCCACGACATCATGGAGCTGGTGGATGTTAAAGATCTTGTGCTCTTCTACCTTCTGTTTGAGGATGCCCCACAGATGCTCAATAGGGTTTAGGTCTGGAGACATGCTTGGCCGCTCAATCACCTTTGCCCTCAGCTTCTTTAGCAAGGCAGTGGTCGTCTTGGAGGTGTGTTTAAAGTCGTTATGTTGGAATACTGGCCTGCGGCCCAGTCTTCGAAGGGAGGGGATCATGCCGAACAATCAGTGCCACTGGCTATAGCCAGCAACACTTGTATTCTGCTGGCGGGGAAGGCTCCCGCTAGCAGAATATAATAGCTCAGCGGGAGCAATTCCGACATCCACATCGAATGTGTGGATGGGAAAATCGGTTAATTAAAAAAAAAGAAAACAAATCATGTACAGCCTCTGCCTTATAGGTAGTATTGACAACATTCTATAAATTAAAATAAATTTATTCCACCCTACTTGCTTAAATAGGATGTTTGATTGTTTTCATATTTTTGTCCAGTACAGAAACTGCCCTGTTTGTCACTCTAAAACTGTTTTCACGGCATTTCACATAATATAAAGTAGCGAGATCTGAATGCCTCCAAATTGATACCTGCGACACGATGAAGTATTTTTCTCTGTTAAAAAAATAAAAATAAAGAAAAAGATGGCTTGTTATTCTATCATACGTACCTTGTTTTCTGATCAATACATCATGTCCACCGGATCAGCATCTCTTTTTTTTTTTTTTCCTTTTTTTACTGCGTCCAGACTTTTTTCCAATTGTATTAATATCTGCAAAAGGCAATCCATAGGCAACGCTTTAAAAGACTTTACAGGGGCACACTAAGGTTTTAAAATGTTATTTGTGTTATTTTAATTTTTTTATTTCATATTTTTTTGTTAACAGACAGAAATTTATAATAAAAAGATTTTCCAAACAAAGAAAATACATTGTACGGCAAAAACATATAAGGAGATATAGTCCTAGATCAAAAACAATACAGCAATATCAGCCCTCCTAAGAAACACAACAAAGGGGGGGTGGTGGCAGAGAGGAGGTAAAAGAAGGACGGGTGGAAGTAGGCAAATGATGCACCATGCACAATAGGGTAATGGTGTAGGGGTGGCTTAAGAAAGGGAGGAAAAGGGGGAGAAAACACAGCCTTTAAATAAGTTCTACTATGAGTTTTAAACATCCACTAAGGAACCTTGACCATCTGCATCATTTTATCATACTTTGGGACAGTTTCCGCTGTCATACATTTTATATAGTGGCAGCACAGAGTTGAATGACAATTATTCAGTCATGCAACACTGTACCCATATGTATATGTTGTCCTCTGTCCAAATAGAGCTTTCTTTTGGTGGTATTTAATCGTCGCAGGGTTTTTCTATTTTTTACGCTATGAATCAAAAAAGTCAGAAAATTCGGTAAAAAAAAAAAAAACTTTGCTTTGGTTAAAATTTATTGGCGAGTATTGGCAGAGTATTGCACAGTATGGGCACAGAGCAGTTTTTGGGCTGGATCTGTAGTGCCCACAGTGCTGCTAAAAACGATCTCTCCCCCTCTCACTGTACAGATCGGTACAGAGAGGGGATGGAGGAACCGGCGTCATGACATGATGCTGGTTTGTTTACAAGTGATCGCTATGTCATTTGACGGAGCAATCCCATGGTAAACAGCCGCTACAAGCGGCCATTTACTGCGATCCACGATGCGCCGGGTCTTCCGAACCCGGCGGCCACGGGTGTTTGCGGGAGTGCGCCCCAGGGAGGCTATGGCTCGGTCGGCAAGTGGTTAAAGGAGCTGCAGGAATATCTGGCAAGTAATGGCTGTGTGGTAGATGTGAAAACAATCTATTGTATTTTTCATATGTCTAGGCTATGGAGTGGCAAGACGGGAAGCCTTTTCTTACGAAGAAAAACATCAAAGCCCAGCTAAAATTTTCAAACACACATCTGAAGTCTCCCAAAAGCATGAGGGAAAATGTGTTATGGTCTGATAAAACCAAGGTTGAACTTTTTAGTCATAATTCCAAAAGATATGTTTGGCGCAAAACCAACACTGCACATCACCAAAAGAACACCATACCCACAGTGAAACATGGTGGTGGCAGCATCATCCTTCGGGGCTGTTTTTCTTCAGCTGGAACAGGGGCCTTAGTTAAGGTAGAGGCAATTATGAACAGTTCCAAATACCAGTCAATATTGGCACAAAACATTCAGGCTTCTGCTAGAAAGCTGAAGAGGGCTGTGCACAGGAGATGCCCTCGCAATCTGACAGATTTGGAGTGTTTTTGCAAAGAAGAGTGGGCAAATATTGCCAAGTAAAGATGTGCCATGCTGATAAGACTCATACCCAAAAAGACCGAGTGCTGCAATAAAATCAAAAGATGTTTCAACAAAGTATAAGTATATGGGTGTGCACACTTATGCAGCCATATTGGTTACTTCTCTTCATCTAAAAGATTTCAATTTGATGTTCAACTGAGTTGTACAGTTTATAGGTCATATTAAAAAGGTGGAAAAAGTTCTGATATGATTTATTTTTGTCTTTTTTTTTTATATCACAGAAACCTGACATTTTAACAGGGGTGTGTAGACGTTTGATATTGTGTGTGTGTTTTAGGTATGCTGTGTGAATAGGAACACACAAAAAAAAAAAGTATATTGGGGTTTTCTTAAAGTTGACTGCAAAAATGGAAATCCATTTTAAGACATGTTATGTCCTTTAACCACCTCAGTACAGGACATTTTCACCCCCTTCCTGCCCAGGCCAATATTCAGCTTTCAGCACTGTCACACTGAATGACAATTGCACAGTCATGCGATATTGTACCCAAATTAAATTAAATATCCCTTTTTTTCCTCAGTTTAGGCCGATATGTATGTATTCTACATATTTTTGGTTAAAAAAAAATCTCAATAAGCGTATATTGATTGGTTTGTGCAAAAGTTATAGCATCTACAAAATAGGGGATAGATTTATGTAATTTTTATTTTTATTTTTTATTTTTTTACGAGAGATCTGCGATTTTTATTGTGACTGACATTGCGGTAGACAAATTGAACATTTTTTACACTATTTTGGGACCATTGACATTTATAAAGCGATCAGGAATTATTATAAATTATTATTCAGGATTTATATAGCACCAACAGTTTGCGCAGCGCTTTACAACAAGAGGGCAGACAGTACACTTACAATACAAATCAATACAGGAGGGATCAGAGGCCCCTGCTCGTTAGAGCTTACAATCTAGAAGTGATATAAAGATGCACTGATTTACTGTATAAATGTCACTGGCAGGGAAGGGGTTAACAGCAGGGGGCACTGAAGGACTTAAATGTGTTTCCTAGAGAGTGATTCGAACTGTGGGGGAGGGGACTGATGAGGGAAGGAGACCGATCGGTGTTCCTATATACAAGGAACATACGATCAGTTCACCTCTCCCCAGGCAGGACGTGGGTCTGTGTGTTTACACACACAGATCCACGCCCCTGCTCTGTGATGAGCAATCACAGGTGCCCAGCAGACAGCGCGACCGCCAGGCACGCGCAACGGGACCCCAATGATGTGGCAAGCGCTCTCCACAATGCCGGGAAGCCTATGATTAAGCACCCAGCTGTGGTGCGATACATGTAAGCCTCGTCTTGTCCTGTTCCTCTGGATTGACATGATCGTTTGTGACTATTTGGATTTTATCTGACGTCACAAAAGGTGTCTTAATGGGAGTATGGCCGTCCAGCCATTTTTTCTTCTTTCTAGAAAAATTCATGGAGTTCCCCTCTGCGATGCTTATATATTGAGCTATTGTTGTGACAAGTACATCAAAAACGGCTATACTGGCAATATGGAGGTAAATAAGATGTCTAATATTAGAGTAAATTATTACTGGAGTCACATGTGTGTTAGATCTTTGAAACAATACAGCAACATTTGCCTTAAGGTTCTCTGAAACTGATATTGTATACATTTCCATTGGACTCCCAACATCTCAAAATTGCTTCTCTGACTGTAAAACTCCACCTCTCTTCACAGAAGAGGCTATTCCAAAAAATCTCTCCTTGTTCTGTCAGTCATTGATATTTGTCACACTACCGTGAGACAGATTTCTACAACACTCTTTATGAATTCCAGGGTTTATTATTTACATTCATCCTACCTGCATTTATCCAGGAATGTGGAACTGTTCTCAGTCCTTGTCTACAACTGTAGACAAGCTGAATGCAATCAAATGTTTTTTCACTAAGCTTGGTACGGGATATCAACTTTTTATCCACGGGGAGAGAAAAGCAAAGGTAATAGGGTATTTCTGCAATGTTTCTCTGTATACCTAAACAGATTAAAATAGGGCTTACACTATAAAAGTACTGTACAGTTATACTTTAACTATAAAAGAAATGTCCATTGTGAAAGCTGGGATCCCTACACCTTGCGCACAGCTTTCCCGGAGTGCATACTGTAATATATTAACACAGGGCTCAAAATTTGAAGTCCTAAGCTACTAGCAAGGCCTTAATGCGGAGTCCAACCCCAAAAGTGGAACTTCCACTTTAAGCACTCCTCGCCCCCTTACATGCTACATTGGGCATGTCATTTTTTTTTGGGGGGGGGGGAGTGGGTACCTAATTTTGAGAGGGACTTCCTGTCCCACTTCCTCCTACCGTCTTCAGGCTGCCTAGGTGACTCCTCCCTCAGCAATCTTCTGGGACATGTCACAGGTCCTAGAAGATTGCCTATCCACTCGGAGAGCGCACCGTGATTTGTGCATGCTCAGTGCCCGCCTGGCCATGAAGCTACCAGCTGTCATGGCGGAGTGGCAACAGTTGCTATGGTGGCGCCGAGGAGGAGGGGGAGAGGAGCAGGGATTCGGGCGGCCGCATCACTGTCCTGTGGGACAGGTGAGTGTCTGTTTATTAAAAGACAGCAACTACACTTTTGTAGCTGCTGACTTTTAATAAACTGCAAAAAGCCTGGAACTCCGCTTTAAAAGTTACTCGCCACTAGGTGCCCCACCCAACCCCTACCCTGCTTCATCCTTAAACACGCCCTCGTAAATTATCTCATGAAAGGACACTGTTAAATGTATTATGCAGAATTAAAGTGGAGTGCCACCCTCAAAATTTTTTGGGGAAAAGTCAGCAGCTACAAACACTGAGGCCAATCTGCCAATCAGTTCGGGTGCAGGCACCATCATTGTACCTAAGGGAAACTAGTAGTGGAGCCTACAGGCTTCACAGCCGGTTTCCTACTGTGAATGTCATGCAGCACTTTCTGAATGGCCCTGCCATCTTCTGGGACACACACAGGTCCCAGAAGGCAGGGAGGGGAGGAGGAGGATGGGCTCGCCACAGAAGAGGACATGGCGTACTGCGCCGTGGTAGGACGGAAGTACACTATGTACTTTTAAAAATGTAAGAAAAAAATAGATATCCAAAAACGAGGGGTGGTCTTTAGTTTAAGACCACCTTGTGAAAGTGGGTGGAACTCTGCTTTAAGGTACAAAAATAAAACAATTTTATCAATGCTCACCGGTGCCCATCAATGTCACCTTATCAGTGCAGTCTATCCAGTGCCCATCATGTTGATGGGGACAAGGGCCTCTTCCTGACAACCCTGGCCTTCGGGGTCTACGGACAGAGGGCTTATCAGAATCCAGAGGCACCCTTTAACAAGGTGGCCCCAGATCCTGCCCCCCCCCCCATGTGAATGAGTGTGGAGGTGCATTGTACCGCTTACCCATTCACCAAAAAAAAGTAATGTGACAAAAGGCAAGAGTTTTTGACAAGTCCTCCTTCCTACTCCGGACTTCTTCCCACTTCTTCCTCCAGTCTTCTTTGTTTCCTTTCAGGTGTTCTTCCTCCGCCTCTGCTCCTGCCGCAGACCGGAAGAGGAAGCGGGACAAGGAGAAGCCCAAAAGAGGAAGCGGGACAAGGAGAAGCCCAAAAGAGGAAGCGGGACAAGGAGAAGCCCAAAAGAGGAAGCGGGACAAGGAGAAGCCCAAAAGAGGAAGCGGGACAAGGAGAAGCCCAGAAGCAAGGGGCACAAGGAGAAGCCCAGAAGCAAGGGGGACAAGGAGAATCCCAAAAGCAAGGGGGACAAGGAGAATCCCAAAAGCAAGGGGCACAAGGAGAAGCCCAAAAGCAAGGGGGACAAGGAGAAGCCCAAAAGCAAGGGGGACAAGGAGAAGCCCAAAAGCAAGGGGGACAAGGAGAAGCCCGAAAGAGGAAGGGGGACAAGGAGAAGCCCGAAAGAGGAAGGGGGACAAGGAGAAGCCCGAAAGAGGAAGGGGGACAAGGAGAAGCCCGAAAGAGGAAGGGGGACAAGGAGAAGCCCGAAAAAGGAAGGGGGACAAGGAGAAGCCCGAAAAAGGAAGGGGGACAAGGAGAAGCCCGAAAGAGGAAGGGGGACAAGGAGAAGCCCGAAAGAGGAAGGGGGACAAGGAGAAGCCCGAAAGAGGAAGGGGGACAAGGAGAAGCCCGAAAGAGGAAGGGGGACAAGGAGAAGCCCGAAAGAGGAAGGGGGACAAGGAGAAGCCCGAAAGAGGAAGGGGGACAAGGAGAAGCCCGAAAGAGGAAGGGGGACAAGGAGAAGCCCGAAAGAGGAAGGGGGACAAGGAGAAGCCCGAAAGAGGAAGGGGGACAAGGAGAAGCCCGAAAGAGGAAGGGGGACAAGGAGAAGCCCGAAAGAGGAAGGGGGACAAGGAGAAGCCCGAAAGAGGAAGGGGGACAAGGAGAAGCCCGAAAGAGGAAGGGGGACAAGGAGAAGCCCGAAAGAGGAAGGGGGACAAGGAGAAGCCCGAAAGAGGAAGGGGGACAAGGAGAAGCCCGAAAGAGGAAGGGGGACAAGGAGAAGCCCGAAAGAGGAAGGGGGACAAGGAGAAGCCCGAAAGAGGAAGGGGGACAAGGAGAAGCCCAGAAGAGGAAGGGGGGCAAGGAGAAGCCCGGAAGAGGAAGGGGGGCAAGGAGAAGCCCAGAAGAGGAAGGGGGGCAAGGAGAAGCCCAGAAGAGGAAGGGGGGGCAAGGAGAAGCCCAGAAGAGGAAGGGGGGGCAAGGAGAAGCCCAGAAGAGGAAGGGGGCAAGGAGAAGAGGAAGGGGGGCAAGGAGAAGAGGAAGGGGGCAAGGAGAAGAGGAAGGGGGACAAGGAGAAGCCCAGAAGGGGGACAAGTAGAAGCCAGAAAGAGGAATGGGGACAAGGAGAAGCCAGAAAGAGGAATGGGGACAAGGAGAAGCCAGAAAGAGGAATGGGGACAAGGAGAAGCCAGAAAGAGGAAGGGGGACAAGGAGAAGCCAGAAAGAGGAAGGGGGACAAGGAGAAGCCAGAAAGAGGAAGGGGGACAAGGAGAAGCCAGAAAGAGGAAGGGGGACAAGGAGAAGCCAGAAAGAGGAAGGGGGACAAGGAGAAGCCAGAAAGAGGAAGGGGGACAAGGAGAAGCCAGAAAAAGGAAGGGGGACAAGGAGAAGCCCGAAAAAGGAAGGGGGACAAGGAGAAGCCCGAAAGAGGAAGGGGGACAAGGAGAAGCCCGAAAGAGGAAGGGGGACAAGGAGAAGCCCGAAAGAGGAAGGGGGACAAGGAGAAGCCCGAAAGAGGAAGGGGGACAAGGAGAAGCCCGAAAGAGGAAGGGGGACAAGGAGAAGCCCGAAAGAGGAAGGGGGACAAGGAGAAGCCCGAAAGAGGAAGGGGGACAAGGAGAAGCCCGAAAGAGGAAGGGGGACAAGGAGAAGCCCGAAAGAGGAAGGGGGACAAGGAGAAGCCCGAAAGAGGAAGGGGGACAAGGAGAAGCCCGAAAGAGGAAGGGGGACAAGGAGAAGCCCGAAAGAGGAAGGGGGACAAGGAGAAGCCCGAAAGAGGAAGGGGGACAAGGAGAAGCCCAGAAGAGGAAGGGGGGCAAGGAGAAGCCCGGAAGAGGAAGGGGGGCAAGGAGAAGCCCAGAAGAGGAAGGGGGGCAAGGAGAAGCCCAGAAGAGGAAGGGGGGGGCAAGGAGAAGCCCAGAAGAGGAAGGGGGGGCAAGGAGAAGCCCAGAAGAGGAAGGGGGCAAGGAGAAGAGGAAGGGGGGCAAGGAGAAGAGGAAGGGGGCAAGGAGAAGAGGAAGGGGGACAAGGAGAAGCCCAGAAGGGGGACAAGTAGAAGCCAGAAAGAGGAATGGGGACAAGGAGAAGCCAGAAAGAGGAATGGGGACAAGGAGAAGCCAGAAAGAGGAATGGGGACAAGGAGAAGCCAGAAAGAGGAAGGGGGACAAGGAGAAGCCAGAAAGAGGAAGGGGGACAAGGAGAAGCCAGAAAGAGGAAGGGGGACAAGGAGAAGCCAGAAAGAGGAAGGGGGACAAGGAGAAGCCAGAAAGAGGAAGGGGGACAAGGAGAAGCCAGAAAGAGGAAGGGGGACAAGGAGAAGCCCGGAGGAGGAAGAAGAGGAACAAGGAGAAGCCCGGAAGAGGAAGAAGCGGGAAAAGGAGAAGCCCGGAGGAGGAAGAAGCGGGACAAGCAGAAGCCCGGAGGAGGAAGAAGCGGGACAAGGAGAAACCCGGAGGAGGAAGAAGCGGGACAAGGAGAAGCCCAGAGGAGGAAGAAGCGGGACAAGGAGAAGCCCAGAGGAGGAAGAAGCGGGACAAGGAGAAGCCCAGAGGAGGAAGAAGCGGGACAAGGAGAAGCCCAGAGGAGGAAGAAGCGGGACAAGGAGAAGCCAGGAGGAGGAAGAAGCGGGGAAGAAGATTTTGTCAAAAACAGTCTATTGTCTTTTGTTGCAGTACACCATTTTTTTTTGGAGAATGGGTAAGGGTATATATATTCATTCACATAGGGGGTGAGGCCGGGATCTGGGGACCCCCTTGTTAAAAGGGGCTTCTGGATTCTGACAAGCCCCCCCACCCGCAGACCCTGACAACCATCAGCCAGGATTGTCAAGAAGAGGCCCTTATCCCCGTCAACATGGTGGCAAGGTGCTTTGGGGTGGGGACACATAACCCCTAAGCATCCACCTTCCCTATGTTGAGGGCATGTGGTCTGGTATGGTTTGGGGGGGTGCTCGCTCGTCCCCTCCATTTCCAGATCTGCCAGGCTGCATGCTCGGATAAGGATCTGGTATGGATGTTGGGGGGGGGGGGGGGGCACACTTTTTTTTTTAAATTGACGTGGGGGGTCCCCTCCAAATCCATACTAGACCCAAGGGCCTGGTATGGACCTGGGGGGGGCACGCTGTTTTTTTCATGATTGTTTCAGCCGATGACTCATTGGTTGTTAAGGACGTGGCTCCCAGCTTCCTGGCCCTCTCCTTAGCAACAAGCTATATACAATGTAAAAAAAAAACAAAAAAAAAAAAAAACACAAATTGCAGAAAAAATGCGGTACTTGCATTTTGGATGTGGGTCCATTGAAGTCTATTAGATGCAAAACGTGCATTTTGTGTGGGAAAAAAAAAAAGTCCCCGACCCTTTCCAAAAATGCAGTGGTACAAAAATGCATTAATGTGAACGTGTTCCATGGGAACCCATGTTAAAAAAAATTCCCTGCATTTCTGCATAAAAAAAACGCATTAGTGTGAATTGAGCCTAAAGGAGAAGTACAGCCAAAGCTTGTTTGGCTATACTTCTATGGATCACAGGAGTGCAGTTCGTTCCCATTTACAGCAGACAGCAACCTGAAGCCTGCTTTTGGCCGACATCACAGAGCTGGTCCAGGCTAGGGCAAGATCACGACAATGAAGTCAGCATCTGCTCACATACCGAAACCGCCACCTGGCTCAACCACCCAGAGAGCCACTGAGAGCCTGAGCCGGCTGTTCTCGCCCCCTCCATAGCCCAGCGCTCATGTGAGCGGCAGAGCAGAGAACTGTGACAGAGTCAGCAGCTCCCTGCTCGGGGAGTAAAAGAACCCAGCGATCGGCAGTGTTTGATGGTTTGTTTCTCAGTGTAAGACCCCTTTCCCACCGAGGGCGTTTTTCAGGCACTATAGCGGTAAAAATAGCACCTGCAATCCGCCCTCAAACAGCTGATCCATTGTCTCCAGTGTGAAATCCCGAGGGCTGTCATACCGGAGCAGTACGCTGGTAGGATGTAAGGCAAAATCCTGCCAGCAGCTTCTTTGGAGCGGTGCGTTTACCGCTCCTCCCCAAACGCTGATATTGAGGGCGGTTTTAACCCTTTCGCAGCCGCTAGCCGGGGTTAAAAACACCCCGCTAGCGGCAGAAATGCGCAGCAAATCCGACGGTAAAGCGCCGACGCTATGAGTGGCACAGTGTCACAGGGGTCTTAGGGCCAGTGGGGGGTAGATGCAGTATCCACCTAGGTAAGTATGTGTGTAGGGAAAAAATAATCATTGGGGAAGACCCAGATACACAACCTATAGGGAATTTACTAAGACCGATGCAGCTGTCCATAGTAACCAATCAGCTTCTTGGTCCCATTGGCAAAGCTTAATTGAATAAAATGAAGTTAGAAGCTGATTGGTTAATATGCACAGCCGCACTAGTTTTAGTAAATCCCCCCCATAGAGTCCTCTGTCAGCACACACATCCACAACCCCAGCTCTGTATTCCAGCCATGCCCAGGTCACATTCCACTATATAAAGACTATAGGTTACCATCGTAGCAGGTGAAATGGACACCATGCTGACAACACAGGCCATCCATGAATGCAGCAGGTGCCCGGTTACAGGACAGCACCACAGCCACCCCATCACCCATACCGTCCATACACCGCTACCTTCCCTAAGCACACCTGAATAACACGGCTCCCGTGTCTCCTCCCGGGAATTGGCGTCCTTCCTAATCCCCGGGACTCCGGCCGCGTTCCCGTGCAGTGAGAAGAGGCGGCGGCGGGAGCGCGCCCGGCTATGCGAGCACTGAGGCGCGCTCATCTAGTGGCGCATTATGAGGAGAGAAGAATGGGGGCTGTACAGTCAGGGCTCTAGTGAGGGACATGGGGGGGGACCATGGAAAAAATACACTTTCTGCACAAGGTTTCCACTATAACTAAAGGAAAAACGCTTTTCTTTTAGTTTTGCATAGAGAGGGAGAAGAACAATTGTCGGCTTTTATGAATTCCTGTGTCCCCATTAGGGACATTCACCCTATTTGTCCTATGAACTATCAGCAAAAGTGAGGGGGGGAAAAAAAAATCCAAAATTCGGAATTGTCCCCAGAACAGGAGTAGAATAAATTCCAACTGTCCCTCATTTGGAACATAGTCCCTCTTTCCTCCTCATGTGTCCCTCATTTTGGTCTGTTCTATATAGTTGTATAGAAAATTCACTTTTTATCTTTCAAAGTGCATTTCCCAGTGCTAAACCTTTCATCCAAATTCTAAACTGCTGCAGTAGTATATTTAAAAAAATCAGTATAAAGAAATAATAATGGTTAAAAAAAAAAAGCACTAATCTTTTTTGCGATACGGCTCTGCGTTACTTCAGCTTACAGTTGCGCGGTCGTGTGACATTGTACCCAAATAAAATGTATGTCCTTTTTTTCCCCCACAAATAGAGCTTTCTTTTGGTGGTATTTGATCACGACCGCAATTGTTTTTACTTATTGTGCTATAAACAAAAAAAGACCAACAATTTCAAAAAAATAAAAGATTTTTTACTTTCTGCTATAAAACATACCCAATAAAAAAAGTGGAGAAAAAAAAAAATCACATTTCTACATCAGTTTAGACCAATATGTATTCTGCTACATATTTTTGTCCAAAAAAAAAATCCCAATAAGCGTATATGGATTGGTTTGCGCAATAATAAAAGTATTGTCTACAAACTATAGGAGATATATATAGCTATATAGAGATAGATATCTCCATCTCTCTATCTATATATATATATAGTAAAAGCGCAACCTGCTACTTATAGCGGGATTGCGCTGTTGCAACAGTCGGGACACTAATTGACACTTTTTGGGACCAGTGCCAAAAATATGCAATGTCACTGTACTAATGACACTGGCTGTGAAGGGGTTAAAAAATCAGGGGCAATCAAAGGGTTAACTATGTGCCTAGCCAGTGTTTTTTCATTGTGGGGGAGGTGCTTTTACTAGGGGAAGGCATTGAATCCAAGTTCCTGCCAACCAAGGATGGGCTCAGGCGTGTTCGCAACTCCACATGCCCGCCAGGAAGCTGACACTGCAGAGCTAAACACAGGCAGCGAGACATTTCCCGATCTGTACAGCCATGGATCGGGAAATGTATCACTGCCTGTGATTAGCGATGCGCAGTGTCAGCTTCCTGGCAAGCGAGGGCACATGGCATTGCGAATACACCTGAGCGTATCTTTAGCGGGAACAAAGGATCCATGCCTTCCCTATTGACGGAAGGCCGATTTGCCTTGTTTACATAGGCACAGAGCCGTTTTTTAGGCAGGGCAAAAGGGGCAGCTGCCCTGGGCCCTGTCATTGTTCTGGGGCCCAAAGCAGCTGCCACATACTTGCCAACTATCCTGCTTTAAATTCCCTTGTTCCTTGAAGTTTTAGTCCCGCACCGTGTCCCAATATCTCAGTGTGAAGTGCTGCTACTAATGCTTCATATGTATATCATGCCCCCCCCCCCCCCCCCCCCAAGGTCAAATCCACCATCACCTATACTGAATGCTGCCCACTGGGGAGGTAAAGAGGCATGCTTGAAAGTCCTGCCTACAACTGTGGTCATTAAGCCTAACATCTGCCAGTTCTGCAAAGGCAAGAGAAAATGTGGGTCCAAAGATGAGCAAAGTAGGCAGGTAGAGTTAAAGGGGGTGGAGGGTTGGTGTGGAGAGGATGGGGGAGGTTTGGGGTGCAGAGGTTAGCAGGGGTTTTATGATGCAAAGGTGTACTGACAGGGTGGATAAAGATGTAGGTCGCGTGTGGGGCAGCCCATTCATTTCAGTGGGCTGCTCTATGTGCTAGAAATGCAGAAGAAGGTCCATATCCCTTTTTCAAAATCACACGGTGCCGAGGCACATGTCAGCGGATGTGTGAGGGTGTCATTAACAATTGATGGCATTACTGTGTATCTGCTAAAGGGCAGCTTCAGATTTTGCAAGCGTTCCTGACACACAAATGTGAACGCAGGCTAAATGTCTCAGTTACATTGGTGGTCAGTGTAAATATTCTCATTACATTGGGGCTTGGTGTAGAATCCTTTCATTCATGCCTGATCCGATACAGTAAACCGATTTTGAGTCTAGCTGCTATTTATTGTATATCTCAGAGCAGGCGGAGAGCGAAATTGCATGGGGGGGCGGGTTGGGCTTTGGGCGCCCCATGAGAATTTTTGCCCAGGGCCTAATCAATATTAAAGACAGCCCTGCATAGGCAGATCGTTGCTCTAGCCTTCTGCCTAAGGATCGGCGGGTGCCAGCACGCGCTGAGTCCGCTGTAACCACAGATCAGCTCCAGCTGTGATTAGACACAGCGTAAGCCGATCTGCGGGTACTGCGGACATGATGCATGGCGACACCTGCGGATCCTTAGGCAGAGAGCTAGAACGACAATCCTCCTATGTAAACTATGGGTTGCATCCGCACCCCAGACTCGGAAGTGTCGGGTCACCTTCTAGGTACGTGATCCAGCACACAGCGGCCACAGTTCATGTACAGTGGGTGGTCAAAGTGGTTGAGGGAGGGTGACAGGGGGTGTGTCCTATGCCTAAATAATTTTGCTAATAGGTGTATCTGTGTCCCTCATTCCTATCGCAAAAAAGTTGGGAGGTATGAGAGCAGGCTCACTAGTTCTGGTGACAAGGGATGCCTTCCCTCTGCAGGGATTTCCTCTCGTTTCTGGTTTTGGCTATGGGCAGGAGGTGAAGAGAAATCTCCCCAAAGGGACATAGATGGACAAAAACTGACAAGAGTTATAATCCTTTCATGCTCTATCTAAAATGAAAAAAAAAAAAAGGTTTGCATTCAGCACTCATTTACATGAAGAGTGAAGAGGTCCACAGTGGATTGCTTTACAGAGGCATTTGACAGGAAGTGGAGGCGGCAATCAGTTTGTATGCGGCCATAGAACAGAGTGTTGCTGCATCTACAGGCAACATTTAGCCGCATCAGAACATGGCAATAAGGGAAAACCACTGGATTTCGGCTGCAAGAATTATCACCTGGAATGGCAGGTGTATTTGAAGAGGGGTGTCCGCTTAGACTGTACAGCCCTGTTGCTGATTACATGTATCCACACATGCAGCAGTTTCTTGCAGTTAGGGATAGATGTCCGAGCCTGGAAGAATCTTTCTGCATCCAGGGGAGACCATCTGTCTCTTGGGCTGAGTTCACAACTATGCATTTTTAGTGCTTTTTGCATTTTGCAGATTTGCACTACAGCTAAACGGGGGAGGAGGCCTTAAAAGCAAGCACAACTTCCTAGTTTGGGTGGCGTTCCACTTTAACAAGTCTCCTAAACCTAAATAATTAACACTTGCAGTGTGAACACAGCACCACTTCAAAATATATTGTTTAAGTGGGGGGGGGGGGGCTTTTTTCCAATTAAACAATTTTAAATAGTCATTACATTTATTACTTTTAAATATTACAATTACTATTATTATATTTTCTTAACAGACCCCTGACATCTCCCCTTTTAAAAAGGGAGAGGGACTGAGGACAGAGATACAGAGATTCCCCAGTCACTTTCTCTACAGCCTCAGCTGCACTGAAGATGAATGGAGAGGAGACAGATGCTCCTCTCCATTCATAAACTGAAGCATCATAAACACAAAATACGATGCTCAGTTATGAACAGAGCCAGTGAAGGAGTCGTTAAATGACAGATTTACTGGCTCCTTCCTCCGCTCTCCATCCCGACAGATCCAGGACAGAGGGGGGGAGCGGAGCACAGAGGGGGCCGTGGAGCATGAGGGGGGAAAGGAGCATGGTGGGTGAAAGGGGGTGAAGTGGAGGAGCACAGAGGGGGAAGCAGAGGAGGATCCGTGGGCAGTCAGGGCTGATTGGTGCGGTGGTGGGGGAGGAGTTACAAGCACTGATCCCCCTGTATAGATTTCAATATAGCAGCTGAAAGCCGTAAGGGGGGAGAGGAAGAGAAGCGGTTTCCAGCTTCTATATTTTAATCTCTACAGGGGGATTTGTGCTTGTAACTCCACCCACCGCCGCACCAATCACCCCCGACTGCCCAAGTATCGGATCAAGCATTGGGAGCATTTGCGCAAGTACAAGTACTCGCACAAATGCTCGGTATCAGGAAAACCCCAATTGTTGACATACCGGTACTCTGCCTTCTGCACATCTTCCTCCTCCAACTCTTCATCCACATCTGTATCCTCTAGTTATTTTGCCTACTTATCCTCTGAGATATTAGAGGCAGTCCTGCTTTTTTTAGATACTGTCAATTCCATAGTGGACATATTGATGACAAACCATGGACACATTACATTCCTAACAAACTACACCCAAGTAGAATAAACACTATGCAGCATTATAAAAAACATAATCACAGGAAATGCGGAAATATTCCCATGTTTAACTCACACTCTCAAATCCATTGTGCTTTTAAGGAAGCTCAAATCCTTAAAGGGGAGTTCCAGTCTCCCGTGTAAAAATTTTAAGTCAATAGATACAAAAACCATAGCTGCTGAAACAGCCGCTAACCTGTCCCACGATCCAGCAGTGTCTTCATCTCAGCCATTTTCATCTCCCTTCTGTCCCCAGTATCTTAACAGTGGTCATCCGACTGACAGTTTCCGGCTTCACAGCCGGGTGCCTGCCACGCTATACATTGTGAGTGGCCCTAAGACTTCTGGGACCTGTGACATGTCCTAGAATGCTGCCTTAAAGCGGAACTTTCCCTTTTGGGTTGTCCCAATCTGTTTCTATTGGCCTTCTCGTCTTTCTTAGGATTCCCCTGAAAATGGTCCAGGAGAGAGTACTAGCATGTGATGATGCTTTTGCCTTTACGTGTCCAAATTCCACAAGTTTCGATTATCAAATTGTACCAAATTGCCAAATATGTACCATCCAAAACATCAGGGGAACATCAAACAAGCAAATTAGTGACACAATAACAGCACATCAGCCTGTCATTCAGGTGTCTGCAAGAGGGCCCTATTCCTGTGCAGCCATATGTAACAGTTTCACCATTCTCAGAATCAAAAGATGACAAAGGTTGGTAATACAATTCCCCAAAAAAATAAAAACATTTCCTGTGCACCCGTGCCCCTTAACCACTTTACGACCGACGCACAACGATGTACGTCCATTTTTTGAAGAGGGATATCTCTTCAGGCGCCGGTCGTGTGTACAATGATGGTGGTCTCTGCAGCGGGCTCGCCACGAGATCACCGTTATCAGTGGCGGGAGAGATACCGCCACTCTCCCGTGCCCCCCGCCAATTACCGGAGCCGTCGGGAGCGGCAGAGGCGATCGGGTCCTTCACATTGCTGGGTATGGAGACGAGTGAGGGGAAGATGGCCCCCACCCGTCTCTATACTATAGCAAGACAGAAGCGACATCAAAACATGACTTCCGCCCATAGCTCTTAAAGGCACATCTTTTCAATGTCATTTTTTCAAATGACTTTTTTTTTTATTGCATTTAAGTCCTATTACGAGATCTGAGGACTTTTTGACCCCCAGATCTCATATTCAAGAGGACCTGTCATGCTTTTTTCTATTACAAGGGAAGTTTAAATTCCTTGTAATAGGAATAAAAGTGATCCAATTTTTTTTTTTAAAAACAGTGTAAAAATATATAAAATCAAGTAAATAAGAAAAGAAATATTTAAAATCACGCCGTCCCGACGAGCTCACGCGCAGAAGCGAACGCATATGTGAGTAGAGCCCGCATATGAAAACGGTAGTCAAACCACACATGTGAGGTATCACGATATGTAGAGCGAGAGCAATAATTCTAGCCCTCCTCTGTAACGCAAAACATGCAACCTGTAGAATTTTTTAAATGTCACTTATGGAGATTTTTGAGGATAAAAGTTTGACGCCATTCCACGAACTCGCGCAATTTTGAAGAGTGACATGTTGGGTATCAATTTACTCAGCATAACATTATCTTTCACAATATAAAAATTGGGCTAATTTTACTGGTGTCTTATTTTTTTATTCCAAAAATTACATTTACATACATTACATACATAGACCACTGCGCAAATATGGTGTGAAAAAAAGTATTGCAATGACCGCCTTTTTATTCTCTAGGGTGTAAGGAAAAAAAAACAATATATAATGTTTGGGGGTTTTAAGAAATTTTCTAGCAAAAAAAAACTATTTTAAACATGTAAACACTGAATCTGAAAAAGAGGCTAGGTCCTACCCAGCTGCTGCACCCAACACTTCTTGTGTCTGACTCTGAAACTCACAACCTTTATATGCAGTGCTATGCCTAATACAGTTCATTATAAAATTCAAAAGTAGAGCAAAACTATGCAAATTTTCATAAACTGCAAACCAATCTCCAAAAAGTTGAACAAACAAATGGCAATCTAAAGTGTCAAGTGCTTCAAAAGTGCATAATTAAATCAAAGTGCTCAGTGTCTTTTTTGGTCCTGGGTGTGGAGGCTGGTGCATGACGTGAAAAACACACTGGGGACACAAAATGAAAATGTGGTGGAGAAACAGTGTAAAAGTGTGCTGCAGAGACACCAGGAGAGCAGTTGATTTAAAGGAACAGAGCACTTTTTCCTAAAAATAAAATAAAAAATAAAACATACTCAATGACTCTCAGATCTTGTACCCTGCGGCTGTGCAACTCAGATGAGGGGGGATATGTTGCTGCAACCATAATTGAGTTTGAGCAGTGATGAAGTAATTTCCACTAGGTATAATTCAAGTTGGATTTCAGATCTGCACTGGCCAAATGATACCACTAACAGAATTGCTAGGCTGCATACATCTTAGAAATCATGTTGTCCTGGTCATTTGAAGTATGGAATCTTTTTGTTTAACCCCAGCTTAGTTTACAAGCTAAGGTCTGCAGGCTTAGACCATTGGGTTTGTGCTTGGGTAAAAAAACTGGTTACAGGGACGGGCCAAAGGGTAGTGATAAATAACTTGTACTCAGACTGGTCTGGAGTAGTGAGTGGGGTACCCCAAGGTTCTGTCTTGGGACCAATTCTATTCAACATATTCATAAACGACAGAGCAGGGGTCTCAAACAGCTGGATGGCCGCCAGTTCAAGATCCCTGACAGAGGATGGCATAAATAGTTCAGCCTCAGTTTTTGCGGATGGCACAAAGTTAAGCAGAGTAAGAAACTCAGATCAGCACATGGAAACTTTGCAGAATGACCTGAATAAAATAAAGGAGCGGGTAGACAAATGGCAAATGAGTTTTAATGTGGAGAAATTAAAAGTAATGCACTTGGGGTCAAAAAACGCAAATATAAAATATTCACTAGGAAGAGTACAGCTGGGGGAGTCGAGGATGGAGCAGGATTCTAGGGGTAATAGTAGATGACAGGTTGTACATCAGCATGCAGTGCCAAGTTGCAGCTGCCAAAGCCGGCAGAATATAGCATGCACAAAAAAAGGGATGTTCCGCAGGGACAAAACCATAATTCTGCCACTTTATAAAACTCTGGTCAGACCTCATCTGGAGTTTTCAGTCCATTTCTGGTCACCAGTCCTCCAAAGGGATGTGCTGGAGCTGGAGAGAGTCCAAAGAAGGGCAATAAAATTAATAAGGGGACTGGAGGACCTAAACTATGAGGAATGGCTGCAAACACCAAATTTATTCTCGCTGGAGAAAAATACGCTTCAGAGGAGATATTATAGCAATCTACAAATATCTCAATGGGGATCCCAGCATAGGAAATAAACTATTCAGTCATAGGGAGTGTAAAAGGACACGGGGCCACACAATGAGCCTGGAGGAGAAGCAGTTTAACCTTAAACTGCTTAGGGGTAGGGGATTCTTCACTGTTAGGGCAATAAGGATATGGAACTCTCTCTCTGTGGGGAGTATAGATATCTTTAAAAAAAACTTTTGGATGTACATCTTAAAGGACACAACATACAGGGGATATGGCAAAGCATTATAGACACTGATACACATGCACCCACACGATTTAAATGGATGGACAATTGTCCTTTTTCAGCCCTACCTACTATATAACTATGACTGTATGCAAATTTGTGTTCGTGGCTTGAAGGGGTTAAACCAGTGTAATGCCTGCAGCTGCAGGCATCACTCCGGTATTCTTTTGAGCTGGCTGTTGGCTTTTTAGTGATAACCAATGCGGCTAAAAGCCGCTCGACTTATCACAAAGGAACAGGAGGAGACATCCCACCGCCTTCCGCTGCTCTTCCCGGGCTTCCCATTCCACCAAAAGACCCGATCCACAATCAGGCACATCTGCCGGCTAGGCTGAATCTGTAACGAAGCCGGAAATGGCTTTGATCGAGTCTCCTATGTAAAAACACAGAAACAATGTCACAACGCCACTTCTGGTTTACTCGGCTGCCAATGGAGCAGATTTAAATAAAATTACAGTATTCAGAATCACCGTTTTTTGGAGGGCCTCACAATCCCTCCATAAGGAGTACCTGACACCACCTATTACTGTCACAACATCCCTTGTGACAACAATAAAAGTGAAGATATATTTTTTTAAAGGGATAAAGTAAAAAAAACAGCGCCCCCCCAAATCCCCCCCATGCTCGCGCAGAAAAGAAAGCACATACGCAAGTCGCGCCGGCAAATGTGAACAGTGTTCAAATCACATAGCGAGGTATCACTGCAATCGTCAGCGGGAGAGCAATAATTCTAGGAAAAGACCTCTTCTTTAACTCTAAGCTTGTAACCGTTACATTTTTTTTTTAAGTGTCGCCTATGGAGATTTTTTTATTTTTTTTAGGTACCATCGTTTTTCGCCATTCCAGGAGTGTGTGCAATTTTGAAGCATGACATGTTTGGTATCTGTTTACTCGGCAGAACATCTTTCACATTATACAAAAAAAATTATGCTAACTTTACTGTTTAGTTTTTTCTTTTAATTCACCAAAGTGTCTTTTTTCCCCAAAAACTGTTTGAAAGACCACTGCGCAAATACATGTGACATAAAACGATTGCCATTTTATTCTTTAGGGCAGCCTCTCTCAACCTTTTCAACACAGGGGAACCCTTGAAATAGTTCTTTGGTCTCGGGGAACCCCTGCTAAAAAATAGAAATCTACAACTCATGATACATTAGTGTGATGGTCATTGGGAAGAATGGTCTTTACACTTGTGGTCATTGGGAAGAATGACCTCCTTACAGATGGCTAAAAAGATCAATAGTGTGAGTGGGAACTTATCTAAGAGGCAGAAATTTCCCAATGCTGAAGGAACCCCTAGCAACCTCTGGAGGAACCCTGGCTGAGAATCACTGCTCTAAGGTCTCAGCTAAAAAAGTTATAATATATATATATATATATATATATATATATATATATATATATATATATTAGGGATGCACCGAATGGGTTTTTTGGTGCCGAAACCGATACCGAAAATGAAAAATACACTAGGCCGAAAACCAAAACCGATACCGAAACAGCACCGAAACCGAAAATGGCTTTTTTTTATATATTAAAAAAAAAAAAAAAAGATATATAAAATCGCCTTATATAGTATTATTCATTATAGTATTCATATTCAACTGAATCATTATTTTATGAATAAAAAAATAGTCCAGTAATGGAAAATAACAGTACTTTAATAAAGCAACCCAAATAAATTGGACAGTGGACAGAAGATAAAATCATAAAATCAAATAAAATACAAAATTAAATGATAAATTACTACCGCATATCCTACAGTGTAGACTGCAGTCAGTGCACATTGAACCATAACAAAATAAATAAAAAAAATGAAATAAAATAATATAAAAATAAAACGACTAAGACTAAGTCTAAGAAGACTTAATGTCTTAGACTTTATTAATTTTCAACTTAAACCAGAAGAACTAGTAGTAATTCAGTTATCTCTCCCTAAGGTGTCAGCGGCTGCATGTGCGATAAAAGTGTATGTATGTAGCTGCGGGTTACACACACAGTCATACAGTAGACCACACTGTTTTCCGGCCCCCGGGTATGAGCAGAGACATCCTGGAACACAGTCTACAGTCTGGTCTACAGCAGTGGTGTTCGGGCAATCACAGCAAGCAATGTAGACTAGTCTGTTTCTGGAAGTCTCTGCCCATATCTGGAACACAGTGTGGTATAGTGTATAGTACTAGAATATGTAGACAGCCACAGATACAGGACATACAGTTTTGCACATGCAGCGGGCTGAAAGCTTAGGGAGGGACAATCAATGACTGACAGTTTTGTCCCAACAACAAACTATGAAGAATAACAATGGCAGAAGGCTGTTATTCTGTTTCACAGTAATATATAAGTATGCTAAATGCAATAATATTTTCAACCTGAGAGAACTGTAGTAATTTATTTTTTCCCCCCTAAGTTCTCTCCCTAAGGTGTCAGCGGCTGCATGTGTGATAAAAGTGTATGTATGTAGCTGCGGGTTACACACACAGTCATACAGTAGACCACACTGTTTTCCGGCCCCCGGGTATGAGCAGAGACATCCTGGAACACAGTCTACAGTCTGGTCTACAGCAGCGGTGCTCGGGCAATCACAGCAAGCAATGTAGACTAGTCTGTTTCTGGAAGTCTCTGCCCATATCTGGAACACAGTGTGGTATAGTGTATAGTACTGGAATATGTGGACAGCCACAAATACAGGACATACAGTTTTGCACATGCAGCGGGCTGAAAGCTTAGGGAGAGAGAGAGATATAGTTTGGCCCAACAGCAACAAACTATGTATGATGTGTGCGACTGTGTACAGTACTAAAACTGGAGATGTCTTAAATTGAAGAAGTGCAAAAACTGTAGAACTACTACAATGAACAAACAACTAATGGCAGTATGGCACAACTAGACAACTGTAACATACTGGTAGTCAGTCATACTATGTTGTATGTTCCAATTGTCCAAATAGCACAGTCCAATGCCAATTCATTTACTATGTTCAACAACATGGTAAAGGAATTGGTCTATGCTACGGATTTATAAATCTATTTCAGTATAAGTGGCAGATTTAGCTTTAAGAACAAAAGTTGCTCCGCTTTCTCACAGGAGAGACGGTTTCTCTTCTCGTCAAGAATATGAGATGCTAGACTGAATAGTCTCTCACTTTCTGTACTGGTGCTTGGGGCAGATAAATATCTGCGTGCAATCTGTGCAAGCAAAGGAAAACGTTGTTTGTTGATGCGCCAGTACACAAGGGGATTGTCACTTCTGGCAATAGGCTGTTCAGCTAAATAAATGTCCAGCTGTTGGGTAGCTGCACTTGTTGTTGCACTGCTATGGACCGGGGTGCATTCATGTAAAATTTCTTCAAACATATCAGATATGGAGGGAGCGTGTTCCTCTTCACTTGTATGCAACCGTTTCTTCTCACTTTCCTCTGTGCTACACCTCAAAACTCCTTCACAGGATGCTTCCACCACCTCCATTTGTGCCTGTATCATTTCCCGTGCACGCTGCTTTTTCTCAACATTAAAATAATGCTCTTTAAATCGAGGATCTAGAACTGTTGCAATGCAGTACAGAGGGTTGGACTCGGTGTCTTGAAACCGGTTGGTAACAGCCTCCAGTAGAGTGGTTTTAGCCGTTTTTACGCCATGGTCTGTTTCTATCTCTTTTCCTAGCAGACGCTTCAGTGCGGCAATCAAGGGAATAACTTCAGAAATGGAAGCATTAGTTGAGCTTATTTCTTTTGTTAACTGTTCAAATGGAGATAGAAGAGACAAACTATTTTCAACTAACATCCACTGATGTGCACTCAGTGTTGCCGGCAGCTCGTAATCTGCAATGTATGCAGCTAAAACACGCTTTTGTTCAAAAAGACTTTGCAGCATATAGTAGGTGCTGTTCCAACGAGTGGCTACATCTTGCTGCAGTCATTTCGGTGGCATTCCAAACTGTATCTGCAAAGCTTGTAATCTGGAATAAGCAAGTGGAGAATGCTTAAAGTGACCCACAATTTTTCTTCCTTTTGATACAATATCAGATATGGTGCGCTGACTGAGCAATCCTTCATTCACAGCCAATTGCAGCGTGTGTGCCATACACGGTATGCTTTTAAGTTCACTGTCCTCCATTGCCTTTTCCATGTTCCGCGCATTATCTCGTACAATCAAATGCACTTTAGACTTCTCAATGTGCCAAGTGTCAAGCATGGATTTTAAAGTGTCAGCTATTGCTGCTGCAGTATGTGATCCAACAAACTCACGTGCGTTAAGTAGGATGTTTTGCAATTGAAATTTGTCATCTATCCACTGCGCTGTCAGGCTAAGCATGCTCGTTGGACTGACGTCTGAACTCCAAATGTCGGTAGTAAAACTGATTGCTATGATGTCGGTAGTCATGAGCTCTTGAATGTGTTTTCTAACACTGCAAAACAATTCAGGTAGACAGGTATCTGCAAAGTAGCGTCTGCTTGGTAGTGAGTAACGCGGCTCAATATGTTGCATAAGCCTACGGAATCCAATGTCCTCCACAACAGAGAATGGCTGGTCGTCTAATGCAATAAATTCCATAATTTTATCTGTTATGGCACGAGCTTTGGGACTGTCACTTGCAAATGTTTTAACCTTTTCAAAGACCGTGGCCACAGATGGTGTTGAGCCTGAGTCACTTTTTGGAAGTGGCACTGTTTTCTTGTAATCTGAATGCTGAACTGGATGTCGTGTTTTCAGATGGTGTATCAAACCTGTTGTTGAAAAATGCCTTGGCACTGTACCCCTTCTTGAAATTTCTGCTGAGCAAAGACTACAGATTGCAAAATTGGGGTCTTTATCAGAAACTTTAAAATATTTCCACACTGCAGACATGGTCCACCTTTGCTGGTAGCGCAGAATAATAGCATAGAATGATCTATAGTGGGAGTGAAATCTGAGGGGGAAAAGAAAAAAAAAAGGACGAAATTAATTTTAAAGCTAAACCCCAGGAGGCAGCTTTAAAAAATAATAACAAACCATCACTTTTTTTTTTAAACGCTGCAGCTCTTGCCATGCAAGGTAGTTAATATGTCTGCACTGCAGTATATCTCCTGACTTGTACCAAAAGATAATATAATTGCACTGATTAAATTTCATTGCAAATGGAATGGATTGCTTGCATGCAAATTGCAATTGCAATTTCATGCTATATTTAATTTTTTGGGCGCTATTCTGCAGTATAATATAATACTATAACTTCATGTGCTTGTTGTACAATAAAATATATAATATATATATAGTTGTTAAATATATTATATTGCGTACTGTCTGTCATGTTTTAAAAAAATGATAAATCATGTCATGTCAGTATGCTATACTATACCAAATGACAAATTCAATGACAACAAGGGCATACATTTTATAGTATACTAGTACTACAGAATAATAAATAGCATGCCATTCCATTTCAAATCAGTTTACATTTTTTTTTTTTTTTTTGCTACATCACAATGTACTGTAAGACATTTAATTAATACCATACTGCATGGCACAAAAGGCACAAAGTAATACATGTTGTTTGACTGCTATGACAGTTTCAGTAGTATAGTAAAATAAATTAGTTGGATTGTTTGGCAGTTTAAGGCAAAAAGGCAATGCATTGCTCACCGAATAGTAGTAATGGCAGCCATCCAGGAGGGACAGTGCCCAGTGCCCACTGTTGTACTTCAGTATGTGCAGCCCTCTATGAAGCCGTCTCGGGTCCCAGCAGCGTCTCTCGGGTCCCAGCAGCGTCTCTCGGGTCCCAGCAGCGTCTCACAAGCACGAGGAGCGTCCGCGGGGAAGGTGCCAGCGTCTCAGCAGGGAACGTGCTTACGAGTGCGGCGTCTTATCCGCGAGGAACGTGCAAGCCGCCCACAGAACGAGTGATGTCATCCGAAGTTTCTCCCACCGCTACTGCGCATTCGCGATTTTCGGCGCCATTATCGGCAAGAATTCTCTTTCGGCAAAATGCCGAAAAGGCCATTTTCGGCCGATATGTTTCGGCGGCCGAAATTTCGGTGCATCCCTAATATATATATTATTTTTTTGTAAAAAATATGGATTTTACCTTGTAAGCAACAAATGTCAGAAATAGGCTTACGCATAATAGGGTTAAAGCGTATCTAAACCCAAAAGCAAATCTTTATTAGATTATCAATTTCTAAATTCTTCAAGTTACTAAACCAAAAAAGAAAAATATTTATTAGCTGTAGTGCCCTGCCTCTGTTAGGCTAAACTTAGTTTTTGGCTTCACTGTAGCTAGTGGAGCAAGGATCTGTAATTTTGGTCAGTTCAGGGTTTCCTAAGCTAGGAAATTGATTGCCAGTGTAAAAGTGGGCTGATTCTTTATGAGGGTGGGAAAACACAGTGATATAAAATATAATGCACAATAATGTTATCCAATGTGAACACAGTGGGTAAATTGGAAACAGGTGTGTAGTCTAGATTGACCTGTAACCAGGGCTCGAGTCCTGCGGGAACGCATGGGAATGGCGTTCCCGTACTATTTCCACAACGGGAACGCCGTTCCCATTAGCCACCTAAGGCTATTCAGTGCGTAGTCCGCCGCTCCTCTGCTGCCCGAGTGACTGGTTGCTAGGCTAGGGCCGCTCTGCATCTAGCAACCGGTCACATGACGTCGGCCGTACACACGGGCACGCACTGGAGTCAGTGGGCAGTGCGCGTATGGCCTCCAGCGCAGGCAGCGACAGACACATGCCTCTGGGATCCGGACTGTCTCCTCCCTCCCCTCTACCCAGTGCCAGACAGTCCAGGCCTCCTGGGGCCACAGCCGCTGCACTGCTACCAGTTTACTTCTCTCCCGAGAAGTAAACCAGGTTAGTCACTAGTATGTTACGTTGCACTCTGCATTACTCCACCAATACCCTGCAATGCCAATACCCTGCCAATACCCTGCAATGCCAATACCCTGCCCTGCCAATACCCTGCCCTGCCAATACCCTGCCCTGCCAATACCCTGCCATGCCAATACCCTGCCCTGCCAATACCCTGCCCTGCCAATACCCTGCCAATACCCTGCCATGCCAATACCCTGCCAATACCCTGCCATGCCAATACCCTGCCAATACCCTGCCATGCCAATACCCTGCCAATACCCTGCCAATACCCTGCCAATACCCTGCCAATACCCTGCCAATACCCTGCCATGCAATACCCTGCCATGCAATACCCTGCCATGCAATACCCTGCCATGCAATACCCTGCCATGCAATACCCTGCCATGCAATACCCTGCCATGCAATACCCTGCCATGCAATACCCTGCCATGCAATACCCTGCCATGCAATACCCTGCAATGCAATACCCTGCAATGCAATACCCTGCAATGCAATACCCTGCAATGCAATACCCTGCAATGCAATACCCTGCCAATACTCTGCAATGCAATACCCTGCCAATACTCTGCAATGCAATACCCTGCCAATACTCTGCAATGCAATACCCTGCCAATACTCTGCAATGCAATACCCTGCCAATACTCTGCAATGCAATACCCTGCCAATACTCTGCAATGCAATACCCTGCCAATACTCTGCAATGCAATACCCTGCCAATACTCTGCAATGCAATACCCTGCCAATACTCTGCAATGCAATACCCTGCCAATACTCTGCAATGCAATACCCTGCCAATACTCTGCAATGCAATACCCTGCCAATACTCTGCAATGCAATACCCTGCCAATACTCTGCAATGCAATACCCTGCCAATACTCTGCAATGCAATACCCTGCCAATACTCTGCAATACCCTGCCAATACTCTGCAATACCCTGCCAATACTCTGCAATACCCTGCCAATACTCTGCAATACCCTGCCAATACTCTGCAATACCCTGCCAATACTCTGCAATACCCTGCCGATACTTACTCTGCAATTCTTACCCTGCAATACCCAGCAATGCCTTGCCAATACTTACCCTGCCATTACATATTCTGCTAATACCCAGCCATACTCAGCCAAAATATTATTGGGGGAGATGACGTGTATATTACAGTGGGGGAGATGTATATTGCAGTGGGGACTATATGGTGGTGACATTTTCACAGGTTTTTGCAAATTCAATTATTATTTGCTAATCTGAAAAATGATCCGATCTGTGACTCTGATCCAAGGAATGATCCGATCCGTGAGTTTTTTGATCCGTTGCCGATAATCTTGCACGGCAAGGGCAACGTTATTCCAGTTTGTGGGATATTTTCTAATTTGCTGTATTTGAATTTGGAACAGGGTGTATTTGTGTTAGAAATTCCCTGTGAGGGAAAGATCATCACCCATTGTGTTGATTATTCTGTTTGACAAGTTAACTTATTTTGTTTTTGTAAACTGGCACTTTACAATAAATGTACTATATTTTCTGTGAAATATATATGCATATGAGCGTACCTTTATTTATTTATTTTTAGGTGGGGGAGTGGATCTTGGGTGGGAGTTCCCACACTTTTTTCCCCAGGACTTGACCCCTGCCTGTAACATACGTGGATAAGCAAAATTTCTTAAAACTGTATGTGCATAGTCAAAAAATACAAACAATGCAATTCAAGCACAACATGTATATAATCTAAAAAAATTAATAAATAAATAAAATTACGAGAGTAAATATATTAGCAGCCTCTCTTAAGTTCCAAATAGTCTATGAGAAAGCAAATCAAATTCAGCAGAGTGAATGGGCTGAATTCAAAACACATCCACTTATCTTGTGAGTCCCAAATCAAACAGATGCCGATCCCAAGGTGTGCACTCTTTAGTATGAAGACACCACCGTGCTCAAAAGTAATAAAATTGGCTGCTTACCAGTAGTGATGGACGAACTTCCGATGGGACGTTTCGCGAACGCGGCCGATAGTTAGCAAACCGTAACGTTTGCGGCGGGCCCCATTGACTTCAATGGGAGGCGAACTTTGCAAACCTACAGGTCAAATTTGCAGCCACAAAAATTACTAGCTGTGCAAACATAGTCCCACCACATGACCAATGACATAACACATGCATGAGGTGAATCTGAGATCGACAACTACAAGCATTCTTTTTTTATATGTGAAATTGTTGTGACAATTCAGGACTGTGGAGCGCATGAAGGCAATGGAGGAGAGGGAAGGTCAGGGTAGGCAAAGAAGAGTGGTGCAGGAGATGATCACCAGCAGCGTGACATACAGCAATGACACCTGCACCGTGATAGAGTGATCTGACACCTGCACCGTGATAGAGTGATCTGACACCTGCACCGTGATAGAGTGATCTGACACCTGCACCGTGATAGAGTGATCTGACACCTGCACCGTGATAGAGTGATCTGACACCTGCACCGTGATAGAGTGATCTGACACCTGCACCGTGATAGAGTGATCTGACACCTGCACCGTGATAGAGTGATCTGACACCTGCACCGTGATAGAGTGATCTGACACCTGCACCGTGATAGAGTGATCTGACACCTGCACCGTGATAGAGTGATCTGACACCAGCACCGTGATAGAGAGCACTGACATCAGCAGCATGACATAAAGCACTAACACCAGCACCGTGATATACAGCACTGACACCAGCACCGTGATAGAGTGATCTGACACCAGCACCGTGATAGAGTGATCTGACACCAGCACCGTGATAGAGTGATCTGACAGCAGCACCGTGATAGAGTGATCTGACAGCAGCACCGTGATAGAGTGATCTGACAGCAGCACCGTGATAGAGTGATCTGACAGCAGCACCGTGATAGAGTGATCTGACAGCAGCACCGTGATAGAGTGATCTGACAGCAGCACCGTGATAGAGTGATCTGACAGCAGCACCGTGATAGAGTGATCTGACAGCAGCACCGTGATAGAGTGATCTGACAGCAGCACCGTGATAGAGTGATCTGACAGCAGCACCGTGATAGAGTGATCTGACAGCAGCACCGTGATAGAGTGATCTGACAGCAGCACCGTGATAGAGTGATCTGACAGCAGCACCGTGATAGAGTGATCTGACAGCAGCACCGTGATAGAGTGATCTGACAGCAGCACCGTGATAGAGTGATCTGACAGCAGCACCGTGATAGAGTGATCTGACAGCAGCACCGTGATAGAGTGATCTGACACCAGCACCGTGATAGAGTGATCTGACACCAGCACCGTGATAGAGTGATCTGACACCAGCACCGTGATAGAGTGATCTGACACCAGCACCGTGATAGAGTGATCTGACACCAGCACCGTGATAGAGTGATCTGACACCAGCACCGTGATAGAGTGATCTGACACCAGCACCGTGATAGAGTGATCTGACACCAGCACCGTGATAGAGAGCACTGACACCAGCACCGTGATAGAGAGCACTGACACCAGCACCGTGATAGAGAGCACCGACACCAGCACCGTGATAGAGAGCACTGACACCAGCACCGTGATAGAGAGCACTGACACCAGCACCGTGATATACAGCACTGACACCAGCACCGTGATATACAGCACTGACACCAGCACCGTGACATAAAGCACTCACATCAGCACCGTGATATACAGCACGGACACCAGCACCGTGATATACAGCACGGACACCAGCACCGTGATATACAGCACGGACACCAGCACCGTGATATACAGCACGGACACCAGCACCGTGATATACAGCACGGACACCAGCACCGTGATATACAGCACGGACACCAGCACCGTGATATACAGCACGGACACCAGCACCGTGATATACAGCACGGACACCAGCACCGTGATATACAGCACGGACACCAGCACCGTGATATACAGCACGGACACCAGCACTGTGATATACAGCACGGACACCAGCACCGTGATATACAGCACGGACACCAGCACCGTGATATACAGCACTGACACCTGCACCGTAAGCAGCCCCAGGAGGAAGTCAGCATAGCACAGGAATGGTGGGAGCCCCTCATAATAAGCAGCCCACGGGCATGGTGGGAGCCCCTTATAATATGCACAGCAGAGGTACAGCCCCAGGAGGAAGTCAGCACAGGGATGGTGGGAGCCCCTCAATAAGCAGCCCCAGGAGGAAATCAGCACAGCACAGGGAGGTGGGAGCCCCTCATAATAAGCAGCCCCAGTAGAAATATGACACCGCTCAACCTCTTCAAAGAGGAGGGTACAGGCATATAGTACGGTGTGCTTTTTTTGGACAAGGAAGTGAGCCAAATGAAGAAAGAAGGTCTGTGTGCTTGATTAAAAAAATTGTTTATAGACATATACATGGTCTACTGGTCACATGTGTTGAATTCCTCCGGGATACATGCTTCATTCATTTTTAGAAATGTGAGGTAGTTAACACTGTCGTGAGCTAGGCGAGTACGCTTATCGGTCACGATCCCCCCTGCTGCACTGAACGTCCTTTCGGACAGGACACTGGACGAGGGGCAAGCCAACAGGTCGATTGCAAATTGGGCAAGCTCTGGCCAGAGGTCAAGCCTGCCCACCCAGTAGTCCAGGGGTTCATCACTCCTCAGAGCGTCCACATCGGCCGTTAACCCGATGTAGTCGGACACCTGACGGTCTAGGCGTTCCCTGATGCTGGATCCGGATGACACCTGTCGATGGGTCGGCTGAAAGAATGACCTCATATCTGAAGTCACCAACACATCTTCAAACCGGCCTCTTCTTGCAGGCGTTGTTGGATTGGTACCCGCAACTCCTTCTCTGGGAGTGGGAATTGCTCCTCTGCCGGCGCACACAAAAGCAGAATGCAGCATTTCTTGAAGCAAGGCCTGGAAGTGCTCCATTCTGACAGCCCTCTGTGACGGCGGTAACATTTCTGCCATTTTGTGTTTGTACCGGGGGTCAAAGTACGTTTCCCTATTAAAACAGTGGAGCATGAAGGCCCCCATTGGCACTAAACTGGAAGCAGTGTGGTGGCCTGGCTCCTGCTCATCATCCAGGATAAGGTCGTCCTCTTCATTCTCCTCTCCCCATCCACGCACAACAACTGGGACCCCAGAAAGGTTTAAAGCATACTCTTCTTGCTCCTCCTCATCCGCCCCGGCACCATCCTCCTCTGACTCCTCTTCAGACTCCTGTTCACTTGTCTCAGATAGAGTCGCCCCCCTGGGAATTCATCCAGCATTGCGACTTCCTCATCTTCCCGCTCCTGCTCCTCCACAGCTTGAGCAATGACACGACGCAATGCACGCTCCATAAAGAAGGCATAAGGTACCATGTCACTGATGGCACCATGGTTGCGACTGACCAGTTTGGTGATCTCCTCAAATGGCCACAGAAGTCTGCATGCGTCGCGCATGAGCAGCCACTGGCGTGGTGAAAAAAAAACCCAGCTCCCCAGAACCTGTTCTGCTGCAGAGTTCATACAGGTAGACGTTAACTGCACGTTTCTGCTGGAGCAGCCTATCAAGCATATAGAAGGTCGAGTTCCATCAAGTCGGGCAATCGCAAATAAGACGTCTGACTGGCAGATTGTGTCGCCGCTGAATGTCAGCAAGGCGAGCCATGGCCGTGTAAGATCTTCTGAAATGGGCTGAGATTTTCCTTGCCTGCCGCAAGATGTCCTGGACCCCAGGGTATTTGACAACGAATCGCTGCACAACCAAGTTTAAGAGGTGTGCCACGCATGGCACTGCGTGATTTTGCCCTGTTTCAATGCGCTAAGCAGATTGGCACCATTGTCACACACCACTTTACCAACTGTCAAATTGAGCGGTGTTAGCCACTGATCTGCCTGTGAACGCAAAGCTGAAAGGAGTGCCGGGCCAGTGTGGCTCTTGGCTTCCAGGCACAACAGACACAGCACGGCATGGCAACGTCTCACCTGGCATGTCGAATAGGTTCTGGGGAGCATGGGCGGCGCAGCGGAAGAGACGCTAGCAGTGAAAAAGGAGGAGTCAGCCGAGGAGGAGAGGGAGGAGGATGGAGTAGCAGTAGGAGGAGGAGGAGGAGAAGAGCCAGGCCTGCATGCAATCCGTGGCGGTAAAACCAAATCTACACGGGTGCCACGGGTTACATGCTTGACGGCCGTCAGAAGGTTCACCCAGTGGGCAGTAAAAGTGATATACCTTCCCTGCCCGTGTTTGCTAGACCACGTGTCTGTGGTCAGATGTATCTTGGCACTGACACTGTGCGCCAGAGATACATTCACTTTCCGCTGAACATGGCCATATAGCTCTGGGATGCCCTTCTGTGAGAAATACTTCCTTCCTGGGACCTTCCATTGTGGTGTTCCAATGGCCACAAATTTTCGAAAGGCCTCCGAGTCCACCAGTTTATATGGCAGTAGTTGGCGGGCTATCAGTTCTGACAAGCCAGCCGTCAACCGTTGGGCAAGAGGGTTATCCGGTGTCATTTTTTTACGCTCGAACATTAGGCCCACGGAAGCCTGCCTTTTTGCATAAAAACGTGAGCTTGGCGTGATGGAAGGTGGAGTGGAGGACAATTGTGAGGAGAGAGGAGAAGGAAAAGTAGAAAACGAGGCTGGATGGTGAGAGCCTGAAGTGTGGCGTTGTGTGTTCCGTTGCTCCCACTGGGCTGGGTGATGGCTGCTCATGTGCCTTCTTAAGGTGGTCGTCCCTAGGTGAGTTTTGGGCTTACCGCGACTAATGCGTTGACTGCAAAGATTGCAGATGGCAACGCTATTGTCAGCAGCGGACACGTTAAAAAAAGCCCACACTGCAGAGCCATGTGCCGGTGTCCTGGGAGCGGCAGATGTGACCGTACATGGTCGATGACTCGCTCCCGATACATTTGCAGTCTGCTTTGTCCCTCCTGTGCAATGTAAGTTATTCCTGCTTCTCCTCCCTATCTGCTGGTCCATATCTCCCTCTGAACTCCCCTCCTCTTGCTCTTTTGGGCACCCACGTGACATCACTAGACACATCATCGACGTCACCTTCCCCACCGCTATAAGTAGAGATCTCGGAGTAGGCAGCAACAGCGGGGACCAACCTCCTCCTTGGGCTGATCTGGGTACTGTCGTCAGACTGCTGAGTGGGTGGCGGTTGTTGCTACCTCCTCTTCCTGATCCAATACCAAGAGTGGCTGCGCATCAGAAATGTCTTGATATGGATCGGAAAATAATTCCTGTGACTCAAGCGGAAGGTATGTGGTGGTGGTGGTGTTGTTGGTGGTAGTGTCTTTGGGGGTGCACATAGAGAGTGAAGAAGAGGGTGCAGATCGAGAGGATGAGGAGGGTGCAGAAGAGTAAGGCTGAGTGAGCCACTCAACCAAGTCTGGTGCGTCCTTTAAAGTAATTGAACGCACCTTCTGCAACTTCCCACTTTGGCTCAAGCCTGTTGCTCCTGCCCTACCCCTACCACCCCTGCGGAAAGGCCTGCCTCTTCCTCTGCCTGCCATTTTTTAAATGACCCTGTGACAAAACTCTCAGTCCCTATACTGATAAAGGACTGCTGCAGTATAGGGCAGCAGTCAGCAGTAGTGCACCTCAACCCTATGTATTGTGGACCTATACCAGTCCTTAAGGAATAGCAGACTGTACCTCACTCAACCCTATGTACTGTAGTACCCTATACCTCACCAGTCCTTATAAGGACTTTTCTGGAACTAGGAGGTTGTGAATGATTAGCAGACTGTACCTCAGTCCCTATACTCATAAAGGACTACTGCAGCAGAAGGGCAGCAGTCAAGTATAATATTCTTTCTATATTTGGAAGAAAGAATATTATACGTGTACAAGCCTATTACCATACCAGTCCTGAAAAGAACCTTTGTGGACCTAATAGTAACAGCTACTGATTAAACTGACTGTCCCTCACTGCCTCACACACAGCTTCCTGCCTGTCCCTGTTTAAACTTACAAAACAGAGGCTGCTGGAACAATAACTTGAATAGCACTTTTATGGATCTAATAGTAACAGCTAATGATTAAACTGACTGTCCCTGCAGCACACAGCGTCCTGTCCCTCTCTCTACACTGACAAAAGACAGGCTGCTGCAAAAATCAGTAGCACAGCAGTGCCTCAAACCTATATACTGAACTACACCTAACACCTATACCAGTCCTGAAAAGAACTTTTGTGGACCAAATCGCTAGCGATTTGGGTCACTGCAGTCTCTCCCTGCTCCACACAGCAACCTCTCCCTATAGTGACAGAAGAAAGAATGTAAAATGGCCGCCGGATCGGGTCTATTTATAAGTTAGGGGGAATGTCCAAGTGTCCATGTGCTGTTATGACTCAATTGGCTGTCCTGTACCCCATGATGAATGTGTCATCATAGGTCAAAAGTTCTTTTACAC
Organism: Lithobates pipiens; assembly: GCF_037356315.1. Lineage (NCBI taxonomy): Eukaryota > Metazoa > Chordata > Amphibia > Anura > Ranidae > Lithobates > Lithobates pipiens. The sequence goes on along the minus strand of NW_027507758.1, from coordinate 365,286,604 downwards.
AGTAAACACGGAAGTCCGCCGGGCGAACGGCGGCAACAGTCCGCCGATCGGGCGGACGGCGAACAGCCGAAATTGCCCGCGAAACGACCGCCGGGCGAACCGTTCGGCCATCCCTACTTACCAGACCCACATAGGTCACAAGCGTGTGCTGATCCACAGCTTAGGGATGCATTCCTCTGCTAAATCTCAGAGGGTCACAATGGACAATTCACAGCTGTCCTGGCTGGATGAGTAAGCATGGACGCTCAGCTGTGGCTGATAAAATGGATTCCTCTATACCTTCCTCGAAGGGCTCAAGTGAATCCCCGGTTAACAGCTCATGATGATGAGGGGGACGAAGGACGAAGGGTTTAGGAGGAGAGGGGGGGGCACTTTTTTTTTTGCCCAAGGGGGGAGGAGGGGGGTTGAGGGGTTTTTAAATGTACTACTTAAAAGGAGAGGCGGAAGAAGCCTACGGGTTATGAAATAAATAAAAAAATATTCTTATCCGCAAGAATTGTAGAAATACATATATGGAATAAGGCATGTAAAAGATAAATAAAGAACCGGTATTTGTATTTGTATATGTTACTTAAAAATGGAAAAATAAAGAATATATAAAAAAACAGCTCATGATAATAAAAAAATTAGAGAAAGACCAATAGTGCATTATGCAAAAAAGGACTGGATGGGGACTTTAGGATTTTAAAGGCACTAGTGCAATAGTGCATTATCTTTTGATAGAAAAATACATTTTAACCACTTGCCGACCGCCGCACGACGATGTACGTCCTATTTTTGAAGAGGGATATCTCGGTAACGGCAGCAGCTGCTGCCACAACCGAGATATCCATCTCTTCAGGCGGCGGTCGGCTGTACGATAACGGTGGTCTCCGCGGCGGATTCGCCGCAAGATCACCGCTATCGGCGGCGGGAGAGGTGCCACCCCCCCTCCCGCCGCCCTCCCGCACCTTCCGCCGCTTACCGGAGCCGTCGGTAGCGGCGGAGGCGATCGGGTCCTTCCATCTGCTGGGCATAAAGACAAGTGAGGCTAAGATGGCCCCCACTCGTCTCTATACCATAGGAGGGCGGAAGCGACGTCAAAACGTCACTTCCGCCCATACCTCTTAAAGGTATATTTTTTTTTTTTAAATGTCAGATTTTCTCTTTTTTTTTTTTTTTTGCATTTTAGCCCAAATATGAGATCTGAGGACTTTTTGACCCCAGATCTCATATTTAAGAGGACCTGTCATGCTTTTTTCTATTACAAGGGATGTTTACATTCCTTGTAATAGGAATAAAAGTGATCCATTTTATTTATTTTTTTTAAAACAGTGTAAAAATAAATAAAATCAATTAAAATAAATAAGAAAAAAAAATTTTTTTTTTAGAAACACCCCGTTATGACGAGCTTGCGCACAGAAGCGAGCGCATACGTGAGTAGCGCCCGCATATGAAAACGGTGGTCAAACCACACATGTGAGGTATCGCCGCGATCGGTAGAGCGAGAGCAATAATTCTAGCCCTAGACCTCCTCTAACGCAAAAAATGCAACCTGTAGAATTTTTAAAATGTCGCTTATGGAGATTTTTGAGGCTAAAAGTTTGATGCCATTCCACGAGCGGGCGCAATTTTGAAGCGTGACATGTTGGGTATCAATTTACTCGGCATACCATTATCTTTCACAGTATAAAAAAAATTGGTTTAATTTTACTGTTGTCTTATTTTTTTATTCAAAAAAGTGAATTTTTTCCAAAAAAAGTGCGCTTGTAAGACCGCTGCGCAAATACGGTGTGAAAAAAAGTATTTCAATGACAGCCATTTTATTCTCTAGGGTGTTAGAAAAAAACAATATAAAATGTTTGGGGGTTCTAAGTAATTTTCTAGCAAAAAAAACTGTTTTAAACATGGAAACACCAAGTCTGAAAAAGAGGCCTGGTCCTTAAGTGGTTAAAAAGGCACTTAAAAAAAATATGTTACAGCAAAAAATTGGGGCACGGCCGCCTGTAGTGTGGACTGTGCTCTCCAATGTTACAACTGGCTCCTTCCAACGCGTTTACCCTAAGGAGGCGTCAACTGGGATAGGAGAAGCTTCCAGAAGATTTAGCAGGCAGGTCAATCAATCAGTTATAACTATTTCTCATAACTCAGCCAATCCCTGGAGGGGTGTCAAGCAGGTGGCTGGAGAGTTGAAAAAAAATTGTTTGAACACGGTAATAATGCCGGACGCATATTAACTTAACTGACTAGGTCTGACCGCTCCCCTATTTTTATACCTCGCATTTTGTCTTCACAGGGTAGGATTGGTGACATCCCCAAGGCTATCATGGAGACCTTTCTAGACTTTTACAAGGACCTGTATACTTCCAGAGTAACCTACTTAGACTCCCAGTTAACTGACCACCTAGCTGCTATCGGTCTTCCCTCTGTCGGTTGAAGTACGTGAGGAATCGGAGGCACCTCTCTCTACTGAGGAGCTTGCCATGGCTATTTTGCACCTTCCAACACACAAGACACCAGGCCTAGATGGGTTACCAGCTGCATAGTATACCCAGTTTAAACATTTACTAAGCCCATTTCTTTTACATACTTATACCAAAGCCTTAGAAATCTGAACTCTTCCCCTCACTATGCGGGAGGCTCCGATTATCCTATTAAAACCTTGTAAAGATCCCCTCAAATGTGATTCATATCACCCGATTTCTCTTATTAATGTGGATGTTAAAATCCTTGCCAAAGTACTGGCCAATCGTCTAAATACGGTGGTCACAAGTCTGGTTAAAAGCGATCAGGGAGGGTTTATACCTGGTAAGTCCACAAGAATGAATATCCACCTGCTATTCCAAAATGTACAATATCCCCATGACTATTCACCCTACCCGTGCCATTATGTCTCTGGACACCTGCAAGGCCTTTGACAGTGTGGAATGACCCTACCTCTTTTGGGTACTGCAGCTGTATGGCTTTGGCCCTCGCATTATAGCATGGATAAGACTCCTATATACTTCTCCACTGGCCTGTACACAAGTTAATTCCTACGTTACTGATACATTAGCAATTAACAGGGGCACTAGGCAGGGGTGCCGTTGTTGCCTCTCCTACTCGCTCTAGCTATGGAGCCTCTTGCTGTGCGCATTCATTGCTCCCCGTTAATTAAACATCTCCATATTGCCACCATAGAGAAGCAAATTTCACTATACGCAGATAACACCCCAGTTTACATGGCAGACACCCATGACTTGTTAAAAGCTCTGCTGTCCAAAATTTACACTTTTGGTGACTACTCTGGTTTCCGTATGAATTGGGACAAGTCCAGTTTCTTCCCCTTGGAACGTGATGCCACCCTTCTGTTTTACCCAGATTCCAGACTGGAAGTTGTGTCTTCCTTCATGTACAGGTTGGCAGGTTTGATGTTCCCTAACTTTTACTTTTATTACCTGGCATCCAAATTATTCCATATCCATGACTGGCTGGACCCGTTGGCAGTGAACGCCTGTAAGGAGGGAGCTATCACTTCCTCTTTGGAAACTCTCCACAACATTATCTATAGAAGCTGTGTCCCGGCCTGTCTGGCCACGTCTCTATGCTAGATACATCCCTTTCCCAATTCAAGTTGGTCGTCTCGAACATTGCCAAAGACTCATGATTGACCTCTCCCAATAACCCCTTGTGGTTCAATCCTAACCTACAAGAACTATACTCCCTGTCTGACCTACATATTTTTGGTAAAAAAAAAATCTCAACCGATTATTGATTTGTGCAAAATTTATAGCGTTTATAAAACAGGGGATAGTTTTATGGCATTTTTATTAATTGGTTTTTTTTTTACTAGTAATGGCGGCGATCAGCGATTTTTATTTTGACTGCGACATTATGGCGGACACATTGGACATTTTTGACACGTTTTTGGGACCATTGTCATTTATACAGCAATCAGTGCTATACAAATGCACCGATTCCTGTGTAAATGACACTGGCAGTGAAGGGGTCAACCAGGGGGTGGCAGTGTAAGGGTTAAGTGTGTCCTAGGGGCGTGTTACTAACTGTGGGGGGCGTGGCTGTGTGTTCGTGAACACAGATTTATGCTCCAATCACAGGGAGCAGAGATCATAACTATGACAGGGTTGCTTTAAGTGAAGAAACCCATAGCATCCCCTCAAACCCATTGTGTAATCATCTGACCAACAGAGTGAATTTTGATTGGTTGTGCTCAACTTGAACTCTTTCTGTTGAAAAGGTCATTTTGTATACCATACCTGCAAACTACTACAGACCCAATTATAGCAATAGACATAATGCTTAACCTTTTTCACCAATCTTGCACCATATTACTTTAAAATAGGAAATAGTGCCCATAGCTGTTATTAGTAGCATAGCATGAGACCAGTACAAGAAATCTTACCAGGGTGCCTTGGTTAGTCTGATCCCTAGCTTACAAAATCATTCATTCTGTCAGCAACATCTGGCTTCCGGTCTTGTGGGCTAAGCCTAAATTAGGTATAACAACCATATGCAAGCTTCAAATTAATTCTGTATAATAAATGTAACAATTCATTGTCTTGATGTACATCCCCAGGTGTGCTTTGCTTGCAGCACCATCTACTGGTAAAAAACAATATGTAGATGGTTTACAAGCAAATAAGGTTTAGAAAGGCTGGCTCTTTATCAGTAAAGGGAAAAGAACCAAAACACGATTTGTAAAATAAAAATAAATTGTCAATAGACATTAACCACTGCTTTGAGTCGGATGGAGTGGTAAGGTTAAAGTGGTAACTGTCAATAAAAACCTTTCACACTTATGAAATGCTTGTAATTATATTTCAGTATACCATAGCAAGATCTGAGAAAAAGATCTATAAACACTGAAGCAGCAGACATTGTGAAAATTAATGTGTTATGCTCAAAATTTTTGGCCATGGCTGTTCATCTAACTGCAACTTACACACTTTTCACACCCCCATGTGCTGTGCTTGGCACCCAGCCTTGTAAGAAAGCAAGAGAATGAGTCTGGTGAGTATGTGGCCTAGATATGCGACAAGCAGGGGCGGACTGACCATTCGACCACTCGGGCACTGCCTGGGGGCCCCGTCAGGGTTGCCAGCCTAAGTAAAACAAGGGACAGTATGTAAAAATCTGTGTTTTTTTACATGTTTCTGAAATGTCCCCGACATCCTTTTGGTCTAAAAATCCAGAGAATCTAGCTGCCCCACCTCTCTAGTACTGTAGCCATAGACTGAGTATAGCCTCGAATACAAAATATACGTAATACATATAACAGTACCATCATCCCAATTGATAATTGTCAAGAATTGGGAATTCTAAGGATATTGGGGCAGTTGCTGAGGCTGCTCCCTTGATATCCACACCCAAAAATATTTGTTGAGGGGACTATTGCGGTACTAAATAAATCATAAAAGACTTTGTTATAAAAAAATTACAAGTAATTTAATAAGGACAAAAAAAATGAAATCAATCAAAACTTTCATATTGCTAAAATCATATACACCACAATTTAATAAACTACCGACGGGTAAGCCCGTAAGGTTTCTATTGGAGGGGTACAGAAACGTTTCCTCTACCGGTTTCGCGGCGAACCGCTTCTTCAGGAGGATAGTCTACAGAGTAAATAAAAATATTTGCAAATAATCAAATAGCAGCGAATCATATAATGACATAACAGAAGAGTTACAGTAATTTAAATAGCGAGGGGATCAGCTCACCCACAAAGGAGGAAGCAGTAGATCACAGGACCCATCGGTTTCCTCCCACGGCAGATGCGGGGGGTTGTAAAGGACTCTTCAAATTTAAACAGATATATATGATATGAGAGTTAAAGTGAGATGAGACATTAACCTATACACACCTAAAGAGCGATATATAGGTGAAAAGGGATGGAAAATAGACTGTGTATAGGGGCTGTAAAAAGAGCCTATAAAAAGGAAGTGCTTAATTGTGCATCCTAAGGTGTCCTACGCAGGCAAAAAATTACCAAAGAAATGTGACCAAATTGGGAAGAAAAGGAAAAAGAAATGTGGAAAAGGGCAAACCACCACAAAAAATAGGGTAAAAAGGATATAAGTGAAACAAGTGTGAAAATAAAAGCCAAACATACCGTTTGTGCTATATTATCCAGTGCACACCACCCATGTTCATAGAGGGAGATCGAACAGGGCAACACCATAGTAGCCAAGGAATACAAATGTATAGTGTGCAGGGCAGGTATCACCTACTATATATATATAATACACTCCCCAAAGGGAGGAGCTGGTAAGCATGTACGCACAGGTTGCTGTTGTAGATGGACACCACAGGTGTATTGCAGGTTAGCACACCAGGTAATCATGATAATTAATATGGTAATTCATTAGCCAGGAAACAAACATGAACCTGGGTATTGATCGCCATCTGTGGGGGTACACACAGAGCAATCACTTTAAGCACATATGAAAAAAGGCATAAAGTAAGATAAGACCAGGAGACCTAGGGTACTAGAGGTCCTAGTCATCGGGTACAAAAACAGCAATACTCTAACCTGTATAGACATGTCCAACAGCGTCGGTAGTTTATTAAATTGTGGTGTATATGATTTTAGCAATATGAAAGTTTTGATGGATTTCATTTTTTTTGTCCTTATTAAATTACTTGTAATTTTTTTATAACAAAGTCTTTTATGATTTATTTAGTACCGCAATAGTCCCCTCAACAAATATTTTTGGGTGTGGATATCAAGGGAGCAGCCTCAGCAACTGCCCCAATATCCTTAGAATTCCCAATTCTTGACTAGTACTGTCTCAGCCAATAGAAACATGTCTGTGAATACTGTGTGTACATGTATGTGTATACTGTGCGATTGTATACTGTGTGTGTGTATACTGTGTAGCCCCACAATCTGATTGCCTGGGGGCCCCATAATCTCCTATTGCCTGGAGGCCCCATGAGTTGTCAGTCCGCCCCTGGCGACAAGGTATAAAGTCAATGTGTGTAAGCCCACTCATGTCCATTTGATTATTCATGCATATCAGTGAAAGAAGAAATGCTGTGACAGGCTGAGCATTCTCCTGTGAACATTGAAAGATGGCAGATCACTAGATCATGGCAGTAAACAGTGGATTTCAAAAGATGGAACGTGACTTTTGAGATTTATGTTAAAGCTTACATTAAACTGTGTACAGATATTTTAAATTCTATAGCATAATGGCCTGGACCCAGAGACATGGGCTGAAAAACACTGGATGTAATTTAACCCAGAAAACCTAGCACAGAAAAGAGGTACAGTGGTGGAGCAGCCTCTCCAGGCTAAAGTTGAGTGTTGCAGTGTTTTTATTTTTTTATTTTATTTTTTTATATAGTTTTGATGTTGCTGTTATTTTTTTGGCATCTTTAAATCAAATTTTCTTACAATTTTGATTTGACAGTTTCATTATTCTGTCAAAAAGGGTTAATATTCCTGCGCTTGTCCTACTCTCCTGGTGAAGGGAAGTGTGACTACTGAAATGGAGAAATCAAACACATAACTAAATGAATACGATTTTAAAATCAGCACTCAATGGAACTCAACACAAATTAGTTAAAAATAAATTTAAAAATATAACATTTAATCAAAAGAAAGCACAGAAATAAAGTCCTTAAAATCCAGCACAACAGTGAGGAATGCACTTATTGTTCAGTCAGATTGGATTTTTATCTGCCTGAACAATAAGTGCATTCCTCACTGTTGTGCTGGATATTAATAACTTTATTTCTGTGCTTTTTGATTAAATGTTATAGTTTTTAATTTATTTATTTTTCATTCATTTGTGTTGAGTTTCTTTGTGCGCCGATTTTAAAATCGTAATTAGGTGAACCTCTCTGCAGAAGTTTTTTCAGCTGCGCTGGACATCAATTGAAATCACTTGTTTTTAATCTGACTCAAATAGGGGGTTGTTTTTAATAAGACTGAAATGAAAAAATTTAGCTTTGGAGTTTTGTGTTGTTGAATAACTAAATGAATATATATATATATATATATATATATATATATATATATATATATATATATATGTATGTATATGTATATATATATATATGTATATGTATGAAGAAAAGCTGCAACCCAAAGGGTCAGAACCCTTACCATAAAGCATAGAAAATTAAAAAGAAACAGGTGCGCTAATCTAGAAGGAATATTCACAGTGCAAAAATACAAATGACAAAAATTTAAGGGCATAAAGTGCACTCCTGCAAAAACAAGTGTATACAAATAAAAAAATGAAATGACTCAGTGAAAAATATACGATTCAATTCATAAAAGGTGCATAAAAAAATGTGCATACAAAGATGTGCATAAAAAATTTCCAACTGGCAAACCCTTACACAAAAGTGAACGACATGAACCAAGTATGTGAAAAACTTCTGTGCTCTTCAAGGGAACTGGGTGAACCAAATTTAAGGCAACTTCAGTGCTCTTCAAAACACAAAAACTTTAATATTCCATCATCACATACATTTACCAGATAGCAGTAGTTCCAAGCATTGGATAATAATCTCACCATGCTCCAACAGACTGTAAAAACAAACCAAATTCCAGATAACAGCAGTATCAGACACTGGACAACGATCCCTTCAGACGCCAACACCTTAAGCTGTAAAAGTGGATCCAGTTTTTCAATGGATGCAGGAATCACAGTATTTTTGGAAAAGCTGAAATCCAATCTGGCAGTTCAAGGATAAATCCCAGAGTAAAAGGGAAGAAGAGGATAGCCTCGTAGTACAATAGGTTTCAAAATATGTATTAAAACAGCACACTAAAAGCTTACATCAAGGCAAACAAACATAAGCAAAAATAAATGCATGTGAAAAACATAGCAGTGGTTTGCACCAACCAGCTCAAACAGTTTGACGTCTCAGGCCGCGTACACACGCGCGGACTGTTCGCCCAACTTTGTCCGCTGAACAGTGTTTGGGCGGACAGTCCGCTCGTGTGTGGGCTTTCAGCGGACAGTTTCAGCGGACAGTTGGACGGACAAGGTCTTTCGGAAATTCCGTAAAACTGTCCGCTGAAACCTTGTTTCAGCGAACAGTCCGCTCGTGTGTAGGCTTGTTCGTCAAACAAAGTTGCGCGCATGCTCAGAAAGGATTTTCACGCCGAAAGCTATAATGCAGTGTATAGGACGTCGTATTTTTCGTCCCGTCGTACGTGCCGTTCACGTCATCGCGCACGGTTTCAGCAAACTGTTCGTCCGTCGTGTGTGGCCATGTCCGTCCATGCTAAGTTTGAGCGGACTGTTTGCCGAAACTGTTGGACGGACAAAGTTGGGCAAACAGTCCGCGCGTGTGTACGCGGCCTCACAGTGTGCTCCACCAGATTAGTTTCTCCGCAATAGGCTTTAGCTGGGAAAAGAGACTCCCCAAGACATCTGCTAATAGCATTTAAATACAAAAGTGGATGCGGGTGACACCAGAAGTTGAATTGATCTATACATCCTTTTGGTGTCACCAAGATGGGACGTGTAAAAAATTCTAGGGAGGGAAGGGGGGAAGGGTAAGGGGAGGAAGGTGGGAGAAGTGGAAAGGGTAAGGGGAGGAAGGTGGGAGAAGTGGAAAGGGTAAGGGGAGGAAGGTGAGAGAAGTGGAAAGGGTAAGGGGAGGAAGGTGAGAGAAGTGGAAAGGGTAAGGGGAGGAAGGTGAGAGAAGTGGAAAGGGTAAGGGGAGGAAGGTGGGAGAAGTGGAAAGGGTAAGGGGAGGAAGGTGGGAGAAGTGGAAAGGGTAAGGGGAGGAAGGTGGGAGAAGTGGAAAGGGTAAGGGGAGGAAGGTGGGAGAAGTGGAAAGGGTAAGGGGAGGAAGGTGGGAGAAGTGGAAAGGGTAAGGGGAGGAAGGTGGGAGAAGTGGAAAGGGTAAGGGGAGGAAGGTGGGAGAAGTGGAAAGGGGGGGGGAAGGTGGGAGAAGTGGAAAGGGGGGAGAAGTGGAAAGGGGGGGAGAAGTGGAAAGGGGGGGAGAAGTGGAAAGGGGGGGAGAAGTGGAAAGGGGGGGAGAAGTGGAAAGGGGGGGAGAAGTGGAAAGGAGGGGAGAAGTGGAAAGGAGGGGAGAAGTGGAAAGGAGGGGAGAAGTGGAAAGGAGGGGAGACGTGGAAAGGAGGGGAGAAGTGGAAAGGAGGGGAGAAGTGGAAAGGGGGTGAGAAAAGTGGGAGAAGTGGAAAGGGGGGGAGGGGGGGGAGAGAAAAAAGCGGATGGTAAGAGGATAAATGTGGGGAGGGGAAGAAAAGGGGAGTGGGGGAAGGGGAAAAAGATTGAAAGAGGGGGAAAAAACAGAGAAGAATCTGGAAATTAAGAGGGGTGAGGAGGATGTGTAAAGGGAAGGGAGGGAAATGGGGGTGAAGTGGTGATAAAAACAGGACAAAGGAGGGGGGTAGGAAGGAATGTAAAGGAAAAAGGGAAGGCAGTGTATGGGAGAAGGGAGGGGAAAAGGAACGGGAGGGAGGGGAAAAGGAACGGGGGGGGAAGGAGACCCAAAAAAAAAAACGGAGTTAGTACTCACTGGTAACTCCTTTTCCAGTGGTCTTCCAGGACAGCCCTTGAGAGATGAAGTCCCTCCCATCAACACAGGAAACACATTGCCAATCAGTTCAAAAGGTGGACCTTCAGGTCCCTGGTCAGTCATTTACCAAGAACTGAAGGATGGCACTGTAAAAAACAACAACATAACCACAACAAGCAATATCGTTCTTGTATTAAACTTATGAGAAAAAATAAAGTGTGGGATCGTGCTGTCCTGGAAGACCACTGGAAAAGGAGTTACCGGTGAGTACCAACTCCGGTTTTCCCCAGTTGTTTTCCAGGACAGCCCTTGAGAGGATCCCCAAGTACTCACCAGATTAGGGTGGGACCACGACCTGGAGGACTTTCCTCCCAAAAGCCTGATCCTGACTGGACATTAGATCCAGTCGATAATGATTTGTAAAGGTGGAAAAGCTGGACCACGTGGCTGCTTTACATATTTGCTACGGGGTACCAACACCAACAGGACCATCTTGAATGTGATCAGTCTTAGAGAGGACTCTGATATAGGTTCGAAGGGAGATCCTAAGAAAGCTTTCAGTACGACAGCTAGATCCCAGGAAGGAGTTTTGTTGACTGACTGGTTTACGTCTAGAGATTGCCTTACAAAACCTAGAAATGAAAGGATCTTCCTGCAAACGTCTTTCTAAGTACACACTTAGGGCAGCTATCTGAACCTCGATAATACTAGGGGTTAACCCCTTGTCTACCCCCTCTTGTAAAAACTGAAGAAGGATATCAGCTGTGTCCATGCCCTTCCTCCCATAGCCATCCAACTATTGAATTTTCTCCAGACTTTCTTATATATAGCCCTGGTGGTTGGCTTTCTACTCTGTAATAGGGTCTGAATCACCCTGTCTGTCAGACCCTTACTTCTCAAGATTTCCTCCTCAGTAACCACGCTGAGAGGTTTAGCAAGGTTACCTGAGGGTGAAAAAGAGGTCCCTGTGACAGGAGATCTCGTCTGCAGGGAAGTCTCAGTGGAGGCTGGTCCGACAGCTGCAGCAGCGTTGTAAACCATGGCCTTTTGGGTCAAAATGGTACCACAAGGATTAAGCAAGTTTCCTCCACAAGGAACTTTGCTAGAACCCTTGGGATAAGGTGGAGTGGCGGAAACGCATATGCCAGGCTGAAAGTCCATGGAGTTTGTAAAGCAACTACTGCCAAAGGGCATAGAGAGCAAAAATTTTGAACTTTTGCATTCGACCTGTTTGCAAAAAGATTCACTACTGGCCTTCCCCAGTGAGTTAGTATCAGATTGAAAACTTCGGGATGTGGCGACCATTCTTGATTCGAAACTCATTGTGGACTCAAGAATTCTGCAGTGCTGTTCATCTTCCCCTCCAAATGAATCGCAGAAATGGATTTTAGGTTGGACTCTGCCCACCGAAAAATGTGCCTGGCCACTAACATTAAACGAGGACTTCTGGTACCTCCTTGTTTGTTTAGATATGCTACAGCCGTCATATTGTCTGAGTGGACCTGTAGATGATGACCCTGTTGCAAGGTCTGGAAAGCCAGTATAGCTCTGAGGATTGTCGCTAACTCCTTCCAATTGGAGGAGAGAAGCCCCTCTTCCTGAGTCCACCGGCCCTGGGCCCAGTCTGAGTTGAGATGAGCTCCCCAACTGCTCGCATCTGTGGTCAGAGTAGAGGCGATGGGCAAGACCCAGAGAACCCCCCTGTTTAGGTTCCCTGCGTCCTTCCACCACCAGAGGGACTGCTTTAATCTTCTGGGAATTTATACCTCTTCCTCCAATTCCTTGCCCTTTAAGTGTTCCAGCAAGAAACTCTGGAGGTCTCTGATGGAACCTGGCCCATTGCACAGCTGGAATGGCTGCCGTCATGAGGCCTAGCACCGACATGATCTCTCTTACTGTGCACTTGCAAGAGATTTGGAGAAAAGAGATTCTGTGCCATAGGTTCAAAATCTTTTCCTCCGGTAGTACTATCATCTGATCCACTGAGCTGACTTTGTAGTCTAGGTATAGGATCTCCTGAGTAGGAACAGTCTTGGATTTTTCCCGATTGATAATCCATCCCAGCTGACCTAGACTGAGCTGTGTTAACTCTAAGTCCTGAGAGAGCTTTTTCTCAGAGTGGGCCGTCAGAAGTAAGTTGTCTAGATATGGAATGATCGAGACCGACTGAAGCCTTAATGGAACTAGTGCCTCCCCGAGAACTTTGGTAAAGATTCTCGGGGAGGCTGACAGTCCGAATGGAAGAGCTCTGCACTGAAAATTATACATTTTTGCATCTATCTGAATAGCCATCCGAAGAAATTTCTGGCATTCCTTCCTTATAGGTACATGCAGATAGGCTGCCCTTAAATCCAGGGTAGCCATAAATACCTCCTTTTGGAGGAGATTCTTTATTGAATAGATAGACTCCATCCGAAACTTCTTGTACCGGATAGAGAGATTCAGAGGGCGGAGGTTCATAATCAGTCTGAACTTCCCGGACGGCTTTTTTACCACAAATATATGAGAGTAAAAACCGTCCCCCTGCTCCTGAATGGGGACTGGTGTCAATACCTCTTGATCCACCATTTCCCCTATCAACACAGGTAAAGCCCTGACCTTCTCTGAGTGGCTTGGGAGCTTTGTTACAAGAAATTTTGAGGGTGGGCAGCTGTGAAACTGTAGCGCATACCCTCTTTTTATTATGTTTAAAACAAAATTTGTTTGAGGTTATCTTCTCCCATTGTGGAAGAAAGCTCGATAACCTTCCCCCCACAGGAAGCCTGATGTCACTGGGGCTTAGGGGTCCGACTGAGGCGGCTAAAAAGTAAGCCCCCTTTTCCCTTCCCTTTTTGACCTCTCCAGTGCTTTTTAGGCTTCAATTTCTCCCCTTTTGCGGGTTCCTTAAAGGGACGAAAAAATTTTCTTGGAAAATTTTTCTTTTTAATGGGAAGTCTTCTTTTTATCTGCTGTCCTTTCTAAGGCGGTATCTAATTCAGGCCCAAAGCCCAAATCCCCTGTAAAATGGACACTACACAAGCGAGTTTTGGACGCAGTGTCACCACCCCATGTTTTCATCCATACCACTCTCCTAGCTGCCACTGAAAGTGCGGGCATTTTAGCCGTAATTTTCACGGAATCAGTGGAGGCATCAGAGATAAAACTCGTGGCCTTAAAGAGCATAGGAAAGGTCTTTAATAGCTCAGCCCTAGGAGTGCCTGTGGCTAGAGCTGGTTTTAACCCGGCCATGGAGGCATCCCAGGCCCTCTTTAGGACCACATCTGCCCTTCTGTCCATTGTATCCTTGAGGTGACTCATGTCCTCGGAGGCTAAGTCAGATTGCTTTGAGACCTTGGAAAGCGGTGTGTCTAGTTTTGGATCTTTATTCCAGACCGCCTCTGGGCTCTCGTCAAAAGGGAATCTTCTTTTTAAGGAATTGGTAAAGAAGACTTTTTTATCTGGTTCAGACCATTCCTTAAGGACCAGAAAGTACTTTATGTATGGGAAAAACGTTCGCCTTCTTTTTCCCCAGAGCCTCATACATTAAATCATGCCTGGATAATTGAGTCTCTTTTTCATCAATTTCCAGCGTATCATAAATGGCGCTTAATAGCTCCTCTACCTCCTCAAGAGAAAGCTTATACCTTGCGCCTTTGTTGGCTACAGCCTGATCCTCATCCTGGTCCGAATCAACATCAGAGGATTCAGGGCTAACTAACGTGGGGCTACGCTCCCTGACTATATGGGGCTCCCCGGAACTAGGTGTTGTAAGGCATGGTGAGGAGATTGTGGTTGCCTTAGTGGTGGAAGCAGCTGTACCTACGTCCGTAATTAAATCACGAAGGGATTTAAAAGTTGAAGCCATCTCTTCTTTAAAGGAGCCAAGGAACTTAGCCAAGGGGGAGTCTGCCTCTGTTTTGAGAATGCCTGCAATACAGTTTGCAGAAGGCTTTACCAGAGCCTGAAGATAACTTATTTCCACAGTTAGGACATTTTCTGTGGCCCGATTGGTCTTCCCTTGGGGCTTCCTTAGTCTGAAAGAAAGAGGGCATCCTTAGTGATTAATTTTAATACCTAGGGAACACCTGTGCTGTATCACCACCGCAAACAATCTCCTGACCTGTTAAGTGAACACCACCCTGGTGTACTACAAGTCCCAGCCTTAATACCACCACCAACCACCAGTGTAATGGCATGCCCAGCAGCCTACCTGGATTTGACTGGTGCCTGCCTCCACCGGAGCGTCCTGGGGATTAGCCTCCATGGTCCCCCTTGAGATCCAGATCCCGCCGCTAGTCCGGTGCAGCTGGATGCTGGCGGGATCGTACAGGCACAACGTGGGCTTCCCTCTTCCTCCCTGTGCCTTCAGAGACCCGGAACCGGAAGTCTCGGCACACAGGGATGACACAGTTCCGCCGGAAATGACGCAACGGCGTCACCGACCCCCACAGCTATCAGCGCAGAGAAGGACACAGAACTGCCACACTGCTCTCAGGGGGAACTAACGCCATCCTGACACTGGCCACCTCAGCACTGGAGAGGAAGGGAGCGGGTGGGTCTGCTCCTACAACGCCGGACGGTACCCGAGCCAAAAAATCTTGCATATGGACTAGCTGAGAACCTGCCGGACAGGACCCAGTCCCCCCAGCGCAGGTTCACACTCTTCAGGCAGCCCCTGAGAGATGTAGTCCTCCTGGTTCCTGGCAACATGTTCCTCCGACGGAGGAAACACAAATGACTGACCAGGGACCTGAAGGTCCGCCTTTTGAACTGATTGGCAATGCGTTCCCTGTGTCGATGGGAGGGACTCCATCTCTCGAGGGCTGTCCTGGAAGACAACTGGGGAAAGGGAGTGATGGGGGGGAGTGAGGAGAGGAAAGGTGCTCACAAAATAGACAATTCTCCCTCCCTTTCCCCTTTCTTTTTCCCCCTTTCCACCCCCCCCCCTTTTTCCACCTTTCCCACTCCTTTCTTCTTGATTTAATATGTTGTTTAACCACTTAAGGACCGCCGTATTGCCATTGTACGTCATCACAATGGCACAGGCAGGCACAAGCACGTACATGTACGTACCTGCCTTCCAGCGGGTGGGGGGTCCGATCGGACCCCCTCCCCCTGGATACGGCGGTCCGGTTCGCTGCAGGAGCGATCCGTGATGAGGGGATGGCTGTTGGTTTCTGGCCACCCCCTCTCGATCGCTCCTGGCCAATGAGAAGCTTCCTCCCACTGTGTATTGTATACACAGGAAGGAGGAAGTGATGTCATTCTCCTCGGGGTGGTCTTTTTGACCGGACTACGAGGAGAAGACAGAAAGTAAGTGTGCACCAACACTACACTGACATGTAGGTACACACAGGCACACAAACCCCCCCCCCCCCCCCCCCGATCGACCCCCCCAGTCACAGTGTCACTGATTGCAGTGATCATTTATTTACTGAGTTTACTCAGTTGTAAAAGTAAAAACTGTCAGGGCAGTTAGTGTTAGGTCCAGGGTAGCCCCCTATCACCCCCAATAAAGGTTTAACCCCCTGATTGCCCCTAGTTAACCCTTTCACCCCCTTTTGCCAGTGTCACTAAGCGATCATTTTTCTGATCGCTGCATTAGTGTGGCTAGTGTCGCTAGGTAGCTAGTTTTTTTTTTTAGGTTCACCGCCAGGTTTTTATAGCGCTAGGTACCCCGATATACTACCCAATAATGGTTTTAACCCCCTGATTGCCCCTAGTTAACCCTTTCACCAGCGATCACAGTATAAGTGTCACTGGTGACGCTGGTTAGCCAGTTAGTTATTTAGGTTCCCCGTCAGGTTTTTATATAGCGCCAGGGACCCCCATATACTACCTAATAAAAATTTGAACCCCCTGATTGCCCCTAGTTAACCCTTTCACCAGTGATCACCGTATAAGTGTTACGGGTGACTCTGGTTAGTTTGCTTTTTATAGCATCAGGGCACCCACCATTTATTACCCAATAAAGGTTTAACCCCCTGATCACCCGGCGGGTGATATCAATTAGGTTTTAGGGTCAGGGTCTGCATCGCCCCAGGCAGCGCTAGGTTAGTGCCAGTACTGCTAACACCCACAAGCAAAGCATAAACCTCCCGTAGTGGTATAGAATCTGAACAGATCAATATCTGATCTGATCAGATCTATACTAGCATCCCCAGCAGTTTAGGGTTCCAAAAAAACGCATTGTTAGCGGGATCATCCCAGATACCTGCTAGCACCTGCGTTTTGTCCCTCTGCCCAGTCCACCCAAGTGCAGTATCGATCGATCACTGTCACTTACAAAACACTAAACACATAACTGCAGCGATCGCAGAGTCAGGCCTGATCCCTGCGATCGCTAACAGTTTTTTTGGTAGCATTTTATATTTAAATCCGGAAGGCAGTGCTTGGTTTTCGGGGTCCCGTACATGGCTAGGCTCCCAAAAAGTCCCCCACATGTGGTATCCCCGTACTCGGGAGAAGCAGCAGAATTTATTTTGGGGTGTAATTTGACTTATGCCCATAGCATGTGTGAGCAATATATCATTTAGTGACAACTTTGTGCAAAAAAAAAAAAAAAAATTTTTTTAATTCCTGCAACTGCAAAATATAAAATATTTCATGGACTCAACATGCCTCTCAGTAAATAGCTTGGGGTGTCTACTTTCCAAAATGGGGTCATTTGGGGGGGGGGGGGGTTTGTGTTATTTTGGCATTTTATGGCCTTCGAAACTGTGATAGGTAGTGAAATCAAAAATTTGCACCCTTAGAAATCCTGAAGGCAGTGATTGGTTTTCGGGGTGCCGTACGCAGCTAGACTCCCAAAAAGTCCCACATATGTGGTATCCCCGTACTCAGGAGAAGCAGGTGAATATATTTTGGGGTGCAATTCCACATATAACTATGGCATGTGTGAGCAATATATCATTTAGTGACAACTTTTTGTAAACTTTTTTTTTTTTTTTTGTCATTATTCAATCACTTGGGACAAAAAAAAAAAATATTCAATGGGCTCAACATGCCTCTCCACAACTTCCTTGGGGTGTCTACTTTCCAAAATGGGGTCATTTGCGGGGGGGGGGGGGGTTGTACTGCCCTGCCATTTTAGCACCTCAAGAAATGAGATAGGCAGATTAAAAGCTGTGTAAATTCCAGAAAATGTACTCTAGTTTGTAGACGCTATAACTTTTTACGCAAACCAATAAATATACGCTTATTGACATTTTTTTTTACTAAAGACATGTGGCTGAATAAATTTTGCCCTAAATGTATGACTAAAATTGAGTTTATTCGATTTTTCTTATAACAAAAAGTAGAAAATATCATTTTTTCTCAAAATTTTCGGTCTTTTTCCATTTATATCGCAAAAAATAAAAATCACAGAGGCAATAAAATACCATCAAAAGAAAGCTCTATTTGTGGGAAGAAAAGGACACAAATTTTGTTTGGGTACAACATTGCATGACCGCGCAATTACCAGTTAAAGCAGTGCAGTGCGAAATTGTAAAAAGACCTCTGGTCCTTAGGCTGTTTATTGGTCCGGGGCTGAAGTGGTTAAAATGTAATTATGCTTTGTCTAAATGTATTACTTGTTTCATAGACCACACCTCATGAGGAAGTGGTTTATACAGCAAAACCAGTATAGGAAACAATTTTTACTCCACACCAACAGAAGCTCTACGGGGGAACCCGTTAGTAGTCAGTTTGTGGCATTTCTTTTAATAACTCCGTAAGTTTGTTCTATTTTTGAATTGCATTAAAGCTTGATCTTTTATCATAATCATTTGGTCATTTTATCAGTACTGAGATAGTCCATTAACCACTATAGGTGGTCATGTGTATTGGCCAGCATCAGCAACTGTCCTCACATTTCCACCTTCACAATTTATCATAAACCCAATGTATTGGTAGGTAGAACTGAACATAATATAACATAACCCAGTATGAAAGTAGGCATTATATCTATTAAATATTAAAAGGAAACCATTGAGTAAACAGTAGTATATGATAATAATCTAAAATAAATAAACCGAACACTAGCACGAATGGAAAAAGAAAGATCAGCTACTATCAATGAAACAATAATATCCCATTCTATGTTCATTCCCAAGGGTCTACAAGTATGTAAATAAAAAAACCAATGGGTTTCACAACGGGATATAGATTTTTTTCATATTGCTCCCCCTCCATTGTGGTGTGAATTTCTCAATGCCTGTGACCTGCAATAAAGCCGGATCTCATGGTAGTCACGAAAATGCTTTGACACACTGTGCCCTTTAACCACTTAAGCCCCGGACCATTTTGCTGGCCAAAGACCAGAGCACTTTTTGCGATTCAGCACTGCATCGCTTTAACTGACAATTGCGTGGTCATGCGACGTGACTCCCAAACAAAATTGACATTCTTTATTCCCCACAAATTGAGCTTTCTTTTGATGGTATTTGATCACCCCTGCGGTTTTTATTTTTTGCGCTATAAACCCAAAAAAAAAAAGCGTCAATTTTGAAAAAAATAGTTTTTTTTACATTTTGCTATAAAATGCATTGATTCCTGTGTAAATGACACTGGCAGTGAAGGGGTTAACCAGTAGGTGGCAGTGTAGGGGTTAAGTGTGTCCTGGTGTGCGTTTCTAACTGTGGGGAGGCAAGGCTGTGTGTGACGTCACTGATCTCTGCTCCCAATGACAGGGATCAGAGATCAGTGACACTGTCACTAGGTAGAACAGGGAGATGCTTGTTTACTTTAGCATCTCACCGTTCTTCCTCCCTGTGAGACGATCGTGGGTATCCCCGCAGCGTTCGAGTCCGCAGGACCCACGATCCGATTCACAGAGGCCCCAACCATCGCACACCACCGGCAGTGTGCACGAGATGGCACGGCGGCAAATTTAAAGGGACATGCAGGTACGCCCATTTGCCTGTCCATGCTATTCTGCTGACATACATCAGCATGCACCGGTGGGGAAGTGGTTAAAATCTTTCCTGATCTTCGCAAGATATTCTGCTATCACTTTACGTGCCCATGTGGTTCTCTTACTATATTGGAACCCTCAAGAGGTATATGACACCTACAGTTTCACATGTAATGAACTCCTTAATGGGAAAGGTACATTTGGTAGTATGATATGTAAAAGGAATCAGTCCTCAGTTTTTGAATGCTTACATACTTTACACCCTTTTCCACAAAGCGATCTTTCAGAGTGAATGCCTGCAGAATAAAATAGTCAAATTCATTGAAATTTACTTTTAAGGAACTGATTGTAACCAGTTGGGATGACGACAACTCCCAACTGGTATAAAACCCATTTATCAGTGGTTTTAAAGAATGTTTTTATCAGAAGTTTATTGTGTTGCATGAATATAGTAACTAGTGATGGCCGAACGGTTCGCCCGGCGGTCATTTCGCGGCGAATTTCCGACTTTCGCCGTCCGCGGGTTCGAACGCCTTTTTCCGTCGTTCGCCCCGGCGGACTTACGTGTTTAATGTATACAAGAACTTTAACCTTTCGTGACACGTTTATCATGTGTTACAGGACAACCAATTGAGACATGACAGCTCATGGACACTTGGACATTCCCCCTAACCTATAAATACACCCGATCCGGTGGCCATTTTACATTCTTTCTTCTGTCACTGTAGGGAAAGGATCCTGTGTGGAGTAGGGACAGAGAAAACGCTAGCTATTTGGTACACAAAAGTTCTTTTCAGGACTGGTATAGGTGTTAGGTCAGCAGCCTGAGTTTCTTTTGTCAGTTTAGATAAAGGGACAGAGCGCTGTATGCTGCTATTTTAGGGACAGCTCAGCCAGATTAGTCTTTCTTCATCATCATCATCATCATCATCATTAGCTGTTACTATCAGGTCCACAAAAGAGCTGTTCCAGCTAATCGTTCCAGCCTACTCTTTTTTGCCAATTTGTATAGGGACAGGCAGGAAGCAGTGTGTCAGGCAGTGAGGATAATTTTAAAGACTTGCTGTTACTATTAGTTCCACAAAGGTTCTTTTCAGGACTGGTATCAGTGGTACGGTAATAGGCTTGTACACGTATAATATTCTTTCTTCCAAATATAGAAAGAATATTATACTTGACTGCTGCCCTTCTGCTGCAGTCTGCTAATCATTCACAACTCACTTGTTCCACAAAAGTTCTTATAAGGACTGGTAACTTGGTCTGTCTAGGGTGCTACGGTACATAGGCTTGGGTGCGGTACAGTCTGCTGTTCTGTAAGGACCGCTATCGGTCCACAATAGATAGGGTTGCCGTGCACTACTGCTGACCGCTGCCCTATACTGCAGCAGTCCTTCAGCGGTATAGGGACTGACGCACAGTCTGCTAAACACTAATACACAACCTGCTTGGTCCACAAAAGTTCTTATAAGGACTGGTAACTTGGTATAGGGTGCTACGGTACATAGGCCTGAGTGCGTTACAGTCTGCTGTTCTGTAAGGACCGCTATCGGTCCACAATACATAGGGTTGACGTGCACTACTGCTGACCGCTGCCCTATACTGCAGCAGTCCTTCAGCGGTATAGGGACTGACGCACAGTCTGCTAAACACTAACACACAACCTGCTTGGTCCACAAAAGTTCTTATAAGGACTGGTAACTTGGTATAGGGTGCTACGGTACATAGGCCTGAGTGCGTTACAGTCTGCTGTTCTGTAAGGACCGCTATCGGTCCACAATACATAGGGTTGCCGTGCACTACTGCTGACCGCTGCCCTATACTGCAGCAGTCCTTCATTGGTATAGGGACTGACGTACAGTCTGCTAATCACTAACACACAACCTGCTTGGTCCACAAAAGTTCTTATAAGGACTGGTAACTTGGTATAGGGTGCTACGGTACATAGGCCTGAGTGCGTTACAGTCTGCTGTTCTGTAAGGACCGCTATCGGTCCACAATACATAGGGTTGCCGTGCACTACTGCTGACCGCTGCCCTATACTGCAGCAGTCCTTCAGCGGTATAGGGACTGACGCACAGTCTGCTAAACACTAACACACAACCTGCTTGGTCCACAAAAGTTCTTATAAGGACTGGTAACTTGGTATAGGGTGCTACGGTACATAGGCCTGAGTGCAGTACAGTCTGCTGTTCTGTAAGGACCGCTATCGGTCCACAATACATAGGGTTGCCGTGCACTACTGCTGACCGCTGCCCTATACTGCAGCAGTCCTTCAGCGGTATAGGGACTGACGCACAGTCTGCTAAACACTAACACACAACCTGCTTGGTCCACAAAAGTTCTTATAAGGACTGGTAACTTGGTATAGGGTGCTACGGTACATAGGCCTGAGTGCGTTACAGTCTGCTGTTCTGTAAGGACCGCTATCGGTCCACAATACATAGGGTTGACGTGCACTACTGCTGACCGCTGCCCTATACTGCAGCAGTCCTTCATTGGTATAGGGACTGACGTACAGTCTGCTAATCACTAACACACAACCTGCTTGGTCCACAAAAGTTCTTATAAGGACTGGTAACTTGGTATAGGGTGCTACGGTACATAGGCCTGAGTGCGTTACAGTCTGCTGTTCTGTAAGGACCGCTATCGGTCCACAATACATAGGGTTGCCGTGCACTACTGCTGACCGCTGCCCTATACTGCAGCAGTCCTTCATTGGTATAGGGACTGACGTACAGTCTGCTAATCACTAACACACAACCTGCTTGGTCCACAAAAGTTCTTATAAGGACTG
The DNA here is from genome assembly GCF_037356315.1 of Lithobates pipiens. Lineage (NCBI taxonomy): Eukaryota > Metazoa > Chordata > Amphibia > Anura > Ranidae > Lithobates > Lithobates pipiens. The sequence continues at coordinate 365,264,444 of NW_027507758.1, read as the reverse complement.
GTAACTTGGTATAGGGTGCTACGGTACATAGGCCTGAGTGCGTTACAGTCTGCTGTTCTGTAAGGACCGCTATCGGTCCACAATACATAGGGTTGCCGTGCACTACTGCTGACCGCTGCCCTATACTGCAGCAGTCCTTCAGCGGTATAGGGACTGACGCACAGTCTGCTAAACACTAACACACAACCTGCTTGGTCCACAAAAGTTCTTATAAGGACTGGTAACTTGGTATAGGGTGCTACGGTACATAGGCCTGAGTGCAGTACAGTCTGCTGTTCTGTAAGGACCGCTATCGGTCCACAATACATAGGGTTGCCGTGCACTACTGCTGACCGCTGCCCTATACTGCAGCAGTCCTTCAGCGGTATAGGGACTGACGCACAGTCTGCTAAACACTAACACACAACCTGCTTGGTCCACAAAAGTTCTTATAAGGACTGGTAACTTGGTATAGGGTGCTACGGTACATAGGCCTGAGTGCGTTACAGTCTGCTGTTCTGTAAGGACCGCTATCGGTCCACAATACATAGGGTTGACGTGCACTACTGCTGACCGCTGCCCTATACTGCAGCAGTCCTTCATTGGTATAGGGACTGACGTACAGTCTGCTAATCACTAACACACAACCTGCTTGGTCCACAAAAGTTCTTATAAGGACTGGTAACTTGGTATAGGGTGCTACGGTACATAGGCCTGAGTGCGTTACAGTCTGCTGTTCTGTAAGGACCGCTATCGGTCCACAATACATAGGGTTGCCGTGCACTACTGCTGACCGCTGCCCTATACTGCAGCAGTCCTTCATTGGTATAGGGACTGACGTACAGTCTGCTAATCACTAACACACAACCTGCTTGGTCCACAAAAGTTCTTATAAGGACTGGTAACTTGGTATAGGGTGCTACGGTACATAGGCCTGAGTGCGTTACAGTCTGCTGTTCTGTAAGGACCGCTATCGGTCCACAATACATAGGGTTGCCGTGCACTACTGCTGACCGCTGCCCTATACTGCAGCAGTCCTTCAGCGGTATAGGGACTGACGCACAGTCTGCTAAACACTAACACACAACCTGCTTGGTCCACAAAAGTTCTTATAAGGACTGGTAACTTGGTATAGGGTGCTACGGTACATAGGCCTGAGTGCAGTACAGTCTGCTGTTCTGTAAGGACCGCTATCGGTCCACAATACATAGGGTTGCCGTGCACTACTGCTGACCGCTGCCCTATACTGCAGCAGTCCTTCATTGGTATAGGGACTGACGTACAGTCTGCTAATCACTAACACACAACCTGCTTGGTCCACAAAAGTTCTTATAAGGACTGGTAACTTGGTATAGGGTGCTACGGTACATAGGCCTGAGTGCGTTACAGTCTGCTGTTCTGTAAGGACCGCTATCGGTCCACAATACATAGGGTTGCCGTGCACTACTGCTGACCGCTGCCCTATACTGCAGCAGTCCTTCATTGGTATAGGGACTGACGTACAGTCTGCTAATCACTAACACACAACCTGCTTGGTCCACAAAAGTTCTTATAAGGACTGGTAACTTGGTATAGGGTGCTACGGTACATAGGCCTGAGTGCAGTACAGTCTGCTGTTCTGTAAGGACCGCTATCGGTCCACAATACATAGGGTTGCCGTGCACTACTGCTGACCGCTGCCCTATACTGCAGCAGTCCTTCATTGGTATAGGGACTGACGTACAGTCTGCTAATCACTAACACACAACCTGCTTGGTCCACAAAAGTTTTTATAAGGACTGGTAACTTGGTATAGGGTGCTACGGTACATAGGCCTGAGTGCAGTACAGTCTGCTGTTCTGTAAGGACCGCTATCGGTCCACAATACATAGGGTTGACGTGCACTACTGCTGACCGCTGCCCTATACTGCAGCAGTCCTTCATTGGTATAGGGACTGACGTACAGTCTGCTAATCACTAACACACAACCTGCTTGGTCCACAAAAGTTCTTATAAGGACTGGTAACTTGGTATAGGGTGCTACGGTACATAGGCCTGAGTGCAGTACAGTCTGCTGTTCTGTAAGGACCGCTATCGGTCCACAATACATAGGGTTGCCGTGCACTACTGCTGACCGCTGCCCTATACTGCAGCAGTCCTTCATTGGTATAGGGACTGACGTACAGTCTGCTAATCACTAACACACAACCTGCTTGGTCCACAAAAGTTTTTATAAGGACTGGTAACTTGGTATAGGGTGCTACGGTACATAGGCCTGAGTGCAGTACAGTCTGCTGTTCTGTAAGGACCGCTATCGGTCCACAATACATAGGGTTGACGTGCACTACTGCTGACCGCTGCCCTATACTGCAGCAGTCCTTCATTGGTATAGGGACTGACGTACAGTCTGCTAATCACTAACACACAACCTGCTTGGTCCACAAAAGTTCTTATAAGGACTGGTAACTTGGTATAGGGTGCTACGGTACATAGGCCTGAGTGCAGTACAGTCTGCTGTTCTGTAAGGACCGCTATCGGTCCACAATACATAGGGTTGCCGTGCACTACTGCTGACCGCTGCCCTATACTGCAGCAGTCCTTCATTGGTATAGGGACTGACGTACAGTCTGCTAATCACTAACACACAACCTGCTTGGTCCACAAAAGTTTTTATAAGGACTGGTAACTTGGTATAGGGTGCTACGGTACATAGGCCTGAGTGCAGTACAGTCTGCTGTTCTGTAAGGACCGCTATCGGTCCACAATACATAGGGTTGACGTGCACTACTGCTGACCGCTGCCCTATACTGCAGCAGTCCTTCATTGGTATAGGGACTGACGTACAGTCTGCTAATCACTAACACACAACCTGCTTGGTCCACAAAAGTTCTTATAAGGACTGGTAACTTGGTATAGGGTGCTACGGTACATAGGCCTGAGTGCAGTACAGTCTGCTGTTCTGTAAGGACCGCTATCGGTCCACAATACATAGGGTTGCCGTGCACTACTGCTGACCGCTGCCCTATACTGCAGCAGTCCTTCATTGGTATAGGGACTGACGTACAGTCTGCTAATCACTAACACACAACCTGCTTGGTCCACAAAAGTTTTTATAAGGACTGGTAACTTGGTATAGGGTGCTACGGTACATAGGCCTGAGTGCAGTACAGTCTGCTGTTCTGTAAGGACCGCTATCGGTCCACAATACATAGGGTTGACGTGCACTACTGCTGACCGCTGCCCTATACTGCAGCAGTCCTTCAGCGGTATAGGGACTAAGAGTTTTGTCACAGGGTGATTTAAAAAATGACAGGCAGAGGAAGAGGCAGGCCCTTCCGCAGGGGTGGTAGGGGTAGGGCAGGAGCAACAGCCTTGAGCCAAAGTGGGAAGTTGCAGAAGGTGCGTTCAATTACTTTAAAGGACGCACCAGACTTGGTTGAGTGGCTCACTCAGCCTTATTCTTCTGCACCCTCCTCATCCTCTCGATCTGCACCCTCTTCTTCACTCTCTGCTATGTGCACCCCCAAAGACACTACCACCAACAACACCACCACCACCACATACCTTCCGCTTGAGTGCAAATGGGGGCCTTCATGCTCCAGTGTTTTAATAGGGACCCCCGTATAAAAAGCATGAGGGTCAAGGACCAGTACTGGGTGGCAACGTACTTAGATCCCCGGTACAAACACAAAATGGCGGAAATGTTACCGCCGTCGCAGAGGGCTGTCAGAATGCAGCACTTCCAGGCCTTGCTTCGAGAAATGCTGCATTCTGCTTTTGCGTGCGCTGGCAGAGGAGCAATTCCCACTCCCAGAGAAGGATTTGCGGGTACCAATCCAACAGCGCCTGCAAGAAGAGGCCGGTTTGAAGATGTGTTGGTGACTTCGGATATGAGGTCATTCTTTCAGCCGACCCATCGACAGGTGTCATCCGGATCCAGCATCAGGGAACGCCTAGACCGTCAGGTGTCCGACTACATTGGGTTAACGGCCGATGTGGACGCTCTGAGGAGTGATGAACCCCTAGACTACTGGGTGGGCAGGCTTGACCTCTGGCCAGAGCTTGCCCAATTTGCAATCGAACTGTTGGCTTGCCCCTCATCCAGTGTCCTGTCCGAAAGGACGTTCAGCGCAGCAGGGGGGATTGTGACCGATAAGCGTACTCGCCTAGCTCACGACAGTGTTAACTACCTCACATTTCTAAAAATGAATGAGGCATGGATCTCGGAGGAATTCAACACATGTGATCAGTAGACCATGTATATGTCTATAAACAATTTTTGGAATCAAGCACACAGACCTTCTTAATTCATTTGGCTCACTTCCCTGACCCAAAAAAGCACACCGTACTATATGCCCCTACCCTCCTCTTTGAAGAGGTTGAGCGGTGTCATATTTCTACTGGGGCTGCTTATTATGAGGGGTTCCCACCATCCCTGTGCTGTGCTGACTTCCTCCTGGGTGTTCTTATTATGAGGGGCTCCCACCATCCCTGTGCTGTGCTGACTTCCTCCTGGGGGTTCTTATTATGAGGGGCTCCCACCATCCCTGTGCTGTGCTGACTTCCTCCTGGGGGTTCTTATTATGAGGGGATCACACCATCCCTGTGCTGTGCTGACTTCCTCCTGGGGCTGCTTACGGTGCTGCTGTCAGCGCTGTATGTCACGGAGCTGCTGTCAGCGCTGTATGTCACGGAGCTGCTGTCAGCGCTGTATGTCACGGAGCTGCTGTCAGCGCTGTATGTCACGGAGCTGCTGTCAGCGCTGTATGTCACGGAGCTGCTGTCAGCGCTGTATGTCACGGAGCTGCTGTCAGCGCTGTATGTCACGGAGCTGCTGTCAGCGCTGTATGTCACGGTGCTGCTGTCAGCGCTGTATGTCACGGAGCTGCTGTCAGCGCTGTATGTCACGGAGCTGCTGTCAGTGCTGTATGTCACGGAGCTGCTGTCAGCGCTGTATGTCACGGAGCTGCTGTCAGCGCTGTATGTCACGGAGCTGCTGTCAGCGATGTATGTCACGGTGCTGCTGTCAGCGCTGTATGTCACGGAGCTGCTGTCAGCGCTGTATGTCACGGAGCTGCTGTCAGTGCTGTATGTCACGGAGCTGCTGTCAGCGCTGTATGTCACGGAGCTGCTGTCAGCGCTGTATGTCACGGAGCTGCTGTCAGCGCTGTATGTCACGGTGCTGCTGTCAGCGCTGTATGTCACGGAGCTGCTGTCAGCGCTGTATGTCACGGAGCTGCTGTCAGCGCTGTATGTCACGGAGCTGCTGTCAGCGCTGTATGTCACGGAGCTGCTGTCAGCGCTGTATGTCACGGAGCTGCTGTCAGCGCTGTATGTCACGGTGCTGATGTCAGTGCTCTGTATTACGGTGCTGCTGTCAGTGCTCTGTATCTCCTGCACCCTCTTGTTTGCCTACCCTGGTCCCTGACCTTCCCTCTCCTCCATTGCCTTCATTAGCTCCATAGTCCTGAATTGTCAGAACAATTTCCCAAATAAAAAAAAAATGCTTGTAGTTATCGATCCCAAATTCACCTCATACATGTATTATGCTATTGTCCAGGTGGTGGGACTACGTGCTACCCCCTAATAATTACCCCGTGGCCGCAAATTCGACCTAAAGGTTTGCGAAATTCGCCTCCCATTGAAGTCAATGGAGCCCGCGGCGAACGGTCGTTTTCGCGAACGTTTGTGCCCGTTCGCGTTTCGCGTTCGCGAAACGTCCCGTCGGAAGTTCGTCCATCACTAATAGTAACATCCAAAAAGTTGATGGAGGTATCACTCCATTCATGAGTGAACCTAATACCCCAATTGCTAGTATTCAGATCATTCATGAAAATATGACAGGAGTTCTTGTTCTCATCCCCCATCCATATGAAAAAGGCGTCAATGCCAAAACCTCAAATTCGGATGCCCATCTGTGAAAATCACCTAATTTTCCCATAAAACCATAACCAGATTGGCTAGACTGGGGACAAATTTGGCCCCCATGGCTATGCCAGTCTGCTGTAAATAATTCCCTTGGTAAAAAAAAGTGATTATGTTCCATCGCAAAATTTAAAAGTTCCAGAAGGAAATTATGGGGAATTGTCAGACGGTTGTCCATTACGAAAGTAGATATTAAAAAATGAAATTGTCCAAAAAAATATACATATATACACACCGATATTGTCCGCTGCCCCAACCCCCTCCCCCAAAAAGCATTGTGAAAAACCTTGAATTTCAAGCATAATTTGTTCCAGAAACATGCTTGTAATTGAAAGCACTTGCATATCAAAGCAAATTTCCCCATAAGAAATAATGGAAACTCAAATGATTCGTTCCACAACCATCCTTCAGTTTAAAATCCAAATAAAAAGATTACAGCAATGTGATAGGTTGTTTAACCATAAAATATCCATCCACAAAGGGCAAACTCCAGCAGGAGCTACAGAGTATAAAAGAGAAGAGCGGCACCTTTAAGTGTAGCCAGTGGCGGAATTATAGGGGTCACCGAGATCGCCATGGCGACCAGGCTCCTTGCTGCAGGGGGTCCTTGAGGGCCCCCTGTACTCAGCCGATTACGAACTGTAATCAGCACTGTGCAGGGAGCTCCTCAGATTAGCCTCAATTGAAAGCACAGTGTGTGCTCTTTGCCTCCCCCTACAGTGCAGTACCCTGCAGGAAGAGCCAAGGTAAAGGACTGCCGTTTTTTTTTTTTATAAGACTACTGTGTGTGTGTGTTTATATGTGTGTGCGTGCGTGCATGCATGCATATATGTGTGGGTGTGCGACTGTGTGCATGCCTGTGGGTGTGGATGCAAGCGTGTGTTCATATATGTATGTGAATGAATGTATGCATGTATGTATGCATATGTATGTGAATGTGCATGTGATTATCAGTGGCAGTGCATCCAAAAGGGTGCATAGGTGCCGCCCCCTCTATGACCAATGGATAGATTCATGCATAGCATGAATCTATCCATGGCCACCACTGCCACCCCCATATTTAAGTGTCCGGTTCCTTTTGGGGTGCTGGGCATCTGAATTACAGCGGCAGGGGGTGTTTTTTGAAGCACCTGATTAGAGCCATAGGCTTTAATAGGCTTCAAAATAGGTGAACTGCAAGCGCCATGCTTGACGCTCACAGTCTACCCAGGTGTGTTAGAAAAGTGAATATTCACTTTCCTAACACTGAACCTCCTCTCCACCAATCAGGTGTGTGGGTCTGTTACCTGTCACCTGATTGGCTGAAATGATAGGCGCAGCTATTGGACGCCTATCAGGAGGAGAGAACGGGAGATGAGGATGGCAGGAGATGCATGGAGGACCCTGCTCGTGGCAGTCACCTGCTGCCCCAACAAGACAGGGTAAGTGCCGGGCAGACCGCGAGCAGACGGTGGGGATTGACAGTGGCAGCATTTGATGGCACACTGGCAGCATTTGATGACACAGTGCCAGAGCTTGATGGGCACAGTGGTGGCATTTTATGGCACAGCGGCGTTTGATGGGTACACTGGCGCATTTGATGGCACAGCGGTTGCAATTGATGTTTTTTTTCTGAACTTTTCAGTTTGCTTTCGCCCCCTAAAAAGTTTATATGCGCACAGTCCCAGAGGATGCTGGGACTGTGGCATCATACTGGGCAGGGACATCATCCAGTGATGTCCCTATATAAGTCGCCACGCGCCCGGTCCCCGTCATTGTGAGCAGAGAGAGCGACGAGGCAATATCTGAAGAGAACAGAAGACGGCGGCGACAACGGCGGCGAAAGAAGAACGGGCCACCGCCTGTAAAAGAGCTAGAAGAAGGCGCGATGGCCCGGCAAGAAGAACCGAAGAGGGGGACAAGACCCCCGAAGTCGGAAGAAGAGGGCGGCGGCGAAGAAGAATGGCTCCTCCGCTAGTAAAACAGCTAGCAGAAGATAGCGAGTCCGGCGAGAAGACCCCCGAAGACGGAAGACCCCCGGAGCTGTGCAATAAACCATTTTAACCCTTGTGTGTTGTGTTTTTTTTTTACTTTTATTTACAGGTGAATGGGTAGGGGTACATTGTACCCAATACTCATTCACATAGAGTGGGGGGCAGGTATCCGGGGGCCCTCTTATTAAAGGGGGCTCCCGGATTCCGATAAGCCCCCCGCCCGCAGACCCCCGACAACCAATGGCCAGGGTTGTCAGAAAGAGGCCCTTGTCCTCATTAACATGGGGACAAGGTGCTTTGGGGTGGGGGGGCCGCACACCCCCATGTTGAGGGCACGTGGCCTGGTACGGCTCAGGAGGGGGGGGGGGGGCGCTCGCTCGTCCCCCCTTTCCTGGCCGGCCAGGTAGCGTGCTCGGACAAGGGTCTGATGTGGACCTGGGGGGGACCCCCACGCCAATTTTTTCGGCATTGGGGTTCTCCTTTAAGTCCATACCAGGTGGCAGGGCCAGCGACGTATCCTTCGCGGGCCCCGCCTACCTGGAGATGTGCTCAAAATGAGCGGACTTTCCTCCGCATGCGTGGGCAAGTCCGTTCATTTTAAAAGTACGGCGGATAGTCCGGTGGACTTAGTACGCCGTATTAGTCTGCTGAAAAAGTGCCGTGTGTGGGCAAGTAGCCCATTCGGAAAGTCTGGCGGGAAGACCGCCGGATAGTCCGCTACGTGTGTACGCGGCAAAACACAGAGAGGATCTGGTCTCTCCATTTTCCTCCTGCAGCTGCTGGATGCCTGTGGGTGGGAGAGGAGGAGAAGCGGGGGGAAATGGAGAAATCATTCCCTTTATATGCAGCCACCCACCTGTGACCGGGCCCTGGTGTTCCGCCATCGGGCTCGGAGTAAAGAGCTTTGTCCAGAGGTCGGGGGGGGGGGGGGGGGGAAGAGAGAGACACCCTCCATGGTTTCTTGCATCGGGGCCCTGAGGATTCTAGTTACGCCACCGAGTGTAGCAATATGGTTACATTTAATGAAGGCACAAAATTTAGCAACTCACATGGTTGATAATTAAAACAGACATATCTAAGTATGCAGGCAACCGGGGTAAAGCTGTCCACATAGAACACCCCCCACACGGCCGACTCTCACCGATGTTAGTCTGCAATCGTGACGACTACCCTGCAGTAGAGTGATTGAACCGCTTGTGGAGAGCAGAGTGGAAGGGATGACGTTGATGGCAGCAAGGAGGATGGTCTATGTGGACAGCTTTACCCCAGATGCCTGCATACTTAGATGTGCCTGTTTTAATCATCATCCATACAAGTTGCTAAATGTTGTACCTTCATTAAATGTAACCATATTGCTACACTTGGAGGCACATCTCTCCTTTTTTAGACTCCATTGTGACACAACGCTACTTTATATCAAGACATCGCTTGTATATCAAGTCAAAATTTATTTGAAAAATTTGCTTGTCTTGCAAAACATTTTCAAACCAAGTTAATTTTAAATCAAGGTTTTACTTTTTTTTTTTTTTTTAAACAGACACCATCCACTGCTCTGCAGACACTGTTCACTGCCCCTGGAGGGAAGGACCACACAGGACATACAAAGCACATATGGGAATGTTAGGAGGCATTTACCAAGACCCAACAGGGGCAAGATGGTAAATGGGTAAATCATAATCAGGATGAACCTAGAAGGTGCACAACTAGATAGAGTGTATGGATCACATTGACACCCCCCCCCCCCCCCCCACTTACAGTAAAAAAACATGTATAAGTAGTATGATTTTTTTCCCTAGGTTTATTCAATCTTTTTATACATATTTTTGCTTTAAGGTTGATTCAAATGTTTTAAATTATACCTATAAAGCCCATTCCTTCTTTTTTCTCGATTTCTGATCATAAAAGATCAAGTCACCTGGATTTGGCACTTTTTTTTTTTTTTTTTTTTTTAAGAAATGAACTAGCAAGGCCTAGCTAAAATGGTAAGGGGAACTTAGAACAGTATAATAAAACAAATGTCACTATAAATGTAAACCAACTTAAAAGTGGATAGTATTAGTAGGGCAAAGGATGATGTCAGGGCACTGGACAAGTCAGTAGGACAGTGGACGAGGTGTCAGGTATTTAGCATCCACAGAATCACAGACTCTTTGTCTGCAGCTTTCGCTGAATGAATGGGAAATGCTCTGTGCTAAGCAGCTTCCTGTCCATTGACAAATTTTGGTATAGTAAACAGTTGACAATGCTTCAGTTATGAATGAACAAAGGTAGTGATCGGAACCAATCACTCAGTGTTTATTCTGAAAAAGGGGCCAGTAATTTACATTTACTAAAAGAGGAAAAAGGGACAGGAGGGGGCAGCATTTACTGTAAACGATCCCCTTTCTTCCTGCACCCATTGAAGGTCAGTGGGAGGGAGAAGAGGAGAAGCGGCCTTCATTGGCTGCAGGAGGAAAATGGAATCGGTACCAGTAAATGTCACCTGCCCAAGTTCGTGGTCAACCCATCTCGTAGGGCTAAAATGAGTTTTTACCTGTATTCATCTTATTTCCCTTTTCCTTGGAATTTGCTGACCTGTAGTTCACATATATTGTCACAAGATGGCAGTCTAGCATTCTTTCCAGCAATAGCTATAACATTTCAGATGCCTGGCTTCTTCTCACCATAACGGCAAGGGGTAAAAAAAAAAAACAAAAAAAAAATACCACTGAGAATGTTGCTGCTGTGTGCATAGATCCATACGCAAATCATATGCACCTATCCATCACCCCCAAAGAATTATCCATCATCACCTCCATGGAATGCTGCCCATGTGTGGGATGTAAACAATCAGGAGGAGTACACTTGGAAGTCCTACTTGCCACTGAGCCTGCTACCGGGTACTGCATTTAATGGTGCTGGGATAAAGGCGAGTAGAGATAAGAGGGTTACCGTGTAGGTTGCAAGGGTGAACAGGGGGCAGAGTTGAGGTACTGCATTGTAAAACGTGTGTCACCGCAAGGACACACAGGAAACAATTGCAGCACAGCCGTAGGCTGCATTGCACAGCTGTATATTGCTATGAATTAAGTGCATGTTTAGTACACTTCAAAAAGTTTGTACAAGAACTTTGAATCATGCACCGCCCCCTACTGCAGCTGGGACTAAGGGACCAGAGGGCTGGCAGAGAAAAAGTGCTACAGCAGCTCTGTTCCAATGTGAATTCACACTGAATGTCCCCGTTACATTGTGGGTTCGTGTAGAATCCAGTGGCGGCTGGTGAAGTTTTAGGATTGGGGGGGGGGGGGTGCCAGACTCCACCCTTCCTTTTTGACCCCTCCCACTTGGTGAAAATGGCCATGGTTTCAGCAAAATAGTGGGCGTGGCTCTAAGGTGGTGTGGTTAGTGTCTGAGATGAACGAGGGACGGAGGGAGAGGGAGAGAGGGATGGAGGGACAGCAGGCCCAGATCCTACACAACACTAGAAATATGTGTATTCTAGAAAGTTTAACAATCAGCAGATAAAGATATTTCAAACACCTGGTATTGGCACTTCAATCATCCCGGCACCATGGTGGTTATGGTGTCAGGATGATTGAAGCGCATGATTTCTATTATAACATTGTAATATAAAATGAAATCATTCAACTCACCATAATGCAGAAGCAGTGGGAGCCCTGAGCGTGTCACTAGCCACGTGGCCTGCCACCAAATGCCATCAGGTGTCCCCAGCAGAGTCCGTCCTTACATTAGATGCCCCCAGCAGTGTCCCACCAAATGCAGCCTGTGTTACCGCCAAATTGCAGCAGCATGCGTTCCACCAAGTTGCAGCAACCTCATATCAAAGCCCCCCTTACTTACCTTGCAGTCTGTTGTCCTCTCTAGCGATGTCTCCTGTAGAGAGGTCCATCCTCTCATACTTCCTCTCTCCTGGGCGCAATTGGAGAGAGAAAACAGGAAGTGACATCAACTCAGATGTCAATCAAACCTCCCGGCCGTAGTAATATATACTGCGAACGGGCGAAAGCTACTCGGAGCTTCAGAAAGCGCCGCAAGGCGGGCTAAGTGCCCGCAAATGAAGCGCCACATGACTGCATAGACGTGGCGATTCCCATAGGTGCACTGTGTCCGAACACAGTGCACTTAAAAAAAAAAAAAAAAAAAAAAAAAAAAGGTCCTTAAGGGCTAGCTATAACCACTTAAGCCCCAGACCAATTTGCAGCCAAAAGGACCAGGCCCCTTTTTGCGATTCGACACTGCGTTGCTTTAACTGACAATTGCACGGTCGTGCGACATGGCTCCTAAACAAAATTGGTGTCCTTTTTTTCCCACAAATAGAGCTGTCTTTTGGTGGTATTTGATCACCTCTGCGGTTCTTATTTTTTGCGCTATAAACATTGGTGGTCAATATAAAATCTCCCCTTACAATGATGGCCTGTGTAAAATCCACCTGTACATTGATGGCCAGTGTAACCACTTCAGCCCCGAAAGGTTTTACTTCCTTCCTGATCAGAGTACTTTTTGCCATTTGGCACTGCGCTGCTTTAACTGGTAACTGCGCGGTCATACACACTTTACCCAAACTAAATTTGCGTCCTTTTTTTCCCCACAAATAGAGCTTTCTTTTGGTGGTATTTGATCTCCATCAGGATTTTAATTTGCGAAATAAACAAAAAAAATGCTGATTTGCTGAGATGCATACTGAGTGTTTTGCAAAGGCTGCTTTTTGTCAAAGTTTTGAAAATTGGAACCCCCCCCCCCCCCCAAAAAAAAAAAAAAAAAAAAAAAAAAAAAAAAAAAAAAAAAAAACCTTCTCTCTTAATTTTCCAAAACAAACGAGAGCTTCAAAGTACTCACCATGCCTCTTAGCAAATACCTTGCAAAAGGGGATCATGAGGGGGGGGGGGGGGTGTGGGGGTGGTTGTGCAATCTTCTCCAAAACTGATAGGTAGTGGGGAGTGAAATAAAAATGTACGCCCTTAGAAATCCTGAAGGCAGCGATTGGTTTTTGGGCTCCTGTACACAGCTAGACTGCCAAAAAGTCTCACACATGTAGTATCCCCGTACTCAGGAGAAGCAGCAGAATGTATTTTGGGGTGTAATTATACATATACCAATGGCATGTGTGCGCAATATATCATCGAGTGGCAACTTGTGTAAAAAATAAAAAAAACTTGTAGCAAAAGAAAATATTCCATGGATTCAACATGATTCTTAGCAAATAGCTTGGGGTGTCTACTTTCCAAAAAGTATTCATTTGGAGGGGCACAGGGGGACATGGGTGCTATAATTTTTTTTTTTATTATTATTCATTATTTATTTTGCTTTATTTTATTTTGACACTGTCCCTTTACTTTTGTTTAATCATTTTATTGTTATCACAGGGAATATAAAATATCCCTTATGATATCCCCCCTATGATAGCAATAGTGACAGGTACTTTTTTTTTTAAATTGGGGTCTATTAGACTCTAGATCTCTCTTCTGCCCTTAAAGCATTTGACCATACCAAGATCGGTGTGATCAGACGTTTTTCCAATGGCATTGTTTATATCTGGTAAAACCAACGTCATAAAATGCACATAGCTGTCGGTTTATTAGGCCATTGAGATTATTGGAGCCGTTCTAGTCTCCGATCAGCTCTATGGTCAGCTGGCGGAACAATCACCTGCATTCTCCAGTTCACTGGTGAGACAGAAGAGCCAGAAAAAACATGGAAGGGGTTCCCTCCCAATGCTTGTAAAAGCAGTCTAGTGGCCAATTAGCCACTAGGATTGCTTTTACATGAAAGCCGACCACCAGCGAAAAAAAAAAAAATGATACTAGGATGATGCCCAAAACCTGCAGGCATCATTCTGGTTTAACCACTCAAAGTCCAACAACATACCAGTACATTGCTGGTCCTTTTTGGGCATATATTGTAATGTTCCTTTTTCCCCCCATACAGCGTGTGGGCTGAACGAAAAGATTTCTCCATCCACATAGATTGATGGTAAGCCCACCATTAGAATATGGCCCTGCATCTACCCACTATTAATGATGGGCAAATATATACTGTTCTGTTTTTCTGAATAAAAAAACCTAGCAGATTCCTCCATTCACATCGATCAATGTGGATGAAGAAATCTCTGCCAAGAAAAGTGAATAAAAATATATACCGAAGCACAGAATGCAGAAGCCCCTATGCTTCCCCATATATGTTTATTTTAACCTCGGTGGGGAAATCACCTCCTACATCATTGGAGTCGCTGATTTTACGTATTGTGAGAGCAAACCCTGTTGCTGTCAAAAATAAACAAATCAGTGCTGCAGATAAATAGCATAGCTCCAAAGCAAACAATGGTTAGCAATAAAAACACAGTAACAATAAAACAGTAAAATATAATAGTATAAAGTAAAATTACGTATCTGCAAAGCAAACAATGGTTAACAAAAAACAGTAATAAAACATTACAGTATAGTATACTGTAAATTACAGTATAGTATACTGTAAATTACAGTAAAGAACATTAACTCAATAAAACACCAACTATTTTTGGCTTTTTTTTTTAATTCATGGGTTTTTTCTTTTTGCATTTTTATTGTAACTATAAATGTTCCAGGTTAGGGTCTCTCAAAATAGGATGGCCATCTTACATCTTTTGAGACCCTGTGTGAAAGTGTGCCCTAGGACTGTGGGCTAGAATAATACTCCACTAGTGTGTGGTAGCGACAAACAGTCCCCGATGCAGAGACCAGGTTGGCCAAAACAGGGACAAAAATAGCAGGTGTCACTCCTATGTCCACGTATTCCCACAGATACGACAACTTCTTTGGGGTGCTCTTTGGGTAGAGGTACCAGAGTGGACATCTGGAAAATGCCTCATGCAGCCGGATCACTGCATCTTGTTTGGGAAATTGGGCCACAGCACCTTCTGGATACAGAAGGGCTGTGATTATCTCTTCCTGGAATTTTAGGAAGGATGCACTTTTTTCTGACGCATTGTATAGTACATAAACGTTGAACAGAGCCAATTGGATTAAGTATACAGACACTGTTTTATACCAGCATCTGGCCTTATGGGCAAATAAGTAGGGCCCCATCATCTGGTCGTTGAAGTCCACCCCTCCCATTTTAAGGTTGTATTCATGGACACAGAGGGGCTTCTCAACAGCAGTCTCCGTTACAGTTTGGACTGCCGTTTCTGCGTTAATGGAAGACAATGAAAACATTCCATTTGTCCTTCCACCTCAAAGCAAGCAATTCAAATGACCTCAAGCAGGCTCTCGCCCTCCGCCTAAGTCAGGTATTTACAAGACGTTGGGGGAAGCCCTGGCGATTAGAGCGCAGGGTGCCGCAGGCTCAAATTCCTAATTGAAAGAAGTGTCTTAAACGTAGCACGCTTGTATAAATTGTCCACATATAAAAACAGTACCCCTTTCGAAATGAGGGTGACACTAAGTCCCAAAAAATCTTGCCGCTGCTCCCTATGTAGTCTGGGCAGTGGGGGGGGGCTCCACACTGCTATCTTTTCCCTCGTAAACCAGGAAACTACATGTATATAGTCTTTTGCCCTGACACGGAGCTCATACATTTTGACCCCATATCTGGCACGCTGGCTGGAGAGAAACTATTTGAAAACAAGGCGGCCAGAAAACTATTTAGGGACTTGTGAACACAGATTTCTTGATCGGGGATATACAAGGCTGCAAAATTTTTGGCTGAAGTGGTTTATGGCCAAATCTTGTAAAGCCAAATCATATTCAAGGTCACCCCGAGGGTGGCAGAGTTCATTGTCGAAGTGCATGAACCGTAGGATTTGCTTGTATATAGTCCTGGCCATGGCAGCAGAGAACACAGGCATATGGTGAATTTGATCAGTGGACCAATATGGTCACAAGACATTAAGAAAAATTTTTTTGAGAGAGAGAGGGAATCTTAACAGATTAAGGATACCACGTCCCCATATTAATGAATACAACACAGAAAAACAAGGGGGGGCCAAAAGAGGGCTGGGGAATCACCAACCCCCGGGACTTTAACGGTATCGAATCAAAAAATGTTTACAAAGAAAAGAATCTTGAATGTATAAAATATTACAATTTTATTCAAGCTATACACAATTTTAATTTAAACATTCATAAAAACGATGATTTGACATCAATTTGCAAGAAGGAGCATATTAGTATTTAATCCTATTTTTCACCAAACAAGAGGAGTGAAGAAAAGGCAAGCTGCAATCATTCTCAACATGTTTCGCTCGGAATGGGCTTCTTCAGGAAAAACTGATTGAGCAGCCACAGAGCTAGGGTAATAGACAATGAAAAATGAATGTTACTATCAATTGGTGCATAGAGTAACAACAGTCAATAAAATAAATGACAATGAATTGATATAGATAGTCTTTGCATAAGTTGAGTTATTGAAACAGATACATGAATGTATTTTAAATAGTTGGATTATAGATTACAGTAAATAAATATCTCACCGGTATTGCCAATGCTCCAAAGAATTCAAAGTCTTAGACGAAAATCATTTTAAGACAGTGTTAAAAAATCTCTATATTTATTATAGCGAAAAAACGCACAGATCAGGATGAAGTTTGTCACCTAATGGGAATCTGCAGAGAGAAATAAAACATTCAAAAGATATAAAGGAATAAAGGAAAAAGAAATCCATTGGACCCTTTGACAAAAAGGAGCCAATTATAAAAATTAAGGTGGATGTATCATGAATATGATAATTACCATGATAATGAAGTTGAATCAATGAAAATTACTGAAAGAGGTTATGTAGACTTCCAAGATAGGTCAAGGTCAAAGTCCATATAATGTAATATGGCCACAACTCATTAGTAATGCCCATGGGGAGGGATAGTCCCAGAAAGGTGTTAAATTCGGGTTCCCATGCAAATTGTCTGGCAAGAGACAAATATGAATTTGCAGCAATAAATTGACCAGCATATAAAATTGCTTTGGTCCACAATAAATCCGTACAGATCTTCCGTGAAAAACAGCTCATAAAAGCCAAGGGGAGTTAAATTTGCTGTATTTCCTCCTGAATTCCAGGTTGGCCAGTGAATTGGGGGGGGGGGGGTACAGGCGCTGCAGAAGTGTTGGGCTGCCAATCAGGATTTGCAAGCACATCAGGGCACTATGGGCCTGTATTTGAATTCTTTGCGGCTGTGGGACACTACTTGTGCTAGCCACCACACCAGCTTGAAGTGCACTTACGGGACTCACCACGTCAACAAGTGTTACTGCAGTGCTGGTTTGTCTATGACCAGGATGTGCTAGGCCGCTGGTGCTCGCCAGGTCATCAGGTTGAGCATTACTAGCACTGGCACTCTGCTGCATATGAGAAGCATGTGATTGTTGCACCTCAGCAACAAAACTTGGTCAGGTTATGCCTGACCTTAGCAGGGACCTGTAGCTCCATTGTCAGAGCCATCTGTGAGGGTGCCACTCTACGGGGTCGTTTACTGAGCCTGAATCCGATTTTGACAGTGATGCTTCCCCTGTGCTCTCATCTGTCATGCTCAATTATCCTGTAGACCTCTCCACTAGTGTACCTTTCATTTGACATTTTGGCCACTAAACTTACAGGTACTGAGTGCGACTCACAGGTAAAAAAGCACCTGGTTGTCAGACTGCTTGAACCGCTCCAAAAAAAAATTAAAAATTAACCGCTAGCAGAGACGAGGCCTTACTGCCAATGCTGCAGTTTTATGTACTGTGTATTGGAAGTGAAAGTGATCTATTGATACTGCACTTGTTTGGGTGGGCTGGGTGGAGGGGCTAAACGCAGGTGTTGGCAGGGCACGGGGGTCGAACCTAACGCCACGTTTTTGTGAACACTATACTATTGGGGATTCTAGTATAGTTCTGATCAGATCAAAGATATTAATCCATTCAGATACCATTCTAGTAATGGAGGTATAGTGCGTGTTACTGGCAAAGGGTTAAAATTGAACGCTGTCTGGGATGAACGCTGACGCCAACTGGCGTCACCCTTGACATTAATACAATGATCTGAAAAAAGATCTTTATACTGACAGGGAGTAAAAGGGTTAACTGGGGGGCAGATCAGTGGGGTTAAAACGTTATTAGGGAATATGTAGTGGGACCGACGCTATATAAGACTGACACCAACACCAACTAGCGTCACCCATGAAACCAAGACAGTGATCAGAAAAAAAAAATAAAAATAAATCTGTAAACTGTACTAAATGAAACTGATGGAGTGAAAGGGTTAACTGGGGGGTGATCAAGGGGAGAAACCTTTATTAAGCAATATATGGCAGGTATCCTGAATCTGGGACTAACACTAACTACCGCTAGCGCTGTTTAGTGTCACAAGTGACACCAATACAGTGATCAGTAAAAAATAATATGTACATTGTACTTGGTGACACTGACAGGGAGTGAAAGGATTAACTGGGGGGGGGGGGGGTGAAATATGTGCCTATGTGTACTGGTATTAGTGTAGTGCTTGTGTACTCACTGATTGATGCTCTCTCCTCACATGCTGGAACCGAAAGGGCTCCAGGAGGGGAGAAGACATTTCCTGTGCCTGTGTTTACATTACACAGGCACAGGACATTCTGTCATTCGCCAGAACCGATCAGCAGGTCCATGCAATAAATCATTGGCTTGGATCTGACTACTGATCGGTTCTTTAACAAAACCGATCGTTGCGGGGAGGGCAGGGGGCGTGCACAATATAAAGGTACGTTGTTTCAAGTAGCCGGGCCGTCCTGTCGCAATATGTGTGGTGGGCGGTCCAGAACTGGTTAAAATTGGGGGTTTGTGTAAAAGCTCCTGTTTCATGGTAGTCAGTGTAAATTCCCATTACAGAAATCTACAAGCCATCAGCAGTCAACAGTTGTGGCAGTACTTAGCAGATCGATCAGTGGTCAGGTATTTTCTAAAATAATTTTATGCCAAAATGTGTTAGCAATGTTTATCACATATTCTCTGCAAGAGCCGTTGTACTGTCACACTTAGCCAGTACAGACTAAAGCATAGTACACATGGGCCGAACCTTGAAGGGGCATGACCCAAAAAAAGGTCTGCTGATCAGCACCGTCAGCCAACAGCTGACCAGAGTGTTCTGGCATGGGGGCCCCTGACAGAACACAATAGCACAGCAGGGGAGATTTCTGTACTAACAATGGATAGTTAGTACAGCAGCTCCTCCTGGGCAGTCAGTTTTCTTTGCTCATCCCTGCTTGAACAGAAAAATAAAAAAAATACACTAGTGTCTACTAGACTTAAGGCTTGATGTATGTATGAAAACCCAAACATTGACTGCACCTGATTGGAGGATATATCCAATAGGATGCAGTCACTGTCCAGAGATAATTTTACACCCTTCCTTCACCTTTTATTTTAAAGCCACCTTTTGTTGATCTGGATAGTGCTGACAGGTCCACCCATAGCCTAAATTATGGGCAAGTTGACAGGAGCCGTGTAGGGAAAGCTTTCGTTTTAGCTAGCCAAAACAAATACATACATTTTAACAATACCCACAATGGTAAATAGCTAGGTTTCTGTTGTTCAAAATCTCTGTACATCAGTATTTAAAAATGTAGAACTATGCACAATTTAAACAAATGTACAACAATCTCCCATCAGGCCACTATATACAAACAGGCAGACGGGTCACTCCTATGGGGTGGGAGGGCACACGGGGTACAGAATCACCATGACCAAATCACATGTGAAAACAAAATCTGCATGTTGCATGTCTACACCTAAACTGAACCATTGGCACTTCCCACTGACTTTCATTGAGACACCAGTCCCAGCCATCTCCTGCTAACTGCACTCCTGGAACCACAAGGACAGTCTGCAGAAAAAAAGTCTTTGTAGACCACAAAACACCCTCTACATCAGGGGAGATGTAGACTAGAATACTGCAATCACTAAGCAGCAAATTACATCACCAGTGATGCATTTCGGTTATCTTGCAAACCTGGCCTTTTAGTGGGCCGAGGACAGGATTGAGAACTACAACTGCATGAAATCGAATAAACCAGACATGTTTCTGGCACTGGCTACACCAAGCCTGTACAGTTGAAATTATCCAGGGACACATGCTCGAGCAACTCTGTAAAAATTCTCCATGAATTTCAGACATCTTTCTAAACGTCACAAACATCCGTATACTTTCAACCAAGCCAATATGGGCAACCTTCTTTCTAGTCTACACCTACCCTCACAAGAGGCCCTAGGAACAACCTCTGGTAGCTTAATTACATCAAGCTATCAAGACCTTGAAAACTCACAAGTGACCAGGTCCTAATAGCCTATTGGCGATTTGCTATAAGAAATTTGCGGTCCTTGTCCCTCTGCTGGGTGAAGCTTACAACTCACTCCTACAGAGCCAGTCTGTAGAATCCCTCAGAAGGACTATATCCATGATTTCCAAAATAATGCAGACACCACATAGTCCAACTACAGGGCGAGATCCATACTCAACCTAGATGTAAAGCTCTAAGCAAAAGTTCTTGCGACTCAACCCCTTTATTGGCACCCCAATTCATAAAAACCAAAACCGATTTATTTCCCCTCGTCAAGCGAGAAGGAACATTTGTCAGGCAACTTTTGTAGCCCATACAGCTCAAACACGTCAGATCCCCTTCTGCTTTATCTCGTTCGACATAAGCAAATCGTTCGATACACTCCTGGCCATAGCTGCACTCTATCCTACACCGCTGGGGTCTAAGAACCCATTTTTTGCAATGTGTTTCAGCCCTATACCAAAACCCCAGGGCATATGTGCATTACTCAGGCTTTTGTTCTGACCTCTTCCCTATAGAGCGATGCCCCCGCCAAGGCTGCCCTCTCCCCACGTCACTTCGCCGATCAAGCCGCTAGCCCTTTTTATCCACTCTAACCCAAACATTAAGGGTCTAGACTTAGGCGGACACGAACACAAGCTTTGCGGATGACGTCGTAATGTGTTCCTGATTTCTCCCTTGATCTCAATTTTCTAACCTACTGGAAATGCTATCCCGCTTTTAGTGTCTGGTATTCTAATCAATCCACAAAAGTTGACCGCTCTGCACACCTAGATGCATGCAAGTCTTGCTTTTTCCTGGGCTACCAATTCCTATTAAGGGGTCAAATTCTCTGCAGACGGGCAGGCCTTTATTCAGCCAACTATCCCCCTCACGTTATCCCACCTCACTAATCTAATATCACAATAGTCTTCTCTGCCCCTAGCATGGATGAGCAGAATAACTTGTCTAGATGTACATAAATGTGAATTTTAGGGAGATTACTGCCTATACAGGATAGAATATATATATATATATATATATATATATATGCAAAATGTGGATGATTACACATAAATAAATTTACAAAATAACAGAACTAAAATAGCTAAATACTAATGTGCAGCAAATATATTGCAGGCAAATAGATTGAAAAAAAACTGTGCTAGCATCAATCAATTAAGTGCATAAGTGACGTGGATGTGAATAAAATCAAACAATGCTGTCCAATTTGCTGAAAAATGAATATAAAGTGCATACATAACACAGTGCCACTGCAAAACAAATAAAATACCGTCCACAAATGATTTCACATAAAACCAGAGTGAAAAGTCTTTATCAAAACAAGAAATCTGCTGGTGATGATAGTTGTACCAACATAAATGGTGATAAAGTGACTAAGGTGTCCGTTTATGAAGCAGTGATCAGTGGAGATCCAGAGGATCGCCGCTGATCACAGCCCATAAACAGTTTAAAAACCAGAGATAATCAGGGGAGAAGTGTTTGAACTTGTTCTCCCACCGAATATCTCCACACACTGAGAATCCTCATTGAATGACACAGTAACGGCCAGTTTATGAAGCTGGGATCTCAGCGCTTCACTGGCGATCGGAGTCAGAATTCACACTCCCCGATTCACCAGCTCAGAGGTGGAGAATCGGGGAGTGAAGAGAATGTGAGGGGATCTGAGGAGGAAAGAGGAAGATAATTAACTTCCTTATGCCTCGTTCAGACCCCCCCAACACTGTAACCATGTCCCCCTGTCATATTTATGTGTGTATATATATATATATACACACACACACACACACATATATACACACACACAGTGTGTGTGTATATACATATATATATATATATATATATATATATATATATATATATATATATATATATATATATATATATATAATGTGTGTGTGTATAAATGTATATATTATGTAGGGGGACGCTTTATTTTATTAACATTAATCACACCGTGTGTCAGTGTATTGAGCTGTGATAATTTATCACTGCTTAATAAATTGACATCTCTGTGTATCAGTGAATTTCTAGTACTGTAATCTCGTAAAGTCTCACGAGATTGCAGTATTAGGGGCCGTTCTCCAGTGTTAGAAGCGTTTGTAGATCGCTTCACTCCTCCAAGGGTGAAGCGAACTACTCCGCTTTATAAACTGGCATACAGAGGAGAAAGCTCTCCTCTGTGAATGCCGAGAGAAAGAAGCAGTGAATAGATTTCACTGCTTCATAAAAGGACACCTATGCGATCTTGTGTTTCTTCAGAGTGCCAGGAAACACTAGGTGCAGTGGCTACAAGTTGCTGCAAGGTAAACAGCATACAATAGTATCCAAAGCAAAGCACTGTAGCCTGCAGATGGTGACGCTGGGTCTGTAACCTTACAGGGCTGCAAATGTGGTTTCCACTTGTCCTACCTCTCAGGCAGTGTATCACATGAACCATGCAAAAGGAGAACAGGGAGCCCCAATAGTGAACTATGTCAAAACTTGGATTTATTAAAATATTAGGCATAGACTGGTACTCACATACAACATAGTAAGCAGGGTAAAATAAAACGAGCTCAGGATGTCACTTCCAGTGTATAGGAATACACAGACACCGGAAGTGGCGTAATGAGTACGAGCGATATATTTGATGCACATTAGTATTTAACTATTTAAGTTTTGTTATTTTGCAACTTAATGTGTAATTATCCACATATTTTGCACCTTTGCACATGGCACTTTACATATTTGGAGCGCAACACCATATATATATATATTTTTTACTTTTTGGTGGAGTTTGTACCCCTGTCAGTGGTTTGTTGCAACCAATTCTTTTAGAGATAGAGATATATATATTTTTTTATTTACCCTCCCCACTTATCTTAGTAGCGCGGGAGTACCCATTTCTCCAGGTTCTATATATTTACTTGCAAATCCTACAGCATAGGGTATTTGAATTAATTCGGGGCAAGAGTAAGCCCCCACCAGCCTAAATCTACTCTGTACACTCCTAAGAGCAGGAGTGGGCTTAGCGTGCCTGACCTTTCAAAAATATTATGCTGCACAATTAGCGCAGCTGCCTAAATACCATGCCACTAAAGAAATCCCACTGTGGGTAGCAGTGAAATCTGTATACTGACCCCCTTTCCACTGCAAATTTATTATGGCTTGGACTGTCACAACATATGGCCGCCTCTAAAGCCTTGTACACACGATTGGATTTTCCGCAGACAGTTTTAGACTTTGGTTCAAAGGGCGTTGGCCATGAACTTGTCTTGCATATAAAAACTGCACACAATGGTCGGCCAAACATGAATATAGTGACATACTACGTGGCTTTTCAGCTCTTTAGCGCCACCCTTTGGGCACCTTCTGTTAATGCTTGTTGAGCATAGATTCCGAATATGCATACTTTTGCACACAAAATCAGAAAAATCTGACAGGCCGCTGTTCGCGGAAAATGTATAAGCCTGCCATCCAACATTTGTCTGCGGAAAATCAGACAATTGTCCGAAGGAGCATACAAACGGTCAGATTTTAGGCCAACAATCTGTCAAAATTCCCATTGGAAAAATAGGATTTTTGTACTTACCGTAAAATCCTTTTCTCTGAGGTTCACTGACTGACACAGCTCCTTTACTTAGACCATCAGGTTGTTACGCCACCTTCGGGAGAGGACTATGCAGAACATGTTAACATGTACAAAAAAAAAAAAAACATAACTTTCTAGTTCCGCCCAAGGGGCAGTTCCTTCAGTAACAACCCCCCCCCCCCAGCCTGCATCCTGCAGCCTCAGTACGTCAAACGTAACATATAACGTAAAAAATAGGAGGGGAGGGTGCCGTGTCAGTCAGTGAACTACAGAGAAAAGGATTTTACAGCGAGTACAAAAATCCTATTTTCTTTTACATTCACTGACACCGCTCCTTTACGTAGACCATCCGGACGTCCCCAAGCAGTGTCAAAACGAGGGGTGGGAAACAGCATAAAAAACTTCACCCTCCAAAACAGAGTATGGGAAACAGTATAAAAACTTCACCCACAAAATAGAGTGCTCCCCAACTTGGGATTCACCACCTTATCTAACCGCATCAGAACTTGCGGTAACAATGCAACAGTGCATTTAATTAAGATAACTGTTTCTTGTAAAAAAATAAATAAATAAAGCGCAATAGAAAATTACACGGCTGCCTGCAAAACTTTGCGGCCAAAATATCTACCTCGTAGAATTTTATAAAGACCAAGTCGCCGCTTTACACACTTGAGCGACTGATGCTTGATGTCGGAAGGCCCAAGAGGTTCCAATTGCCCTGGTGGAATAAGCCGTGACCGGAAAAGGGGGGCCCCTTCAAGGCGTAGGCCTGTACCACAATCTGTCTGATCCACCTGGAAATGGTGGCAGATGAGACCACCATGCCTTTCTTCGCACCAGCTACCAAAACAGAGTCTGACTTCCGAAAGGGAGCCATGGCAGACGAATATACCCTTAGAGCCAGCAGCACATCTGCCTAAGGATCTCTTGCCCTGGACACGAATCTCGGCACCTTCCGATTGAGAGGGGAAGCCAGGAGATCCACATCTGTTGTGCAGCATAGGAGCCTGAACACATCCAGATGCAACGACCACTCTCCTGGGTCCAGCATCTGGTGACTTGGGTAGTCCGTCTGCCAGTTTTCCACTCCCGGGATGTAAATGACCGATAGGGCCAGTACATGTCGCTCTGCCCACTGAAGGATGTGAGCGACCTCCCGTGCTGCAGCTGAGCTTCTTGTTCCTCGATGATTGACGCATGCCACCACCGCGGCATTGTCTGACTGGATCCTGATTGGATGCCCTCAAAGCTTCATTGACCATGTGTAGAGGCATAGCCTGATCGCTCGTAGCTAGAGCACATTGCTCGGCAACTTTGATTCCTCCTCCGACCAGAGGCCCTGGGTCAACTGTATCCCCAGTACTCCACCCCAGCCAGTATGGCTGGCGTCCGTTGCGATTACTGTCCAGTGTAGGAGATAGGAACGACTTCCCGGACCGAAGTGCCGGGCATCTCAGCCACCAGAGTAGGGAGTTCCTGACTGACTGGCTCACCTGAATCTGCCCATCCAGGGATAACGGAGATTTGTCCCATTTGGCCAAGATCTCCTTCTGCAAGACTCTGGTGTGAAACTGGGCGTACGGTACCGGCTCGAAGGAAGCCACTATGAGCCCCAGGACTCGTATGCAGAAGCATAGTGGTTCATCAACAGTTTAATCACGGCTCTTAGAGTCTGCAGCTTGTCTGGAGGGAGAAACAGTCTCGCTTCCATGGAATCCAGCAGTAAGCCTAGGTACGCCAAACGCTGAGTCGGTATGAGCACCGACTTTTTTTAGGTTCGGCCACCAAAATTGCTGCCGTGTCTGCATGGCGATCACCACATCCTCTAATTCTGAGGCGGAAGATACTCTCAGGAGGAGATCGTCTAGGTAACATACGATCGCAATCCCGCGTTGTCGTAGCAACGCCAAAATTGGAGCCAATACCTTGGTAAAGACTCAGGTGGCTGATGACATGCCAAAGGGGAGGAGCCACAAACTGGTAGCGGGCGTCCTCAACTGTCCCCAAAAAGGAAGGGGTATGTCCAAACAGATTGGAGTAGAACCCCTGGAATCTTTCAAGCTCCAGAACAGGTACTATCACCCCGTGACTCAGCAGGTCCCTTTCCACCCCCATTAGGGCCTCCAGGCGCGCCAGGAGTAAGGGTATGCTGGAGGGGAAGAATCTGTTTGGTGGCCAAGAGAGGAACTCTATCTTGTAGCAAGCGGAAATCAGTTCACAGACCCATTGGTCGGATAGCGAAGAGGCTCGAAACTCCCGAAGGCGACCCCCCCCACCCGTGAGACGGGTGGGGCCAAACCTTCATGCGGTAGCACTCTTGCTCGCTGGCTTGTGGTTCCAGGGACACTTTTGTCCCTCAGAGGTCATTCTGTCGGGCTGGGGACGTTTAGCCGAAGCCCCGCATGAACGAAAAAGCCGCTTGTGAGCGGAAAAAAAAAAAAAATAAAAAAAAAAAAAAAGAAGAAGAGGGCCCTTGCCTTCCTGGCCTGTGGGAGTAAGGTACTCTTCCCACCTGTGGCACTTAATGATGTCATCCAACGAGGTTTCAAAGAGCCGCTCGCCAAGGAGAGGTAGACCATGCTTCTCCCTGGTCACACCAAAAATGGCCGCCGAGCACAGTACACAGAGAGGGACAGTGAAACACAGGCAGAGAAATGGCGGCAAACAGCGCTACACAATCAGCAGACACAGACCTCCAGGGGAGAGACATCCAGGGAACAGCCTCCCACCCAAGGTGAGAGGCCCCCCTGGGGCCCCTGTCTATGTGGCGCGCACACACTGCTCAGCAGCATCCTCCACGGGGAGAGAGGGGGAGGGGGAGGGAGAGGGAGAGGGAGAGAGAGAGACCCCCAAATCGACCTCTCAGTGAATGCCCAGCCCCACCAAGGCAGGGAGAGCTGTACTTACCAGTCCTGACGAGTTGGGGAACATTCCATCACAGACCCACTCTCCGATCAGTACAAGGTGGCTGATGGCCCAGCACACTGATGCAAACATCAGTAGCCCGGTTATATGTGTGCCTCGGAGCATTACGATCACTGACTGCCCCTGGAGCCCGAGGGGCATGTCGTGGCTGACCCAGCGCAAAGCTCTGGTCTACAAGCTCGCTGGCCAGGGAGACTACAAGGATAAGGTTATCCAGCCCATCACCCAGCTGGCTGTTGATAGCAGATCACAGGATCTTAATCTTGCGCAAAAAGGCAAACTTCTGCAGAAAAAAAAATCCACGGACTGATGGTTCCTAGGTCCTTCTCTAGGCAGAAAAAAAACTGAGGCTGCATGATGTAGGCTGGGGGGGGGGGGTTTGTTATCGAAGGGACCGCCCCTTGGGCGGAACTAGAAAGTTCTGTTTTTTTGTACATGTTAACATGTTCTGCCTAGTCCTCTCCTGAAGTTGGCGTAACAAACCGATGGTCTAAGTAAAGGAGCTGTGTCAGTCAGTGAACGTAAGAGAAAACAACTGGCTATAACCCCTCACTCTGCTCCCAGCAGCTCAGTTCGTCAAAAAGCAGTACAAACATAAATAGGAGGGGGGGGGGTTCTGTGCCCGTCAATGAACCTCAGAGAAAAGGATTTTACGGCAAGTACAAAAATCCCATTTCTTTCTCGTACATCACAAGATACAGAGTCTCATTACTTACTAGGCGATTGGACACTGGCACATCCTAGACAGGAAGTTCAACCCCCTATATAACCCCTCCACTTACTGGAAGTACGTTTTTTTCGCCAGTGTCTTAGGTGTTTGTTACGAGTAAAGATGTGCTGTGCTGAGCTCCGCTGAGATATCACCGGGGGCTAGCCCTGCAACCGGATCCATTCAAGGTGTCTTTTCCAGGCCAAAATTGGATGGTACCCGGACCTCGTGTCAGAACAAACGGGGTTTTACCTGTAACACTTCTCTTTTTAGAGCCCTAGACCCCAGGATACAGTATTTGTTTTTTTCAGCCATATTAGTGGCGGGGTGCTGTCTCTGAAGGTTTTTCTCTAAAAGGAGCCCACCGCAAGAGGTGAAGATGGGTCAAGAATTCTTCTCATTCTAGTGGGTTTCTCCTTTAAGTAAATGTATGCTATGCCTAAAGTCGCCTCCGGAGGCTGTGAAGAGCACATACCTTTCATGCCTGTTCTGTTCTATCTCAGTGTCTTACGCTGTACGCTCCTCCAGCCATGCTCCAGGTAGGATGTGGGGGGGGGGGGGTTCTGCTTCAGGAATTCTCCCCCCCACAGCTTGAGGGGCCGAGGTGAGCTTGAACAGTGAGCAGTAGTATACCCCGCACCACTGGCCACCATTACATTCGACCCTTCTCTCTCTCTCCTCTGCCCCAGCCTCCCCTCCATGCTTGCCCAAGAGATCAGAACGGGAAATGCTCATTTTTGGAAAAAGACGAGGGGGGCAGAAGGGGTGTTTTGGAGGAGGTGGGCATTCCCAGGCAACATTTACTTAACCACTACAGATCCGCGCTATTGCCAAATGACGGCATTAGCGCGGACCTACATTTCCGGGACTACGTCTATTGTCGTGGTCCCGGTTACGAGCGGCCTGCGCGCCCCCTGAGGGGCGCGCGCGGCGTGCTCTGTGATCGGCGAGTCCGTGAGACTCGCCTGATCACCGATCCGTGTAAGGGGTCGATCCCGACCCCTTATCACGTGATCAGCTGTCAGCCAATGACAGCTGATCATGTGATAGAACGGAGCCGGTAATCGGCTATTATTCCTCCTCGCGCTGACAGCGCGAGGAGAGAAAAAAAAAGCCGATCGCCGGCGGCCGTGATCGGGACATCAGTCCCGATCACGGCCATCAATACAAGGGACCACCTGCCACCTGCCTGTGCCCACCTGCCTCCCGCAGTGCCATCCTGAAATAAAATAAAAGCAAAAGTAAGTGCCCCCCGTCAGTGCCCATAGTGCCCATAGTGCCCACAGTGCCACCCAATCTGCCTCAAAGGTGCTGCACCCCAGTGCCGCCCATCAGTGCCCAGCAGTGCCGCCCATCTGTGCCCAGCAGTGCCGCCCATCTGTGCCCAGCAGTGCCGCCCATCAGTGCCACCTATCAGTGCCACCTATCAGTGCCCATCAGTCCCATCTATCTGTGGTACCTATCAGTGCCCATCCGTGCCACTTATCCGTGCCACCCATCCGTGCCATCTTATCTGTGCCCATCTTTGCCCATCAGTGCCGCCTTATCTGTGCCCATCGGTGCCGCCTTATCTGTGCCTATTAGTGCCGCCTTAACTATGCCTATCAGTGCCCACCAATGCAGCCCATCAGTGCCCACCAATGCAGCCCATCAGTGCCCACCAATGCAGCCCATCAGTGCCCACCAATGCAGCCCATCAGTGCCCACCAATGCAGCCCATCAGTGCCGCCTAATCAGCGCACTTCAATGAAGGAGAAAAATGACCCGTTTGCAAAAATTTATAACAAACTATTAAAACATGATTTTTTTTTTTTTGCATCTTTTTTTGTTTGTTTAGCAAAAAATAAAACTCCGAGCTGTAACTAAATACCACCAAAAGAAAGCTCTATTTGTGGGAAAAAAATGATAAAAATTTCATTTGGGTACAGTGTTGTATGACCGCGTAATTGTCACTCAAAGTGCATCAGCGCTGAAAGCTGAAAATTGGTCTGGGACTGAGGGGGGTTTAAGTGCCCAGTAAGCAAGTGGTTAATTGGTAAAAAAAAAAAAAAATAAATAAAAAAGGAGTAAACTGCGCTATTGAGAAACCCTCCCTATAAGTGGCAGCTCTAATCGTAATACTCCGATACTGTAAACATAAAAAAGGTGAGCTGCGCTAAAAAAAAAAAAAAAAAAATTCATACAATTAGCAACATAAGTAATCAATGGCAAAAATTTAATTAAGTGAACGTGAATATCGAATAATGCATAATTTGAATAATATAAAAATGATAAACGAATCATATAATTGATAAATGCATAAAAAAGTGATCACCTGTGTCAAATAACGTGAAGGCCTCACCTAGTAAGGCCTAACAAAAATCTGCATGGTGTTATATGTTTGATTACACGAGGGATATATATAAATTTTGCGCTATTCACCTTTCTGCATCTGCAGATTTTTGTTAGGCCTTACTAGGTGAGGCCTTTACGTTATTTGACACAGGTGATCACTTTATGCATCAATTATATGATTCGTTTATAATTTTTATATTATTCAAATTATGCATTATTCGATATTCACGTTCACTTAAAGCGGGAGTCCACCGCGTTTTTTTTTTTTTTTTTTTTTTTTAAAAGCCAGCAGCTAAAAATACTGCAGCTGCTGACTTTTAAAATAGTGACACTTACCTGTCCAGCGCGCCCGCGATGTCGGCACCCGAAGCCGATCTCTAGATCGACACTCGAGTGCTGCCGCCGCCATCTTGGGTATGGAAATCAGGAAATGGAGCCTTTTCGGCTTCATTTCCCGGTTCCCTACTGCGCATGCGCGAGCCGCGCTGCGCAATGAGGACGGTCCCCGCTGCCTCTGGGATCTGTGTGCTTCCCAGCAGGCAGCGGGGCACTTGCGGGAAGGGGCGGGCACTTGCGGAAAGGGGCGTAAGTTACGCCCCTTTCCGCAGAGAGCTATCCCGGAAGTGGGTGCAGTTACCTGGATTATCCAGGTAACTGCACCCCCCTCCCCCCTGAAAGGTGCCGATTGTGGCACCGGAGGGGGGGAGGGTTCCGATAAGTGGAAGGTCCACTTTAGGGTGGACCTCCGCTTTAATTAAATTTTTGCCATTGATTACTTATGTTGCTAATTGTATGAATTTTTTTATTTTATTCAGAAAATTTTAGTTTTTTTTAGCGCAGCTCACCTTTTTATGTTATAACATTTACTTAAGCACCAGACTGAGTCTTTGTAGCAGCAGCAGTTGCTGAACTACATTGCTCAGCAGTCAGCGCATTTTTTGTGGTACCTCTACCTTTTGTTGCTTGGCACTATGGGCAGAAGAGGTACAAATACAGAGAAATAGGGGCTTAAAGGGATCCCCCTCAAGTTCTGAGGACCCCCCCCTTTGCTGCACCCCCCCCCCCCCAAGGACCTGGAGAAGCTGGCCAGGGTGAGCCGTCGGGGCCAGGGGCTGCAACTGCTGGCACTTCAGCCCCTGTATACATTACAGAGGTTTTTCCTCAACCATTAATGGATTAGAGGAGAAATTAGTGGCCTTAATCGCATCTTGACTCAGTGGAAGAGAAAGAAAAAATAAATAAATAAACCATACCAGGTCCCCCTCTGCCACCCAGGACCCTCAGAGAAACTCTTGGGAAAGAAGAATCCCCCTCAGAAGCCCGGGATGAGACTGATGATTCCACTTCTGAGGAATCAAGTGGAGAAGGGCCCTCTTCAGCTTCTCAGGACGAGAAGGCGTTGGTGCAAATTCTTGCTGGATTGGTCCGCTCCACATTTAAGTTGCTCGTATCTGAGTCAGTTAAAGAACCCTCCTCTTGTTTGGGTTCACTGAAGCCTCCTGAAACTGCACATGCCTTTCCTGTTCGGTTTACTGGAAAAGCTTATTCTGAGTGGGATTGCTCAGATAAACATTTTTTCCCTCCTAAAAAGTTTTCAACACTTTATCCTATGGAGGAAAAATTTACTAAGATGGGGGTATACCGGCGGTTGACGCCGCTATATCCTCCGTAAATAAAAGTCTGACTTGTACTGTTGAAATTCCTGTTGAAAAAAAAAAAAAAATTTTCCTTGGCAGGTTCAGTGGCTCAACCTGCAGTGGCAGAAATTGGTGTTTGTCAATACTTGAGAGACCATGTTAAACAGGTGCTCAAAGTTTTACCTGGACAGCAAGCCCGGGGGTTGGCCAACCTACCAGCGGCTTTGTGTTTTGCTCTTGACGCAATCAGATTCTATCCTCCAGACCTCTTGCCTTACGCTTGGGTTGGTACATATGCATTGAATCTTATGGTTGAAAAATTGGTCAGCCGAATCACCATGTAAGAAGCTCCTGGCTAGGTTTCCCTTTCGTGGTACAAGACTGTTCGGGGAGGTTTTGGACAAATATATCCAAAGGATCTCTAGTGGGAAGGAGTAAACGTCCCTCCTTTAAACAGGCTCTCTCTAGTGCCAGGGGCATTAGCTTCCAGGCAGTCACGAAGGCCTTCTCCGTCAGGCTCAAAGGTTAAATCTCAGGGTCAACTCCAGGGAAAAAAGAAGTCTTGGGGGAGGAAGTCTACAAGACAAAACGCTAAAGCCTCCTTATTAAGGGGCGCCCCCGCTCGAGTGGGGGGGGTTGGGAGACTGCTACAGTTCTCAAGGCTCTGCAGGAGTATTTTCATGACACACGGGTGGTCTCCACAATAACTAGGTTACAAACTAGAGTTTCAAGAATTCCCCTCCCCGTTTCCTCAGATAAAATGTTCCCAGAGACCTAGACAAAAAGGTTTTTCTAGGGTTGGAGCGACTATTGACGCAAAACGTTATTGTGGTAGTTCCCATGCTAGAGCAGGGATTGGGGTTTTATTCCAACCTTTTCACAGTACCAAAGCCAAATGAAGATGTCAGACCCATCCTAGATCTCAAAGATCTAAACCGATTCCTAGAAGTACGGTTCTTTCGCATGGAATCGATCTGATCGGTAGTCTTCATCCTACAAGGAGAACTTCTGGCATCAATAGACATCAAGGATGCATACCTGCATGTACCTAATTTCCCTGCTCATAAAAAGTACCTGCTTTTGGAGTAGAAAATGCCACTTTCAGTTTGTAGCTCTGCCATTCGGGCTAGCGACTGCACCTTGGGTGTTTACATAATCTTGGTCCCTCCTCTAGGCAGATTAAGGGCCCAAGGCATAACATAACATACCTAGATGATAGACTGGTCAGTAGCCCGCTTGGAACAAAACTTGGTCACCACAGTCAACTACCTGGAATACCTAGGTTGGATCCTCAACTTAGAGAAGTCTTCTTTAAAAGCAACAAGAAGACTAGAGTATTTGGGTCTGGTCATAGATACAGCCCAGAAGAGGATATTTTACCCCAAGCAAAGATCAGTGCCATAAAAAAAAAACAATTCAGGTAGTCAGAGCAAAGAAGGGTCCTTCTATTCACCTTTGTATGAGGCTGCTGACGAAGATGGTGGCTTCAGTCGAAGCAGTTACCTAGGCTCAGTTTCATTCGAGACTGCTGCAAAACAGTATCCTCTCTGCCTGGAACAAGAAGATTCAGGCGGCAAGATTTTCCGATGAGTCTGTCTCCTACAGTGTGTCAGAGCCTCAGTTGGTGGTCAATACCCGAAAAACTGCAAAAAGGAAAATCTTTTACAAGTTATCTGGAGAGTGGTAACAGATGCCAGTCTTTCGGGTTGGGGGGCAGTTCTGGAACAGTCGACTGTCCAAGGGAGATGGTCCAAGACTGAGGAGGGCCTTACCCATTAACATTCTGGAGATCCGTGCAGCGTATCTAGCCTTAAAGGCCTGGACACTCAGGTTACAGGGTTGCCCTGTTAGGATCCAGTCTGACAATGCCACAGCAGTGGCTTATATCAATCACCTAGGAGGCACCAGGAGTCATGCAGCTCAGGGAGAAGTAAACCAGATCTTAATCTGGGCAGAAAAATCTTCATTCCAGGGGTAAAGAATTGGCAGGTGGACTACTTGAGTCGCCGGCAGTAAGCCCCAGGGTAATGGTCTCCTCACCCTGACGTCTTCTTGGCCATATGCCAAAGATGAAGTGTGTAGACCTCTTTGCGTCCAGGTTCAACAAGATCAACATATTTGTCTCAAGAACCACGGATCCTCTTGCATGTGGGACAGATGCGTTGGCGACTGTGGCATCAGTTCTCACTGATTTATGCATTCCCTCAACAGCCATGCCATTAAAGCCAGTGACTGTAAACCAGGGTGAAGTATCAGACCTTGAGACAGAAGGTCCTCCTGCACCGGCAGCCGCCAAGGAACAGACAGCACCATCTGTACTATATTGGCCCGGCGTACCAAGGACATGGATGCCAGTCTGGCGCAAACAATCACCGGAAGACCCCTCGGCCTCCACTCCGCGCAGCAGATGAGGGAGGGGCCCGAGAGGGAGAAAGGCATAAATTAGCTGATAATGCCCCCATGGGGCCACCAACGCGTCTGAAGTGTCCGCCCAGGGATCCTTTGACCTGGCCACAAACCTCTGCACCTTCCAATTGAGTCGAGAGGCCAGGAGATCCACATCCGGCATGCCCCACCGTAGGCCAATGAGCCTAAACACTTCCGGATGCAGTGACCATTCCCCCCGGTCCAGCAACTGACTGAGGTAGTCCACCTGCAAGTTTACGCCCAGAATGTACACGGCTGACAGCCGGCACACGCCGCTCTGCCCACTGTAGAATGTGAGACCTCCAGTGCTGCCGCTGCGCTCCTTGTCCCTCCCTAATGATTGGCATATGCCACCGCCGTGGCGTTGTCCGACTGGATCCTTACCAGACGACCCTGCAGCCTCTGCGACCATGTGGAGAGGCACTGCCTGATCGCCCACAGCTCCAGCACATTGATCGGCAGGCGGTATTCTTCCTGCATCCAGCGACCCTGGGCCGACCGGATGCCCCAAACCCCCCCCCCCCCTGCCAGGCTGGCGTCCGTCATGATCACCGTCCAATGAAGAGGAAGGAACAATTTCCCGAACCAAAGGGCGGGAGACCTCAGCCACCAGAGAAGTGAAGCCCTGGCTAGCCGGCTCACCCAGATTTGACAAACCAGGGATTTTGGATATTTGCCCATTTGGACAGGATCTCTTTCTGCAAGACTCGTGCAAAAATGCAGTGACGACCACCTGCGGGACATCAGTAACCACACCGTGGATTGTAGAGTCTGCAGCTTGCTTAAAAGAAAGACTTGCCAGAATCAACCTCAGGTACTCCAGACACTGGGTCGGCAGCAACACCGACTTCTGGACATTCAACACCCAGCCAAACTCCTGAAGAGTCTGCATGGTGATCGCCACATTCTCCCTTAGTTCTGAGGCTGAAGCTGCTCTCAGGAGTAGGTTGTCTAGGTAACCCATGATCATGATCCCTCGTCTCAGCAAAGCCAGCACCTTGAAGACCCTTGGTGCCGACACCAATCCAAAAGGGAAGAGCTACAAATTGTTAGTGCTCGTCCTCGACCGCAAATCGTAGGAACTTCTGGTGTCTGACACATATGGGGACATGCAAGTATGTGTCCATGTCCAGGAAATCCCCCTGATCACCCCACACAGTAGAAAGTCCTGTACTACCCCAAACAGGGCCTCCCAACAGGCCGGAAGGAGATTAAAGATTGGAGGAAAAAAAAAAAAAAAAAAGTCTGGTGGACAAGAAAGAAACCATATTGTAGCCTGGCAAAACTAGCTCGCAGACCCATTGGTCGGAAAGGATAGGACCACCGGTCTGCAAACTCCCGAAGGTGACCTCCCACCCGAGAGGCGGGCGATCTTCATGTGGAAGCCGATTTGTTCGCAGGCTTGTTCGGCTTGCGATGCCAGGGACGTGTTGGTCACCTTGTTGGAGTGGGAACGATTACTTGACGACACGGGTGGACGAAAAAGCCGCTTCTGAGTATGGGGGGGGGCCTGCCTCCTTACCCTTTCTGGACTGTGGGAGCAAAGTACTTTCCCCCAGTAACATTTTTAATAACGTCATCCAGCAAGGTGCCAGACAGCCTCTCACCTTGGTAGGGCAACTCCGCCAACACTTTTAGATGTCTGGTCCACAGACGGACACTTGAGCCAAATCAGGCGACGCAGCACTACTGCCGATACCGAGGCTCTAGAAAGCAAAAGGGGCCGTATCACAAACATACTTAAGGCTGTGCACCAACTGGTGTGCCAGTTTCAGACTGGGGAAACCTGTTCCTTCCCCAACTCACAGTGAAACAACTTAGCCTAGTTCGTAAGCGTTTGTGACACCAGACCCGTGGCCAACACTGGCCGAAGCGCTGACTCCACCACCGTAAAACATGGACTAGGCAGCCGCCTCGGCCCTTCTGTCAGCAGGGTCCTTGAAAGAGGGGGACCCTTAAACTGGAATCGTGGTCACCTTATTTAACCTAGATACCGGGGGGGGGGGGGGGTCAACGACCAGAGGAGAGGTCAATTTTTTTCAGAAAACTCCTCTAAGAGGGGCAACGCACCCAATTCGCCTTGTGACTGAAAAGGCACGCTGCGGGCGATCCCACTCCTTGTAAATAAACTTATCAAAATAAGTTAGGTAGGGAAACACCTTAGCAGTGCGGACCAACTAGTAGGACCCAAAATGGACAGACGCCTCTGTAGATGCCCCAGCTGTATCCTCTAAGGTATCCTGCCCCGCCGTGATAAATGCTCCTACTAGCGCTTTTTCCTGCTCTGAAACAGAAGTGGGAGGCTTCCTCCTCACTGTCTGAAGGGTCATGGTCCACAACTTCTGAAGCGTCCGAACATGGGCCACCTGCCACAGCAGGGCCCGAGTCTGAATCAGAGCTTTCCCCCGGAGCTTTTACCCATCTTGCGCCCACACGCTGCTTAAACCCTGGAAACAATTCCAGGATTGCCGACAGAGCGTCCATGGGCACCGCAGGTGCAGAGGAACCGATTGCCATCACAGGGGTGTCTGGGAAAGAAGCCTCTGATGCCATGTCTGAACCACTCTCGCCTGTCACCCGGGATCTAAGGAAAGACAAATAAATGCCTACGCTCCTAGCTGCCACAGACTGAGAGCCCCCGCAGGACTCACCACCCTGACCAAGGCGTTGTGCTGTGCTGCTGTCCGTTCTCCCCTCTGCCTGTGCCCAAACCTTGAGGTGTTCTGTGTCAGTTTCATGCTGTTCCTGGCTAAAACAGCCACCCAGCACTAGAGAAATAACAGAAACCGTCCCCCATGGCTACAAGATAATGCCCGTGGCTGCAGGAAAATGGCTGCGGTTCCCACAGCAAACATTCCCCCCTGCTCACGGCAAACGAGGGCAAAACAAACAAGGGATAAAACAAGAGGACCAAACATTAAAAACGAAGGGATAAAAAATGAGCAGAACTAAAAAGTTAAAATGAAGGGGAAAAACGAGGTGAACAAACAAACAGCATAAGCCCCTGCCAGGACCCAGAGACCACCTGGAGGACCCCTGTGCCAGGTATGTGCTCC
The DNA here is from genome assembly GCF_037356315.1 of Lithobates pipiens. Taxonomy (NCBI): domain Eukaryota; kingdom Metazoa; phylum Chordata; class Amphibia; order Anura; family Ranidae; genus Lithobates; species Lithobates pipiens. Next base: position 365,227,664 of record NW_027507758.1, on the reverse strand, counting down.
ACACCCCTATGCCCAGCCACACAGTGCCCCCTTAGAATGGGGAGGAGGGAAAGAAATGAGATAGACCTCCTAATCGACCTCACCAGGGAGTGCCCAGCTGCTCCATCCTAACTAAACACTTGGAACCATACTTATCCCAGGGACTGCTGGACGCACTCCACAGACAGACCCATCTCTTGCATAGTACGAAGTGGCTGTTGGCCATTGCACCACTGACTCAGACAGCAGTAGCCCAGTCATGTGTGCCCCGGAGCATAAAGCTCACTGGCCACTCTGGACCAGAATGGGGCCCGTCATGGCCGACCCAGCAAGGAGCCAAGGTCTGCACGTGCTCGATGGCCAGGCTAAGGAGACTACCAGACTCTATATTGTGATCTGAAAACATTTTCAAAGACCACTGTCCCCACAGGGAGCCAGGTCCATCTAAACCAGGCAGAAACCCCCCCCCCCCCCCAAAAAAAAAAAAAAAAAAACTGCTGGGAGCAGAGGGGTTATAGCCAGTAGGATCACCCCCCGGGCGGCACTGTGCTTGTTTTTTGTGTTCTGCCTAGTCCTCTCCTAAAGGTGGTGATATAACCCTAAGGTCAACATTAGAGTGCTGTGTCCGTCACAAAAGAAATCAGAGCGTGTGTACGAGGCTCAACACTAAACAGTCTTGTCATTTGGAATAGGCTTACATTCCACTTTGGCCTCCAATCCCCACTTCATCTATAACCCCTCCTTTTACCCAGCCTGGTCCTTTCCAGCCTTCTCTGCACAGTCTAATGCAAGACTGCTTAGAGAGCACCATCTTTTCTCAGCTAGAGCCAAACCCTTCTCACTGTGTCGCACGGTCTTCTTTCATCAGAACTCTTCAGATACTTGCAAAATAAAAATAAAAATTTCCCTTGCCCAGTACACACCCCCGATTTCACCACCCCAAGGTTAAACTTTAAGTGTGCTTTCAAATCCAACCCCCATAGATGTAGGCTTATCTCAGACCTTTATATGCAACTCTTGTCCCACGCATCATCCACATCCCTGACCTAAGTTAGTAAATGGAAAGATTTTAACCCAACACTTGATCCAGTCGATTGGACCTACATCTGCCATGCAACCAAGTCTGCCCTTACACTGGCCTTGGAAACCAATTATAAAAAAGGTGCTCACCAGATGGTATCTGGGCCAACAGGATATACAAAATTTCTCCCCCCAATACTTCTGATGTTGCAACAAGTTTGGCTTCCATATCCATATACTGCCCCATTGTATGCACCTTCTGGTCTGAAGTATTTGTGGTCTGAAGTATCAATCCTCTTCGATACTTCTGACACCTGACATTGGCGCTTCTGAACCACAAACCCATGGATTTGACCCGCCAGTATAAGCTCTTACAATTAATTACCATGACAGCCAAACAGAAATGGTGTAAAGCATGGAAATCCCCCTCATATGTATCCCAGCAATGAAATAATTACTCAAGCAATGGCCCATGGCAAAATTGAGGCAGTTACATTGGATAGCATCATCCCACAAAAGCTGTGGAGGCCCTGGACATGTCCCGACTTAGACGCCTCTCTCCTACTGCCACGATAGTCCAATTGCAACACCCCCATCCCCCTATTTGAGGTATGTCGCAGCCGCACTGGCATCCTATCCCCCCCCCCCCCCCCCACCACACTTCCCATTTCCTGATGCTCCCAAGCCTTTTCCACCCTTTCCTCACATCCAAGTAAATCTCTTCCACACTTAACACGGACATTCCAGGGCCATACACTCTCCATTGGGAAAACTGCATTGGACCGATAACCCCCAACTATGGACCCCCCCAGTACCACCAGGGGTATTAGAAGATCTTCGTCGGTATGACACCAAATTGGCAGTTTAAACACCCACTTCCAAAAATTTGATAGTTCCCTCTACCAAGCATGTCCTCTCCTATTCTTTGATGGCACCACTCTCACCATTTCTAGACTAAGCCTACCCCAACTGAGGCCTATATTGTGTCATATGTAAAGAATATACAAAGCCGCGCCAACCCTCCCCTACATATATAATATGAATACAAATTAAAAAATAAAGACTAGTACAATTAAGTAATAGGTTTCAAAAAATGTGAAAGTGACCAAAAAAAGCCAAAAAAATAAAAATAAAAATACAAAGTCCAATTAAAGAAAAGTTCACAGGTGAATCCAAATGACGGACATAAGTGTTCTTAATTGACAGCACCACAGTGGTTCAGCACTTTCCTAGGCGCGTGAGATACCCGTCACCATATATTGAATGCGCTTACCAGAAAATATATGGAATGAAGCATATATAAATGATAAATGGATGACATCCAAGTTAACCTTCCTCAGCTGGGTCAGCACTCCATCCCTTAGCGGTGATTCCAAGGTAATAATCTGTTCAGTGGTCTCGATATGAAACACTCAGAGGCCCACAGAAAAGAAAGGGACTGACATAGCGTAATAACGTAGGAACAGTTTAATGAGTAAAAGTAATGCACTTACAGGTTTGTAGATAAAATACATTATCTACAAACCTGTAAGTGCATTACTTTTACTCATTAAACTGTTCCTACGTTATTACGCTATGTCAGTCCCTTTCTTTTCTGTGGGCCTCTGAGTGTTTCATATCGAGACCACTGAACAGATTATTACCTTGGAATCACCGCTAAGGGATGGAGTGCTGACCCAGCTGAGGAAGGTTAACTTGGATGTCATCCATTTATCATTTATATATGCTTCATTCCATATATTTTCTGGTAAGCGCATTCAATATATGGTGACGGGTATCTCACGCGCCTAGGAAAGTGCTGAACCACTGTGGTGCTGTCAATTAAGAACACTTATGTCCGTCATTTGGATTCACCTGTGAACTTTTCTTTAATTGGACTTTGTATTTTTATTTTTATTTTTTGGGCTTTTTTTGGTCACTTTCACATTTTTTGAAACCTATTACTTAATTGTACTAGTCTTTATTTTTTAATTTGTATTCATATTATATATGTAGGGGAGGGTTGGCGCGGCTTTGTATATTCTTTATTACTGTTGGGTGTCATATCACATTTATTGCTGCTGCCTATTTTTGTTAGTTTTGTCAATTTCACACTATTTATCCTAGCGCAGTTTACATTTTTTCTATATTGTGTCATATGTACTTGCTTTCTCTGAACAATGGTTACCAAATGTGTTTAAGTCTTGAGATCTGATTTTTCTTCCTCTACTACGACGTCTCTGTATCGCACCTTGATCAACTTTAATAAAGTATTTGAACAAAGAAAAAGACTTGGTCATAGTGCACCTGCACCAAAATGTATAAATACCATGGCAAGGATGCCCCATGGCCATCAACCCATTCGTTACATCAAAGTCTGGGCATCCCATCCTAAAATCAGGCCCCTTTGGGGGGGGGGGGGGTCAAGGTTTCTAGCCTGGATACAGAGTGTTTCCTCTCTACACAACCTATGGAATCGTCTTCCCCAGATACATGTCCCATGATGGTTTCCAACCCAAACACCCTGTGCTTCTCCAAACAATGGAGTGGAGTGTTTATCAAAGCCTTTGAGGTGGTTTCTCTTATGCACCCCAAACCATGCCCATGAAGTGCATATAGTGTGACCGACAGAGCAAGCCCCAAGGTCATAAAAGGCATTAAACCACAAATTGTGTTCCTCAGTTGATTAACTGCTGAATGGTGTAGGTCTAGCAGTTACTTGTGACTGACCTTTCCCTGTGCCACATGTAGTGGCAAGCTCCACAATTGTAGACATCACACCTATAGCTGCACTTCTGATTAAACACACCACTCCAGCCAGGTCCGGCCAAGATTTTCTGAGATTGCACTGCTGGGTGGCAAGTGGCCCTCAAATTTTGGGTCTACGAAAAATGTTGGGGCGCTCTGGGATAGCATTTGAGAGACAGGGATCACGGTGAAGGATACCAATATTTCTCAGTGGATTTGCTTAATGGCAAAGGCTTTAATATTATAACGAGTGCTGAAAATTAGGTCAACTGCTAACTCGTACTATTACGCCTATGTTATGCAGGAACTGCCCCAGTCACAGGAGCCATGCCCTCACTACTGTGTGGCACAACACTGACCGCATCTGCATAGCGCCGACGATGCTTGGTGTACACCTTAATGAGAGCCTGGTCATTGGCCTTTTGAAGAAAGGTTTTCTAAAGGGCTCCCTGCTCATCATAGTGGGCCTGTCAGCATAGAAGGCTGCCATGGGAGACGCATATCCTGCACCTTTTGGTCTCGTTTTTCCTCGCATGCTCTCACTTGTTGTACTTGAGTATTTTCGCCTTTCACATTAGGGGGCTAGATTTGATTGCAGCTTGTGTTTTCACTAATATACCTTTATCCTTGTTGCAGTTAACACTACATTACCAAGTCATTGAAACACCGTTTAATTTTATGACGTAAACTTCAATAAAACCCAAAACATTTTGTTTAAGCCATTTATTGAACAATGATGCAGCATAAACAAGAGGCAGTGAAAAGATTAGACAAGTCAAAAGAAATGCTATAGCACAATACAGTAACGCAGACACCACATGGAGTGTATCAGCACAGAATAAAGTTTAGGAGGAAAGTTTGTACAGCAATGCCGTCACACATAGTGAAGGACCACTGTGGCCTTTCCAAATGTACCAAAAAGGTTTTTACAACAAAAGTCCACCCGCAAGGGAGAAGCTCTTGGTAACCAAAGATTCAGTTTACAGAAATTGCAGAATTCGAGCACTCCTCCCTTCTGCAAATCCCTATGCTTTGGGAGCCTGTGTCAAAGGCATCACATTTGGATGGTTCGGAGATCATGAGAATTTGCCAACAGGTGCAGTTCACCTGCTTCAAGTAGGCTTTCCATTTGCAGACTTATGAGAATGCAAAACCCGATTAAAAGCAAACAAAAGCCCAATCCACTTGGGCCCATACAAAAAGGTACTATAATCGGGGGGAGGGTGGGGAGCCAAGAAACAAAATCAATCAAGCATTATACGTAATATAGCTATACTATTGAAGTTACCTCTAGTTTGTAAAACTTGACAGCAGTTTGAAAAAAAACTGTCAATATAGAACCAAGTTGCCATTGACTTGTTTTGCAAAAAGGTGCAAGCACCAAAGCAGTCATCCTTTAAGCCAGAGGTCTCAAACTGGTGGCCCTCCAGCTGTTGCAAAACTACAAGTCCCATCATGCCTCTGCCTGTGGGAGTCATGCTTGTAATTGTCAGCCTTGCAATGCCTCATGGGACTTGTAGTTTAGCAACAGCTGGAGGGCCGCCAGTTTGAGACCCCTGCTTTAAGCTGTGAATCCAAATGCAACAATAAGGGGAACTTTCTAGTATACAGTGAGGGTTTGATGGCTGCAAATTCAAAAGCAACAAATAAGAATTTATATGTTGTGGTTAATAAATTAGATTGGCATCTTCTGATGCGTGCCAATAGACAGGACCTTTAATTTTAAAGGTTAAAAAATGGCTGATTGGTGTCCATGGCGCTCAAGGATTACCTAAATATGCATCCAAAAACATTCCTGACCTACATACATTTTACAAGGCAAAACGATTAGGTACTTCAAAGTCCCTGAACCGTGCATGAATAGTTAATTGAAGGTAGAATTAACGTGTTTATCAAATCTACATCTCAAATAGAAACTCCACCTTCTTACTGCCCAGCAGCAGTTTAACCTCCGTGCCACATTCCATTAGAACCAATATACTCTGTGGCAGGGCCAAGTGAAATATGGGCTGAACAACCATGGAGACCAGGTAGGGAGAAAATAAATTATCTGCATGTGAAGTCTATATACCTTTAGGATTATAGAGTATGATATATATGTTTGTTCAGGAAAAGGAGTTTTTACTTCTAACTTTAGTGTAGAAAGATCCCCAAGTCTTCAGTGGCAGCATATTTCTATCCTGACAAGCTCCCTTCAACTACATTAAACACATCTATAAAAAGACATGCACCAATGTAGGGATTGCAATTTTCTCCATCAGCAAAGTATTATAGGTGATTGACTACTTAGTTGACTAAAATGTATGTTAGAAGCAACCTAGGATCTGCTATAAAAAGCTACAAACAGAAGGTCACAAAGCAAAAAAGGCATACATGTCAGAAGACCGTCACTAGTTTTTATACAATCTATACTTGGAGAATTAGGAGTACAATATGATTTGAGGGTTATAAATGGCTGACAATTAACAAAAAGGACAACAGTAAGTGCTTGTATGCAGAAGAATTTTTTTCTTTTTTTTTTTATAGGAAAGAGAGGTTAAGTGCGTGCATGTTTGTAACCATACCAAATCTACATATTTCATGCTCCTTTACAAGGGCAACCAGAAGTTGCACCCAAGGAAGTCCAAATCTACATAAGATTTAAAGAGGTTCTACATTAAAATACAAACAGGAGGTGGCCCTCAGTGGGTGAGAATCTTTTACAAGTCCACTTTCAAACTGAACAGCACGAGACCCAGAATCTTTACTGTATAAGAGCAGTCAAACTAGTTACCAAGCAAGGTTCAAATAGACTATAAACCATGAGCATTTACCAATACACATAATGTCCCAAGGTGCTTTTAAAAAAGGCATTATGGGGCTTCAGTGGATATATGCAATTGAACATGTGGCATACAGATATCAAACCTCAGACTACTACCCATTTAGAGAAAGTTTACTCATAGTCCAAACAAAGCAAAAATGGCACAAAAATCAGATGCAATGTGGTTTAGGAAATGGGAGTGGTGCTACTTATTGTGTAATTGAATCCCTGTCACGGTTATCCTATAATAAAGCAAAAATGTGCTAGGGTATTATGTGCCGACAGATTTACATAAAACAAAATTTACCAATATGTTAAAAATGGGACATTCATACACAGCTCCTGATGACATCGTATGATGAAACACGCAGGGAAGGCATCTAGCATCACTTCCGGTTTTAGCCCATGGAATGCATCCGCTTCCCGAATTCCTTGATATATTTGATTACCACTGTGATTTTACAACCATGCGAATGCAACTCTATGTACACGTGTAATAAATGTGATAAGCAGATTTACACTATGGGTCCATTCTCTATTCCCATGTGCGAGTGAGACCAATGGGCAGGGGATGACAAAGGCAAATCCTGGATCTGCACTGTTTATACAACTCAATAGTGCTGTGAATGCTGGTTACTCCAAATTAGGGGGAAAGCTTTCCGGCGAGTGCAGTAAAATAGGGGGAGCACGAGTGGACACACCGGCACGAATTGTGACCTTATGTAGCACCACTTATAAACTTTTCAGTTCCAGCACTTTTCTCCTAAGGTGAGATACCATGTTTGACACAGTACTTGCCATTTTAAACATAGTTCCTGATTTATTTCACTTGATAAGTAATTGCACAGCAGCATCTGTATTTTGTAATTGTATTTTTAAATTTTTTCACTTGTCACCGATACAAGTGTGTTTGAATTGACCTACAATACATAAAGAGTTACACTCACATGGTTGTAAAATGTTAAAATCGCAGTGGTAATCAAATACAACAAGGAACCCGGGGATGCAAATGTTTCACGGGCCAAAACCGGAAGTAACCCAATGGCACTAGATGCTCCACCCTATGTGTCATCATACCACTGTCATCGGGAGAGGCGATTTTAGGACGGTATGAATTTCCCCATTTTCTACAAATTTATTAGTAAGATTTTTTATTTTATTTGTCAGCACGTACATGCTCCAGCACATTTCACTTTATTATAAGTTACCTGTAACAGGGATTTAAAAATTACACAAGCAGCGCCAATCCAACTTTATAAACCACATTAAGTTTGACTATCAAGGTAGCAGTCATAGTGGAGGCAGCAGCTCTAAAGATATTGGTTACCCATAGAGTGGAACCCCGCCCCTTTTCATTTTTTACAGATGCAAGACCATAGTTATATGCGCTGGTTGCTTCCAACCTTAATTTTTGTGTTGTGCAACTTTGTGAGACAGCTAAGACGAGCTGCATTTATGGACCAAACTGTTTTAATGGAGAACCTCTAAACTCCCATTGCAGCATCGATAAAGGATTTCATAAGAGCAATTTAGGGCCGACAAGCAGAGAAAAAAAAACCCAATAAAGAAAAACCCTATGCATTTACGCTAAAAAATTATGGGAAACACTGTTCCCGATAATTAAATACACCTGTAGTGTAACATATGAGGGAACACTGCCCCCGATATAACACAGTGGTAGGCAAAAACTACCAAATTTTTCACAATCCATTATGGAAGACACTGCTCCCGATAATGTCAACTATTTAGATGCAGTATAAAATTTACTGGAATTTCTGCTTTAAGGCATATAAAGCCTACCACGTAATTTAGCTTACAATCCAACAAACTCAGTACCCAGCACTTTAGGAGATACAGTAGGCCAGCCGTGCATTGCAATTCAAAGCCCAATGCACAAATCAGTAGTACTTATGTATTCTATCACCCTTCAGCAACTGTGTAAGATATAACTCAGCTATTTTGAAAGGCAGACAAGTGTGTTTGCACTTTACTCACAATAGATGGTGTTCTCAAAATTAAGACATGCAATCTGTACTCTGAAGCTCTAAAATCAAACAATTAAAGTTGGTTGCACCCGTTGTGTGGACAGCAGAAGTTCCAGTAGCACGTTCAAGTTAAGCAGATGCTGCTTTTATATTTTCATAAGTAAAAAAAATCCGACAGTATAACCGTCAATTATGGAAGGCACTGCTTCCGATAATTACCAGAATAACAAAATTAATACTATTTATAGTGATCTCTGTCACTCATAAATAAATAAGTGTGCCATTATTCAGTGCGAAAGGAATCCTGCTAGCTTTCATCCAATCAATATTAAATAATCCTGCACTGCAGGATTGGGCAATATTGATGTCAAAATGATTTCTATTCCAGATATATCAAGTGGATAGAATAAACCGTTGTGAAGCAATGACTCAATTGTACCAATCTGAAGACTGTAAAACACTGGTCTGTTACAGCAACAGGGTTTTCCCTTCACTAGCAGCTACTAAAATGTTCACAACATATACAAAATGGATGGTATTCTGTTACAAGGGAAAAAGAAGTACATCTCACTGCATTATTCCTGAGTGAAAAACTAAAATGTTACTTTTGGCATATGAAGCATGGCTGCAAGTTTTGCCAAACATGACCCATTTAATACAAAAGAATGATAAAAGGCTTTTTCATACAATAATAAAGTGTGTGTGGGGGCGATGGGACGCAAAATAAATTACGCAAAGAAGCCCAGAGGGAAGAAAAAAAAAAAATGAAGCAGTTGCTCAAAAAACAATTTTCTTTCTAGTCAATGCAAGACGCCAAAAAGGAGGACTGGTGACTATGGACAAGACTTCTGCTTCAGTGCCTGATTGTATATAGTGCTTTTATGGTTTACTGACAGAACAGGTCTGTTTACTCACTTTGCCAGACTATTACACCCCAGACTTGATGGATTTACACTTGACTTAAACTATATGAACATTTGTCCAAGACTTATCCAATAAAAAGACTGCAGACTGAACACACTGGAAACTACAGTCTTACACTAGTTCCTTATGAAATACAGTAGGGCAAAAGCCTCACTTAGCAGCTCATATTTTCTAAAAAGGACTTCTGCTTACAATAGTGTCAGCTTGAAGGTTGGTTGTGCAAGGCCTCTGCCATTTTGTGCAAATTCAAAAAGGAACAATGCATCTGCAGCATATTAAACAGATATTGAGTCAAGTAATAAAGACAGTTCTGGTGGTGAATACAAGAGCTAGATATAATCCAACTACAAAAATATCCCATGCTGGGATGTTCGCTTTCTGAGCAAAGCAGACCTGTTCTAAGAGCACATATCACAAGGCAATGAAGACAGACTATGCAAACCACTTGATGCAATAGGGGGGGGGGGGGGGGGGGGGGGGGGAGTAAACCCCTATGCGGGTCAGGTGCCACAATTGAGAATAACTGTCTTCCTGTCATAGTACAGGGTTTCCAAAAATAAGGCAGAGACGTTTCAATTTGTTAAAGGGCCTTCCAAGAGATAAATCAAGGGCTGTGTACAACCACTTGTGGGAAGATAACCGTTAAGTGCTTAATTTAAAACAATCCTATGGGCATGATACACATGAGGCTACCACACATACATAAAAACGCTCCAAATGACTGAACATCTGCTCTGCTTGATGTAGAGTATGTGAGGCTCAAACCTATGGGGTACTTAGCATTACAAGAGCAGCTCCTGTAAGGCCATCTCCCACCCTCTTCACACTTTACTATTGGCAAATGTTACTAACCAACACTAAGGCGCTGGGATGGGAGGAGATGGGATGAAACAAAGTCCATAATTACAGGCACTGGTTTCCAATTTTCATACTATAGCACACCCCTAAGGTAGGGTTCCCCAGGTGCTCTACAGGAAACAGATAGGTGGTGCCTACTACGCAATGCAAATAGAAGTCTCATGTGTTCGTTATGCTCATAGGTATCTTAAACTTTAAATGATACACCTTAGAACTCATTATAGATCTCCCAAATCTCTCCAGCAAGTGCATTTGCAGCTCCCTGGACAGTCCAAGTATAAAGAGCAAACTGGTTTTTAAAGAGATCTTTGTCAAACAGGGTTTCATCCTTTAGCAGACTTAGGTGTCTCTTTAGGGCTTCAACCGTGTGATCACCATAGCCGTACAGTATATGCCGAAATGGACTGTCTTTTGGGGAGACATAAGGAGACAACAGGGAGTGCTCAACCTGGAGACAGAAGAAAAATACATTTTAAAATGATGTTTCCATTTGAAGTAAAAGTAAACATTATTGCACTGGTCATTACTACAAAGTGAATCCCGTTAAGAAAAGCTTCCACTGCCAACATCTGAGAATGCAAGTTGCCTGGCTGTAATACAGAGTCTGTCCACTATCTTACAGTTAAAAATTAGGACTCAGCTGCATACTTTTTGCATAGTCTCAGAAGCACTGCACCAGAGAAGGCCACCACTTCAGTCATCACAGGCACTCTTCCACATGGCCACGTCACTCAGTTTCCTGTGAATGAAAGCATAAAAGTACAGCATGTGGCTCTCAATGAACTTTGAGAGCACTGGGGACCGCTCTCAGTCCATGGAAACAGTGCGATCTGCAAAGTTCATCGAATCACTGTGCTGAACTCAGCTGGATCGGACTGGTGTGAACCAGCCCACTAAAGGGTTTGTAATGTTGATATAGGGCTAGTGGTGCTACCTGTGACAGACTACTTATTCCATCTATGAAATGACCACATTTTGTTTAACAATACTTATTGTAGACAATGGGGTCAGTTAGTATGCCCACCACATTGTCAGCCATGTGTGTACTTATTATGAGTAGGATAATAGCCCGGAAAGGAGAGGGAAAGAAGGGTAAATAAAATTGGAAAAAAAAGTAAAACTATACGTGTACGCGATGTACCCACCTATAAAAACTTAAGAAACCTGAATGTATTCCCTCATACACAGTTCTATTCTACCGTATATGCAAGGAGACTTCAGGACTTAATCTTGGTACTACTACTGTAACTTCCAGCAAATATATGAAAAATATATACTATAAACTCATAAGGTGCACAAGTGCAAAAAAAGCGCTATAAAGTGCAAAGCAGTGCAAAAAGGGTTGTACAGGTAAAACTATACAAGCAGCAATCCAAAACCTCATACATAAAGTGTACAGTGCAAAAAACACAAAATATATAAAAGATATTTTTAGACTGCAGATGGCCGCAATAAGTTATATGTATAATCAGCAGTCCACAACCATCAAAGTTGTAAACGTTGTGGAAATTACAACAATATAAGTGTAATGTTCCAAATACAAAAAGTGCTCAGTGCAACTTATAAAGTTCAATTGATGTCTTATACAGTTCCAAACGGCTCAAAATACGACTCAAAAGGAAGAAAAAGGTGACTTTTGTGATCACATGAATCCAGTGACTTCTGTGCTCGTGCCCCTTTGGGTCCCCACTCACCAGATTCCTATCCCCCTAGGGGGTTATGGGCATGTAGACTCTCCGCCTCTGTGCGCCTTACATCGGGTACTTCCACCTCCCGGCTGTGTGATTGGTACTCTGATGGTACTGCTTTTTCAGATCATGTTCAGCAGGCAAGTGGTTACCAACACAGGAACGACCTGCCTGCTGAACATCATCTGAAAAAGGAGTACCATCAGAGTACCAATCACACAGCCGATAGGTGGAAGTACCCGATGTAAGGCGCACAGAGGCGGATAGTCTACATGCCCATAACCCCCTAGGGGGATAGGAATCTGATGAGTGGGGACCCAAAGGGGCACGAGCACAAAAGTTCCTGGATTCATGTGATCACGAAAGTCACCTTTTTCTTCCTTCGAGTCGTATTTTGAGCCGTTTGGAACTGTATAAGACATCAATTGAACTTTATAAGTTGCACTGAGCACTTTTTGTATTTGGAACATTACACTTATATTGTTTGTTGTGATTTCCACAACGTTTACAACTTTGATGGTTGTGGACTGCTGATTATACACATAACTTATCACGGCCATCTGCAGTCTAAAATTATCTTTATACATTTTGTGTTTTTTGCACTGTACACTATGTATGAGGTTTTGGATTGCTGCTTGTATAGTTTTACCTGTACAACCCTTTTTGCACTGCTTTGCACTTTATAGCGCTTTTTTTGCACTTGTGCACCTTATGAGTTTATAGTATATATTTTTCATATATTTGCTGGAAGTTACAGTAGTAGTACCAAGATTAAGTCCTGAAGTCTCCTTGCATATACAGTAGAATAGAACTGTGTATGAGGGAATACATTCAGGTTTCTTAAGTTTATAGGTGGGTACATCGCGTACACGTATAGTTTTATTTTTTTTTCCAATTTTATTTACCCTTCTTTCCCTCTCCTTTCCGGGCTATTATCCTACTCATAAGTAGTACACACATGGCTGACAATGTGGTGGGCATACTAACTGACCCCATTGTCTACGATAAGTATTGTTAAACAAAATGTGGTCATTTCATAGATAGAATAAGTAGTCTGGCACAGGTAGCGCCACTAGCCCTATATCAACATTACAAACAGTTAAAGAGCCACAGATTCCTAACAGAGGCTGAGGAATTAAAGGGCGGCAGCAAACTGAACCCCCTTTCCTAAGCGCGGCCATTTATATATATTTTTCCTCAGCCCACTAAAGTAGCTGTAAAAGGCTTAACATTTATTTTTTTACCTTAAAGCAGTGCTAAACCATGAATGTAATATATTGTAGCGGCTGCATTAGCTTTTTATTATTTTTTTTTTTAAGAGGCAAAGTTGTTGAAAACAGAAGTGGAACCTTGGACCTGTGTGTGATGTGTCATATTTAAGCACGCTGGAATGTACAAACATGTACAGTGGTTGAAATAAAATACAAAGAAAATTAGATATCTACCTTCATAACACGGTCATTGAGAGACCGAAGGAAAGGCTTGTTTTCAGGATCTGATGCAGCAAAGGTATCTTTTAGCGTGATAGCTGCCCTTCCAAAGTCACCTGAAGCAGAATTTATCCAATCTAAGGTGAGACCCAATCCCTGCAAAGTAAAAGAAAAATTATATATTAAAACAAACATCAATGCAGCATAAGGACTTCCCCAGTAGCCACCTGTATGAGCAAGAGGGGTACCGTATATACTCGAGCATAAGCCGAGATTTTCAGCCCCTTTTTTTAGGCTGAAAGTGCCCCCCTCGGCTTATACTCGAGTCACCGCCGTCTGTCTACCCGATCAGCGCGTCGTGCAGACAGACGGCGGCCATTCCACTATTCAAAAGCCGCGCGCCTCCCTGTCTGTGATAGGCGGAACACTCAATTTCCCAGCAGTCAGTGGTCCGCCTATCACGGACATGCGCTCATCCTCATACTACGGACGAGGATGAGAGGATGTCCGTGATAGGCGGACCACAGACTGCTGGGAAATTGAGTGTTCCGCCTATCACAGACGGAGGCGCGGCTTTTGAACAGTGGAATGGCCGCCGTCTGTCACAGACGAGAAGAGGTGCGGCGATCCTGGCATGGCCGCTGTATGTGCAGAAGGACACATGGCGGCTGGACACACAGGGATGGACGGACACACAGGGATGGACGGACATGTCTCACCCTCGGCTTATACACGAGTCAATAAGTTTTCCCATTTTTTTGTGGTAAATTGGGGGCCTCGGCTTATATTCGGATCGACCTATACTCGAGTATATACGGTACTAAAGAGTCAGCTACAACATACAATCATTCATTACCCTGGACAAATGTATGGTGCCACCGTCTCGCCTGGGCACACAAATGCATTTAGGCTTAATGTACACAGGACGTTTATACAATCTTCCCTGAATGATTTAACTTGACAGATAACACGTTTAAATCATCCGTTTTGCCACATTTGGTTAAAAAAAAAAAAAAATAATAATTTATATATTCATCTATCTATCTCAACATATACATATACATACCGTGGCTGAAGTCTTTTTGCCTTCAAAGAAAAAGCCTATAAAAACGCAACTACCTAAAAAACAAATCCATGTACATGTACACATAAGATGACATTGAATGAGCGCAGGGGCAGTTAAAAAAAAAGCATCCAACTGCCTCTGAACATCTGTTTACCAGGTGCAGTGTACATGAGGCCTTAAAAGCAGAATTCCACCCAGAAATTGAACTCCTGCTTTAAGGGAGGTGATCCGACATGCCACATTTGGCGCACGCACGCACACACACACACACACACACACACACCCCCCCCCATCTCACAAAAGAGTACACCTCACAATTTTTTGTAAATATTTTATTATAGCTTTTCAAGTGACAACACTGAAGAAATTACACTTTGCTACAATGTAAAGTAGTGAGTGGACAGCTTATATAACAATGTAAATTTGCTGTCCCCTCAAAATAACTCACAGCCATTAATGTCTGACTAAACCACTGGCTACAAAAGAGTACCACCCCCAAGTGAAAATGTCCAAACTGGGCCCAAAGTGTGAATATTTTGTGGCCACCATTATTTTCCAGCACTGCCTTAACCCTCTTGGGCATGGAGTTCACTAGAGCTTCACAGGTTGCCACTGAAGTCCTCTTCCACTCCATGATGATGAATGGAGGGGGATCATGCTCTGCTGTGGCATATCACATATAGTGTATATCAAAGATGTTATCTGCCAGAATTATTGATAGATCTCCCCACGGACATGCACAGCCAGAAAGTGCTAGGGACCCATAGGTGGTGCGCTGTTCATCTGCCTTGACGCCACACGTGGAGATTGTTTGTTCCCAAACAGCATAATACAAGACCTAACAATCTCCATGTGTGGCGTCAAGGCAGTTGAACAGCACACCACCTATGGGTCCCCAGCACCTTCTGGCTGATATACACACACACACACACACATGCATACATCTACACACACATGCATACATCTACACACACACACACCTATTCTCAGTAGTTTTGTTCATTTACAAATAAATGACTACAGCTATTTGTTCTCCTTAGATATGCCTCTGAAAAAGGGAATGTTTTCCTGAAACATGTCAGGCGTTTACATTATAAAACCATATATTAAACCTTTGGTGTTGTGCAGACTACATTTATATGCAAGATTCCACGCATTGATATATGCATGGATTTTTACTGTTCTGTAAAACGATTTTGTGTATAATTTTTGTGAATAAATTTGTAATATATTTTTTACTCATATTTTGGTCTGCCTTAAAAGTCCCGCTGTACCGGGGGGTACTGTGATCACCTTGTTAGGGGAGCTTTCTTTTTGCAGATAACTTCCACCCACTGCCCTATTCACTAAACCTCCCACTGGGTTACCCCAGTTAATACGGCTTGGACTGAGGCAGCAGATCTGAATTATTGACCGTTAGTGGCTAAAATGCCACCCTCTAATCGTGTATATCACCAGGTGGACAATATTCAATTCAGCTAACTGGCTTCATAGGGCTCATCACTCAGTGTGTGTTGGTTTCAAATTTCTACCTCCTCTGGTGGCTGGATATGTACGTGCTCTGATGGTGCTAGTCACCAGGACTGATGTGCCTACTTAACCGCCACTTTTTGTACCTTATATTAAGATCCACGTTTGGTGTACATGGTGTGTGCTTGGGTGTATGTGACGCAGCGTTTTTTGTTTTTTTGACACAGACAACATGGTCTCATTTTAACATTAAGTCTAGGTGTTGGGTGCCCAGTTTGTGTTCCTGTAGTTAATTGTGCAAAAAAAAAAAAAAAAAAAATTTAACAAATTAAATAAATATAAAAAATTAGCTGCTTGGTCCCCTCATGACTTCCTTTTCAAGGGGTCTCTCTCCCCATGTATTCCTATTTTTGTCATAGCTCCAAGTCTTGGAGACCACACCATAACTGGTGAGTCTGCAATTCAAGGGACACTACCTGTCACGCACATTTGGTGGAGCAGCGCTTACACTATAGTGAGTTGATGGTTCCTCTCTTTTGCACATCTTTATGTAGAGCAACAATTCTTTTTTCAGATCCTCAGAGTTCAGAGCTCTTTGTTGAACTTCCAGTGACCAGTATGAGAGAGATCAATAACACCAAGTTTAACACACCTGAGACCTTGTAACACTAACGAGTCACATGACACCGGGGAGGGAAAATTGCCAATTGTGCCCAATTTGGCCATTTTCACTTAGGGGCGTTATCACTTTGGTTGCCAGCAGTTCAGACATTAATGGCTGTGTGTTGAGTTATTTTGAGGGGACATACAATTTACACTGTTATACAAGCTGTACACACTACTTTACATTGTAGCAAAGTGTAAATTTCTTCAGGGTTGTCACATGAAATGATAAAATATTAACAAAAATGTGGGGTATAATCACTTGTGAGATTGTATGCATGCAATACATTTATGCAAACACACAAAAGAACATAAATATGGAGTTACTTACATTTATAGCGGCATTTTTATTTTTTAGATCAATGGAAATTTTAAGCAATTCCTCTTTGTATTTAACAAAGTCCAGTGGCAGCTTGTGATCATGTGTTAGGCGCAGAATAACTTGGGTGGCAAGATTTGCAACAGCTCTGCACATGCGGTCAACATTAACCAGCTTTTGAAAATTCTCAAATGTATCTTCTTTGGTCCCAAGATAAGCATAAGGCTTGTTATCCTATGAAAAAAAAAAAAAAAAAAAAAAAAGAAGATTTTTATTTATAAAATTATATAATGAAAAACCATTATCACCAAGCAAAGGGCTAATAGGACCTTTGTACTCCTTGCAAAATAGTGTAGTTGTGGTGCAAGCTGTCAAAGAGTCAAAGGTTGACAAACAGCTCCCCCTCTGGAAAGTGGGGTATACCTTTATGTAGAAGGCAGCTTGGCTTATCAAAGGATTTGGAAGACTGAGCCACAGACCTTGTAGGTGGATTGGAAGCTAAGCTTTGGGAAACTGTCTGACATGGGAGCAGCAGTATAGAGAGAAAAAAAAAAAAAAAGAAGGACATTTAATAGAAATGAGTTTACCACTGAGAAAAAAAAAAATAAAAATGGATATACTTATGCCACCAGTAGTATCCTTGATCATAACATAGCAGCATTCTGAGCAGGGCATGCCTTTTTGTCCTTAGGCATGTCTACAGACCAGCAGAGCAGAGAGCCACGACTGACAGCTGATCGTGGGTATAATGCCACGGTCCTGCAGACTGTGTGCATCAGTCTGGCCTTACCTTCGATATGGCCAGGCAGTTACACTGACAGGAAGCATGAATGATCATTGAGAACTACAAGCCAAAAGTTGCAAAGGCTGTCAGATCTTGTAGTTTCCCAAGGGGGGGGGGGGAAGAGAAAAAAAAAATTAAATAAAAAGACCCACACACGCATAACACTGGAGACATGCTGATAGCGGAAGGGGGTTATCTTGGGCTGGCCTACAGGTTTCTTTTGCCAGTGTATAGGCCTCTGTAGGTGCAAAATAACGTGAAAATTCCAGTGTCGCTCAACAGATGAGAAAGAAATAAGCATTTTTGATAGGAATAAACAAAAAATCCACACACACTTAAAAAAAAAAAAAAAAAAAAAATAATGCAATTCTATAATGTAAATTATACATCCCTTTCTCATTATGCAACAAGGCTATGAAATTAATTGCACACTAAATGCCTTTTTAGAATTTGAAATTGTGTAACTTATCTAATTTTACGCTACCCAACCAGTATGATGATATATTCTAATCTGTAAGGCTGGATTTATATACTTGCAATGCGCAGAAACTTCTGTACCGGTAGAACACCATTCCTTTGCACCAAGGAATACAAATACCAAACAGTCCATAGTGTTAAAAAAAAAAAAAAACTGCACGTCAACATCCGAGTGAAAATGAGTGAACTGCATTACTGCAATGCATGTTACTGTGACGTGATAACGCACCTGTAAAGTGTGAATCTAGCACAATAAACAGCGTTGGCCAAAAAAATATTAGCAACAGATTTTTTGCATCACCGCATGGTGGCACTGGGGAACCAAAGCTGGTAGAAATGTGCTAACATTTCTTACTTCGATTAAAATACTATTTTATAAACACTGCAATGGACTTTGTAGGCACACGATTAAAAGTTCAACATCTTTATTACAAATAGTTTATACGGAGGATAGAGGAACAGTGCAAAAATAAAAAATTCACAATATAAATATTGTAGGGCTGAAACAACTAATCGATTATGAAATTAATCGATTACCAATTTCATAATCAATTAAAAATCGGGCAGCAACTATTTTACCCCATTAAAAGAGCAAATCGCTACTGTAAATATTACAGTGACGGGTCTACAGTAAAACAAATTGAAACCCCTTGCAGTAGTGATTATCTGCATTTTTTGTACTTTAAAGGGCTATTTTTTTTTTTTTTTTTTAACCCCATTAGGTTACTAAACATCTTAGGCCTGGTTCACATCTGTGTTTTGGTGCCTTTTGCAGAAACGCACTACAGTTCATTTACATGGTTTCCTATAGGATGTGTTCACATCTATGCTTTTTTTTCCCCAGCCGCTGCGTATTTGGAAAGGGTCAGGGACTTAACGCAAAACAGTGCGTTTTTGGTTCAATATACTTCAATGGAGTAGCTGCAGAAATGCATGTAATGTGTTTTTGCAGCAATTTGTGTTTTAATCTGCCAAAAAAATAAATAATAAAAATTGCAGCAAAAATAGGATTTTTTTGCACTCACTGTAAAATCCTTTTCTCTGCAATTCACCGACTGACACAGCTTCTTCTCTTTATACCATTTTTTGTTATGCCACCTTCAGGAGAAGACTAGACATTACATGTTAAGTGCTAAAAAACTAGAACTCTAGTTCCACCCAAGGGGCGGTCCCTCAGGCAACAACCCCTCAGCATGCTACTGCAGCCTCAGTACGTCAACAAGCAGTATAACGTAAAGAAAAATGGAGGGGCGGGTGCTGTGTCAGTCGGTGAATTACAGAGAAAAGGATTTTACGGCGAGTACAAAAAAAATCCTATTTTGTCTTATATTCACCGACTGACACAGCTTCTTCTCTTTATACCATCGGGACATTCCCAAGCAGTGCCAAAATGAGGCGTGGGAAAATAGCATAAAAAACTTCATCCACCATAGCATGTGGGAGCTAGTACAAGCTTTACAAAAAAAAAAAAAAAAAATTGCATAGGCAATTGCAACTATACAGCCGCCTGCAAAAAAAAAAAAAAAAAAAAAAAAAAACTTTGCGGCCAAAACAGGCATCACCTGATGCACTGACATCTCCTTGTAGAACTTTGTAAACGTGTGGACAGATAACCAGGTCACCGCTTTACACATTTGATGTCGGAAAGGTCCAAGACGTTCCCGATAGCCCTCGTGGAGTGGGCTATGACCGCAAAGGGGGGCACCTGCCTGTTCAAGGTGTAGGCTTGTACTACAATCTGTGTGATCCACCTGGAAATGGTGGCTGACGAGACCGCCATGCCTTTCTGTGGACCAGCCACCAAAACAAACAGCAAGGTCTGACTTCCGGAAGGGAACCATGGCAGACAAATGCACCTTCAGAGCCTGAACTACGTCCAGAGCATGAAGGGCCACCTCTTTAGGATGTGTCGGCTCAGGACAGAGATGGTAACACAATGTCCTCAATGCAAAATGCCGAGACTACCTTCGGCAGTAAAGACTGTTGCGGACGCAACACCTTATCCTTGTGGATAACCAGATAGGGCTACTTGCAGAACAAGGCCCCAGTTCGGAAACCCTCCTGGCCGATGCAATGGCCACTAGAAAGACCACTTTCTGGGAAAGTCAACAGGGGAAACTGATATTTTCAAATGGCGGTTTCTGAAGCTCAGATAATACCAGGTTCAGATCCCACGGGGGTAACGGGGGACACACCGGAGGGACTAAATGTCGCACCCCTTGAGCAAGAGTACTCACTATAGAGTGAGACACCAGGGGTCGCTGAAAAAGAACAGCCAAAGCTGATATTTGTCCTTTAAAAATGGTGCTTAAAGCGGGATTCCGCTCTTTTTTTTTTTTTTTTTTTCTTACCTGTGTTACAGCTGGGCGACTGCTACC
Organism: Lithobates pipiens; assembly: GCF_037356315.1. Lineage (NCBI taxonomy): Eukaryota > Metazoa > Chordata > Amphibia > Anura > Ranidae > Lithobates > Lithobates pipiens. The sequence continues at coordinate 365,207,093 of NW_027507758.1, read as the reverse complement.
TTCGCTTAGCATCCACGTCCGGTGTCTTTTTGACCCCCGGCGTGACAATTCTTTTCCTCGGGATGACTTTTAAAAAAGTGCTCTGGCGTTATCCATTTTAAGTGTGGGCGTCTGAAGCCCACAGGCATTTACTTCCTGTGTATCGATGACGCTCGGCTCCCAGCATGCTCTGCTCCATCTCGCACATGCTCAGTGTGCAATAGTGGTAATGGCAGATACAGCTGCCTGCCCACTTTAAAAATGGCAAATTCGGACACGCCCTCGTCACGTGCCCGGCGTCCTAACGAAATCTCGCGAGATTTCGCAATTTCATTGTCCCCCATGGATTCTTGGGAAATAGCTTAGAAATTTCCCAGGGACCATTGCGAGGACGATAACCACGCCTACTCCCACGGGAGGACAACCCGGAAGTCAGCAGAAACATCTGAAATAAAAGGTAAAGATTTTTTTTTTTTCAGGGTTCATTTAGGTAAGTATTCAATCTGGTGATTTTAATAAGATGAAGTTTCATTTTTTAAGTACCAAACCGCTTTAACGCCAATTTCAGGTCCACCCCTTGCTGAAGAAACAGCAAGATCCTGGATATGGAAAAGGGGATGCCATCCTTTCTCCTCACACATGGAGAGGCAGGCTTTCCAGGTACGAAGATATATCTTCAGAGAAGATATGTGTGCACAACATAGTTGGGATCACAAGAGTCCGACAGACCCCGCTTCCTCAACACCTGGCTCTCAATAGCCATGCTGTTAAAGCCAGCGATGGTAAAGCAGAATGGAGAATCGGACCTTGAGATAGCAGGTCCTCTCGCAACAGCAGTCGCCAGGGAGCATCTGCCACCAGGCACACTAGGTCTGCGTACCAAGGACACCGAGACCAATCTGGGGCAACTAGTATTACTGGGATCCCCTCGGCTTCCACTCTGCAAAGCAGATGTGGTAACAGTTTCAGTGGAGTAAAGGCATAGATCATCTGTTACTGATCCCACGGAGCCACCAGCACGTCTGCCCAAGGATCTCTTGTCCCGAACACGAATCTTGGCACCTTCCAATTGAGACGGGAAGCCAGAAGATCCACGTCTGGTGTGCCGCATTGCAGGCACAGTAGCCTGAACAGGGCCGGTACATGTTGCTCTGCCCACCGAAGTATGTGAGCAACCTCCCGTGCGGCGGCCAAGCTTCTTGTTCCTCCTTGATGATTGATGTATGCCACAGCAGTGGCGTTGTTTGACTGTATCCTGATAAGACGCCCTTGCAGTCTCATTGACCACGTAGAGAGGCATCACTCTCAGTTCGAGCAGATTGATCTGCAACCTGAATTCCGTCGACCAGAGGCCCTGAGTCGACTGAACTCCCATCACTCCACCCCAGCCAAATAGGCTGGTGTCCGTTGCGATCACCGTCCATTTCAGAGGTAGAAACGACTTCCCGGACTGAAGCACCGGGGACCTCAGCCAGATCAGGGAACCCCTGAAAAACTGGCTCATCTGGATCTGTCAATCCAGGGACATCTGTCCCACTTTGTCAAGATCTCCTTTTGCAGGGCTCTGGTGTGGAACTGGGCATATGGTACCGCCTCGAAGGAGACCATCATGAGTCCCAGGACCCGCATGCAGAAGTGCAGCAATGACCACTTGCAGTTCATCAGCAGTTTTACCGTGGCTCTGAGAGTCTGCAGCTTGTCTGAAGGGAGAAACACTCTCCCTTCCCTGGAGTCCAGCAGCAAGTTTAGGTACTCCAAATGCCGAGTCGGAACCATCACCGACTTTTTAGGTTCCGCTGCCCAAATGCTTGCAGGGTCTGCATAGTGATCACCACATCTTCTGCATTACCCATATGCCTCCGGCATCAAAAACGTCTGCGATTTGCAGTCTGAGAAGCCCACTATCAGTTTGTGGCTCTCCCTTTTGGTTTGGTATCGGCACCCCGAGTCTTTAACAAGGTATTGGCTCCTGTGTTGGCGTTGCTACGGCAACACGGGCTCGCGATCGTGTGTTACCTAGACTATCTTGTCTGCGACACAAGTGCAGATGCCAGTACTGGTCGCATGGTTGACCCCAGAACCGTAAACAAGGAACGAGCCACTGCCTTGGCCTTCCTGTCTGAGGAATCCTTAAAATGCAGGCGTCCCCTCTACCGGGATCATGGTTACTTTGTTTAACCTGGATACTGGAGTGTCCACAACCGGAGGGGCCGATCACTTTTTGAGAAGGCTCTCCTCAAAGAAGCAACGCACCGCCATGTATTTGGTGACCGAAAGGTCTGTTGTGGTTGACCCCATCCCTTGTAAATGAACTTGTCAAAATAAGTCCGATACGTCTGCGTCAGAGCTCTCCCCAGAGGAGGAGGGGGGGGGGGGGGGGCGGGGGTAGGGGCCACTTTTTGGCACCTTGCGCCAACGCACCACCTCCATCTTGGCAACGAATAAATGGAGGACGGCCCACAAGGCTTCCAAGGGCACTGCGCATTCCGCAGGCAAACTGGTTGCAATTGCCTGGACTTCGGGGGAAGAAACACCAGTATCTGCCACCCAAAGGGGACTTAGGACAGTGACAGTCCCACCCTCCTTTCTGCTGCTGGCTGAGGGCCTCTTTCCCATAGGACTCACCACCCTGAATGGTTCTGCGCTATCCAGCAAGTAGTGCCTGTGGCCTCTGTTGGCTCCCTGGTGCAGAGGGATCTGCTCTGTGTCAGTGGAAGCTGCTGCTAATGGCGCTGAATCCGCTCTGCAATGTGCTCACTCAAAAGGAAATGGCCGCCCAGCGTCCAGTATAAGGAACATAAAACACTAGGAAAATGGCTGCCAGAGCACAGGGACACATGCTGCCGCTAGAGAAAGCTGAAAAACGTGTTCAGGCTTCTAGAACATGGCCGCCTGCATCCAGTATAAGGACAAATCACAGGGAAAATGGCCGCCGAAGCACAGGAGAGCATGCTTTCCCTTGCCCACACCTAAGATGGTCGCTGATGCTGAAACCATGGGGGACAGAGCTGAACAAATGGTGGTGATCACAGCTGGAAGGGACACAGGCACCTCCAGGGACATGAGAAACAGGACTCAGGACACAGCCAGCCAGTGCACCCCCCCCCCCCCCCCCACCACAGGAGAGAGCCCCTGTACAGACACAAACACACGGCTGAGCAGCCACATGCAGCATCCCCCACGGGGGGAGATGGGGACAGGGAGAGAAGAGAGGGAGGTGAGGGACCCCCAAGAGAATGCCCAGCTGCTCAGTCCCACCGAGGAAGGGAGAGCTTTACTTACCAGTCCTGAAGAGCTGGGGCGCATTCCATTACAGACCCACTCTGATCAGTACAGGGTGCCTGCTGGCCTCGGCACCCTGACGCAGACATCAGTAGCCCGGTCATATGTGCGCCCCGGAGCATAAAAGCTCACGACCACCTCGGGAGCTGAGGTTTCGTCGTGGCCAACCCAGCATGGAGCTCTGGTCTGCACACGCTCGATGCCCAGGCTGGGGAGACTACAAGGATAAGGGTATCCAGCCTGTCACCCAGCCGGCTGTTGATAGATTACAGGTTCCATCATCTGGCGCAAAAAGCCAAGGATCTGCAGGGAAAAAAATAAAAATAAAGAGGGGGGGGGGGGGGGGCAATGGGCCCACCAGGGTTCTTAGGTCCTCCTTCACTAGGCAAAATAAAATTGAGGCTGCAGTAGCATGCTGAGGGGTTACCTAAGGGACCACCCCTTGGGCAGAACTATAGTTCTAGTTTTATCCCATGTTACCATGTAATATCTAGTCTTCTCCTGAAGGTGACATAACCAATGGTATAAAAAGAAGAAGCTGTGTCAGTCTGTGAATAAGAGAAATCACGTGCTCAAAAATCAAAAACCGCACTGCAGAAACCGATCAAAAGCAAACTGCATAGGTGTGTACCGAGCCTTATGCTGGCCACACCGATCAATTTTCAGATGAGAATATTCAGAAAAAAAATAAATAAAAAGAAGGACATACATTGGCTGAATGAAAGAACGTTGTTGAAAATTTGTTTTTAAAATGAATGTCATTTCTGAACGAAAACCATACACTGTCCGAAAATTCAAGAAGGTGGTTGCCATTTCCAAATTTTCCCCATCACTGTGGTTGTAAATGAACGTCGTTTTGAACCAATGATTAGAAAATTGAACAAACGTTCTTAAAATTTTTTAAGGAAGACATTGACCTGAGTGATATTTACGATTCACCCTTTAATAGTGTATATACAGCATCTCTCTCCTCTAAAAGTATATACAGTGCTTTGCAAAAGTATTCGGCCCCCTTGAACTTTTCAACCTTTTGCCACATTTCAGGCTTCAAACAAAGATAAAATTTTAATTTTTTGTGAAGAATCACCAACAAGTGGGACACAATTGTGAAGTGGAACGAAATCTATTGGATTTTTGAAACTTTTTTAACTAATAAAAAAATGAAAAGTGGGGCGTGCAAAATTATTCGGCCCCCTTGCATTTATACTTTGTAGAGCCACTTTTTGCTGCGATTACAGCTGCAAGTCGCTTGGGGTATGTCTCTATCAGTATTGCACATCGAGAGACTGAAATTCTTGCCCATTCTTCCTTGCAAAACAGCTCGAGCTCAGTGAGGTTGGATGGAGAGCGTTTGTGAACAGCAGTTTTCAGCTCTTTCCACAGATTCTCGATTGGATTCAGGTCTGGACTTTGACTTGACCATTCTAACACCTGGATACGTTTATTTGTGAACCATTCCTTTGTAGATTTTGCTGTATGTTTGGGATCATTGTCTTGTTGGAAGATAAATCTCTGTCCCAGTTTCAGGTCTTTTGCAGACTCCAACAGGTTTTCATGCAGAATGGTCCTGTATTTGGCTGCATCCATCTTCCCCTCAATTTTAACAATCTTCCCTGTCCCTGCTGAAGAAAAGCAGGCCCAAACCATGATGCTGCCACCACCATGTTTGACAGTGGGGGATGGCGTGTTGAGGGTGAGGAGCTGTGTTGCTTTTACGCCAAAACATTGTTTTGCATTGTGGGCAAAAAGTTGGATTTTGGTTTCATCTGACCAGAGCACCTTCTTCCACATGTTTGGTGCGTCTCCCAGGTGGCTTGTGGCAAACTTTAGACGAGACTTTTTATGGATATATTTGAGAAATGGCTTTCTTCTTGCCACTCTTCCATAAAGGCCAGATTTTTGCAGTGTACGACTGATTGTTGTCCTATGGACAGACTCTCCCACCTCAGCTGTAGTTCTCTGCAGTTCATCCAGCGTGATCATGGGCCTCTTGGCTGCATCTCTTCCATTTCAAAATGATCGCTTGCACAGTGCTCCTTGGGATGTTTAAAGCTTGGGAAATATTTTTGTATCCAAATCCAGCTTTAAACTTCTCCACAACAGTATTACGGACCTGCCTGGTGTGTTCCTTGGTCTTCATGAGGCTCTCTGCGCTTTCAACAGAACCCTGAGACTATCACAGAGCAGGTGCATTTATACAGAGACTTGATTACACACAGGTGGATTCTATTTATCACCATCAGTCATTTAGGACAACATTGGATCATTCAGAGATCCTCGCTGAACTTCTGGAGTGAGTTTGCTGCACTGAAAGTAAAGGGGCCGAATAAATTTGCATGCACCACTTTTCCATTTATTTGCTAAAAAAGTTTAAAATATCCAATAGATTTCGTTCCACTTCACAATTGTGTCCCACTTGTTGGTGATTCTTCACAAAAAATTAAAATTTTATATCTTTATGTTTGAAGCCTGAAATGTGGCAAAAGGTTGAAAAGTTCAAGGGGGCCGAATACTTTCGCAAGGCACTGTAGGAGTATATATATCTGTCTGTTATTCTCAGAGTGGATTAGATATTCGGTATTCCCTATAGTTGGTTATTTATATTTGCCTCTGCATAGAGATATTTAAGAATAAATGAAAATCAAAGAAAAACACAGTGCTACAAAGAGCTAGGAGGGTGCTGCTCACCCCAAGTAGATATAAATAAAGCCAGTTCCCCCACAAACGGGGTTTTTAGGCAGCAAGAGACAGTAATAGAAGCCAATAGAAGTAGTATAAAAGGTATTTTAATATTATTTGGTAAAAACAAACATGAGCTTCACCTGAACATTTGTGTAACAGACAAAATCATGTGTATAAGGTACATATAATGTCACATGGAAGTATATTAACAGACACAGCTATATGTTACACTGTATGGGTTAGTAGCAGTGAAAACATGAATCTAGCTATATGTTACACTGTATAGGTTAATAACAGTGAAAGCATGAATCTGACGCGTTTCAACCCCAAAAGGGGTCTTCTTCAGAGATGATAGTCTGTTAAAAGAAAGACAAGGTTACACTGAATAAATAAATCCGGTGTTATGCATGTTGGGGATACCCAATATTGATTTAATATGGTTTACCCGATGATGTACTTCCAGGTAGGTAGGGTGGATTATAGTACTTCGGATAGAATTCCCCCAGAGGGCAATGTCCCAATTTCCTTTACGCAACTGGAGTGGTACCTGGTCCATATGTGTCGCCGGACCGTCAGGAGGAAGAGGAGACAGCGTCACAAGCCCACTGACGTGACTCGCGGGAGGTCACACAAATGCCTTGCCCCCCAGAAAAAAGAAGAATCCGGGGGGTAGGTGCGAGTGAGGGTACCGCGATGATACGGTGGGTAACACCTGCAGCAAAATCCCAACAACAGGCAAAAAATTAAAAACAAGGGTTATTTAATATTGGAAACATGGGGTGCATACGTGGTATGAGGTTAATACTATCATAACCTCATTATGTATACCAAGAATTATATACATGTATATATGTGCACCCCCAATTATCCAAATATCCATGTAGGGTGCTTTCTAAAAAAGAAAGGAAGGAGAAAAAAAGGGGACCATGCCTGGAAGTATCTAAAGTGCCTAGGAAAAAGGGGAGAGGGGAAAGGGAAAGGCAAAAATGAGTGAATGTGTTGATGAGTGCTGCTGTGTAAGCCATAACAACAAGGAAGGAGGGGGATGGGGAAAAAGAAAAAGAAAAAGGAGTGATGAACAGTGGACTGGTGGACACAGTGAAAGTGTAGACACTCAAACAGAAGAAAAAAAGAAAAGAAGAGAACGAGGAAGAAAAAAAAAAAAAAAAAAAAAAAAAATTAATTGCGCTAGAAGATGGTAAAAAAAAGTAACGAAAATATAAAACGTGCAAAAAGAAAAACCACATGTGAAAATATACAAGACAAAAATGCCTTGAAGTAAGTGACGGCAATAGGAGACATAACCAATAAAAATATCAAGTGCATAGACGCATGTACATGCGTGAAAAGATATATGTGTGTAATGATAGTGTGAAAAAGTACCAAGCAGATATATTAGCCTCATTAGAACAGCCAGACCAGTAGTGAGGTTATTACCTGAGTTATAAGACCTGGTGGAAGACTATTCCAGAAGGTAATGAGGAAGGGACGGCTACTTAAGCGTTAGTCCACAAGGGGTAACTGGCGCAGTCCCTGACTCATATTTTCTAAAGTCCGATCTATAAGTTAGTTAGATCAGTCCTCATACCAAACAGCTAATAAAGAAACTTATTTTGGTGCAATATATCACCAAAATGCAGGTCAAATACAAAGGAAAAATCATGCTCACCAAACAACAGGTGCAGGTTTCTTTCCCCCTGGGTAAATGTGCACTTCCTGTGAAGGAAGGTTTGTATTTAAAGCCTGAAAATTGGCTGCAGGTGCATACGCCCACCAATCAACCGGTATAACCCGGACGCATTGGCCGCCTAAACAGGATCAGCCTCGTGTGGCCGCCCCGGCGTCCTGGAAGGCCGGAAAACGGCCCCGAAATAACGTAGTAGTAGTTATCAGTAGTTTTTATCATCTTATCTAATTTGTTTTTGAGAAATGTGCTGTAAGATATATCAGAATAAAAAATTAAAATAAATTATGTGAATATCAAAAAATGAGCATTCTAACTTGCAGTTAATAAAACAAACTTTGGGAGTCAACAAAAACCTTTAACCCATCTTTCATATGTTTATGATGTCAGCATTGCTTACACAAGACTATCTGAACTGATAAAATCAGAACACTAAACAATGCAAAAAAATAAGAAAAGCAAGATTTTCCAGTTGGCATTGTGGTCTTCTACCCCACCTAGAGCCTTCATTCCGCATTCCATTGTGTGCAATGAACTTGCTCATGAATTCTGGTAAGTGCATCACTAAGACACTTCAGAAGAATTTTACTGATGGCTAAACTGATGCTAAAACAACAAAACTTCTCTTCCTTGTTGAATACAGAAGGGTTATTGTCACCCAACAAGTTAGTAGACACGGGCTGAATGCTCTCAAAAAGATAATAGATTGTATCTGCTTCACTGCAGTCCCTATATTTAGTACACAAATATGACAAACATTCCTTCAATGGAAATGGGAAACTCCAGAAAACTACGTACAATTCTCTCTCTCTCTGTCTCTCCGTTACTCTTTTTCTCACTATCTGGGTATATATATATCATAACAGTCTACTTACATAAAACTTCTGTAATCTACAATCAAATAAAAAAAAATATATATATACAAATTTGGCAAAATTATGCCATATTAAGATTATATATATATATATATATATATATATATATATATATATATATATATATATATATATATATATATATATATATATATATATATATATATATATATATATATATATATAAAGTAAGGCTTCATTCACACTGAACATTTGTTTGAAATTGTGCGAGTTCAGCTGAATTCACACAATTTCAAACCCACTTTTCAGTGCGAGTTCAGGGGCGATTTGAAAAACATCTGTGCGAGTTCATGCACAGTGCACAGTGTTGCACTGAATGGGACAGTGCCATTGCCAGAAATAGGCTGGGATTTGGCATGTAATTTTTCATGTCAAATCGCGGCAATGTGAATGGGGACTTAAATTGTGACTTGCTTAATTGAGAAGATTCCCCTAATTTATGAACTTATTGTTTACCTCTGCAAACAGAAAATTTGATTTTAGTTATTACCTAAGCCAACATATTAAACAGTAAGGTATAGTTTATCTGTGGAAATAAAACAAGGACATACGCGGTGCAAATTTCTTTCCTACCATGGGTGGCAGGAAAGAAATGACCTTGATTCCCCCATCGAGAAGAAGAAAGACAATGATTATTGCTACCAGCCGCTAGTGATAATCGCAAGTAAAATCCGGAAGGCTGGTTGTACTTAAGTTGATCAATCAATCCACTTGGTACATTCAGCCGCCCCATACATGATTTGAATTTTGTCCGGTTTAGCAGGAACCAGATGAGATTCAAATTGTTTATAGGGTTACCTGCAGAAACGCTGTTCCAGGTCCCTCTAGAGCAAGGGTCTCAAACTGGCGACCCTCCAACTGTTGCAAAACTACAAGTTCCATCATGCCTCTGCCTGCGGGAGTCATGCTTGTAACTGTCAATCTTGCAATGCCTCATGGGACGTGTTTCACAACAGCTGGGAGGGCCACCAGTTTGAGACCCCTGCTCTAGAGGTACTTGTTAAAGAAGAAAATGGACTATGTGATCTCTCTCACATTAAATATCTATATGATTATTTTATTCCTAGGTCTTGATTTGTATTAAAAGTGACAAGCAAATATGGAAAAGGAAACATTTATTTTTTACATATGAAATACTATGCTCTTGTCTATTTTGATCTTAGTGACTCTTCAAATTGGTATATGTTAATATATCTGTAATCCCTTATGCAGTATTTAGTAAAAATAGGGACAGAACATTACCTGGGCAACAACCATATCATTAATTTTAAAAATACAAATCAAGGTTACACTCATCATAAACCGCCATCAAAATGATATTTACAATGCCCAACCCCTAAAAATGTGATAGTTCTTAGGTAACTAACATGATGAAAAATCTATCCATGTGAAAAATCATACCTCTTTCTAATGTGGGGTTATTAGTATTTATTTAATATTGTACTGTATATAGAGTTTTTACATACACCACAATATTCAATATACAAATACAATATGCTACTATTAGTTATAGCTGGCAACATAAAATATAAGAGGCGCTATATAAATCCTGTATAATAATAAATAATAATAATAATAATAATAACACTACTTTTGCTTTGTTTGACAAATATCAAAAGAATAACTTTAGTATCCCAAAGCAGTAGTGAGTCACTGGGAATTATTACATGAAAGAGTAGCGAATGTTCATTTAGCTGAGTGGCTAAAGTAATACTGTGTGCACCCCATGTTTCCAATATTAAATAACCCTTGTTTTTAATTTTTTGCCTGTTGTTGGGATTTTGCTGCAGGTGTTAGCCACCGTATCATCGCGGTACCCTCACTCGCACCTACCCCCCGGATTCTTCTTTTTTCTGGGGGGCAAGGCATTTGTGTGACCTCCCACGAGTCACGTCAGTGGGCTTGTGACGCTGTCTCCTCTTCCTCCTGACGGTCCGGCGACACATATGGACCAGGTACCACTCCAGTTGCGTAAAGGAAATTGGGACATTGCCCTCTGGGGGAATTCTATCCGAAGTACTATAATCCACCCTACCTACCTGGAAGTACATCATCGGGTAAACCATATTAAATCAATATTGGGTATCCCCAACATGCATAACACCGGATTTATTTATTCAGTGTAACCTTGTCTTTCTTTTAACAGACTATCATCTCTGAAGAAGACCCCTTTTGGGGTTGAAACGCGTCAGATTCATGCTTTCACTGTTATTAACCTATACAGTGTAACATATAGCTAGATTCATGTTTTCACTGCTACTAACCCATACAGTGTAACATATAGCTGTGTCTGTTAATATACTTCCATGTGACATTATATGTACCTTATACACATGATTTTGTCTGTTATACAAATGTTCAGGTGAAGCTCATGTTTGTTTTTACCAAATAATATTAAAATACCTTTTATACTACTTCTATTGGCTTCTATTACTGTCTCTTGCTGCCTAAAAACCCCGTTTGTGGGGGAACTGGCTTTATTTGTATCTACTTGGGGTGAGCAGCACCCTCCTAGCTCTTTGTAGCACTGTGTTTTTCTTTGATTTTCATTTAGACTGGGTGGATAAACAGCCCCTTTTCTTTTCATACTATCCCTCTTCTTTCCCCATTTGCCCATCTTTTCTCCTCTTCTTTTCTTATTTTCCCCCAAATTGAACACAGGAGGGTTAAACATGAACTTGGCCTAGCAGAACTAACATTGAGGAATTGATCTGTCCTTGTTTTTAATGCAAATATTGTTATAGTGAATATGAATATGTTTCAGGGTAATGATTGGGACCTGTTGATGTCAGGGTACGAAAACAGAATGTGAGAAAAGTGATCGGGTTGATACTGAGATCATTACTCTGACCTCTAAATTAATGAGAATACTTGAAAAGAAATCAGCACTATCTTGGCATATCAAATCATTCGAGAGATATAAGAATGAAAAGATCAACCCTTTAGGTCTCCGGGTTTAAATTTTTCCAAACATAAACCTAATTAGTAATGAATGTAAAACAGAATGGGAGGCCAATCTAAATGCTTGTTCTCAGTAAATGATGACTATCCTTGTCAGGGAGTATACAATGGGGTTTTCTCCTCTCCCCCACTGAGGCCTTTCTTCTTATTATGTCTTTTTTCGTGTCCGCCAATAGGCCAGTCAGGATTGTTTTGTAATGCAATGTATCCTTACATTACTAATTACCCAGAAAAACCATGTGTCTAACTGTCATGTGTTTTAATTGATGTATATTTTGCTATAGTTTGCATATCTGCTTTGTTCAAGCTCCTGATAGAGACATGCATTTACATGATAATAGACGCATATCAAACCATGTGAAGTATTATACAATTACATAATTTGATTGGTGAATTCTATTTGGCTTCTCGTGATGTTATGCCCCGACCCGCCACCTGCCTCCCCTTTTCCCCTACCGTCTCTGGTTTTTTTTTTTTTTTTTTTTTTCTCTCTCACTCCCCCACCCCCAAACCCCCCCTCCCCTATGTTCCTCACTCTCACACTCCCCATCCCTTTATTAGCCCTGAAGATCCCCGGTGGGCATTCGGGAGGGATCTGGCTAGTCTGGGCATTAGACATCGCCTAATTTTTATAATATAATTTTTCCTTTCATTGAGCATATGTCTCTCTTTCCTCGCAATCTAAAATGGTCCTTCGCCCAATCACAGTCCAGAGGTGAGGAGGAGAGAACTGTGTCTGCCCCCTGCCCTGACTCCCCGGCAAGGGTAGGAGTGGTTTCTGTCTGGTTATTACGGACAAGCCTCTCCGTTGGTTCCCCCCCCCCCCTGCTGAGGGGGCGGATGGTCCCGCCCAGGGATGGGGGACACAGTCCCTTGCCGGCTGCATCCTCGGACACTTCCGGGCGCACATCTCACGCACGTCCGCTCGTTTTAGCGAACGTGCGTGACGCATACCTCACGCACGTCCGCTCGTTTTAGCGGACGTCCGTGACACTACGCGATTGCGACGGAAGTGACGTTATTTCGGGGCCGTTTTCCGGCCTTCCAGGACGCCGGGGCGGCCACACGAGGCTGATCCTGTTTAGGCGGCCAATGCGTCCGGGTTATACCGGTTGATTGGTGGGCGTATGCACCTGCAGCCAATTTTCAGGCTTTAAATAAAAACCTTCCTTCACAGGAAGTGCACATTTACCCAGGGGGAAAGAAACCTGCACCTGTTTGGTGAGCATGATTTTTCCTTTGTATTTGACCTGCATTTTGGTGATATATTGCACCAAAATAAGTTTCTTTATTAGCTGTTTGGTATGAGGACTGATCTAACTAACTTATAGATCGGACTTTAGAAAATATGAGTCAGGGACTGCGCCAGTTACCCCTTGTGGACTAACGCTTAAGTAGCCGTCCCTTCCTCATTACCTTCTGGAATAGTCTTCCACCAGGTCTTATAACTCAGGTAATAACCTCACTACTGGTCTGGCTGTTCTAATGAGGCTAATATATCTGCTTGGTACTTTTTCACACTATCATTACACACATATATCTTTTCACGCATGTACATGCGTCTATGCACTTGATATTTTTATTGGTTATGTCTCCTATTGCCGTCACTTACTTCAAGGCATTTTTGTCTTGTATATTTTCACATGTGGTTTTTCTTGTTGCACGTTTTATATTTTCGTTACTTTTTTTTACCATCTTCTAGCGCAATTAATTTTTTTTTTTTTTTTTTTTTTTCTTCCTCGTTCTCTTCTTTTCTTTTTTTCTTCTGTTTGAGTGTCTACACTTTCACTGTGTCCACCAGTCCACTGTTCATCACTCCTTTTCCTTTTTCCCCATCCCCCTCCTTCCTTGTTGTTATGGCTTACACAGCAGCACTCATCAACACATTCACTCATTTTTGCCTTTCCCTTCCCCCTCTCCCCTTTTTCCTAGGCACTTTAGATACTTCCAGGCATGGTCCCCTTTTTTTCTCCTTCCTTTCTTTTTTAGAAAGCACCCTACATGGATATTTGGATAATTGGGGGTGCACATATATACATATATATAATTCTTGGTATACATAATGAGGTTATGATAGTATTAACCTCATACCACGTATGCACCCCATGTTTCCAATATTAAATAACCCTTGTTTTTAATTTTTTGCCTGTTGTTGGGATTTTGCTGCAGGTGTTACCCACCGTATCATCGCGGTACCCTCACTCGCACCTACCCCCCGGATTCTTCTTTTTTCTGGGGGGCAAGGCATTTGTGTGACCTCCCGCGAGTCACGTCAGTGGGCTTGTGACGCTGTCTCCTCTTCCTCCTGACGGTCCGGCGACACATATGGACCAGGTACCACTCCAGTTGCGTAAAGGAAATTGGGACATTGCCCTCTGGGGGAATTCTATCCGAAGTACTATTATCCACCCTACCTACCTGGAAGTACATCATCGGGTAAACCATATTAAATCAATATTGGGTATCCCCAACATGCATAACACCGGATTTATTTATTCAGTGTAACCTTGTCTTTCTTTTAACAGACTATCATCTCTGAAGAAGACCCCTTTTGGGGTTGAAACGCGTCAGATTCATGCTTTCACTGTTATTAACCTATACAGTGTAACATATAGCTAGATTCATGTTTTCACTGCTACTAACCCATACAGTGTAACATATAGCTGTGTCTGTTAATATACTTCCATGTGACATTATATGTACCTTATACACATGATTTTGTCTGTTATACAAATGTTCAGGTGAAGCTCATGTTTGTTTTTACCAAATAATATTAAAATACCTTTTTATACTACTTCTATTGGCTTCTATTACTGTCTCTTGCTGACTAAAAACCCCGTTTGTGGGGGAACTGGCTTTATTTTTAAGAATAAATTGCCTTTTTTTAAACTTTACATATTAACTAAATTATACACCACACTTAAGGTTATTAACCGATCAAAACAATAAAATCGGCCAACTAATCGATTATGAATATAATCGTTAGTTGCAGCCCTATAATAATGCCTAGATGACAAATCACACCAAAATGTGTATCCTGAATGGTCATAGGAGGTGTAGGTTGATCTGGCATGATGTAGCTCAGCTCTACGTCACGCACATAAGCGCTTCAGGCACTAATGCGGTGTACGTGTGGTCGGAGTTTCCGACAGGAAATGTTAGATGCGAGCTTGTCGTCAGAAAGTCATACCGTGTGTATGCTCCAGCGAACATTTGCCGTCTGAGTTTCCGCCAACAAATGTTTGAGAGCCGGTTCTCAAATTTTCCACCAACAAAACTTGTCGGAAAGTCCAATCGTGTGAACACAAGGCTGTCACACAAAAGGTACATGCATGCTCTGAATCAAGCGGAAGGAGTTGCACTGGCTATTGAACTTTCTTAGCTTGTTGTACGTCTTTTACATCACCACATTCTCAAGTTCAGAATTTTTGGCCAACATTTGTGTGACCGTGTGTATGCAAGACAAGTTTGAGCCAACAACCTTTGAACAAAAATCCACGGTTTTATTGTCGGAAAAATCTAAATCGCGTGTACGCGGCACTAGGCATATATTAACCACTTCCCGACCAGCGCACGCCGATGTACGTCGGCAGAATGGCATGGGCAGGCATATTGGCGTACAGGTACGTCCAATCTTAAATGCTGCCCTGCCACCGTTGTAAACAGCATCTCCCCCTTCTGCCTAGCAACAAGTGATGCTCATCTCTGCTCCATGTGATTGGAGCATAGATCAATGGTCACTAAAAGAAAGCCCAGCCCCCCAACAGTAACACACCCCCAGGAACACTTAACCCCTACACGGTCCCCTAGTGGTTAACATCCTTCACTGCCATTTACACAGGAATCACTGCATTTGCATAGCAGTGATTGCTGTATAAATGACAATGGTCCCAAAAAATGCGTCAAAAATGTCCGATGTGTCCGCCATAATGTCGCAGTCACAAAAAAAAAAAAAAAAAAAAAAAAAGCTGATCGCCGCCATTACTAGTAGAAAACTGGAGTTAGTACTTACCGGTAACTCCTTTTCCGGTGGTCTTCCAGGACAGCCCTTGAGAGATGGAGCTCCTCCCATCGACACAGGAAACACATTGCCACAGTTCAAAAGGCGGTCCCTCAGGTCCCTGGTCAGTCATTCACCAAGAACCGAAGGATGGAACTGAAAAACATATAAACCATAACAGGTAATAACATTAGTACATCACTACAATCAAATAAAGGGTGGGATCGTGCTGTCCTGGAAGACCACCGGAAAAGGAGTTACCGGTAAGTACTAACTCCAGTTTTCCCAAGTGTTCTTCCAGGACAGCCCTTGAGAGGATCCCCAAGTACTTACCAGATTAGGGGGGGACCACGGCCTGGAGGACTTTCCTCCCAAAGGCCTGATCCTGACTAGACATTAAGTCCAGTCGGTAATGCCTTGTAAAGGTGGAAAAGCTTGACCATGTGGCTGCTTTACATACCTGCTCCGGGGTGGCACCAGCTTTTTCTGCCCAGGATGCAGACAACGCTCTTGTTGAGTGAGCTTTAACACCCTCAGGAGGATCTCTATTCAAGGCCTTATACCCCTCTGCTATAGCTAGCCTAATCCATCTAGCTATGGTTACTTTTGAAGCTTTCTGTCCCCTACGCTGTCCGGAAAAAAGGACAAAAAGGGAGTCTGAGATTCTGAATGGATTTGTTATTTTAAGATATTCTAGAATACACCTCCTCACATCCAATAAATGAAAACGTTCCTCTTTCTCATTTGCTGCATTTTGACAAAATGAAGGGAGGACAATATCTTGGGACCTATGGAAGCTAGATGCTACCTTTGGTAAGAACCCAGGGTCTGTCTTTAGAATGACTCTGTCTTCTAGGATCTGTAGGAATGGTTCCCTGATGGAAAGTGCTTGGATTTCACTGACCCTACGGGCTGAAGTGATTGCCACCAGGAGAACTGTCTTAAAGGTAATAAGCCTTAGGGAGGCCTCTGAGATAGGCTCAAAGGGTGACCCCAAGAAAGCTTTTAGCACAACTGCTAAATCCCAGGATGGGACTTTTGTGATTCTGACTGGCTTGCGTCTAGCGACTGCCTTACAGAATCTAGCGACAAAAGGATTTTCCTGTAAGCGTTCATCTAGGTATACACTTAAGGCAGCTATCTGTACTTTAATAGTACTTAGGGTTAAACCCTTGTTTACACCTTCCTGTAAAAACTGTAGAATATTAGCCGTATTTATGTCCCGGCCATTCAGCCAGCTATTGAATTTTTTCCAGACTTTTTTGTAAATAGCTCTCGTGACTGGTTTGCGACTCTGTAGTAAGGTCGCAATTACCTCGTCTGACAGGCCCTTACTCCTTAAGATTTCCTCCTCAGTAACCACGCTGACAGCTTCAGTGTGGCGACCTGCGGATGGTAAAGAGGTCCCTGCGACAGGAGGTCCTGTCTGTAGGGAAGTCTTAGAGGCGGACAGTCTGTCAATTGTAGCAACGTTGTGAACCACGGTTTCCTGGGCCAAAAAGGTGCTACTAGAATCAAACAGGTTTTTTCCTTGAGGAATCTTGCTAGGACCCTCGGAATGAGATGAAGAGGGGGAAATGCATACGCCAGACTGAAAGTCCATGGAGTTTGCAAGGCATCTACCGCCAGGGGTTAATCTCCTGGGTTTAGCGAGAAAAAATTGGGAACCTTTGCATTTTTCTTGCTCGCAAAAAGGTCTACCTCTGGTTCTCCCCAGTGAGCTGTTATGAGATTGAATGCCTCTGGGTGTAAGGACCATTCTTGGTTCGAAATCCTCTGTCGACTCAAGAAGTCCGCCTTGTTGTTCAGCTCCCCTTTCAGGTGAACTGCAGAAATGGATTCCAGATTGGCTTCTGCCCACTGGAGAATGCGTCTGGCTACCAACATCAAACGAGGACTTCTGGTTCCTCCTTGTTTGTTTATGTATGCTACAGCCGTCGTATTGTCTGAACGGACTTGTAGATGGTGACCCTGTATTGCGGGGTGGAAAGCTAGAACAGCTCTCAGGATTGCTGTTAGTTCTTTCCAATTGGAAGAGAAACATTTCTCCTCCGGGGTCCACTTGTCCTGGACCCAGCTTGAACCTAGGTGGGCTCCCCAGCCCCAACTGCTCGCATCCGTTGTTAGTGTTGAAGTGATAGGAAGGACCCAATGAACCCCTTTGTTTAGGTTCTCCCTGTCCTTCCACCACCAGAGGGAGCGTTTTACCCTTGAGGGGATCGATACCTCCTCCTCCAGATCTCTGCCTTTTAATTGTTCTAACAGAAAACCCTGAAGTTCTCTTTGATGGAACCTGGCCCATTGTACGGCTGGAATGGCTGCCGTCATAAGACCTAAGACCGACATTACTTCCCTCACCGTACACTTGGGGCTGCATTGAAGAAAAGATATTCTCTGCCACAGATTCAAAATCTTTTCTTCCGGCAGTATAATTTTCTGATCTACAGACTTGATCCAGTACCCCAGATACAGGATCTCCTGTGTTGGGGTTGTCTTGGATTTCTCCTGACTGACAATCCACCCTAATCGACTCAGACTGAGTTGAGTCAATTCTAGGTCCTGAGAAAGACGACTCTCTGAGTGGGCTGTTAGGAGCAGATCGTCTAGGTAGGGGATAATTGAGACTGATTGAAGCCTCAGAGGAACTAAAGCCTCTCCGAGAACCTTGGTAAAGATTCTCGGAGAGGATGATAGACCGAAGGGAAGTGCTCTGCACTGAAAGTGGTAAACCTTTGTGTCTATCTGCACTGCCATCCGAAGGAATTTCTGGCATTCCTCCCTTATTGGAATGTGCAGATAAGCATCCCTTAGGTCCAGGGTTGCCATAAATGTCTCTTTCTGCAGGAGATTCTTTATGGAATAAATGGACTCCATCCGAAATCTCTTGTAACGGATGGAGCGATTCAGTGGACGGAGGTTCATAATTAGTCTGAATCTCCCTGACGGTTTTCTTACCACAAAGATGTGCGAGTAAAAACCGTCCCCTTGTTCCTGAATAGGGACTGGTGTCAATACTTCTTGATCTACCATTTCCCCTATTAGTAAAGGTAAGGCCCTGGCCTTTTCTGAGTGACTTGGAAGCTTTGTCACCAGAAACTTGGAAGGAGGGTTGCTGTGAAATTCCAGCGCATGACCCCTTTTTATTATGTTTAAGACAAACTCGTTCGAGGTTGTCTCTTCCCATTGAGGAAGAAATTTGCTTAATCTTCCTCCCACAGGAACCCTGACGTCACTGGGGTTTGGGATCCTGATTGGGGCGGCTAAACAGTATGCCCCCTTTTCCTTTCCCTTTATGTCCCGACCAATGTTTTTTGGGGGTTGAACTCTTCTCTGATTTAGAGGGTTCCTTAAAGGGACGAAAAATTTTTCTTTGAAAATTTTTCTTTTTTGCAGGAAAGGTTTTCTTTTTGTCCGCCGTCCTTTCTAAGGCGGAGTCTAATTCAGGCCCGAAGACTAAGTCTCCTGTAAAAGGGACGCTGCACAGGCGGGTTTTAGACGCCGTGTCTCCCCCCCAGGTTTTCATCCATACTGACCTCCTTGCTGCCACTGAAAGTGCTGCAGATTTAGCCGTAAATTTAACGGAGTCCGTGGAGGCGTCAGAGATGAAACTGGTGGCCTTAAAAAGCATAGGGAAAGATTTCAAAAGCTCCCCCCTAGGAGTGCCTGCCTTTAAGTGTTCTTGTAGTTGCGATAACCAGAACTCCAGGTTTCTAGCTACACAGGAAGTGGCTAGAGCTGGTTTTAAGCCTGCCATAGAGGCATCCCAGGCCCTCTTTAAGACAATGTCTGTTCTCCTGTCCATGGGATCTTTCAGGTGGCCCATATCCTCAAAGGCCAGATCAGCCTGCTTTGAGATTTTGGACAGAGGGGCGTCTAGTTTTGGATTTTTATTCCAGACCGCCTCTGGGCTCTCATCAAAAGGGAACCTTCTCTTAAGGGATTTAGGAAAGAAAACCTTCTTGTCTGGTTCAGACCACTCCTTAAGGACAAGGTCAGAAAGCACCTTATGTATAGGAAAAACCCTTGCTTTCTTTTTCCCCAGAGCCTCATACATTTGATCATGTCTGGATAACTGAGTTTCTTCCTCCTCAATTTCCAGCGTATCATAGATAGCCCCCATTAGCTCATCTACTTCCTCGAGAGATAATCTATATTTTGAGGCTTTAGATGCTGCTTGATCCTCTTCCTGACCCGAGTCAGTGTCAGAGGATTCGGGGCTAATCAACGTGGGGCTAGGCTCCCTGACCATACGGGGCTCCCCTGAGCTGGGTGTTGTAAGGCATGGTGAGGATGAGATTATAGTTGTTTTACTCGTGGAGGCAGCTGCAGCTGATCCCACGTCAGTGATTAACTCCCGGAGGGACTTAAAGGTCGACGCCATTTCCTCTTTAAAGGAGCCCAAAAACTTTGCTAAAGGGGAATCTGCCTCAGATTTAAGCAAGCTTGCAATGCATTGCTTGCATAGGGCTTTGTTAGAGCCAGAGGACAACCTATTCCCACAATTAGGACACTTTTTGCGGCCTGTCTTGTCTTCCCTTGGCATCTCTTTAGCCTGAAAATAAGAAGACAAAGGATTTCTTAGCGTCAGAACCATGTCCCTCTTAGAATCACCACTAACAAACAACCTCACTGTGAGTAAACCGCCACCGTGGGGTACTACAGGGCCCAGCCTACAAACACCACCACTCCACCAGAGTAATAGCATGCCCAGCAGCCTACCTGGGTTTGGCTGGTGCCTGTCTCCGCCGGAGTATCCTGGGGAATAGCCTCCATGGTCCCCCTCTGACGCTCCGAATCCCGCCGCTAATCCGGTATAGCTGGACGCTGGCTCTCCCTCTCCTCCTTGTACCCTTAGAGACCCGGAACCGGAAGTCTCGGCACGCAGTGATGACGCGGTTCCGCCGGAAGTGAACGCTCGGCGTCTCCGACCCCCTGCAACGAGGAGGGAAGATGGAAGGTTCCACTCACCACTCCTGGGGGAAACCGGCGTCATTCTGCCCCTGGCCACCTCGGCACTGGAAGGAGGAGGGTAACGGGTCTGCTCCGGTTCAGCTGGACGGTACCCGAGCCAAAGAAAAAAAGGTATGGACCCAAACTGCAGCCATAAACCAGGACCCGGTCCCTTAGGCTTGCAGGTTCTCAGGCAGCCCCTGAGAGGGGCCTCCAGGTTCCTGGCAACATGTTCCTCCGACGGAGGAAACACAAATGACTGACCAGGGACCTGAGGGACCGCCTTTTGAACTGTGGCAATGTGTTTCCTGTGTCGATGGGAGGAGCTCCATCTCTCAAGGGCTGTCCTGGAAGAACACTTGGGAAAAATAAATTAATAATAAAAATGCCATAAAACTACCCACCATTTTGTAAACACTATAACTTTTGCGCCAACCAATCACTTATTGCAATTTTTTTTACCAAAAATATGTAGAAGAATACGCATCAGCCTAAACTGAGGGAATTTTTTTTTTTTAATATATATATATATATATATTTTTTTTTTTTTTTTTTTTTTGGGGGGGATATTTATATTTTTTAAAACAAAAAGTACAAAATGCGTTTTTCAAAATTGTCGCTCTATTTTTGTTTATAGCGCAAAAAATAAAACCCGCAGGGGTGATCAAATACCACCAAAAGAAAGCTCTATTTGTGGGGAAAAAAATAAAATAAAAAAAATTGTCAGTTAAAGCGGCGCAGTGCCAAATCGCAAAAAGTGGTCTGGTTTTTGGCCAGCAAAATGGTCCGGGGCTGAAGTGGTTAATATATCCAACAGGGTTGAGGTTAACCAGTAAAAACAAATGGCTATCCAGGACACAACGGGAACTGCAGAAGTACCTTATGTGACTAATCATTTAACCAGTTCCCGACCGGCGCACGCCGATGTACGTCAGCAGAATGGCACGGGCAGGCATATTGGTGTACAGGTACGTCCAATCTTCAAAGCTGCCCTGCCATCGCGAGCGCACCGCCGGTCGGGACCCCCGTGAGTCCGGTCACGGATCCCGAGGACTCGATCGCCGCGGGCATACCCACGATCGCCTCATTGGGCGGCTGAATGGAGGAAATGGCGTGTAAACAGCATTTCCCCATTCTGCCTAGCAACTAGTGACGCCGATCTCTGCTCCATGTGATTGGAGCAGAGATCAGTGTTCACTAAATGAAAGCCCAGCCCCCCCACAGTTAGTAACACACCCCTAGGAACACTTAACCCCTACACTGCCACCCACTGGTTAACCCCTTCACTGCCAGTGTCATTTACACAGGAATCACTGCATTTATATAGCAGTGATTGCTGTATAAATGACAATGGTCCCAAAAATGTGTCAAAAATGTCCGATGTGTCCGCCGCAATGTCGCAGTCACAATAAAATAAAAAAATTAAAAATATATCACTGTTTGCCGCCATTACTAGTAAAAAAAGAAAAAAAAAATTTTTTGATAAAAATGCCATAAAACTATCCCTATTTTGTAAACGCTATAACTTTTGTGCAAACCAAACGCTTATTGCAACTTTTTTAACCAAAAATATGTAGAATACGTATCGGCCTAAACTGAGGGAAATATAAATAAATATATATATATATATATATATATATATATATATATATATATATATATATATATATATATATATATATATATATATATATATATATGGGATATTTATTATAACAAAAAGTAAAAAAAATAATGCGTTTTTTTCAAAATTGTCGCTCTATTTTTGTTTATAGCGTAAAAAAAAAAAAATAACAAAAAAATAAAAAAAACACGCAGGGGTGATCGAATACCACCAAAAGAAAGCTCTATTTGTGGGAAAAAAAAAAAAAAAAAAAAAGTAATTTTGTTTGGAAGCCACGTCGCACGACCGCGCAATTGTCAGTTAAAGCGACACAGTGACGATTCGCAAAAAGTGGTCTGGTCTTTGACCAGCAAAATGGTCCGGTCTGTAAGTGGTTAAATAATCCAAAGGGGTAGGGATATTATTTAACCAAGGCCCATCAGTAGTCAATATACAAAAAAAAAAAAAATCACAATATGGCAAACAAAAGGGTAAAATGTCAGTCACACAGTATAGGTCCTTTATAGTAGTCAGAAACTTGATGGGTCTGAGAGGTTAAACATTTAAGGCCCGATTCACACTTGTGCAGTTTGCATATTGCAAGTGATTTTGTCAATACACATCTTTAAACCATTGAAGTTTATGGAACCAAAAACCAAGTCCCTAGCCCTTTCCATAAAGTGCAGATGTGAACTATATCCATAGGAAACCATGTTAAATGGACTGCAGTGTTTGCGCAAAACTGAAAACGTGCTAAAAATGCATGTGTTCTGGCTGCAGTAGTGGAATGGCTCATTGAGATCACCGTATGGTAGAAACGTCTGCTTAGTACATCCGCCGCTCAATAGACTACCCAGCATGGTAGTGGTGAAAGTAAAAATGTTTTACTCATTTGATGCAACTTCAAGGATGCAGTGAAGTTATGCAGTGTCTCAGGAAGAAGGTATCTGAACAAACAATCCATGTCAGGCAACCACAATACACCACAGGTAGCGGTCTCTTGTGGCGACAGAAAGTAAACAAGCCAATACATAAACAGGGTTTCTTTAAAACGACTGACGACATCTACTCACCAGTCCACATCCAAAAATGATATACAGACACCACCAGCTAAAATGGTGTGCCCTTTGCATTGTATGAACTGTGGAATGTATTTTTGAGTTGACAAAGGCAATCCCAAGACACGTTGGAGCAGACCGCACAAGGTATCTTACAAACACCAGCATTAAAAAGGTCTTCTAGTGAAGAGTTACTGTATTTATCGGCGTATAACATGCACCCCAAGTTTAGGAGGAAAAAACAAACAAAAAAACAAACAACTTGCATTTAAATGCCCATCAATGCAGCCTTGTCAGTCATTTGCAGGCTCGTTAGTGTGTTTGCCGTTTAAAAATGGCGCTGCCTAGATACAGAGCGGATGTCCTGTGCACATTTCAGCTTTCCGAAAGCCGCCAAGAACGGCCGAAGATAGCCGAAAATACCCGTAAGCCATAGAGAGGCAGAAGAGGATAGGTGTATGACACGCACCCCTGATTTGGGGGGGGGGGGGGGGGAGGGGAGTGCGCGTTATATGCCGATAAATACGGTACCTTTGAATACCCATTACATTTTTTTAAAAAGCCACGTTCAAGTAAAAACAAAAAATTTTAATGTTGCTATAACAGAAATTTTAGAAACTAGAAACTTGAGACAAATCGCAAACTAGCAGGAAAGTTGGGAGAGCATTTCATTTGTTACCTTAACGAAGCTGAAAGATAACGAAGGAACTCCAGAATAGGCAAGAAAGGGGTAAGCCGAATCAGCAATTGACAAAGGTCGTCTATTAGAAGAAGAGGGGACAAAAACAATTTAGACCAAAAAAAAAAAAAAAAAAAAAGAAGAAGAGTCTGGTTAACAGCCACCCCAAAAACAGTATTCACATTAGCAGCCTAAGCACATTAACAGATTTTGTAATATAAAAAAAAATATATATATATATATATATATATATATATATATATATATATATAGATGCATCAATTATGAAAAATCCCCATGCAAAAGTGACCCGTCTGGATTCCTTACATTAAATTCTTGGATTCCACTTTTTCAGAAAGTTTTGCATCACCGTTGGAACTAGGGTCAGAGACCTGCATGGAAACATAACTCAGAATTACCAGCTGCAAGGTGCTAAAGACCAGGTTTGGTTCATTAAATTTCCAGAAACACATAATATCCTTACCTCCTTTAATGTTTTTTGGATCATAGTATACATAAGAGGGCTACCAAACACTTGAAGTGGTCCAGCACCTAAGGGGGGGTAACCACAAACAACCTTAGCCATGTGAAAGCAACAAGAACCCTTCCAAGTTAAATCCATCAACCGCCATCAATAACTTGACCTTTTAAAAGTGACTGCCACGGCTGAAAATAAGCAATTCATGCAAAGAAAGTACTTAAAGGCCAAATTTACCTTTTTTTCTAAAATCAAGCTCCCATCCCCCCTGCCCGATTGGATTGATGGGGGTCTCCCATTATATATAGTTATGGTAAAGCTAAAGGGAGATTATACAATAAATTGCATGGCTACATTTATACACCTAAAACTGCCTAGCTGTGCGTTCATTGTCATTAATTGTTAAATGGTGCACTAAACAGAAGAAGAAGAAGAAGAAGAAGAAGAAGAAAAAAAAAAAAAAAAGACACGTGACTGGCTGCCCCGTGTGTCACTGGAAAGAACCAAGCCAAAAAACATGCAGTCACACTACTCTAGATGTGAATGGGGCCTGAAAGTGCAATTGGTACACTTAAAGAACAATGCAGTTCCATTCATATCTCTGTTTCCAAACGCTTGGCAAACTGCACAGAAAAAAAATAAATAAATAAATAAAATAAAAAAAAAGCGTGCTTTGCCATGAGTTTCATAAATGCTGCAAATATGCATCGTGTGTTGTCACCACATGTTAAAGGCTCCCCAAGTGCGGCAAACGCTGAAAACTGCAGTAAAGCACCATTCATCGCTCCAAAAGATAGTTCTGCAGCTTCTCTGAGGCTATTGTTGCGCGTAGTGCAAGTCTATTCAAGTGAACAGGCTGCTTTACGCAGGGTGAGTGAAAACACATAAAAACGCACGCGGTAATGAGTTTGTTGGTAGGTGGAGATGTGAATGAGGCCTCAAGACTGAGCATCTCTGTCCACTACCTCTTATGTACTTGTGTAAAGATGCTATACACTATGAAATCTGATTGTACAATTCCCTTTAGATTTACCTAAAACTATAGAATAGAAAGACATCTGAAAAACCCATTCAATTTGTAGCAAATCAGACAGCTAGCTGATGGGAAATCTAAAAGGAGATTGTAAAATGATACTGTATGGGAATTGGGTGGAAGGTAGAATTGTAATGAGGGGGTGTGGTCCAGCATGCCCTCTTCTGTGAAGCAACAAGTGATGGCTTCTGGGAGATGACTCAACAGGAATTGAATGCTGCTACAGGAAGTGATGTAAATCTGAAAATCCATCCAAAAAAAGATGCGAGATTCTAAATATGTGAATAAGGCAAGTGAGAAAAGCACATTGGGATGGCTGGGCCAGGAATGGCATTAGAAAACACTTCTATTCATTATGAAAAGTGAAATTATCCTTTAACCACTTAAACCCCCCCTCCTGCCTGTCCAGACCAATTTTTTTTAGCTTGCAGCACTGTTGCATTTTGAATGACAATTGCGCAGACAGCTTCCCTTTGGTGGTATTTTATCACCTCTGCATTTTTTATTAGGTGGCACTGGTGGGCACAGTGACACGTGGCACTGGCAGGGGGTACTATATGGCACAGAGAGGCAGATGTGCCTCCCTCTTCAGGACCGACATCCCTTTAACATAAGCCGGTGATCGGGGAGGGGGGGGGGGTGAAGGAATACCCCACCGAGCTTTTGTTTACATCATGTGATCAGCTGTCACTGGCTGACAGCTGATCATATAGTAAGGGGCCGGGACCAGCGCGCTCCCCACACAACCTCTAGTTGTTAAACTAGAACTTTCAGTTTTGGATAGAATGGAGAAGTAATAAAACACCCATTAGGTTTTTATTGCCGTCTGTGTCCCCGTGAAGGAGATTCACTCCATTAGTCTTGTTTGACATGATCATTGAAAGTAAAAAAAAAAAAAAAAAAAAAAAAAAAAAACACACCACACCAAATTTTGGGTTGTCCCCAGAAAAGTAATAGCAGGGAAATCTACCAATGTAGACACTAGTTCTGGTGACCTAGGGGTCCCCAATGCATTACATTTTCAAGGATTTCCTCTCACTTCCTGTTTGGCTATGGAACAGGAAGTGAAGCGTCTGCAATAGAAGAGAGATGCAAAAAAACCAACCAACCCCCCCCCCCCCGGTGCATGCTGTGATCACCAAGACTCGGCTGATCACCGATCCTAGTAAGGGACCAGTCCCGGCCCCTTACCATGTGATCAGCTGTCAGGCAATGACAGCTGATCACTTGATGTAAACAAAAGCTCGTTGATCCTTTTTTTTTTTTCCTCTTCACGCTGAGAGCACAAGGAGAGAGGAAAAAAAAAAAAAAAAAAAAAAAGAAGAGCAGCCCATCACCGGTTTATGTTAAAGGGACATCGGTCCCGATGAGGAAGGAGGCATATCTGCCTCCTCTGTGCCATTTAATACCCCCTGCCAGTGGCATCTGTCGTTGTGCCCATGAGTGCCACCTATCAATGCCCACCAGTGGTGCCAATCGGTGCCACCTAGCAGTGTAAGCAATCAGTGCCCATCACTGCCACCTTTCAGTGCCGATCACTGGAGAAAAAATTACCCGTTTACAACATTTTATAACAAAATCAAAAAAAATAAAAATTTTTTAGAAAGCTCTATTTGTGGGGGAAAAAAAATAAATAAATAAAATGATAAAAAAGGTCATTTGGGTACAGTGTTGTATGACCGGCAAATGTAATTCAAAGCGCAACAGCGCTGAAAGTTGAAAATTGGTCTGGACAGGAGGGCCTAGTAAGCAAGTGGTTAAAGTGTATTATTTCCCAAAAAAAAAAAAAAGACTGCTGCGCAAATACAGTGTGAGAGCTACCCACGAGTTCAGACGCTGAGTTGAGGCATGTCAAGCCCTAAACACAGCACTCACATTTAGCTACGTCTCGTTTAAAAGGTGTTTTTCCATTTTTGACTATTTTGAAAAAATAAAATTAAAAAAAAAAAAAAAAATGCTTCTAAAAAGTAAATGCGGCAAAACAGACATTTTAAACATGGGTTACCCTGTCAAGTTAAAATCGGTCAGGAGAGGTTGTAAAAAAAAAAAAAAAAAAAAAAAAAAAAAAAAAAAAAAAAAAAAACCACTCACAATTCATGTAACCCTCAGTTAAAGCGGGATTCCACCCTAAAGTGGAACCTCCGCTGATCGGAACCCCCCCCCCCTCCGGTGTCACAATTGACACCTTTCAGGGGGGAGGGGGGTGGAGATACCTGTCAAAGACAGGTATTTTCACCCACTTCTGGGCATAGACTCCCACGGGAGTCTACGCCATTTCCTGCCCTGCCGCGCTGTCTGCTGGGACACACACGGGTCCCAGTGACAGCGCGGAGATTTCCTATTGTGCGGCGCGGCTCGCGCATGCGCAGTAGGGAACCGGGAAGTGAAGCCGATTCGCTTCACTTCCTGATTCCCTCACCTAGAATGGCGGCGGCAGCAGCCGAGCGGCCTCGCTGGAACCCGGGACAGGTGAGTGTCCATTTATTAAAAGTCAGCAGCTGTAGTATTTATAGCTGCTGGCTTTTAATATTTTTTTTTGGCGGAATCCCTCTTTAAGGAGGTGCACATGCTCTCCTGGAATGACACCTCCAAACAGAAAAGGCTGATTAAATTATCCTATCCAGTGGAGAGTTGAGATCAAGATACACAACTTGTTGAAACAGAGTAACCTGAACAATGGTGCCACCTTACACGAAACCAGCTGACAATGGTCAAATTTGTGTTTTAAGATCCAAATAACAAATCCTTTGATTAAAAGGAAAGCTAGGGTAAATAACTCCAATTTTTAAATGACAAGAGAGTCTTCCTAATGAGAACCCAATGTTAACTGAGCGGTTCCCCAGACAATTGCAGAGATGTGAGGTTAATAATACACCAGTCACAAGTATATGGACATTCTATAATGAACATGTCTAAATGGAATTACTACATTTTGGTTATATGGGTAGGACAATCGTTTTTATTGAAAATCATACCATCTGTGCTGATAGCCAACGGAATCCATTGTCTAAACGCCAGCAATTGTTTGTACAGCTAAACTCTTATCTAAATCTTCATTGGGCCTTGCCAAAGTCCATTCCAAACACTTTCGGAAAACATTTAAATCCAGTCTACTCAGTGGTATTTTAAAATACATGGGATAAGAAATTCAAATTCTATATTAGATTCTGGGTCAGATACAATTATGATTTTAGTATCTACATACCCAATGAGTACTCTGTCATAAGGTAAAAATATGATATAGAACAAAGAATTGTGTTAAGATACCCATTGTTAAAAAAAAAAAAAAAAAAAAAAAAAAAAAAAACACACACACGACAAATTGTGACATCTACATGAAACCCATATTAGCATGTGTTCCAAGATAAAGAGGTATTCATAGGATGTGCAGGAGTTAAGCACCTATCCATATAGACGGTCATTGTGTGATATTGTTTAATCAAACTTATACTGAGTGTATTGTAGATTGTTGCCAGTTGCCGGAGTCCCTGAATAATATAGATATATACTCATCAGCCCCAATATACAGGCAAATACCCAGTATGAAAGAACTTTTTTTTTTAACCAATCGTTCAGAACACTTTTTCAGACACACCTAGTGGTTGAAGGTGATATTAACTGAGCTCACCAAGTAAATCATTCGATTTTTCCAACCAATGGAGAATAAGCCATACCTTCTGAGCCAAGATTATAATTTTATGAGCTTATTATCCCAAATGGTATAAAATGTGAGGGCCATAGAGAAAGGAGCATCACAGAACAGGGTTCTCAACCTGGCAGCCCTCCAACTGTTGCAACACTACAAATCCCATCATGCCTCTGCTTGTGGGAGTCATGCTTGTAACCAGCCTTGCAATTTCAAAACAGCTGGAGGGCGCACACACACACACACACACACACACACACACACACACTTGGGGGCTCCAAGTAACTTTCTAGTAGAAAGTACACATTTTTACTTGTAAGCAACAAGTATCACAAAAGGTTTAGTATTTAAGTGGTTAAACTGACTTCAGCTAAAGGCTGTATGTAGTTAATTCTTTCATACAAGAACCAAAAAAAAAAAAAAAGAAGAAGGATACATTGTTTATACGGTAAGATACTTAACAGGCTGCCTGAATTCTGTCAGTTTGAACAGAGAATAGCTCTCCATTGAATCAGAATGCTGTTTTAAGCTAGTGAAGGGGAGAAGGATCCCAGGACACAATTTCTGGTCATCATGGCAACCTGGCGCCTGGGGTTTTATCGAGCCCTGCAGGAGTCAAATATGTCGCCAACACCTAACTCTTTGTTGGAGTTGTCACCAGTAGAACCCCAACTATTGTCATGATGGCTACATACAAAGAATTGCCGGAAGCTCGACACATTTTACGGAGAACCACTTCTTCAGGAACACACAATTTCTGACACTTATGTAGGATCAAACCAAGTCAGCTTACTTCTCCCACAGTATTCAAAATATTCTTAAATAGTCAGTAAAGGCGTGAATAGAATGTATAGGTAGTAATCTGAGTATCCGAGAAGCACTTCAGAGGCGTAAAAAGTGTCTCCGCAGCACTGAACAGTTGGGGTTGTCACCAGTAAACCCTCCCAATGTACACTGTCATGGAGACATACCTGACTGCATGTTATCAATTACTGTCTCAAATTCTGTTATATTTAATGTGGTGCGTTAAAATGATAAAATCATACCTTGAATAGCACCATCCAGGCTGATATAAGATATCGTTTTCAGATGCAGAGTTGAAAGGTAACCCTGCAAGGAAAGCATTTAGCTGTGATGAACAGGCAAAATCCAAAACAACCAGTCAGTCAACATGCTCACTAGACCGGCACCCTAATATCTGCTTAAAATGGAGACAACTGCAGTCAAAGTGCAAACAAAAAAAAAAAAAAAAAATAAGAAACCTTTATCAGTAGCATGCAAGGGAGAGAGGGAAGAACACATTGTAAGCATGACAGGAAGGCTTCAGCAGCACCACCTCCTCCTGAACCACACCCAAACACATGTCACTCCTGGGCTTAAAAGGGGTTGTGTTCACCTTAACACATCCTATGCATTAAGGTGAAATACCTGGCAGTCACACACCCCCCCACCCCGTTTACTTTCCGAGCCCCTTCAGCTCCTCGGCAGGGATGCACTGTCCCTCTCTCCATGGGGTCCTGGCTCTTGATTGATAGCAACACATCAAATCCAATGACGCAGGCACCGGGGCCGAGTCCAGCATTAGTGTCTCGACACAAATACTGGATTTGGGCGCTCACGTGCAAAGTAACCCTCTCGGGAGAGCTCTTCTCCTAAGGAGTAATATGATGCGGGGAGGATCCGCGTGACAGAGAGAATGAAATTTATATATATATATATATATATATATATATATATATATATATATATATATATATATATATATATATATATATATATATATATATATATATATATATAAAAATAGTTAGTGCTGAGGCAGGTCTAAGCACTGTATGTACAAGTTCACTCTTTGGAAGTATGTCCAGAAGAGATTAACTAGTTAAGATTATTATTATTATTTTTTTTAAACTGAGGTCAATAAAGTTGTTGATTATAAGGTATAGCATCTTGCATGTGTAGAATGTTTTTTGTTCTTTTCAGTTTTAATTCTTTGGTCTTCCCCTTTTGATTCAGCTGGTTGCCTTTTTATTTTTCAGAATTTTATCTGAAACTTCATGAGAAATACATTTAGGTTTCCACATCTGTAATTTTTTTTTTTTTTTTTTTTTGAACATGGGTTCCTATGGAACATGTTCACATCAATGCATTTTGTGCCTCTGAGTTTTTGGAAAGGGTCGGGGACTTTTTTTCATGCAAAATGCAGCGCTTTGCATGTAATAGAAGTCAATGGACCTGCATCAAAAACGCAAGTACCACTTTATCGCGATTTTGCGTGGTTTTTCTTCATTTTTTTTCCACTGTATATCTGGTTGCTAAGCAACCACAGTGTAAAAAAAATTAAAACCGCAAAACGCGGCAAAATCGCGGTAAAAATGTGTGTTCAAAAACGCGACAAGCACCACAAAAAGCACTGTAAAAACGCTCAAAAGCAACATGCATATATGTAAATCAAGCCTAAGTGCTGTAGATGCATTTTTAGGACTTGGCATAGTCCCATGCCATGGAGATATCTATATTTTACACCTCCTTTTGTCTAGCTTTGTTCTGGCTTTTTTTGCCAGATCCGGAACCGATTTTGGATTCCAATGGGTTGATTATACATAAAATTGAAACATGTCCACTTCCACCTCTACGATTAAGCCTATGACAGCTGAAAACACCTTACTGAGTGTGGTTTGGGAGGGGGTGGAGCTGAAGCCATCCCATGTGCAATTGATCAGCTTTTGGTGTTCCATCTCTTGTATGTTTCTGAGCATCAGGCAACACAAGCCCTGTGGGAGCTGAAGTCAACAGGGATTTAATCACGGGGGACCAAATTAATGGAGCTTCACAACGCTTGACAGAGAGTGTCGTCCATTGGTACCCAAGGTGGGTAGAACCATTTCAAACTTGATAAAAGCAAGTTCGATATAAAAACAAGCATTAGACCTTTTCTGGTTTGACAGCCATTTGTCACACCCTACTTGCTTTATTTAGGTCTAAAACCAAAATATATGACCGGAAGAGACCAAAGAAAACTCCAGGTGTCAGTCTTACCTCTAACCACTCAGTGGCACCAACAGCTCCAAAATCACCAGCACTCCAGCTTGCAAACACAATGCTCCTCCTAGGTTTATACTGACCTAGGAAGAAAAAAAAATAAAATAAAAATTAAATTATAACAGGCTATGATAAGGACTACATTATTTTGTCATCCTTTTAAAGGGGCACAGGTGGTTGGGGGGGGGGGGGGGGGATGGGGGAACAAAAACAAACACAAACCCCCCCCCCACACATCCCCTTCTCCACTTCATGAACTGTCCATTCCCAACTGTAGTAGGGGGCAGTGTGGTGTGGGTTTCAGTGTACCCCACATCTTAAAATGTGATGCCAAGTGATAAACAAAAAAAAAAAAAACCCACAACCTAAACAACTTTTCTGGCGACAGGCATTTTACAATGCATTAAATTCAAGGCCAACTTTTTTTTTTTTTCTATCTAGTTTTTCTTCAAGTCTCTTCTGTATATTGCTGCTGGAGCTTATCTCATCATGGGTCTCTTAAAAGTTCACATAGAGTACTTTTTGGGCGATGTGTTGCAATGCAGAACCTGTTTCTAAAGGGTTTGTGCCACATGGCCTTTAAAAAGAGGAGCAACATCTTTAGATCCACAAGACCATTATTAACCACTTGCTTACTGGGCACTTAAAGTGGTTGTAAACCCTTACAAACCACTTTGACCTACAGGTAAGCCTAGATTAAGGCTTACCTGTAGGTCCAAGAAATATCTCCTAAACCTATACGGTTTAGGAGATATTTGCCCGAAGACAGGCAACGCTGTCTACGGCGCATGCGCCGTAGACAGCGGTGCGCAGGCGCACTGAGCGCGGCATTTCCAACAATGGAGTTGCCGCGCGTGTCGGCTCCCGTGCGCAGGAGTGACATCATCGCGGCTTCGCCGAATGACAGCGGCGGAGCTGCAAGACCCCACCGAGAAGATGGATGTGCTGGACTACAGGGGACAGCGCTGACTTTGCTGGCTCCTGTGTCAGGTAAGTGACACATAATGGGCTACTATGCGATGCATAGTAGTCCATTATGCTTTGCCTTTGCAGGGAATGAAAGAGAAAGTAAACTCATCAGGGTTTACTTCCTCTTTAAACCCCCCTCCTGCCCAGACCAATTTTCAGCTTTCAGCGCTGATGCACTTTGAATGACAATTGCGCGGCCATACAACACTGTACTCAAATGAAATTTTTATCATTTTTTCCCACAAATAGAGCTTTCTTTTGGTGGTATTTAATTACAGCTGGGGAGGTTTATTTTTTGCTAAAACAAAAAAAAAAGATGCAAAATAAAAAAAAAATAAAAAAACCATGTTTAGTTATTACATTTTGCAAACAGGTCATTTTTCTCCTTCATTGAAGTGTGCTGATGAGGCGGCACTGGTGGGCACCGATAGGCACAGTTAAGGCGGCAAAGATTAGCACAGATAAGGTGGCTCTGGGCACTGGTAGATGACACTGATGGGCACGGATATGTGGCACTAGGGTGCAGCACTGATGGGTGGCACTGTGGGCACTGATGTGTGGCACTGATGGGGGGCACTTAATTACTGAGGTGGCACTGGCAAGCTGGCCGTGATTGGGACTAATGTCCCGATCACGGCCGCCGGCTCTTTTTCTCTTTTTTTAATGTCCCGCCGGCTCTTTTTTTAATGTCCCGATCACGGCCGCCGGCTCTGTCAGCGCGAGGAGTAAAAATAGCCGATTACCGGCTCCGTTGTATCACATTGTCAGCTGTCATTGGCTGACAGCTGATCAAGTGGTAAGGGGTCGGGTTCAGACTCCCTGATCACAGAGCTCGCAGGCCGCTCGGGCACGGGACGTCGTCAATAGACATAGTCCCGGCAAAGGAGGTCCGTGCTGTAGCCGTCATTTGGCTATAGCGCCGATCTCTAGTGGTTAAAATGATGCATGAAAGTGAGACCTTAATGCAGGGGTGCCCAACCTTTTGAAGAGTGGGGGCCACTTAAATCGACTTGGTAACCGGTCGCGGGCTACAATGAGCAGAGCAGGCAGATGACAGGTCCGTGCAGAGCGGACAGACACAGCCCACTCTACTCCATGGGTCCTCTGATCCGATCAACCCGACGGAAGGGGATTGATTGATATTTTTATTTTTTTTACAGGAATCAGAACGGGGGTAGGCAGGTGTAAATGGACACAAATCTGTTTACATCTGCCATTTCATAGAGGCGAATGTAGGGTCTGATTGGGTCGGGCCGATTTTGTGAAAGGGGCCTTTCACACTATGCAGCTCAGTGCACCTGTGTCTTTCCTGCAGGTTAGCTACACTTTGCCATAGACGTCTATTATATCCTGCAGGTGTGGTGCACTTTCTGAAAGCACACCAAACCCGCAGGTAATAGGAGAAGTCTATGCCTCAGTGCAGGTAACCTGAAGGTGCACTACACCTGCGGATCAGTTTGAAAGCAGCCCAGTAACCACTGCACAGATATGCCTGTATAAACACTGCAATTTTAGTAAT
Organism: Lithobates pipiens; assembly: GCF_037356315.1. Lineage (NCBI taxonomy): Eukaryota > Metazoa > Chordata > Amphibia > Anura > Ranidae > Lithobates > Lithobates pipiens. The sequence goes on along the minus strand of NW_027507758.1, from coordinate 365,172,632 downwards.
AAACTGACCTTTAACAGTCTTCCATTTAAGTATCGCCTGCTGTTGCTGTCCCCGGCAGAGTGCCTTTGGTATCACTCCACCTGTGGCAAGAGACGGCGCTATACAGGAAGCATCAGCTTATACAGCTCTGCTCCACAGCCGTTTTTGCCAACTTCATTAACACAGATGCTCTGGAATGGCGGGTCTGAAATCCATGATCTGGGCTTGCCAATTCGCCATCCCACAGAAGGAGGTTGGTGGCCACATCAGAGGGCTCCACGGGCCACATGTGGCCCCTGGGGCACTGGTTGGGCACCCCTGCCTTAAAGTGTGGGGCTGGACATCAGTGTCTATAAAGACAAAGAGGTTACAAGTTTTGGAGTTTTACTCCTTGTCCCCTCTATTTCTCACCTCCAACCTTCCTGTGTCACTGCAAAGATTATCAGATCTACAGGTAGTTCTGAACTCAGAAATTTTGCATGAAAACAGTATCACAGCAATGTCCTCAGCCCCCCTTCACATCAACCCCCACAGTAGTGTCCTGTGCAAGACGAAAGAGATATATATAAAAAAAAAAAATTTCACCAGCAATGCTATGCATAACAAATCTGGGAAAATGCACAAGTATTGAGTATGATAATGACTAAATGTCCAAAAACCGACTGTTGGTGCAAGTTGAAAAATGTATGTAAAAGTCTGAAATGCATATTCAAAAACAATACAGGAAATCATGTAATCCATTCATATTGTGACAATAACGTGCCAGGAAACCTCCACCGGACACCTCCGTGTGCAACACCTGCTCACCTTAGGTTTAACTCCGCCTTTTAATGTATAAAATACCTGGAACAGCTCCAGTTAAGGATATCTTCCTTATGGAAGAATTAAACTGTAGATATACTGGATACCCAGGACAAAAAAAATAATGAATAGCATAGTATGCTAAAAAACTACTTGCAGCCAATCCACTTGCCATGTAGTAGCAAAATAAAACAAACAAACAATCGTTGGAACGGCGAATCACCTCCTCACCACAATACTACCGTGTTGGAGACACAGGAAGAGACATCACTGGCTACGCCCGACCCATTGCATCCCTGGTTAAATGACTTCCTCAGGGTAGGGAGCCGTGTGGAATGCCCACATTAAGTAGCTCCTGTATGTTTAACAGTTGCTATAGTGAGCGGTGATTCATCGGGACCAGTTTCTCATTACACTATTAAAATAGACTTTCACATGGTCCTAAACCGTATATTAGATCATTCTGATTATGAAACATTGCTATCGAGATATCATCCAAAGGATTGCACATAGATTAATTTGAATAAGGGTTTTGTGTTAGATATTATAATTTAATTTATAATATATTGAAAAAAACATCCATTTTCATTCCACCTCTATATTCAGATCAGAGAAACCCCTTAAATCAGGGTCTCCAGCTCTTCTGAGATTGCTTGGTCAGGGTTTGTCCTTAATTTTTGATAAGCAATTATTACTCAGTAGTTTATTCGTGTTGGGTGGAGCCAGCAACCTCACTTCCGGTGTCTGAGACACAGAAGTATTGCGTTGAGGAGGCAATTCACCGTCCGGGGATTGTTTAAATTTTGCTCTATATACACTACACAGGAAGCGGATTGGTTGTGTAACCTGGAATAAAATACATCATTTAAAAAAAAGGCATACTGCGCTATTCGCTTTTTCCCCCTTTTGTCCTGTGTCCACCCTCAAGAGAAGTTCAACTTTAAAATTTGCCATAAGAGGAAGATATCCTTAACCAGAGCTATAGCAAGTCTTTGATACATTAAAAAAGGCGAGGTTAAACCTGTAATAGTTTTAAACCCAAGGGTGAGCAGGCACTGCACACGGAGGGTTCCTGACACATTAGTGTCACACTATGAATGGATTACATGATTTCCTGGATTATTTGATGTGAATGTGTATTTCAGACTTGCACCAACAGTTGGTGTCTTTTGGACATTTATCTAGGACAGTCATTTATCATACTCAACACTTATGTAATTTCACAGATTTGTTATGCACAACACTGAAATACATACACACAGTTTTGCTCACAAGTTTACATACCTTGGCAAATCAATAATGGCAACAGAAACAACCCAATCAAAAACTTTACATACCCTGGTGATTTTGGACTGACATGCACACAAGTTGACATAAAGAGGTCTGAGTGGCTATTAAAAAAAGGCAACCATCCTCACCTGTGATCTCTCTCTCTCTCTCTCTCTCTATATCTATATATCGCTATCTATGAATATATCGCTATCTATCTATCTATCTATATATAGTAAAAAAAAGGTAAGCGAGTTTCTGGACTCAGTGCAGCATGCAGCACTGGATGAAAGATGCAAGGGTCTGTCAAGACTTTCCTGGATTCTGAGTCATGGAGAAAGCAAAGGAGTTGTCAAAAGGAGGATCTGCGGGAAAACGTAGTTGAACTGTATAAAATAGGAAAGGGATATAAAAAGATAGCCAAAGAATTGAGAATGCCAATCAGCAGTGCAAAATTATGGTTTCTGTTGAAATCAAACCACGGTCAGATCCACCAACTAAAATTACAGCTACAACTGCCAGGAAAATTCTTCAGGATGCAAAGAAAAACCCCATAAATAACTTGAAAATACAGGACTCTGAAAACATGCGGTGTAGCTGTTTCAAGATGCAAAATAAGGAGGCACTTGAAAAAAAGATGGGCTGCATGGTCAAGTCTCCAGAAAAAAACCATTACTATGCAAATGCCACAAAGTATCCTGCTTGCAATATGGCAAAAACCACAGAGGCAAGCCTCAAACCTTCTAGCACAAAGTAATTTGAGTAATAAGACCAAAAGTGAGCTTTTTGGCTACAACCATAAATGTTACATTTGGAGAGGAGTCAACAAGGCCTATAATGAAAAAAAGGGTACACCACGCCTACTGTGAAACACGGAGGTAGATCGCTGATGTTTTGGAGATGAGTGAGCTGCAAAGGCATAGGAAATTTGGTCAAAAATTGATGGGACGATGAATGCAGTATTTTATCAAAAAATACCAGAGGAACATTTGCATTCATCAGCCAGGAAGCTACGCATGGGACGTACTTGACAATGATCCAAAACACAAGGAAGTTGACCTGTCAGTGGCTACAGAAGAATAAAGTGAAGGTTCTGGAGCGGCCATCTCAGTCGCCTGACCTCAATATCATTGAGCCACTCTGGGGAGATCTCAAACATGCAGTTCATGAAAGACAGGCAAAGAATTTAGAACTGGGGTATGTAAACTTTTCATCAGGGTCATTTGGGTAGTTCCTGTTGCGATTACGATTTAAAAATAGTAAAAATACAGTTAAAGTGGAAGTAAACCCTCCTATTTTCAGCCAAGGAAGCTGCCATCGTGGCTTCTGCTTAATCTTTAAAGCGGTAGTAAACCCGCACTTATTTTTTTTTTAAACCTGCAAAGCAAAAAGGCATAATGAGCTAGTATGCACCGCATACTAGCTCATTACGAAATACTTACCTTAGAACGAGGCCCCGACATCTGGCCCGATCCACGCCGAGGGAGCTGACATGCTCCCTCAGCGTTTTCCGGGTATCGCGGCTCCGGCGCTGTGAGTGGCCGGAGCCGCGATATCGTCACTCCCGCGCATGCCCGTGGGAGATTTCAGTCCGGCCGCTCGGCTGCTGCCGGATTCTGATGGCGAGAAACCCCTTGTGCGCATGCGCCGCTGCAGTCAGCGGCGCATACCGAGGGGAATATCTCCTAAACCGTACAGGTTTAGGAGATATTTTTTTTACCTACAGGTAAGCCTTATTATAGGCTTTCCTGTAGGTAAAAGTTAAAAATGTGGGTATACAACCACTTTAACTGTCATGATGCTGCACATGTGATCAGTTATGACCCCAGCCATTGGATGGTTTGACAGTTTGGTTGAGAGCACAGCCAATGTGACAGTTAAATTCCCGGCATGCCGAAAATGCTAACTGTTTTTTGAAACTATTTGAAATCAATGGGTTTACTTCCGCTTTAATAAGTTAAGTAATAAGTTTTAATAAGATAAGTTTAATAAATGGCTTCAGCCAAACACTAACCAAGATTGAAAGATGTATTTGTGTTATTCATAGTCCCTGAAAAATGGGCAAGAAAATCATGAATTCAATTCCGCCAGGGTATGTAAACATTAACACACACACACACACACTTTTTCCTTTAACCCATTGAGCTTTTATGTTGGGCAAGGGCTTGTGTTTCTAGATTTGAGACAGCGTACCACACATTTTTCTTTTACATGTTGCAAGGAAAGTAACGCTGATAACCGGCATGTCCTTATTTACATGTGATTGGACATATGAGTAAAGAGCCTCATCAGTGACTCTACCAAGATGAGTAATGCGCAGTTTCCCAGGGACAGAGGGCACCACCGATTGCAGGGAAACATCACATGAACTAGAGCTACCACCCATCCGTCATTTGACAATACAGCGGGTGGGAGGTGGTTAAACTACAATACTAAGTAAAATTTTACCAAGCTTTTTAGGTAAGAAAATGGGCTGTCACATCAACTAGCCATTTCTTCTGTATTTAAAGAAGCAAATACTAAAACTACAATAAAATATAAAGATTAAGGGGTAACATGCTAAACGCCCTAAATGGTTCCTTAGGTTGCCCAGGGGGCTAAACAAGTTCTGCATGCTCAACACAAATTCGAGGGATTCGTTATATGTAGTTCTAAAATGTAATAGGACAAGCAGAAAACCTAAAGTGAGCTATAACCAAGCCAGGTAAATTTCACCAGAGGGGTCAGAAATAAGCCAGCAGGTGACTTGGGTCACAGCACCTGGCTTTAACTAAATTACTTTTAGTTTGAATTGACCATGCAACAAAAGTCAAGATGTACACATATACTTGCCTTCTTTAACCATCTGCGTTATTACACGGGCAACTTCCAAAAGAATTGATGAGCCAACCACTGCTTTAGCAGCACCAGTGTTCCAGGAATCTCTCTGAGCACCAATCACAACATAACGATCTGTAGGAGACAAGAATAAGGAGTTTGACTGGTTTAGGCATTATACAAAAACTGGGGAAAAAAAACAAAAAAAAACAAACTCACACCAAATTACCTGGATCTTCAAAGCCTTTGATAACACTAAACACATTGAGAATTTTCTTTACAGCCACAACATTGTCCACTTGAAGTTTAACAGTATACGGAGCTTTAAGCCTGCAGCCAGCTTTCCAATCTACTGGGCAACCATTATTGTCCAGTTTTCTGAAGGTTGTGAGGTAAAAAAATAAAAATAAAAATTATATATATATATTTTATGCAAGAGGCTAGATAGATTTCTTCTAATTACACACAAATATACATCAGGGATTCTTTAAAAACAAAAGTCAGTTTTCTATCCTTCAGACTTTAACCACTTCAGCTGCAGAAAAATGGACCCCCTTCCTGGCCAGAGCGCTTCGTGATTCGGTACTGCGTCCTTTTAACTGACAATTGTGCGGCCGTGCGACATGGCTCCCAACAAAAAAATTGACGTTTTTTTCCCCCACAAAGAGCTATTTTGGTGGTATTTGATCACCCCGGTTTTTTTTGCGCTATAAACAAAAATAAAATAAATAAATAAAAAATTGCAATAAGCGATTGGGTTTGTGCAATAGCGTTTATAGAATAGGGGGATAGTTATGACATTTTTTTTTTTTTTTTTTTTACTAATGGTGGCGATTGGCAATTTTTATCGTGACTGCGACATTATGGCAGACACATTGGACATTCGACACATTTTTGGGGAACATTGTCATTTATACAGCAATCAGTGCTATACAAATGCACAGACTGCTTTGTATATGACACTGGCAGTGAAGAGGTTAACCACTAGGTGGCAGTGTAGGGGTTAAGTGTGTGCTGGGGTGTGTCTAACTGTGGGGGGAGTGTGGCTGTGTGCGACACGTCACTGATCTCTGCTCCCGATTACAGGGAGCAGAGATCAGTGACACTGTCACTAGGCAGAACAGGGAGATGCTTATTTACATTGGGCGATAGAGTCCGCCCCACGGAGCTTGCCGTGGGCACGCATACCCGCCGCTTCTCTTAAAGAAGAACGTACAGATATGTTAGTTTGCCTGTACGAGGCCCTTCTACAGCAGTATATCTGCGTGAAGTGATCGGCAAGTGGTTAAGAGGGCTAGACTGGTCAGTGGGAGAATACTGCCCCTAGGTGAGGTTGCAACCCCCCCCCCCCCCCCCCCCCAAAAAAAATGTTTGTTTTTAGCAGAGACTCTAGGCCAGTGATGGCGAACCTTGGGAACTACATTTCCTACGATGCTTAAGTACACTGCATGAGCATTATCAGAAACGTAGTTCCAAAACATCTGGGGTGCCAAGGCTTACCATCACTGCGCTAGGCAATAAAGGTCCTCATTGCATATTTGCTAAAAAAAAAACACCCACACCACCTAGAGTTTCAAAAACATTAATTGGAAAGAAAAAACAAACAAAAACCCTAAACAAACCTCACACGCCCCATACAAAAGATACAGCTCACAGTACCAACATCTTAATGCTACAGTCCAAAAAAAATTAGACCTACTGTACATGTAGAAACCAGTTGGTAGTTATCATACCCAAGCAGATTCTTTCCATCCATGCTAGAAATTGTCTGAACTGGAATTCCTGGCAGTCCAGAGGATCTTGATGGAGGGAACTGAGTATGGTTAAATGATGGAAAGCCAGGTGTGTAAGGATCTCCAGTGCCAAAATGGGCCTTCGGGATAAGAAAGAAAAACACAAAAATCAAGCTTTTAAAATTCTAACTACAGTTTCACTCAACATTTGTACCTCACCCAGTCTATGAGGGGGGCAGGAGGAGCAAATACCCCACCCACACTTCCCTCAGGTTTTGTTTCTTTAAAAATGAAATGCTGCATGCTAGCGAGAGCCTAACTTTCTGCAGCAAAGTGAACATTGCTTCTTTAGCATTGACATTCCAAGTAGTCTCAACCCTGCCCAAGTTTGATCTGGCAGGGCTACAAATCAACTTCACCACATCCTCATGTACAATATATAATGGAGGTGGTGCTTGGTAGTACAGCAAACAAGAACTGGGCAGGGTGATTGCATTTCAGTGCAGCACTCACATTATGTCATCAGAAGACAAAAGTGCATTTTTTGCAGGATCAAACAGGTAGTTTTCCCATACTGCATAACATGAGGACATGTGCGTCTTTAAATGTGTTGCATGTATTGCAGTGGTGTACTACCCATTTGTTTGCCCAGGCAATAAATGACCCCTCTTGCAAATGTAGCTGTAAATAACACAACAAATTCATCCTTGATACAGAGGGAACAGCACTAGACCAGTGACTAGCGAATACCTTCAGTGTCAGATTTTATGCTGGTTTTGAGAACAGCATTACAAAGGATGTCTTTGAAAGTTTAATGAGAATATGGTAAAAAGTAATTCCAGTGAAGAGGCTTACAATGGAGTAGAGGGACTAGCATTGAAGGTTGTGGTAAAAATGGAACTTGTATAAAAGGCAATGCTTTAAATGCCCTTAACACACAAAAAAATAATAACTCAGTCATTGGTTTAAAGTTATGGCCTTCGCATACTGCCTCTATCCCAGCATGCACCATGATACCCATATTGCACAAAGGCACACCCACCTCATGCATTTTATTATGTGCATGTAACTAATGGGTTCAATAGACCCCTAATGTCATCCATGGGCCTCAATGAAGCCAATCAATTCCCATTTGACCAGCTTCTTCCCTAGCTAAACCAGACATGGAACGACAGGCAATATATGCCAGTAAGAAGAGTATAGGATTGTGGCACGTCAAGTGAATCACATTTTGTTTGTAGAAAACACCAGACAGCTGAAGTGTGCACACATGTTTAAGTGCTGCAGTGAGCCTTCCACTGGATATGCATCAATAAAAAGGTAAAATCTGAAGAAAAGGGGAGAGAAGACAGACAGCTGAAGGTATGGAGAAAGTTGACTGCAGGATAATATAGCTATGAGCAATGCTATTTTTTTCTTATTAAAAAACAAAAGAAAATTTATGCCAAGAATCTCCTCTTCAGCAATTGCATGCTATTCCCTACAGTACCTTTATGAAAAGCCGAATTAATTTTGTGACAAGCTCTTAAACAATCCTTATTAACTTACATGACCAAAAGGAGACTCAATTTCTTGATTAGCATTAGAAGGAAAGGTGAAATCAGAAGGGTCAGGATATATCAAGACACCAGCAGCTTGAGCAAGTTCAGCATTTCTAACCTAAAAAAAAAAAAAAAAAAAAAAAAAAAAAAAAAAAAGGGGGGGGGGGAAAGAAAGAAGGAGCGGTTACATATCATAAGATATCCAAAAGGCACAATGGATATAGAACAGGCTACAGATAAAATTACCTTTTCAGAGAAGCTAATTTTTCCTGAGCGTAATAGAACCAATACACCAGTCATGTTAATGTTACTAGAACGCAGATTGTCAAAGTCCTGTGGAAGACCATATTGACCGTACACAAGGCTAGCCTAAAAAAAATAAAAATAAAAAAATAAAATAAAAGGATTAAATCCATTAGACACAGACTTAAATTTAAAAGCATTTTAGCAACATTTAATCTTTCGCTTCCCCTGCCCTACCAACTCTCATGGTAGCTGAGCATCCAGTTTGAACTCTAGCCACAGCAAGAATCTTGTGTAGATAAAAACCACCATTAAAAATTTGTAATGGCTGGCATGACCAATGGCACATCCACGAGTGAATTTGCACATATGCAAGGAAATCAAGAAAGCTTCTGGGGAATATTGGCAATATAACACCCAGGGAGCGCGTGTGTGTGTGTGTGTGTGTGTGTGTGTGTGTGTGTGTGTGTGTGTGTGTGTGTGTGTGTGCGCGCAACTAATAGCAATCCCATGAGACAGCATGGCCCAGCCTAGGCCAGAGACCAGGGAGTGCTTGCAGCACCAAAAAAAAAAAAAAAAAAAGAAAGAAAAATAAAAAGGGATGACACAAACTAACCACAGAACCCCCCCCCCCCCCCCCCCCTCCATGAGCAGACTTTCTTTGCGATATGGCACTGCGTTACTTTAACGGACAATGATTTTGTTTTGTTTTTTTCTGCAAAAAGACACATTTTGTAATTATAAGTATTTCCCCTACCTGGAAGTGCAGGATCACTTACTAGATATGTGATCCTGCACAGCAGTGCCACATTTCCATATATGCAAGTTGTACACTCGGCAAGTGGTTGAGAGAGGAAAAAAAAAAAAAAAAAGTTGAGCGACTTGAGTTCTGCTTTAACTTCAGGTGGTCCAGTAACCATTTAAAGTACAACTAGCCTTTTTTCCCCCCACTATAAAGATACTTTTATTTTCACAACAAACAAGAAACCCCCCCCTACCAAATCAAGAATCTGAAAGCTATAGTCAAGAGTCTTACCTACAGACAATGCCTTAATTCAACAGTAACAGTACTCTGACACTATGCAGTCCAAGTAAAATCTTTGTACCATTTTGTGGATGCAAGAGATGAGGTCTTCCTCATCTCTTTACTTGTAAACTGCGATTTCATATGTTCTACAGAAAGATTTCAATGAGAAATTATGAGCATCAACTTACAGTAACAGAACCTGCAGGGCTGTATGCCACATATGAAGTTAGCGCAAAGTCAGCCTCTAGACCATCAGATTTAAAAAGTTGTACTTTGTTCAATCTGTTTAAAATACAAGAAACATTTCAGCTAGTTACCGACAAAAGTGGACAAGAAAGACTCTAAAACAAAAATAAAAATGGGATATTAAAGTCAAAATTTATAATAGAAAAAGAAAAAAAAAAAAAAATAAGCCAACACACTTACGATATTGCACATAGCAACCCCCTTACACCTACTGTAGAAAAGAGGAGAAGCGGACCACCAGAGTTTTTTTTTTTTTCACCTAGACTGGTTCACACCTTGGTTAGATGTTAAGCAATATGCATATTAGTGGCGCACTTGTGAGCATGAGCAAATACTAGTTAACACTATTATTGAAGATCACAGTGCTGATAGTGCTGTATCGGCCGGGCATGCTTTAAAAAAAGTTCACCTTCAGTAAAATATTACACCAGTATTCAGTGTAACTAATGCAGCAGCCTCACATCCACCCCACCCCCACTGTGACAGTCAGAAGTTAAAAACAGCATAGATAAACGGGCTTCCACACACACGGGTGCAATGTCAGGAGCCTGACATTGCAATCCAAATTGCAAGTGCTATGCTTCCTATGCTCCATGGTAAAATGAAAATGCACATTTTTTTACATGCAAAACCATGTGCATTTATATTACAAAAAAATGTGAACTTACTAAACATGACCGTACACATCGTTGTATACTATATGCATCTG